>NC_089149.1:13787490-15012490 GCF_009819655.1 Sylvia atricapilla
ATTTTTAAAAAATGTTTACTCACTTCCTAATTTGCAAGGATTAATTAATTCACAATGGATCTCTCAGTCATGGCTGTGAATTAGCGAATCATTAGTTTGCTGAGAGCTCTCTCACATGCTGTATTTAATCCCTTCTAAGAGCTTAGAAAAATCATGCTCTCTCTGCTCAGGGATTTCTCTGCAGTGTGCAGGGACGGTGACTGCACTGAACTCATTTCTTGTGTGATCTCTTTTGCAGTGGTCATTTGTAGAGCAGCAGTGTCTATACTCCAGGAGCTGATATTGAATCCCTTCAGCAGTGCTTGCCTTTAGCTGCTTCTCTCTTCTCAGAACCCTGATTATTATATGTTTAAACTCAGATGGTTTTAGCCTAAGTATGGGTAAACAATTTGAGCTCAGAGGTGCACACCCTTTCCGTGTTGGCTTTGAAATCAATTATTCCCAGCTCACAAGTGGGATATATGAACCCCCACACCATGGGTCCAGGTCACCATGAGGTCCCATCACCTCACACAGGCACCATGACCCCTCCTGCTTCAGGCCTGGTGCTGCTCCATCTCTTACATCTTTCTACAACAGCAAGTGAATATTTGAGGGATGTTAGCAAGTGGGTATAAATAAATGCTGTGTGTACACACACACTTGTTTATACCCCCATGTCCTGTGCCCTGAGGTGCTGAGCATGGCAGGATTGGCTGGGGCAGACCCCCGTGGCACCAGCACGGTGCCAGGCTGGACCTAGTGCCCGTGGTACCTGTCCAGGGAAGTGTCCCTGGAAGCAATGCTGCTGCAGCCACCCAGCCCCACTGCTCACTGGCAGCCCCTCTGTGCTCCCCTGCTGTCGGCTGCTGGCATGGCTGCAAGTGTGCTCAGATCCATTTTTCCATGTCTGAGCTGGAGCACACAGCTGATGAAGACCCCCAAGAGGTCAAGAGGCAGCTCTGCCCACTGACATCTAAAATTCACCAGCAAGGGAACTGTGACACGTGGAGTTTGGAGCAGCAACACGCTGCTGCAGGAGGACATCGAGAAGCCCAAGCCAAAGCCTCCCCAGCAGTGAGACAAGGAAGTGCAGCAAAGGGATGTGGAGACATGCAGTCAAAAAGAAGCTGAAGATAGAAGCTGTCAGCTCACGAGAAGCTTATGGACACTTTGGGAAAGCAGGTCCCACATGGCTGCATGTCAGTACTGCATCAGACCTTCTGGGGCAAGGTTTCACCTCGTGGCTTGTAAGAAATTCATGACTTGTTCCATTAAAAATGTATTTTCTGCTTTAAATGTATTATACCACGCTAATGGACAATATCAACTTGATGTGTGCTGGGAGAGGTGTAGGCTTTTCTCCATCCAAGCTAATTTGCATTTGTCACAGTGACAATAATAGGTATTACATACAGGGATGGAAAACCAGTCCGGAGTCCTTCCATGCCTTGTTGGAGGGTGCAGAAAACCTCCAGAAAATCGCCAGCACCTGATGCATCAGGGCAATCAGCCCTTGTCCAAGGCACAGTGCCCAGTTCCAACCCAAGGCTGAAACCCTGAGGGTCACGGCAGGGAAAAGAAGTTTTGTGACACTACAGAGGATATAAAGGGTATGCAAAAGGGCAGGGCAGAGCTGGGGGGGTAAAAATGATGAAAAGAACAGTAAGTACAAATAACAAACAAATACCAAGAAATAAAATTTAAATACTAATTGCAGAGAATGTTAATTACTAATAAAGAATAAAGGAATAGGTTGCACCCCAAGTTCTGTGTGCAGGTTTGGTCTCCTCACTTTAAAAAGGACATTGAGGTGCTGGAGCGTGTCCAGCAAAGGGCACCAAGGCACGTGAGGGGTTTAGAAAACTTGTCTTGTGAGGAGTGGCTGAGGGAGCCGGGGTTGTTTAGTCTCCAGGAGCTCAGCAGGGACATCCTTGCTCTGTACAGCTCCCTGGCAGGAGGCTGGAGTGAGATGGGCCAGTCTCTTCTGCCATGTCTGCAGTGAGAGGACCAGAGGAATTGGCTTTAAGCTGAGGCGGGAGAATCGGGTTAAATGTTAGAAACATATTTTTCTCTGTTCAGGAGGTCAGGCATCATCAGAACAGGCTGCCAGGGAGGTGGTGGAGGCGCTCCGAAGGCGGCTGGACCTGGTGCTGGGTGGTGTGGTCTAGTGGCTTCGGGGTACAGTGGCAGTACTGGGCGGATAGTTGGACCGTATGATCTGGAAGGTCTCTCCCGACCCTGGTGACTCTGTGGCTCTAATAATGACAAAGAGCATCGCGAACAGTAACACCAGGGAATGAGGAGAAGGCGGGCAGGGTCGGCAGCGGCCCGGGTCCTCCGCGGCGGCAGGGGGCGCTGTGGCGGGCGCGGGCGGAAGCGCGGCGGGAGGCCGGGCCGGTGCGACGCGGTGAGCGCGGGGCGGGGGGGACGGGCCGGGCGAGCGGGGCCGCGCCGCCTCTGCCGCAGCCGCAGCGCCGGAGCCGACAGCCGCCAGCGGGCGGGCGGGGCCCGCCGGACGCACAGGTACCGGGGCGCCCGGGGCTCTGGGGGGCAGAGCCGGGGGCATTGTCCGGCGCGGGGCCGGGCCGTGCCCTGAGGGCCGCGGTAACGCGGCCCGGCCGGTGCCCGCCGCGCTCCGGGCCCGTTTCTCCGCTGGGCGCTGGGAGGGAGCGGCCGAGTCCCGGCGGCCCGGGCAGAGGGCAGGGCCGGGGATCGCGGCCGCCGCTCCGGGGGTGCCGTGCGGCCCGGCCGGGCAGCCCGAGGGGAAGGGCACGGCCGGGGCTGCGCTTCCCGTGCGGCAGCGCCGCGGTCCCCGAGCTCCTCAGGCGTGGGGCCCGGCGGACGATCCAGGTAAAGCCGCGCACGGCTCGGCCCGGAGCGAAGCGCGGCGCCAGGGCCGCTCCCGGCGGGGCGGAGGGGCAGCGCGGGGCCGGCCCGGGGCGCTGCCGGCGCCCAGCGCTCTTTGTTCGGCCGCGGGCCGGCCGCAGGCGCGGAGCCCGCACCGCCTGCCGCGGCCTCCCGGCTGCCGGGCCTCTTCCTACAATTGTTGTTGTGTGGGGAGCCCCGGCAGGCCGCCGCGGCCGCGGCCGTGCGGGAGGGCCGCTGGGAGCCTGCTTCTCTGCAGGCTGCCCTACAGCCGGCTAACGCAGCCTGCGCTCTCTGCTTTGTAGGGGGAGAAAAGTTTGGTCATTTTTTTTTTTTTCCTGCAAATTTGTTGAATGTTACCGGTACTGAAACTAGGACGTATCCGCTTTTGGTGTTTTTAAATTTTCTGAATTTTAATTTCTGGTGAGGGATCATGTAGGTGCCCAGGATTTATTTAAAACCTATATGCTGTCTTGTGGGAATGGTGTGATTTAATTTGCATGATGAGTCAAAGATTAAATTACATGACCTAGGCTCTTCAGTTTCAGGGAGGCAAATAACAATGCGTGGAAGAACAGTTTCAGTGTAGATCAGAAATGAAATTTGATCAACATCAAAATTTTGTAAAGTTTTGCCCGCACGTGGTTTTTTTTTTTAACATACCTGTCAGAAACTATTAATTCAAGTTTCTAAGCGGTGTGGTTCATCAGGAAGTGTGTCTTCCTTTTTAACACCTCGAGTTCATGTACTCAGAGGAAGTTTAACGTCATGAACTTGCACCTTGGTATCAAAGCTTTTAAATAATAGCTTTTATTTAAGATACTGTGTACTTTTAATTAATAGCTATTGCCTAATACTTGTTGATGTGGCACATGCCTTTAACTGCAGAAGAAAAGAAACAAAAGACCACAAAATAGTTTGTGAAGTAGAAATAAGCATAGTACCTGTTCTGGGCTGAGGAGTAACTTAATTTTTTGTTGTTTTCAGTTGTCCTGTAGAAATTGGCAGCTAACGTGATCTGTAAGCGGCATGATGGTGCCTCGATAGGTTTCTGTCTGTGGTGGCCTGGCTGTTGTCAAAATATTATATTTCACATTTCATGGTTTTCCCGTTATGTGAGAAACTCTTGGGTCAGCCAACGGGGAGGCATTTGGCTTAATTTTTTTTTATTTAATGTGGATCTCCTTTGTGGTGTAATGTACCTGTTGTTGGGCCTTTCCTCGGTCAGACAGAGGCACCTCAGGAGAGGAGGAGGTTGTGTCTGGTGATGTTGGGGCCAAGCAGAATAGTCTCAGAATGTGAGTTTGTACAGAGGGACTCTCATGCTGCTGAATTTTTCTGAATGCTCATAGCATTGATTTTTTTTTCTGAAGTTTAGCTACATCCTCTTCTTTATGTTTCAGACACAGAGTTCTGAAATTTTGATGTGTTCTGTGTGCATTGAACACACGATTGTACAAAACAGAATTCATGTTTTTAAAAATAGAGGTATTTACAAATAAACGAGACCATATAAAAGCAGCAGTTGAGTAATACTTTATGACAGTATGTCTTCGAGAGATAATTATGCTCTTTGGGTATTATCAAGGCCAGACAAATGTATATTCCCAGTGGGGTGTGATAATACTAAAACTGCACCTCTTGGAATTCCTCGATTGGTTTATTCAGGAGGGAATGGTATCTACTTTGCATTCTGTCATGTAGCTCTTATTAATTAATGGCTGGTAGTTGAATGGGACTTGGCTGTTGCCCTGTATGTGCGCTTCCTAAGGTTTTGTATGGCATTTTGGGGAGAATTACTGGCCAGTGTCTTTCCTTCTGAATCATGTCTTTGTTCAGTTTTTGTAGGTTCTTTTTACATGAATTGTTTGTGGCCTAAGTTTTTGTGTAAAATATTTCTGAAAGCTGATAATCTCTGTATGTGCTTTAGAGGCTTTAGACACTTGGTAAAATAAGGATTTTTTTGGTGCAGTTTCAGAAAGGTGCTGCTTTGAAGCAGGGGGCAGGAGAAGCCTGGTGGCCTTTTGAATTCCCTTCTGGCCCTGCTTTTCTGTACTTGTGACACTGTGTAATATGGTTTAATTACAAGAGCAGCTATTAAAGTATGATTATCTTTGTCTAATTGGAGGCATCTTGCAGTTACCTATCAGAAATAAGATTTGACTCATCTGCTCCTTCAAAATTAATAGTTCCACAACAGCCTGCAGCTATTTATGTAAATAATGTGCGAAGCAAAAATGTGAGTTGAATATTTTTCAAATATTATCATTTCTGCATTCGTGCATTGCCCGTGTTTTCTCTCGATACCGTGTTTCTGGCGCCACGGGGTGCAGAGGTTTGAGCCGAAAGGAAGCTGAATGTCTGCAGTGAGAAGGTGAAACTGTATGCTGAGATCCCTCCCCACCCCCCAAGTGCAAACACAAAGGTTAAATTAGAAGATGAGGCTGTCTTGAATTATTTTAAAGGACTTGAGCTGGGCTGTTAAATGCATGATCGGGAGGACCTGAGGCTTACACTGGTGTCATGTGAGTTTGGGCTTTCTTTAGCCTGAGCAGATTTATGTGCTTTCCTTATTGCACCTTGTGATAAAATAACACGTTCATTTGCCCCTATTTAAATACTCCTTATAAAGGCTTGAATTCACGATTGATCCAAACTGGAAGCAGCCAAAATTCTGTGTGTTTACAGGAATAACTGTGGTTGTTCCTCAACAGCTTTCGTGGCCTCTTTTTTTCAGACAGTGTTAATTTAGGAAGTAAATGGCTTAGGTTTAAATAAACAACTCCAATTTGCTTTCCAGCTCCCTTGGTCTGAGTATTCTAGCTATGCTCGATATGGTCAAAAGACACTGCAAAAAGTTCCTGACTGTTGACTTCTAATTTACTGAAAGGAAACAAATATTAAGCCTATCCACAAGGTCATAAAATTCTGGGGGATATTACTGAATGTTGTAGCTAATCTTTCTGTTTATTGAAGTTCTGCTACTTGTAGTTAAATTCCAAGTTCCTTTCTAAAGATCCGTTTCCTCTGTAATCCTTCCCTCCCCTTCAAACACTCAGAGAATCCATCACCAAAAAGTTAAATATAGCAGGACAGTTCAAAAACTGCCGAGTTATAATTAGTAGAGAACTGTAGTATTAGTGTGAGGTGTTTTCCTAAGTTCACAAACATCTTTGGATGAAGATATTTATGAGTTACTACGTAGATGTTTAAAACATGGAATATTTTAAAACATTCAGGTATATTGCCAAGTGTGGGAAATGGCTGCATCAGTGAAAAATTACTCTGTGCTGCTTTTGATCCTTGCCCTGTTGTGTATTTTTTAGTCAGTCTTTATTGATAGCAAATCGTTTTTTCTTACTAAGTGAATGTAACAAATTGTTTTAACTGCTAACCCTGCAAGATTTGAAACACGAGAGTTAAAAATAGCTAAGATAGAACTTGGCTGTAAATTAAATAGAATTAATTTGTCAGCTTTTCAGGGAGTTGAATGTATGTGACTGTGAGAACAGTACTTATGTTCAGTCACTCGTGTGTGAAATGCCTTATCTCCTTTGAAGTTTATCTGTTAAAACACAGAATGAAAAAATGGAGAAGCATTTCCAGAAATGTGGAATGAGTGATCCTTTTCTGACGACTAGAGCTGCCCAGACAAACAGCTTGACATGTGAAGAAACATGTCTGAGAAGTTTTTTATTGTTTTATTGACTGACTTTGAATAAAGCATGGCAGTGCCTAGGTTTGGGAGGGAAGGCAGCTACACAGAGCTGTAGAAGATCTCGGTGACACCCCAGTGTTGCTTCAACTGTGCGACTTTCTGTGCCGTTTTCTCTTCGCTTTCCTGGCCAGGCACACCTGGGCTCCTCATGGATGGATGTATTTTTCCAAATATTCATTCAGAACCACAGCAGCTTCTCAGCTCATCTGCTGAGATGCTTGCTTTGAGAAAAGGTCTGTAGACACCGAGTGACACCCTGTATGGAGTGGTAGATGTGGGTGCTGATCACACCCATTCAGAGCATCCTGCTGCAGTGGAGGCTCTGAGCTTCTCCACTGGGTAAGCAGTTTCAGGAGGTTTTGATACACTCGTAGAAATGAGGCAAAAGTTATTTGTATCATTATGTTTTACTTCTGACTGTTACATGTGAAGTTACTGCTCTGGCAGATGATACCCGTTTTAATAGGTGTCAGAAGATGTAATTTTTTTTGTCTGTTTGACGAATTGCAATAATTTATAATATTAACCACCACATAACATTTTGACTTTACTGAATATCATGTATAGACAAAGAATTAGCAAAGGTAAGGTCTATTCTCAGAGACTCAAAATTTTAGCGAGGAAAATGTGTGTGGGGGTTTATTGTAGGAGACCTTAGCGATGCAGACATGCACTGAGTAAAACACAGGGATGCCTGAGAAGTCTCTCCCACACAGTTTATGAATGCATGGTTCTTCCAACCTGTCACACCTGCTATTCAAGTCCTCAGTTTCTTCTGACTGGAGTTTGGTAGTGGTGGAGAAACTTCTCAGGAGAATTTAAAGAGATACCTTGGAGGAGGTCACTTGAGGCACGATTCTTGATAGAGACTTTGTCTATGCTTGGTACTATATTAGACTAATGTTAACAAAGCAAAGTTAACCTCTCAAAACTTAGCAAATATCCCAAACCTTGCTTCGTTTATACCGATTTGGTACAAAAACCTTCTGGCATTGTTTCCAGGTTTTTTCAGCTCAGACCACATAACCTCCTTCAAATGTATTTGTTTAGTTGCAGTGTATCTGGTCCTTTGCCTTACTGCAAAAGAAGGCAGGAGCATCCAGGTCCTTGGGGTTTTTTCCTTTGGTTTGCAGATACTCACGACAGTACACTTCAGAGTATTCTTCAGCAGCACGGTGCTTCTTCCTCCTTTCTTCTGAGAATGATGCTTAAGCACAGAGAGTTTCCTCCTCTGAGTGGGTGATGTTTGTTGTTCGCGTTGTCTGGTGGAGCACTTGAGAAGCACACACTTCCTAAACTTTTTCTGGTGACACCCATTTGTGATGTGAAATTCAGTTGCCTAAATATAGTTATCTAGTTTTATTCTGGATACTCCAAGGCACCTGCCTTAGGGGTTTGTGTTTTTCTGAAGGGGCAGTTGGAGAGCAGCTGTGCTGTTTCAGGGCATTCACAGTGGTGTTCGTCCATCAGGCACCTGAACAGATACTGTGATATTGGTTGTTAGCCTTGGAATCTCATTTTGGCCTTCCAGAAGAAGATGGAAACTGAAGCAGTGACCACTTTACAGGCACCTGGGTTATGTGTCACTTAAGAAGAAAGGAAGATTTGGGATCAAATTCTGCTGCCCAAGGCAGTACTTGGGAGTCTTGTCCGAGAGACAGACCTGGTTTTGCTGCCCTCTGCCTTGTTGCCTGCTTTCTAGCTTCATTAAAGGAAAAGTTCCTATGGAAATTTCCCTTTTTGTAGCCTAGTGTAGTTTGTCAGTGGAATGAATGAGGGCTTCTCTTAAGAAAGTACGACTGAGGAAAACTAAAATAATCAAGATAATTGGAAAACCTTTTATCGGGTGTTGGCTGTTGGATTTGAGGGTTCAAATATGAACCTGAGAAGTTCAGCTTGTCTTAAAATATGATTGAAAGCAAACGAGCTCCAGTCACCAGGGCAAATAGTCTTTTTTCCATGAATTACAGAGACAATGACTGACAGCAAAGACAGCTTCTTGAAAGTAGTCTGTGTTGGCTAAACATGCGCTGTTCTGGAGGTGATCATTTAGGTTTGTAATCTCTAAGAAAAGCAGTAGATTGACTCATCAGAATTGACTAACATAGTTCCGTTCTCTGTCTGTAATTGACGTTGAGCAATATCCAAACTCTACTGACTCTGTAATAGGGTGGAGCTGGAGTAAACAGTTTTCTCTGAGGAGCTCCATCCATTCACAGAGCACTTTGAGCAGAGTCCTGGCATAGCTGTGCTGTCTGACTGGTGTTGCCCTTAACTCGTGTGTTATGGTGACAGGTTTAGCATCATTAGCCCCAGAAGAGCCTCTGCATTACAGGGTTATGGAATATTTTCCCAAAAAGTCACAAAAACTTCAGGGCATTTTGTGTGTGCTGACAAACTTATGAATATTTTTAAGTTCTGTGAGAGAGTTGCATGCCAATTTTCTTCATTCTTTTAACCTGGAAAAACCAAACAGCCTTCAACTCCCCAGCTTCTTAATTTGTGATTGCAGTTATTACTTTCTGCCTGTATATACATTTTTTCTTTTCTCTCAGAAACAGAAATAAACTCTGTTTAGTGAGTTTTCCTTCTTGCCTGGAGACTTATATGTGTGTGTAGATATGTAAAAAAAAAAAAAAAAAAAGTTAACAGCCATACGGAGCTGGATTTAGAGTCTACGTCCAACAAAGGTGGATTCGATTTTTGCTTTACGGCTGACGGTGCAAGGCTCTTTGCCTCCCTTAGGACTTGTACTGGGTAAAGTCTCAGGTTGTTGGAGTAGAGTCTGAAGAGTTGTTCTGCCCTCCCTTTAGCACTGGCAGTCACTCCTAGTGTTGGTGCAGGTTGAGGACTTAACACTATCAAATCTAGGAAGAAATGTCAAATCCGTGTTTCAGAAGTAGCTGTTCTTGAGCTCTTTAGTGAACAAGGAGAATGATTGTTGCTCAGAAATACAGAAGCTTTTCTCTCAAACTAGGCTGGGTTTAACTTTCAGAATTACTAGCAAGCATTGAGAAATGTAAGTATAATAGAAATTTCTACACCTTGCCTCTTGTATTCATTATGGTGCTCTAACTTGTGGATTGATGCCTTTGAGATTTATACAAAAACTCAGAAAATCCAGACTTTGAGCAAGTCCCTAAATTAGATACCCAAGCTAAATTGATTTCAGAACTACTGTGAAGGGAAAATTAAAATCTGTATTTTAGTAGCTAAACAGAATAGTTTGAAAATCCATAAATTACAGTGTGTCTCGCATTGTTTATTTAAATCTTGTTTGACTTAGTAGCGAAGAATCATTTTAATGGATTTCAATTCATCTGAATTCTGTGACTTCCCCTTATTTACTTCTGTTTCTAATGGGTGGTTGGTCAGATTCCAAAATTGTTACTGCATGCCTTTTATTTTTGTAATTTTTGGGGAATATAAAGGCTGCATTACAGTTGATGGGCTGCATCACAGGCAGTGAGGGCAGCAAGGCGAGGGAGGGAATTTTGATTTCTTGACTGTTTCATCATTTGATTTAAGAGCTCTTTATTGATTGAAGCCTCTTAGTGCTGTAGAAAGTGATGATATTGTAATGTTGTAAACTCCTATTTAAGTATTTTTTATAATCCCTAATTAAATAAAGTTATGTTAAGCTGGTGCACCACTTAGTAATTTCAAGGGTTGTGAGGTTTTTGTTTTTCCACATAGCCCTAAGGATACTGACGTAGCTGAAATAAGTAAAAATGCACAATCTTAGGAGTACAGGTATCAGCTAAAACACAAGGAGTTCCACCTGAGCTTGGTGTCAGCCCTTTAGAAGAACTGCTGTCCTGCAGAATGTTTTTTTCACTCATTTCAGATAATGGTGTGTGATCGTTCCTCGGGTAAACTTGTAGAGATGGAATATTCTTTTGTAGTGTTCAAGTTTCTCTTGGTAGCACTGCACAGTAATTGCATTAGGAGAAAATCAGAAGTGCATATTTTAGTATTGTGAAACCATTTGATGGTTCCCTTTTCCAGTCCAGCTCTTCTTAGCAGATTAATTAAGGGAACTGTCTCTCTGAGGTGCTTCCCACCGTATTAGTTGACCTAATATGAGTCACATTAGTCACTTCTTGTTGCAAACCTTGTTTTTCATGTGCTCTCTGTGGCCAGGCAGCTCTCAGGCAGTTTGTCATTCCTGGCGCTGTGTTTTAGGGGAGGTGCTGAAGGGACCTGATCTCCTGGAAGGGGTATATCAACAGTGCTGGTTTGTTACATTTCTGAGCCCTCAGGGCTCTTCTGCCTTGGAGAATCATAGCTACAGTTGCTTTGAGGTCAAATCAGTTGGGAAGTCTTTCTTTTGGAAGGGCGGCTTTATGCAGGGGTGTTCCCTCCAGACTCCTTTTTCTTTAAATGCAAACATGCTTTTAGAAACTTTTGGTCACCAGCAAGCAGGAACTGCAAGGTACTATCTTATGACTTTTGGCTGGAATAAATTTAGATGTTAAACTTTTTATGAAGAATTGCAGCCTGTCTGTTCCAAAGTGGTTATTTTTTTTGTATTTGTTACTCTCATGGAAGCAGAGAGCTTTGCTAAGCATGATACGCTCTACCTGGAAAGGGAACTAAAGTGTCTCCGAAAAAAGAAAGACAGATGCAAAGTAGAGTGTATCAGCACAGACATCTGACACATTGTTTATCTTCCGTTTTCATTAGAATACAATAACTTTGAGTGACTGAAACTCTCAGGTGGTGTCAGGAGGGAAAAGGATTTTGACCTGGGTTTTTCAGGAAGAGCTGGCTTTTCAGAGTGTGTGTGCTGAAGCACCCTGCAGTAGCAGATCTTTGGACTGGTGTCTTGTGAGTCATCAGGAGGACTCTTAATTAGGTTGCCATGGCAAGAGCTTGAGCACATTTTGGGAGCAATCTAGATCATTCCCCCTTTTTGAGTCCTGTGCTGCAGAGCATTTCCTAACATGGAGTTGAGTTCATGGGTTAGCTGAAACTCTTCTGCCTCTGCCTCAAAATCTATAAAAGTAAAATACAGTGGTGTGGTGTTAAATGTTATGACTCTCACCTCATCTCTCCTGCAGGTTTGTGACTTGGATAGTTCTCTTAATCCTGGGATGCAGCACTCTGCCTTTGAGGATATCTTCCTATGCTCTGTGTTGCCCCAGAGGAGCACACCTATCCTGGCAGTCGAGATGTGGTGTGGTTTATGTATCAGGAATTGAATTCCATTGGTGACTTTGAAGATTCACACCAAACATTTAAACTGGTGGAAGAAAGAGAGGTGATTTAGAGGAACTGTAGAAAAATACACTTTTCTACAGCCACTTAAGATATATTGTGATGTTGAAATTATTTATGTGAAATTTCTGTATTGCAATGGCTGGATCTTCTCTTGGGAGAAAAAGGTGAATTATCCTTTAAGGTCTAGATTTTTTTGCTTGCTCGTTTATTTTCTTGGCACAAAATCTGGTCTCTTATTCAGTAATGGTTCATTGTTTCGTTTTAAAGGGAGATAATTTTATTATAGAATCATTGAATGGTTTGGATTAAGAAAGGACCTTAAAGACTGTCCATCTCCAGCCCCCCTGCCGTGGGCAGGGACAGCTTTCACAGACCAGGTTGCTCAGAGCCCCATCCAGCAACACTTTGGACACTTCCAGGGATGGGACATCCACAGCTTCTCTGGGCAGCCTGTGCCAGGGCCTCTCCACCCTCACAGGGAACAATTAGTTCCTAATATCTAATCCAGCCCTGACTGCTCTCAGTTTGAAGCCATTACCCCTTGTCTACCCCTCTGCAGCTCTCCTGTAGCCCCTTAGGCGGCTGGAAGGTACCTTAAAGCCTCCCCAGAGCCTTCTGTTCTCCAGGCCAGGCAGCCCCAGCTCTCTCATCCTGTCTCTGCTGCAGGGGTGCTCCAGCCCTCTGATCATCTTTCCAGCCTGCTCTGGACTCACTTCAGCAGGTCCATGTTGCTCCTAGAGCGGGCCCAGAGCTGGGTGCAGCACTGCAGTGGCTCTCAGCAGGGTGGGGCAGAGGGGTACCGTCCCCTCCCTGGCCCTGCTGGCCACGCTGCCCCTGACACAGCCCAGGACATGGGGACTTCTGGGCCACAGTGCACATTGCCATGCCATGCTGGACTTCTCTTCAGTCACCGCCCCCGAGTCCTTCTGGGCAGGGATGCTCTCAATCCGTTCTCTGCCCAGGCTGTGTTCCTGCTTGGGACTGTCCTGTCCCAAAGGCAGGACCTTGCAGTTGCTGTGCTTGTTGAGCTTCATAAGGTTGCATTAGCCCACATCTCACTCCTGTGCATCCCTGTGGATGGCATCCCTCCCCTGCAGCATGCTGGCTGCAGCACACAGCCTAATGTGATCAGCAGCCCTTGCTGAGGGTGTGCAATCCCACTGTCCCTGTTGCTGACACACATCTGAACAGTGCCCGTCCCCTTGTGACTCCTGAGGAATCCCACTCCTTGTGGGGATAATACATTAACAAATGTTGTCTTTTTCCTGAACCCTCGATATCAGGCTGGATTTTAGCCAGCTCTTCTCATGAGTTTATTTCTCTCTACTTTCTTGGTAGCAATGAGATAGATGTGCACCTGGGTATCCCAGATGTGTTGTGGCCTGTTAGGCATTGATTTTTACTTTTTTCTTTCAAGGGATGCTCATGAAATTAATTCTTGGTCTCAAGGAACTAGGGGAAAAATTTCTCCTGGTTAGCCTCTGATTCTGCTATTCTTTGTGATGTGTTCCCCTTTGCCACATTGTCCTTGGTACAGCATACCCGAGAGGAAGCAGGGAGTCTTGTCTGAGGATGAGCTGTGTGAGAGTTCTGTACTAAAAGGCACCTCCGCACAGCTAACTTGGGCAAATTGGACACTTGATTGATGGTGTACTGAAACTGGCTGGCAGTGTGAAGGAAAGAGCCCTCTTCATAAAAGTACTTAACCAGTAAAGCCCTAGCACATTTTCAGTTATCATGGTCGGAGGTTGTGGTTTTTACTCATCTAAGCTGTATCTGTCCTGGTAGGATTTGCTAGCAGAGCTGTGTCAGTAAACCCTTTGTATTGTCATCAAAACTGTCTTTTAAGTGCTGGGGACCATGGCAAAAAAAAAAAAAAAAAAAAAAAAAAAAAAAAAAAAAAAAAAAAAAAGAAAGAAAGAAAAAAAGTGTGACAGAAAGCAAATTTGTCAGACGGATAATGACCTGTGGATCAGCACAGATATTGCCTGTGCTTCAGCTCCTAGTACTAGGTAAGAGGTAATTTAAGGGAAAAAGCCCTGAACAACTCTTTTCCTTTACTGAATGAGGATGTAATGAACTTGAGGGAAAAGATTCCCAGTAGTGGTGGTGTCATGGTTCTCAGTCATTTATTGATTGCCCTCTCCTGCTTTCTCTGTGAGTCAGTACATAACTCCTGCAGGATCATTTGTCAGGAACTGCCTTTTGTCGAGGAGGTATGGATCACTGGATCATGCACCAAATTGTCTTGGTTTCATGTGGCAGGAATCATCTGGGATTCATGAGAATTGGTCTCCCAGTGATTGACATTTTAATGATTGTGTCACAGTACTGAGATCTCGCAGTAGGGGTGACAGTGGCAGAATTGAGGAGTCAGCTGTGGCCTCAGCCACCTCTGGGCAGTGTGAGCAGCTCTTTGCACTGCAGCTCGCTGTGCTCGTGGGGTTTGTATCAGCCCTACTTCTGCCCAGCTGAAGTGAAGGTTCCACAAAAGTGAACCCAAGTAGTTAAGGTGTGCTTGATTGCCTGTCCCAGCTGGTTTGTAAAGCTTATGGAACTGAGGTGAACTCCTCAGTAGTCTCACGTGAAAAGTCTTTAATTGTGAGCTCCCAAATATCCATTTTGAGAGGGAAGCCTTCACACAGAGTGTGGCAGAGCAGAGATGGATGGAGTTCATTCCATGCTGCCTATGGCAGGAGCCAGTAGTAATCTCTATGGGAAGAGGGGGGTACTCCTTGGTGTGCCTGCCCAGTTCCTAAGTCAGTGTTTTCAGGATGTTCCTGAGCTATATCAAGGTCACTTCTCTACTGCTTATAATCTTAATGCTTCAATATTGTTGTTCTTTAAGGGATCTTAGTCTTTTGTAGATTATGGGTGTTAAAAATTTCTTGATCTTAAGGTAAGTTAGATAAAGAGCTGTGTTGTGTTGAACTTTGATAAACTTAGGTTGAGCATTAGAAGTTACTGGCAGGCCACAGAGTATCGTCTCCAAAGAAAGTAAAGAAACCATGGGAAAAATATTGTTTAATTTCTTTAAAGTAAGTTTTTAAAATTATACACTTACTGAAATTGTATTTGGGTAAACACTTTATTTATTTTGATTCTTTTTTCCCCCTAGCTTTTTTATTTGTGCTACTAGAGAATGGGTTCACTGAGAGTAGGTTTTTGTTTGAGAGAATATTCTCTAAAGAAAGTTATGCCTCAGAGGACTGTGGCTGGAGCAGTCCCAGACCTGTTCTTGCAGTTTAATTGCACTCAGCTTCTGTTGAAAACCAAAGGCCCCAAAAGCACATGTGCACTTCCCCTGTGCTGGTGTTTGGGATTCTCATCCTCCTTCCTCACATAACCAGCTCATGTGTAAATGATGTTTTCCCCCTGCCCATTGCACCAACTTTCTGGTTTGGGCTCAATCCTGATGTCGTGGTGCTGGGGGGTTTCCTGTCCTTCACCTGGCTGCTTTCTCACATTCAGCTGATTGGAGTGTGAGCTCTAGGCTGTGTTTCATAATGTAAAACAAATCAGAAATGAAGCTGCAGTGTCCCTCTGCCTCCACTTTTGCCACTCCTTCACACTCAAAATTGACCCTTAGATGTATATCAGGAAATCTGGTACAAAGAGAACCCCTGGAAAGCAATGGGAGTAATATATGCAAAGGACTAGAAATAGTTACAAAGGAGACTCTTGCTTTGCATTTTTGCTTCCAAGGGTGGGTAGAATGGCACGGACAGGATTGCAGCATTTTTTGTCATGTAACAAATATTCTGGAGTTTGTGATGATGCAGTATGGGCAACTGAGCCAACAGGGGATTGACTGTAATACCAGGTTAGGAGAAAACTCTTTCAGCTCCTCCCTGGGCAGAAATGGGCATATTGTCTGAGAACTTTTCTTGAAGCTTCAGGTAAGTTCTTTGGGTTTTTGGTGCATAGTGTGCTAGAGATAGTAGTTGCCTTTTTGTGATGAAATGTAGGATTATTATTGTTTTTATTAATTTTTAAATATGCATCCTAAGGAATGGGTGAGGCATTCACATGCCTGTCTGTGTACCATATTGCAGTATAGCAGTAAGGTTCGTGGGGAAATGGATGGGTGGGGTAACTCGAAACAGCACACCAGGGAAAGAAGCTGAGTCATAAGATTTCCTTCGACATGGAGAGGGGCTGGGATCTCACATTCTAAGCTTTAGTATTAACAAGCTCTTCTGCTTATGCTGGTCTCTGAAGCCCCTTAAAAGCAGCAGTACTATTTAAAATCAGTTTATACTTAATGTTTCTGTGCTGTGTGTTAAACTGCAGTTTCTGTAATAATGTACAAGCCACATGTAGTCTTAGGGGGCTGCAGTGACTAGTGGAGCCCAATGGCAGTAGGTGCCCTTTTCTTTGTCCAGCATGTTGCAGGTGTCTGCTGGAGAAGGAGGCTCTTGAAGAGGCAGAAGGATCAGTAAATTAATTGAATGGCAAGAGGGAAGCCTGCTTAATGAAAGGAATCAGGTGGCATTTGGTGCTAAAGAAACAAGCAGGGCTATGAACTGCCAGGGTTTTAATTGCTTGGAAATTTTCAAAAAGTAAGAAGCTATGTCACATTATTAATTTCATTTTTATGTAGAAATTTATTTTCCAATTTTACCCTTTTTTTCTGAATCCACTGAATTAATTTTTTTGTTCACCATTCTTCTGTGTTACAGGAGGGATTTTTTTCTTAATGATTTTCATTTTCCCCTGCATTAAAAGTTGCCATTTTTAAAGAGGGGATTTTTTTTCCATTTTAATCTTAAAGTGGGTCACACCACAAATAATTCCGTGATGCAGAGTTGTGAAACTGCTTTTGGATCACATTAAAGCTTTTGTGTGCTGCTTGATAGAAGAAGTTAATAGTGAGTTTTAAGAAAGATGCTAGTGTTCCATGCTGGGTGGGACATGCCAAGTATGAGATGAACATGCCTGTCCTTCAAGAAAACTTGTATGTATGAATTATAGGTCATTGGTATAATGCTTTATCCGCATTTTAAAATTATATTGAAAGAAATACTGAAAAGGTGTGTGGAAGTATTTAGAGGATAGCAAAAATGCATTCAGACCTGGACTCTACCCTTAAATTTTGCCAGTAATAACCATATCCAAGCACAGCCATGCTCTGCCATGGTTACACTGAAGAGTTCCTGCTGGAGCCCTGAAATACGTTGTGGTGTGGCTGCTGCTCTTTATCAGTTCCATTTCCTTTGTGACAGGAAATCTTTGCAGGTGAGCTTGGATTAATAAACTGTGCTGCTTAGACACATATTTTGGATGAGGGGCTGATGTGTTTCAATTCGTTTGACATATCCAAAAGAAAAGTAAATAACTGCTTTTGGTGCAATACTGAAGCTCTGGAAGATCTTTTGATCTAGTGGGAAACCATATATCCAGAATGAGGATACTGAAAGGTGTAGCAGAACCCAGCAGATGAAAAATGTGCAAGATTGTTTTACTGAGGAATGTGAGTACTCAGTTCAAGTAACACAGCGGCTGCTGCCCTGGGTCACTCCACTTGTGCCGTGAGAAGCGGGAATGCCTTTCAGGAGGATGTGCTGCAGGCAGGAATTGGCAGTGCTGAGCTGGCAGCAATATTCCAGATGCTTCCCAGGGGCACCTGGCTGCTGACCTGCCGTGCTGCTGCTGCTGCACGTGTCTGGGACAAGCCACACTGACAGAAAGTACAGGCAGGAGCTCCATCTGCCTGACTGCTCTGATAACTGATGACATTTCATAATCTTGTACGAGAGGGTTGAATCCTTAATAAGGTGCCCCTTCTGGCTTTGAAGTACTCTATTTTATTTTTTTTTTCCCAAGGAGCTTGCATAAAAAGTGGTTCTTGGATCAAAGGCATGGCTGTCAGTCTTCCTTTGGGGTGCTGGGCATGTCTGAGAGTGAGACAGTGCTTTTAAAAATGCATAATTTCTCGATCTGTTTCTGGTTTTATCATTCCAACCAGACCTAACAGTGGTGGATTCTGGCTGAGGTAACAGCTGCTTGTAGCAATTACACCTGAAGAAAACTGATTTATGTTACTGTTTTAATTAGTGGCTTAATGATCCCTGTTAATCTAAGAAGTGTGCAGCAAAAGAGTGAGTTCTTTGGGAAATCAGGTCTATCAAGACAAACATGAGCTTGCTGCATTATATTTTTTTAATAACAACCTGCCCCTTTTTAGCAAGATGCAACATCTTGTGTCAGTAATAGGCTGCTAAATTGTCAAATAAATATCCAGGTGCAGTGCAGCCCCAACTGTTCATTGTGAAACTAGGTATTTTCCCTTTGTAGACTCATTAGTTTATATAAGTGTATTTGCTTAAGCCATTCTCCTACATGTTATTAGCACTGTGGAAAGTAATTGACACATGATACGATTTCAGGATAGAAGTTGGCAGCTTCCCTCTACCTGGAGGAGAAGCTGCTGTGCCCTTCCCTCCTGACTGTCTCAGCCCTCTCCTGTTCCTTTCCTTGGGCTGGGTCTGGCTCACAGCTCAGGGTGTCTTCTACTGGTTTGTCTTAAGAACCTTTCAGATTTTTTATTTTTATTGATTGTCTCTCATTTTTGTTGCCTTTGTCTTCTGCCATTTTGGTTGGTTCAGTCAGCACCCTGGGCACTTGGACTAATATCAGGTTTCTCAAAATAACTGATGGAAAGTGACCTTGCCCCATCCAGCCTGCTGTTGGTTTGGCTCCAGCCTTCCCATGAAGTGCTCTTCTGGAGAGATTGGGAGCTGAGGGAGCTGATGGACAACTGCTTGCTGCTCAAAGGGATGTTTTTTCTACATTCCCTACCCTACTCATTGTTTATTTTCCTTTTACATGTTCATTTTCTGGTAGCTTGGTGAGTGGCTCAGCTCATGGATGGGTCTGCCCTGGCATAAAACAGGGGGAAGGGTGTGGTGCTGGGAGCAGAGGGAGAATGGGACCTCCCCATCAGCAGTGGCCAGCTCTGGCCTTGGCTCATGTGCCATGGGGAACCTGACTGGTAATTATTTGGCCTTACTGAAATTATGTTAGTTTTGTTTGATCTGCAGCAGTTTTCTTCTTAGGTGCACATTGAATTGAGACTACATGGGCTTTCTCACTAGGCTTGGATTTTTTTAATGTGTGCAGTTGCAGCCAGGAAATAGCTGAAGAATTTTTTTTCCTCCTCTTTTCCTCATTAGGAGCTTGCAAAAGGAGTCAATCTCTAGGTGTGTATAAACAAGGCAGCAAGATGCAGCTGAGGACTTAATATAGTGTAATTAAATGGTGAGGGCCATAATAGAATAAGGGTTGAGTTTATTGCACCTGTTTGTTTCCCAAAATTGGAAATGTGGGGGTTTTGTACATTAGTTAAGTAGCATTTTGCATGGGGATAGGTGGTGGTTTGGTGGTTTGCTCTCTGGAGTTGAAATATGTGTGAATACTAAGTGATGCTTTATTTATGGGCTACACTTCTGTGCAGAGAAAAAAAGAGTTTCAACTTTATGTTGTGGTAAATTTGTGGTATGTCTAAAGCAGAAAGACTTGAGTTTGCCTTTGTGTCCTTGCTTATGCTGTTGGGATGGCTTTCCATTCAATTTAATCATTCTTCCCTTTAAAAGTCTCTGCTGGTGGGACCTTGGTGCCACAAATTCATTTGTCTGTGGAGTAACTCTACACGTTAGTGCAGTTAGGAGTGTAATTGTACCATTTCTTGTACCAGTATTGTTCTGAAAATAGTAGTGCAGACATCTCACAGTAACAAAAACGTGCTTCCTACAAGAGAAAAAACTGCTTCTGCTAGTAAGTAACCAGGTTTTAAACAGTGGCACACACTTCTGTTAGAGAAGTAGCATATTTTGTGACCCTTCAAATAAAAAGAGCTCAGCTACATGACAGACCATAGTCCAGGCTAGTGTATCTATTCTTTAGAGAATTTAAATTAATTAAAGGAAATGAATTTGTTTATTGTGTTTCTGTATTTGTTCCTGTCGCTTTCTTTTTTCTGCAGGAGGGTTGTTCTCACAGAGAAACACTGTTTTTTTCACTCAGCAGACACCTTAACATCTTATGTATGGAATGCATTAAATTGCATTTGACAAAATGCATATTCCATTGTGTGGTCAATCCAGTGAATAAAAAAGACAAAGCCTTATAGATGAAGCAAACTGCATGGATGCCTGTGCATTGACAGAGCTGGAAGTTAGATCCTATCTGAAACAGTGGGGTACTATCTCTGGTTATCACAAAAGCCCAAATGTCCCAGTGTCCTGAGTGTGTCAGTGGAACTTCAATCTCTGGGTGCTTGGCCGTGTGCTGTGTTGTTGTTTGATGGCCCACTGGGATTGATAACACCACTTCAGATTTCTAATTGTCACTTTGACCCCTGTGCTTTGGGGACCTGACATTTTGTTACCTGTGGCCTACCTGAATACTGATGAAATAAAATGCACGCCTGAGAAGGCCTGAGGTTTGTGTAATGTTGTCCATGGTCTCTTTTAACAAATGGATGAACATGAGGTTTCTGGAAGATAAAGCAAAGCAGAGCACAGAGCTGGCCGTGCACTTGGTGCAGTTCAACTCCTCAGGAATCCTGTGATCCTTTGTTTAGCCACAATCAGCGTTTTATCCTGAATTTGCAAAGCAACCAGGTGCTAGTATTGTGAATCAGTTATCATTTGACATGATGTAAGGCCTATTCTTATTTACAGAAAATGTCATTTGATGTTGTTCCCTTTTTTTCTTGTGTTGCAGATGTGGGTGGTGGCAGCTCTTTCCGATCCCACACAGATGTTGTCATTGTCTATTGTGCACACAGTGCTGCTGGGGGTAGTTTTCCTGGGCTGAAAAAGGAACAGCCTGTCTGTGTTCTCCTGCATGAAGTACAGCTTTGAGAGACAAAGCACTGCTCCTGCTTTTTTTTTTTTTTTTTTTTTTTTTTTTTTTTTGGCAGGATGTGGCACAGGTTTTTCAGGAACAGAGTTTTGCTTCAGGGTTTGTGGGATCTTCAGTCTTGAGGCCCCAGATGATGTTCCCAGCAGTGCCATTGCGTTCCTTCCAGTAATAAAACTGAAATGGCATAAGCAGTGTATTTACTCCATTTTATAGGATTAAAAAATATACCTTGAAGCAAAATGTCACCTTCAGTTATCAAGGATGTACATTTCCTTCATGGTCGTTCCTGATTTTTCTAAATTGCTTATGAGAGGTTCATACAGGACCTTACCTGGATTAGGAGAAAATGTGTAATATAAATGCATGCTAGTGGGCTGTTATTAAATGATTATTTTCACCTAGATATGCTAGTAGATAAAGTGAAGCTTGTGTATGACTCGAGTATATGTATCTGATTTACACAGAACCTGGAAGGTTTCAGGAATAAATCCAAGCTATGGACTAGGGTTAATTTAAAGAAAAAATTAGGAACTGTCTAAAGACAAGTCAAGTTTTGCAAACCTAGACCTTGGGCACACGTGAGGACAGTTGTTTATCAGTATCCTGTATTTCCATAGGTTTTCCATTGTCCTTGTATCTTTTAGACTTGAGGAGTAGCAGAGTTCTGATCCAGAGAATGAGTCTGCAGAGCTGTTTTCTTTGGTTTGATTTATTTTCTTTGTATATTGGTGTCATACCAGATTTTGTGGTTCCATATGTTTTTGTTGTCTCAGCTGTTTTGATTCCTAGTGGATTTGCTTTTGTTTTAATGCATAATCCAAGGAATTAAGGCTGGCAATTTCTCAAGGCAGTCCTCTGTTACATGGGTATAGCCATCTTCCAGAATGAATGGACAGAGTAGTTGGTAAGCACTATTATTATCAGTGATGAGATGCAAACATGAAAGAATCCACATTTGTTTTCAGGGCCTGTCTTAATTTGGCAGAAGTAGTAATCAAAGGGGGAGATAAAGAGAACATTTAAAATGTTGCTGTGATGCTCAAGGTATGCCATCTATGTTGTGAGGAAGTTGTGCTTACTTTCACACTGTCTCTTTCTAGGAAAAAAAAAACCACCTTGTATGAAAATATCATAATTTTCCTTAAATGTTGTTTTAAATGCCGTTGTATTTTCTTTAAATAGCAGTCAGTAGTGGTGCTTTTCTTAGCTGTAGGTTTCTGTTCCACTAGATGTGGTAAAGTTTGAGGCATAAAATTCTCTTGTCAAAGGAATGACCTGTGGGTGCTTTTTGATCTCTTTTTATCTCCTGCATTTGTAATTTCAGTGCTACAGCCCCTTCTTTGTGCAGGCTGTGAATGAGAGATTACTGTAATGACCATACTATGAAATAAATGCAACACAAAGTCCTTGTGATCTCTTAAAGAATGGAAATGGTTGGTGGAAGGTCTTGTTTCTTTTATCTGGAAGCAAACTAATTAAAAATTACCTACCTTATGCTTTGTTAAGTCAGGGAACAGTGAACGTATGATCTCTGCAACTGCTTGCCTGAAATCTCTATTTATGGAAATTCACTTGGTTAAAGAACCAAGCTCTTCTGTACTTACCTTTTAAATTGTTGCCCTTGGGCCAGACAAACTTACTTGTTTTAAAAGTAAAAATAACTCCAAAAAACCCATTACATTAAGATTTTTCATCCCTGATCAAAACTGTTGAAAAAGTTCAAGAGTAATGTTTTAGAGTTCCTGATGGATGTAATCAAGGAGCAAAGTGCACTGTGTCAGATAAGAAACTTCAACAGGTGCTGGGGAGAGTTGATTTGTTACTCGCTACACAGACACTGCAGGGAGATAGAAATTCAACTTTCAGGATAATACCCCTTCTTTGGAATGACAATGTGGGCTCTGCTCTCCTCTGCCAGCTTCAGCTGTCTTTTGTGTCTAGCAGAAATAGCACTTGTCAGCATTTTAAATGGAGGATTTCCTGTTCTTTTCTGTCTAGATTAGAGTTGTAGAAGTATGCTTTATGGAATTCACTTGTAAGAAGGTTTTATTATTGTTTAAATGTGGGTGTATGTGTTTAGTAACAAAAGCTTCAGTACACTCTTTTATCCCAGTAGTACTTCTATTTTGTACACAAGAGAGTGTATTTATGTGTCTGTGTAAAAGTAAATACATGTAAATATACAGAAGAATAAATGGGTTTGGATTCAAGAGGCAGATATTTTTAGGGAAAGAAACTTTCTCCTGTAAGACACGTTTTATCTTTTTGAGAAGGATACACATCAGATGTTGGTTTTAATGTTTTCAAGTGCTATATGTGTCCCTGCTAGGTGTCAAATTTTATTTCCCATAAAATGTGTGAGGGTGAGACTATTTCAGTATTATTATAGATATGAAAATGGCAGGACATGCCAGGTGTCTTGGCAGGAAGAGGTTGCTGTCTGTAGCCTTGCCTGCTGCGTGTTCATAGGTCCTGCACTAAGGTGCAGACTTTGGGCTCTGCTTTGCATTTGCAAATTCATTATGGAATGAGTCTGGGTAAAAGCATGTACCTGGGCAGTCATTGCAGAGCCCTGAGACACGAGGAGCTGTGTGTCAAACACCTCATGTGAGAAGGCATTTTACTTGACAGCATTAATTGGAATAATTGATCCTTCTAAGTCTTGCCCATTATGGGGTGTGTGTGCAGTATGTGGCTTTGGCTATAATTAGTGTACTCTTTAATTTGCTCCTGAAGCACATGATGATGATCTTAATGTGAGTTCTTGGATTGTGTATCTTGTGTTTTAAAAGAAATGGAAATACAAGAATTTAACTTTGTCATGGCAAGCTCTAAGTTCACCTGTCAAGGATCATTGTTCCATGTGTGACTAACTTTGCTCTTCTCTCTTGATCTTTGTGTGTGTTGTATTACAGAGCTCAAGTTTCTATTTTTGATGTACTTTCTTTCTCCTCCTTTTCCAGGTGAAGCAGGAGCCATAGAAGGAAGACCTTGTGGTTTGCAATCATGCCATTCCCCTTTGGCAAGTCCCACAAGTCTCCTGCAGACATAGTGAAAAACCTGAAGGAGAGCATGGCAGTTCTAGAAAAACAAGACATCTCTGACAAAAAGGCGGAAAAGGTACAGTTGTGATGGTCCAGTTACTAAACTGTATTTGAAAGTGGGGGGAAGGGGAAATTACAGCTGCTGAAACAAAATCAATTAGGAATTATTTTGGTGGTTTATACTCTGATAAAGGGTAATTTATGAACCTTTGAACCAGGTGTGTGTCCTGTTGGTTGGTTGGCTTACGCCAGTGGCAGCTGATAATGATACTTTAAATGATTTGGAGCTGTAGGACACTGCATTTGTTTAGTAAGCAGCTCACAGCTGTACAGTGCTCTGGTGCTTGTGACCACCACAGTGCCTTCACTACTGCACAAGTAGTTCTGTCTCTGCTTGTCAGTGCAAATCTTTACAGAGCAGAGTGTCTCTTACTGATGCTGAAGAACTTTGTCTCTTCATGGATAGAGAATATATTTTGGCTTTCCTGCCTCTTCTCCAGCTCACAGTAAGAGATGAGAAGTTCCTGTGCTAGTGCAGTTTCCTTTAGATGGATGTCTTCTTACTGCAGGCTCTGTATCTGTCCACAGTCATTTACTTCTCAGCTGGCACTCTTGATTTTACAGCTTTACAGAACTAACCTCATAGTTCAGCCTGTGTGCAACTGCATCCCACCTAGTGAATTGTGTGGAGGTTTAGATGAGCACCCTCCTTGGAGGCCCTCCCAGCATTATTTAACTATTATGTGCCATTCTTGGCATCCACAGAGTCCCATGTAAGAGTTAGTTACAATCTTTTCATGTTCACCTATATTTTTAAGCAGAGCTCCTCTACATTCAGTTTTACCTAGCTTTGGCACTACTACTTTGAAGGATCTTAATTAAATTGCCATCTTAGTTCTGCTATTCTTTAATAATTAGCATCTTCTACCCCTTTGCCACCGTGTGATATATTCCAGATATCTTGCAGTGTACCACAGTAGTTTCCTCTGATGCTTTTCCTCTCTTATTGGACAGAAAAATGTTACATTCTGTTATCCAGGCTTGTTTGAAGGATTTTCATTTGCTGCTGCTTTTCTTCTTTTTCTAAAGGAGCCTCCCATCTCCCTCCAGGAGAGGAGGGATAGAGGCATTCTGAAGGGTCTCTGATGAGACTTGGCACTGCCTCCTTTATTTCGGCCTCGTTATTAGTATCTGGAGATGTGGTCTGGTCTTAAAACCTATACTCTTTTGTGTCCTCCCTTTTTGCGTAGATCCCTGATGGGGAGCAGAGCAGCTCATCCCATTCTGTGTAGCTGTGTACTATAGCACATGCCTGTTTTCCTCATGCTGTAGCTGAGGGTTGGTATGTACCATTTCTTCCTGCTGGCTTTAGTCCCACACCTCCATCTTTTGAAAGACCTCATTTATGTGAGGCTGCTGCTCTGACAAGAAGTGATGTGCTAAGCCTATGGAGTGGTTTTTCCTGTGTCATACAGAAGGTAACACACTTTGCTTGCAGCACAAAGGCAGCCCACATTCACTAGGTTCAGTGTGAGGAAGGCTGAATGCTGACATCCAGGAGAATGAGCCTGGCTGTGGTAGTGCTGCTCCCTGTCATCTTTGCTAATCACAGAGGAGCTGCTCAATCTGAACACTCACACCACCAGAGTCCACACCTCCGTGCAAAGATTCATCAGGAAGTATTTGTTTCCTTGGCAAGCCAAGACTTCAGGAAGATAACTCTGGCTGTGGCTGTGGATGGTTAGCTGGTTTGATGGAGAAAGTTCTTCAGTATCTTATAGACCAGTAATTTATGGACCAGATCTTTGAGGGCACAGCTCTGAGCAGACACTCTGAATTTGTGCCTCCTTCCTGTCCAAGTCTGTAGAAATGACTGGAGTGAATTTTGGAGTTAAAAGACAGGAGGGGTCTGAGCAGTAGCCTTCATTAGAAAAGAACTAACATTTCTTCATTCCCGTATCTCACTATTTAGGCATCTTTTTCTGTTTCGTTATCCTTTTTATTATGATGATCCTTTCTGCAATGTAACTTTTTGGCCTCCGCAGAGAAGAATTCTGTGCTGGTGGCAGGGTGGATTCTGCGGCTAGTAGTGGAACAGAAATGGAAAAACTCATTCTACATGAACCACAAAAATTGCTGCCTGATCCTAGAAGGGGAGAAGGATGCAAAGACTGGTTTTGTTTTTATGACTTCATTTTATTAGTGGTTAGGCATGTGTAAAATATGGTTTGTCTCAGTAATTTTGGCATTGTTGCTGTTTAATGCAGGGGTATGCTTTTGTCACCTGTCACAGATCAATGGTGTCATTTCAGTGCTGGGTCAGCGTGCTAGATACTCAGTATTGGTTATAAAAGTACCAATTTGGGTAGAGACTGCCTACTTCTCTTACACTGTTCTGTTTCTTATAATAGTTAGTGTGTTGCTACAAGAAGAATGGTCTTTAACAATTCTGTTGCACAATTGGAAATACAGATTTATAAGAAAATCAGACAAATAATTTTCCCTGAAAGTTATAAGTGTAATTATGTTTGAACAGAATCCCTCATTTTCTTCAGGGCTTAGGCTGAAGTTTAAAATGGTTAATGTTTTGTGACTGGAAACAAAAATCAAATGAGGAAATAAAGATTTTTAAATCTTGGATAGTGTGTGTTCCTGTCCATTCTTTATCATCAAAATGGAAGATATTCTTCAAAGTAAAAGATGTGAACCAATACTAATGTCTCGTTCAATTACAATTTCCTGTAATACTGGAAAATTTGTTTTATAATCAAAAATCTGAAATTCAAGTGTATCCTAGTTACATGTTAATCTACCTTTTGAGCTCTGTGAAGACTGGAGAAAAATTAACCAGGTAGTTCTGCAGGTCATTTGAAATGTCCTTTAAGCTGTGGTGCTCATTTAGGAGCTGGGCTGCGGCTCCCTGCTCCCGTGTCCCTCGTGTGCCACAGCTCTGGTGTTTGCTGGCTGCACTGCTGGCCTTGGCACAGAGGTCAGGGCTTGCTCTCTGTCAGTATTTTGGAAGGGAAATGAGATTGTCAAGTGCTTTATAACCGAAACGTGTTCAGCATTCCTGCTGTCCGTTCTCCGTTGCTTGTGCTCTCTCAGAGGGGGGCTAAAGGGAAGGGAAAGTTCACCTCCTTTCCTCTAAGCAGGACCTACCCTCGATCCAGTCCATTAGTCAGTCTTTATTCACATCTCTTCCTCCTCTTCGGCTGATCCCAGCATTTTTTTTCATACTACAGTTCCCTCGGTGTGTAGCACACATTTACTGTTGAGCAGGTAAATATTGACTTGTGCAATCAAGTTGTTCTTTGCTACCCTCTGACCTCGGGTTAAGCTGGTGTGGGCTGTGGGGGATTGTTGGAGGCCTGTTGTTACCCCAGGCATGGTTAGCCTCTCTCCTTCACATCCCAGCAGTGTGTGATGGCAGCACACGGAGTCCCGGGGCTGCCCCAGGAGCTGCCTGCCCCAGCTGACCCAGGGTGATGCTGTGCCATGCTGCCATGGGTCAGGTTTTGCTCGGGGAGTTAATGCTGTCATTCAGAAAGCAGTAAAGACTTTGATTTGTTACGCCTGTGTGTACAATAATCTGTGGTTGACAGAAGGCTAAAGGTTAAGTAATAATCTGCCTGGCCTCCAGTGTAGGGCTCTTACTCAAGGGGTAAAGATGAGGCTCCTTCAGGAAACAGCAGGTGAGAGGACATGCTTCTCTTCTGATTGAACTTAGCTCTTCTGTGCTGTCTCCATGCTGAATGTTTACTGGAAAATCTTACCATCGTTTTTGGCCTTTCAATGTACTACTGCACTGATGGAGTTACTAATACATTTATGGAATTGTATGTATTTGTAAGCACTTTGAAATCTGGCCAGTTTAAATAGTTATTAAAATGATGCATTTTACTTGTGATAGATACTGCTCTAGACTAGTAAAATGATTCAGCCAGTACAGGCTCAAAGCTATATCTGGTTTATCTTTTTGATGAGTATTTTCATTACTAGGGCAGTTTCTGTCACTGCATTGTCCATGTGTAGAGAACTCCCTGCCGCTGGGGTTCCATAGGCCTGGAGGCTGCCAAGCTCACTGGAAATATTTCAGGACTGGCCATGTGTTCTTTATCTTTTTCTACTGTTCCTAAACCCTGAATAATCCAGCTGTACAACTCTAGATAGAGTCTCTGGGGTTTGCACTGCTTACCATTTAAAGAAATACTAAATTTTAGGGTATTTCACTGATCTTTCCAGAGGCTGGAATAAACCATAGCTATAAAGACATGCAGCTCTTCTGGTGTAACAATCATATATGTGACTTCATGGTGTCTGCTTTTATTTTTAAATGGTATCTTCCTGTCCTTTGTAAACATAGAGAAGTAAGTACTTCCTTTATTTTCCTTGCTTTACATTTGACTTTAATACTGTGGCTTGGTATTGATTTTCTGGCACCATTGAATTTCAAATATGACTTGCCATGAAATTTGTCTCTCAAATTCAGGTTGCTCCTTCTCAAGTGTTGAGAGCATATAAATAGAGATGTTAGTACTTAAAAAATATAATTTTAATATAAAAATATATATACTTAGAGACAATAAAATATATAGAGAATATAGATAATTCTGTATATATAAAATACACCCTGGTCATATTTTGTACTGAGACGTATTTTATGTATTTATATATCATACGGTGTCTGATTGTTAGTTCCACTTCTGGTCCTGGGATGAACCTCATTGTGTATTTTGATATTTAGAGATTTTTTTTTCCCCTCTTAAGAGAAAGCAATGCATTAGGCAGTTTAGATCTCAGTATCTTAGAATATCTTGCAAGTAATGCTAGCCAGCCTTGTCTTATCATTCTTGATTTTATTTGTTTTTAGTGTTTTTTTACTTGGTTCTTCGCACCAATATTTAACGTAGCATTATATTTCTAAGTGTAACCATCTAAATTCCCTTCTGCATCTGAAATGGCAAAAATAGGTCTGCATATCTTGTATTTGGATTATGTCTGAGAGTTCATGGAATATGCAAGAGTAAGGAGGTTCTAGAAATTTGTCAGAATGTATTTCTAGTCCTTTTGATGTTGAATTTTAGAGTAGAAGAGATGAAATATAAAGATGGTACATTTTATGAAAGTGTAGTGTGCATCAAAAGACATTGGTTACTGATACAACACTTGCAGAAACCCTCGTACTTCTGTTTCCAGAAGATGCCCAGAAATGATAGCTGGAGTGATGCAAGGCAGACTCTTTGGTGCTGCAGGTGCTCAGACACTGGTCCAGGTTTCCTGGAGAAGTGGTGGAGTGTCCATCCATGGAGCTGTTGGGAGCGTGGCTGGTGTCAGCCTGGCTCCATCCATGGAGCTCTTGGGAGCGTGGCTGGCCATCAGCCTGGCAGGACTGAGGTGGCCCTGCCTTGAGCAGGTGGCTGCATCCTGGTGGCCTCCTGAGGTTCCTGCCAGCCTGAGCTGTGCTGCTTCTTGGGGATGTGGTAGCCTTGAGCTTAAGGGTCTTTTCCAGGCTCAGTGATTCTGTGTCTCTAGCTACTACTTCCCACTAAAGCTTCATGCCATGCCAAGTTCAGTAAAGCACATTTAGGTGGTCTTGACGGTTGTGAAGAGCACTGAAGTCCTGCTGTCTCTTACTGAAGTGCCCGAGCTGTATGTTCATGTTGGGCTAGAAGGCTTTTTTGCCTTTTAAAGCCCTCAGTGTTTGGAAACAGTGCCTTATTTTCTGCCTGGTTTGCAAGCATTTCCACTGCTGGGGTCTGTCTTGGGCTGGGGGTGAGGGAGAGCCCTCAAGTGCAATTATTGAAGTTTTGGGGTTGGGAGGCTTATTCTCTCTCCTGGGGTTTTGGTAGGACAACTTCTCCACTTGCATTCTTAATTACAGGCATGCCCTCAATACTGCCATCATTTTAGCTGAAACTGGCAGTTACTTGAGCTGCCTTTCTTCCTCTTTCAAATCTTGCTTTCTACATTAGTGTGCAGGGACAGACTTGGCTTCCTCTTCCCTCGGTAGCCATGCATCAGAGATCTCTCTTCATATCTCCACGTCTGACAGATGTTCCTGTTCTTCTACGAAAGAGCTGTTTCTTCTGAATTTCAGAGAACACTTGTGTGGTGTAATTCTGCTCCAGTATGGTGAGCTGCTGTTCCCATTTCATGTCTTCAGGAGCTGGTGTGAATCAAACTAGTCTTACTGAGCACCTGCTTCTTGCTGTCTTACTAACAGTGCACAGAAAATCCTTTGGAATTTCGATTGAGGAGGAGACAACTGGGACTAGGAACTGAAGTTAGCAGGAAGAGGGAGGCAGCAGGCAATGGAAAGTTGTGGAGGAGCTAAAAATGATACAGACCCTCCTTAAAGGTCATGGAATCCTTGCTTGCATACCTGGCAAAGCTGGAATGGCTTTAGCTTGAATAGCACATGGGTCATGCTGATCTTAAACCTGTCTGGATAAAAAGCACAAATGAGAAATCCTTTTACATACCCTTTATAAGACTGGCAATATCCAGAAAGTGATAATTTTTTCACTTTAATTATTTTCCATGAGCTATCAGTCATAAATACTTTACATTAAAGTGTATGCATACTTCGTTGGCATGTTCATCTAATTACTAAAAATCAGTGCACTTACAAACCATTCAGACTTTTTAGGCATGTGAAGAACCATTATAATTAAACCAGCTATTTATGATGATCATTTTCAGCATTTTGCCCCCAAGCTGAGTAAACTGGTTTGTTTTTTTTTTTGGTCCAATACAACCATGTTTTAAGATTCAGAAGTGGGTGTTGAGAATAATTCTTGTTGATTTGTATTTATTTAGTTTTACTTGTGAGTTAACTGTGTTTCCACTGCTGAATGCTACTCCAGCTCATCATGGCAGCTTAGGAGTTCCTCACAAGTGACAAGTCAGACAGGCCTGTATGGCTTCTGTAAAGTGGACTTCAAGCAGGGAAGGGTTTTAGACCTTTAATTCTGTCCTCTTGAGTGTATCTCTTTCTGGATCTGTTGGTGAGGTTGCTCTTGTGTGCTGAGATAACCTGAAAATTAAAGTTGGTTCTCCTTGAGGTTTTGTTTGTTGGAAAGACTTCACCCACAATAACTGGAATGGGAGCCTAGTGTTGGACAAAACGTGATGTGTGCAAAATCTGTAGGAGGGATACATTTGCTCTCTCTGAGCAGTTCACAAGGCACAGGCATGAGGCTCCATGTCATGTTTTCCAGTCTGATCATGCACATCTGTGTTACAGAATGGAAATTTTGTCAGGTTCTTTTCATCCTGTTGCTGTTCTTTAGGGGATTTTTGAATGAGAAGTTAAAAGGCAGTAAAAAGGAAGAGATTTTTACCTTTGGTAACTAAATGATGTATGTCTTGCCTCTGCTTTTTATTGTCTGGGTGGTGTTTTTTTTTGGGGTTTGTTTTTTTTTTTTTTAATGCCAGTGTCATAACAGTCTTATTTGCAGGAAGAATATCTATTTTTTTTTTTTACCCAGTTGCAATTTCCAGATTATTCCCCCCCCAATGGAAGTTTGCAGACTTGAAGAATAAAGGAGTGTGCAGTTAGAAAGACAAATGGCATTGTGCTCTAACTGTATTTTTTTCTCATTTTCTTTAGGCGACGGAGGAAGTCTCAAAAAACCTTGTTGCCATGAAAGAAATCTTGTATGGCACAAATGAAAAAGAACCCCAAACAGAAGCTGTGGCACAGCTTGCTCAGGAGCTGTACAACAGTGGTCTTCTTAGTACCCTAGTAGCTGACTTGCAGCTCATTGATTTTGAGGTAAGAAGGGAAGTTTGATATTTCTTACATTCTCTATGTTAAAACAAACATCTAAATTCCTACCACTTGAATTGATTAAGATGTTTCAGTCTTCCTCTTTTATTTTGTGGTTATGACACATCCATTAGAAAGAGAACTCACTTTTCCAAACTGTGTCTAGATTGAGCAACTATAGGATATGAAATCTGTGAATTTTAGGCATGTAAACAACACAGATTTGAAGTAGATAAGTCTCTAATCTGGTGGTACAGTTCTGTTAAAATTATGGAATAATTCTGACTTGTTGTGTGCACTGGAGGGTTAATCTCTTAGTAGTAATCCGGTAGTGGACACAAACATTGATACTACAAGATGTATCTATCTGTTAATTTTGCTACATCAAATTACTAGGAAAAGTGATAAAATTATTTATGAAGAAGTTTAAATATATAATTTAAAGCTGTTAGTTTTATTAACAGTCCAGTATTTCTCTCTCTTTTTAGAAACAACTGATGCAACCTTTTTGCTTTTCCTTGTCTTTTTTTCTGCTTATTAAAAAAACAAACCCAAGTTTTTATTGATCAATTCAAAATAGCAATACTTACTTATATTTGAAGGTATCTCTCTGCAAGCCTCTGTAGCATTTGTCACCACATCACATGGAATAATTGACCTTCCCTGCACCATGGAGAAAAATCCTATATCAGTTATGAGATGTTGCACTGCAGTTGGATTTTTCTCTTTTCCCTGAGGTCTCACAAGAAGCATGTGCTTGTCTAGGAAAGGAGCCAAACCCTTGCATCTCACTCCACAGCCTCAACCATAACCATCATTGCCCTTAAGAGTGCTTAAAAATGGGATTGTTCATAAACAAGTTGCTCACAATACAAACACAACAGTTTAAAGTCCTATTGTAGTCTGACATTCCAAAAACAATGGCTTTCTTCCCTGTTCTTTCTTCTCTCCCCTGCACCCCACCCATAACTCCCTCTGATTGTGTTTAATTGTAATACAGTGGTATTTCTTCCCTACCCACACAAGTGTTTATACCATACATAAAACATTCAGGTTATTAAATAAGCAAGGAAACCTGGGGAAGCTGAGAGGGAATGCCAAGATGGGATGGCCTTTAATTGCTGAAGAAAGGAAATCATGAAACGTCATCTGGATTCTGCTGACCTCTAGATTGGTATCAGCCTGGTGTTTACTCAGTCCTGTTATTAGCAAAGGAAACCTTCATTATCTCATGGTAGTGAAGAATGATAACGATTTGCACAGGCTTGCTCTCATTAAGGAGAACTGTGCTTTTGATTCTAAGAGGACATGGAAAGATTTAAGAGTTGTTTCCTGCCTGTGGCTCCTCTGCTGCTTTGTTTCACGAGGATGTGATGGTTTCCCTTGGAGGGAGAACAAGTCAGTCACTGCTTTCTAGGCTGGACCACGTCTGCTTTTATGGGTGGGAGCTGGCAGACTGTCCAGCTATTGTTGTTACCTAGAATTCATGTCAACACACCTGTGCTCCAGATGTGCTCCAGCTTCCCAGCTGTTCCAAAGCCAATCAGATGTTGCCTTTGATATCCCAAATGTCTGTGTGGGTTTACTGCATTTGAAACAATTTTTCCATTACTGATAGAAATACTTATTTGATTTTCTGGCAGTTTTTAAACTTGAAGAATGGGTCTAGAATTTTTTCTTTCTGGTTTCTCACCACAGCTGGGGGTTATTCAGTGACAAACTTTTTTTTCATTTCAGTCTCACTTCTGAAGAAGGTTTCCTTGTAGAACAGGAATAGACAGGTTATTGATACACAGGGACTGTTCATTGTGGCTGACTGTCTCAAATATACTTGAATCTAAATTGCTATGGTGAAAACAACCCATAGAAAAGTAAGAAATAAAACCTAGAAAAATAAAAAATTTGATATTTTAATAAAGGAAACAGTAATTATCCAGCCCTTGCCTTGTGCCCAGGCCTGTTTAGTGTTGCCCTTCCCTGGAAGCTTGCTTTCCAATGAAGCAGCCAATACAACCATCTCCTTACCAGTCTTAACACTCACCAGTTATCTCCTGGCTGCTTTGCACTGAAAGAGATGGTATCCCGGGTGGAACTGGGTTTTTTGTTCTGTTGTTCTGGGATTTTTAAAACGAAGAATAAAAAAAACCAACCCAAAACAAAACTGCCTTTTGCCCAGGGGAGCTGAATCCTTCTGCTGAGAAGACAATAGAAGCACAGTGTCCTCTCACCTCTGGCCGTGGTGACTGTTGGCACAGGTTATTGGGCCATGAGGTCACTTGGCAAGGCACAGGAAAGTGCCAGAAGCTGGCTGTGGGATTGGGGTGGGATCATAAGGAGAAGCTGTTCTTGCTGGGGACTCGGAGGCAAACGCCGTGACCAGCACAGCACTGGCAGTGCTGGTGAATGGGACTTGATGATTATATTATGTGGAGTTTGAGTAAAGCAATCCCTGCAAACACTGCTCTGCTCATGTCAGAACAAAGAGTTCTGCTGTTGCTTTGGGCTGGCTTTCAATGGAATTGTAGTTGAGAAAACAAGCGTTTACAAACACTCTCTTATATCCTGAAAACAACACTCCAGCAAAACTGTCCGTGGTAATTCACAAACATGCCATTTGTAAAACTCCAGTCCTCCTACGTTTTCATAAACATTTCATTTTTTTTCTCATGCAGTCTTTTTTACACTGATTAGAAAACGGAAAGAATTTTAAATAATTGATGTTGTTTTTAAAATTCTTCCTAGTTAAGTATGCCCTGCATTTTACTCAAAAGCTTCCTGGTGTTACTCAGGAGATTTACAGCACAGCTAGAGCTTGTCAAGAAATATTATCTCCATCTAGGTTTGGTGTAGAACATTCAGGGAACCTGTAGGTGGAGTTGCTTAACAGGCTTTTATTTGCCGGTCTAAGCTTTGTACAAGTTGGCCTGGTCTTTTTCTGGAATAGATCTGATAACACATGATCCTGAAGGTGTCTTTGTGCAGTCCAGAATGGACAGTAAATTGCAGAAATCTGGCTTTTAAATGGTGCATGTGAATGACACTGAAAAGTGCTTATGTTTATAATCAGCTTTTTGTTCTATGTCTGTACCAGTTCGTCATCTTCAGCTGTGGTCTGACAGAAGAAATAAACAGGAGATGTATATTTATTCAACAAAGAACATTTCCAGTTCCTTTTACACTGTCTGGTGCTATGCTTGTGCATTTTTTTATGTATAATTTGTGCTGAATTCCAGCATCCTGGTCTTATTCTTGTTTTGTGCCTTGAAAAATGTGAGACTTGCATTTTAGGTCAGTGGATGATTTCTGTGTGTATTACTCATTCATTTATTTATTCCACTTTCATAAGTTGCAGTTCTAAGTTGGATGTTAACACTGCAGTTGGAAATGCTCTGCACACTCTTAATGGTGGCATTGTGTCCCTAGACAAGGGGAGAGGATAATGGAATGTTGAAGAAATACACTTCCAGGCAAGAGCACAGTTAAAAACTGTTATGCTGTTAGCAGAATCAAATATCAAATAAGCCCAGGAGACTGATGCTACATAGAAATATCTGATGAAACATCAACTGCCTTTACTTCTGAATGTAAATTCCCCATGATCTGGCTGCAACGTGGTGTCATGTTTTGAGTGCTTTGGCATATTTGAAATAGGCATAAAGAAAGAGAATATTGAATCTGTTCAAGATCAGAGTATGGAGGCTGCCTGAGCTGCAGAACCCCCCCCCCCCCCAGTACAGCTGCATGAGGTGATGATAATGTTTGATTGTTAACTTGTCTGTGGACTTCACTATTCTGTATTTAACTGCTGCTGTTTTTGACAGGGCAAGAAAGATGTTGCGCAAATTTTCAACAACATTCTCAGAAGACAAATTGGTACAAGAACTCCCACAGTTGAATACATCTGCACTCAACAGAATATCTTATTCATGCTATTAAAAGGGTATGTGCACTCTGAAGCATAAATAAGCTTTTACATGAAGCAAAGGCTTTTTTAATGCATGGAGAAGAGTGAGTTCGGACATGTTTGTTCTTCCCTTTGCAATATGCTTGGTTTTATTTTCCTTTGCTTGGTTTTTAAGTAAAGGAAAATTTAGGAGATAGAACACCAACCATCTATTTTTGCATGAAATATAACTGAAAATTGAGAACTGTTACTACTCTGAAATACTCTTACTGGGCTAATAAGACATCTTCCTTTCAGTATACTGTTTAAGCCCTTTTTAAACTATTCTCTTGTGAACTTACTCATCAAGAGTTGAAGGCTGTTCTTTTTCCTTTTAACCACAGTACTTTCCAGTTTGTTGGCCTATCTTAGACTTCTTATTCATAGTGATTTATATTGCTGTATTGGCACAAACACACCAACACAAACCTGACCAAAAAAAGAATGATTTGAGGCATATTGTGCATTCCAGACAACTGTTTCTTCCTCTCTTCTTTTAATATCTGGTGTGCTGGGTATTGGAGGGTCATGCCATACTGAATACATGTAGAGCTGCAGCTCTCAAACATGAAAGCAGAAAATAATTGCTTGCATTACTAGTGACATTAATTTAAAAAGTTCTGAAAATTGCAATTCCTCTGTTTTATTTTGGGACAGACAAGCTCATGAAACATTAACAAACCATTAGAAATTACGGCTATTTGTTATTCTGGACAACTATTTGTAATTCTGGCTACAGCTGCTGGCTAAGTTTGCTGTAGTTGGGGAGTACTTATTCCACCTACTGGGATAACTCAAGGATGTATGAAAGGACCACTCATCTCAGTGGGATATTTGGCAGTTGGTAGCATTACTTGCCTCTCATGTCATTTAAATGTTAGACAAAAAAAATATTAGTTGTGACATAATGCAAAAAATATTATTGATTCAGTGCTTCTTCAAAATAATTTACAAAAGAAAGCAAAGATATTTTAGGTACAGAGAAGATAAAACTTTTTTCAGTGTGTTCTCATTGGCTAATGAGGGCTGCAGCACATTGGTGCTCAGTGCTTTTAGTCTGTGTTGTCACTCTTCAGAGACCTTTATTCTCACAGGGCTTACTGAAACTCATATTTATAAGTCAGGATGTTTAAAATGGGTATTTAGCAACTTATATGTTACATCTGGTATCCAACTGAGACAAATTTATGTCAATTTAAACTGTGGCATGAATTGCAAACAGTTCAGTAGATTTCAAATCTCCATGACAGGTTGAATGGGATAGTATTGCAGGATTTAATGAAAATTATTTCAATTTTTTTGTAGGGTAATATAGTTAATGCTCAGTATCCACAATGATACTTTTCTGCTGAAATTTTGAGGAATTTCAATTAGCTTCCACTGGTTTAAGAGGGGGGATTCTGGAGGTGTAAGGCAGGAAGGCATGGGAGAGGCTGTGCCTACTCCAGAAGCTGGAACCCCATGATGTGCAGCACAGTCAGTGATGCTGAAAACTGTTGAAATGGAAAAGTACATCCGTATTTATGTCCAGTCTTGTTAACCCCTCATGGAAAGTTTTATGTAAATTGTTGTCATGTTTAAGCAAGCAGCTTTCAAGGCAAATAATTTACTGCTTTTCCAGATGTCTGCAATCCCACCAATATGAACACGAGAACTGATTTTGAGAGAAAAGAAAGGATTTTTATTTAGTCTTGTTTCCCAGTTTGTGAAAGTCCTTTGAATTGGCTATAATTCTAACTGGCAGCTATTCCAGCAATATTTTGTAGCAGTATTTAAAAGTGGATTTTAATGCAGGAATAAATACCTCTAATTTTTATGGGTTTGTTTATTTGATAGTACTGAACACTGTAATTAGCAATGTGATGCTGCAGTGCTAATTCGTGAAAATTTATAAATTTATAAAGAATCTTTGTTGGGTTTTTTTAATAGGTACGAATCTCCAGAAATTGCTCTAAACTGTGGGATAATGCTTAGAGAATGCATCAGGCATGAACCACTAGCTAAAATCATCTTGTGGTCAGAACAATTCTATGACTTCTTCAGATACGTGGAAATGTCGACGTTTGACATCGCTTCGGATGCGTTTGCCACCTTCAAGGTAATTTCCTCACTGCCTTGGAATTGTTACTTCTATACTTCTCTGCTCTGTGAGCCCGCTGCTGTGTGTGATGTTCTTGGCAAAACAAGCCTTGGGAAGGGGAAGAAAACAGGAGTGATGCAGATGGGTAAGCTGGACACCGTTCTTCCTTTTTTCTCAGGATGCAAGCCACACCTGTAAATACGTATTTTGTATTTGCTCCTCAAAATTTTGTTCTGGAGAGTAAGCTGTATCATGCATTACCTGAATGGAGGTTTACTCCCATGCCAGAGGCTTTAAATCTGTGTCTGCAGCTCCTCCTGGGAATATTCAATGCTGTTGCTTTGTCTGGGGACATTTTCTGTGGCCCATTTTTTGTGTCCCTAAAACAATGAGTTATGGAGACAATAAGTATAATATTAATCAATATTAAATGGTGGGTCCTAACCTTGGTTGTATGTAGCTGTGTGCAGAGTATAGCCTTGATCCAAATAGCACTCTTCAGTGATAATTTCTCAGGCTGTTTCTCTGTGAATTAAAGTAACTCATCACAGATCAAGTGATGCCACGATCCTGAGCAGTGTCCAGGTAATTGCATTCATGTCCTAAACTAGTGTGGTTAATGAAATAGCAGAATTTTGGATTAAATGTCTTATGTGTGTGAGAATGTCTTTGTACTGTTTAAATCCTTACAGTGACAGTGCTGGGTTTGTGCTTTTTTACAGGATTTGCTTACAAGACACAAGTTGTTAAGTGCAGAATTTTTGGAACAACATTATGATAGGGTGAGCAGACACCTTTTCATATTTAGAGCTCTCTGGTACTGTGTATCTTATTTGAAGGAATTGGCGGGTTTGTTTCTTGTTTAGCTCTGATTTGGGAGATTTCCACACCATATTAAGTCAACTGAACTTGGGCTTCAGTTTCACCCCCAATGCCAAAACAGAGAGTGTTGGAGAGTTTCATTTATCACAACATTTTCAGCGACATGACTTCAATACTTTTGCCTTTCAACACATTATTCAGAACAAGTTCCACAAAGATACTTAAGTCTTTAAATTTTACTGTGATTAAAACTCCCAGACTTCCCAGGCAATTAAAAAAAAAAAAAAAAAAAAAAAAAACAAAAAACAAAACCAACAAACTTGGACTCACATTGATATTTTTAAAGGTTTGTCTCCAGGCATGTTCACTAAAGCACAAATATCTGCTCTGAGTGACTCAGCTTTGAACAGGAGACAAAAATTTTTATTCCCTTTTTGACTACTTCTTCTTTAGCCCTGAAATATCTACTGAATAATGCTTTAGACACTGTTTGGGAAGCAGTTAAGAGGCTCTGAGAAATCAGATGTGTAGAGCTGATACTTAGCTGACCTCTTCATCTCCTTCAGAGCAAAGTTCTTCTTTCTGTGAAATCATATCTGAAACATTAAGAGAATTTGGTCAGTGTATTTCTAAAAAAAGTGACAGTGAAACTGTATTTAACAGTGTTACAGCTATGAAACAGACTACTCAGGAGTAATAAAATTTGACAATATTAAAAAAACTAAAGAGTGTGCAAGGTAAATGTTTATTTTGGTCCTGCCTGACTCAGTGATGTCACCACGTTTTGACACATTGACTGGCAACTCCAACTGGTGACTCTGGCGTTTGTTAAGCCCTGCACAAATTGAAAAGTCAGTTGGATCTGGTGAGTGCAAGGCATCCTGGTGTTACACTGGACGTGGTGCTGCGGGAGCCAGGCCTGGCTGCTCCTGCAGAGGGAGCCCGTGCCGTGCTTTCCAGGATATCCTGGGAATGGGAACTGGGGAGCAGTGCCCGGGGCAGGAGCTGTCACCTCCAACATCCCCTGCCGTGGACTGCCCTTGGACACTTCAGGGACAGGGCAGCCGCAGCTTCTCTGGGCAACCTATTTCTAAAAGGAATAAAGAGCAAACTCCTGCTACTTCCCAGTAATCTAAACATTAAAGTCTCTTGAAAGAGTAAATACTTATTTTTTAAAGTGTATTTATTATTCCATGTTTAACTTTGTATACGCTGTAAAAGTCTAAGTAGTGACAATGTAGCGATTTACAGGAATCTACTGAGACTTCAGAGTTAGTTTGGTTTTGTTTGGAATTTGCATCTCCTCCTGTTATTGCATTAATTTGGAAAAAGATGCCTATGACACTTGAAAAAGTCCTAACCCTTCTCTTTATTCTGTGTTTAGTTCTTCAGTGAATATGAGAAGTTACTTCATTCAGAAAATTATGTGACAAAGAGACAGTCACTTAAGGTAAGGCAGTTTTATTTTCTTCTTAAATGCAAAGAGATTCGCTTTATTTTCAAGGTGAGTTAACTTTATTTGAAATGGCTTCTGTAACAGCTTTGAATAGTATTTATTATAATTCTCTGTACATTTTAATTCTTGGGATCAGATATTTTTTTTAGTCCAGTTCTTACATGATTTAGTGTGCAGCACAGACCAAACTAATTTCTCTCCCTATGAAGAAATAGCTCCTCAAGTTTCTTCATTTTTGTTGATTTTTCCCTTCAACAAATCTGGTTACATTTAAATAATTTAACAAAGATTCATGTGATGTGCCTAAAGCAATACTGATCTTACATTCAAGTAGGTAAGAAACAGTGAACACAAATGTAATACAGAGCTTGCAGCAAAGGTGATCCTTGTGGGAAAAATCCTTTTAAACCCTTTAGGTAGCAAAAGAAGCGTCAGTATTTCACTTTAAGTACTAACCTGTTTTATTGGGTTTTTGTTGTTGTTTTTGGTTTTTTTAAAAGGCATTCTTTCTATGCTGAATAGCTTCTGTATAAGTGAAAAAAACAATGAAGTCATGAGGGAAAAAAATGAAAGATTTCTCTGTCCTTTCCAGTTCATAACAGGGGGGAACAAGTGTGATTTTTCACTTTTTGTGGAAAAGAAGTAACTGTGTTGTTGAAATAACAGGCTAATGCACCTGCAGTTGAAATTTAGGTGCTTAGTTCTGTTGTTACTTTATCTGATGACCACTGGTACTGCACACAGAGCATCACAGAGCACCACACCACTTCAGGAGGTTTGAAAGCATTTGTAAACAAGTTGATTCTTACGTCCAGTGTTAGTAATTTTTTCATTTGGGCTTCTTTTCTGCCTTCAGCTTCTTGGTGAATTGTTACTGGACAGACACAATTTCACAATTATGACGAAGTACATCAGTAAACCTGAAAATCTCAAACTAATGATGAACCTTCTACGAGACAAGAGTCGTAACATTCAGTTTGAGGCCTTCCATGTCTTCAAGGTATGTTATAAAACCCCACCAGGAAACAGAAAGAATCTGAGCAGAAGTTGTTTAATTGACTAAACTGCTTAGTTGAGCCAAAATGGAGCTTATCTTAATGTCTGCTAAGTGATGAAATAAAGGAAGCACTGATGTTTGCTTTATTATGGTCCATCTTTACAAATAGATACCTTGGTTATCTTTTGAGTACTGTTTAGAAACCACTTAGGGAATTCATGGGGTTGTCAGAGTAATGTCTCTTAGAAACTTCTGGAATTAAATGCAGTAAGATAAGGAGGAATGCATGATTCCATATACAATCAAGGGGTTCAGAAGTGGTTCTGTCACACTACACTGCATGATCTCTGAAGGTCAGGTCACCTGAATTGTAATTGGAACATTATGACAGATGGCTTCTGACTTGGCAGCAGACAGGCAGCAAGAGTTGTAACTTGAGGTCTAAAACTTTGCAGTGAAGTGTGAGATACCCATCAGATGCTGCACATGATATGAAACCATAAATTTGCTATAGAATTTAACCATAAAGTGTCTTCAGTGGTTTCTGCAGAGGCTGTTGTGGCTGGTCACCTCCCACAGACTAAATTTACTTGGGCACTGCTGTTCAGCTTATGTCTTGATTAAAAAGAATAAAAAAGGAATTTTGTTTTAAAACTTGCATTTACCCCATTATTATTTTCTGTGGGATACTGGGATAATTAAAGCATAGTTTTAATTTATCATCAGTATTTTGTTAGATAATTTTTTTAACTTAACCTCCTGTTTCTCGCTGTTGTGCTCAATGCCTTTTATTTTCTTGCAGGTGTTTGTAGCCAATCCTAACAAGACACAGCCTATATTAGACATCCTTCTAAAGAACCAGACCAAACTTATTGAGTTCCTCAGCAAGTTTCAGAATGACAGGACCGAGGATGAACAATTTAATGATGAGAAGACCTATTTAGTTAAACAGATCAGGGATTTGAAGAGACCAGCGCAGCAAGAAGCTTAAACTCCAATAAACCTTTAAAATATTAAACCCAAATTCAGCATTTGCTGTTAGATATTCAGCATCAGGCACTCTTATCGATTCATGAGGAACATTACTGCTAATCTGCTGTTCAGTGAACGGTTTTTGTTTTTCTCTTTTCATTTTTAGTCCAAGTTGAGAAACATAGCTGCTGCTTTCTTGCACAATGTGGACTTTCTTGATATTTGTGTCATTTCAGAATTCAAAGACACTGCTTGTTTTAGGAGTCCTGAAAAGAAAGATTCTAGGTTCGTGAAAGCAAACATATAGATACTAGTTTGGTCTAGGAGAGAAGGTATTCATGTAGTTAAGTAACAGGTTGCATGCTTGCAAATCTGAATAAATCTGTATGTTTGCACTTACCTTGTTTGAGATAATGAGCACAATGTGACCTGTGCATACCTGGCACCATAGTATAAGATTATATGCCTTGATTTAAAAAAAAAAAAATGTGCAGTGCTTTATTTGTAATCAAAGGGGAAATGTATCTAAGATGTGAGCTTATTGGGATAAACAGTTGTCTTGCAAATAAACTGATATTGAAACTTAGCAACTTTTAAAAGAGTGAAATCTCAAGGTTCATAAGGAAAATGTATATATGCCTTTCACTGCTTTATAGAATTTTTTTCGACATGATTTGATTTTTCCGAGACTTGACTTGTAAACTTGGAAATATGTTCTATGGGGTTTTGTTAATTTTACTTTAAAGGTATTTCAGACAGTAGACCTAGCAGTGACATTTTGCATTTCATTTCAACAATGCTTGCTGGTTTCTTTTGTATATAACTCCTAGGCTGCTCATTTCTTTAAAATATGATTTAATTTGTACAGCAGAGGAATGTTATTGTATTAGTCTGTAACTATTACCTAATATTGAGTTTTGCAAAATGAATGCTCATATGTAATTGAATACTTCAGATCACATGGAAATGCTGATTTAACAATCTTAAGTACTGCAGCATTTAAAAGGAAACAAAAACCAAAACCCAAACAAATTCTTTGTATTCACTTATCTAATGAGGTGCCATCAGTTAGGGTAGGCTGAAACAGAGAACTGGAACCCTTTCTACTACATTCTTACCAGATAATATTGGCCTTATTTAATTAAACCAGCATTGTGCTCACCAGTTCTGCAAATGGCAAGGATTATGCTAAATTAATATCGATTCCTCTGACTTCTGGGGAGCCTGCAGTGCGTCATTTCTTACAGTAAATAACCCAGTACAATAGTTGTGTGAGTGAGTGACTTAATTCCCTCCGACCTCAAGGAACAATTTCATAGCTGTCCTAGGATAACAGAATGATCTCTTTTTTTTTTTTTTTTTTTTTTTTTTTTTTTAATTTTCTTCTTTAATGCTGCAAACTATCAGTGTTTATAAAGACAGAAGACCCAACTGATTTTGCACCATGTTTTTGTTACTGTGACCATACAAAAGGAATCTATTAAATATAGCTAAATGATGTTATTAAAATTGTATCTATTCATCATATAGTAACGCTAAGATCACAACCAAGCAAAAACTCGTGGATTGGGGTCTGAAAGTTCCAATTCTGCATGACTGAGTGATTGCGAATGCTACAGAGATTGTTTGTTGCTTCCTGTCCTCTTCCCATTTGAAATATTTCGCAATCAGTGATGTTTGAGCTGATTTGAAACCTCCACAAGGGAAAATCTCAGAGCTCCAAAAAACTGAGTATTTTCCCTTGGTTGTTTAAAACTGCTCATAACATTAAAATTGGTCTTTTAAAGGTTCTTCACGTGTCCTTTGCAAACAGAATCATTTTGCTTACAGGAAAGAGAAGAGCTGACTCTTCCCGGAGATGCCAGGCCAAGCTGGCACTGAGGTGGTGTTGTAGTTCAGTACTAACAGTCTGTTATATTTGGGTTTATCATAGCTTAGTGGAGGAAAACATTATTTGCCAAGTTACTCACCATAACATGTAAGACTTCCTCTTTAGAAAGATGTAGACGTGCTAAAGATTTCTGTGTGTAAAGAAGTGAAAACATTTGGACTGGAGTAGAGGTTTCTCTCTATTAGGCCTTGGAATCAGTGGCTATGGTGACTTTTTTAATATGTGGAAACATTTGAATGTTGGCTTTCGAAAAGAAGTTGTATTTAAATTAAAGCTCCTTCGATGTGCTGTTCATATTAAAAAACTTGTTCTGGAAGTGGTTTCTTATCTGCTTGAAGGCTTAAGGGTATTACTAAAACATATTTAAATGCAAGCAGGTTTTTGTTTGGCTTTTTTTTTTTTTTTTTTTTTTTTTTTTTTTTAATAAGAGATGTATACAATTGTAATTCTATTTCCGTGGTAGCATTTCATTTCTCCTGAGGAAAATGCATTTCGTATCCAAAAAAATCTGGCTGGCCCCATAATTTAAATTAAAATAAAATTTTGAAGAAAAAATTGTGTTTTTTACTGTGTTACTGAAGAGGATCAGTTCCTTGTGGATGTGTGTCAGGTCTCCTTTATTGCCTTAGAATGGCTCAACTTTCTCCCTTTTAAATATGATATCATTCTAAATCATGAAAAACTCTGGCTTGCACAAACATTTTTAAAGAATTGAGACAAAGTGCTGTATTAAAGATGAAATCAATTTTAATTAATTGTTGGTAGCCTCGCTTGCCTCATTGTATTATTATAGCTGATTCTATTTCTTTTTGGCATGGCTGAGGGCAAGGAGAAGATGTTATTTCCTGCATCGTGGCTGCAGACAGGACCTGATAGGATTGGTTGATGAATTTTTGGCCCTTCACTTCTCTCTGATTTTCAGGACCTGAGTGTGTAATTCATCACCAGGGTCTCCTCACTGCGTCTGGAGCTGCTGTCACAGGTAACACCCAGCTGATGCCATGTGGTAAACGTCAGGAGAGTGTTATGTTTTGAACAACATTCAGGAGCTTTTGATGCAGATTGTGCAGATGGTTTTGTTCAGCAACGTGGCTGAACAAAAACTTGCCCTTCAGGAACATAATTACTTTGCAGACAGAAATATTTGGTCTTTGATAGCCCTCACTAGAGACCACACCTGTCTGAACCTCTACAGGAAATGTTAGCATTTCTCTAACTCACAGACAGGGAGATCACAAATCACAGGGGGAAGGAGTAATTTGTACTGGTAGTCAGACAAATGGCAAATTTTAATTGAGTGGACAAACTGGGCCCTTGACAAGCTATGTGAAACAGCCCTGGTGGGAGGAAGCACAAGAAATGCAAGGAGGTGTTGCCCTGACTTCCTAAAATTTGCTTTCTCCACAGAGCTGATGAGCAGGACCTGCCTTCTGAGCTGCCACCTCCACAAGCCCCAGCAGGAGCTGTCCTTGGAGCTCTGGGATCAGCTGGTGGACAAAGCTGCTTTCAGTAAGTCTCCCTCTGTTCACAACCTGCCAGGTCATTCCCTGCAGGCAACTTCATCAGCTTTCCTTTTGCTTCTTCCCCTTTTCTCCCCTCTTTGTTTGAGATTTTTGCTGGTTGCTGTGTTATTTCCCTGTCTGTGCTGCTTTTCTTCCCGTGGCTGTTCACTGGTGCCATCTCTTTGGGTGCTGTGCCTTTATTTTCTGTCACCTCTGTGGTTATTTCTCATGATACATCTGTGTTCCTTTCTCCAAAGGTTTTGGCCTTTGTCAGGCAGTTTTAAGTGCTGTTTCTTTTAGCTTTCCAGCACATTGCAACTCAAGGTGATGGTTAATGTCATAATAAGGAAAACATTACCCTTCTTTTACATGTTACCTCTTTAAATCAGTGTTCAGCTTAATCTGAGCACACTGAATTTGTGAAGAGTTGTTTCTGGCATATATCATCGGTATCATCTATATCATCTATATTTACAAGTGTACCAGGGCAGATCCAGTTTAAATCCCACATGACTAGAGGCAGTCAAAACATCCAAAGAATCACAACCTGGAAAAAACCTGGAAGGAGGTAGCAGTGATCTGCATCGATATATTGCATTCTTTGAAGGAAATAGCCTATTTCCTGAGAGAATAATGATGGAGAGAGACTACTTGCAAGAGCATGGAGTGACAGGACAAAGGGGAATAGCTTTAAACTGAGAGGGGGCAGGTTTGGATTAGATAGCAAGAAGAAATTTTTTACTGTGAGGGTGGTGAGGCAGTGGAACAGGTTGCCCAGAGAAGTTGTGGATGCCCCATCCCTGGATGGGGCCTGGAGCAACCTGGAATAATGGGAGATGTCCCTGTCCATGTGGGGGGCTGGAGTGAGATGATCTTTAAAGTCCCTTCCAACCTAACCCATTCTATGATCATGTGTTCTCCTGCCTATTTTGAAATATCTGTTGATGCACCTCTGTTTAAAAAAATGCCACTACAAAACCACAAGTTATACAGCCAACATAGATTTTTGGTGAGTGTGTTGTATTCACAACAAAAAATAAAGGCAAGCTCTTTTTTAGAGGGCTCCTACTGGAGGTTCTGATTTGCACAAGTAAGGATATTTTGTTTCCTTGCTCAGAAATGCCCTGGCCAAAACTGACACTCAGACTTTCCATAAAGGGGCACTTAAGGCTAAAGACTTTCCACTGCAGGAGAGTTTTCCAGCTTTGTTGTGGGGGGGCTGTGTAATTCCAGCGTACAGGATTATGTCCTCCAAGGGAGAGTGTCCCACAGCTGCAGGTGGTATAACCTGAGTGACACTGGCCTTGGATGTTCAGATGTTGGCAAAACTGCAGAATTTATCAAGGGGGCATGTTTGGAATGAAGGAACATAAACACTATGCAGTAATACAAAGATGCAATTTAGATATGCTTTAGTGGGAGTGGATATGTTTGGAAAAAACAAGATAAATGACTGCAGTTGTCTGTTCTCCTTGCTTAAAATTGGACCATCAGTGTTTCTCCATTTCTTCCCTTGCAAATTCCTGTACTGAGCTGTGATGGAGGATCCCATTATGAGCTTTTTCTTCCTCTTGTGGCAGCCTTTGGGAATGTGCCTCCCATCCCACCAAGGAGAAACTCAGGGTAATAAAAATGTGAATGTTGCTTAAGAAGGTTCTACAATTAAAAGATGTTGAACTGAATTTAATATGCTTAATGTTATTCAGGGATTTGAAGGAAGGATTAGTTTTGTATTTATTTGAGCATAGAACAAGAATAAAAGCTGTTCTAAATAAAATAAAATCTAATCTCTTCTAAAATAGGTTTCTTAGATCTGTTTTAAGTTTAAAAAATGTTGTATATTGTAACATTAATAAATAAGCCTTTGTAACTATGAATTATGGCATCTAAATAAGGCATGCAGTGTTGAACAGTGTTTAAACAACTGGGGGGTGAGCCAGCCAAGCTTTTGGCCTCAGATCTTTAACAGCATCTCCAGATTGTATGGAATTAAAAGAAAAAGTGTCAGTTTGAGGAATCAGACTGTAATTCAGGTTTTGGGCATCTAGACAGATTGAGAAATACAGTCTGGAGAGACTAAAAGGTGCAAAGGTTCACCTGACTGTAAAATTTCAGATTGCAGCTGCTGAATTTCCTCACCATCTTCCATCTCTGGAATTACAGAGTGCTGGGATGTCCCAGCTAATATCCAAATTACATGAAAATAGCATTTAAGGATTTACAGTAATACTCCTTTTGTAAAACATACTTTTCCCTGGAAATTGTGTTTTGAAGTAGGATACCAATCTCACAGACCCAGTTTACGGCAGAGCAGGGTTTTTAGGTTTCTTCAGGCTGTTGCAGCAGCAGGGAAATCCTTTGGGCTGAAGTTGGTGATGCTGCACATGCTGCAGGTTTGAGGAGCCCTTACAACACACAGAGTTACAGGTTGGGGCTGAGTCTTGGCTGTAAGTTATATCAGAGGGGTGTTCTGGAAGGAAAAAAAGCCCAGGTAAAGCACACATAGTAGGATTAGTTACAGACTTCTGGAAACATGTAGGATGAGTTCACTGGAGCTTGTGAATAGCTTGAAAATACCTATTACGTAATTGAAGGTGATTTTTAGATTAGTTAATTTAAAGTTAATTTAAATGAGAAGGTGATTTTTCTTGCCATACTAGGTTCTAGGCCACCAGAATGTAATATATATAATATGCTACACACTATACAGGGAGGCTTGGAATTTTGGCTTCAGTTTATCTAATATGAAAAAACAGGTACTTGACAAGGACCAAGGTGTGAAAAAGCTACAATGGGCAGATGCTGGAAGTGTTCTTGCTTTGTGGTATTATTTGGGAAGCAGGAACCCAGTTCTCACATTTCTAATGCCAGTCTTTCTCTTGTGTGTTCGCCAAGGTTGGGTGAAACCTGCAGGTGGAAGGGGAGAGACATGGTGACAAAAATGAAAATATTAAAATACTACACAAGACATTCCTTACTGCTGCTCTGCAATTTTAAAAGGTTTTCTCTTTATGCCTTTGGTACAAGAATAACCTAAAAGCTAACATTGGGATAACTTAGATTTTTGTCCAGAAACTTTTAAGAGAGCATTAAGTTATGAGTTACTTCTTTTTGCTGAATGTTTCTTTTGAGCAGTGCTTTTTCTGTCAGCCTTGACTGGTGTAAATTAAATTTCCCTTGACTGCACATGGCAGGTTGCTAATTAGTAACATATGACTGCAGTGCACAGTTGGTGTCACATTTGTGGGGTGCTCTGGTGTAAGGTTCATATGGGAAAATTCAAGAGGACTAAATTCATGCCTACAGTGAGCATGTCAATTTTAGACATCCCAGTTTCAAACAGAAAGTCTTATTTTACTAATAAAGGTGTGCAAAACCTAGGAATTGATAATGATTGCATTGATCCGTTGCCTGATGGTTCTTCACAACGTGCAGTAAACTCTAGTCTAGTTTTGAAAAATAGCTGCCAGGCAGGTAACAGCCCAGTGCCACACTATTGTGTGGCCTGTGGTTTTGGCTCATTCCCACCAGCTGTGGAGGCTCTGCCAGCTCCCAGGAAGAGAATGTTGGCTCTGCTGCTGCTTCAGCTGCCCCTTGCCGTGGAGGCAGCTTTCTGCAGGCTCCTGGCTGACCTGATGGCTCTTACTCATCCCGCAGATGAGCTTAAAACCTCCAGGACAAAGAGGCTGGAGCAGGATAGGGCAGTGAAGCACAGGTTCAGAAGAGATGCAGTTCTGCAGCAGAGCAGTGAGCAGCAGCCTCGTGTTCCCTGTCCTTACTCAGGTAACCGTGTGCTCAGCCTCATGATCTGTCTTTTCTCTGGGCATGTAAGATGGTTTAAATCTTCTTTATCTCTTTTGCTGCTCCCACTCCTTGCTTCTGGACTTCCAAGTCTATAAAGGATATTTTCTGCACTTCTGTTTTCTATTAGTTAATCTCTCTTTTACTGAGTCTGATTCTACACTGACAAAATCCCAATCCTCTTGGCAAATCACGTCTTTCACTCCTGCCCTTCCCTTCTGATTTCTGCCAGTTGCCTTTTCAGCTCATTTTTCAAGGGCTCTGTGTATTCTGTAATTGCATGTAAGAAGTGCAGTCATTTGTCTGATCATTTTTATTCTGGGTGTAAAGAGTTTATCATCCAGTGTCATTGCTGCAAGTAACATGATTTCCTGCAGGAAATACTACTTGTATGTTATCAGCAAATAGAGAACAGGGTGAGATCCCAGGTACTGCAGGTACAGGGCTCAGCACTGTCTGGCACAGGAGGATGTGGCTGGGGATGTGGAGTGGGATGGAGGCAGCAGCAGCACAGTTTGACCAGAGTGACCCTTGCTTTGAGAGGCCACAGGTTTGGTGTGTGGTTGGTGGGCAGACAGTGGTGGGAAGCTCTCAACACCCACACACAGCTGTGTGGGGCACTCAGTACCTGCAGCTGAGAACAGATTTATAAACCAGCCAGTGCTTTAGAAACCTGTTTTCAAAATGCTGCCCTATTTGTATGAGCACCCAGCTTTGGGTTTTTGGTAGCAGGGATGGGCTCTGTCAGTGAGATTTGTCCCTGTCCCTTCTGGGCTGTAGGGGGGTGGCTGGGACCATCTCCCCCTGATCTCAGGCTGGCTGGCAGGGTCAGACACTGCCTGCAGCAGAGATCAGATCTTCGGTTCCTGTTCCCTCAGTCTGAAAGACTAAGTCTTTCATTAGTTCTGAAAGACTTCCTGCTGCAGCTGTGTGATGCACTGTGCTGCCACCAGCAGTGACAGGTGTCAGAGTGACCTCTGGCCCTCGTGCCTCTGTTCAAGACTGACCCTTGCAATTTCCATGCAGCCCCAGTGCATCAGCCAGGCCCTGCTTCCCTGCAGTGCTGTCTGCCTGATCAGCACTCCCAGGGAGAGAAAAGGCAATTGCAAATCCCACAGCATTTGAGCTGGTACAACAGAGGGGCAAATGAGCTCCAAAAGTTACCCAAACAGTGTCTTCATGGCCTGACACAAAAGCTGTTCCCAGGACTGGCCTGCAGCCTCTCCTGGAGAACACTGGGGTATGATAGCTATGGCACTGTTACCTGCTGCTTGATAGAAACTCTTGATGTGCCAACATGTCCACACCTCTCCAGCCTTACCTTCTGACACAGTTTAGAGCTGTCTGGAAATAACTGCTGCCCAGAAATCTCTGCTTCCTTCAGGTCCTTCCTGTAGCTGCTCAATCTCTGGATATGTGTGGTCTGCTTCTGAGAGGTCTGCAGTGTCTGCAGGGTTGCACTCATGGTACAGGGAGGTTTTGCTTTATTTGGAGGGGCATGAAGGAAGATGTTCATAGATCAGGGGACAAAAGTCCAGTGACAGCCAGAATATATTAATTTGAATGTCTTTATCTTACTGTGTGACCTTCAACTTGTGGAAGCAGAAGGTGAGTGAGAAGGTCTCTACCCAGGCAGAGTACTGGTAGCTCAGATCTGAGTTTCTCCACACTTCAGAGAAGGCTCCAAAGAGGGCAGTTTTCCATTCCTTTTTGCCCCTACAGCAGCAAAGTCACAGAACCATATCCGGGCCATGCAGTGGTTGTTTGTGGTGACATCAGTTTCAGAGTTGGGATCTGGTTTCCTTGGTGTTTTATCTGCATATTGTGGCTTAAGCCAGAGCCCACTGTAACAGGGAAAAAAGATTACTGCTGGCTCAACAGTCCAGATGCTTCAGATCTCAGGGCATTCCTGATGATCCTGGGAGGTCAGAGGACGGACCTCCTTATGGACAAGTATGAGAGGTTGTGTAGTTTTGTTTGTAAAACAAAAAGAAATACAAATGAAAACCAAGCTTTGGAAACATTTTCAGCTGTAGGAGAAACTTCTGCTGAAGGGGCAAAGGACTGGAGAGCATCAATGGATTTGTCTCCCATTCATATCCCTGGTGGGAAGCAGCCTGGGCCCCTAGAGCTTTCCATGTGGGATTGGTAGAGTCTGTGCCTCTGTGGGGTGAGGACAGGCAGCCAAGGAGGTGGGATGGGGAGGAGGAGGCAGCTCCAGTGAATCCCAGTGTGGAGCTGCTGAGGGGCAGCAGCAGCAGGTGCATTACTGTGGATTGGCACTGGGGATGTGAGGGGTGAGGAAACAAGAACAGGAGCTATAGGGGATAGGGATGGAAAAGTGGAGGAAGTGGTTCCAGCAGAGAGGACAGGATGTGGAGGAAGAAATTCTAGCTCAGCAAGCTTCTGGGGATTATTGGGATGTGCATCCTCCTGCACTGGAAAACCTGTCTGTGTGCTGCTGCTGGAGACCCCCTGCATGGGGCTGCTGTATAACTGGGGATTGGTGACCCCCAGCCCTGCCCTGCCCTGCCCAGCAGGCACATGGGACACTTGTGGCTGTCAGGAATGAGCAGTCACACTGGGCCATCTGAAAATTGTAGTCACAGCCCCTGCTTTGTCTGAGGCTGGGCTCTGGCTGGGCTGTCTCCATCAGAAAGTATCTAAAATTCACACAGATCATCTGGGGCATTGCAGAGTTTGGTTAATCCAAGTCAATTCAAAATGGAATATTATCTTTTGATCCTTTTTACAAACAAACCTTTTCAAAATTTTTTTGGCAGAAACAAACTTTTTTTTCCCTCATGGAAAATTCCTATTTTCTCAGAAACAGAAAATCTCCCCTATGGAAAATTTCCAGTGAGCTCCAATTCTAAACCCTGATGCCAGAAAACATCTAGCAGGCATTAGCAGAGGGTGACTCAGGGTGTAATGTATCATTTAATTCTGACTAGGGCAACACAGCCACAGGAATTTGAGAACATGAGCAGGCTCTCAGCATCCCTAACTCAATATTCAGTCAGCAATCCACCAAAACCACATATGCAGAACAGGGAAAAAGTGTTACAATAACACTTCAGTTTTGAAAGCTCAGATCTACCCTGAGAAAGAAACTGGGAAAATGTCATCAGATGCACCATCTCTGCTCCCTCTTGCTGACTTCCAAATCCAGCATGTTCGTGTTGTGAGAAGATGCTTTATGATCTGAGAAGTTTCCTGCTCTTACCAAGCAGGGGAGAAAATTATCTGGCATTCTGAAGGTACAACAGTCTTGAAATTTGTTCTTCTCTTGTTGCACAAGAAATAGTCTCCAGTCCTTCTCCAACAGCTCTGGTGCTGCCTTCCTACTCAGAAAAGAGACGAGCTGGCTGAGAAAGTATTTTCCCTTCAGCAGAAAAAGGGTGTGGGATACAGGTCTGTTTCAAAAGGTAACTTAGAGCCTATTCACCATGACACAAAGGCAATGAGAAGGCATTTTATTTATCATTAATTTCACTTTGAATATGAAGGACAGGGTTTTCTGCCCAAACACAGCATTGAATTTTTGGGGGTACATTTTTTTTTTTTAAAGTTAAACCATTAGTAATTTAAAGATGTTGATTTTTTACTATTTAAAAGTCTTTGTTGCAGCTGAACTAAATTTGGTTTGGTTTTTGAATCTTCAAATTTGTTGACTTTTATCTGCAACCTTAAGAATGCAGTACAAGATGGGCACTACCCAAATGTCCTTACCAATGTACTTGATCCTGACTTGTGCATGTCTTTGATGCTGTTTGCCTCAGAGCCTTCTATTCAAGGCAAGGCTTGAATTTTTAATGTAAAAGAGAAGCAGGAACCAAAAAAATTCCTTTAGAATAAGAACTACTGAAAAACTTCTTTCATGTCCTCTATGCATTATAAAAAGGGAAGAAAAAAAGTAATCCAAAGATTCTTTGCCCCCTTTCCTTTGAATGTCTCCTTTCATGATCTTTTCAAGCAGTTCTCTCCTGGTTTTTTGGGTTTTCTCTACTGTGAGCCTTCCCCACAAAGAAACAGATTAATGAAGTTTCTTTTGTTTGTCACTATATAAAATACAAAGGTTTACATTCCTACCTCTCAGGTGCCATCTGGAGCTGCTCTTTGCACTTTTCCACAATAGACAAAATCTTCCTGCCTTTTCCTGTTGCAGTCTTGGTTTTGAGAGTGATAAAAATGAAAGTCAAAATGGGATTACAGCATTTAGGACCCATTTTGTTTCTCAGAGGCATGGAGTTGGAAACATTGAGCATTTCATTGCTCCTGCAGGAAAGACCAACAAGATGTTTTGTGAAGGAAGTTTTGTTTGAGCACCATCACGACCTCATAATGGCAAGATTTTCACCTGAGCAGCTGCTGGCAGTTCTGCAATGTTCACTTAGCCTGTTATCTTTTCTAAAGATATAAATATAAATAGGAATTGAGGAAGAAAAAGGGTAAAAGTAATAGGAAGTTAAATCATGCAGGATGATTTGAAGTGTTCCTTGTTTATCTTGCATCTCTACACTGAGTGCACTATTGCATAATGTCACAGAGGCTGGATATTTTCTGCAGTGTAGACATGCATTTTAATTAAATTCACTGGTTAAAGTGCAGTTATTCACTAAAGGTACCCAGTTGTCCTGAAAGGCATGCTGACCTTGGATATCCGATCCTCTGAAGAGGACTGTTAGAGATATGAAATAAAGAAACATTATTTCATATCATTCCCAGACAAAAAAACATGGAGAGTTTCTTGAGCAGTTGGCTACATCCATGTGTTGTGTTCACCTTGCCAGTCCCTCTGGAAGTTCCTAAGTCACACTGTTCCCCGTCTGACATCAGCAAATCAAGGCAGGTATGTCCTCCTCACACAAGGAGCCGAGGTGTGTCCTTTGGCTCTTGAGCCTCAGCTCTCCAGGCAGCTCCAGCCTCTCCAGGGACAGGGTGGGAGCCCTTGGGCACTCCTGGATCACCTCTGAAGGGTGTTTCCATGAGGGAAACAAGCAGATACAAAGCAGATACAAAAGCTCTGCAAAATTCAAGCTGCATTTGTCAGCAACAAAGAATCTACAGTTCTCAGCTAACAATAAAACATTTATTCATTTCCATGCTCTGATTTTTTTGTTTTCCACTGCTCGAGTGTTCTCTGTGTTGAGGTTGAATCTCTCAGGCCCCAGTAGATGTCTTCCCTGGAACAGAGAGGCCCTGTTTTTTCCTAGAATCTTCTGCCCTTGTCTAGCCTCAGTGTAAAATATCCTTTGCTGCAGAAATGTGGTTCTTATTTCTCTCACCTGCCCAAGGTTCCTTTCTTTGTGAATTTTTTTCTTTTATCTTCTCAGATCCAGCCCTGTGACTTTGATCTTGTTTTCTTCTGCTGATGTTATCCCATCATCAGCCAGTGAGAGACAGACAAGAAAACTGGCTTTATCAGGAAGACAGTTATTCTTTTGTTCTCCAGGATTACAAAGGGCTTGGCTTCTAAAGGTCTTTACTCAACCTGTGCATGGTTAAGCAGGTAAAAGACACCACTGTCTTTCCTGAGCACAGGAACAGGGGGCAACAGGCAGTGAAAGAAGGATGAGAGTCAAGGAAGCAAACAGCTGGGTTTCAAACAAATAAATCTAATTGAAGAAGTTTCCCCACCTCCTGAAGTGTCAATGAAGCTGTAACAGCTCGGTCTACTTTGAAAATTTAAACTGCAGCCCCAAATCCGAGTGTGCTTCAATGAGGGTAAAGGCTTGGAAAGGTATGACATGCTTTTTGGCTCTGACAAGATAATGTAATCTCCTGCTGTCTAGGAAGTGGTGATCAAAGAAAGGCTGCTGGGTAGGCAAAGGGAGGGATGTGTAAAGGTCACACTGCTCTGTTGATCGGGGGATGCACTGAAAGGGCACGAGAACCACAGAGGACTTCCTGTGCCATTACAGCAGGTGCCATAGGAAGCTGAGAGAATAGCTGAACAAAGCAAACTACAAGGGTGGCAGGATATTTAAAGCAAAATGGGGAAATAATGAGTCATCCCTATTTATCAAAGTGCAGGAAAAGAGATTTCTGTCTCAGTTAATTTCTCGATGGGCTATAAAGGCAGCCTTTAACAAAAGGGGGAAAAAATCTAAATTCTATTTAATTTCCTTTAGCCCAAGCAACCAAAATCCCTTCAGATTACAGAAGTTACTAATTATGTAACATTGTTACAAAGAAGTCACTCTTTTCCAGGAGTCTGGAGTTGAATCTGACCCTGTAATCAAAGTGATGTGTTGCTTGGTTGTAAACAAATGTGTCTGTACTCAGGAGTGTTCCTCAGATACCCAAACAGCATCAATGAAACATTAGAGAAACATCTTATTTGGCCTTATTTGGAACAGATCACTCCCATGGAATAGGTAAGGTATTGATTTGGGAATTTACTGGATTTGGTGTTCCTTGTTGAAAGTTTGGCTTCCCAAAAGTAATGGTTCTTTGGGGGAAGACCTTGCCAATGCCTCAGGACATTCTCTGTTCTGTGTGGATTTATGCTTCAGACCCTCTGCTATGTTTAGTGGACTCTTTGGCCATCAGAAGCTTTTCCAAAGAGCTTTCAGGCAAGTTGCTACTTATTATTCTGGTGGTAAATCAGGTTACACATGTTGGTTGCCTCAAGTGCCCAGCACTTCCACAGGTGGTGCTGTCAGAAATAATCCTCCTTAGCATGGCAGGCTGGTGCTGTGAGGAGAGCTCACCCCTCCTGGGGACTGTCCGTATGCTCTGTTACTGCCCATCTGTTGGTATGAAGAGAAACTTCCAAGAAATGGAAGGCTGGTAATGTGCACAGTGTGAGGTTGTGTGTAGGGATAGGTTAATGCTGATATCACTGGTGCTTGGTCACCTAGGTGATGGATCTGGCTGCTATAGTAACCTGCAGGCTGCATTGCTCATCAAATACAAATTTTTACAAATAGGGCTGTTTTAAGGTGCTGTTGCCCTGTCTGCTGTCCTTTTAAAATTTTTATGTGAGTTGTAAGATAAGACTTTGGAGTACAGGTTTTATTCTCTGTTTTTTCCTTGAAATTTTGTCCTGGAAAATACATGATGTTTATGCCCAAACATTGAACTTAGGCTAGAGATGCTTGAAAAAGGCCCATGCTGTTGCTTTTCACCTTCTGCAGTCTTGCCTCTTAGGCCCATCCTTCACCGTGGAAGATGATGTTTTAGTGGAGTTAGAGCCAACTCAGTATATATATCCTAGGCATCCACGTGGACTGCTGACATTCTTGTGCCATCGTGCAAACCTGCACCAGGGTCATGTCTGGAACCTGGATATTCTGTGTATGGCTTGTGGTGCATGGTGGGACACTGCAATGTCTCTCTTGACCCAGAAAAGAAGGAATTTTAATCCATGCAGTGCTTTCAGCTCATGAACAGTGTAGTATGTTCATCCAGGGATCCACCTGATATGCTGCTGGGTGGGAGATTTTCATGGGTTCATTCAGCAGCACATTATGGGGTGCCTCACTGAGATCTGTGGAAGCTGGGTCAGCAGTGATGAGGGCACAGAGTGGGAGAGCAGCTCATAAGAGTATGGATTTTTCTTTTGGATCACTATAGAAGAGTTGGCTGTGTTTTCAGGAGTCCCACAGTGTGTTTTCTTTTCCTCTTGGGCAATATTGGTAGTAGGAGATTTTTTAATTCCTATATATTTTTATATATAGAAATAAAAAAAAACAGATTTATTTTATATATCTTTAATTCCTATATATTTTAAATTCCTTAAATCAAGAGATTTTTAAGTTCCTCTTGGCAGAGCAGGATAGGACAAGGGGGAGTATGTCATGATGGCTTGTGGAGGGACAAACTGGCATGTCCTTCACAATGTGACCTGACTGAACAGATTCTCTGCTTTCTGGAAAATTTTAGAAGGCATAAATAAAAACCTGGAAAAACACTGATGAAATCAAACCCAGAAGTGATTAAAAATGAGACTGCCAACTTTCTGTCTCACACAGGGAACTGCAGGTTTACCACAAAGAGCAGGGTCAACATATGCACCCCAGGACTAAACCAAGACAAATCTTAATATAAATGGGGGACCACAATGTACAGCAGCCTTTTTCTTAGAAGCAAATTTGTGGCAGTACCCCAAAGAATAACCCCAGTCACACTTGAAACATTCAAGGGAGTGTTCTGATGTCCCACCCTACAGTACAGAAACTGCTTTGCCTGCTCTTGGCAGAGCCAGCTGTGCAGCTGTTGATGCAGCTGTGTTGGGTGTTTTGAAAAAGCATGAGGGGAATAGCTGTTCATGGCAATCCAGCTGTAATATCAACCTGAAAATATTGCCTCTGGGCAATGACAAGACTTCAACTGCTCTGCAGACCAGCATCTTTGCTGGCAGAACAGGCACAAGCTGTGTCCACGTGGTCTGCCAGCTGATGGTTTCTCATGTGTGGGATGGAAGTCGAATACACATTCCCAGGAACAGGGGTGGTTGGTGGGCAGGGATACAGTTTGGCAGGCCTTGAAGATAAAAACATAGGGGAATGGAAGCTGCCATTAAAGGATGCTCTGTGCATGAAGTCACCTGGATCTGCTATGCCTATGCTCCAAAGAGAGGGTGGCTAGAGGAAGATTGTGGTGTAGTTTGGGCATTTACTGGTGAACTGGGGCATCTACTTCTTATTTGGGTTGCTCTCATTCCTGGGCAGAAAGGTGTCAAGCAGTGTAGGGGACAAGAAGAAAGTGTAGGGAGATTGTTTCAGCTGTGTGAATATCGGGCCCATGAAATCAGCTGCATTGGAACTAATCCAAGTATGGTTTTCATTGTTTATCCATTGGCACTATTGACTTCTAAATGTGCTGGAGTCCAGGTGACCCCACGAGCCTCTTCAAATCAGTGGGCAGATCTCCTCCATGCCAGTTTTCAAGGAAATAACATCACTGAACATCATCATTGATGTCATCTTCATCCCCTTGTCCCTGGAACCTTCTGAACAGGAGCATGGCAATTACTGGATGTAGTTTAATTTGCTTGCTTTGGCTTTTATTTCATTTGGGCTGTGAAGCAGAGGATTCTTACATAGCAAGGTTAGATCAATACTTCCAGTTGCTGACTCCAAGCTTGCTTGAATTTGTGTAACGTGCTGATGCTGTAAACAGCAGTGGTTCTGTCTCTTGCTGCAACTCCTTGTCAGCTGTACAATACTGATATTTTGTTTGGTATTAATTGAGTTTTGGGTATGATAGGAGATGTCACTTGTTGCTGAGGGGTTGGCAGGTTCCTCCCATGTGACCTGATCTGCAGCAGTTTTGGGTGTGACAAACCAGGTGTCTGAGCAAAAGAATTGTTCCCTGAGTCACCCTCCTGAAGAAGTCAAACCTGAGGATGTCCAAGCATGTTTGCTTCACACACTTCAGTCTGCACCTCTGTTTAGCGTGCTGGCTGTGGGTTTGTTCTTGTTTTCTCTCATCTTCTTGGTGTGTATTTTCAGGATGCATTCAGGCAAGGCAATGAACTACCAAATCTAAGGAACCAGAGCAAGCAGGAGAGTGCCTGCTGTGCAAATATTTTGGGCAATGGTGGGGCATCACTCAGAAATTTCAACAGAGATGGAAGAAGTGAAAGAGGGCAGAGGAAATCCAGGCTCTTCCTTTCACAATCCTGCACCTGGTTAACATGAAAGTCTCTGTCTCCTATGGACTATTAGTATTGTTACACTGTCTTGTGATACCTCATCCCTCCTGGGTTCAAGGTAATGATAGTTCTCTAGGAGTACAAAATCCTGAGATGTTCATGGAGACGTGCTAATTAAAAGAGACAGCAGACTCACTCAGAGGATAAGGCTGTCATGGAACACCACAGTTATTACAGCTGAGCTTTCAAAGCAGTTCTTCAACAGTCAAACTGCTGGCAAGAGATGACACTTTTCATTCCCCCTTCCCAGCCTAAACTGTGCTGGAGAACTGGTGCTGGTTTTCAGTGTCATGTTCCTTTCCCTTCAGTGTGTTCTGCTCTTGCCAGAAAGCATTTTGTTCAGGCTGTGTTGTCACTCACTCTTAACAAATCCTGAATCATAGGGTGATGTGGGTTGGAAGAGACCTTAAACATCATCTCATTCCAACCCCCTTGCCGTGGCAGGGACACTGTCCACTGGACCACAGTGTCATCCAACCTGGCCTTAAACACTGCCAGGGATGGGTCATCCAGAGTTCCTCTGAGCAATCTCTTCCAATGGCTCACAGTAAAGAATTTCTTCTGATACCTAGTGTAAACCTGCCCTCTGCCTATTTGAAGCCACTCCCCCATGTCCTGTCACTCCATACACTTGTAAATAGTCCCTATTGAAGGAGAGGTACACTGAGAAATAAGGAAAAGGTGGAGCCTTTGCTCACACGCATGATGGATGGGCATGAGCTGGTGAAAACTGGGGGCTGCTGGTGTAAGCTAATACCTCCTCAAACTCCCTGGCTTTTCTGCAGCTGACTAAAACATGCATTATGCTCAGAACTGTCATTGTAGACACGTTTTCTTGGGACTGGGAACCTGACAGCACAGAAACTGCAGCCAGTGGTGTTCCCTCCCCACATCTGAGGCTGGTACTGTCCTGCCTCTGCACTTAGCAGCCTCCCACCAGGATTCCGTTGGTTCAGACACTGCTCTGGCAGAGCGCGTGGTGAGGGAACATTTGCCTACACCTGCCAGAAGATGGGTTTTGCAAGGCTTACGACTTTGAGATAACGGCCCTTATGGTGAGGGGAACACAAGCCAGCCTCCCCAAATCCCCTCCCAGACTTCTGGTCTGCAGGCCCCTGGCAGGCACGATGGGGGCTTTGGTTCAGTCTGTGGTTTTCCACATCCTTTGGCTCTCTCAACATCAGACAAGCAGAGTATTTCTTGGTTGGTGCAGGTACTGCAAAAACCCATTTCTAGTTCTTGAGTACAGAACTAGAAATGAGGTGACCGAAGGGAAAGGGGCGGGGAGAGCTCAGGTTTCATCTTCTCTTCTGCCTGGGGCTTTGTCCCTCGCTGGGGCTCTGGAGAGCAGCTGAATTCCGTGGGGCTGAGACCTCACACCGACTTTTCTCCAGCAACTACTTAAATCTAGCCCCAGCCTTTTATCCTAAACCAGCATCTGCCTTACATTCCCTTTCTCCCCTTGTGCCTAAAGCTGTATTTTAACTCTTGCATTTATATGTAAAGGTGGGAAATAGGGCCCTTCCCACTCCCTGGGCTTTCTTGGCTTTCAGGTTTGTATCCTGTTCTTTTCACTAGTGCTTCCTCGACAACTCAAATGCCCTCCCTGCTGGTTCCAGAAATTATATATATAAAGTTGAAGTATTTTGTTTGATTCATGGAACCCCAAACAAGTTTCCAGGTGAATTACTTCTATGGAAATTCTCCCTCTAAATCATAAAAAGTATAAACTATACAACAGTCCTGGAAGTTTTGCTGCCTTGGGTATGCTCCCTGCTTACCCCATGACATAGAAATCCAGCTTGGGTATTTTGGCTGCTGTCTCCAAGACACGTTTTCCCTTCCTGTTCTCACCATCCCTCCTTACTTTTTGGCACATCATGTGAAGGGGTTTTGATGCCACAACATGCAACCAAATGTTAAGAAGCCCCTGGCTGTGGCTTTCAGCAGTCCTGCCACCAGTGGTAAACTGAACATTGTTCAGGTCAAAGCCATTGTACATCTGGTCTGTGCACACCTTTAGAAATGTGAATACTTTCTTCCAGCTACTCACTGAAGGATACCAAATGTTGGCCTTTTATATACCAGAGTTTGTAAAAGAGAGAAAACCAAGATATCTGGAGCTTGCTAGTTTCCAGGAGGGAGACTAATCTGGGATAATTTCTACTATTAGGAGAAAATTACTCTCTTGTTATTTTTGAAGTACATAATGGTAATAGTTTTCCATCTACCCTTGTAGGTAGCCCAAGGCTTCCTGCTGCTGAACCATCAGGGTTTGTCTATTTTTTTTTTTTTTAAGAAAAGAAAAGAAGGAACAAAGGATGTGGTTCCTGATAACTGTACCAGGGATTAACACATTGCCCCAGCGGGTGTGGCAGGTACCCAGGAGTGACAAGAAATTCAGCTCAGTTCAGCTGCAGATGAAATCTATAACTTTCCATGGAAACCACTGGATTGGCTCTCTACCTTTGGCTGCAGGTAATTGCTTTACCTCATGCAATTATATGTGGTAATTAGAAGTAGATTGTGTGAGGAATAGCAAAAAACCATGAGTACATCCTCTGTGTTTGTGGTCTGTTCCTTTGAGAGCAGTTATGATTTTTTTAACAGTTTCTGTTTTTTAGCCCAACTTGTCTCTTTGTTTAGTCGATGAAGCATGAGAAGGAAAAATAAAAGTATATTTTCAGCACATTACAGAGTTCTGCTCATTTTTAGGCACGCTCTCTAGTGCAAGCCCTTATTGGAACTGCAGTGGAAAAACAGAATGATTTAAGGACTCTAAAATTCTCATTTCCTTCCAGTCTGATACAGTGAGGGATGACAGCTGAGACACCAGGCAGGCCTCAGAAATAGATGCAGCTCAATACGTGACAAACACATTGTGGTTGGCTCGGAATATATTAAAGCAGGTACCTTGTGCTCTCTCTTAAATATTGGTTTGTTTGGGGTGTTTTTACGTAAGTGCTTTTTTGAAAAGTGTGAAGTGGCAAGGTAGAGGACACTTTAATAAAGGTTATTAAACGTTCATAAAGGTCTCACTTCTTCCTAACTTGAAAAGTGCTGTCACACTGCTATTCCTAATGAATGGTCAGTCAACTAAATTGTCCCTGGGATTCCACTTAATTACATTCAGGGATGGAAACTTTGTTGTCAGGGACTAACAAACCAGCAGATGGCTTTAAGGAAGTCGGTAAGGTGGAAGTTTTAAATAGAAACCTGCTTTGCTTAAAAATAGAAAAGATAGCAGATTTGAGGGAGATGTTCTGTAAGCAGCATGTCACTTCTCCACTGCAGGGCAAGAGACACGGTTTTAAGCTGTGTTAGAAATGTTGAGTTCATTGTCAGTGTTTATCCTCTGAGCCTCTGACTGAAGGGCCTGTAGCTGGAGATACCTTACTGAGAAATCCTTTAGTCTGAAACTCGGCCTGTGATAACTTGGGTGATTTTTCTTAATGCTTCCAAAGCCATTTATCCAAGGATGTAATTGAAATCCTGAGACTCCACAGAACGCTGGGGCTGTGACCAAGACCCAATCTTGAAATGTTAAATAAAAACACTTAACGGTGAACACCCTTAATGTTGACCCATTTTATAATTGTTTTGTCATTTTTCTTTACTTGTTTTGGGTTCATTGTTATGCTGAGAATAACTTGCCTTCCTTGTCAGTCCTGCAGTTTTTTTATGGTACAGCAGAAGTAATATTCCAGCATTCCATCTATGTTCACAAATATTGCAAACTCAAAGACTGTTTGAGGCACTTGTGCATATTACCATGTATAAAAGAAAAATCATTTTAAAGAACACATGAACATTAACAGCATCCTGCAGGTCCTGTGCCCTCCCCAGGAGCAGTTCTTGCTCTGGCTGTCCTTGTGTTCATGCTGCACAGGGTGCTGCAGTTCAGGCTGTGCTGGGCATGAGGCACAGACCCTGCAGGGAGGACAGTGGCTCCAGCTGAGGCTTCCTGCTGGAGAACTGCCAGGCTGGCCCCAGCTGTGGGCAGGGGACAGCCCAACACCTACACTCCATTGTCAGTCTCACTTATTTGATCAGTACTTCTCCCCACTTGAAACAGGAAATCAGTTGTGCTCTGGAGAAGACCCAGGCTGATTGAGCAGTTGACCTGATGCAAGAAAGGGCAGAGTCACTCTGTCACTGCTGCCTGATGCTGCGTTGCTGGCTTGGCAATGATGTGCTGCTGCCTTTCCATTTGTCTGCTCTAAGAAAATCAATAGACTAGTTCTGTCAGGAGCCCTGGTGAACATCAAGAGCCTTGTGCCTGTTTCTCGGTATCTGTCACAAATGACCTGAATATTAGAAGAGGATTCTTGACTCTCCTGACTGCAGAATTGTCCCACCAGTCCTGCAGACTGACTGACCGGGGATGGGGGAGCAGAGTCACATTACACAGAAATGGAAACAACAAACCCTAACTTTCTTTAACTTCTGCCTTTAAACTGAAGATTTTAGGGTTAAGCTTTCTCTGGTTTTATGAGATGGAAGACTTTATAATCACTTTTCCTCAGCTGCATCCTGGATTTGGGGTTCTCTGTGACAAGAGCTGCCCAGTGGACCACTGGGCTGAAGGAGAGGGGATAACAGTGTTTGTCACACAGGCCTGTCCCTGAGGAGTGAGCTAAACTAGCTAGGACAGGCTAGGCAGCAGGATGGTCTGGTGGATTGACAGGACTCAAGGGGATTTCTGCCCTGTTCTGGTCATTTCCTTGCTCAAAGGCTACATGTGATACAGGATAAACTTTATTAGAAAAGTTAGCATTTGCCTTACAGCTTTAGTCAGGGAAGACCTTGGTGGGCTGTCTCCAGTTTGCATGTTGAGTGTGAGATGTTTGGATCTGGATGTAAACACCGTCATTTCCATAAACTGAGGACCATCTTGTCTCAGTTTGAGCTCCTGAAATTAGAGGCTGTTGTGGAAATGCAGCCCCTTATCTCTGTGTGAGGTAAAACTTGTAGTCCCGTGTTACCCGCAGGGTGGGATGCTGGGAGGACCAAACAGCTCCAAATATTGAACAATGTAAGTCAGCATTATGAGCAATTGTTGTTGTGAGTCAATGTTGAATCCTTGCCAAAGATGCCTTTTACAAATAAAATTTAGCACTAATTTATCAATGGGTTAGTTCAAAACATGATGTAAAGCACTCAATAGATAATGAAGCCGTCTGGATCGAAAGAAAATGCTCATAACAACTTTATTATAATAAATACTATTTTTAAGTGGACCAAACCAATGTAAGGCTAGTGCTGTGTTTATCCACTGACAATTTCCTACTTTCCTTATTACCTGTAGCTGGCAGAGACGGCTTTGTTAATAGGTTATTTTCCATTTTGTTACTTAACAAAACTGTCAACATGTGTTCTTTATTCCTTGCTGTGCTACCTGCTGCTCCCCAGCCATCACCTGGTGGCACAAAAGCAACCCAACCCTCCCCCAAATTCTCTTCTGCATGCCACACTCTGCTTCTGGCAGCCAGGGCATTTTCTGGATCACTGTTCCCACGACGAAGGCAATCCATCTGTTGTGGTGCCAGAGCTGATCCCGGGGGAAAGGCCGCCGGAGCGCTCTGTCCCTGCACGGGTTCTGTTCTGCGGCCTCCAAGCGAAGGGCGGCTGGCTTCTCCCGCTTTCCCCAGGGTAACCCCTGCTCTGTGTACATCTGCCGCAGGCTCGGGGCTCGTTCAGCTTTGGTTTGCTGTGTTGTTTCCCTTTGCTGACCCGATGTCAGCAGTGCCGCGGGCAGGACTGACCGTGCCGCGCCCCAAGATCCCGGGGGAGCCGCTGCCGCCGCTCCGTGTCCCGCGGCCCACCCGGTCACAGCGGGGCCGGATGGCGCTGCCGGGGCTGCTGCGGGCAGCCGGGGCTCTGAGGGCCCGGTGCCCGGTGCCAAGGGCGGCTCTGAGGGCCCGGTGCCCGGTGCCAAGGGCGGCTCTGAGGGGCCGGTGCCCAGTGCCAGGGGCGGCTCTGAGGGCCCGGTGCCCGGGGGCGGCTCTGAGGGCCCGGTGCCCGGTGCCAAGGGCGGCTCTGAGGGGCCGGTGCCCAGTGCCAGGGGCGGCTCTGAGGGCCCGGTGCCCGGTGCCAAGGGCGGCTCTGAGGGCCCGGTGCCCGGTGCCCGGGGGAGGCTCTGAGGGGCCGGTGCCCGGTGCCTGGGGGAGGCTCTGAGGGCCCAGTGCCCGGGGCGGCTCTGAGGGCCCGGTGCTCGGTGCCCGGGGCGGCTCTGAGGGGCCGGTGCCCAGTGCCCGGGGGCGGCTCTGAGGGGCCGGTGCTCGGTGCCCGGGGCGGCTCTGAGGGCCCGGTGCCCGGTGCCCGGGGGCGGCTCTGAGGGCCCGGTGCTCGGTGCCCGGGGCGGCTCTGAGGGCCCGGTGCTCGGTGCCCGGGGCGGCTCTGAGGGGCCGGTGCTCGGTGCCCGGGGGCGGCTCTGAGGGGCCGGTGCTCGGTGCCCGGGGCGGCTCTGAGGGCCCGGTGCCCGCCGGGGGCTCGGCGCGCTGAGGGCGGGCGCGGCGCGGCCCCTCCCCGGGGCGGTGCCGGGGCCGGCGGCGGCGGCGGAGCGGGGCCATGGTGAAGATCGGCGTCCAGCAGCCGCCCGCGGCGCTCAAGCCGGACAAGGAGAAGGAGAAGGCGGCGGGGGGCGATGGGGTGGCGGGCGCCGTGCTGCTGCCCCCGGGCGCCGTGAGTGGGGCGGGGGCGAGGGCTGCGGGCGGTGCGGCGCGGCTTCGGGCAGGCACCGGCACTAGTGTCCGGCTTTAGCGGCGGCTTCGGGGGCTCGGTGGGCACCCGAAGTTTAGAGGAGCGGGGAGGGGATGGGGCAGGGCAGCGGCAGCCGTCCCTGGGCACGACAGTGAATGTCCAGCGCACACAGCGGCAGCAGGACTCATCCCTTCGGGGGTTTAGCCTGCGGGAATGTAATTTCGGATTGGTCATACATGGGCGCATTTCAAATCCGAACATCTCTGAAGGCTTCGGGTTGGCACGGGGAAGAGGCAGGAGGAGGAAAGCAGATGGTGCCGGAGCAAGATGAGAAGCAAGGGGCTAAGAGCACACAGCTCTAGATGCTCTGCAGATGGGAGTTGATGCGGAGTTGCTCTGCTGGCTTCGGGGAGAAGGGGGAACAAGTGCTCATGCCTGCAGGGGCTGGGATCCCTGCGGGCACAAGGGGAACGAAGGCACTGGAACATCCATGGCAGATACAGAACAGGGGCCGGGGCTGGGCAGAGTCGCATGTGTCGCTCCCGAGCTGTGTGAGCCGTGGCCGGGCGCTGTCGGGCAGCGCCGGGCACGTACCAGGGCTGGTCCGGCCGGTGCCCCTCACAGCACACACAGTGACCCAGCCACTGTGGTGCTTGGCAGGAGCTGCGTGTTTCTGAACTCTCCGGTGCAAGGAGAGAACCCCACTTGCCAGTCCTGCTGCGAGGGTGGACCTGCGGGGTGAATTCCACACTGTGTACTGGGAGGGTGTTGTCCTGAGCTACGCCTGACCCACAGCAACAACTCTGCATTATTACAGCACTTCCATTTCAGAGGAGAAATCCTAAATGTATTCCTGTATTCCTCACAAATCCCTAGGCTGTGCATGTGGTCTGATCATTTACTGAACCCTAGCATCTCTCTGACTCAAAAAACAATATGGGAGCTGTGGTTTTGCTCTGTTCCTGAAGCACTGCAGAGTGTTCCTCCTTGTCTACCTCACCAAAAAAGTGGGAATTGCCCTGGAGAAATGCTTTGCAGCAAGAGCTTCAGGAGATTGCTCTGTTGTGCAGAGTTCAGGGAGTCACACCATGATGATCTCTACCATCACACATGATGTGCTTGCAGCTCTTGGCTGTGCTGCCAGGGTCTGGCTGTGCTCAGTCTGTTGTGATTTCATCTGTTAACCTCACACCAAGGAGCTCTGCAGGGACCTGGGGGAACGTGGCTGACTGTGACTTCTTGGTCATTTCCCAACTGTATTTCCTAATTACAAACGAGGGTGCTAGTTTTCTTCCTGCCTCTAATATTCAACTCTGGAAGCTGACTATCACATTGGACTTCCAGCTCATCTTGTCATTAAACCAGCTTTCCACAGCCAGAAACTCAGTTCTTCTGTTGATCCTGTGTGAGTTCAGGCAGGATCTATCTATTTCTCATGAGCACTGTGAGAAAAAGAGTTTAAAAAGTAATAAAGTAACTGCACCTTTTTTTTATCATTAGTGCTACCAGATCCCAGAAATCAAAATTATTCTGATTCAGGTCCTGCCAGATATATGAAATTGGCTTAGGTAGCAAATAATAAATTTCGTGGTTTTTCGTTGCCTTGGGCCTTTCTCTGACTCCTGGGAGGCATGGTGGTGTTCTTTTAAGCTCACCCTTGTGAGCTACAAAGGAACTTAAAAACATGAATTTAGAACAAAGACTCTTCAACAGTCTCTTGATTCCAGCAGACAGACATGTAAGAACATCAGCACGAGACCCATGAAGTGGGTTACAGTGAGCCTGTGTGGCATGACGACATCTAGGGAGCAGCACATCCACTGACATCAGGTGGCATTTTCCTGATTGTGTTTTTCAGACTACACCAGTGGATTCTTTGGTGTGCTTGGGCTTAGCTGGACCTTTACCTTTGTAAAACACCCAGCTTGTGGTGTTGGTCTTTCCTTAGCCAGGCTTTCTTGCCATACTCCTGCTGCCAATAATTTCTGTCTGTGTGTGTCTTTCTCTAGCTGCCTCGCAGCAAAATGGCATTGGTGACATGCAAACAAGATGCTCTGCATTCCTGTTCTCTTTGATCTCATAACTTCAATCCCAGTGATAGGAGCCAGAGCTGGGAAATGATTCAACGGCAGCTTCCGCAGCCCGTGAATTTTGGCAGGTGCTGGGTGAATGCAAAGATGCAGCAGGCAGAGAGATGTCTGTGATGCTAATGTGGCCTGAAAAGTAGTAGGTGAGGAGTCGTGACAGCAAGCCTGCATGTGCTGAGCTTTGTTTCTTCCCTGCACAGCTTGGCTTGAATCGGGAAGAATATGCAATTTAAACTCCTGTCAGAAAAATCCACATAATTTTGAGACTGTTGCAAGATTTTAACAGCTTATAGAAGAAACAGTCTCATCATTACTGGGAACTGTGGGGCTGTAGTGGCCTTGAGCAGGAGGCAGCTCGAGGTTATGCAGCCAGCAAAATAATCCGTTGTGTTCACTGGAAAATGTTTTTTTCAGATGCAAAATAGTATTCAATGAGTTTTCATTGAACTTCATATTTGCAATCTGAAATGGAAACAAATATATAGGTTGTGTCTAACTGCTCTGAGAAATGTGCTCATTGTGATTGTGATGGATGTTGAAATCAGGAACCAAATAAAACTGATGGCTGGAGCTCTCTGGTCAAAATGTGGGTTGGGTTTTTGGGGAGGTGTTTTTGATCCCTTGTGCACCCCACTAATAATTGCTCATTATTTGGCAGAGACAGCATGAGAATCAGAGGAGAAGGGGTTTCATTAAAACCTTCTGCCTCACCTGGTGTAGATGAAAGTACTGGAGGGCAGAAGCACCTCTCAGCCCTCTCTCAATCCAGAGTGGACTTTGGCTGCCCCTGGCCGAGGGCTGTGCCCAGCACTTGGTGCTGCTGGCTGGGGAATTGTGCCTCACAGCCAGCACTGCAGCACAGGCTGGTGTCTGGGGGTTTGCAGGTGGTGGGAACACATCTGCGTGATCCAGGGGCTGCTTTCACAGAGACCTCTTGTCCTGCCTCTGGGAAGGGAAATAGCTCCTGCAGTCCTGTTTGTCACTGGAAGGGAGAGCGAGAAAGGCAGGGCAGTGTTTGCTCAGGTCTGCCTGATGGGAGAGAAGAGCTTTATGGGCCAGGCAGGACTGGGAGAGCTCTCTCCATATCCACGGGCCTGGTGAGCCTGCTGAAACACCTTGGCAGTGGCTCACAGGCCCAGGGACTGCGAGGGGCTTTCCAGGGTGCATACAATGGTGTCTGCAGGGCATGACTGATGCTTTGCTCTTGGTTGGTTGCAATCATACGAGGCTTTGATTTTGTGCCTTTCATCCCATCTGCATTCCCAAAGTCTGGACAAGACTCAGTGCTCTTTGGATTACACCCTTCCTGGTTGTGAGGAGAAGTTTCCCACAAGGAGCTCCTTGCTGCCTGGCACTCGATCCATCCAACCCTTCCATGTCTGTGTGGTCTCTGTAGCTGCACCTCAGGACCTCTGTCTGGTGGGTGCCTCAGCTCCTCAGCTGATGGCTGAGCTGCCCCAGCCTCCTCCTTGTTGCCACAGCTCCCACCCCCAGCATGGTTGCCCTGTTTGGCAGAAATAGTGGGGCAAAGCCTGGAAACATGTGAGGAGCACGTTCCCTGAGGGCCCCTTTGCTGCCCAAGAGCTGCCCAGGAGCTCTGTGTTCCCTGTGAGGAGCACATCTCCCCAGGGATGAGCAAGTCAGCTGTGGATGTGGAGCTCTTAAGCAGGCAAGTAGTGCCTCACTGCTGGGGCTGGTGCTGTGTCCTTGCCCTCCTGCCTTTCCTGATGCTCAGCTGGGCATGGTGAGCTGACAATGCTTTGAACTTAGCCGAGCAAGCCCAAGAGGATCAGTGCTGCATGGTGGCAGCACGACAGCAATTCCACTTCTGGCTCTCCCAGGGGTTTGGTGCATCAGTTGAGCAGTGATGCTCCAGAGCTGGTTCCAGCTCACGGGGCAGGTGGAGGGGCAGCGGCTCTTTGGGCACTTTAGGCAGAGTCACATCAGCCTCTGGACTCTGCCGTGCCAGTGCAATGTTGGGTTTTGTGAGCGACTTCTTTGCAGAATGTTGTAAGGTCGGAGACAGATGGCGAGGGAAGGGGATGTGAGGAAGAGCCTTCTAAAGAGGCTTTTTCACAAAGCAAGCTGTAAATTTGCCTCTCTCCCTTCAGAGAGAGGAAGGGAAAACTTGCTGGCAGCAGTGTGGATTGATTGTGCTCATTGACATGTTCGCAGGCTTGAGTCCAGGCTTGAGGCTCTCGAGCTGTGGGGGCTTTCACCATGTTCAGGCTTAGGGACCTGAATATGGTAGATTACGATTTTAAGAAACAGCCTTCTGTAACAGGAGGTTATTCCTGGTCTTTGCCCAACCCTCTTATAACCACGTGGGCTGAAGTGATGACTTCTTTTTGTGGCCTATATGGAGTTGTCAGCTTAAAGAGAAGCACTGTCATTTGGTTTTGGTTCTCTGTGGTTTGAAGATGCCTTGGAAGCAGAGGAAACGGTCCTAATTGAAAAAAAAAAAAAAAAAAAAGGTCTGTGGATCCTTGCAGGGTCTGCTCTAATGAAATACTAGACTTCAGTGTCTTATTGGACTCCAGACATGAATATTTGATATTCCAGCTGAGCATGACAAAGGATCTGGCTAAAACTGGCAGAGGGATTAGGACTGTGAGTGTCTATTCCAACCAGAAACATTATAAATGCAACTGAATTTTGAAACATGTCGCTGTCTTTCACCAAAGAGATGTAGACTGAAGAACTGGAAACAGAGGAACTGGAAATATCTGTCTAGAGGTGTGTGTTCTCCCAAAGCTGGGGAAGAGCTGGAGCCAGCCTGGCTTTGCATGGAGGAGCTTTTCACCTGGGAAGAGCCTGTTGCGTTTACCCGCTTTGGGCACAGTGTTTCTGGTGAGATTTTTTTGGCAAAACACAGAAAACCAAGAAATACCTTTAAAAAGAAGAGTTTCAAAGGGCACAAATGAACCAAAAGTAAGTATGGGACAGAAGCCCAGAGGAAGGGAGCTGCATCCAGCAGAGCACTGCAGCCAGGTCTGGAGAGATGGGAGGATGTGTCCTTGTGTGCCACTCTGCAGTTCCTGATTTTGTGCTACCAAATGTTTTTGCTCATTACAAAGTTTACAGGAGATGGAGAAGGCATTTTCACTTGTAGACATGTATTTTCTTCCCAAGCGATGTGTGAGAACTTAGGAATGGTTGGGGTGTTTTTTTATTGCCAGTGTTACCATTTGAGGGAGGACAGTGTGAGGGTGCTGGGTTTTTTCACTCATCTCTCTGCACTTGCTTTGCAGAGTTGTCTTCCTTGGTGCCATGCCCTACCTTTGAAGTCAGTTTGAGCAACAAAGAGAAGGGTAAATTTGCCTCCTCTCTCTTGCTGTTAAACTAGACACCTCTTCTTTCTGGTGAATTTTCAAATGTAGCATTGACTGTTAGAGTTTTTCTATGCTGTTGCTGGGAGAAGAGATAATAGCTGTCAGTGTTCCAGAAGGGAGCAGTGACTTCATTTTATGGTGTGACACTGTGCAAGTCCTGATTTTCAGGGAAGAAGCAGATGCTCTAACCTGAAGTCTGGTTCCTTGAAGATGATTGAACTTGCCCTCCAGGAGATGCTGGACTCCTCCCCTCTGCTCGGAGTGATCGGTGCAAGTTTCTGGCTGTGACTGCCCCTCTTGTCTGCAGAACCAACAGAAGGCAGGACCTTGAGTGATGCTGGGCATGGCTGTGTCCTTTGTGTCCTTTCTTCTCTTTTTTTGGGAACCAGTCACATCTAGAGGAAGAGTGAGGAGGGACAGTGCTGGCTTCATTTGCCATAGTCAGATCAGCAGCACTTGGCTTGCTCTTGGTGCGATCCAGAATGGCTGATTTGACCATCTCTGCCTGGCTTTACTGGTAAGCTCTGAGGTGGGTACTGTGACTTTAAATTGTACACACCCAAAAGCTCTCCAGACATGGAGCTTTCTGGGGGAAGCAGTGTGAGAGCCCAGTGGCAGTGTCCAGGTGAGTTCTGGGCTCAGCTCTGCTCTGCTCTGGTACTTCATTAGCATCCAAAGGCATCACTAGAGGTGAAAAACTTCGGGTAAAATCATGTGAAACCTTTTATGTGTCTTCGCCCTGTTATATTTCCTGCTTTAGATGCATTGCCACAGCACCAAATCCTTCACACCTCTTGCAAAATCAGCCTCTGTCTCTCTTGGCTTGTGCCCAGGGCACTTGCCTGGGTTGGTAGGTGGGTTTGTTTTACATGGGAGCAGTTGTACAATTGCAGTCTGGGAAAAGGGGCGTGAGTCCTGAGGGACAGCTCAGCACTTTGGTGAGGACCCGGGCTCCTGGCTTGCTTCTTCCAGGCCATGCATGACGGTAGAAGCAAACAGACTGGTTTTGGTAGCAGCTCCTCTTCCCTTCACCTGGGAGGAGAAGGAAGACTCGACTACACCAAGAGAAAGCTGAAAGCTGTTGGCAGTTCCTTACCTCAGTTTCGCAGTGTTCTTGAATATTTTTGGCATTTGTGAGAGGTCTTTTAAGGAGTCAGGTGTCTGCCCACCTGCATATGTCTTTACCTTGAGTCAAGGCTCTCTTTAAATTTGCCAATCTCTGAGTTTTAAGAGCTTCCTCCATTCCCAGAGCAGCTGCTCTGCCTCGCTCTTGCTTGAGCTGCCTTTTGCCTTTCATTGCTCTAGAGAGGTTTTGTGACCCAAAGTTTAACCTCCATTCTTCTCCCGGAGAAGATTCCCATTCTTTTAATGCCACCTCCCACTTCAGGGAGTCTTTTGTAAGAGAACCCTAAACAGCCCATGGCCTTCACATGGCTGTGCTGGCTCCTTCCTCTCCCTGGTGAGGTCTGCCCAGGTGCTCCAGAGCCTTTTAGCTGTGGTGTTGGAGCTGCTCTGTGGCAGGGACTGATTTTCCCCATCATTGCAGTGGGAATCAGGCTGTGTTTATCAGAATCAGTATTTTGGCAGTCAGGCTGTTAAATGCCCAAGCTGGGATATTTTTTGCCACTTTGTCACAGCTGTTTATTTTCTCTCTGCCTGCCTCTCTGTTCAACGTGATGCTCAGGGCTTCAGCTGCGAGCGTGGTAAGAACAGCCTTGTTTTTAGCAGGGGCTTTGTTGGCTCTGCTAATGCTCTGAATGGTTGTACTCCTGGGAAAAAGGAGAGGGAGGCTGGAATCATTCCAGCTGGACGTTATTGTGCCTCTGCCAAAAAAAACAAAATAAAAAAATGTGGAAATTAATTCCTCACCCCTGTGCAAAGAGGGAGGAGAAACAGTGCCTTTGTTCCAGAAAGGGATGAAAAAAGGAGAAAAGAAGAGATTTTATTTCTCTCTTGCCGATGAGGGAGAAGGAAAATATGATCACTGAGTGCTTAGGAGCTCCCACATGCTAGGCTGCATTTTTAACATCCTGCTGTCTTTGTCATATAGCAACAAAGCTGGGGGTTTTAATTAGCCAGTGGTTGGTTTTGATATTCTAATTTCCAGCACTGTGAAGTGACTCCTGAGGCAGGTGGCTTTGTTGCTAGTCACGTGCTGTGGTGTCACTCAAAGGTGTGATTAGATTCATTTATTGCAACTTCTTTGCCTTCAGCTGTAATAGTCTCTTAAGTAAAGGCTTGCTTTTGGGGTTTTCTTGCTTCCAGGCATTTTTGTGTCCACAAGTCATCAGTTGTGCTCTCTGTGGAAATGCTGTTGGGTGGCCAGTGCAAGCACTGCTCAAGGACTGTGAGCAGGGATTTTGGTTGCCTTGGAAACTGTGTGCCATATATATATTTTTATATATATGTGTGTGTGTTTTCCTCTCTGTCTGCATGTACATGTTTCCTTTTCTAACCTAGGGCATCAGAAATGCCCTTCAGCCTGGAAGGACTCTCCTTCCATGGGTGGGTTCCTTGAGATACCTCTCTCTGCTAGTGCAGAGCTTTGACCCCTCTCAGCCAGGGCAGTTCCTCAGGCAGTCTTCCCCTGTGAGCTCACCTGGTATTTTCATTTTGCTTCCTCTCCTCTCTCCAGACATAACTGCTCTTGAGGACAGGACTCATTTTTTGTTCATCTGGCACAGGAGCCTTCTTTGGAGTGTTGGGGATGCTTTGATGGGTGCCAGGATGCCTTTGCTGTGATATTTTCTCTCTCTGTTCCTCTCCCTCTTCTTGTCTCCCTTTGTCTGCCTTTTTCCTGTGTGTAGTCTCTCACCTCCCTTCTGCAGGGCTTGGCAGGTGCTCCTGTCTGGAGCCTGCCTGCCCACCCAGCCTGCTCTGGCCTTCCCTGAGGGCTCTCCACCACTGAGCTCCCCACTGTTGGAACTCCTGAGTACAGACATGGTTGTCTTTGGGAGGCAGCTCTGGATTTCTTCACCCTTCAGCTTATCCCACAAACTCTGCAGTGTTTCTCCTGGAGCAGGGGAGCAGCAGTGAGTGCCAGCAGTGAGTGCCAGCAGTGCCCAGCACCTGTGGTATTGGGGGTGCTGGCAGTGGGGTGGGTGGATAAGAGGGCTTTGCTTCACGTGCAGAAAGAGCAGGCTCTTGGTACAGGCATGGGGGTCACTTTCCCAAGAGGGGACACTCAAAGCTAAACCATCCCATCAGAGGAGAGCTCAGTCCCTTCCAGCTTACACCTTCTGTAAGAGGCAGCACTGCCATTTTCCAGCAATCAGCTGTGGGGTTTTTGCACTTGAAATCAGTGGAGGTGCCACCATTGCAAGGCCTTATGTTTTGTAAAGCAGTAGCTGATTGTGCTGTGAATATGGGGCTTGATGTGCTGGAGGTAGCAACCTTGAACTGATTTCTTTCTTTCTTTTCCCATAGTCCATACTGGCCTTTGGCTACCAGAAATGAGTGAGCAGCAGGGTAAGTTAGATTGTTCTGATGAGGATTTCTTAAGTTTGGAGCCTGCATCCTTTGAGGAAGCCATGGCAGTGTCTGCAGTTATGTCAGTGCTTCAAACATTGAGAGCTCAGGCTGCTGCTCCCTTGAACAGCGTCCGAGAGAGCAATAATGTATTTTAGATGGCAGTGCTCTCCAAACTGCATCCCTTTGCATTGCATTTCTCTTCTCACTTGTCAGTCATCAAAATCACATCTACTATTTGTAGTCGCCCCACGCTTCTTTTCCTGTTGGGTGTGTATATTTAGACACTTGCCAATCTCTGTCCCCAGTTTGTCAGGCCCCGATACACCTAAAATGAAAGATTTGAAACCCATGTGCTTCAGAAATGCAGGAAAAAGGATTTGTGGAGGACTCAGAGCTGTTTCCAAAGCTCAAGAAGCAGAAAAGGGCCATGAGCTGAGCCCATCTCTGCCAAGGCAATGTGCAACTCAGGAAGGGATCGAGGAGTGACACTGCACCTTTAATTTTCTCACTTCTGTCATCTTCAGCAAGACATGGGCGATGAAGGAGCAATAATGTCACATTTCTATTTTTATAACCTTCTCCTGTATTAATGAGAAATTCCAAAGGCAGCATCTCACCAGGTATGGTTCTTGTGAACAGCTCCTCCAGTGCTGTGTCCAGAGGCTCGGGGGTGTGGGGAGATTGGTTCAACCACAGGTGCCCGGGAGGTGTCCTTTGAACTTGATTTCCAAACCTTGGGCCAGACATTGTGCCCAGCCAGCCAGGCTTCTGTCCACCACCTCCTTGTAGGAGAACTGCTCCTTCACCACTCAGTACCAAACAGGGATAACAGGACATCAGCCATTTTCATCATGTCCTCAGCAAGACCTGAAATTCCAAAGAAAGTCCACAAAGACTGAATTAGGACTTTTCCCCACTCCTCAGGCTACTTTCAAGCCTCTTCTACCCCATGGTCTGTATCATGCCTCCATCCTTTCCTATCTGCTGCCTGTGATCTGTTCCTGTGCTGACCCCATAAGCTGGCAGGGCACTGAATCATAGTGAAAAGCCTGTTTTGTCCAAGGAAATAAATTCCTTTTTGTATTCCAATATCCTGTCTGCTGCCGGGCGCTGGGTTGAGTGTCTGAAAGCAATCATGCCTACACACTGCAGCAGAGTCAGCATGTCTGGGAGCTCAGGCTTGTCCCTGGAGCTGTCTCTGACTCTTCCCAGTGGAGTGAAGGATTAGCAGGACAATTCCAAGCAAAACCCCAAGATGTGCAGGTGCTCTTTGTGGCAGGTGCATGCTTTTCCCCCACTGCCCGTGCAGGGGAAGAGTGAGCTGTGCCTTCCCCTTGGGTTTCAGAGTGTAAGGAGCTCTACCCATTGCCTCTTCTGAAATGGTCCACTGGAAAGGGAGCTGGCCCAGCCCTTTCTGTAGGGTCAGCAAAGTGGCACTGCCAAGGAAAAGAGAGCAAAGGAGGGATCACTGTGTGAGTGGCAGTGGGATGCTCTGCAGAGCTGTGGATGTGTTTGTGTGTGATCCTCCCCACGTGCACATCTGTAGTGCCTGGACCATGGACATGCTGCCCTTCTGTCCCTGCTGTTGCTTTTCCTTCTGTCCTTTCATGGAGAAGCAAATGAATGTTTGTCCTCTGCTCAGCCCATGAAGGAGAGAACGGGCCTTATGTTCATTTTTGTGCAAAGTATGTCCAGCTCTTGGAATATTGTGTTTAAAACAAGGAAAAGAGGAAAGCCCATTTACTCAGCTGAAATACCTGTCCCTGCCTCTGCCCAGGGATAGTTTTAACTCCAACCTTTTCCATTCCTCTTGACCAAAAAATCCCCAAGCTTGATCAAGGCAGAAAATTAATAGGGTGACTTGCTGCAAGCAGTATGTCTGCTTAATGAATTCTCTAGAATATCCTTAAACATCTGGTGAATGTACAGCATTTTTGTGTGTCAATATTTTGATTTTTTTCTTTTGGAACTGCACACCTTGAAGACATGAACTGGTCTTCAGGAAAACTCTGCTGCCAAGTCTGATTCTCCCCTTGCTGGGGAGCCAGGCATTCCTAGGCAAGAAGAGATGGACATCAGCTGTGATGGATTTTCTGGTTTTTAGAGTACCCTATTTGTAAACAATTGTACTGGAGGGAGTGGGGGTCCTATGGGAAAGGAGATGTGTAGTAGCATGAGCAGGACAACAGCCTGTGGAACAAGCTGCCTGGGTTTTTCCAGGCTGTGGCAGTTCAGTTATCCTGAGTGAAGAGCTGTTAGAGCAGGCTGTGCACTGCTCCATCCGTGGGCTCTCAGCACTGGGGATGCCTCCAGCCCAAGCTGAGGTGCAGACTGATGTAGCTGCTTTTAAATTGTCATTTATTCATAGTGATAAAGGCTGGTGGCCTCACCATCTGCTGGACTGGGAGATGGAGACACAGTTTTAGTCAGGTTTTTCCAGGTGACTTTTATGCAGTGTTTTGCAGGACTGTGCTGTTTCCCTTGGCCTGGCTGGCTGCATTTTTAACCTCACTGTCTAAATTGCTGCTTCATCAGAATGGTTGCTGTTGATTTTTTTTTCTTTCCTCCCTCAGAATTTGGGGGGTTTGTTTAAAAACTTCTTCCAGAGCAAAGCTCTGCTTTGCTACTCCCACCTTCTCCCACAACACAAGGCTCAAGCATTTTCCTGAAGCCAGAAATGTTTTGTAGGGAGCAGAACTCATCTGTGGCAGTAAGGGGTGGGATGTCTCAGTGTCTTTGGTCATGCAAAGAAGACAGAGCTGCCATAGCAAGTAGGAAACCATTGAGGGCTTATTTCCTTTCCCTACCATTTTTCAAACACAGCTTTTATTTTAGTAGGAGTATATTTTTTTTTTGCCTTTTGAGTTGCTGTGTCCTCGTGAAGCCTCTCCAAGCCCTCCCTGGAGTCAGCACTGGCGGGAGCAGCAGTGCATTAGCCGCCACAGCAACCTGGCACCTTTCGGATATGGTTCACTTGCAGAGCATTAAACATCTTCTCAGCCTTGCTTCAGTGTCAGGAGGTCTCCTCCTTCCTCTTCACCCCTCCTGTCTGCACTCTTTCTGTGATGACAAGTGTCTGGGGAAAGCTGTTTTTGTGAAACACTTGACATCCAGCATGACTTTCTTGTCCTCGCAGTTCATGTTAGAGAGCCTTTAAACTTCCTCTAGTAATGTGAATTTTTTTTTTCTGTTCTTTGTGGCTTGTCAGAGTTGCTGCCCGTTGTGTGCAGAAGGAGAGGGAAAAGGTGATATGCTCATCCCTTTATTTGCTGGAGGAACAACAGCAAACTGATTACAGTGATCCTTCAGTGCAGGGAGCTGGCAGTGAATCGAGGTGCTGTGGGTCTTTCAGCACCTGGGATGAAGGAGAAATAAATGTAGATTAATTTCTTCTGGAGGTGTGCTGGAACTGTAGCTCTCCCAAAGCAATTTGGTCTTGGCAGCTATCAGGCTGAATGTGGCTAGGAATAAAGAAGTCAGTATCTGTAAGTCTCCGTTGGCTGGGGGTGAGCAGGTAGGAGAGGGGCTGCAGGCTCCTGGCTCTCTTCCTGCATCTCAGTGGAGCTCAGGTGAATCCCCACCTGGCTGCGTCCCCACGGGTGCCTCAGTGACGCTGGGGTGTCCTAGTCTCGGGGAGGAATGGTGCCTCCAAGCCTGGCACTGAACTGCTGCTCTTGCAAGGGCTGCTCCAAGGTAGGGAAAGGGGAAGGAGGTGTTTACTGCCAGCTGGGCAGTAAACACCACCAGAGGGTGGCAGGGGCCCAGGGGCCTCTCCCATTGGGGCTTCAGCACTGGCACCCCCCTGTGGGTCTTGGCCATGTTATCCTGGAGAAGCATCTTTTCCTTTAAGAAGTGAGGAACCTTAGAAATGAGTGGCTGATGTGTGCTTTTCAGTCTGCTGCTCCTGTTTGTAGCAGTCTCCAATTAGCTGTGGAGAGATTGTCTGTGTAGTCAAACACATCAGATCACAAACTGCACAGAGGGAGTTAATCTGCAAGAGCCCTCCCTGGTGCCTCTCTCCTGCCTGCCTGCTCAGCTGAGGGCAGCTTTCAGCTCTTCTGTGTGGAAACTGGGGCATCTCTGAACCAGCTTCTTTCATCTGCTGCTGAAAGGCCTTACATCGTCCTGCTTAACATTTTGAAGGGTTATTTTGGTAGTGAAAACAAGAGCATCATAGGTTGGGATGAGCTGTCTCCAGAAGGTAACCCTGTCTTTGCACTGCCCTCTGTTTTCAGGGCTGTGACAAAGTGAGCTGGCTACTGTCTGTATAGACTGGGCAGCACTCTGAAAAGGACAGGTATGTTTCCTTTGATGCTCTGTCCATTTTCCTGGGAGCTGTGCTGCAATGTGCTTGAAAATGAAGTTGGGTTTAGTGCCATCTGTTTGTGTCAGCTCACCCCAGCAGGGCCAGGAGGTACCTCTCTAGGACCAGTAATTCCCATCACAAAAATTTCCAATGAGAAATTCTGCCATGAGTGGCAGCATTTCAACAAAAATTTCGACTACAAATACATAAATGCTGTTACATTCAGTAGCCAAAACCTCTTAATTCCTGATTTTATTTTTTATTTTTGGTCAGTCTGTATCTCCTACTAAAAGAAAGTTTGTCTTTGTTCTAAACAATTGGTGGGAAGCTGATGATCTATATGTCTCTGTATGTTCACACACATGCACACCCGCATTTTTTTAAATATATATAACTATATATGTATATAATGCATGTAGTTTATGTGTCTGGGGTAAGGGAGGCAAAATGCACAAGAAGTGTTCTACTGCTGCCAGGTGTGAAGTAGCTTTGCAGGGCAGTGCCTGCCCTGTTCATTGCACAGCACAGCCTCTTTGGACGGAGGAGCAGGGTGCAGGTGCCCTGGAGCAGCCCTGGGGTGCAGCAGCAGGGTGCAGGTGCCCTGGAGCACTTTTGGGGTGCAGGAGCAGGGTGCAGGTGCCCTGGAGCAGCCCTGGGGATGGAGGAGCGGGGTGCAGGTGCCCTGGAGCAGCCCTGGGGTGCAGGAGCAGGGTGCAGGTGCCCTGGAGCAGTGGCTGACAGTGCCGTGGTTGTGTCCCGCAGGAGGAGCCGGGGCCCGCGGCGCAGGGCCGCCGCTCGTCGCTCAGCGGAGTGTGCTACCTGACCATGGGCCTCCTCGTGCTGCTGCTGGGGCTGGTCTTTGCCTCGATGTACGTGTACAGATACTTCTTCATCACCCAGGTAGGAGTGACTTGGGGAAGCACTTCTGGCTCCATTAGCCTGAGCAGCCAGACCACCTTTGGGAGAGGTGCTGCTGATTTTTGTTGTCCTGCACTGTGGTAACTCAGGAGCCAGGCTACTGGGTACTGGAGATGAGGCATTTCTTATGTGGTATCCTCAGGTTGGCCTCCATCCCCAATGTCAGGAAGGGCCTTCCAGAAACCTTCCCCTTCCCTTATGGCTTTGTTTTGCTTTCTTTTTAACTGCATAAAAATATCCTGTCAGTTGTACCTTTTAAACCCACATCCCTGCTGTCTGGGGTACGGCAGTCTGAAAGCATGGCTTGTGAGGGGAGAACAAGCCTGGAGAGAACAGGGCGGGTAGAGGCAAGGGAACAGCTTTTTGCAGTGCATTTTGTAGGCTCTAGAACAGAAAAACTCTGTAGGTGTGACAAAAATAGGTGCTGCTATTAATAAAGCAAGCAGAAATGTAAGAACTAAGTGGGAGATGATGTAGAAAGTGAGCCCTCAAACTCCGTTAAATTCAGCACTTTTTCTTCGACATAGTCTTTGAAAAGCCTAGCCTGGCCTGGCCAAGGCACTGGGCTGGCAGCACTGTGGAGGGTCAGAACACAGGGAATGAGGCAGGGCAGAGCTGCTTTTTAAGGAGGAAACTGCTGAGCTCTGGCTTGCTGACTGTTTAGCCAAGAAACCCCCCAGCAGTGATTTGCACAAGAGCCTTCGTCGTGCTATGGAGTGGCCATTAGTGAGTGAGTTCTCCCAGGACTGCTGCTGCCTTCATCTCTGCAGCCAGCACTTACCCACTCAGCAGAAGAGTCTTTTTATGTACTCCTTTTGTCCATAAGTTTCCTTGCTGTCAAATTCATTTGTTTCGAGAATCATTAGTGCTTTATTACCCACTGTCATTTACACCCGACCTGGAAATGCTGTGACAGCCCCAGGGTTGCTCCCCACTCACACACAGCCCTGTCCCAGGTGAGATTATCTGTCACAAGGCTTTAGGTGGAGGCACTTCCCTAGGAGAAGCTGGCCCTGACGGAAGCCCTGGCAGGGACACCTCCCAGGTTGCTCAGAGGGCAGCAGCTCCTGTTTTGCTGTGAGGTGAATCCACTTTGTTTTGCTGCATTTGCCACTCCAAGCTACAAGGGCATCTAGAAACGATGCTCTGCTCAACCCAAGCTTCTGTAGAGAAATGCAGTTACTGGAAGCCGTGGCTATGGAGGGATGTGAACAGCCTGGTGAGGAAATAGAAGAGCTTGCAGGCAGTCAGTCTGCCTTTCTGAATTACTCCTCATGAAAGCCGGCAGGGAATTCTTTATTTCCTGTGGACCTGGCTAGCATCAAGTGAGGTGGGATCATTTCACAAGGGTAGTTTGCACTAGGTTCACCAAGAATCTTTGCTGGTAAAAAGATTGATCTTAAAATATCTTCAAGCATCTGATGAATGTTTTACCCAGCAGGGGTACATTCCTGCCCGTGTTTGCTGTAGCTGTTGGGGGTGTGTGTGTTGTGCCCCTGCCTAATCTGTCCCCACAGCTTCCCCGCGAGAGCGTGTTCCACTGTGGTGTCCTGTACGAAGACTCACTGTACTCGCCCTTCAAAGGGCAGCTGGAGCTGCATGAAGATGTCAAGATCTACATTGAAGAGAACTACGAGCAAATCAATGTCCCGGTGCCCCAGTTTGGAGGGAGTGACCCTGCGGACATCATCCACGATTTCCAGCGAGTAAGGAGCTCCTGGGGCCCTTGGGGGCACAGCATGGGGCTGAGCTGGGTGCACCAGGTCTGTGTTCATGGCCTTGCACTGTCACTGTTGTCACATGGTCCATTCCTGAGCTGTCCTCCTGCCCAAGGCCCTCTCTGGATTTTTCCAACCCTCTCTGCTTGCTTGGTAGGGAGGTTTGTTTAACACAGTTTCCTGTCTTCCCTGAATTCCCTCTCAGCCATTTTCCCAGTGCCAGTTCACTGTTCAGGTTCAGGAGTGTAATTCCTGTGCTTGGAACGCAGGGTCTGACAGCGTACCATGACATAACGCTGGACAAGTGCTACGTCATCGAGCTCAACACCACCATCGTGATGCCTCCTCGCAACCTGTGGGAGCTGCTGGTCAATGTGAAGGTACAGCTGCAGCCCTGCTTGTTCTGCATGCTTTCCTTGACTTGGCTCTGGGGTGCCAGCTGGCAGCTCCTGGGAAGGCAAAACTGCTGTCTGGGAAAGTAAGACTTGGCCCTGAGTCCTCATGTAGAGTGAAGGCTTCAGCAGGTTCAGCTGAAATAGTGGTTGTGCAGACGGCACAGTAAGGCTAGCATCATGATCAGCCTGACCAGGGAGACACAGAGAAGCAGCAGATTCCTTCCCTCTTGTGTTTGCTGATTGTAGGAATCAAGGATAAAAAAGAAAAAAATTCCTGTCACCCTCCTGTGGTTTGCATTGTGGTTTGCCAATTGCAGAGCTCTCAGCGTCCCTTGGGGAGGAACAGGCATTCAGCATTCACCTTCTTGGGGGGGAATCTCTGCTGCCCTCCCTGTACCAGGCTTGGGCTCATGCAGTTGTGCTCACAGCCAGCATTAATATGGTTTAGTACCAGCGATTTTGTTCAGTTCAGAAGCCTGGGCTGCTGAAAGCAGCCATCTCAAAATAGAATACTATTTAATCTTCTCAGCAGGAAAAAAAGCACAGGATTTTTCAGACTGCCAAAAAGTACATATCTGTCTCAGTCTTCTGTAGGTAAATCAAGGCACTGAGCTTGGGTCTATTAGCACTCCTGTGAGGATCTGTTTAAAAGAAAGGGAAAAAAAAGACAATCTACTGCTTACTCTTTCTTAAATTCCCTTTGCTCACTTCCTGCTATGTGCAGTGTGGTGAACTTTGCAGCAGTTAAGGCTCAGAGGCAAACAGTTATGCCTGGAGAGATGCCTGATCTCCAGTCCCTGTCAAACTCCTGGTTTGTTTCCAGCAGTCCTCACAGTTTCATGCACTGCGACTGTTTGGCAAATGTGCTGGGAGCCCCGCTGGGGTACAACACACATTTACTTACAACTTGCTCCAGAGCTGTCACAGCTTCTGACAGTGGCAGGTGACCAGTGCCCGGGGCAGAGGGAAATGGAAAGACAGGATTGCACAAGCTGAGAGAAAACAACTGGGAGATTAGGAGTGCTGGTCACATCCTAAAATAACAGATATAAACTCACAGTCAGTGAAAATTATGCAGTTATTGAATTTAAAAAAAGGATAACAAGACAATTAAAGTGGCCTTACATGCTTGAAGAGCCCAAAGTAGATGTGGGTTTAAATAACCTCCTGATTGTTGAGACGGGTGTCCAGTCTGTCTGTGAAGGCTTTAACCTGTACCTTAGAGATACTGTTTTAAAGTGGTTAGCTTGGTTTGGGGCTCAGAAAAAGTTTTTCACCACAAGGACAGTGAAGCAATGGAACAGGGTGCCCAGGGAGGTTGTGCAGCCTCCTTGAAATTCTTGAAGGTTTTCAAGACCAGATGGGATAAAGTCCTGAGGTCCCTCCCCAGCTGTGATCCTGTGGGCCTGTGATCTTCATGGCCTCATGCAGGAGGGCCTCGCTGGTCAGACAGAAAGCTCAAGTTTCTTCCTGCTGCAGGGAAGATCTTTATGACCTTATGACTTCCCCACTGCTCAAGAGTGCTGCTTTTTGGATTCTGAGCTTTGTTGGTCCTTGGACTTGGAGACTTTTGCCTTCTCTGCATCTCTGAATGCAGCCAAGTCCCTAATAAATGAGACTAATTCCCAGCAGAAAATTTAGTTTTGGACCTGTTTAGTGACTGCAGTCCTGTTTCTAGAATCAGATCACAGTCAGCAGATAACACCAGTGGTTTGCTCCAGCAAACCGGGGCAGCACAGGGAGTTGGGGAACCTCCTTTGCTCTTTTCCTCTCGGCCAGCCTGGTGGCAGGGTGCCCCTTTGCAGAGTGGCTGCCGTGTGCCCTGTGCCTGTTTCTTTCAGGCTTTATTCTGTACAGCTGTGACAGTTCAGTGACCAGGCCTGCATCAGTGTCTGACATAAAAGGATGGAGGGATGCTCCCCCCATGCAGCAGCAGGAGATTGGAGGTGACCCAGTTAAATGATGGATGATCCACATCTCTTGCAGAGTGCAAGATGCTCAGAGCTTTAGCTTGCTGAAGTTCTTGGCAGAGACTTGAAGGTATTGCCCTTGTTGCACAGTCCTGCGATGGAGGAGTGGTAATTCCCCCTTCACCTGCCACATGTATTTCTGTGGAAATAGAGACAGTCTGAGACTGCGAAGAAACTGGCTTGTGTCTCATGTCTGTGTCTCTGAGTCCTCTCCTCCAGGCCAAGGGTATGGCACATCCTGAGCCCCAGCTCTGGCTGTCGCCATGACAGCCCCTGCCAGGAACTGCCCATATCTCACAGCCCCACTGCCTTCTCCCCCTGAGAATCAATAATGGCATTTCTTGCAGAACTGTTGTGTTAGTGCAGTACAAACTGGCACTAATTGTCTAATCCTGCAGTGTTAGAGGACAGCCCTATTGATCCACCTGGCTGTGCCAGCCCAGCATCACAGCACTGAGTTAAGGTAGTATGTTTCCAGGTATGTCTCTGTGGAGATAAGCAGTCCTGGGAAACAGAAGAGGTGATGTTTGAAATGGTGCTGCTATTGCTTGTTTTTCACCTTGAGTATGCTTACCTTGGCCCCAGTGTCTGACAGTTCTTTTATTTCTTTGACTCTGCTTAAGGAAAGGGGACCAGAGGTGTTGCTTTGCTTCATGATCTAGTTAGCATCTACTCACAAGTGCCCCCTGGCCCAAGCTGCACTTGTTATGCAGCTGTCTGTTGCTACAGCGATGTCCAAACATGAAAGATGCCCTGAGCACCGGGAAATGAGCTTGCAGAGAATCTCCAGTGCTGAGCTGAACTCTTTCCCATGGAAAGATGTGACCTCCATCTCTGGGGGGCACATAGAAACCCCATTTTTTCCATCTACTGGTAGCTTTCTGCCATGACACCTGACTCATCACCCTGGTCTTCATAGTGGCCTCTACCCCAACAACAGGGATGTCACTGCCCCAGACACTCCTGGGGCTATGGAGGTGCGTGGAGAGCTCAGGTCTTCTCTGAATGTGGTGCCCATGGCCCATCTCTAGTCCCCATTCCTGTGGGCAGTAAGGGCAGGACATCATTGTGGCTGTGCTGAATGGACCAGAGGGGAGAGGGGAATCTGAGCTGGGCTGGTGGTTTTGGGTTTAGCCTTTTGGAGTAAATGTAGAATGCATATTTCAGTGGAGTTCGTGGAATTTTGGGTAAGCTTTTATTTCGCTCCAGATGGGTTTGTTGTACTCCTAGAATTACAGTTTTGGGCATCCTGCTCTGAAATTTGGGTCAGTTTATAACAGGGTTGATCCTACACTGACTTCACCCCTTATGTGCACATTCCATTTTTGGATCTAATGTGGTTTGTGTTCAGTGTGCTAGTAGAAAGGGACAGTTTCCTGCAAGGACAAGGGCACGTGTTAACTGGCCTCAGTAAGTAGAGCCTTCCAACAGTGACTGAATTTTCTTCAGTTTGGTTGTCCGTGGTGCTCTGTGTGAAACAGTTGCATTGAGGGAGGAGATTGTGGCAATGTTTGTGCCTTATTTTGGTGGAAACTCTGTCCTTTCAGAAGGGGACATACCTGCCTCAGACGTACATAATCCAGGAGGAGATGATTGCCACGGAGCACGTCAGTGACATGGAGCAGCTGGGCTCCTTCATCTACCGCCTGTGCAGCGGCAAGGAGACGTACCGACTGCGGCGGCGCGGCGCCCGCCGACGTGAGAGCCTGCTCTGTCCTCTTCAGCCTGTATCACAGCCCTGCCCCATCTCCTCACCCCACATCACAGCCCTGCCCATCTCCTCACCCCACATCACAGCCCGCTCTGTCCTCCTCACCCCACATCACAGCCTTGTTCTGTCCTTCTCACCCCACATCACAGCCCTGCCCCATCTCCTAACCCCACATCACAGCCCTGCTCTGTCCTCCTCACCCCACATCACAGCCTTGTCTCATCCTCGTCATCCCACATCACAGCTCTGCCCCATTCTCCTCACCCCACATCACAGCTCTGCCCCATTCTCTTCACCCCACATCACAGCTCTGCCCCATTCTCTTCACCCCACATCACAGCTCTGCCCCATTCTCTTCACCCCACATCACAGCCCTGTCTCATCCTCGTCACCCCACATCACAGCCCTGCCCCATCTCTTCACCCCACATCACAGCTCTGCCCCGTCCCCTCACTCTACATCACAGCCCTGCTGTGGCTGGTGCAGCCATGCTGGCCTCTTCATGGCCAGTGGGGTTTCCCTCTGGGGTTTCCCTTGAGGTATTTCCCATCCAGCTGATGGAAACCCAGCTTCAGGATGCTGCTGCAAATTGGTGTGCTTGTGTTGTCCATCAGCCTGATAGAAACTTTGCAAAAATGGTTGCAGGAGCCAGCAATTCATTTACACATGAGCTCCTGGGACTGAACTAATAGCAATGCTGTTGGGAACTGTTTGGAAAATATTCTTAATGAAGGCACCCGACTCAGTGGCAGCCATTAAGAGCAGATTAAATCTGCAAATTGCCTTTAATTAATTAAGTTCCTAATACTATGGAAAATGGTGTGAAGAGGGAACATTGGAGTGTGTAAAAATGATTTCATGGAAATCAGCAATATGTACCTTATATTAAAATGGTAACATTGCTGCAAAATACTCTTTAATATTGGTATTTGTATTAATTTGCTTTTAAGGTATACTTAAAGGCTCACCTGGAACGTGGTCCTACAGTCAGTTGGGTTTGGATCTCTGGGGAAGCTGCAGGGTGCCGAGGTGCCCATGGCTGTAGCTGCTGGTGCTTTCCCAGTGGGAGCTGCACTGACGTGGAGGAGCTGCTGGCATACAGTTTGTTGCTCCCATGGAGCCCTGGCACGGTCCTGCTTGTCATTGGGGCACCACGAGTTTGCTGTCAGGGGGAAGAGCTGCCCAGAGCTGAGGACTCGCATTTGAAGGGCATGGGGAAGCATTACCCAAGGCTGAGGCCACAGTGGGATCAGGCAGGCAGGGATACAAACAGCCAGAGAGGAAGTGGCTATTTTAAACACTTCTTGGCTGCATACAGGGCTGTGCTCTGTACCAGCCTGTGGCTTCTGCTGATTTCTTGAGGCTTTCTGGTCCCTGAGATAAGACTGAGATGCTGTCAGCTGAAACCAGCTGTTTCCAGGTGACTCCTTCAGCCCATGACAGCTCTTACTGCAGGACTATATCCTAGAGAAAATTGTTAATTCTTCCAAAGGCAGATAATGCTGCTTTCCATATGGGCTGTGTTGTCCCTGTATTTCAGTGTTCAGAAGCTGCATCTCATCTACTTTCCTTCCCCTCCTTGCTTTGGTTCTTACAGATTATCATTTGTTGATTCACCTCTCTCCTCTCTTTCATCACTTTAGGTATCAGTCGACGGGAGGCTGGAAACTGTCATCGCATTCGTCACTTTGAAAACACTTTTGTGGTTGAAACTGTTATCTGCCAAAAGTCATGAAGCCACTCTCCAGATGTAACCTTCCTTGGCTTTGCTTGCACACACATGCTCTCAGCCCTCTCTTTAGACATGGTAATCTGGCTACTTTTTATACTTCCCCCAGCTTGTGCAGCTCTAACCTCTGGGGTCCTTTGTGGCCTTTTCTTCCCTACTACCTACCCAAGACATTTTCTGGGCTTAAATTTACACAGTGCTCAAAGATATCTGGGGGTAGATGCAGCTCCTTCCACACCACAGGATGGAAATCTCTTTTGGGAGCAGGTTTGGGTAGAAGGGATGACTGAGAAATAAGAATGCTGGAAATAGGTGTTCTTTTCCTGGCTGAGCAGTTTCAGGCTGGGGTATTGCTCTGAGGCTGCCTTGGCACTAGGACAGAGGGTGTACGCACAACAGGAGGATTTCCATTTTGGTGCTGAAGTAATGACCTAAACCAGGTGCACTTAGGAAAGGAATAGTTGTGAGGCTAGAGACAGGGCAGTTTGAGAGCACAGCAGAGGGAAGGTGGTGTCAGCAGCAGAACTGGTAGCTACTGACAAGTGAAGAAGCAGGTTTTTCAAATCTTTTAACAGTGTGTATTCTTGTGTCGTTCCTCCAGTGAAAGCTGTTTTGATAGTAATCACTGTAATCCAGCTGTGTATCACATTATCTGCAGGCACCAGTGGAGTACAGATACTGATACAAGGCAAGATTCAGCTGATCAATATACTGCAGAGAAACTGCTTGAACAAAACTGCATTTCTATTGATCGTCAGACAGAAGAATTGCAGAGTAATTAAATATTCTTCCCTCTGTTCCATAAATATAGTTAAAACTAATTAGGTTCTTGAAATGCAGGCAGTTTTTTGGCTTGAAAGAATGGGGTGAGTTTCAACTTGGCACATTTGTGTTAATTGGTTTCCAGCAAATCTGGACTCGTTCACCATCTGTTGAAATGAGCTTGTTGTTTTGGAAGAGGAAGGATAAAGTAAATGCAAGCACAATCATTAACTCAGCAGAACCAAAAAGCAAAGTTAAAATATTTTAAACTTTTGAGTGTTAATTCTATGAGTTAGTTATGTGAAAACAAAACAGGATCTCAGGATGGTCATGTAATGCAATAGGAATTAGTAGGTCCTTAGAGACTGAGTATTTATTATTTTATATAAATATAGTCAGCTATAAACATTAATTTCTGTCAAGTAGAGGAGGACGCTTTGGTCTAATTCTGCTTTAAGCTTGATGTAAAGCGAAGAATTACATGCATTTCCTGCAGGTTGGTGTGGAAAATTTCCCACTGCCAGATGGGTATTTACTTTCTAGCATTGTGTTTTCCCAGCAATAACTTGCTGCTAGCCCCAGCCTTTAATTGCCAAGAGGATGACAAGAAGTGGGTCAGAGAATTGGTTCACTTAATGGAAGCCACTGGTAAATTTAAGCCCTGTGTTTCTCTTCATTTCTAGAAGCCTGAGCCTGCACTCAGGTGACCATACAGGCCTCTTGCCCTCCCCTCTGGTTCTGCATGATTTAACTGGTCACTGGATATGCTAACTGTGCAATCCCGCAGCTGTAAGGACAAACCTTGGTTCTTTGGGGTTAACTAATGTGGTCACTGTTCCATAGGATGAGAATGCAGTTGTCTAGAAAGAAAACATAAGATGCTTTGTATATTTTGTCTGGTGGGAATCTTACTTCTTAGGAAAAACCCATGGGATAATAAAGTCTTTTACCTCTGATCTGTGAAGTGTGTGTGTGTTTGGAATGGGGAGCACATGCCCTCCACAGAGCTGCTGCTGATGGGAGGCATCAGTCCAGCCCAGTGTGATGGCAGAGCTGGGCAGTGGGAGCTGGCTGCAATGGGGAGGCCTTTCCCAAGGCCATGGAAGAGCTGCCCATGCCTGCAGGCTCTGGAGGCCCTTCCCCTCTTCTTGCACATCCCTGGGACACCCAAGGGCAGCCTGTGTGGGGAAGTTGCCCAACTGAGGTCTGTGAAGCAGGCAGATACCTCTGCTGCTTGGGTGGCTCGTGGGCATCGGATCTCTGTGCTCAGCCTTGCTTCTCCAGCTGCTGGATTTCTACACAGAAATGTGTCCAATGTGACCCAAGCCTGCAGTTGTCTTCTGTCTGGCTCTGCAGGGCCAGTCTTTGGTCTTTTTCCTTTCCTTACTACACACAGCCAAGGGGGTCCCTTGGTGCCCTCCCAGGCTTTCTACCCCTGTTTCATCCTTCTGGTAGGGAAGTGTCAGAATATTATCCTTGAGCTTGACTGTTCCTCTTTCCACAGTTAGTCTCTGGTCAATCAGGGAGGAAGTTCATGTTTTGCTTGTTACAGACATTTTTGCTGCATTTTGCATTTCCATCACTGGAGTTCTGAAGGGAGCTGCCCCTTACAGTAACTGTGTTTTCCAAAGCCTCTGGTCCAGCCAGCTCTGCCCGACTGCCCTCTTCTTCCATCTTCTTCCATCAGCTCTGGGCTGAGGAGGCAACCCTGCACCACTCTGTGGGAAGCCTAAACCTTTCAGACATGCCTTTTGAAGACTGAAATGCTGATATAAAGAATGTGATTGATGCATTCCAGTAAATCCAGTTAGCAGTGAGTCAGCCAACTGAAACTTTTCCACTGCAAAGAAAACCAGCTTGTGAAAATTTGTATTTTCAGAATTTCCCTCTTGGTTCAGTTTTTCATTTTCTGAGGTTGTATTTGTTGCCCCTTGCTCTCAGGAGAATTTAAAACAAGTCAGTTCTACTTCCTAATCTTGCTCACACTCTGGCAGGAGGCTGCTTTATTTGATTGAACAATGGCACATATAAAAGCTTGGCAATAAAACCTGCTTTAGGAAGACTGGCAGAAATGCAGCTGAAACTCTAAAATATGGGTCACTGTCATAACAATTGGCATCTAATAAAATTTACTTTCTAATACTTGTATATTGCAGCATGGCTCAAGCAGTTGTTTAGCTCTGTCAGACTGCACAGTAAGTCAAAGTTGGTCTAACTCTAGGAGCATCCACTTCCAAGTTCTAGGCTTGTGTTTGTTGGGTTTTTTTAATTAAAACCGCTGGAAATCTATTAACTTAGCAGTTGAGGGGTGGTAACTCAGTGTCTCTTGTAAAACATAAATGACTTTTTTATTTTTTACAAGCTCTCTGCAGTTGCATTTACAGTCCAGTCCCATCTCATGATGCGCAGCCCTTTGGGATCTCTGCAGCCTTGGGACAAGGGCTATTCAGGCCATGATGGACCACAAAGGTGCTCCAGAAAGGGGCCCAGCAGGAACAGCTCTCTGGTGTATTGTGATTCCAAGCTACTGAAAGCCTGTTCTCTCTCCTACACATGCCCGTGTATGTGCCTTAGGATGTGCAAGTTGTTCCCAAAGCATTTTGCTGCTCTTGTAGATTCCACCCAGAATGTTACATGGAGAAGTATTGTGGATATGTCACAGCTTCCCAGAGAGAAAAAGGCATATTTGGACAACTGTGTGCTCAACAAAAATAGCTTCCCAGGTTGCAGGTAAATGCCTGTTTCTTGCTCTTTTAGCAAGTACAATTTCTGATGTCCCAGTGAAATCACTGAGGTGCTGCAGCTCCATCGCAGGGAATGTTTTCTGGATTAAATGAACAAAAAGCAGATTGTGAAGGAACAGTCTCTAACACATATGGGTTGAGCTTTAGTGAATATTTCCAGCTAGGAAAAAAAAAGCATAAAAAGGAATAGAAGCAGCTAAATTTCCTGATATTAAGATAAAGTATTTGTTTTGACATTTTGGTAATTGAATTATTATTTCTTGTTTCAAAACAATTTTTATCAAAAAATGCTGAATTAAAATTGTGAAGTAACAGGAATAAATTAAACACTGTTCACTTTGTGTTAAAAGAAACATTTATGTTGATCAAAATGTCTACAAAACATTGTCCAGCCTTACTTGCCAGCAGGGCCCTATCAGACTGGGAAGGGAACTGGAGCTTGAAGCACCATTTGGACCATCCAACTTGTCATACTTTATTTAGGAGCTTTTGTTTCTGGAGAGTAAGGACATCTCTAGAGGATGCCTTTGACTGCTCAGTTGAGGAATTCCTGCATACCTGAGTTTCTTAACTTTAGCAATGTGAACACTCTTGTGTATCAGATACTTCTAATGAGTGGCCTTTTTAACACAAGACTGACTTTAGGACAGGGTGACACTGGCTGGTGTTTTTCCTGGCTGCTGTGTACACGACCCTTTGCTGTATTTCTCTGCTTCCTGAGGAGCACAGCTGGCTCTGACTTGCTGTGTCTGCAGGTAAGGAGTGCTGGGCAGAAATGAGCATTCCTGTGTGGCTGCTGCTTTTAGTCTCTATTAAATGAAAGGAAAATCTCTTGATTTAGGTTGGAGTTACCTCCACAGCAGTTACAGCTGATCACTGTAACCTTCCCCACCATCTCCTTTTGGTATACTGTTCCCTTTCCCAAGAGGTGCTCACAGCTCACAGGAGGGTCCCACCAGGACTGATTGTACAGGCTTGGACACCTCTGGTGTTGGCAGCTCACGTCAGAGGAGGGGCTGGAGCTGGCACATTGGGCAGGAAGAGCAGAGGAGCTGCTCATCAATTACCAATGAACTCCTTCTCTCTTATTAAAATCTTCGCAGAAGTGGGTAGGCTGAAGAATCAGGAATCAGCTGTTTCCTCAAGTTTGCTGAGAAAATTTGCTCTGGGAATATTATTATTCCTGCTGGATATGGAAGGTGTTTGTGCCAGCTCTAATTAACTGTTCTCACTAGGACAAAGATGTTCTCCAGTGAAAGCCAGTGTGTTACTCTATTCATTTGGATTAATTAATGTGAAAAGGCCAAGGATGTAATTTAGTACTTGAACTTTTAGATCTGTATTTGAATTGAAATCACGTTATGCAACGATTGAATATTCTCCTGGTCTGACTGGGGAAAGAAGCTTCCAAAAAGAAGACAATTTCATGTTGAAGAAAACCTCTGAAATTAAAACCTGTTTTCTTTTCAAGACACTTCTCTAGAATGTCACTTTGTTCCCCCAATTGTTATTCATGTAGTAACTTGTTCTCCATGAAGTAACAGGAAAGGCTTTGGATCAGGCCCCATCTCATTTCTCCCCCTTTATTATGTGGTTGCCACTGCCAGAATGACAGTCAATCCCCTAAGTCATTCTCCCTTCTCCAAAAATTGTTGCAAGTAAAACTCAAGGAAGTAGATATAAACTGACTTGCCCTGGTACTGTGGATGCCCAGAGCTGCCATCTGAAAATGCTCCAGCACCAGCAGAGTTGTCAGAGCAATACCTTCTGCAGAGGTTTTGGGAGCTGCAGCCTGGCCCTGGCCCTTGGGCACCTTCTCCTGCAGCGTACCTGGATCTGGTGGCACTGAGGAGGCTGGAAGCACCTGTGGGCTGGTGGGCAGTGGCTTTGCAATGAGCAAAGAGATTTGGCAAGCTGGATTTGAGAAATGAAGGGTTTACACCTCAGTGGTTTTGAATGTAAAGGAGCCTTTGTGGCAATTAAACCAGCAGCACCGTGTTAATGGTCTCTGGGGGGTGTGTAGGAAAATACAGACCAATGCAGTTACCCTTTAGAGAAAGGCTTGGACCTGACACAGCTGTGGGTTTGGGTTTTAAGGGCTGAAAGTAGTGTGAGACAGGATTTTATGACTTGGCTGAGTTCAGCTTGGTCTCCAAATTAGACTGATAATTTTGTGTGTCAAATATTTGGGAGCAACCTAGTAAACAGCTGTATTGTTGTTATACAAGCTAAGAATAAATACTGGAGGTCACTGCTTAAACATCCAGGAAAAAAAAAAAAAAAAAAAAAAGCCCAGGATGGAATAAACCATGCACAGACACCCACATCTACAGGCTGGATTTGCATGGCCATCTGCAGCCCCAGCTCCCAGGGAGGGAAGCAGGGGAGGTTGTGTGGGTTGGCAGCCCCATGTTCCTGTAGCAGGTTGTGCAGCTGATTGCTTTTGGTTTTGTAATGGCTTTAGCAAGATCTTGGAGTGAGATAGGGCTGTCAGACCAGCTGTGGGGACAGGGAGAAGGAGGGAGGGCTCAGTGTGTTGGGTTGGATGCTCACTCCAAATTTCTGAAAGTACTCCCCATCCCTGGCCTTCTCCAGTGCTACTGAAGATTCCCTGAACTATAAGGAGCTTTATACATATCCCAGATGGCCCTTTGCTGTAGCACGGTCTGCACACACTTGTCATGAGGAACACACCTGTCATGAGGCACACACCCTGCAGGGCTGCAGCAGCTGCCTCTGAGGCTGCTCACTGAGGTATGAGAGGCTAACACCACACCCTCCTTGAAAACCAACAGGATGTCCAGTTATTGAGCAATGCTGGAAAAATCCCATGGCACCACACGCGGCACCTGTGGTGTGAATGTGTGGCAGACAATGAATAGCAGGCAATGAATGTGGCTGGGAATAACAAACAGGTGACATCTTACCCAAGCCCTGGCAGGAACTATTTAAACGTGCTGTGTTTCCCTGTGTGGGCAGGGTGGTTGTGAAACTGTCCCCCAGGGTAGGGTCAGTGGGGTTAGCCCCAGGAAGGCAGCTCTTTGGACGGCCAGGAGAATGGCAGCTGTTTTGGGGTACATGAGCATGAGCTCCATCCCATGCATCCTGGCCTTGGCTGTCTCTGTGCACCCTCCCTGGTGTGCCAGCCGCAGACACTGCCATAAGTAGGTCCTTTTCAAGCTCTTAGTTGTATTTTGGGGACAGCTGCCTGTTTGAAGGGTCACAGCTGTCAGCCTTGCCTCGGCTTGAGCTCAGGATTTGGGAAGGAAATGAGGGCCAATTAAGCATATTCTGTCTGCTGCCCTATTTTGGTCTCAGTTCTCCATTCAGTTGAAGACATCCAGGTCCCCGGCACTGCAACGAGGGGCTCCTCTCTTGGCAGCAGCAGGCTGGGGAAAAAGAATTGCCTGATCAAAGTGCTTTGAGAAGCATTTTGCTGTATTTGGAAAGGAGGTGCTTAGAACTGACATTCACCCCCCTCTCCAAGAAAAATGAATGCTGCAAAGTACAAACAGTTGCAATGTAGCTTCAGCTCCTCTGAAGCAGGTTTGTAATAAGCCTTTTGGACCGTTTCTTTCTGTGTTTTATAACAGCTTTTAAAAAAGTTTCAATTAACATGTCATGGATAGAAATGCTCACTCTTTCTCCCTGACCCAGTATTTCAGCTTTAGCCCACGAAATCCGTGAGCCAACAACAAGCAAACTCAAACCGAGTTGCCTTTATAACAGAAGCTACCAAATATCAAATGGCTGGCTGAAAAGTTAAGTGGGGAGAGGAAAGCATGACAATTCTCTAATAAGATTTGCAAAGGAAATGCACTTTGCTTTCATTTGGTGCTTTTGATGAAGTTGTTTAATTGCACTAAAAGGTAAATATTTGGTATTAATCTCCTTCACAATTTGGGTTCATCTAGTGTAGCTGTTCTGGAAGCGCCGCCTCTGCCAGAGTAGCGTGTTGTGCTAAAGAGCTACATCTTCAGTTTGCCTCTTTCCCTAAATTTTTCATTAACAGCTACTGTTCTTACATTCTGACTGCTGGAAGGGCAGCACCATGTAGGGCTGTTGGCAGGAGCTCTAAAACTGATTAAGGCCTAATATTTGTTTGTCTGAGCACGTTCAGTTGTGTGCTGTGACACCTGTGGGCAGGGTAACCTTAGCCCCATGCAGCTGTAGTATGCTGGCACTGCTTACATCCACCTGCGTGGCCAAAAAGAGGGGTTTTCCAGGTTAGGGGAAAGTTCTGTGTCTGCTTGATGCCTTGGGGTGGCTACCTAGATCAAAATTAAGAGAATAAAGTGAGAATTTATTAAAGGCCTTCAATAGATACACCTTGAGCAGTCAGAAGCCTCCCAGAGACTACACCCAAGGTGGCCAAAGGAGAAACATGTCTGGTCCATTTGTGTATCAGAGGTGAATGCTCCAATTCCAGCTTCATTACAGGTAATGAAGTAATTTACCCCCAGTTTGCTCCTCCCAATTCACTTTTTGTTTGTACTTTCAGGGCCTGAGGCAGTGAGGTGTCCTTGTATTCCAGGCCCAGAGGAATTGTTCTGTCTCACCGAAGTGTGAAGACAGTAGCTACCCCCTTACATGAAGTTTAGAGCTATGCACTAAAGAAGCACAGGATGTGAAAAATATAAAGGCTGAACTCTTCAGGCATCATGCTCCCTGCTCCTGAGGCCGTGGTGACTGCTGCTGTCATGGCCCCAGGCCTCCTCTGCCAGCGGGGCCAAGGGCTGCCATGCCACAGAGTGATTTGTTAAAAAATATGGATAATGATCTAATACCGATATCCAACTATGACGGACAAAGACTCTCTAACAGTTTGAAGTTACAAAGTGTGTGTTTATCACGACGCCGGGCAGCGTGAGGGATAGCTCCCAAATACACATGCGCAATTTACAGATGATCACAGGGTCTTTTTATGTACAAAAGTGTTGAATACCCAAAACACAAATGCATATTCATGACTCTGGTCCATCCCATATCCCGCTTCGTATGGTAATTAGCCAAAAAGCAATTAAGCATGCGTAGTTTGTTCTTTGAAATGGGTCAGTGGTCCTTCTTATGGGGTGGGGTCTCAAAATGATGAAGTAAGATGGGTCTTCCTCGCTTTGACTTTTTAACCTTTTAGTGTTGGTGACACCTGGATCCTGTTTTCTCAAGACTATCTGATTTATGATCACATTGTGTTCTTGGAGTCTATTGATTAAGTTGACAGATCTCCTGATTTATCAGTTCCTTAAATCCGGCTTCTGTTAAAAAAAGGGACGTTTACCTCAACAATGTCTAGTTAGTAAAGGGAAGTCTATGTCAGCAATATCTAGTTTAACTAAAGTCCTTAATTCTTCAAAATTAATATCTCACCTACCTGTGGTTTTCCCTCACGGAGACGAGGCTCCAGGAGGGGAGGCAGCACTTTGTCTCTGTAGCTGTGTTTCAATGCAAAACCCTCCCTGGGCACAGGAGGTGTTTAAAAGTAACGCTGTTTTTCTGACCAAAACTGTTGCTGAATTTGACAAATGGCTTTGAGGAGAAAGAAGTTAAATATCATTTGCTGTCTGTGTTTGCTATAAACTCTGGTGCTGCGGCGTTGAGGCACAGTCTGCCAGCAGCCGGGACTGCCCTCACGGTCCCCTAGGCTCCTGGGTCACCCCAAGTTTGCCTGCTTTTCATTGTTTGTCCTTTATTCTCACACAGCTTCAGGAAAACTATGTCTATTTTTAGAACTTATCTATTTTGTTTATGTATTTCTCCTCCAGGAGGAGAAAGATGATGGATGGTGATGTTCACCAACGAGGTCCAAGAGGCATGTGTAGCCGATCTTCTGCCTCCTGATCAAAGTGTATCTAAGATAGGGTACGGAAATCCAAGTCAGAGCTTTTCCTGGTGCCCTTTCTGCTGCCTGTCGGGTCTTTCGTGTCCCTAACAGCGACACTCCTGGATCATTGCAAAACAGGACCCTGGGACACCTCGTGGAGGCAGAATCCTGAATGTGGTGGTGTAGTTAGGAAAGTACTGGTGGGTGGGGGTTTTTTTGGTTTGGTTTAGATTTTTGTTTGTTGTTGTTATTATTAATATTTTTTTTGTTTCATTTTTTTCAAACCAGACAAACTAGCTGTGTGCAATGACCCACCTTCAAGGGGAAGGATGCACCGTAAGAGTGGGTTGTCACACCACGGTAGCAGGAGGAGAAAGGGCTGAGGATCCTGATTGCACTCAGGGATGTGTGGCATCCTGAAGGGTGGCATTGTAATTTGCTTTGTCATTCTAAAAAAATGTGGTAAAGGTGACTGGCATGGTTGGAGTTAAATGCTGGGCAGAAGTGAGCCCTTTGTGTGTTGGATGCAATGTGCTCTTGGTGTGGTCCAGTGGCAGTGGAGCAAGAAAACAACAACAAACCAAACAAAAAGACCCCTAAAACAACAACAAAACCCAAACCAAACCAAAAACCGAACCAAAAAAACACAAACAAACAAACAAACAAACAAAAAACCCAAACCAAAACAAAAAAAACAAACCCACCCCCCCCCCAACAAACTCACCCCCCAACCAAAATAACCCACCCAAAAACCCCCACAAAAAACCAAACCAAAACAAATGGGTGTCTTCTGTCACCGGGGCTTAGCATGAAAAAAATTTGCAAAGCAATACATGATTTATTTTAAGAACTACCACTATATATACATTTTCCTGGCACTTTCCCTCTGTGACAGTTGACGACGAGTTTTCCCCAGGGCTGCAGGTGTCGCCCCTTGCTGTCCCACTGCTTGCCAGCTCTCTGCCTGTGCCGAGGGGTCCCTTAGCCCTCCCTTGTCTCCCACCACCCCCTCTCCTGGCACTCCAGGGTGCTGTTGCCAAGATCTTCCAAAGGAGCCCCTTTCACAGCCAGCACCTGCCAAGGAGAGCTGTTGGCATTGCTCTTTACGTTCTGCTTTTTACGGCATTTTTCTAGCCTCCTTTTTTATAAAAAATTCTTTTTTTCTTCTTCAGAAGTTTGGTAACAGATGTTGAAATTTATTCCCATCTGAGGGTATGAATAGGACCTCGGGGACAAAAAAGTTGAAGCAATTGGACACTTGCTTTTGGTTGCATCTATCAACTCCTACCCAGGGACGCAAAAGCAAATACAAAACCCCTCTGAAATCTTGTTAACAGTTTAAGGAGCAGCTGATACCTCCTAAAAACCTTCAGACCATAAAGACTCTGTTGCTTTGTCTGACTTTACTTCTCCTTCATTGTTCTTCCTAGTGAATGCTATTTTGCATGAAAATGGGACCTTTATTTTTCTGAAGAGCTGATCCATCCATCCCTGCTGCTTATTCCTCATTTGGACACTGACCATTGGAGCCTGAGTCTGTCCAGAGAGTGCAATTAACTCAAATCCTCCAGACTCTAATCCTCTGGGATACTGGGCTCATTTCCACAGCATCTGACTGTGATGTAAAAAAGGGTTTCTTGCTTCAGGTGGATTAAGTATGCAGCAGAGGTTGCGGGAACGTGGTTATAATGGAGAGTGGGTGCACAAATCTATGTTGTATCAGTGGAAGTTATACCCTTCTGACAGGAATTTCCCCAGAGTCCTCCAAGGGCCAAATGTAGCTGTTTAAAAAATGAAAGAAATTTTCCTGCGTTGTTTCCAGCTGTGTTTGAAACCCCACTCTTTTGCTGGGGGCTGAGAATCCTGGAGCTGCAGGCACCTGATCTGCTGCCCCTTTGTTCCAGTGGGCCACCTGCAATGCAGCTCCATGGCTGGTTTGTCACTTGCAATTGGCTTGTGGTGTTGCTGCCTCGTCTTGTTTGATTGGAGAAACCTGCCTGATGGTTCTTTGTGCTGTCTTCATTAACACTCACAACATCACAAGATTTCCAGGTGCCCTTGAGCTGACCAGCAGTCTTTCCTTCTTGGCTCCCTGACAGAAAGACATTCAAGTTTTGCTGTTTTAACATTTTCTGTATAACCCAGAAAATAATACTGTTTATCCTGAGCAATGTTACCAAAGCTTGGACAAGAGAGATTGTGACCTACGTGATTCTCTTGGCATCTGTGTTTAAAGGACATGAGCTGGGACCTGGATTGTAAACCTCTAATGTGACTAAGGAGAATGATAGAAATAAGATTCTTGGAAATATGCAGTGGAGTTCTAGATAAACAAATGCTTCATGTAATGCAAACAAAATAGTTTTTGGTACAGGAGTCTGGCTGCTGTGGTGTTCAAGTTAAACAATCTGATAGCCTGATAGAATGGGTGTATTTTCTCACAGGACTGCATTTTTGACTGGCAAAAAGTGGGAGAGAGATTTGGGACATCTTCTCAAGATGGTTTTGACAAGTATATGTGGGCATCCCAAGGCAAATGACACAGGCTAATCTGAGAGAGAAATAACCCATAATAGCATAGAGCATAAAAATATTCTGAATGGTGTGATTGTGTGCAGCAGTGAAATCTGGGCTAAGAGTCAGTGATATTGCTTTGTTTCTGCCCAGTTTTCCCAAACCAAGGTAATATATTATTTCCAGCCTCAGTATCTTATGTAGCAAAGGAGAGGGGTATTAAAGGTCTCACTATTGCTGCTGAGTGTCATGTTGAGCTTTTTCTTATCATTCTAGCATGGAGTGGGTTACAAATGCAAATGTGTCCATGGCATTGCTTTACCTCTTCCTTTTCCTAATAGCCTACATGTGATTTTTCTGAGTAATCCTTAGGCAACGTGTGTCAGGCTGTGGGTTTGAATTAGGGGTTATCTGGCTCCTTTTGTGGGATTTTTGCCGTGAGAGATGGGCAGAAGTGAGATGGACTAGGAATAGCCCATCCCTGCTCGATTCCACATTGGAGGCTGGTGCGATACCACAGGGGAGCTCAAAAGGGAACAAACACCCCTCTGACACAGCAGAGTCCCACCCCAAGGTCTTTGTGCAGTCATTGGCAGGAGCAGCAGCAAGAGCTGAGCTCAGTGAGTGTTTTATCCCTCGGGCTTCCCTTTGTCTTCTCACTGCTCAAACAAAAAGGTCTAAATAGCATGTTTATTATTAATACCAGGTTACTTTGCTCTGCATGAGGGAAACAAACGTACCTGCAGGGCTTTTACTGCTATGCCGAGCTGGGTCTGGCAAAAGTCACAATCCTTTTTTTCTCCCCCCTTCCAGCTGCAACTCTTTCAAACCACACCACTTCCTATCAGTATGAATTAAGTAAATCAGGTCTCTGCTGTCTGCAACTCCTTGTGTTTTCTTTCCTAAGCTCTTCTTTAAACTGATAAAAGTTGTGTCAGACAGTATCCTTCACTGTCTCAGTAGTGATGGCAGGCCAAGTAAGCCCAGGTTAAATGCTGGGCTCTGGGAGGTGGCTTTACTTGTAGTCACAAAGTTAATACTTACCCAGGAATGGCTGGGATTCTTGTGGTGTACTCCGAAGTGTAATCTAAATTGGATTTCCTGGATTTGTAATGCTTAGTTTTGGATTTACAATTGCCCACCAGTGTTTATAGGTCTAAACTGCTGACACTTGCTCTCAAAGAGTCCCAGTTTAATGCCCTTTTTGTCTTGGAATAGAGGGAAGGATTAATAGGAATCTGTAGCATACAGCAGATGTGAGGTTTTACATGGTTTGATGTCTGCAAATGGCACTGATTCAGCTCTTCTTCCAGGGCCACATTTCTGATTCCTCATAGATTTTTCATTTTAACACTGTCCCACAGCAACATTAGAAAACGTGGTAAATGCCATTCTTCTGAAGGGACAGTGTATAAAACCAGAATAATAAGAACAAACAAAATGAAGGAGGTTGTAGGCGTCCTTTGCATTTCCCGGTAGCTAAAGACGCCGATTCATTAGTTTGTTGCTATGGTAGACCTTTCTCAGTAGCAAGAAACCCGATGGAGGGAGAAGTGTCAGCGTTGCTAAAGGGTTCAGTGCCTCCAAAAAGCTGAAGGCAGAGGCTTGTGAAAGGGGAGGAAAGATGAGGACAGGGATGAGTTAGGCGAGTTGGAGCACCTGATTGCACTGTGGCTTTGCACTGGCCAGCTGCAAATGCAGGAGCAAACTGCACAGGTCAGGTGTGAGATCAGTGCCCTCCCTCCAAAACTGGAGCCACTGGAGTCTGTGTGTCCCTGGCACACCAAGGACAGCCGTGGGAATTCTCCCCTTGGGACATATTTACCCCTTTGTGAGACTTCCACCAGTAAAAGCAGCAGATGGAAAGAGCATGCAAACAGGTTTACTCTGTGGGGAAATAGCTGTGAATGGAGCTGGGGTGTGATTTCTGCCTCTGGTATCTGCAGAGCTTCACTTTCACAGAAAAATTAACTATTTCACTTGTCAGAGGGCTTCTGCCTAGCATCTACACTGCTACAAATTCATCCTTAGATCATTTTGCTGTCCTTCTGCAGAGAGAACAAAGGGAAATTTTAACTCATCTTAGCAGTAGTAAAAATGCAAAAACATTTGAGAGAAGTGAAGCATAAGAAAATCTCTATAAAACCCTTTTTATTTCTGTTGAGAGTTACTTTTCTGAAGCTTTTTCTCCTTACCACTGATCACAGATGTGATATTGTTCATGGTAAATACTTTTCTCCATTCATTGTATGTGAACATCTTTTATAAAATATATTAAGTGATTTGTTTATTTTTTTTACATTTTCATTTTTTATTCCCAAAATAGTGAAAACTCTGTAGAATTTTCTGCATGCCTGGTACAAATATTCTTTCCATCTGGGCGATGAATGCTTTGGTTGGGATTTCTGTAAAAATTATATTTCTAAATATAATTGGTGATGTTTTCTTTTATACCTTTTAATCTTTCCCAAGCCAAACAGATACTTCCTGAGCCTGACACATAACATAATAGTTGTACTAGAAGACAAGAAATTTGGAAAGCAAAGGACAGATGTGCAGAGTTATTCTAAGTGTGAGCCTCACTGATTTCCCAGGTGAGTGAGGCTGCAAGGAATAGAGCATTTGCTGCTGAAGCACATGCCCAGTCTCTCAGTGAAACCTGCAAAGAAGTGAGTGGGAAAATTGCCTATGTGGACAGGATACAGGCTTGAATGTCTGCAACACTTGGCAAGAAATCTGGCAGCCTCAGGGTGCATTTTTGAAAGGCCTCTCAACTGAAATGCCTTGCTTGGCCCAAAGGGTGAAGTTCCCCAGCAAAGCAGCTTCATCAGCTCCCGTGACCTGCTGTGCTTTCAGTGCTGGATCAAATCTTTTGCCTTTCACTACCCAAATGCCAGTGCCAGTAGCAAACATGTTCTATAGCAGCTCTCTAGCCCTCAATGCATTTTTTAAGAATAAACGAATGATTTTAAGCTAAGAACTGTATGTGTTAGGAATGAATCCTTAGTTCTTGGGGGCAAATAGCTTCCAAACAAATCCTTGGGTTTGCTTTCTTTTTCTTCATATGAATTTCAGGTTTTCAGATTTTTTCTCCTTTTTATTTCTTAGCACTCTACATCTTTTAATAGTCTCTTGGTGACACTCCATATCATGGTTTAGATATAAATGCGTGCCAATGAGCCAGCTGGTGTAGTTACCCACCTGAGCAAAAAGGGGTCAGACAACACTACATTTGACCTGGACAATGAATGTTCAGAGGCCAAGAAACAGTAATATACAGCAGGGAAATTCTGAGGAGGAAGTGTTGCCTGTAATTTCTCCTAGGAATGCAGAATGAAGGTCATTCCTGTGCCCTTATCAGTGGTGCTCTCTTAGAGCTGGCAGAGACACTGTGGCCATGTAGAGGGGCAGGGAGCTCAGACTGTGCCCTGTCCATGGACAGGTACTTGCTTTTTCACATCTCAACCTGTTTGCTTCTAGAAAAATCAGCGGCAATTTTCTGTGGAGAAACACAGAAGAGATGCTCAGGAGAAGAAATGCCTCAAGCTTTTTTAAGTTGTCCTTTGTACAGTGTTAACAATGCTTAATCTAGTCAACAACCCAGCCCCTTCTAAGCAGTATGTTATTGCTGAGGAAGGTAGCCTAGAAGCCAGAAATTCCTAAATTTAATGTTCATCTCCCTGCTGTCTACTAGCACTTTAAATTAAATTACAGTACAAGTTACTTTATGATCAGTGGGACCAAGGACAGCAGGGTAACAAAACAAAGAACAGGAGTACTCAGTAAAAAGCTGTGCAACAGAGGAAGCATAAAACTACAGGTGAGCTTCTAGTCTCAGTTATTGCAATGTAAGCCTAAAGTCATGCCACTGAAACTAATGGAGCTGCCTTAGGCTACAGAAGAGCAAATTGAGACCAGTTTTCTCATACACTTTGGCATTTTCCGCCTCCCGAGGTCCTGACGCAATCCCTGCTCCCTCTGTTCAGGCACTGTCAGTTAAACCTGAGGCCCTCTTGGCATGGCCCACTGCTTTGAGATGTAAACTAACTCTCTTGCCTCAGCACTGTTTTCTTCTATGATTTGTTGACTCTTTTTCCAAAAGGTGCCTGAAGTTGCAATTGTAAAATCTTTGTGTCTCCTGGAGTGTAGTTAGTTAAGAGGTAAGTTATGAGCAAGGACCTGATGGGGATTCCCTGTCTGCTGGCAGGGATATTCAGTCAGATGTTCTGAAGTTACTGAGGGAATCAGTGGAAATGGCCATTGCTATGGGGAGGGAATTCTTGCTGGAATATCCTTGTGCACTTTTTTATAACCAGGGCATAAAGTAAATACACAATCTGGGTCTTCTCAGAAGCACAATTCATCACCTAAGCACCAGAAGGACTCTGCCAACAGCAGCACATACTTAGGTCTGCGCTGGGTCACTGTTCCCAACTGGAACTGGATTTCTTTGGTACAATCTCATACATAGATTCACTTGAAAAACATTCTCTTTGACAGACTGGAGCTCCCACATGTAAATGTGCAGCTCAGGGGAGAAATCAAGACACAATTTGTGCATAATCCTTGTCAAAAATGTGTGGAAAAAGAGACAGTTCAAAGGCTGGGATTAGTATCCCTGCCTCGAAGAGGTACTGCAAGGATCCAGCTCAGCATGAATATGAAAACTCTTTGGCTTTGGTTGCTAAACCAGCCTCGTCCCTCAGGAAGGTGGCAGCTGATTGCTGGGACAGGGTTGCAGGCAGCACTGGGGGTTGCCCAGAGCAGTGGGCTGCCTCTCTGCAGGCTGGATGCTCGTTGTCTTTGGCTTTATCTGTGCCTGTGAGCACTGATAAGAGGTAACTGACTGGCATGTTAGGCTCTCGCTGCTTGATTATTTTTTATTGCCTTGTTTGCTTGGGGAATAGCAGTGCTCAGCTTGCTCTGAGGTCCAAAAGGTTGCTTTCCCCCCAGGGTTCTGTGTGTTTCTGGCTACTGCTTTAGGGATCAGGGCTGTTCTTATCTTATCCCCTCAGAAGGTGGGGATTGTTCCTTCAGGTTCATGTGTTTGCCACTACGTTGGACTAGGGGATTTTATTTCATGCTCTTGTTTGGTTTGGCTCTGTTCATGAAACTGTGTTTGTAACCAAGCAGGAAGGAACAGATGTGAAAAGCCTGCAAGCAGGAGAGGAGCTGGTGAGGAAGCCTGGAACTGGGGGAGTCAATTGCTGTGTGCAGTGTGGGGATTTGAGGCGGTGGCAGCGTTAGTTAGATGTATGAGGATGTAGTCACAATAGCTGTCACTAAAACAAGTGCTGCACCTTGCAGAGCAAGCCAAGCAGTGGAGGAATGGTATGGAGATCTTGCTATACCCTTGTGAACCCAAAGCTGCCTTTGTATTTAGAGTTACAATCTTTTTTTTTTTTTTTTTTTTTTTTTTTTTTTTTTTTTTTTTTTTTAAAAAAGCATGTTCAAGTCTCAACCTGCCAGGCCTATGTATGTGAGGACAAGGTTACATGACCAGGACAGGGAAGGCAACAGAATTTAGCCTAAAGCTTTTAACCATGAACTTCAAGTCTTTGTTTCTTAACAGACCAAGTCTGTAGTGACTAAAGTTTTGAGGAAGTTTTGCAGGTGTGGTCCGGACAGGGAAGCTGAAATATGCTACCACATATAAATGAACATTTTTTTCTTTTCTAAGTAAAGAAGAATCACATCCAAAGAAATATGCACCACTATTTATATGAATAATTAAATTTCTTTTTACCCATAAATAATAACAGGACACATTATGGAAAGAAATAAAAAAGTTAGGAACAGTCTCCTGGAAATGGACTTAGTTCTGGGTTTTAGGAAATATTTTCAGCTGTGAATATTTAAAGCAAACTGCTTAGTTAACAAGTCCAGAACCCTGTACTTTCCACAAAAGCCTCTCCACACTTCATCCCAAGAAAGGAACATGCAGTACATAAATCAAGGCTTTTTCATGGCTCTTTTTTCACTGTTTTGTGATGGATCTTCCAAGGACTCCTTTAAAACAAAGTAATAACACACCCCATCAAGGCAGCAGTTCAGGTTTGCCCAGCAAAGGGTGACCTGTACAGTGTCTCGTAGCACTTGTTGAAAACTGATGTGGATGATGTTGTTCTTCACCAAAAAGTACATTAAGTATGCCACGTGGTAAGGTGTGAAACACACCAAAAAGGCCACCAGGTTTGTCACCACGATCCTCTCTGCTCTGGCTCTGTGTGTTTGGGGGTTGTCTGGGTTTCTGTGCCTTCTCAGGCACCGGACAGTTTGGGCAGTGCAGAAAATCATGGTTGCCATGCTGCCAAAGAAGATGAATTCCAAGGTGCTGATCAGGCCTGCATTCTCCCATGTGCTCTTGGAGAAATTGTGGAAGCAGGATGAGATGTTGTGGCCCTTTCCATGCAGTTGGAAAGTCGAGGCTGTCCCCACGGAGGTGCCCAGGCAGACGAGAGCACAGACCATGGCAGCTTTCTTGATGGACCTGAGGTTGAGGGCCACAAAAGGGTACTGGATAACGATGTACCGGTCCACACAGATGCACAGGGAGATGAGGATGCTGCCATACATGTTCACAAAGTAAAGACTCTCCAAGGTGGAGCAAAACACAGACCCCAAGTTCCAGTTGTCCTGAAGGTGGTAGGAAATTATTTTAAAAGGAAGAGTAAACAGCAGCAAAGTATCCAGGAATATAAGGGCTATCATGTAGACTGTAGATTCTGACAGCTTTTTAACCTTAAAAAACAGGACTGACAGAGCCATTGCGTTGAACAGGAGTCCCAGGATGAAAGTGGGGGTGTACATGATGAGCTGGAACAGTTCCACAGCAGCACTGATATTGCCCTTGCCATGGGTGTCATTCATATCTCCAGGTATGCTGGAAGAGAAGAAAATCACCACAAGGAAGGATGAAGGTCACGTAGAAGACATAGAACAAAGGCTGATAAGATGTCCACAGTCTTGGAAATACTCTATTTCCCTCTTGGACTGCCGTGAGCCAAACTGCAGCTCCCAGTAACGTGGAGCTGCTCAGTGCCAGTGATTTTGGGCCAAGGTTGTACCTCAAGGGGGGATAAAATTTCTGGTGTCCAAGCCTCACTTGCATTTTACCTGTAACCCCAGACTGTGCTGTCCCGTAATTTAGGCTGGGCAGAGTATGTGACTGCACTATCCTCTTGGAGAGATTTGATCCCTGCAGAACCAAGATAGCAGACCCTGATTTTAGGGTTTCTTGGATGACCAGGGTGGAAACAATTCTGTGGATCTGGTTTCCTGCATCAAGCTCTCCTAAGAGCTCTCAGGGAGCCAAGATCATAAGGCTCCCCCACATTTATTGATGTGAAGATCCCATACAGTCACTGCCACTCTGCACCTCTCCCACCACCCCTGGGCAAGGAGGGAGGACTGTGAGTACCACTGGCCCTTCTGAAAGCCGTCTAAAAGCTGCAGGCAGGAAGCTCCTAATAAGCCATTTCTAACAGAGGTTAAGTCTTTAGTAGAAGGATAAGATTTTGTCTAAATCAGACTTACCACAGCAGAGACAGGGCTTACAGGGAACATGCAGCTGGGTTCTCCTCTGCAGAGAGGGGACTGAAAGTGTCGAGGCAGGCACTCTCTGAGCTGGGGTCACGAAGTAATTATCTTCTTTAGAGGAAAGGTTCTGGCTTGATCCTGCCCTCAGACTCTCCTGATAAGGACCAGGAAGGTGCTCATTGGTTTCTACAGTGCTGTAGTCACTTAAAAATGCAAATGCCCAGGAATGCCTGATCCTTTCCTCCAGCCAGTTCCATGACAGCAAAGGGAACCTGTAAACAAAGTCTGTCAGAGATCTTCCTGTCAGCACCCAGAAATTACTTCTCTTGCTGTTCTCTAGTTTTTACTTCCAACCAGTGTCTTTCCTACAAGCTGCTAATTTTGATGCTGTCCCATTTTAGATTTGTCAACCGTTTGTCAACTGAGCAAAGTTTCTGTCCTGCAGAACAAGTCACCCCCCCTGAGTGTTTAACAGGTAAACTCTGCCTTGCTGTGGTTGGAGAGATTAAGATCTCTTTGAGTGAGATTAAAATCAGCAAAAAGGAAATGCAGTTCTTTGCTCCTTAAGGACACAGCAATGGCAGGTAAATGAGACTCTGTAAGTTACTGGCTTAGACAGAAGTAAGAAAAGCAGCGTGAAGCACTGTGAGTCTGATGCTGGGAGGGAGCCCATCACTGAGAGCCAAAGGGAGGAAAAGTTAATTAAGGAATTTCTGAAAAGCAATAAATACTGACAAAGCTCTTTACTTCAATCTGTAGGAGATTTCATTACTACTTGTCTTTTTCTTCAGTCTTGTTTTTAATTTGTTTGATGGTGTGTCTAGGAAATTCTGGGTCTAGAGAAATAGAATTTCAGCTTCTCACCAAGATGATTACCTAAGAAAATTCTCACTGTGTTTAAAAGAGATTTCAGACTAGGGTCTGTTGTGCAGATTTATTAAAAAAATAAACAGAAAAATATTATATAAAGCATAAATTTAAAGGGCAGTTTTGTTCAGTCATTATAAAAGTTATCTATGCTGTAAGCAATGCGAGTCATGTAAAATACAATTACTTTTTGGATCTCGTGACAAGAGAAAAGCTTTTAAGGCAAGGTTTTGCTATAGTGAAATATCTCTTGTCATCTTACCTTTGGGCTGTCTCGTGCTCTAGTTGTTGACTTTTTCTCCTTCTCAGCTTGTAGAGTTCTCCAGCCTTGTGTTTTCTGTTTGGGGCAGTGGAGTCAGCTGCACGCGAAGCAGCTCCTGGTCAGAATGTTGGAAAACACCAAGAGCTGCTGGTTTTTGTTTCATCACAGATTTCCATGACAGCATGGGCCTCCCCACGCTGTGTCTGTGTGCAGGCACTGTGTACACAGGATGTCACACAGCTCATTTAAGGACATAAACACATGGCTCTGTGGGACTCACATCTCCATGAGTCACCCTGTAAAACGAGGATCTGGTAACACAGAAAGAAAAGAAAGAAATTCTGGCTCTACAGACCTTCCTTTGGGTTTCCTTTTTTTTTTTTTTTTTTTTTTTTTTAAGGGGGGGTTTGTTTGTTTTGGTTTTGGGGTTTATTTTGTCTAATACAGGATTTTATTTTATTGATACATAGCATCCACGGGTAGAGTCTTAGTTGTCAAAATGTGCTTTTAGCTTTGACATTCCCATCATTTTCCCTTACTTTTCATGATATCTGAAAGCAAGAAGAGATTGCTGATTTTCAGGGGTGATCTGGTATGTTCACTTCAGCTTGGTGCTTCTAAAGAATCAAGGGTTACTCTTCCATCTGTTTATACTCCTAGGGAGCAGGGAATATACCCATGGAGAGTGTCAGGTGATGATTTTGTTCAGGTAGGAGAGAAAGGCCACAGATGTAATTTTGCTTGGACTTCTGCATACCCTTGAATTTCAAAACTGAGGGTTATATTGGCTAAATTAAAACTGTACATCTGTGAAAGAGATCGGGGATAGAACATGAGAGAAGAAATAATCCTTTTGGGGTTCTCCCGTGGTATTTTAGTTGAAATGACTCTATTTAAGGAACAAAAAGAAACACCACCAAAAGGGAAAACCCAATACAAGTTTGAATGAATAGTGCCTTATCTCATTTCTCAGCTAGGTTTCACTTCTCTGTATCCTGTGGTGGTCTTGTGACCATGGCTACATTCTGGATGTGAACAAAACCCCCCACACAGCACAGGCAGGGACCACCACCATGAAGAGATATTTGGGGCTGGGCCAGCCCGGGTGGTGGGAAGCAGGGCTGCCATCAGCACGGATGTGCCAGAGCACTCTCTGTGCTCCTGCCCCCTCTGGGGTTTGCAGGTGCCACTTCTGAAACTGCCACCAACGCTCAGAGCGGGCGCTCTCTCTTCTCACTCAAGGTTTTCCCCTCACATGCTTGGTGCTTTATCTTCTGTCTCATTTTCTCTTTGACCCTCATGTTCTGAGCCACATGGGCACTGCTCACCTTGCTGGAGGCTGTCCTGAACCAGGTGTGCCCGGGCAAGGGGTCCCCTTGCTGCACAGAGCCCTGTGAGACTCCACATCTGGAGGCAGATGCTTTGGGAAAGGCAGCATGAGGAAGAAGTGTCAGAGTTAGTTTAGCCACCACCAGGGAGTGATCTGCATTTTTTCCAGCAGTATCCAGGGAGGAAATGGCCAGGAAGGTATGCACAGGTGTACAAATGCATTTGGGGCAAGGTGTGAAGGCTCCTCTCCCTTCAGAATGGTATGGATGAAAAAGTGTGATGCTGAGGGCTGATGGAGAGGGTAAAATGAATCCGAGTGAGCAGCACAATGGAAAGGTTGGGACAGCCCATGAAGGACTCTCACACTGTTCATTAATAGCTTTTTTTGGGATGCAGCGGGGAGAGAGCAGTGGGCAGCAAGGAGCCCTTCTGTTCTCAACACAGGCTCTACCCTGTGCTGTTGGGATGTGTCTCTTCACAGAGTCCCCAAGTCCAAGTGTGAGTCTCTTTTCTTAGAGACTTGGGAGAAGAGCGCCACCTCTGCACGTTCTCCTCTGTCCTTGACACTTCTGTGTGTCACCAATGCCACGAGTGTGTGAAGCACCTCCTGTTTCATGTGATTTCAGCTGCTGAATTCATCCTCTCGTGCCTTTTTCCTGGTGAAGGAGCTGCTTCACGTGCATTTTTTTGTTGGTGTTGAGGACTTTGCCAGATCGCGGCAACAACAGACCTCACCTTCAGGACACACACACACCCCTCAGTGGCAACCAGTGAAGTTCTGCTGATTCCCGGTGCTTGCCCTTAAGGCCAGCCGTCTCTGTGTGGTGCTGGGCTGTGCCAGCCAAGGTCCTGGCTCTCCTCCTGTCAGTCTGGCTCTTGGGAACAGCGTCAGCATGAGGCTGATGTTGCTGTCAGCCTTCCAGTTCACAACATGTCAGTAACCACATGGGATTGTGCAGTGAAGAAGACGAGTTTTTTATGGATTTGAATCATAGCCTAACCAGTGAGAAAAGTATTTGTCCTGCTTGAGAAGAGAGAGCATCCACTGCTGTGATCCAGAACTGTCTGCAGCCTCTGGGTGAGCCAGAATGGGATGAAATGTCCCATCACCTTCATCTGGTGGCTCTGCAGAACGGTTGGTAACTGAGTTGCTCCATCTTGTGGCTACAGGAGAAATGAGAAAGCTTCAGCCCTGCGATGTGTCTGTCTATCTGTCCGTGGTGTGTCACCAGGGGAACACTGTGTGGCTCAGAGTTTGTCCCAACCTGTCCCCACCAGCCGTGCGCTCAGCTTCTTGTCCTCGCTGGCTCCTTTTGGCCTGACATCCTCACCCTGGAGTGATGAGCAAGGGAAGAAGCTCTGATGGTTATGGGAGGAGAAGAGCAGAGCACGGGAAAAGCTGAAATGAAGCTTTTCTGTGGAGGAAGTGGCCACCAGGACTGACTGTGTGTGGCTGCTGGGGCCGAGGAAGCTGCTGTGCTGAATCTGGGGTCTGACCACAGGCACTGACTTTTGTCATCTATGTTTGGTGTCCTCCAAAGACTGAGGGAGGCACCAGCCAACCTTGGTTGGGTGAGAGTGCCCCAGGGAACAAGGGTCTCTTCAGTGCTGGAGGAGCTAAATCTGCTGCTTGGGAGAGCAGATGAGCTGCTCTGGCTCTTTGAGCCTTGACACATTTAGTGTTGAACTGGTCTAGTATTTTTTGAGAGACATATCTCAGTTTCCACAGGGAAATCAGCTGGGGATGCTCTTATGGGACTTCTGAGTCCAGATCAGCAGGGTAGATATTTTCCATCTCTGTGCCCTGAGAGTGCTGAAATTTAAAACTGCTGGAGATCTGTCTCTGGTGCTGCAGATTTTGCACTTTCAGTTCTTCCCTAGCTTGGCAGAGCAGGCTTTCAAGTGAGGCTTATGCACCCCAACTAAGGGCCCTGCATAACACATCACAGACTTTCTGTCTCTTCTGCCTAATGGCTGAGTCATTTTGACACTTCTAAGGTATTTTTTTTTCCTACTTCAGCCATTAGCTACACTGGTCTTCAAATTATCATTACCTTTGAAAGACTTGAGATGGCATTTTCACAAATCTAGTACTTCCTGAGAGACCATACAAACTTCCAAACCATATGACTGACCTGGCTAGATCAGACAGGCACTTTGGCTGGAATTCTGCAAGGTGAGGGAAAAAAAATCAGTTACTGAAGATGAGCAAGATTTTTTTTTTTTCCCCACAGTTATGAATTGCACATACAATTCTAAGAAAATAACTGCACAAATGGATCTCCTTTCCAAAAGGCACTTGCACTCAATTCTCAGCCAACTGAGCTGCCAACTGAGCTGCTTAGTTCACTGAGTGTGCACCCTATGGCCACCACAAGAGTCTCAATCAGACCCCTCATCTCTTGGTTCTGTTTCTTCTTGATGGGAAAAGTCAGCTTTCCTTGCCTTGTTTCTGAGTGTGTAATGGCACAGCGTGTCTGTGAGAAACTGCCAGATGTATTTACAGCAGGGAGGGAAGGTCATTGGATGTCATCTCATTACAAGAAAATAAGGAATGGAAGAAGACCCCAAGAGTCATTTTAGGCAAGAGAAAAAGTGTGTCTCAAGTGACTCAAGTGACTGGAGCCAGCAGTGAATGCTTAGGGGAAGAGTTAAAAACTGTGTGAAGAGAAAAACTCAGGTTGGCAGTGGAATCATGATTTCCAGTGTTCCTATAGTAGCACCGATTGAAAGACAGCAAACCTCCAAGTTTAGATAATTAGCATTAAGAGATTAATTAGTTGGAAATGCAGTGACAGTAGTGAGAAGCTGACAAATCTATGTTTTCCTGAATTTCTAAAGATAAGGTATTCCTCAAAGGAAATATTCTTACAAAATTGTATGTTTGCAAAAGACCTGCTTTGGAGTGGAGGGAAAAGGGAAACTTTAAAAAAATGTTTTTACTGGAATTCATTTTACTTTCTCTGTCTTCTGCTCTGTTGCCTCATTATGTAAACTGTGTGTACCATTGTTGTGCCAAACATAAACTCACAGTCTATTTTAATGTTAACAGGCCAGCAGCAGTGTGTGTATTTATGATATCATGACATACTAGTAAAATTTAACTTTTTATCACCAGAGGTAGAGCATGCAAAGGATTTGGCTGCCAATGAAAGTATCTTTCCTCTTACTGTGTGCATTGTTGGCCACATCAGTTTGGTGCTTTGCCAACATTACAACCTGTTTATCAAATGCTATCCCTGCTGAACGCTGTGCTGATGAGGTGTGGTGTTTGTGCCTGGACAAACCACTTCTAGGGTGATTTGGGGTGATTTAGGTTTCTGCACAGGGCATCTCAATGCACCATGATAGGCTTTACCCAAGCCTGGGATTTTTTGACTTCTTCTCAATGTACCTGTTCAAGTCTTGTCCTGCTGGCACAGGAAGGACATGGAGTTTTTTGGGTTTTGGGTTTTTTTTCCATTTTATGTGTGGGAAATCGAAGCAGAGATAATAAGAAGGATTTTCCAAAGGTTATACAAGATACCTGCAATGGAGTGCGCTTTGCCAGATCCAGATATCCAAGACCAACACACAATTTTTCTCCTGTTCCTTCCTGAGGCCCAGCTCTATCTGCAGCCCAGGAGGGACAACATTGCATCAATTATGGCTGGATGTTCACACCCTTCTAGAAGTTCTACATTCTTCAAAAAAACCTTGTCTGTCTGCCCTTTCCTATTCAGAACTAACTACTCTCATGTGGTAAATGTTGAAACTGTGTTGATAGGATGTAATAACAAGCAAAAGAAATATTAAATGGTATCTTATTTCCTTTCATGTTTTGTATGTATGTGATCACCTAATTAATTTGAATCTTTCAGCTTTTCTGATTAATTTCAATAGCATTTCAGTTGGGGTGAGGCTGAAGTAGGGCAGGGAGAGCTTCATGCCAGCGTCTGTATCTACAGGATGCTATCTGTGCATGCAAAGTCAGAGATGGGATCCCCAGAGAAAGGGGCCCCATGGCTCCACAAAAAAACCCCAAACCCTGCGTTTCAACCAAAAGAAGGGAGAGGTGTTGCTCCTGCCCTCTCCCTGCTGCTCCTGCTTCACCCTGCTGCTTCTACTTCACCCTGCTGCCCCTGCCTCTCCCTGCTTCTCCTGCCTCTCCCTGCTGCTCCTGCCTCTCCCTTTTGCCATCTCCCTGCTGCTCCTCTTCCCAGTGCTTTGCTTCCCTCAGAGGGCTGGAGTGCACAGACTGAGTCTACACAGTTCTCTGCCTTTTTGAAATGCCCCTTCAGGGATAGGTTTAAAGGGCTTTTAGTGGACAACATCCACTGTGAGTTAAAAAATGTCTATCTTCCTTTCTGAAAATGGAGCTTGATAGCTGCTTGTTCGGTACTGTGACACACCTACGCTTCTGACTTCTCACACTTATTAATTTTCAGTGAAATCAAATTCGTATGAATAAATATATGACGCTGATGAAGATGTTAGAAGCATTTATCAGGCCACATCCTTTTCCTGTTGTTTTCCTGGTAAGTGTTTCTAAAATCAACTATTTTAATATTTTAGCATCAAAATTTCTCTGGTCTTGAGCATTTTTTTGTAAATAACCACTACCACTGAAGCAATACTAAATGGGGCTATAACACTGATGCTGATTTAGCATTCTGGTTTGTGATTTGAATTAAGTGGGGAGAGGGAGAAAGTGTTAGAGTGTATTTTTCTTTAACTATAAATTTTTTTTTTTTTTTTAAATATTATTACAGTAATCTGTAATATGATGATTCTTGGTTCCTGTTTTTCAGTGTTGATGCCTGGTTCTTTGGAGTAAATTGTTCCAGCATCCAGAATATTGTTTCTTCCATTCTTTCTGATCTCATAAACTTGTGAAAAGTCAGATCAAATTTGCGATGAAGATGAGTCGAAGCTTCTAGAACTGCACTTTAATGAGCCTGTCTCATTTCAGCCAAATCTCTGCCTGAAACTCTAACTGGTGGTTTAAAATTTATTCCTCTCGAGTAGTTAAAAAGAGTAACTATTTTTTGTTCTTGTTTTCTTCTTTTTTAACCTGACTTTGTTTATCAAACTGAGAAATACTGGCCATTTCTGTATAGGAGAGCTCTTACGATTCTGGATTGAGGGGAAGATATATGATTGGAGGGAAACACACACACACATTAATTTAATTGGAATTCTCCCCCAAACAAATGGATGCACTATAAAATTCTGGCTTATTACTCTTCTGCTCTTCCCACACCAATGTCCAAGGAACTCCTGGTAAGGGCAGCTGCTACTGCAGGACAGAGATTTTCAGCCAGGTCTTAACAGCATGTAAGTACCAAGGTAGGGGAGGAAAAAGGGTATGTGATCCTATTATATTTGTTATCTTGATGCTGGTTACACCAAGACAATTTTTATTGTACATGCTGGAACCACAAAGCCAGTGTGAGTGCAGGTTTGGGGTGCATCCAGCTGAGTTTTCACAGCCAGGTGAAGCAGTGCTGTGCTGCACAGCCACCGAGGAGCCCAGCTTCAGCCTCATCCCAGCTGCCAGGAGATCCAGGGGCTGCCTTCTGCCCCAAAAGGGGCTCTGTGGCAGCCTCATGGCCACCCCGTGCCCTCCTCCTGGTCAGCCATGCTCAGATATGGGTGATCTCCACTTCAGAAAGCTCTCTGCCTGCCGTGAAGGGCTGTGTTTGAAGGTGCTCTCAGTGTTTAAAGGTGTTTTGTCTTGTACAGGTCTGTCTTCTCCAAGGTTCAGCAGACAGACTACTGCTGAAGGCAGGCTGAAGGGTCTGGGTGCTGTGCAGTGAAGCTCTCCGCCAGAAGGAAGCTCAGGCAGGGCTTTCATCTTTGTGTTCTCTTTGTGTTGCACGTCAGTCATTTCCTTACCCCCAGTTCTTCACCTTTAACTTAGCACCATGTTCAGCTAAGCTCCAGCTCCAGATGTACATGAGACCTTCAGGTCTCAGCTCTCTGACCTGAGAAGAAAGGTGACTCAATCCCACAGCTTTCAGTGTACAGGAAAAAGCAGCCTTTTCTCACTGCTGAGAGAAATCTGGGGCAGATTCTCAGAAGAGTCCCAGCTGTGACTTGCTGGCAATCACCAAACCTGGGAAGGGAGCTCTGTGGACAGGGGACTGCCAGCCAGGGTGAGAACACAAAGTGAAAGAGGACAGAGGATCTGCAGGGCAGGAGAGGGGGTGGCTGCTCAGGGTGACTCCGGTGGGTGCCACAGGGACCTCTCCTTGCCCTGCCCCTGGATAACTTCCTACTTTAGGTGGAGGTAAGAGGACAAGCAAAGTGCAAAGTTTTGTAAGGAACCTTGTTCAGTTCAAGCAAGTGAACCACAAACCAGTTTTTGAGAACTGAAAGGTAATGCTGAGGAGCCAAAATTTAGGTGTGAAGTTCAGGAACGGAAGAGGGTTTGAATTTCAGCCGAGGCCGAGGCCATGGCCAGGGACAAAAACATGTTGCCCAGACTGTTAAAATTTAGAGTAATTGCTATTATTTTAGGACCTGGAGAAGGACTGTGATGTATTTGGTACTTTAGATGGTACGGCCACTTGAAAATTAAAGATTTTGTTGAAGAGCAGAACTAGCCCAAAATTTGGACTTGCTTAGAGACTGAAAGAGCTCTGGATCACTACCAGTGTGTATTGGTCCTCTGCTGCCTGTGGTGATGGGGAAAAGAGAATGTTTTATTAATATTGCTTTCCAATATGTATTTTTTCTGACGTTCTGACCTTTGCAAAGGGATTAGTTTGAAGATGTGTACCAGATCTTGTCAATGCAGTGTGTGTGGTTGTATTAGAGAAAGAGGCAATCACGTGACGGAGTGGAGTTAAAATCTTTAAATATTTGAAGAAATGTCAGCACATGATGATTCAGAACAGCCTGCTGTTAGATTTAAACTGGCAGGCATGTTGAAAAGGACCACAGCTCAGCCATGAGTGTCACTGTCATGGCCCAAGGGGCTCTGCAACATCTTCCTCATGTACAAACCTCTGGCTGCATCCCTGCAGGCTCCCCAGGCTCAGGCAGAGCAGGATGCACCCTTGGGAAGGGTATGGCCTCTGCAGCCCCCCAGCTGCTGACAGCCTGCCCAAAAGGACCTGTCCATTTAATGGCAATGCCTAAAATTTGGCTGTGACATCATATCCACATCGTTTAAAAAGCTGAGCTTTACTTCTTCTCTTGGAAGATGGTGTTTGTAGATCTTTGGGCTAGACTTTCGGTCTGAACTCTAGTTACAGTAAAAAAAAAGGCAAAAAGCTCAACCCTGCACACATCCACTCTTAAAAAACCCAACTGTTTTAGAAATACTTTGCAACTTACAACATTCTGAAATTAATTTAAAACTGAGGTGCCTCTTCGTAATGTATCTCTGACCTTTTGGCATTTACAGATCTTACTGAAGCTCATGGGTGCCCTCTTCTCCTTCCAGTCAGAAAAACTGAGAAAACATCTGACTTCTCCTTTTACAGTGACAACTGAAAAAGCAAGATCACAGTAATCAGACTAATGATGGTGAGACCCTGGTGTGGATGTAACTCTGACATTGCCAGAATTTGGTGATAGAATCAGCCTTATGGAGCTCTAATTAATTTTTAAGGCATTTGGTGTTGCCACTGAAAAAATTTCTATCACTGGGTGAACTGGATGGAAACAGGATGAAAGATTTATCTGGTGATGCTTCTGGATTTCTACAAGGGTGAAACTGTAGGAAGAATGCAGCAGAAAGTAAGAGACAGCAGCTTAAATGTGGGTGACAGAAAAACCAAACCATGGCTGGTGTGGCCAAGGGTGTTTCAGGGAGAGAAGACTGGAGGCAAGCTGGGAGACAGTGCATGATGGATGTTCTTTGTTGAAAAATTCTATGTTCAATCTTGTTAGCTTTCTAAAGGGGAGAATTCTCCCTGGCTGGTTGCTGGAGCGAGGCTGGAAGTGGTGGTAGTGAATGCTGTCCTAAAACTCACCATGAACACGTTTTTATATAATGGCACTTGGTGTAGCTAGGAGACAGCAGAATATTTTTATTTATTTTTGCTTCTCTTTTTCTCCTGCTTGCAGCATTGAGCCAACACAGAGGCAATTCCCGCTGAGCTGGGCTGAAATCTGTGAGTGATGACACTTGAAGCATTAGGCTGAGCTATGAATGAATAATGGTGTAAGAGACAGCAGGCATTTGCATTCCAGCATGAGCATGGAAAGGGAGCATGTGATTATTTCCACACTCAGGATCCTTGCTGAGGAGGCTCTGGCTGTGGCATCGCCTTTGGCCCCTTCTTCTGTCTGTGTGCTGCCAGAAAACACCTGTGAAACCAGGACTTTAGCTGGCACACAACTTGTTTGACAGACATATATAAATGAGAGATGATCCAGCTGAATTCCCCAGGCTGAATTTCTAGCGCTGGAAGTCAAAAGAGAAAAAAGAACAGAGGCTTTTGCTGTGTAAATTCAGCAAATGTGGTTTGGAGTAATTTAGAGAAGTTTATGACTAAAAAAAAAAGTCATGCTGTCTACTTTCAAGAGAAAGATTTAATTCTCACGATATCTTTGTGTTTTTACTGCTAAAGCCTGAAGAGAATCAGGCTTTAAAGGTGATACTTTTTCTAGCAATTTTACTGTCTTTATTTCACTTCGGGCTTGTTGTTACACTTAAAAAGAAACAACAAAAAAAACCCTAAAAGAATCACACCACAGTTCAGATTTGAGTATTTTATGCTGCCAAGGGATCTCTGGTTTCAAGGCAATAACGTCTCAGGGCCCGGCTTTGCAGGCTGATCTCAGTACATTAGAAAGAGACACCTGGAAACATGCAGAGATCTCTGATTTTACTGGAACTGCTACATGCTGGGCACACCTAAGACAAGGCAATGCAGTGGAAAAAGAAGGAGAAAGATTTGCAAGAATTCAGTGCAGTTATTTTGATGACTTTGCAGTGTTTCAGCAACTCTTTCAACTGCTGCAGGAACTGAGAGCAGGTCTTGCTTTCACTGGGTTGGCATTGCTTGCCCTTGGGTAAGACTTGCTGTAGTAGCAGAGAAAAGGCACTGTCAGTAAAAAGTTCAAGGTGGAGATATTAGGATCTTTTAAAAGAAATGGCATATTCTGGGGAGGTTTGGGTGGTTTTTCAATTTTTTGTTTTGTTTTGTTTTTGGGGTTTTGTTTGTTTTTTGTTTGTTTTGTGTTTTGTGGGGGTTTTTTGTGGGGTTTTTGGGTGGATTTTTTTGTGTTTTTTTTGTTTGGGTTTTTTTTATGATTCTACAAAATACTGAGAAAAATTACCCAGCCAGTGTCAACCTGAGCGAAGGGAAACGAACCATAGTAACATAGCAAATAAACAGATCAAAGGTATCAGAAAAACACCACAATCTCTATTTTTTTTCCACTAACATCAGGCAATTAGTAGATTAATACAGATACTAATGGTTGTTTGAACTCTCATTAACCTACAAGGGCAATCATGTGTGGTCTCCTTTCCAGAGCTCAGCTAGCATCTGGCATAATTATCAGCTGCATCTTTTTCAGTAATGAGTTGATTGGGGTGGCAGAGAAGCTTAATAAGCATCTGTATGGTTTCATCTACAGGATACAGATGTCCAAGTCCACAGAGAGCTGATCTGAGAGCCCAGATGTCTGAGCACCCTGCTGTCCTTGGGGAGAGCAGACTGCTTCTTGCTGCGGGCAAGGCAAAGGTTACAATATTGAATTTCCAGCTAGAGATGCCAGAAGCTCTTCAGGGGCTGCAGAGGGACCCTCACTCGTTTCTGTATTTGACACTGCAGGATGGGGCATTGCTTGAGGTGGGAGCAGTTGTTTCCCTCAGGCAGTGGCCACTCTTCACAATGTGGCAAAATGCAGCCCTGAAACAGCTGCTGAGAGCACCTCTGGGAAGCTGGAGAGGGGCACTGAGCACTGGCACTACTGTGCCAAAATTAAACTTGAGTTTCATTTCAGCACCTTGCACAAAAGATAAAATAGATACATTTTTTAATATACAGCTCATAGGACCGGATGACCTGCAGAGTTTCTCTGTTCTCTCTGTTAGCTGTCACAGGAATCTCTCATGGGTTTACTTGCAGTCACATTTTTAAAAAGGGAAATCAGTGGATTCGGATTGTGATCTTGATGTGGTGATCATGGGCATCTGTTGTATTTGCAGTTCCCAGAACTACAGCTGGACTTCACCTATGCACTGAACTGGGTGAACTTCATCTTGGCTGGAATGAAGATTGACTGTGGAACAACATCTCTCACTCACAAGTGTGATTTTCCAGGTGTCAGAAATGTGAAAATGGAATGAGTAGACTACAGCCTTAACATGAACAGAAGAAGGTATTTTCCCCTAATTCTTTTAATGTGGAAATCCAGCTGTCCTTGAAGATGTTGTGCTTCAAGGGAAACTCAACTGATTTTTTTCCTCCAAGTGGGGGAAATCCAACTGATTTTTCAAATTTCCCCCAGAGGCAATGGCTCACCAGCAGCTGCCTGCCCTGGGCAGCACCTCTGGGCACGGGCTGGGTGCCATGGAGCAGACTGCCAGCTGGCTGCATGGATGGGATCTGTCATGGGAAATCTCATGGGAGACTCCTTGCCCCACAGAAAGCTGGTCACTGCATGTATGTGCGGCACTGGGGCTTGAAAACCTGGCTAATGGAAGATTTGCACATGCACCAAGCTGGGGTGAGGAGAAGATAAATAGCAGAATGTGTTTCTTTCAAAACACCTGCATCACAGGCCAGCTTTCAGACTTGTCATGAGGTCTGCAAGTGTGCCCTGCCTCCCCACAGTGCTGCCTTTCCTGCTTTGAATGAGTGACACTGTGACCTTCAGTCCAGGCAGCACGTACAAAGGGCACTGGGCATGGTGTGGAAAGGCTGCAGGGTGCTGGGTGAGGGGTTTTCTATTCACTGAAGTGTGTCAGGAGATGTAAATGGGACACTGCAGATGTCATCCTGGTATATAGATATACAGATATACAGCAGGTCTGAGTTGGTTACTGAGTTTATTCCTGGCAGGATGAGTCCTCACCTTGGAGCAATGGGTGCTGGAGAAAGCAATGCCAATGCTAAACACGCCTTGCTGAGGTGGAAATGACAGTGATTAAAAAGAGCATGAATTAAAAATCCACAGGTCCAGGATGAATTTGGCTCTGGTGAGCCCTCTGTCATGCTGTATCCTGCCACGAGTACTGCCAGCATTTCTTTCTTTTCTATAGTTCAAAACGAAATAAATGAAAGCAAAACTTTTGACAGGGCCAAAGGCAATAAATTGTGCCACTCCAGGAGCACAGAATCACCTTGCAGGGCCTGAACTGCACCAGCTGCTTGGCTCTTGCCCACCTGGCTCACCTTTTTGCCTCCCATGTTTGCGGCAGTAGCTGGAGCGCCGTCTGTGCAGCGGGGGATCGTAGTGCTGGCTTTCGGTCATTCTGACTTCCTCAAATGAAAGGCTTCAGAGATATGACACTACAGAGATATGACTATTCTTAGTCTTTTCAGATGTGCTTCAGTGCTAACACTTGCTTTAGTGTCTGTGTTGGCCTGGTGTTAAAAAGATAGAGGATTGCTTGCATGAACCTGACGTATCCCTGCGGAAGGGGTGAGTTTGATTTCTCTGGAGTTTTCAAGCTAACACTGAGGTTACAGGACTGTGAAAGCTCATTACACAGTGCCATTTTGTGGCAGTCAGTTCCTAGACGTGATTTTCCAATGCAAATAGCTTCCTTGTTGACAGAAAATAATTTAATTATGCGTTCAGAAGGAGCATGGGAGCCTTCACCTAATGTTCTCCGTAGTCTAATGTTATATAGCTTAAAAAATATATAAGTAGGTTTTGGTTTTGGTTTCTTCTGTCTACCACACACCTTTACAGGAGAAATAGTTTTAGCTGTTTCTGAAAGGAGTTTACAAAAGCAGCTGAAGAAAGCCACAGTGTGAGATGCACTGGCAAACGGTACAGGGCAGGTACACACACAGCATCTTGGGACACGTCTGGGGAAACACCCAAAATCTTTTCCTGAGCAAGAAGAGGGGTCAAAGAGGGATTTTCTGTGCTTCATGTGTGGTTTTTGTTCTGGGAGCAGGTTTGTGTCTTTGGAGTACAACGACCTCGTTCTGCCCCAGCAGATGCTTTCCGTGACAGCAGGCTCAGCTCACCCTCGGTGAAACCGCTCTGCTGCGGTGTCCTCTGCTCCTCTTCCTCTGGCCTTCCTTCCCCCTGCACACACAGCAGCTGAAGAGCAAGAGAACTTCTGTAACTGAGCCTTTGGCTGTTCTCTCCTGGCTCTGTATTTTGGCAGTGCCAGGAGAGCAGCCAGAACAGTGTGTGTGGAGTTTGTGTTTCCCCACGTGTTTAGCAAGCACAGCAATTTGAAACCCAGCCAAGCCAGCTTTCCCATTTGTACTGTTGTGTAAATAAGCAGGTTTCTTTTCAGTTTGCACAGGGCAAGCACATTTCTGCCCATCTTTGTGAAGACAGTTCCTTGGGAAATCCTTGGGAAACCTTTTGGTGTGTGGCAGCCAATGTCTCTTGTCCCCCTGGCTCCAAAAGGGTTGTTCAAGCTACTGTCCTTTCCCCCCGTGGTGCTGAGCAGGTCCCTGCAGGCTCCAGGACAGGTGACAGTCACCTCAGGAGCTGAGGGGCTCTGTTTTCTCCTGCTGGCCTTGCCAATTCCTCAAAGGACACTGCCTCAGCATGGCTCCTGTCCTTGTGTTTGGGTGGAGAGCATGCCCAGAACTCAGAGACAGCAATTAGTCTAAAGTGGAAAATATTCTGAATGTGAGGGGGAAACCTCAGCAAGGTCACTTTGGTGAGACATGCAGAAATCTACACTTTTAAGTAGCCTTGGTTTGTCTCCTGTTTGCATGTGTTTGAGGCAGGCTAAGTTGTGGTGTTGCAGAATAACCCCTGAGCGAAATACCACTGTGAGGTTTGGAGTGATGTCTCTCAACCTCCCAGCTCATGTCAGCTTCTTTTTGTGATCTAGAGGCTGCCCCAGGCAGGGAGATGGCTGCTCTCCTCACTTTGAAGTTTCCTGAATGCTTGAAATTACTTGATAGGACAAACGACTAGAGTGACATTTATTAAGCTTCCTTTGTGGTTGTTCATCATCACATGGAAAACTGTCTGGTTCATATTTTCAAGTAATGTATTTAATCATAGTGCAAAAATGTTGGACTGACTCTACAGGGCCCATGCCCATCTGTGCTCACTGTGAGAAGGCAGGAGACTAACAGTGCTTGGAGCTAGGCTTGGACCCTCCCTCTGGTGCCTTCAAGCTCCTAAATCATGCATCTTAAAAGCAGTGTTATGAAGGCTAGGAGGAGTTCATATATTAGATCCTGTACTTGATAATAAACTAGTTGAATGTCCTTTTTTTGATGCTGTTGTTGTTATAAATCTTTCAGAAGCAACTTCTTGGGCAGTGGAACTTTTCAAAAGGTTCTGATGGTACTTTTGTAGCATTAGAAATTAACGGAATGTCACCGAGTTCTGTGCTTGAGCAGGGAAATAAAGATGATATAACTCACCAGGCAAAGGGACAGGAAAAGAATTTGGGGAACAAATCCTGTGGTTTTGTCTGCTGGGAGTTTTTGTTTGTTTGTTTTAATTGGGGGTTGGGGTTTTTTCCCTTTTGTCCACACTGCTTTTATGGTCTTCTATCTTCCAGTTGTGTGAGTCTATAAAATAACAGCTGGAGGGATCACACTAATGGTTGAACAAATGCTAATTGTAGAATGTTGGAGTAATTTGCCATTGATAAAAATGCCCTCAAGAAAAATCATCTCTCTTCTATGTTATGAAGACCTGTGGGGTTTGGCCTACTTGGAGAAGTTTAATTGGCTAAAAACCAATTTTTTTTTTTTTTGTAAATATTCTCATCTGTGGCCTGAAATAGCCATGTCCAAAAAAAATTAATGTTAAATACAGCAGCTCTGCAAGGTCTATGGTTAATTATGCAATTGTGGTTTTGTTAAATTCACAGAAGAGGGAAGAACTGAAAAATTTTAAAGGCATTGTTTTTGATGTTTATTGTAAGCACTTGGTATTTTTTTTTTCTCACTTAGACAGTGCTTCTTTGACTTTATATCACGACTGAGACCTGAAGAGACCTGAGTATGTGAGGGGTTCACATTCAGGTTTCCATCACTTTTCTGTGTATTAAGAATAATATGAAGAGAGAAGAAACCACTTCTGTTGCACTGAACCTGTGTATCAGCTCAGGAAGATTTGGGTTTTAAAACATCAAATGCTTTTCAGCTTTATTCATCATCAGAATTACAGTGTATCTTCTCAAGCTGCAGAAGGATTTTTATTGCTTTGTCCTGCTATAAAAATTCAGCTGGAGATGCTCCAGACTTAACATTGTTTTTCCCACAGGAGCCTGTGTGTAAAATCCCGATTTAGAAAGAACTGTATTCTTAGCTGCAGGTCAAAGGCAGGGCTTAAGTGTATTATTTGAATGTAAGTTCATCTTGAAAAGCAGTGAATTGAAAGTAACACCTTCTTGCTCAAAAGACCTGTGTTTTTATGTGCTAAAAAAGAGTAGTATTGTGACAGGCTGTAAAATCATCACCGCTGGGCTTTCTACCTTCTTTCTCTTAATTTCATTTTAATTGAATTGCATTTCTCAAATTTCAAGCACGCTTAGTGAGGCTGCTCTCATTTACTTACACAACATGCAAAATTTAGACAAATGAAGTTACACATCAAAACACTTCAGGCCAACAAAGTGACACTGGTGGCAATACATGGGAGGAAAATAGTCCAGTTTAACTTCCACATTGTGTAGTCTGTGTTTGCAGCCAGGAGCAGACTGAGCCTTGAGAGCAGTGGCCCATGCTGTCCCCCACCACTGCCCATTATTGCAGCTTAATTAGCCCTGACTTTAATAATCCCAGCCTTGTGTGATAGGTCACAGTTGCTGCTACCAAGTAATTTTTAGGCAGCTAGTGCAGGTAGAGGAGATTTACATCCTGCTGTCAAATTGGGAAATTGAAATGTATTTTCAAATCATACACTTCCTAATGTACAGTTCATTTAGTAAAACTTCTTTCTCACACGCACATTTTGTCTGCAAAGTCATGTGAAAGGTGCAAAGAAGAAAGGTTAACCCCTACTGAAAACCTGTAAGTTTCTGAGTGCTCAAGGCAGTAACAAATAACGTTTAGAAAATCTACTGATGTGGAAAGCTCTTCCTCTTGCTCCTTTACAGAAAGCAGAGAAGATGATGATAAAAACCTTTCTTGGCCTCAGCTGTGGTCATAGTTTTAGTACTAACAAGTTTTAAAATATTCATGTTAGGCCCACGATAAGATATGTGCAGCTGCCTACTTGCACAGTCAATCATTTCTATGGGAACTGATGGACAGCAAATTGTATTTTCAAAACTGGATCCCTTTCTTTTTAATCTGCTACAGTGAGCAGGTAATTTCTTTTCACATTTTGAATGAAGAAACTGGCCCAGGAACTTGACTGCAAGCAGGTTTTCACAGCTGTTTTAGAAAGGCAATGAAAATTATTTCTGTCTGTGAAAGTGTTTCTCATTATGAGCACCGACCGTGTCGAGATAAGGGTACAAGAAATGCTTGGCTTAAATTGCAACAAAGAAACCTTTTTATTAGAGTCAGAACCAAACTTGGAAATGGCATTAGGGTGGTGACAACCCAAAGTGCTGACCGGAAGGGTTCAGGCAAGCCCAGAGATGTTTAGAGAGGTGTACAGTACAGGCTAGAAGGAATTCCCTGAGGAATGAGCTGGATAGAGCTGGTCCAATTTTCCAGCTGGGTGAGAGAATATCAATCACTCCCCAATCTTCTGTCATGCAGGGCTTGCTTTCTTAATTCCCCTGCTCCAAGAAGGAACAAGAAGACAGGCAGAAGAATTTCATACACGTGTTATATCTTTGATAGAAATGCACTGATGTAGAAACAAGGTTCAACACACTCAGTCTTTCTCTAAGCCTCGTATTTGAACAGGTTGTTTTGATTTACATGGGCAAAATCTGTTCTGAAATTGCAAGAGAAAGCCACGAGGATTCCTCAGCACAGGTAATCCGGGAAGTTTGTTGCTCGGGAATGGCTGGTACCTGAGCTAGTCCCTTGGATTTCTGTTCTGGGCAGCATGTCCTCCATGAAAGATCAAAAACTGCTGACCCTCATAACAGCCCTGGGCAGTCTAGGAGGCTTCCTGGAGGGAGGATTCACTGCTGGCCAAGCTGCCCAAAGCAGAGGACCTCCAAGAGTGACCTTCTGCAGAGTCATGGATACTGGCAGTATCTGGCTAGATACTGCTTTTTAACTGCCAGGATACCTTCTACATTAGAAAGGTTATGAATTTCTGTACTTGCCCTTAGCAACGCCTTTCTGATCACATATGTAAAGAATGCTGCTGCAGCTATGACAAAAGCTGGTGTTAAAAGACATTCCCATGATCTGGTTAGTTTTCCTCTGACAAGCTTTTCACATTTTGTAGATACTGTCAAGGCTAATGCTTCTTTTGGTGTCGGTCTGTCACTTTGCTAATGCTGGTTCCCTAATCTAACTTTTTTCTCCTTCATCTTTAAAGGGAAGTATGGAATAGATTTGCATTCACTGGAAAAACATTGTCCTTCTGTCCCTATGGCACTGTCGTTGTCACGTCAGGCACAACACTGTCAGTGTCCTGGCAAGGGGCATCCTCCCACTGCTGGCAGTCCCATCGCAGGGCACATGGCCTGAACACAGGACACAGCTCAATGACCCTTTTCAGGTGGGCTCTCTTACAGAATTCCTTGGCAGCAAAATAGTAGAAGATGGCATCGAGGCAGCAGTTCAGGTTGGCAAATGTCATGGACACCTGGAGGAACAGGCTGATGGTCTGCTTCATTCTGCAGCCCACGATCACGTGCTGCCTCACCAGGCACTGCAGGCAGATCCCAAGGTGGACGGGTGTGAAGCACACCAAGAACACCACGAGGTTGATGACGATTACTCGCAAGGAGCCGCTTTCTTCTGCATTCTTTTTGTCGTGAGTTTTGTGATTCCAAAGAATCCAGATGGTTTGAGCAGAGCAGAAAATCATCACTGCAAGCGGGATCAGAAACCCAAACATTTCCACAGAAACGATGAAGGGGGCACTCCACGTCTGGTCCGACATGTTGTGAAAGCATTTAATAGATTCCTCCTTGTGAAACACAAAAATTGGGATGCTGCAGATCCAAGCCACTGCCCAGATGAAGCAGCAAATCAAGACAGCCCACCTGGGGGATTGGTTAGCTCGACCTTCAAACGGGTGCCTTATGCAGATGTACCTGTCCACGGTGATGCAGACGATGATGAAGATGCTGGTGTAGGTGTTGACGAAGTAAGGAGCCTGTATGAGGGAGCACAGCAGCCCAGGCACCTCAGTGACAGAGAAGTACAGCTTTGGTGGCAGTGAGAGGAGAAGCAGGATGTCTGCCAGCACCAGGTTGATCATGTACACAGAGGTCTTGCTCTGCTTTCTCGTGAAGCAGCAGAGCACAATCAGGGCCAGGCTGTTGAGAACCAGACCAAGGATGAAGGTGGGGATGGAGATCCCCAGCTGCACAGTCCAGGCCATGTGATCAACGGCTGTAAAATTGCAATTCTCACTTCTGTTGGTCGTTTCTCCGCTGAAATGACAAAGAGAGAGGGTTGGAAATGTGTAAGATTTCCATTTTCCAGGATTTCCAAATGTGTCAAAGTCAATGCGCTGATAAAGCCAAACCAAGATACTTTCAAACACAATTCTAGAGTTTTTTGGTTTGGAGCTGGACACTTGGCCAGCCCTTGTCTATTACAGAAAGTGAAACTTTTCAAGCACAGAGCTTTCTATTTCCAATGTGACTGGCTTGATATGTTACAAAGTAGTTTGATTCTCAGGGGAAAGTAGTCAGCACCCACTGATTACCATCTCATGCAAGAGAATCCCATTCAGATATGGAGGAGACTGACTCCTTCAAACACATATTTTCAAAAACTCAAAAGATTACTGGGTATCTTTAATAATCTGATGAAATTTCACTAACACTTATGCTTACTTTTGTTGCTACACAGAAATTAATGAAATTATTATTCCATATTAAGGTATGTTGATTTGATAGCTGGGATTTTACTCGTATATCTGAATCCCCATGCTCCCATCAGTAGCTTTTGCTGATGTGCTTTTCCTGTACCCACATTTATATGATATTTTGGTTTTATACAATTCTTGTATCCAATGCAGCTTAAGAAGACTGATCTTTTTATCTAGGTGCAAAATGAGTAAGCGTGTTTTTTCACTTGTGCTTAATTTTTAGCATTGTTTAAAGTTGAGGGTTGTACTTCAAATTTTAACTGATTATTTTAGATAATCCAGCAAAGATTAGCAAGTGGAAGCCATGACATCTTCATAATGAAGTTCTTAAAAAATTAATTTGTCTTGAATGTTATTACCGTTCTTAAAAATATACATATGCTTTAACAAACTGTGCCTTAGAAGTGTTTTTTATAACCTCTTTAAATCAAAACCACAAAAAGTCCTAATAAAGCAGAAGAATTTGGTAGTTGAAGTTCCCAGTCCAGTTCAGCCAACCAAGTAGCTCAAAAGACATATTAGGAGCAAGTGAAGATGTTTTAAGAAGAGTCTGATCAAGAGGAGAATCTTTGCTTTGGAGGACGAAAAGTGACAACTCTTAAGCACTGTCAAATAGAGCCAAACTTTGCTAAAGAAACCAAAACCAACTAGTGAAAGATTTTTGTGTGTGTGTGTGTGGTGCTAAAATAAAATACTTAAAAAACCAGAGAAACAGAGAACAGCTGAGGAGATAGCCTTGCATTTTGCCAATCTTATACCACTAATTTCATAGGAATGCTGATGTTGTGCTGGAGGTCAGAGATGGGATGGCTTGTAGGAATCAGTGAGTGATAGTGGAAATAACTGAACACAGAATGCACTCAGAGATTACCATGTTCCTATTAGTGAAACAGTTATTTTCCAGCTCAAACTATAGAAAGAACAGGCAGGTAAAGCTGAAGGCTCATCCCAGTAACTGTTATGAAGTATGGATGTTATTAGTGTGGCTGGAAAAGGTTCAGTCTAGTCTATCTGCTGAAGGAGAGAGTGTCAAATGTGATTAAAGCAATTCTGTAACTGTTGAGTCTAAGCTTCACACAGATTTTAAAGAAAACTGTTAAATAAGTATTTGAGAGCTCTTACCAGACCCTTATCTTTGATGAACTATCTGCTTTTTCATGTAAGGGAAAGGCTGAGGATTTTAGACACTTGTGTTTCAGTAAAGTGTCCTAGAAACAGGTGAATAGCACTAGAAAAAATGGGGTTTAGAACAAGGGCTGTTCAGTGGGTAGGGAAATGGTTGCCTGAAAGCTGCTGAGGACTACAAACAGGCTGGATGCGGGTTACTGAGGGAATGCACAGCACTGAGACTGTCCTGGCTGTAGGAGGGAGGGTGGCCTCTGGGGAGAGGCTGGTTGCCATGTGAGCTGGGCTGTGACAGCGTGGTCAACTTAGAAAAGCTGGACCTTATCAGTGGACTTATCTGCCGGAGACGAGAGCAGAGAGAAAACCTTGGTTTGGTCATCAAGATGAGGTTAAATCCATCCATTTGAGCCAGGAACCTGTGGCAGCTACTTAGGAAATCATGTGGTCTGTGGTCTGTGAGAAGTGACAAAATCACGCAAAACACAGAGCTGAGCTGGTGCCAAGTGTACAAGGGATCACTCTGGGCAGATGCTGCTGTCACCGAGGGGCAGGACAGGGAAGGGGACATGGGAACACGAGCTTGAGTGTGAGCATGGCTGTCCTGTGACCAAGGGCACTCATCTACCTACCTGGGGAAAACATCAGGCCACTTGAAAGATTTGGGGGTAGTGACAACACCCCAGTGTCAATCCAGCACGTCGTGTACTTTGTAAATGTATCTGAAAATTGTGCAGGATGACTCTTACAAGCCTGAGGTTTGGTGCTGCTTTTATTGGATCTCCAGCTCACTGAAGGCCTCTTTGTAGAATTCATTGGCACCAGTACATGTAGCATTACTCCAGAAAATTACTCATTTCAAGAAAAGAGCCTTTAAATTGATAATTGTCTGATGGTCAAAAACATGGTGTGTTTTAATCATTTTAGTGTCTCAATTTTAAAATTCACACCTTGAGTAATTCATGGGAATTGTCGGCAGCTGTTCCAGCCTAAGTTATGTGTGTTCAGAGTTCACTTGAGCATTTTCATTGACAAATAACCCTGCAGTCATTTCAAAAACAACATCTTTACTGCATTGTCCAAATTATTAAGTAAACCCTGCTAATACTCATCCTGAAAGATGCTGAACTGTACCAGAGACAGCTTTCCTATAGAGCAGGCACTGATTAGAATCACAGTGGGTACTCACTAATCATACAGAGATTTCACTCTGCTCATGTATCCTCTGCATATGAGGATTTCTTTAGAGGTAGTGTGTGAAGCCTGTTTCCCCCTCATCTGCCTTTGCTGAGGAAGTCAAATTGCTTCTATTTCAGTCATTCTCAGATTAATCTGTGCAGATTTTTACTTACCACTGACTTGAGTTCCGCATGCTTGCAAACAGATTCTTTAGTAGGTGATTCCAATATTTCTTTCAAATGCTAAAACCAGGATTACAGATCTAGTTTTTCCAACTCCCTCCTTTCCACCTTCTTAAGTGAGGTACCACTTTTGCTCTTTTCCAGTCTTCTGAGGAAAATTTCTCTGTCCTCAACAGGTCTTTTGAAGGAATATCCTGTGGCTTTAGGATTGTTTCAGACAACTCCTAGAAACCAAAAGATAATACAAGAACCTGTAATTAACAGCACTGAAGAGAGTGTGTCTTAGCTGGTCCAGCCTCTGTGTCATCGCTGCTCCATTTGTTCTCAGTTTCTCCTGCTGAGGATTTTCCACTTCCTCTGAACTCATTAAACATTAATTGGGTTTCCCCAGAACAGGATCTTGTGTCTGAGTGAGGAGCAAAGGTGTTCTGACCTAGGAAATGGACAGCAAGATTTTACTGTAATAGCTCCACTAGTTTTTTGGGTTTGTTTTTTTTTTTTTTTTGCAGTACAGCAGAATTCATGGATGTTTCCTCTTTGCAGCTTGAGTCTGAGTTCATCTGGCTCTAGCTGGTTTTCACACAAATCTGTATGAGGGCACAGATTAGAGGTGTTACACTAAGAGTAGTCTTATCCATGAAAGCTTCATTAGCAAAAACATCCGTTGTTAATATCTATTTCCTAGAACGTTATTCGTGTTAGATATGAGTAATTCTCTTGTGGATGTACTGGAGAAGAGTAAGATGGCCCAGTGCAACAATGAGCAGCAGGTCCCTTTCCTGCCATGTATTTCATCTGCAGCTGGATAATTTCTTATCATTTTTATTCTAAATATTTTGATTAAAGCAGAACAGATTTATATTTATCACAAAAGCAGTAATGTTTCTGCTCAAAGCTAAACAACACTACACTTGATCTTATTGTTTGAACTTTAAAAATAACAATCAACTAACCAGCTTAAAAACAGCATCAGTAGCCAATGCTGCTATTAAGTTGTTGGAAAAATAATAGTCAATACCTAAAATAGGAATTATTTTACCTGAACCCCAGCAAGTGGATCAGTAGCATAGCTTCAGTCCAGGTTGTTCTACAGAGCATGAAAGCGTTTTCTTACAGACCGTGCCTTACCAGTTTTCTAAGCGGCATAACCAACCACATCCTTCTTTTTTTCTCTCTCTTTTTTTTTTTTTTTTTTTTTTTTTTTTTTTTTTTTTTTTTTTTTTTCCCCTGTCTCAAAATATACTCTATGCCTACTTATATAGGCAAGTGAAGGTGGGAAAAGTGTAAAGATTTGAATCCTCAGCTGTTTCCAGTCAATAGTCCAAATAGGGTGGGGAGGAATTCCTCTCTGAAGTCAGGAGGTTCTGCCTGGCCTTTATCAGGTGTGATGCAGGTGAGAGCTTTTGTGAGTTTGTGGTGGCTACCTCCGAATTTCCAGTTATTCCTTCAGCTGGGGAGGAGCTGGAAAGTGGAAAGTTGTAGGGGTGGTTGTAATAAAAACAGGGTTTCTTCCCCCAGTTTCTGCTGCATTTGCATGCTGGAGGTCAGTAGTGAAGCACTCAGAGGCCTCCGAGAGCTACAGCTACTTCCACACACGCAGCTGTTGAACTATTTAAGGGGCATGTGCCAGTTTTAGCCAGTTCAGGTGTGTGATTCATAACTGCAAGCTGCCAAAAGGTTGTTTATCTGTGAGAGGACCGAGGTGCACGGAGCAGCAAACGAGTGCCTTACACGGCAGTCACACAGCAGCCAAAACACACTTTTCTTGAGATGAGCTTCTACAGCTTTCTGGAACCTCTCTGGGTGAAGTGTGAAACTCACTTGCTAGTGCTGACAGCCCCTCTCCTGACTTGTGGACATGCTGCAACCTTTTGTAGAAAAATACAGAAAGAAACCCAGCTTTAAGTGACAGTTTTCAAATTGCAACCTGGCTTTGGAGGTAATTTCATCTTTCTGGACAAAAAGTAGCATCAGCTTTCATACCAGAGGAGTAAGAGGAGAAAAAAAAACCTTGCAATTTTCTTCCTGTCTCTTTTAAAAATGAGATATGAAAAAGAAAAAAAAAAAAAGCAGAACCCCAAACAAAGTTTAGGTAAACCTCCTCAGAAAATTCCGTGGCAGAGGAAATGAAGGCAATATGATTCATAGCATTTAGGAAACACATTCTGGAATTGGGAGGTTTCAAGGGCTTTGCAACTTCTGTCTTTTTAGAACTGTGGTCTACCTCCAACTCAGCAACAGACTGAAAAAAATCTGGAGTCACAGAAAGAAACTTGAGAGTGCAACTAAATACTAGCAGAAAGCAAACATCCTATGATTCTGAGTGACTTTTCAACAAGTTATTTTGTGCCATGTTGCAACTGAAATGGAGTTGCTGCTTTAATCTCACCACAGGCATCCTCCACACTTAGCTTAAAAATTAATTTTAATCCTTTGTGCTGCCTTTGCTCCCAGCACTAGCTTCATTCCTTGTGGCTCTGTGGACTTCTGTGACACTCAAGTGTCATTTGTAGCATCAGACCTAGACAAAAAATCATCATTTCTGTATACGTTTGCTAAACTGGCAATTTTTTTGTGATACATGTGGGTTCACCACTCACAGGCGAGCAAGTCATTTGTTGGTGTGTACATAAATCACCCTTTTGCAGGTTGGCCTCTTTGGCTTAAATGAGGACAATTTCCATCTAGAGCATATTGAATGAGGGTAAATTCTGAATGACTCAATCCCAGGCTGGCAGACACATCATTGGCTGAGAAATTAGGGCTTATTTCCCCTGTCCCTGGAGATTGCTTTGGAAGTTTCTCAGGTGCTGTACAAAAATACACTCCACATGAATGATTTCAGTGAGTCCTTTGTGCTCCAGTGCCTTTATCACCCAGCACTGCTGCTTGATAAATGCTGTATTTTGGGAATCCAGGTGACTGTGTGGCTCTGAGGTTTGCAGTGGGAAGGAGAAGGCCTTCAAGTTTTAATTGACCACTAAAATGCACTGGGTGTATATTTTTTGTGCTGCCCAGAGATAGGAATCTTAATGACTTCATTTGTTTTCCGCTATTGTGTTCCAGTTAGCAAATGAATAGTGGCTGGAGGAACCATAATCCAACAGAAAAGAAGTGTATGACCAAAAAATTTGTGATGCTTATGGCAAAGATGAGCAGTTTTTTTGGTTGGTTGGAGTTTTTTTTAAAGTTTGCTGGATTTTCTCTACTTTTTATCCTCTTGGTGCCATAAGTGCTGCTCTTGCTAATTCAGGCATTTGCCATTTTCAAGGACTCAAAATCTCTTTCAGAAGAAACATGTTCATACAGTGCAAACCCACGTTCGTTTGCATTACAGCAGCATGAATTCTTCTGCTCTTCTGAAGTGGAAAATACTAGCTTTGGGGTCCACCTTTCACAAATGTCCCAATTACGTGTTTGCTTGTACTTAATGGCCAGAATGGAACCAGTTGGGCCTCAGATCTAGAATTAGAATGCTCAAATGCAAATTCATCAAAATTCAGAGGAAAGGTCCAACGTGTTTCTGGGCTGTTCTGAATGAATGTGTGTTTTGTTCTCCCAGACAGCTGTGAAATATCATCTCAGATAACAAGACAATCCTCCGGAGTAAAATGAGTCAGAAAAAGACATTGCTCAGTGGAGAAGTAGGAGGTGAGTAACAAACTGTCCCTGTGAAGAGTGCTGCACGGAGTGGGGAATTAGAAAGCTGATGAACTTACATACCTGACTGTAAGGTGTCTTTTATACTGTGCTGTGAATGGTTTCTGATATTTTGGTGTGTTTTTAAAGGCTTCAAAGACTGGATGGCCATAGTGGGTTAAGCCAGCAAGTCTTGTTCTGAGCAGGCTACCACGGCTTGCTAACCCAAAAGGGATTTGCTGCCTTTTCTAAAGAGGTGAGATCCTGGAGACTTTATCTACCTCCAGATGAGCAGCAGAAAAACCCTGGAAAAGAAAACTCTGCCAAGAACTTGTGATGCTCTTACCTACCTGAAAATGTGCAGTGATCTCTTTCTGTGTAAAGAACGAGTAAAAGAACAATCTTAATTTTCACTGGTGAGTTGAAAATTATTGTTTGCACTTGGGTTGGAGTACAGTGTTTTGTTTATCTGGAAGTCTTCCACTCCACACTAGTGCTCTTTGTGTTGCTCAGTGCCCTCTTCCTCATCTTCATAAGCAGTGAAAGCCTGGCAAACAGTGATCTATCTTAACTGTGCAGCTGGAGCTTTGAATAGCTCAGGGGTTGTGATTTTTTTCTCATGGAGCCAGCTTTTCTTAGTTCAGGAGACTGAAAAACTTGAAACCAGAAAACCTGGAGACTGCTGTATTTTATAGGGAACAGCCACACTCAGCCTCTTCAAGATGGGGCAAAGATTTAAAAGCAGCCCAGATGGAGCAATATAGGTTCTTTAGGAGGTGGCCAGCTTTGAGGGTAGGTTTATTTCTACATTTGAGAAACCTTACAGAGGCTTGTCAGGGTTGTGTGATGAGAGGAAAGGAGCTGGGTGGTCTGGTGAGCAGCCAGTCTCACACTCATATGGCTGAGTGAGCAAAATAATGGGACTGACACTTTAAAGTCCAGAATATCTTCAGCTGTGTCTGACTCAGAAGTTCACCATGAGAACACCGAGCATGCAGGGTGCCATCTCCTCAGTAGCTTCAGACACCCACAGCCCACGCCTGACAATCTCATTTTCCACAGTTCAGTTTGGTCTTGCAGAGGAAAAAAGGCCAGTTAGACATGGGCAGTGCCAGCCGGGTGCTAGTGAGGACATGTGCTTCATGGCCTCTCCATCCTCCTCTAGGCAGGGACAGAACAGCTTGTGTGTGGCCAAAGCAATTCTGGTTGGGAGCTCAGCAATAGGCTTGAAGTTTTCCTTGGGTATTTGTAGGGAGGAGCAGCCAGGCAAGCTGTAAGTTCAGCTTTAGTGAAACTGTGTAAGAATAGACCCAGAGCTTTGCAGCCTGCCCCTCCAGGGTTCACCAGCACAGCCACCTGTGCCAGCTGCCAGCTCAGGGGCTCTGTGGCTGCTCAGCAGAGCTGGACTGGTGCTGGTGAGGATGCCACGCTCACTGAGCCGTGCCCCTGCCAGGGGAAACAGCAGGTGTGCACAAAGCCAGGCTTAGAGTGAAACTGCCAGCTAATTTCACAGTCAACCAGTAGAAAAAAACCCAATGGTCAGGAGGGGTATGGATACAAACCCAGCAGCTCTGCAGAGGCCCACACAGCTCCTAGCAGGCTCCTGAGCACTCAGGCTTCTGTGGGAGCAGTTAAATAGGACATTTATCTGCCCTGCTTCACCACTCCAGTGCCAGTGTGTGGTTACTGCACTCTATTCTTTTTCCTGACACAGGCAGTGATCAGATCAGACTTGTGTAACGCTTGCCCATCTTCACCATATAAACTCTGATAAATGATGTTATCTAGATTTTTTCCCACAGAAAACATTTTCTTCTCAGCCTTTGCAGTGCACTAGGTAATGAAAGGCAAAATGAAAATTATTTCCTTTGCGCTTCCATTCCACCATGTATGACCTGGGCACTGCCCATCAGCACAAGAGAGCACCACCACTGCAGGCTGGCACAGAGGGATGCCAGTGCAGCAGAGGAGCAGCAGCTGCAGGGCACAGCTGGGCCTTGCACAGTCATTTCTGTACTTTCCCCAGACAGCCTGGCACCAGGGGTAGGAGCTGCCTCATCTGCAAGCTTGATGCACTCTCGATGCTACAACTTTCTGAAAGACTCAGTTCTGTTGAATGGCTTGCTTTGAAAAGGAGCTGACTTGTATGGAAAGTACATTTTTTCAATTCCCTTCAGCTTTTCCTCATCCAGCTCATCCACCCCTACACCTCAGTGCAGGGCCTGGCTTTTCTGAAAAGAAAGCCCTAGTCACTCAAGCCTATAACTGCAATGGATAATTGTCAAAGGAAAATTATAGATTGGCTTAAAAGTAACATTTTCCAGAGCTGAGATGTACGCTGTTTCATTAATGCACGTCATCTTTGCATTTGGGGCCTTTCCCATTTTAACTCATGTGCTGCCAAGCACATTTAGTTGTTTTAAGAGCAGTGCACCAATAAGGTGCCTCTCAAAGCAGGTCTCAAAGGACTGCAGAGAAGTGAGACCAGTTCTGGTCCCTGACAGCATGGCCAAAATGGTTCCTGTCCCAGGGATGAGGCTTCTGGAGCTGCCAGCTGAGGGTGGTTTCTCAGGCTGCTTTTGTCTCACCTGGGTGATGGCAGTCCCCACCCTCACAGCTCTCCTCTTGGCCTGGCTTGGTTTTCTTTGTGGTTTCTGCAGACAGTGGTCCTCCATCACCACCCAAGTGGTGTAGGGTGATGCCAAGGTGTGCTTCTTGGTGTCCCCAGCCTGTGTCCCCTAACCTGGCACTGAGATCTGAGGGTATGAAAACTACTGTCACCATCACTGCTGTCCCAAGTGTCCAGAGAGGTCCCACCAAGGTCCCAGTCTGAACCACTGAGTGATTTGTCATGGAGCGGCCGTGAGTTGGGAAAGAGGGAAAAATAGTTGGAGAAAATGCTGGGAGGGATCTCTGTATCCACTTCAGCATCTCAATTGTGAGTGGTGCCAGTGCTGGGAACTGCTGCTCGACAGTGCCATCTTTGGGTACTTCATGTCCATGTGTGGTGCTGTGATGACGTTTTGCCTTTTCTTTTATATACCTTTAATGTATTCTCAGTACTTTATCGCATGCATACTTGTAATTCCTGAAGGCTGATAACTTAGCACAGGCCTGGTATTCTGCTAGGGCAGAAGATCAAACATCCTGAAGGCCTCGCAGCTGGGGCTGGAAAACCCTACTGTATGCTGGGAAACCAAGGTCTCCCCTAAAATACATCCTGTAAATTAGAATTAGACCCACCCAGGGAAGAATACTTTGGGATGGAGGAATATCATGCTATTCCCTCAAGCCTCTCATTAAGGTATCCTTGTTAGATATGCTAATTTGTAAGGTCTATAAAATTGTATCATTGATCTATTGAGTGTGTGCCTTTCAGCGTGCTCCACCTTGGCAAAGTGTTAAACCATAAGGATCCTTATTAACTACCCAGATAAAAACCCTTTATGCCTTAACTGTGTCTGGCTGTTAATTTTAAGACCAAAGAAGAGGCCTCACATGAGTTGGACAAGAGGCATCAGAGTGGAACTGGACTTTTCCTTGGTGTGGTGCCCTCTCTCTCCATGTGTATATAAGAAGAAATACATGTGTATGTTTTTGTGTAAGCATCGACATCATTACAACTTCGTAGCTGAGGTTACATTGCACATGTGGGTTACTTTATGAGCTTCATTTTGTTCTCATCTCTCCTAACCTGTCCTGGCTGAACACTTTTTATTTCAGTAAGATAGCCAGACTTCAAGACCTTTCAGAGAGAGAACTTTATTTTATGCTGCTGAAGAAAATGCCCTGTTGTGAAGACATGGCTTTGTCTGTCCTCCTTTGGAAAGGGCAACTGAGCAAACTTCCTTATTTATTCCACTGCAGGAGTGGTCTTTGCCTCGAAGAGAATTGGCTATCCTTGAACCTGGCATCTGAAGAGAACAGCAATGGGGGTAAATTCAATGAGTTGTAGCTTGTTTCCCCAATGCATGCAGGTTATCTGCCCTTGCTATCAGTATATGATTGATATTTAAAATATAACCAACTCATCCTGGCCTCGGGGTCTTGGATGCTGCAGAAGGTGGGGATGCTGCAATGTGATGCCAGCCCAGCTTGCTCCCCAGGGGAAAAAACAAACCACTCTGACTCATTTGTCTGAGCAGAATTCATCCTCATTTGTATGCAGAGAGGTTGTGGTGTTGGAGCCTGATGGTGGTGAGATCTTCAATTCCCTCTACTATGCAGTGGATGTGGCTGGCTTTGTTCTGGCTGCCTGGCATAGTCCTGTGCCTGCACACACAGGTTTGACAAAAGAGGCTTTGGAAATAAAACCTGCACTTTGTTTGCATATAATCACACCACTTACACTGGTAAGCTTCTAGCTTTGCACTTCAAACTGAGTGCTAGACAATTATTTGAAATGCTGGAAAGTTTTCTTCCTTTTAGCACAGGTGTATTCCTATAAATAGCCCGTAGAGAAAAGCCACATAACATAAAAGGGTTCAAAAAAGCAATTTGTAGGAAAGTGAAAACCTCAAACAGATTTAAACCTCTCAAATGAACTACAGCTAGAGTGGCGGAAACTGTCACATAATCAGTGCAAACTTTTGTGTTTTCTGGTTTTTATTTTTGCTTTTTGTCGTTTTGGTTTGGTTTTTTTTAACAAAGAAAAGCTAAGATTTCCAGAAAAAAAATCTTAAAGGACAGAAGTTTTGGTTACTAAAGTGTCATCCTGAGGTGACAACTTTTGAATTTCAGTGGACACAGCCCCCAGAGAGGGGCCCTGAATGTGTGTGCTGGCTAGCCAGTGCTGTCCAGGATGGATGGCCTTCATTCTTGTGTCACAAATCAGAATTGTTCTAAGAGACTGAATGCCTCACCTGCAGCATTTATTGAGCCAGATGTGCTGGAAACAAATAATTTGGTGGCTTGGTTGATCAGAGGCAGGCTGATCTGGCACAAGGCAGAGAAGTAAAAGGTCAGATGGAGAAGGTTGAAAGGTGGTTCCTCCTACATTTTGCAGGTTGGTGGTTAGTAATTTATCTGTGGAGGTTGGCAATAAAATGGGTTAGTGGGGGATGCTGGTGCAGGAGGGACCTGGCCCTTGGGGACTTTACCCTGCTGGGTATTTCACTCCCACGTGGATGGGCTGGAGGGACAGACTTTGAAGAATCACTGCTCCAAGTGAGGAGGAGGAGGATTGCTGGTTGGGCTTAATCAGCAACTCACCTTCCTCTCTCATTGCTTTTCTACTCTTCAGCTGAGGGCAGTTTTGTCAAGCTGTGACAGCAAAGGGTCTTCAGTGAGTAGCAGGACACTGAATTCCCAGTGCCCACCTGAGCAGAGGGTGATTAATGGTCTTGTGAAATGCCTCTGGCCTGGGAGAGGTGAGACTGGCCTTCGCTATCACGGGGGAGGTGGGTGAGGTTGCACCACAATCAGCTGTAAATGCTTTAGAGAAAACAGTGGATTTTCATGATACCAAGGCCCCAACCAGCTCTATCAGCATTGCTCAGAAACATCTTTAATGACAAGAGGATGAACACAGGCCTGAGGAGGAGCTCTGGCACCTTATCTGTGAATTCACCCTGTTGAGAAGAGAAAGTGTTTTTACCTTGCATGCCAAAATGCTGCTGTTGGCCAGGTGCTCATGAGGTTTGCTGCTGCTTACCCTTCACTGTGTCCCTGCCTCACAGCAGTGCCACAATCTGCAGCATCAGGGGAGCATCTGGTGCACGGGCAGCAAAACCTGCTGCAGGAAGAAAGGGGCTTGAACAGCTCAAGCTCACTAGTGAAAAGAAATGTCCTCCTGTTGTGGTTTCAGCTCTTGCCTTGGCAGATTCAGGCTGTCAGCCTGCTCACACCTCCAGTGTGACAGCTGGGGCTGGAGGTACACAGAGCAGCCTGGAAAGATCCCAGGATTTGCTGGTCCTGCTGGTAATAAATCCATTCTGACCATTTCATCTTGGCCTTAGGTTAGGAATGGTTATTCTTAAAAAAGGAAAGGGAAAGGAGTGTGAGACAGTGCCAAAAAAGAGAGATAAAAGTTATGTGTTTCTTGCAGAAAAGTTTTTTTTAGCTTTTGTTTGTTTTCTTGCTTGCTTGCTTTTATTGGTGTCCTGGTTTAGGGCAAATCTGGGAGAAAACCCCATATTGGGGTCCCTCTGGGAGGCAAACCCAAACGGCCTCTTCTCCAACTGGTCCAGGAAAGAACTTCCTCAGAGAAAAGTGGATAAAACTATTTATTTCCCAAACCAAGAGCCCACAAGCATTAAGAATGAATAATATTAAACAACAAAACCTCTTGTTCTGAAGTGAGATGGCAAATTGAGAAAGTCCTTGCTGTGGATGTAGCTTGACTCACTCAGTCCCTTATCAGTCCCTCTGGCACTGGAAATGCCACCCTGGCCCTCGGTGGTCTGTCTGTGAGCTCCCTGGTGCTCTTCTGGGTTTTCAGTCCAGAACAGGTTTAAATAGACCCAGGGAAAGAAAAAAAAAACCAGTCCAGGAAGCCTCTCTGCCTCAGCTAGCTAAAACAAGCTAAAAGCACTGGAGATCTCTGTCCTGCAGACAGTCCAGAGAAGGAATGTGTAGGAGTGAGCAGTTTCTGCAAACCAACTGTGCCCTTCTTCTCCCTGCTTCACCCCCAAAACCAGCCTGAAAGGCACAGAACTCGACATACAGCCCACACAGAACACACCATTGGAGATACAAGCATTATAAAGTCACCCTAGGAAAAGTGGTTTCTTGGCTTTCTATCAGGTAAATTTTGCTCTAGTTGATAACACGCCAAAAATGCCCTGGGCTGGGAAGACTGATCCTGCTGGGGCTTAGCACTGGTCAGGATAACTTAGTAGCAGCAACCAGTTCTGACCACCAAAATCTGTCTCTGAGTGCTGCAAAGGCTGAGCTGCTTCTGGGAACATTTCAAGAGGATGATGATGATGATAATAAAAGGGAAAAAAGGTCCCCCAGATTTGGGAAGGGCAAGTCCAAATGGCTGATGGAAATAGCAGCAGTTTTCTAAGGAACCTCTTGTTTCCCTGTTTAGTGGCCATATCTCTGCACACCCAAGAATTTGTCAAGAGTCACCTTTTCTAGAGCCAGTAGATAGATTTGTTTTCTTGCTGTTGAGATTTTTTGGGTTTTGTGTATTGTTTCAGCCTTTGTTTCTTAGGTGAATTTTTTTGGGGTTAGGTTTTGTTTTCTTCCTCTTTCTTTTGCTTGCATTTATGGAAATTCTTCTGGTGCAGGTGCTGCCTCACTGGAAACTGCACTGGAAACCTTCAGGCTGTGAATATCGCAGGGCTACTGAACTAAACTTGCTCCACAGACATGGGAACCTCTCTCCCTCCTCCACGGTTGCTTGTCCTCTTTCATTTCCTCTCCCTGGTCATGTCCAGCTTTCCCCAGGGAACAGGCAGCTGCTGACAGAGGAGGCAGGGTGGTTTTGCTGAAATCCTGTGGGACTGTTTGCAGGCGATGTGGTGGTGACGTTGGGTGACCCAGGCAAGCACCAGATTGATGAAACAGAACAACCTGAGGAAAGAAAGCCTCTGAAAGATAAAAGCACTGCACAGTTTGCTCTCAAGAAAGCGTCATCACTGAAATGGCAATTTCTAAAACTTGATTTTCCTTTGGACCTCGTACCCCCATTTCTCTCCTCGGTTACAGCAATGTAAGGCCAAAAGAGTTTCCAGTTGCAGCAGGACCCTGGGTCTGGCAGGTTGGGTTGGGTGATCCCCATGGCACAGTCTGGAGGAGGAAGGGGAGGTAAATGCACACCTGGAGCCTCAGGGATGAGCCTGGGAGTCTGCCAGAGCTTCCCTGGGCATCCTTAAAAGGAGGGGAGTTTGTGGGGTGGCTGCAGTGCAGATCCAGGAATGAACCATGCAGGGGCAGAGGCCAGGCCAGTGCCTGTGCTGGGGACAGCCCCTGCAGTACATGAGAGCCAAAACAAGGGACAAAGTGTGTGTGCTGCACCAGGGACCCGCGTGTCCCCCGTGTCCCTCCTCCGACACCAGCTGAAACCTTTGTGCTGTCAGTGCCTCTGCCAGCGCTAGAGGGCAAGTTTGAACTGCACAAAAATCAGCTTTTGTGATTTATTTCTTCTGTGGGTGCGCCACCTGACGTGCTGGGTCTTTGTGCAGTTGGAAACTGAAGAACCTGGCTGCAAAAGTGACTCACACTCTTTAACCTCTTGCTAACACAGCCCCACGTGAAAGCAAAGCCAGGCCTTCCTTGCAGCACTTTTACCAGGAAAATAAAGGTATAAAAATGTTAAATAGGGAAATGTCTCAAGGGAAGGTAAAGGGAGAAGTGAGGGGTGTATTTACGAGGAAGAGGAAAGTGTTGAAATACACCAGTAAAAATAAGTCAGCCTGGCATTTATTGGCAAACAAAAGCCCATGTAAATTAATTAAAAAACCCCCAAACCCTAAAGCAAGCAGAAACGGGTTGGATTTCATAACTGGCTTCAGTGTTTTCACTTGAAATCTGCTTCACAATGATCATGTAGGTAAATTGTCACCAGCAGCACAGTCCAAACGTGGGGTGAGTCTTTAAATGCAAACTCTGGGAAATTTTTACCATTTCAAAACAGAGTGCTTTTTTGCTGTGCCCACATCTTTGTGGGAGGCCTTTTCTCTCTCTCTCTTTTTTTTTTTTTTTTTTTTTTTTTTTGTTTTGTTTTGGTTTGGTTTGGTTTGGTTTGGTTTGGTTTGTTTACCAGTGGGGAATGCTGACAGGTCAGGATCCCTGTCCCAGGTGCTGGCACCCACTTTCACTGAGAGAAGCAGTGGGTGTCCAGGTGTCTTTCCCTGGGCAGCCCAGCAGGAGCTGAGCATCTGAAAAAGGGGAGCTCGTTGCAGGGCTTCCACTTCCTACACTGTGCTTTGCCTAGCAAGGGAGTTGGTAAAGGCTCTGCCTCTCCTGGAAACTTCCTGCTCTAAATAGATCTGAGGGTCCCTGATGTGAGAAGTGAGAACAGAAGAACCTTAACAAACAAATGAAAATGCCCACCAAATCCCAAATGTGTGTATCTGGAGGAGGTTTGTTGTATTTGCTGTTGTATTTGGGCTGGGACTGCTGCAGACCATCCGTCCCCCAGGAGTCAGGAGGTGACATCACCCCTTGCTGCTCTCTGCCTACCGAAAATACCATTTGCTCTTCCCAAGGGAGAAAAACTCACCATTTGAGTCCAGACAAACAGCAAAAGAAAGAATTCCAGTCATGTTATTAAAGGCACTTATCTATTATTATTGCCCAGCTTATTTCACCTTTAGCATGTTTCAAAGTTCTATTTCTTTCAAAACAAAACCAAGGCCAAACCCTCTCTAAAATCACAAAAGCAGTGTGAATATAACCATGATTCAAGTCACTGCAGTGGGAGAGCAAAGATGCTGTGTTAGGTGTGCTCTTCCCAGGCACAGAGCCGGCTCTGACCCCTGGGCCTGGCAGGGGGGACAGGGAGCAGCCCCCAGGGCACTCCAGCCTGGCATGGTCAGTGTCCAAAAGGTGACAGGAAGCAGCCCCAGAGTGGTAAAATAAAGGGCTTAATTGTCCATGATTGCTCAGCTGTCAGTGGGGGAGTAGAAAGGTGTTGGAGTATCAGCTGCATCCTTCCATTTAGCAGAATAAGTAGCAAGGAAAGGAAGAGAGCAGCAGTAAAAGATGTTACTGTTAAATTATAGCTTAAATAAGAATCTCTTCCTTCCTGCCCCAAGATCATTTGTGGATTTCTGCCCACACTGGCTGGTGAGAAAATGCCCATTGCTGCCTCCTGGCCACAGAACCAGATCAGATCAGACAGCTCCTTTCCTTCTGTCACCAAGGGCTCTGCTCAGGAAAAGCTGGTCATAAATACCCTTTGTGACAGGCAGAGGTATAAATGCAAGGAAGTCATGCAATAGGTGCAGCAATGCAGAGGAGCTGTGTGAGCCCTGTGGGGTGTGCAGGATGGTGTGGTGGGGACACGGTGCAGAGTCCCTGTGTCCACTGAGAACAGCTGGTTCTTTGGTCCCCAGGCACTGCAATGTGACTTTTGGGGGAGATGTTGTGCTTCTGGAGCCCATTTTTATACATCAGAACGGAGCAAGGGTTTAACTGTGGGCTGTGGTACCCACCTGGGACTAAGGGCTTACAGAATTGCTCTTGCAGTTTTGAGGCTGATGGAAGTCAGGCCTGAAATATCTGTGCCAGATTCTACTGAACCAAAGCAGGGAGCCCAGCTGGAGAGACAAAGGCCAGAAAGGTAGAATTAGAGAGTGCTCTCCTTGGTAGAAAAATGTTAGCAGGCAGAAATGGAATTTTGAAGTTAGTAAAGCAAAGCTGCTGCCAGACCGCTGCCAGGGTTTGTGATGGACAGGATTGCAGATACTGCAGCTTTTTAGCGTGCTGAGGAATGAGGAGTGCATGGTGTAGACTGTTCCTGGCTTGTGCAGGCATTGCCCACACGGGACAGCTCATCCCCTTAGAGTGACCCGATGATGTCTCTGAGCCTTCATTCAGAAACTGAGAAATCGCTTCTACTTCAAGCTAACGCTAATGATGCACCCCAATTTTCACTTCCCCAGCAGTGTTCTCCTTTTCTGTCTTCAATAAAAATGTTTTTGAAGTATGTCACAGCTTTTTGGTAGCAGCTTTCACACTTTCCCCCCACATCTGACATTCAGCTGAACTCTCATTTTTCAGTCAGCCGCCCTGGCTGGCAGCAGGGTTTGTCGTTAGAATGTGACAACAAGAGCAAACGGAAAGTCCCAAGCAAGAAATCTGGTGTGAGATGTTACCAGACCTTTGTGAGCACCAACATGAAGGTCAGAGGGAGGTTTGGCTGTGTACCTGCACTCTGGGTGTGTGTCCTGCCTGTGCAGCCACCTCCAGTGCTGCAGCTGCTCTACTTCCATCTGGTCTTGTAACACATCTATTCAGTGTTTTTGACAGGTATGGCACTGGCTGCGTCCAGCTCTGCCATCAATTCACAGAATCACAGAACCATTATAATGCAGGAGCTGCCAGTGATAATGCAGGAGCTGCCAGTGCAAGATGTTTGTGCTGCCTGTGTCCTGCAGCTGCTGGGAGGGCAGCGTGGCCTCACCAGGGCAGGGTGAAGTCTGCGGGTGGGGAGATGCCTCTTCATCCAGTCTGAGGGGTGGAGGTTCCAGCCCATCTCACACCCCTGCCCTCCTCAGCTGCCAAGCACAATGTTGGTGCTGTCCACACTTGGCTCCAGAGGTATCTGGAAAACCTGAAAGGCAGAGTGCATCCTATGCTGTGAAGGTTAAATTGTACATACTCGAAAGCTGGCTGATGTCATGAGAGGTTTTTGCAGCAAGACAAGAGCAAGCCAGGCAGGGCCTGCACTGCCTAGTTATGGTCTGCCTTCTTGATAGGATCTTGTTGGCAAGTGCTTGGTCCCCCCCTTGGCTCCCAGAGGTTGCTGAGCCCACTAGAAACACCTGTATATCACTGCTGCCTCCTCACTGCCTAATTCTTCTCTTGCCTCCTCTCTGTATGGAAGGCAGAGCTTGGCCAGGTGGGTCATGAATTTACTGGACTCTTTCTACTAACTCAGCCTGAAAGCTCCAGATGGGAAAAGCAAAAGACAGTGAATAAGCAGAACAGTAAAAACCAGATTTCTAGCTGGGGAACTCGAGGAGGTTTCTTGGTCCTCGTGCTGCGAATTTCCATCCCTGCACTCCTGAACCCCGGAGTGGCCTGGCTGAATGGTGGAGCACAGCAGTTTCCAAGGCTCTGCAGGGAGGTTTCTGTGGGGAGGAAGCCTGGCTGCCTCAGGCCAGGCGTTCATGGTGTGCCGGAGGAAGAGGCGTTACTAGAAGTTAGGTGGGTTAGCAGAGTGTGCTCGGAAATGCTTTGTTTACTGGCTGCTTTGTATCTCCCCCACCCTTTTATCAGCGGTTAGTGGAGTAGAAGTGGGTTTTTTCTTGCCTGGTTTTAACAGCAGTTTGGTTTGTGCAGAGCTTTTGCCTCTGGGGAGCTCGCATCCATGAGACTGGAGGTGCAGAACAAACACGCTGGCATTCAGGTATCTCTCAAATCACCGTGCTCTCACCCTATCCTGTACCGGGGAGACAATGTTAAAGATCTATTGAGCCTTACTGGGGAACTATCCATCAGATCACAGAGGTGCAGACGTAATTCAGTGATGCAGGAGAGCATCAGCAGCAGGGCTGGGGAAGCAGGGTGTGCCCCTTGGGCAGCAGCAGGTAATCCATCTCTGCACGAACAGCACCCTTCCTAGATGACTTAAAAAAAAAAATGCAAGTGTAGAAAAAAAACAAAACCTCCTTAAGAAGTCTGCAGCCAGAACCTCTCCTCCTTTCCCTCCCCGTTGTGTAGTATGCAAAAGAAAGGTTCTGGTTTCAGATGTTGGTGATTACAGAGCAGCTATCCCCCTATCTAGCTGAACCTCTGGCAAGCACGCTGAGAAGCCTGCATCCCCTGGGGAAGCTGCCAGGGTTTGGCTGCTATCCTGAACATCACTGCCCAGGTGGATGGAGGGCTCTGCTCAATCCCTGTCTGCAGCTGGGGTTCCTCCTTTTGGCGTTGCCTTGGATAGGATGAGACACAGAGGCAGGGCTGGGTGTGGGACCTGCAAGGATATTTTTGTGGCAGCAGAGATGGGCCCAGCACGGGCAGGTGGCTGGCAGCTTGGCTAGAGTGGCTGTATGATGTTTGTATCCCCAGTCACCTGTTCTGTTTATGCTCGATATCAAGTTCTGCATCTTTAAGGCTGGTTCCAAAAGTGAAGGGGAATTAAAAGAGTGTGCAGTTTGTTTTCAGAAACAATTGCTCCCCCGCGTTCCATCTCACAGACTGTCTGCAGCACAGACAGCAAGAAAAAACTCTCCTTTGCTTTTTAGTTAGTATTTTTTAGCTAACTGAAGCAGAGAAGTTCCCCAGACTGTGACTTCTCTTTTTCTTGAAACTGATCAGCCTTGCTCTGGACTGAAAACCCCAAAAAATACCAGGGGCTCACACCTGTGGCCCACGGGATGCAGCATTTTCCAACTCAAGAGAGACTGATAAAAGACAAAGCTAGCTGAGCTACACCCCACAAAATAGACTTTCTGAATTCGCCTTCTCTTCAAAACAGCAAGAAAATTTATTGTTTAATATGGTTCTTTTTTTTTTTTTTTTTTTTTTTTTTTTTTTTTTTTTTTTTTTTTTTTACCATGCTTGGGAATACTTTGCTTGTTAAATAAACAGGTTTTTCCCACTTTTCTCCAAAGAAATATTTTCCTGAACCAGTTGGGAAAAGGGCCACCTAAATCTGCTTTCTAGAAAAACCCCTTTGGAAGTTTCCTCCCAAAATGTGCCCTAAACCAAAACAAATACAGCAGCCCAGGCTGGGGTTGGGAGGTGTGAGTGGAGGTGTGAGTGTGGTACAGCCCAGCTCAGGGCTTGCGGTCTGCAGCTGCTGAGTGTTGTTATTGTTAGCTGTTTACTATTGCTAGATACTTGTTATTGAATCCCTATCATTAGTAGATATTTAGAATAGATTCTTGACAAGGAAAAGGCCTTGTCAAGCCTCTAAAGGGGGGAAATGATGCCTTAAGTTTTAGTTTTCATGTTTTTCAGATTCTGTGGTGCCCAGGGGTGCAGTTCTGGGCCTCACAGTCAGTGTCACTCAGCTCTTCACAGAGACATAACAAATCCTTTTCCTGCCGAAGACCAAGGACAACTTTCAACCCAAAAGCACAAACAAGGGTGGGCTGAAGGGAGAACACAAGAAGGATGGGACCTCACAACCTGAAGCTGTAAACGGAAAATAAAACCCCAACATGCAAATGGACCAAAACTTATAAAAATGTAAGACCTCATGACAGTTTGTCCATTTGTGACCATTCTTAGTCCACCTTGGGTGTAGCCCTGGCCAGGCTCCTGTCCTGCCCAAGGTGAATCCTAAAGGCCTTTCAATAAATATCTGCTTTTTTCTCTACCTCTGTCCAGTCTGTGTTTCAGGTCAGCCTTCCCAAGGCATCAGTTTCACCTACTTTGGTGTTTGTGGTAAGACCACCACGAGGTGGAACCCTCTGCTCTGCCTTAGAAATTCCCAGTCCCAGTTGGAGCTCATACCCAGTGCCCCTGGTTTGGACAGCAGGGAGCTGTCCCTCCTGGACAGACAGCACAGCAGGTCCTCTACCTCATCCACCACATTTTCCATTTAACTCATTAAGAAAGTGAATTTCCGTGCTAGTGACACAACTTTATTTAGGATGATTTCTTTGGAACATCTTTGTTACCACTTTCTTTAGACAAGCCTTTACACTATAAGGTTGAATAGAGTCCTAATACAAAATCCTTGTTTCCACTCCCCTGCACCAACTCTTTTATTTCATTTTAATGCCATTTGACTCAAACATTTTTGATGTAAAGTTTTTTCCCAGTACAAGCAATTGTACCTTCTTCTGATCTTGTATTGTAATGATGATCATTTTGTAGCTGTTACATTGCTGTACAGTTCTTTAAAGCAAGCTAAATATGCCTCTTCTGGGGTTTTGCACTATTAGCAACTAAAAACCAGTTTGTTTGTGACTTATGGAAACACCATCCTTTCTTTCTTTGCATGGTTTCATTCTGAATTTTTTTTTTAATTTGTTGGTACTTGGAATAGCCCATTGTTTTTTGTCACAGCTGCACAAACACTGATCCAAGGTGGGGATGAGAGACAAAACCCAACCAAGCCTATGCTTCTTTGGGTTTTGTGGGAAAATGAAAGACAGGGGATTTTTGGCAGGGGAAAGCGATCATTTTATGCAAATTTGTGTTAAGGCAGAGAATTGTCAGCAACAGTCTAGATTGTTAGATCAGGGTCTGGGCTGCTGTGGTTGTCTGATTCAGAGCTGAATCATGTATCTGAATGTTTCCCATTAGCAGAATGTCCCTCCATCCCACTATGTATAAAAAGCAAGCGTGAAACCCTGCTGGTGAGTCCCAGTCGAACACAGCAAATATAAAATGTGTGCTGTACGTGTTTTGTGTTAATGTGTTACATGTTGGAGCTGAATTTCAGCTCCTTCACTGCCCTCAGATTTGGACTTCGCTAACTTGGAAGATGCTTCCTTAAATTCCTTGTTGACAAAGTAGTAACAGATGGCATCCAGGCAGCAGTTAGTGTTGGCAAGGATGGAGGCGAAGTGCACGAAGTCGTTGATGCTCTGTATGGCCGCGCAGTCGGAGCTCAGGGAGTCCACCATGAAGCGGAGGAGATGCCCCAGGTACAGAGGCAAAAAGCATATGATGAACACGGCCACGTTTGCAGACACAATGTACGCAGCTTTCCTGGTTAGCTTTTTATTGTGGCCGTTTTGGTTCTTCTTTCTCCTGAGCTCTGCAATGGTTTGTATGGAGCAGTAACTCAGGATGAGCAGGGGTATGAAAAACCCTGTGATAACGGAGCACAGCGTGATCACCGAGGGCGTCGCAGAAGACTTTTCAAAGCAAAAATCATCTTCCCTTCGGTCCTCGAAGCTTTTAATGAGGGAAGTCTCACAGATGATGACTATCCAAAGGGATCCAGAGGCAAAAGCTGCCTTCAGCGGCGACCTCAGTGCCTTGGATCTCAAAGGGTACTTGATTGCAAGGTACCTGTCAGCGGCGATGAGGGTGATGATACCAATGCTCATAAAGCGGTTTATGAAATAGCCACCTTCCAGAACCAGGCACCACCTGTCTACCTTCAGGTGATGGAACTGGGACAGGGTTTTAAATGGCAAGGTGAAGAGCAGCAAGCAGTCAGCCACAGCCAGGTTGACCATGTATACTCTGGTTTCTGTCCATTGGCCGAGTTTGCAACAGAACACCCACAGCGCCAACACGTTCAGCACAATGCCCAAAACCAAAATTGGGGTGTAAACACACAGCTGGACAAGTGAAAATGTATCATAGGCTGTGATATTGCAGCTGCTGCTGTTCATTTTGGGACTATCGAAATGTACAGTTCCTGCAAAAGCAAATTAAGCCTTTTACAAGAGAGGTTCTGGATGGAATCAGTGATTAATTCTAATTGAGAGAGTTCATGAAAACCTGAAGCAGAGTACCTAGTGGGAAGAAGAAGGACATGGACACAAGCCTGATCAGTTCCGAAGGAGAGAAAAACTTAGATTTTCCCTGGGTCCTGTGCGGGGATGACTGCTCCTGGAGGGTGGCAGGGAAAAGGGCCTGGGCCCCAATTTTGGTACAGACTTGTATCAGGCAGCAGCACATATCCTGCAGCAAGAGATTATGTGAGCCATTGCAAACATTTGATAATGAGAAGGGGATACTTAAACCCAAGTCTCATCCTTTCCCTTATAGAAGGGCTCAGTGGAAGCCAGCCCGTGTCCTCACAGCCTAAAATGTTCCAGATGTGCAGAGGAAGGATATCTGTCCTTCCCTCAGTCATGAGATGTCTCTGCATCATTTCTCGTTAGTGGTACTATCACTAATGTAATATCATTAGTGATATTACATTACCAATTATTACTGTATCTCTTATTAGTGTATCTCTCACTAGTTTCAGGTGACATCAAATTCTGCACTGTGAGGGCTGCACTGAGAGTTGGAGTACTGGGTCTGCCCACTGCCTTTCGAGGATTGTCAAAGCTGACCTTTATCTCAGAAGTATTAAAGCAAACTGCCACAATTCCAAGAAAAAAGAGACTCCCAGGTGCCATGGCAGGAGTGTGATCAGCAGCCACGTGGAAGAGATGAGCTATGTTTGGTCTAGTGGGTGGTTTTATCACCTTGGATCTAAGGGCAAAATTGCTGTTTGCCCTCCAGCTTTGGAGGATTTAATGCACATTCTAGGTGCAACTGTTCATGGACAGAAAAGACCCAGGATGTCTGACACGTCTTTGGCTTTTCCCTGCAAGGGGAACGTGGCTCCATGGGGAAGGTTCATGGCTCTCAAAAGCATCCCTAGTGAGCAAACCATACGGCAGTGCTGCAGCATTTATTGCATCTGTGGGTCTTGGTTAGCTTTGAAAATCATGCAGCAGAGGAATCATGCCAGGAGACTTCTGAAGAGGTGAGGGAATGTGGTACAGCAGATACCTGCAACAGCTCTGTCCTCTGGACATGAGAAACGCATTACGAGTCCGTAAGATATAGGGGAAGATCGTAACAGGGAGACCTAAAAAAGATCTAGCAAAGGCTGACACAGCCCTTAAGCGTCCCAAAATGCGTCAGTATCAAAATGAACCTTTAAAAAATACATTGGCTCCATCCCTCTCTTTCTCCATCTCTATTCTGGGGTCCCACCATGGCTGGGGAAAGGCGATGCCTTGCAGAATTCAACTAACAGTGTCAGTAAATAGCCAGGAGAAATTACCTGTGCTCTTGCTGTCCTTGGAGAGAGCGAGTTCCTCCAGCCCAGGCGTGGAGCACAGTGCAGGCAGGATGAGCAGGGCTCCGTGCACATGACCAGCAAGGAGTCTCTGATAGCCGATTCCTGTTGGCCGTGGGAGCAGCAGCGCCGGCCGAGGAAGCGCCCGCACTCCTCCTGAGCACAGGGCAGAGCTTCCTCTGTCATCACCATTGGTGTGGCTTCAACACCTCCTGCCGACTGAGGAGCCTGCAAGAGTCCTGCAGGGAGGTGGAAGGCTTGTGTGCCATGAATCCCTGCAGCAGCTCCTCTGGCTGTGGAATAGCTTTGGGTTTTTCCTTTGCTTTACCTTCCATTGCCTGATGTTTCGCTGGGCAGTGCCTGTTGACTCTCCTCACCCAACAGACTGTGCTTGAAGGGGACCCATTGCCCTGGAAAGTCCTGAGGTCTCTCTCTGCCGCCAAGAATGCCAGTCCTGCTGGGATTGGAGCAGGAGTAGCTTCTGTTGTGACACTGCCTGAGCCCTGCGACAGAACAGCCCTAACAGTCCTGCAGCTGTTGGAGAGGTGAGGGCAGTGGTTTGTAGGCAGTTCTGTGATTATTATAAAGTGTTTCACTTTGAATCATAGTAGTTCTCTTGTCTTCCATAGTTGTTCTCAGCCAGCAATTCCGAGAAAACGTGGCACCACGACCCTGTGACCTGCTGACTTTGTGACTGCTCTGTGGTTGCAGGTGCCTGTGCTCCAGGGGCTGCTCTTGGGCTCCCCATGGCAGCCTGTCTACCAGAAAAGCTCAGACAAGCTGATCAATGGGCTTAAAAGTCCTGATGCTAGTACCTTGAATTGCTCTCTTGGGCAAACATATTTCCCCTTTCCACTTTCCAGGTCATCTTAGAGCAGCTTCTGGGGTATTTCTGCGTTGTCTGTCTGCACAGCACAAGCCAGACCTTGAGAATAACTCCATGCCAGTGGATGCTCACAACTACTTGAATGCTTACAAGTAGTTACTCACATATTAGCGTGCCTAGTTCATTGATCCCCAGTTACATTTTTATATCATGGTCCTTGTTGGTCCTTTGGTTTTCAAAGTCACCCAGCCTCTGGGTTGTGATAGTTTCACCACTGTATATAAAACTTTGCATCATCCTCAGGTGTTGTTCACACCCTCCTCTGGTCTATGTCCAGGCGATCACTGGTGGTATGAACCATGAGCAGTCAAAATCGTGCCCGGAGGGGCTCAGCTCATAGCACCTCTCCGGTGTGATGCTTCCCATCCACAGCTTGGTGCTGTGATTGCCAGATGAGGTTCTCATCAGCCCAGTGAGGTCTTAGGAGAGGGAGAAGCCGTGTCACCAGGCACAAAGCAGCTGGCCGTGAGCAGCAGGTTCACCAGGATGTGTCAAAGCCAGCTCAACACCAGCAACCAGCAGGCAAAGCTAGGATAAAGTGTTCTCTGTGGAGAACTTAATGTCTCCTGCTGAGGCTCTTGGGTGTGTGCCTGATTCCTGGCTACAGCAGCCTCAGGGTCCCCATCCTTCTCCCCACCTCACCTCCCCATCAGACACCCTCGCCTGCAGCTGCTCACGGTCCCCTCCTTCCATGCAGTCACAGGTTTTATCAGCCCTGCCCCGGAGCAGTGACTCGGTATTTCCCCTGCCTCTGCAGTTCTCAGCCTGCCTCAGTCCTGTGAGTGCTGTCACCGCGTGGCGCAGTGGAGGTGACACTTGTGCTGTGTTCTCCTTTCCCTGCTGGCAGCTCTGGGGCAGGGCACTCCAGGCTATTCCAGCAGCACTGCAGAGCACTGGTGTCTGCACAGGCTGCACTGCTGCCTGCAGCGAGCTCCAAAGGACCTTGCACTGACACCACCATCCACCACACTGTGCCTGGAAAAGGGATTTTCTCAGTGAAAGTCGCCAGTGGGACAAAATATTAGTGTAAGATAAAGAACCACTGGTACGGCCTGCTGACAGACAGATTGATGGGCTCCTGCCTCCTTTCCCTGCCAGGGAAAATCTCCATCTCCCCTGCACGTCTGTGTCCTGCTGGCTTCAGCTGCTGGAATGTCAGGGTGGGGCAGAGCGTTTGGCAAGGTGTGAGGGATATTGGTACCATCTCCACACACGGGAGAGGGACACAGGGCTCTGGGCTGCCCTGCAGCACCCGGCCCTGCCCCGTGTGGTTTGTTTCTTGCCTTTCTCACGGCAAGAAAGGATGGAGCAAGGACGGTGCAATTGCAGATCTCGACCAAAAGAGAACTGTAGGGTTGAGAGCAAAACATGTCATGTTACTTTTGACATGTCAAAGGCAGTTTGAGGCTAAGTGCAGCAACCCCACACAGTGACCAGCCCAGCCCTGGCTGTTGGGGCTGTTTCCCCTTTTCCCTTCCCCAGCACCACATGGAATAGTCTGAGACAGACAAACTCTGTCAGGGCTCACTGTGCTGCAGCCCTCCCCACGCTCTCCAGTGATGCCTTTTGGGCTACCTAAAAACAGAGGTCAGACAAACCTAGGGAATAAAAAGCAGTTCTGTTTATTGAAGGGCCTTCAGGTACATTTAGGGTAGACAAACCCACCCAGGGGCTGCACCCAAAAATGGACAATGGGTCATGAGTTTTCACACTTCTAGGAGTTTGATCCATTTGCACATTGGGGGTTAATATTCCAGTTCCAGCTTCAGGTAATGAAGTCATTTACCCCAAGTTTGCTCCCTCCAACTCATTTCTGTTTCCATCTCTGGGGGCCTGAGGCAGTGAGGTGTCCTTGATCCCCAGCCCTGGAGAGGAATTGTTGTGTCTGATTAAAATGGGAAATCAGCAGCTCACACTGTGTGTGGAGTTTAGAGTTATACACTCTATGAAGAATTGCAGGATTACAAATACATGAAAAACATAAAAGCTAAAATGCTGAGGCATCAGGAGCAGCAGAGACCAGCTGAGTATCTGTGTGCACACACTGGGCAGGGCATGGAAAAGCCTGTGCTTTCCAACTGCTTGACGCTGGTTCAGTGCTTGTGGAGCTCCCTGGAGGCTGCTGAGCTGTGCTGTGCCAAGGAAACCAAATCTGAGATGCCTCCAACACCTGAAAGCTGTACAGCTCCCCAGTACGTGTCCTTCAGCCCCCTGGAGCTCAAACCTCTGGTGAAAACTCAAGTTTCAGGCCTGCCCAAATGCCACCAAACAGCAAAATACTGTCTTATGCCAGCCCCTGCCTTCCATGCATAGGAGGGCCAAAAATGCTGTATCTGGTGGCTACTCACTCACTCACTCACTCACTCACTCACTCAAAAACAAGATTCTGAATTACTTTGTAGGCTTTTCTTTGTGTGGTTTTTGTGTTTGGGGTCTTTTTGTTCATTTGTTTTTGTTTTGTTTTGGGTTTCTTGGGGGTTTTTTGTTTTGTTTTGTTTTTTCTCTTAATCCTGAAATGGAAACCTTTATTAGCATTTTTTCTTTAAAGGCACAGGAAAGTTGTACCTTGCAGAAATGTTGGTAAAATGCAGAGGCTCAGCCTTGCTGTTTGGGGCAGCTGATGGACTTTGGCAACTGTGGCTGGTCCCCACTACCGTCTCCCAGGCTCTTGTGCGAGGAAATGGAAAGGATTTGGGGATAAGCGTGTCGCCATCCTCCTGGATTGTGATTGCAGTGCTGGATGGTGGCCAGGAGGTTGTGGCCCAGGGTCTGATAACTCATCTGTACCATTTACTGGGAGCACTCAGGGAGCTGAGGCTTTGTTCAGACTGAAGGAGGATGCCAGAAACCCATCCTAAACTTGGCAGATAAACCAGATAACAATTTTTCTTCTAGGTAGAAGATACATCTTCAGATAATCAGAAAGTTCCTTGCTCATCTTTGGGTTTCACTGTTAAATACCCTGCTGTAAGGCAGATCTTGTATGTCAGTAGCAAAGCTTTTTCTCCCAACCTCCAGTATAGGTTTGGCATTAAGAGTAGAGGACTCTGATGTATAATGGCAATAAATGAATATTTATTTATACATATATTACTATGATATTACATTGATATGCTACGACACACCTTTTTTTTCACTTGCAAAAGTACGGATTTTTTGTTTTCACAGCATTCAGTGGAAACAGCAAAAATAACTTAATGATAACAGGGATTGTAAAGTCAACTAATTTCCTCTTTACAAAGAGAAAAAGGAACACCTGTGAGACTTATATGTGAGGCCACATGTATAAAAGCATTGCAGTTCTGTATTTCAGAGTAGATGACCTATTTGGAGCCCACTGGCAATTGAACATGTTCTCCTTGTTAACTGGGAGAAAACATGAGCATGACTGAATCTGCAACAACACGCAAGTTGTTTGCTTTCTAGATTAACAGAAGGTTAACAGGTTGATATGAATCTTCAACTCTTTTTTCAAAATAATAAGAAACAATCATAATAATCTTTTTGGGACAGGCTTACATTATAAGCAAGGAGATGCAAGGTCTCAGAAGGAAATCCTAGGTTCAAAAATGTTTTTGAAGGCCCTCTGTGCTGTTCCTGAAGCAGAAGTGTTTTTCCTTGCTGAACTTGCCTGGATTGTAAGAGATGTCTGTCAAGAAGCCTCTTGCTTTCTGAGGGTACTTAATTGCAGCATATTTGTTGATGGCTACAGGGGTGACAACACTCACACGTGTCCTTAAGCAATAGATGGTTGTTAAGATTGGGCACTATTTGTCCCCCATATCTTTTCCTGTCTTTGAAAAGAAAATTTAGAAGGCAGAACAAGGGCTAAACAGTGTGCAATGGTTAAACTGGTCACATACACACACAGGCTACTAGCTCTCCTTGCAGTGAAATACCAGTAATGCCAGAGCATTAGAAAATACCCCAGTGAAGAAAACTGGCATGAATTACCAGCTCAATGACCTGAGTAGTTTCATCTGTTTTTATGGCGTAGTTGCTCACTGCAGCTTCCACCGTGTTGTCTGCCAAAGAATTGACACCAAGCAGGTGGATCTAATGTTTGGATACGGGACAGTTTCCATGCTGGGAACAGTCCTTTGCGTGTTTATGTGACCAGGGTCTAGTCAGTGGTTTCAGACCGTGGTCTGAACCCGTGTCACTGCACGATGACAGACTTGGAGGGGAACTGTATGTCAGTTGTTACTGGGGAAGTGAATTGCCTCTGAGTTTACATGAGCAGAATATGAGCTTGCAGTCCCAGGAGGAAATTTTTAGAGGTTTGCAAGTCAGAAGACACAGAAAGTGAAGGGCCATGAAGCCAAGCAAGACAAGCTGTCACCAGGAGGCTCCTGGAGCTGCGATGCAAACCACACAAGACTAGAGCTGGAGTCAAGTCACTGAGGACAGCAGGACAGAATTCAAGTGAACATCATACCCTTTGGACGAGTTTGCCCGTTTTTGTACATATGCCTATACCTACAATGATTACAAACACTGCAGGTGGTTCCGTTCCCTGTGCCTCAAAACTTGAGCAGCATTGTGGCACTCAACACCTGCCATGCACTGCACTCTGTTTATGTCATCACTGATTGCACAGGTGGCTGTGTCTCCTCACTTTGGTTCATCTTGGACCTCATAAATATACATTTGGGGAGCATAGACGATAACTCCGGAAATTCCTTGGCTGCAAAATAATAGCAAAATGCATCCAGACAGCAGTTACAATTTGCTAAGCATGCAGAGACCTTAAGATAGGTGGTAATTCCCGGCAGCAGAGAATGAGCTTCAGCAACTACCGCTGCATACCGCAGGAGCAGTGAGATGTGGAAAGGTGAGAAACAGACAGCAAACACACACAGGTTCACAGAAACTATGTGCACGGCCTTCTGGAATAGTTTTGTCTCATGGGGGCTTGTGGCCATCTTCTTTTTTAGACATCTGATGACTTGTACTGAGCAAAAAATCACAATCCCTAAGGGAATAAAATACCCACAGATACTGTAGTGTAAAGAGAAATACTCAGGTCGAATAGATTGTTTTCGAAAACAACAGCCTTCCCACTCTCTGCCATGTGGGAATAAATGGGAATAAATTATCAGTACTATCCACAGAAAGCCACAGATAGAAGCTGATTTCAGTGGGGATCGAAGAATTGTTGCTTTTAAAGGGAACTTGATTGCAATATATCGATCAATCGCAATCAGGGTGATGATAAAGATGCTCATAGGCATGTTTGTAAAATAGATTATTTGTATGGCTAAACACAGCTGGTCTATGGGGTGTTGATACTTGGTGAAATACAGCAGGAAAGGCAGGGTGAAGAGCAGGAAACTGTCTGCCACGATGAGGTTGATCATGTACACCTTGGTCTCAGTCCACCTCTTGATTTTGCAGCAGAAGACCCAGAAGGCAATTGCATTCAGTGGGATCCCCAGAGCAAGCACTGGGATGTAGACAACCAGCTGAAGCAGCACAATGCTACCCTGTGCTTTACTCTCGGTGCAGTTTTCCATGCTGGGCTCTTTCTGCAAGGGAAGAGTGCAGGGATGAGACTGAGCTCAGTGACAGGGTCTGTGCCCCCCTCTCGTGGCCGTGCACTGCTCATGTGGGCAGCCTCTGGAGGGATTCAGCACCAGCATTCCCTCAGCCATCCAAGCTACACTGTCACTCACTGCCAGCTTTGACAGAACCACTGAGACAGCCCTTTCTTGCTGCTGTTGCAGGGTTGAACCTGCCTCATCATCCCTCCAGCCCTGGTATGAACAGCTTGGGTCATAGAAAAGCAAAATGATAATTTTTGTTCTTACCTTTTCCTCTGCTGTGGTTGCCAGAACCGCTGGCTTTAGGGCAGCCCACATCAGAGCTGGGCAGCACTCCTCCTTTCCCCTGGGCAGCATTCCCCGTTTGCTCTCCACAGCCCTTGTCTACTGCTGAAGCCACCCCCTGGGTTTGCTCTGGGCCTTGCCAGACCTGAAAACATCCTCAGGGCTTGAGCCCTTCCAGCCCACTGACTTTGCTCCCAGGGGTAGTGTGAAGGCTGCTGCAGGCTGCTGAGGGGTGGGTGGCTGCTATGGGCAGGATTTGTGCCCCCTAACACAAATCCATTGCTGTGCTGGGGAGGAGCAGCTCAGCAGGGCTAGCAGCAGCCCTGGCAGATAACAGGACTCCAGAGGAAGAAGGGAAAGTGAGCACATGTGTCTGATCTCAGCCTTCAAAGGTAGGAAGCCAAAATTTTGCTAGGGCAGAAAACATAAATCCGAGAACTTCTACTATCTCCTGCTCCTCCTGTAACTATTTCAGGGCATTTGGCACCAGCGAGGAGGATGAATCAGACTTCGTCTGCAGCTCACAAAGGAAGTGTTTACGATGAGCCAGGCATGGAAAGCGCTCAGATTCCTACAATCTCTAACCAACACATAGCCTTGTAAGTCAGCAGCTTCTAACCATCAACATCTAAATTGTAGTGAGAATACATGATGGCACGAAGTCAGTGAACAGGTTTTCTCCTCCAAGATTGGGAGGCAGATCTGGCAACCCCAGAGGAAAGCACAGCACCTGCCCTGGCACCAGAACTGGCGTGGCAATACTGAACCACCGGCACACAGTCATTTTCAGGGTGGAATTCGTGGAGGAACTAACATACAGGCTGTGTCCTAGCGCAGCCTCACAAGTTTGGGCCACTCTGTGGTTTCAGCCTGTGCTGCAGCTGTTCCTGGCAGCCTGCTGTGGTCACCTTGCAGTGAAAAAGCCACTCACTGGCCTGAGGGACAGCTGAGCCCCCCGGGCAGGACGTGGCAGCCCCAGCGGGTCCCCGTGCAGGCAGAGATGTGGCAGCTCCCAGGGCCACGGGCCTGAGGCCAGGTGTCCCCTCACCTGAGGGAGCACTGATGGAACACTGCAGCGAGGGGCAAAGACCCCCCGAATGGGACGTGGCTGCAAAAGAGAGAGGCAGAAGAGCTGTGCCAGCAGGAGGGGACAAGGGCACCCGGCGTTGGCAGAGCCCCCAGCAGAGGTGACAAAAGCACACTGTGAGGGTCCGAGCAGAGCACACTGCCACACGCCACCGTGGGACAAGGACAAGCCTTTACCTGCTCCGTGTGAGGCCGACACCTGGGCGGGCTCCTCAGAAAGGCTGCGGGCACACGCCGTGCCTGGGCAGGGACAGAGACCCGCCGTGACACAGGGGACGTCACTGCGGGGCACAGCTGTCCCCGGGCTGTCAGCTGGCACAGCTGTCCTCGGGCTGTCACAGGTGTCCCCGGGCTGGAATAGCTGTCCTCGGGCTGGCACAGGTGTCCCCGGGCTGTCACAGGTGTCCCCGGGCTGTCACAGGTGTCCCCAGGCTGTCACAGCTGTCCCCCGGCTGGCACAGCTGTCCTCGGGCTGTCACAGCTGTCCCCGGGCTGTCACAGCTGTCACAGCTGTCCCCGGGCTGGCACAGCTGTCCCCGGGCTGTCACAGCTGTCCTCAGGCTGGCACAGCTGTCCCCAGGCTGGCACAGCTGTCCCCGGGCTGTCACAGCTGTCCCCGGGCTGTCACAGGTGTCCCCGGGCTGGCACAGGTGTCCCCGGGCTGTCACAGCTGTCCCCAGGCTGTCACAGGTGTCCCCGGACTGTCACAGCTGTCCCCGCGCTGTCACAGGTGTCCCCGGGCTGGCACAGGTGTCCCCGGGCTAGAATAGCTGTCCTCGGGCTGGCACAGGTGTCTCCGGGCTGGCACAGGTGTTCCCGGGCTGTCACAGCTGTCCTCGGGCTGGCACAGATGTCCCCGGGCTGGCACAGCTGTCCCCGGGCTGGCACAGCTGTCCTCGGGCTGTCACAGCTGTCCCCGGGCTGTCACAGCTGTCCCCAGGCTGGCACAGCTGTCCTCGGGCTGTCACAGCTGTCCCCGGGCTGTCACAGCTGTCCCCGGGCTGGCACAGCTGTCCTCGGGCTGTCACAGCTGTCCCCGGGCTGTCACAGCTGTCCCCGGGCTGGCACAGCTGTCCCCAGGCTGGCACAGGTGTCCCCGGGCTGTCACAGCTGTCCTCGGGCTGTCACAGCTGTCCCCGGGCTGTCACAGCTGTCACAGCTGTCCTCGGGCTGTCACAGGTGTCCCCGGGCTGGCACAGCTGTCCCCGGGCTGTCACAGCTGTCACAGCTGTCCTCGGGCTGTCACAGGTGTCCCCGGGCTGGCACAGCTGTCCCCGGGCTGGCACAGCTGTCCCCGGGCTGTCACGGCCCCGCAGTGCTGGACCAGCAGTGAACTCGGGAGCTCCACCAGCGCTTCATTTATCCCCTGATGTCCCTGAGCTGGAGGCTCTGGTGCCCTCTGTTGTCCCACTCTCAGCAGCTCACAGTGTCACCGTCAGATTTTCCGCCCACAGCCCGCTCCCCCTCCTCGCCTCCCCAACCTGGCAATTAAAATTGCATCTTTTCAGTCGCGGGAGAACGATTTCTGACATAAAGCCCCTAATGGCTGCAAATGGCCCTCCTGGCAGCAGCAGGCTCCGCAGGGAGCCCGGCAGGCTGTGCAGCCTCTGCTGCGGTGGCAGAGGGTCCCCGGGTGGGGACAGGGACCTTTCCGAGGGGACAATCGGTGCTTGTGCACCGGTGACAGAGAATCCAGGGACCCAGAGTGCCGCTGTCATCTGCGAGGTGACAGATGTCGGTGGCTGGCTCACGCTGTGCACAGCAGCCAGGAGCATAACTCTGCCCGTCAGCATCACTGGGAAGCCAGGTCATGGCAGTGACAGCCCTCCAGCGTGGCAGTGAGGTGCTGGGGCTTCAGGAACATGCCCTGCGGGTAGTTCACAGACATTTGGATGGTTTTTGCTGTCCACTGGCTACAGCAGTTGCAATCCCGTCTCTGTGAGCCAGCTGACAGGAGCCAGGCTGACTCCCTCAGGATTTGTCCCATTAATTCTTGTCTTGTCTTTGGAGCTGTCATGGTTTGACACTGGCCAAATGCCAGGCCCCCACCAGAGCTGCTCACTCGCCCTCCCCTGCCACAGCTGGGCAGAGGAGAGGGAAATTTAATAACGGGCTCCTAAATTGAGATAACGACTGGGAGAAAACACTCCCAGGGCAAAATAGGCTCATCTTAGAGATACAAAGTGAGATTATTACTAACAAAATCAGAGGAGGATAATAAGAAATAACGTAAGACCTTAAAACACCTTTTATTCTCCCAGCCCCTCCCTCCTCCCCACTGACTGTGCAGGGAGACAGAGCACGGAGATTTTGGTCAGTTCATCACCGAGATTTTCTTTCACTGCCTGCTCCTTCCCCTGTGAGGCCATGGGGGTCCCTCCCGAGGGAGACAGATCTCCATGAACTTCTCCAGAGTGGATCATGGGTGGATCTCTGCATCCCCACGGATCCCCATGGGCTGTGGGTGGATCTCTGCATCCCTGTGGATCCCCAAGGGCTGTGGGTGGATCTCTGCATCCCTGGGGATCCCCAAGGACTGTGGGTGGATCTCTGCATCCCCCGTGGATCCCCAAGGGCTGTGGGTGGATCTCTGCATCCCCCGTGGATCTCCAGGGGCTGTGAGTGGATCTCTGCATCCCCCGAGGATCCCCAAGGGCTGCAGGGGCACAGCTGCATCCCCCATGGTCTCACCACAGCCTACAGAGGAATCTTGGCTCCAGCAGCTGGAGCACCTCCTCTCTCTCCTTCTCCACTGACCTTGGTGTCTCCATATTCTTTCCTTTACCTGTTCTCATCTCCTCCTCTTCTCTGGCTAGAAAAAGCTGTGTCCTCCTTTGTTTTGATTTTCTTCCTAAATCTGCTATCACAGAGGCATTACCATCCTCTCTCAGTGGCCCAGGCTTGGCCAGCAGCAGGTCCATGCTCAGAGCCACCAGGGGCTGGCTCTGCCAGACACGGTGGAAACTTCCAGCAGCTTCTCACAGAAGCCACCTCTGTGGCCTCCCCACTGCCAAAAACCAGGCCGTGCAAAACCAACACAGGAGGTCATGTTCTCAAAGGTGACAACAGCAGATCAGGCGTCAGCTGTGGGCTCACTGAGGGTGATGTAGATCACAGGGAAAGATGTGTTTGTGGGCAGGAAAGACTCCTCCACACACTCTGAGCATTGTTGAGGCAGACTCTATGCCATTTTGGGAGTTTGTAACTTTAAGAAAGAGAGAAAGCCCAGTTCTAGACAGCCTTTATCCACTTCCTTCCTCCCCTGACTTTTCTAGGCTGCTGACTCAGGGAAAAATACACTTCCCTGATGGAAATGTTAGGGGTGTCAATGTGGGCAGGCTGAGGAAAGCCAGCCCCAGCTGTGTTCAGCCTGGGGGTCAGCCTGGTGGTAAATGCTGAGGCAGCAGTGAAATGGCTTTCCTGTGAGTGGGAGCTGTTCCGTGGGGTCATTGGTTGGAGACAGAGACGACACAAACACACTGAGTGTCCTCAGCAAACAGCCAGAAGTTTATTATGGCTGCCCTTTTTACAGGAGGTTTGAATTCCCCGGGTTTAGATGCCCAGTTCGCTGGGATCTCTCTCCTCCCAGGTCTCTGGCCAGTGGTGTGTCTGCATCTAGCCTTGAACAGGGTTGGCTGAGGGTCCCTGTCTGAGTTCAAAACTGTCCCATCATTGTTCACCCAGGGACTTGTTTATTGGACTAGGAGAGCCAAATTTGGTTTCTTACCAGATTTATTTGGTTTCTAGCCAGATTTATCTGTCCAGCTACCCACCAGCTGCACTGTGACAGGGAGGAACAGCCCTGCAGGGATGGCTGCTCTGAGGAGGTGTCTCTGTGCCAGGGCAGCGGGAGGGGAGCTGGCAGGACTCAGCTCTGAAATCTGGACTTTGTGCCTTTGTGGCATTGGACAAGTGTTGCTTTCATCCCAAAAGTGTTCCTTCACACCTGTCTGACCTGTTGAGTTGAAGGGGAGGGAGGCCAGTACAGCCTAGGCTGTTCTGAGGGGACATGTACTTCGTAATACGCCAGAACCACTGAACAGCCACCCAACCTGCCAAAGGAGTGGGATAAACGAAAACTGGACTAGTTTAATAATGCAAACCTGAAATACACAATGAGATACAATGCGATATGTACATTTGTACACGTTGGCAAGAAGGATCACTAGATTTTAGCTGCAGAAGGAACTAAAGGGGTACATGGCTCACCTGTCTTCCTGCAAGAGTAACAAGCAGGTCCTGGAGGGTGGAATGGAGGCACATTAACAACAAGTGATTACATAGACACTTTCCCACATCTCTGTGACCTATCTGTTTAATGGAAACATAGAGTATAAATTTCTAAACCTACATGAAGTATGAATTTCTAAACCTAACAAAAAACTTTCTAGAGAAAAAGAGCAATATTATGCCAATAGCCCTGAAGCTTTATGTCCTTTTTATGTTGCGGATGTTGGGGGTGGGTTTTGTTCCACTTTTTCCTTTAGCAAGGCTGTATCTGCAAGGGATGGGTGGCTTCTGTTTTTTGAGTGCTGGCTTTGGGCTGAAGAAAGGCTTCATGGAACTCCCTGGTGACAAAGTAATAGCAGACACTGTCGAGGCAGCAGTTGGACGTGGCAATGCACCTCATCATGGAGGAGAAGTTCTTCATGACATGGAGCAGGAGACAGGTAGCTCCAACGCTCTCCACGATGAACCTGGCAAGTAGCCCAAGGAAGGCTGGCAGAAAACATATCAGAAATACAATCAGATTTGCATAAATAATGTGTACAGCTTTCTGGATTGATTTCTCCTCCGGTGAATTCGTGTTCAGATGTTTCTTGAGGTTCCTGATGACTTCTGTGGAGCAGAAGGTCAAGATTGCTAATGGGAGAGTGAAAACAAAGAAAATGGCCAGCAGGCCAAGAGCAGCAGGCATGGGGGTGTAGGTCTGCAGGCAGAGATCTGAGTGTCCCTGCAGGAGCTGGATGATGGCACTGATTATCACCAAGGCCCACAGAAGCCCACAGAGGAGGGCAGCCTTTGATGGGGACCTGAAGGTCCTGGCTTTCAAAGGGTGCTTTATGGCAATGTACCGATCCATGGCAATGAAGGAAATGGTGTAGATGCTCACTAACATGTTGATAAAATACATCATCTCCCTGAATTGGCAGAGCTTCCCTTGGGCTGACTTATTCCAGAGCAAATAAACCATAGAAGGCAAGGTGCAGATGACAGAGAAATCTGCAAAGACTAAATTCATTATATACACCCTGGTTTCTGTCCACTTCTTCATCTTGCAGGAGAACACCCAGAAGGCAAGGACATTAAATAGTGCCCCCAAAAAGAAAATGAGGCAATATAGAGCAATTTCAATGAGGCGAACGTGGTGATGCAGTTCTACATTTGTGGTGCTGCAGTTGTTGGACACATTCATTGTCCTGATGCTGTATGATGTTCTGAGACCTGAAACAGGAAAAGACATGGTAAGACCTGTTTGTAGATGTAAAAAAAAGCACGTATAAGTACATATGTCCTTTGTTAAAATTTGAATTTGAGCTTTACAGAGCTGTCTTTCTCAGTCAGCCTGTGCCATCCTTTGTCAAGCCTTGTTTATGTTCATTCACTCTGAGAGTGTCTCAGGGCACACTTCCAACAGGACATGGCAGACAGCCTTAATTAAATAGGAATATCTGGAAGTGTGTGAGGGCAGAAGACAACACGGCACGTAGAAGAGCCCCCATAGGTAGTGAGCACCTCCTGTGACAATGTGAACACTAATTCCTTAAGGCAGGCTGTGCAGATGATGTCAAATTACCCTTAGTTTGGTGTTGAGCTAGGGCAAGGATTGCAGCAACCAAAACTAAAGCCCAGCACAACCCGTGAGCAAAAGCTCTTCTGTCAGTTCTGCTGGTTTTGGATTCAGATGGGGGTGAAGGGCTGGGAGTGTAGATGTCACTTGATAGAAATCCTCATGCTCTGGCTCTAACTGGGAAGGTTTCTGAGCCTTTACATCGCCTTGTGAACCGGGATCTCCTTCTCCAAGGTGAGGAAAACAGCTGAATCTGCATTCCTGCTCCCCAAAGGCATACCTGAAACCCTAAGGGAGACAGTGAGGTATGCTGCTCCCCACCTCACCAGGAGGGGAATGAGAGATGGAAGGATTAAGCTGATTTTAAGCCCATTTGTTCCAGGAGAGAGTATGAGTCTGCAGATGCAAAGCAGAAAGCTACATCTGGAAGAAGGAACACCACTGCAAAACTAGGAGCTTGCTGTTAAAGGCTGAATTAGACGGCTCCTGCTCCAGGCAGGCATCCAGCAACCCTCAGAAATCTGTGTTAGGAGCAGTAGATGTTGAGCCTCTGTCACACTGGCTGCAAGATGTTTTGCAAGACTACTAATCGTGTAGAGAGTGTGAGTTCGTGGGTTGATAAAAATCATCTTTCAGCAGAACCCATCTGTGCCAAGTGGCTTCATGTGACGTGCACAGGATGGGCATTAAATTCTCTGAACCGGTGATTCTGAGTATCTGTCACTCTGCTTGCATCCAAATGCACTTCAGAAAAAGAATAACCTTTCAATATAAAAAGTGCTTTGCCACTCTAACAGGAGAGTGAAGTGGGGAGGGATCTGGTGAAATCCTGTGGCTTCCAGGGACATGGGAAGGGATATCACACCTGCCTGGTTAAGCATTTATTTGCCTCCACCAGCAATGCAGACCTTGTGGCCAGCTGGTGAAGGCACTGCCTGCAAATCAGAGTTCAGCTCTAAAGTGACTGAAAAACACACAAATAACTCAGTTGCTGGGGGTATATGTAAGTGTCACTAATGTGACTCCTGCACAGTTCTTGTGTGCTCAGGTCTGGGTTTCCCAATAGAGGCTTGCTGCTCACTGCCAGGACCCTGTGAGGAAGGGGACACTTGTCCCTGAGGAAAACCTCTCTGAAATATGGAAAGTACCAGCAGGGAACTGTCACTGGTTATGGCCACTGGTTATGGCACGAGGCAGAAGTCTGACAGCTGCACTGGTGCCCAGCTTTCTTTTCACTGCCCTGGTGTGCACTGCCTGCAGCAATGCTGGTCAGCAATGGCTGTAGCAATGCCTGCAGCAGCCTCTGCAGAGGTGCAGCACAGGCAAACCACATTTCTGGGCTCTGCAGCATCAAAGGAATGTGTCCAGTGCTCCCTTTGGAGCTGCAGAGCTGTTCCAGTGCAGTTCCAGCAGCAGGGCTCACAAGTGCTCCAGGCCACAAGGCAGTCCAGAGGCTGGGAGGAGGATGGAGAAAATGAGTAGAAGGTTTAAAGTGGGCCAAAAAGCACTGATAGAGTATGACTAGGCAAAAAAAAAAAAATCTTTAAAGAGAGCAGCTTGACCAACTAGCATAACCTGTGGCTGCTGGAAATGCTTCATGTGGGGTAGATGAAATGCCTGCAGCAGCAGAGGGGCTAGGCAGCAACTTACAGCTGTGACAAAAGGATGGAGACAGCTGTGAAACAGCATCTTGCTGCTGCTGGAAGACCAGGAATAGGCTGGGGTGTGGGAATACAGCTCAGAAGCAGGACTCAAAGTACTACTGAACTCATTGCAGGAGTAGATGTGCTAGAGGGCTACAGCCCTGGGAAGTCAAGGCAAGACCCTGAAGAGATCAGGGTGTATGTGTGTATGTCTGTGTGCAGGACAGCACAGGCCTGTACAGGTCTGCACTAGCCCATAGCTAAGCAATGTTACTAAGAGACATGGATATGGTTGTTATGCCTGAAAGGTCTAAACCATAAACTATAGTTTTATAAACTATAAACCAGCAGGCTGTTCAGTAAAACTGGCTTCAGGATGCAAACCGTGGAGAGCCCATCTCTTCAATTGCTGACACTGGGGCTCCACAGACAAGGTCACCAGTCCTGTGCAGGGTGTGCTGCTACCCCACCACAGGCTGGGGAGGGCTGCCCAGCAGCTGTCCCCCAGCACAGAAGCTGGTGACATCTGAAGAGGAAGGCCCAGGCTGGGCTTGTTTCCTCCAGCAGCTGAAGAAGCAGGAGGCTTCTGCCAGACCCTGAACGGAGAGGCTGGAGAAACAGATGCAAGGCAGAGGCTGAAGGCACAGGGGATGTTGCAGTAGCACTGTGGTGGCTGCATCCAGTGCTTTTCCAGTGGGAAAGCAGATGTACTGAAAGAGGAGTCTTGCATGGAAAATCCTCCTTCCTTCCTTCTGGGGAGAGCTCAGAAGTGAGCAGGCACCAAGGGCTGAAGTGTGAATATGGTGGGTGAAATAAAGGGTGACTGTGGAGGATGAAGTGGCTAAGGACAGATGGGAGCCCTGGTGGGCAAGGGAAGGGACCTGCAACCGAGCAGAGGGAGAGCAAGAAGGAAAATGGGGGTGGAGTTGGGTACAGCACAGCATCTTCTGCATCAGCTGCCCTCAGACCTGCCACCTCCATGGCAACAGCCCTGACTGTCACCAAGATGCCTGTAAATGGAATGGGTGGCTCATTGAAGATGCAGCACGGGTGTGAGAACAGAGCTGGCCTGCCCTGGGCAGGAGCTGGGCTGGGGGAAAGCATGGCCAGAAAGAGGGAGCAGGCAAACTGCCCCCATGGCAGAGGAGACCCAGGTGAGGGCCCTGCCATGGTACTGAAGTGAGGAGCTTTTCCCCTCTGTTTCCAAATAGCATAAAGAAATCTGCAAACTGCCTGCTCCAACCTTGCTGCTGCTCTTCACACCTCTCTCAAATGCAAGCATATAAGGCACAGCAGTTTTTTCTCTCTTTTTTTGATACTTGTGTTCTTTCAGGCTCATTTATTACTGCATCCCTTTGAAAACAATAATGTGGTCACCCTAATCATGATCTGCTTTGATAGATGCTGGAAGGAGTTCTCATAGAGAAAAAAAAAAAAAAAAAAAAAAGTTAGAATCAGTAATTTCCTGTGCTGGGGTTAACTTCCAGTTCTCAGCTGCTGCGATATTCCAGGTAAAGTACCCAGAGAATACCTTGGAGTAAGAACAGAAGCTGAAGGGCTCAGAGATCACAAGCTGCCCCAGGGACTCCTGCCTCACAGGGACCTTGCTGCCCCACGCTCAAAGCCTCCTCTGCCTCCCCCCAGCCACAGCAGGACCCTGCTCAGCAGTTCCCAGACAGCAGGAGAAGAGGGAACAGTGATATTACCTGTGGAGTTCAGGTGACAAAGGCAGCAGCAGGGGCCCCCCAAGGCAGGGCACAGGGGCTGGGCAGGGCGAGGGAGGCTGGAGGACAGGCACGGGCTGCTGTGCAGGGCAGGTGCCTGGCACCAACAGCTCCCTGCTACTTGAGGGTTTCCATAGCACCTCCTCTTGCTGCGTAACAGAGATTTCACATCAGTCAGGTTTTGAACTGTCAACCTTCTGGCCAAATCACTCATGGCACTACTTTGCAGTGAGCCCTGGTGCCTCACCGCTCTGCAGTTTCTGAAAGGGTGTGTTCTGTGGCTAACAGAGATGTTCAGCAACTGGGGAGTTGAAATGCCATGCTGAAGGCTAAGCTAAGTAAAGTCAGGAAGGTGCAACACGTAGTCTGGATCCCCCCATGCAGCTGGAGGTACACCTGAGTGTTGATCTGGCTTGGGCTTGCACAGCTCTGGACATGGAGGTGAGCACACGGAGCAGCTCGGCCAGTGGTGTAGGAAAACCTCCCCAGCCCTCCTCAAATGCTCCACTCAGATGGTGCCTTGGGCTGGGTTTGGTGCCTGGGGCATGGATCATGGATGGAGCAGGAGAGGCTCATGTTGGGGCCAGCATTAGGGCTCTGGCCTGCACCCCTGCTTGAGCACAGCTGCAGCCAAACCATCAGAGAGCTTCAGCAGGCAAGTAAAGCAAGGCCTTGGCATCTCACATGGATGGCAAAGAGCCTCACTTGTCAAAATCTGCACGGACAGAAGTGGAGGGGGCTGTGGAGAAGTGGAGAGCTGTGAGCCCCAAAGGGCTCTGTAGTGGGCTGTTTAATTGGTATCAGTAATCAGCTGCTAGTGGGGACTTCTTCACTGCACACTCAGCCTTGTACCTGCCAGCTGTTGCACTGCTTTGTTGCAGTGATGCACTGGTGGTTGCTGCTCTTCAGTCAGCACAGTGGGTGCTCTCCTGGCTGTGGGAGCTGTGAGAGAAAAGGAGAAGCTGGCTGGAGCTCATGCTGTCAGGCACTGCCATGGTGAGTGAAGGATGGCAGGATGTTCCATGTCCCTGGCTTGGGAGGCACTGGGTGGCACCAGGCAAAGGAAGAGCTGCAGCACAGCTGCCAAACGAGGCTGTGCAGGGGAGGACACCAGGCACAGGATCCTGGAGATAAGATCCCTTGCTCTGCTCCACCACAAGGCTTCTGCAGCTTGCAGCCATCCCATAACCTCAGAGATGTGCGTGCTGATCACAGCCCCCGGGAGGTAAACAGGCATCAAGAGTCCTGGGTGTGCCTGTCACAGCAGGAACAGCCAGTGTGTAAGGCAGGAGGCACGGCAGATATCTCTGAACCACAGGCTGATAAGCCCCTCGGATAGCATCTGGCATTTGTGAGATGCTGTGGAGGAAGGGGGCAGGGACGCACGGTGACATGAAATGCTGCAGGGGCTCTTTGGGTCACAGTGGGCAAGTGGGACAGGAGGGTCACAGCAGGTGTTCAGGGACAGGAAAGATCTGTGTGAAGAGAGCCACTTGTGGTATTGAGGGGCCAAAGCAAAGGTGGTGGGAGATGTTTGCCTGTGGCAGCTGCAGCTGCATTTGCCAGAGAGGCTGATGGTGTGAGATATTTTGGAGTTAGAGCCCAGGTGATGGCCTTGTTCACAAACACTGAGACTGGAAAGAACCTGCTGAGGTTTCCACCATCCCTTTGCTCAGAGCCATTGTCTGAGGCCATGTCCAGTTTGAATAGTTTGGAAGGATAACAGTTTTTGAATAGTTTGAAGGATATCTCCACACATTCTCCAGGCAACCTGTTCTAGTGCTTGATCATTCTGAGAGTAAACTTCTTTTATGTTTAAACAGACTTTCCCAGGTGCTTTTTGCTTCTTGCCCTCTCAGCAGTGTAAGGGAGAGGCCAGGAGGCAAAAGGCACAAACTGAATTGTAGGAGTCCCTGTTTAAACATAAAGAAAGTTTACTCCCTGCCACTGGGTGTTCATACACATGGATCAGATCCTAGAGAGACTCCTCCAGGCTGAATAGTCCCAGCTCTTTCAGCCTCTCCTCACACAAGAGATATTCCAGTTCCTTAATTGTCTTTTTGGCCTTTCCCTAGACCTACTCCAGTAGGTCCAGGGGTTTCTTGTACTGAAGGGCAGCACTGGATGCAGTGATAGACTGAGACAGTCTCACCAGTGCTGGGCAGAAGGGCAGGACTCACCTCCCTCGAGCTGCTGGCAGTGCTCACTCTTACGCAGCTGCTGTGTCTTAGTTTGGAAAGACAGGTGTCTGCCAGGGAAAGCTGCAGCTTCCCTTGGAATGGAGAATGTAACCCCCCTTCCTCTGAATTATTATACATCTGAAATTAAGGTCTTTCAGGCAAAGATATGGAAATAGGAATAACAGTTCTTTACTAGGAATATTAAAAATAAAAATGTAGTAGTACAAAAAACCAACCAAACAAAAAAGAAAAACACTCACAGAGTCAGAACACAACCTGACCCCCTGTTGGTCAGGGCATTAGCAGCAGTCCAGTCAAGTCCTCCTGCAGTAATAGTTGTGGTTCTGTTGAAGCAGAGATGATCCTGTAGAAGGGTGCAGTTTTCCTCTGAAGGTCCAGTGGTGGTGAGATGGGTCTGGTCTCCCTCTGGGAATCCAGTGCACACAGGCTGTGCTGGTGTTCTGAATCCCAGGTTTGATCCAGGTGGGAATGCTGGGCTCCCCCCCCTGGGTGGAGCATCTCCCAGTAGGATGATGTAATTGTCTCAGCCCTGCAGTGAGCCTGGATGGCCCATGAACAGCAGATATCCCCTGGAGAGAGGATGGGTCCTGGAAGAGATAAAGAACACTGCCCCAGCTGGTTGAACAGCTGCCCATTAACAGAAGACACCCACCCTCTCCCCTGGAGTCACCAGGAATGGGTCATAGAAGAGAAAACCACCTCCCCAGGCAGTTTCAACAGCTGGGAATAGAATACATGCTTTTGGTTACATCTTGCATTGCAGCCCAAGACACTGCTGTCCCCTCTCCCTGCTGCCATGGCACACTGCAGGCTCACCATCAGCCTCATTTCCTCCTGGAGCCCAGGTTTTCCCTGCCAGACTGCTTTCCAGTGGGTCAGCCCCAGCTGGTCCAGGTGTCTGGAGTGATTCCTCCTCAGCTGGAGGAATTATAGGGGCTGTTCTGCAGCAGTCTGGATGCTCTTTCCTGCCTTTCCTGAAGGGTGACATTTGAGGAGACAGCAGTGCTGCAGGGAAGAACACACCCTAAGTGTCAGCTCACGTGCAGGCCTGGCTGTAAAAGGTGAGGAGATGAGCAGCAGTGGAAAATCACTTTGTGCCACCATAATCTGCAGGGGCTGAAGTGGATGGTGCGGACTAAAAATGCCAGTGTCAGAGGAGATGGAACTCAGCCCATGGAGCTCCAGCTGGTTTGGAGGTGGTGACCCAGGAAAGAGCCCCAAAGAGGGCTGTAAACCAGGAGGGTGAGGTGGCTGGGGAGAGAAGTCCATGGATGTGGGACAGGGATGGATACAGGCTGGCCAAACTGGCCAAACTGTCCAGGCTGAAGAGCTCCACCACTGAACAGGGGACACAAAGACACAGCAGTAGAGGACCTCTGGGATGGTGGCAGCCAAGCAGCCCTGGGGGGAGGTCAGGCTGTGACAGGGGCACCTGCCTGCTGCCTGGATGGAAGGATTCATTCCCCCATGGACGACAGGAGAAGGCTGCTCATGCTGGGTCTGCCTGAGCACCTGGCATTTTTTACCTGTCTTCTACCAAATCTCAGTGCTAGAAGATGCTTAACTGGTGCAGATTACATCTGTGTCCTGCTAAAATATAGTACACTAAGTAAGACTAAACAAAGTGGGTTTGGGTGTAGTGTGAAACAGGGGCAACTCCTACATAAGACTCTGCAAACCTTCATGAGCCAGCCTGGGCAACCTTCAAAGGCACCACCTTTTCCATGACAGCAAGACAAAAACTCTCTTCAACTTGGTTTGGGTTTTTTTCCCCTTCCCCTCCTTCAGTCATGAACATCTCTTTCTTACATAATCAGTTTGAAAGGTCACTTTGTTATGCAATCCTCTGGGGTTGGAAGGTCTTCACCTTCATTAATATTCCAAATTCAAGGCTTAATTTATCTACCATTTATGTTCATATGTCCAAGAAGGAGGAAAACAAAGATGGGCTAAGGATGGCAGTGTTTGCACAGCCAGCCATGCTTTACTCAGGGTGGGCTGCAGCAATACCCACTTGGACAATGCTGTAAAAATACATCCCACAGGTGCCTCTGAATTGAGCCATTTTATGTATGACCAACCCACACTGGACCAAATCCTCAGTGCTCTTCAGGCTGCACTCCAGCCTATCCTGCCTCATTATGATGATGCTATAGACTCACATCATTGATTTCCCGAGAAGAAAAACTCCCTTTTGCTCTCTCTCTCTCCCTCTCTAAGGATCATTTTGCTTCTGAGTGCCCCGTGTTTCCGTGTTTGAGTGGAGATATCTAATGCTTCAAGAGCTCCACCAGATTTTTTTCATCACTCTCCCTCAACCACAAGACACTCAAAAAAAGTGTTTTGGGAAAAAAAAAAAAAAAAAAAAAAAGGGTTGTTAATGGGAGTCAACAGAAGAGAGTGGAAGTAAGTCTGGTAATTGTAACCCACAGTCTGACCTTGTCTAGTCCCAGCAGAGCAAATCAATTTATCCTTGGCTTTGCCCAGAACTCTGTAATTTGCCTGTAGTTATCTGCATTTAGACAGAGGCACTTTCAGCCTGGGAGAAGCATCACTCCTTCAATATCATACATATGAGGGTTAGAGGCTTTTGCTTATGCTTTTGGACTTTGCCTACAGAACTGCTCTTTTCTCTCAATCTTCTAGGTATTACTAGCAGAGACTAGGCTGAAATGTGTGTGTGCTGGTTTCCTGAAATAAAAGTGTTCCTAAAACTCACTGGATTCACCAGACTTCTTCCTCCTGCTCAGTTTTCCACTTGCCTTCTAAATCCCATTTTGTTTTTCATAAATGTGGATGAGAAGGAGCAGTTTAGCTCAGAGGTTTTTAAATGGGCAACTTTTGCTGCAGGAGGCAGGAAAGCCATCAGAGGGTCCACAGAGGTACGGGGAGGGGTTGCTCCAAAAACATCCACTTTCCAGAAAGAAAATTGCCCCAGCATTTAAGACCTAGAAATAACCTGGCAAAGGAGAGGTGATAAATTAGAGTCAAGTTGGTCTCACCTCATTTGGAAAGGTGATGATGAGTCTGTACCAAAAATTTGCTGTTACATCAGACCTGTTTCCATTCCCTGAAACTTAAAGCAAATTTAGAAATACAGCTTAATAATAACTTTAATAAATGGAAATTTAGGAGTAGTGATTTAGAATCACCCTTTGATTCGGTACTTCCTGAAGGCAAATGAGCTAACTGATCAGAGAGGGAGGTTTGGCAGAGAATAATCATGCCAAGGAGTTACATTTTGATTTTCTCTTCATTCTTGCGTGTCAGAAACTCACCCTTTTTTCTGATAGAGAGATGAGCAACACAAAGAAAAAGCCACAGAACAGCACAAAAAAGGGAAAATTCAGTGTGGCAGCCTGGTTCGTGACACAGTGATGATGGCTGATCTGTGTCACAGCATGGCACAGGGCACTGCCTGCACACAGCCACTGCTGCCTGGCAGGGCTGGGGCTGGCCTCCTCAGCACCCAAGGGAGGGGGAAACCTGGAACAGTGTTTAGGGGAGGGTCCCTGAAGGACCTGGGTTTACCCCTCCTGTATGAACCTTCCATGACATGAGCACTGCAGGCCCCTGTCCCCAGCCCCGTGAAGATCAATGTCTCATCAAGGATTGAGTGGCTAAAAACTTGTTCCCTACCAGAGATACACAAGATCTGTCAAGAGCTCCAAAGCACTAGGGACAGAGGGCAACCAGCTAATGACAAATGTTTTTTTGTTGGGGTTTTTTTTTTTTTTTTTTTTTTTTTTTTTTTTTTTGTTTGTTTGTTTGTTTGTTTTTGTTTGTTTGTTTGTTTTTGTTTTGTTTTTTTTTGTTTTGTTTTTGTTTTTGTTTTTGTTTTTTTGTTTTTTTTGTTTTGTTTTGTTTTTTTTTGTTGTTTTGTTTTGTTTTGTTTTGTTTTGTTTTCCTTTTGCAAGCTACAGAGCATCAGCACAATACCATTGTGCATTGGAGTAACAGGACTGAAAGCACTGATACCACCCTGATCCTGTTGGGTGGTCTGAGGCACAGATTTGACTGTGCAGTTGTAGAAAATGTAATATGTCAGTGGTGGGATGGAGGGCCGCCTTGTAGAGCAAAACAGTAAGTTGGTCATGTTTGCTTTGATTTTCAGGCCAGGGAGGCATGTAAGCACATTTCTAAATATCCATAAAAAATATCTATCGTAACCTTTCCCCTTTGCAGGGCTGTGCTGACACACTGTGCTCAGAGGAGGAAACAGAGGAGCAAAGAACATGAACTTGGCTGAAAAACACGTTTGTGAGATGTGCATATTTCTCACGTGCAAGGACAGAAGGCAGAGAAAGTGTGATTTGGTAAGGTCAGCTTCAGCCTCTGACACTGGAATTTAATTTTGAGCTTGGAAATCTTGACTTTCAGCATCTCACAGTGAAAACCAGTGAAGATGTGCACCCACGGAGAGCCACTTATTTACACCAAGGCACTTCCACTCTTACTTAATCATTCTGTTATCCAACCACTCATCAAAGGTAAGAAATCAGCAATGCACGACAGTTCCAGCCTCCTAGCCCCATGCCAGACCCACCCTTCTGCCGAGAACCCTGACTACACTAACAGCTCTGCCAGCACACACAGCCTTGCCATGGGCCTCTGACTTCCAGACCTCCCTGTTGTCTAGGAAAAGAAGAGAACCCAAAAGCTGGGTGGGGAAATTGGCCAAACAAGGCTCCATGTGGTGGTGGTGGCTGCTCCCCCTCCCAGCACTGAGCAGGGACTGTGCAGAGCAGTGAGCTCAGGGCATCAGGGAGCACATGAGAAGGGGAAAACGACAACCACATGAAGTTGTGCTGGATCCCATTTAAACTGCCAGGTTCATGTGGTGTCTGGGTCTGTGTCAGCTTTGCTCCAGGACCTTTCTCCTGTGTGACAGCCTTTGTCACCACAGCTGCAGCAAGGCAGCAAATTTCCCCACAGCTCCTTTGTGCAAATATCTGACTGCAGTGCAGATTCCAGATGCCACTGATACGGCCCCTGAGCCTGCACATAAACAGCCCTGCACCTTCTCCTGCCTGTTTAGGGCAGGGCTTCCCTCAGTGCTTGGCAAACCTGCCCAACTGTTGTGGCTGCAATAGTGACAGCAGCCCCTTTACCCTTTTTTGGGTCCCTGCCCTTCACCTCTCCCTAGCTTCAATGGCTGAAATATTTTCAATGCTTTAAAATACTCATTTATTACAGTATTGATTGTTTTGGAGAAGAAAAGACCTCCTGTGAGAGGCTGATCCTTAAGAAGCAGCACAGACATCTCCTGACTGCTTGTCCAGCAGAACACTGAAGCACAGTGATGTGACCAACTTGTCCAGTTGCTTCCAGAGCCCTGGGATGAGTTAGAGCACTGAGCCCCTCTCCCAGCACACCAGTGATCCCCATCTGAGAGAAAACCTTTTGGGGTTACGTGCTGGGATGTGATGGTTCAGTCTCTTTTTTCTCTTCCAAGGTCAGGATGAATAATACATGGAAATGTAGACTTCAAGTTCAGACTTGGATGTTTTTTGTTTCTTACCTATTTACAGACTCACGAGCCATGAACCCTTACTGGCAAGCTAGAGAAACAAGGTAAAATGGAGTACTTCTAACTCTTTCCAAGGTTATTTAAGTGATAATTACCCAATACCAATGTGACACCTATATTATTTATGATTTTGACCCAATAATAACCTTCCAAGGCCCACAGTGCAGCCCTTTTTCACCCAGTTACAGAAAACCACCCAAACCATAAAGAAGAAGGAAGAAGAAGGTGAAGAAGAAGGAAGAAGGTGAGGAAGAAGGAAGAAGGTGAAGAAGAAGACAACACCCAAACCCCTCCATCTTGACTCACATGTATTGCTATATACTGAAACCCCAAATTCTAAGTTTCCAGAATTCCGACACTGGAGGTCTCCATCTGCTGTGCATGTCACCACTGCTGCACACAGAGCAGGCCCTGACAAAGCCCCACCTGAGGCTCCTGAGCAAATCTGCTGCTGATGCTGCCTGAAATGCACTGCCCCAGCCACCCTCTGATGCAGTACCTTACAGAGAGCAGGCTGCCACCCTGAGGGTGACACTGACCAGGAACCTATGGGGACACATGTGCGGCTCTAAGTCGCCTGTGTGACTTCAGGCTATTGCTTCATCCCAACAGCCCCTAAAAGGTGCATTATTTCTTTCACTGCATCAGCATCTTTCTGGCATTTCAGCTGAGATGTCGGTCGCTCCACTCATTGAGCACATTGCAGTGTGTCCCATATGCAGATGAAACCTCTCATCTGGTAGTTCTCCTTTCCTCCCTGAAGTAAAAGGTCAGGGAAAAATCAGCCTCCTCTGCTGATATTACCAGAAGTCATACAACACAAGTGAGATGTGATGTTTATTTTTTGCCTCCTAGACCCTTAGGTTTAAAAACCCACAGGCACAGAAAGTAACCTTCCATGACTTACTTGCATTCAATTTGGAAGCAATTTTCCAGTTTGCTACGAGGTGACAGAGTTCTCTATTGGTTTGTTAAAGTCCTGGGGTGCCTAACCACTGTTCCTATCAAAGTGCCCCAACCTTTCATTGCCACAGGAAGGAGGATGCTGGTCCTGCGTGGCTGTGGGCACTCACCTGCCCACCTCAGCCTTGTGCACCTGTGTGTGTTCAGGGAGGTCCCCACCAGCCACACAGGAGAAATTTCCTTCCTGCCCCCCGGCTGAGGGGCTGCAGCACTGAAGGAACCAGGGTGAGGATGGAGGGGGGCTCTGGGCACAGCAGGAGGGGAGCTGGGCCAGGCACCTCCAGCACCCCCCTGCCCCAAGCCTTCCTGCCCTCGCACCCACACCTCTGCTCTGCTGCCCCACAGCTGTGCTCTGCTCCCTCTCACACTAACATAAACCCACAGTGATGACTTATCAGCCTGACAGATACAGATCCTCAAACAGAAATACCCAGTAAATCCAAGCAAAACCATGTCCTCTCAGGGAAAGGAACAGGGAGCAAGGAAAAGATTATTTGTTCAACTTGCTTACGTGTTTATTGAAACCAGTCATGGTTGCTCCTTTCTCTTCCATTCAGCTATAATAATTTCACTGTAAGCCTTTTGTCTCAGGAAATCTCAGCTTGATTTGCTTTCCTGATTGCAGATCACTGTGTTGCTTTTCCTCTAAACAGTGATCAATCTCCACTTTGCTCTCAGCCAATTTGCAGTGGCTCTGCCATTAATACCATTTTTCTTATCATCTTACCTGATTCTCTAATACCCAAGGTGACCAGAAGGTTTTAGTCAGGGGGAAACGGTGTCTGAACTAGGTGTCTAAAGGTCATTCTTAACTTTGTATCATCATTTCCAGATAAAACAGTGTGTAAGTGCAAGACTTTATCCTCTACAATTCAGGTTAGCCCCACATGGTGTGGGCAGATTCTCATGAGAGTGATATTTCCTCTTGACATTTGAGCACTTGCAGCTCTCAAAGCCTCAAGCCTCTCTCCAGGGAAAGATCCACCCCTGGGAGGGAGGCAGGCCCCTGTTCAGTGCAGGAGCACCTGAAGTCCTAAACACGGTCCAGGCTGCTTTTAGGTGCTCCATCTATGTAGCAAAAGTGATTCCTGCCTGAAACAACTTGAGGGTTGAAATTGCCAGTTCTGAAGACACTGGCATCACCGTGGTAAGTCCAAACACAGCCTCAGCAGCCCTCCCTGTGAGCAGAGCTGTGTCTGCTGGGCTGTGTCCCTGCTCAACTCAGCTCTGGTACCTTCAGTTAAAGTGCTTTCCTCACACCAGTGTTAAATTTGGCTGTGAAAACTGACGCTCAAATTATTTTTAATGGCCAAAAAGAGGAAATAGGCTCATTTGTGGTGTTAAGGTCTGTCTGGAAGATGGCCCCTCAATGCCACAAGAATTAGATATGAATAACACCCAGCTGTGGTGTAATTCGGGCTGCTATTCCGTGCTGGTTATTTCTGAGAGCAGCAGGGGTGACATCTCAAATTCAGACTGCCCTGGTGACAGCGGGGACCTGGCACTGGGACATCATTTACACAGAGCTGCTGGAGGACCTTCTAAATACTTGCAGCTGGACAAAACAAAGTTAAACAGTCGGTCCAAAATTATTCTCGGGGTGTGGCCGTGTGCAGCCGAGTCCCCCAGGACACCTTGGCTGTTCACCTACCCCACAGCCTTTGCTGGGGCACTGGTGCATCCTTCAGAGGGGACAGGGGCAGCTGGCACCAGGCTCAGCTTGTTCACCTGGGTTTTGCAGCCAGGAGTGCAGAGAGGTGAGTGGGTGGTGTGGTAACCCACTAAGTGCCTTGTGTAGCTGGGAGGTTTCCAGGGAGTCACAGGCAGAGCCCCCGAGCTCCAGGCACTATCCAGGGGCCAGCTGTGCTCTCTCAGGGCACCAGGGCACCCACAGCTGTGGCAGCAGGGCACCTTCTGATGGCTGAGAGACTCCCCCTGCACTTGCCCTTGCCCAGTTCTGAAAAAAAGAAAAAAAAAATCTGGAAATATCTGTAACATGCAGAGCACGGGGACCTCTCTGGCTTTTAGCACGTCCCAGGAGCCTTAATTGGCCTCGGAAAAAAAGATCAAGAAAAAGTCATTAAGCTTTTCCCTCATTTCCATTGCTTATTATCTACCTTCTCCTTTGCCAGCCTCTTTTGGGATTCAGCCTTGGGCAAACAGTGCTTATATGCTTATGCCTCACAGCTCCTCTGTCTTGCTGTGATATGAAAGGGATCCTGAGGATGCCCTGCTGGGAGAAATGTGTCCTAGGAAATCAGTCACTGACACATCTGTTCAGAAATGCTGTTGTGTCAAAGGTTAAAAGAGTTAAATCTTATTTTTCTCCTGTGGTTTTGGTTAGGGCTGTTTTTTTCTTGTTTTGTTTTTCTTCTTGTTTTTCTTCTCTGCTGTGAGCAGAGGCTCTGCTTCATACCACCTCTGTAGTCTTTGAGCTCAGCAGCAGGGGCTTTACCTGCCACACACGCAGCTGCCTGGGCCACAGGGGAGGGAAGAGGCCAGTGAGGACTCCAACTAGCCAAAGGCTTTCCCTTATTGCTCTGGAGATTTTCACACAGGGAAAATTTCTGTTTCTGTACCAGGCTGTCTTTCACACAGACATTACTGACTTAAACATCCCAAGCAACAAATTTATTTTGCTTTTTCTTTGCCTTTTTAGTGTCTATTTGCCCTCAGTGCTAAATTAAAAACTTTTTCACAGTTTGATGTCCATCCTATTTAATTTCCAAGTTCCCTGAGACACACATTCCTCCCCTGACCCCTTCCCTGGCATGGAAGCCACTCCGGTCTGCTGGCTCCACAAGGACCATAGTGCTGCGCTCATCTGTTCCACCACACCCCATCTTTTGGGGAAGCTGAAAGGCTGGAGAGAAGCACAGACCACAGGTCTGCACTAATAAACACAAGAACAATGCTTTGCAGAGAGATCTGAACCCTGTGTCAGCAGCATGATCCAGACTGGGATACCCAAGCTTGCAGCTCAGGGCCAGGACATCTCTGAGACACTCTGGGGCTTACAGCCCTACAAGGATGTGATGATTTATAAAGATTTTTTTTTAAAGGGAATCTTTAAGAAATAAAAGACCCCTTATTTAATAAATAAGTTTATCAGAACTTGAAACAAGAATTACACTGATTTCTGAGAGCAGCAAGAGGAGCTGGCAGTGGGAAATAGAGCTGTCACGTCCTTTGTGACAGATAACCCAAGTTTTTTTAAAGTCAAAACTAACCAGAGTTTTGCTTCTATTGAATTTTCCAGTTTTTGTCCTGCAGCATTTAATCCTCTGTGATTAATTACACCCTCATTTACTGAGATCAGAATAGATGGGACCAGAGAGAGCCGTGTATAAAATAATAATCACGATTCACATAAGCCTCTTAGTTCATGTAAATTGTAACTTTTCAAATGCTGGCAAAGGGAGTTCCTTTCATTATCACAATTTCTCTCCCTGTAATTAGTCCTGTAGGAGGATTATTACTTCTCTTATCATTAGTAAGAGAGAAAAAATAATTTGCCACAACACTGTTGGCTTCAGTGCCACTGGTGTCTGTGGCTGGTGGAATTTCCACATCGGGACAAGGATAGACAGGACAGCACAGCCCACGGAGTAGTGCGAGCCAGAGGGAATTATCCGTGTCTCTTTCCTGCCCCTCTCCGGCCAGTACCAAAATATTTGCTTGGGAGATGTGGTGAGATGCCGGCTGGACGCTGATGCTCGGTAACCCGCAGAGAGGAGCCGACACCGGCTCCAGCTGCCCACGGCGCGTCTGAGCGCTGCCGCTGTCACCGGCGGGACCGACACCGCCCTGGGTGGCCGGCATCCTGCCCTGGGATCGGCCACCGAGCCCGGGGATCCCGGTCCTGCTGCCCCACCGAGCCCGGGGACACCCCGGTCCTGCTGCCCCACCGAGCCCGGGGATCCCGGTCCTGCTGCCCCACCGAGCCCGGGGACACCCCGGTCCTGCTGCCCCACCGAGCCCGGGGATCCCGGTCCTGCTGCCCCACCGAGCCCGGGGATCCCGGTCCTGCTGCCCCAAGGAGCCCGGGATCCCGGTCCTGCTGCCCCAAGGAGCCCGGGATCCCGGTCCTGCTGCCCCAAGGAGCCCGGGATCCCGGTCCTGCTGCCCCAAGGAGCCCGGGGATCCCTGTCCTGCGGCCAGCCCCAAGCCCTGCCCCGGGCCCCGCGTGTCCGGCGCTCCCCGCGCTGTGTCACCGCCAGGAGTGACCAGCCGTGCCCTGGGCGCTGCCCACACCCCGCAAACACACCGCCTCACCTGGCAGGGAACTCGCCCAGCCCGACGGGGGAGCTGGGCTGCCGAAAGAGGTCCCTTCAACAGGGCATTTATCCGGGGGTCACCACCTCCTGGAGCCTCCGAGCGGCTCTGGCAATGCCAAGGGGACACGGGGTCACCCTGTGTCCGGCTGTCCCCCACGCGGTTTGAGGCCACGTCTCGCGGGCATCGTCTGCCCACGGCTCATTTCCAAGCACTCGGCCAAACCATTCATGCTCCAGACGACTGGGAAAACCCTTTTCCCCAGGGATCCAGAGATCCTACTCGGAGCGGCCCTGTGCCATCTTGTGGCCGTCGCTAAAATTGAGGGAAAATTAAGTCGCTTCAGATGCCACATTTGGGTTTAGGTAATTCCTATCCCTTTTTCAGAGGAGAAACCAGTTTCAGCAGCAGCTGTGCAATTCCAGCCAAGTTTCCAGATGATCAAGGAGACAGACGTGCTGTACTGGAGCACCTTTCCCCTAAATGAGATTGGAAAGTCCTTTTGCCACAACAAATAGAAAGTGAAAAGATTTTCCATTTGAAATGAAACCGACTTTTTGACACATTTTCAGTAAATGGTCTGAAACATCCCACAGCATTCTCCTGGAAAAATTGGCAGCCCACAGCTTGGACAGGCACAATCTGCACTGCATTAAAAACTACCTGGATGGATACACCTCAAATTGTGTGTCCAGTTCTGGGCCCCTCACTCCTTGCCAGACATTGAAGGGCGTACCCAGAGGAGGGTGACAAAGCTGGTGAAGAGTCTGCTTTCCTCCCTTATTTTTATCTAAATGCAGAGTTTCAGGTGACTGACTTCTTGTGCTACCTGCCCAGTTACATTCGCGGTCTCCAGAAATGCTGATAAATAATAGCATCATGCTGGACCCTGTCCTTCCCCTTGGCAGCCCTGAGGAAAGGCAAGGAGCTTTCCCAAAGTGCAGGGGTTGGTTTAAAAAAAAAAACAAAACAAAAAACAAAAAACACCTGCAACAACAACTTGAAGGTCCTTACAAGCAGAAACACTCTGAACTGCCTCCTCCTTGTAATAAAGAAGTGATTAAAAAAAAAAAAATAAAAATGGAGGGAGGTTATCAGGCTTCACGCTCGGCTTTTCAGTACTAATTGCTCACGGCAACCAAGCTTTAGGAAATTGGACAAATTAACTTTATATTTGCAAACACAGAAAAATTCCTTTGTGAGTAGAACAATGGGGGTGTTTTTTTTTTTATCTCTAGGTCAGCACGTAAAACATTAAAATGTCTGAGAGTGGTCTCCTTACTGAAGGGTGGGCTATGACCAGAACTTACATTTTACAGAACTTTAACTGATAGGAAATACTTTACTCTGTAGCTGGCTGGCAGCTCAAGCCTCACCTTCCCTGCACCCTGGGCAAGTCTGGGTGAGCCCGTGCTCTTCTCAGCTTTACTCCGAAAGCTCTGCCGGCCCAGCTGAGGCTCGCACATCGCGCCTGCACACAGCCAGCGCCGTGGGTTTTGCCTGCATTTACCGACCCGCTGAGCTTTGCCCCAGGGAGCTGGGCAGCCCGGCCCGGCCCCGGGGGTCTCCATGCCCCCGGTGCTCCCCCGCGCTCGGGGCCGGCCCGGGCAGGGCGGCGGAGCGCCGAGCACACCCCTGCCCGCGGCGGGGCGATGCCGGGCCCGGCGCTGCCTGAGGGGACGGCGCCGAGCGGGGCCTGAGCCCCTCCGGGAGGCTGCGGCCGCCGTCTGCCGGGGCGCCGCGGGCAGCCTGCGCCTCTGCAGCAACCTGCTGGTGCTGCTGCTCTTCTGGCGCTTCCCCCATCAACCTGCTGCTGCTCAACATCGCGCTCGGCGACCTGCTGGGCTGCGCCCTGGGCACGGCGCCGCCCCGGGCACCGCCAGCGCCTGGCACGGCCTCGCCAGCGCTTCTGCGGGGAGTGCGGCCCGCCCGGGCCGGGACAGCCCGGGGACACGGCGGGATGAGGGGACCGCGGGGCCAGGGCACGGCTGTGCCCGCCGAGACGGGACAGCTCCGGGGAGAGATGAGGACAGCTCCGGGGAGATACGGGGACAGCTCCGGGGAGAGATAGGGACAGCTCCGGAGAGATGGGGACATCTCCGGGGAGATACGGGGACAGCTCCGGGGAGAGATAGCGACAGCTCCGGAGAGATACGGGGACAGCTCCGGGGAGAGATAGGGACAGCTCCGGGGAGAGATGAGGACAGCTCCGGGGAGATACGGGGACAGCTCCGGGGAGAGATAGCGACAGCTCCGGAGAGATACGGGGACAGCTCCGGGGAGATACGGGGACATCTCCGGGGAGATACGGGGACAGCTCCGGGGAGAGATGGGGACAGCTCCGGAGAGATACGGGGACATCTCCGGGGAGATACGGGGACAGCTCCGGGGAGATACGGGGACAGCTCCGGGGAGAGATGGGGACAGCTCCGGGGAGAGATGGGGAGAGCGGCGGCAGGTCCTATAGCCCCTCAACCCCACAGCCCCACAGCCCCACAGCCCTACGGCCCCACAGCCCCACAGCCCCTCAGCCCCACAGCCCCTCAGCCCCACAGCTCCACAGCCCTACAGCCCCACAGCCCCTCAGCCCCACAGCCCCACAGCCCTACGGCCCCACAGCCCCTCAGCCCCACAGCCCCACAGCCCCACAGCCCCTCAGCCCCACAGCTCCACAGCCCTACAGCCCCACAGCCCCTCAGCCCCACAGCCCCACAGCCCTACGGCCCCACAGCCCCTCAGCCCCACAGCCCCACAGCCCCACAGCCCTACAGCCCCTCAGCCCTACAGCCCCACAGCCCCACAGCCCCTCAGCCCCACAGCCCCACAGCCCTACGGCCCCACAGCCCCTCAGCCCCACAGCCCCACAGCCCCACAGCCCCTCAGCCCTACAGCCCCACAGCCCCACAGCCCCTCAGCCCCACAGCCCCACAGCCCTACGGCCCCACAGCCCCTCAGCCCCACAGCCCCTCAGCCCCTCAGCCCCACAGCCCTACAGCCCCACAGCCCCACAGCCCCTCACAGCCCCACAGCCACACAGCCCCACAGCCGCAGGTCGGGCGCGGTGGGGCTGGGGCTGTGCGAGGGGAGTGGGACCCCGGGCCGGCCGGAGCACAGGGCTGGGCTGAAACCTTCCCGGCCTCAGGGGGGGTTTGGCTGGAAAAGCCCAGCAGCCCCCAGGCAGCGTGAAGTGGGGGTCCTCATTGAGGCTCCACAGCGCGTTTCCAGGGGCTGCGGGAGAGGTCCACAAACTTAAAGCGATGAAAACGGAGCATAGAACCATCCTCGTTCAGGTTAGAAAAGACCTTAAAGCTCATCCAGGTCAATTACTAGGGCAGCGCCGGCAAACCCAGCGCTAAACCCTGTCCCTGAGTGCTCCGTCTGAGCTCGGGCAGCTCTGAGCCGAGATTTCCTGCACACCTGGTGTGTGGAAACAGGTGTTTCCAGGTCCCAGGTCCCAGTGCGGGAGTGGGCAGCACTGGGCAGGGCCGGCAGAGCAGAGCAGCCCTGTGTACCTGTGCCTTTCCCCTGTGTACCTGTGCCTTTCCCCCGTGTACCTGTGCCTTTCCCCAGGCTGTGCTCCCCTGCCAGCCTCGCACACAGAGGGAGAGTCCCCGGGCAGCACAGGCGAGGGGCTTTGGGGACGGCAGCTATGACAGACATCATGTTATACATAATAATAGCTCATGTTTTCAGGCTTCCCAGTGCTGATTATCAGTCCCAGGCTTTTGTACCACTGCAGACACACATCGGTGGGGCTCTCCCCGTGCCAGCATTCAGATGGAGCAGAGGCTTTACCAGCAGAGCATCCCTCTGCCCATTGGTGCAGACCTGAACACCCCCAGGGGCACAGCTTAGCCTGCTATCCAGGCTTCACACAACCCATTAGGAGGCACTGACATGGGTTATGGACACTCTAAAGAGATATTTACAGCAGCTGCAGTTCGAATGTTTGCTGCCATCTCTTTCCCTCATGAAGCTGTACAGGGTAACAAGCCAAATTTGTGCATGTAAAACATTTATTTGGCAAGGAAAGTTTAGTAGGAGTGTATCAGCATCCAGCAACATCCCCCTGTACCTGCCAGCATCACTTCCACAGTGCAGCCTGGGAGGTGCGTGTGGAGGAAAATTGCAAACTCTTATATCAGCTTTAGAAATTACCTCCCCTCCAGCATTTCTGCATGCAAAAGAAGCCTTTGATTTGCTGCTGGTGGTTTTATTGCCCCGTTGGTGTCTGCTGGCAGTACCCCAATTGCAGGAGACCCATATCTGTCTCTGCAAAGTCTCTCACAAGCTGCCTGTCCCCCTGAGGAGGACACACCGGGGCACTTCCCGGCACAAGGGGCTTCAGGGGATAGGTTTAATCTACAGCTCTTCATTATGCAGAGCATGAAATCCTTGTGAAGATCCTGTGGGACTGCACTTCCCCAATAAGGGTTCAGAAGGCTGCACTTCGCAGCTGGCAGAGGAGCACCAGATCAGCTCCACACTTAATCTTGAATTTTACAGGTGCAGCAAGAACCAACCGTGATGGAGAAGCCATCAGGATTTTGCTGCAGGTCCCACACACACACATGTGCAGACAGACAGATGTGCTTAATTGCTGATCAACATTTATAATTGACTGGCTTTGGCTGGACACATGTTTAAACACTCCCAGCTTTTTGTGAGTGGGGTCAGGCTCTCAGCACCTCTCGCTCTTAGGGGGACACCAGCAGTCCCAGTCCTTGCCCACCTAGTTTCCAAAGCCAGTGCCATCAGTCTCATCCATAGCTTGAAATATTTTTGGGGGAGACAGAGCAAAGCCTTCATTCATTAATTTTTTGCTGACCCAAGTGTCTGGTTTGACACAGGCATCATCTCTCTCATCTCCCTGGCTGTGCTTCCGTACGAGCGTTATTGCACCATGATGAGAACAGCAGAGCCTGACACCACAGCTACAGGAAAACATGGACAGGCATCATCCTGTCCTGGACATACTCGTTGCTCTGGACTGTTCCCTCGCTTTTTGGCTGGAGCAGCTATGGACCAGAAGGGCCAGGGATAACCTGCTCTGTGAACTGGCATTCCAAGGATGCCAACAACGCATCCTACATCGTCTGTCTTTTCATCTTTTGCCTCGTAATCCCTTTTGCCATCATTGTCTATTCCTATGGGAAGCTGCTCTGTGCTGTCAGACAGGTAAGTTGATTCCTCAGCTGTCTTTTGACTGTGACCCCAAACCAGGCAGAAGCTGTGGATCACCATTTTCCGCCTTTAGAACTCCTCTGCTGCCAGATGTGCTGCCACCCCTGCACACTGCCTGTCCTGTGACTGTCCTGGTGACAGGCTCCAGTTTGCCAGGGCTTTAAAAGTCGTACTCAGGTGTGTTCAGCTGGAGGTGATGCCCTGGGGTGGCTCCCTGGAACAGGGGCCAGACAAGATGAAGAGAATAAAGTGGGTGTTTATTAAAGGCCTTCCACAGACACACCTTGGGCACTCAGAGCCTCCCAGAGGTCACACCCAAGGTGGACCATGGTCACGGGTTTTTCAGACAATTCTGAGTTTGGTCCGTTTACATCTCAGGGGTGAATGCTGCAATTACAGCTTCAGGTAATGAAGTCATTTAGCCCCAGTTTGCTCCCCCCAATTCACTTTTGTTGATACTTTTCAGGGCCTGAGACAGGGAGGTGTCCTTGAGTCCCAGGCCCAGAGGAATTATTCTGTCTGAATAAAACAGAACAGCAGCTGACAGGCTTTAGAGTTAGAGCTTTAGAGTTATATCCTAAAGCAGTACAGGATTTGAAAAATATAAAAGCTAAAATCCTAAGGCATCAGAGGTTCCTATGACAGCATCACAGATGAGGGAAGTTTGCCAGAGCACTCTAGATACTTCAAATTTCCCCTAATAAAAACTAGGAAAGATTTACCTACCTTGATGAGGTTGGTCCTAGGATTTAAATCTGCAGGAATGCTATGGAGAAGTGAGCATTATCAGCAGGTCCAGTAGCTGTGTGGTCAGTAGGGAGTGTGGGAGCTGTGATTTCTGACTGCTCTTCTGAAAGCAGAAAAATGAACCCTGAAAAAAAAAAAAAAAAAAAAAAGGCTGCTAAGAAAATATTGCCATCTAACCGAGCTGCTGGTGGGATCAGGCAAAGCAGGAAGATGTAACCTAACAAACACAACCTGTGAGACAGACCCGTGACATGAAGCAGACAACCCTGGACACGAAGCAAAGCCAGTCCATAAATGACCAGGAGCTTTTCTTGCCAAGATAAGGAATATTAGCCTTAAACACTGATACTCCAGTGGAACATTTGGTACCAAACACCATTGGGGCAGCACTGCCAGCCAGCTGGAAATGCCAGTGCAGAGGTTTTTCCTCCTTTGTGAAGAACATCTGCCTTTAGCCACGAGTGCCAGGGAGTGATGGAGCAACACTCGCTGCTCATGGCACAGAGGTGCTGGGAGAGGCTGGTGAGCGGGGCAGCCCCTCCTTGGGGAGCAGTCTGTGCACAGGCAGGACTCTCTGCCAGCACAAAGGCATCATTCACCCCCTAAACACTGCCACACTGGGCCCCTGCAGCCTGGGAGCCCACCCCAGGCTGGCCTCCAGCTCCATCAGTGTTACCAGACCTGGCTTGGGCTCACCTCGTGCAGTGTGCACCTGAAGGGTAAGAGGGAATTAGATAAACCCCACCACGTGAGCCACATTTGCAGATGTAAACATTTAATTTAAGCTTACTATTGCTCAGGGACTTTGGGCAAAAGCAAATTAAATCAGTGGAGATGTTTAAATTAATCCTCATAGAGCCCGTTGTCTTGTTACAAATACTTTTCATTCCCCACAAAAGCCAGCTCAGTCCTCTCTGGTCTCCCTTTGCTGGGAACAACTGCTTCTCCTACACCACCATGGACCAGTGTCCTGAGTGCAGGCAAGGGCTGGATTTCATAGGACTTCAGTGTTTCTCTATCTTTTAAAGCTAAAAATACTGTTTTAGAGGTGCTGCTTGTTGTAGGCACTCACAGTAGCTGGGGTTGGAGCAGGTCCTGCTTGCAAGAGAGGTTCTTCCTGTCCAAAGCTCCTCCAATGGCCAGAAAGGGCAGGCAAACCTGCTTTCCTGTCAAGGGTTGTGCTGATTGATGTGTCAGAGTGATCCCCACAGCTTGGACAAGCTGTCCTGGTTCTGCCCTCTCCAGTGCCAACAGAACATTGACTTCTGCTGGAGCTGCATCTGTGCAGCAGCACTGAAGGGTGTAAGTTTTTACATTAAATACTCTTCCCACCGATGCAGCCATCACGTAAAATGTTAAGTTTGGGCTCAGGAGAGTTGTCTGTTTTCAGGAGAGCTGCAGACATTAACCAGGGTGAGTGACAGCAGCAGTTCAGGCTGCAGTAGACTCAGCAGCTTTAGCAGAGCCCTCTGTGAGTGCAGTGAGCAATGAGATCCCTTCAGTGAAGTGAATTGCTCCAGCAGGGACCACAGTGGAATGGAAGAGGGACAGGAGCTGTTACCCTCCCTGTCAGATGGGTGACAACTCTAAAGGTCAGGAGCTGTCTTTCCCATGCTCTCTGGTCCTGTAGAAACCCCCAAACATGGGAGAATAATAGGAAAATGGTTCTGTCTTGTCCTAAGTTATCCTCTCAGGAAGGGGGATTTTCCACGAGGAGGGAAAGTCAGAACTGGGTGGTGCTGCGGATGCACCTGGGCTCATTTGGGAAGCCAGGAGGGAGGGGAGGTGCAGGGGCAGAAGCCTCAGAGCCTCTCTCCTGCCTCCCATCCCCAGTGCCATTCCCATTCCTGACCCAGGCTGCTCCCAGCCCCTTGTGCTGCTGCCCAGGATCCCCCAGGGCAGCAAGGTGCAGAAGCAGCAAAATCCCTGGTGTGTGTAAGAGAGAGAGAGAGGGAAAAAAAAATAACCTTCACATCCCAGCTTAATATTTAAGGAATTGAACAGACATTTGTGTTTTTAGTGGATCCTAAATTATAGACAACACTCTAAGCCTTTAATGGTGCTTCCAGCTCCTGCCATGAATATCTGTCTGTAGCTGAGATTATCTGCACCACTTACAGGAGTAAAACTGTGCTGGCAGATCAGGGGGGTTGATTTCAGCCAGGCATGAAAAGTGGTATCCTTTCACTTGACATTTGTATTCTTATGCTCTGATTTCTGACCTGATTGTCAGCACAGGAGATACACAGGGGGCTTAACCTCCTGGAAAATGGGTCCAGGCTCCCGTTCCCACTATATTGCTTCAAGGCCACAGTTTCCTTAAACTTGAAGGAAATTTTCTCCACTGAGAACAGACCTGTTCTTCCTCCCATGTCTTGTTTGAGGCTGGCAGGGAATGGCCAGAGGGAAGGGTTTTTTCTGGGCCATTTAAAATGAATACCACAGGAGCTGGGATGTATTATAGCACACTGTCAACAATAAATCTGAATTCTGAAAACAGCCATTAGAAAATGAGGGCTATCTAGGATTCCAGTCACACTGAGCTTTAGTCTTAATTATCTCATTTCTGAGAAGGCTTTCTGCCCTGATGCAGATTTCATAGCTCTCCTGGGAAGGACTGTGCAGGGCCCAGGGAGAAGAAAAAGAAGGCTGCTGCTGTGCTGGGGAAGCAGGAGCCACATGCAGCTGTGCCCTGGCAGACAGCCAGAGGTGAGGGGCTTCATCTCTGTTCCTTGGCTTCCCCACAGTGCCCAGGGGATGGCAGGAGGTGGCTGTGCCCCTCATGTCCAGTCCCGTTCCTGAAAAGCAGAAATCTGCAGCTGGGGGTTGCTGCAGAGAGCAGGGATACTTCAGGATGCCTCGGGTTTTTTTGCAGAGCCCCATGTCACTGCCCCCACAGCTGAGTGTGCAGCTCCAGAGGGCTTCACAGGATCCATGCTCTATGGCACAGCAGAGAAGCTCTAATCCCTCAGCTCCAACCACTTGGGGGAAATGACAGAATTTATGAAGGTTTGGAAGTGCCGGAAGCGAAGGAGAGCCTGGGAGGCAGCTGCAGGCAGGCTGAGCAAGCTGTGAGAAGCAGAAGAGCAAATCTGCCTCTCCCTCTGCAGAGCCCAGTGGCCTGGGAGGGCCTGGCAGCCAGGGCAGGGCAGGGGCTCTCAGGGTAACCTGTCCCAGCACTGCCTGCAGCAGGGCAAACCCTCTGGGACGTGCAGCTGGGCAGTGACAGAGGCTGGATTCATCCTCATCCACAGCCTGGCTGCTTTGAAAAGCTTGGTCTGTGAGCTCTGCAAACCCCCTGCAGCCAGCAGATACAGTGCATGGGGACTCTCAAAGACAGCTTTGGCAATGCAAACAACTCATGGGCTGCCAAGAAACAGTAGTTTAGAATTTCTTGTAGTTTAGGATTCTTCTTCTAGTACCAGTACTTGGTAGGCAGCCCTGGGCTCACCCCGAGCTTGGGGATGTCCTGAAGAATGAAGGGCTCTCCCTGTGCCTGTGTTTCAGCCCTTGGCACAGCCCCAGGTGTGGTGGGTAAAGATGCCCAGTAAAGACCTGTCCAAGCAAACCTCCTGGTCAAACACGAGCTGCATCCCAAATTCTGGCTGCGAATAGCCACCTCACTGAAAGCAGCACACAGGCAAAATTCATGAATCCTGCAGGAGACAACCCTTCTACTGCCAGGTTTCAAACAGCTGTAGTCAGCACATGCAACCTTAAAAATGCTTGCTGGAAACAGATAAAGCATTTTGTGAGCACAGGGGTTGCAAAGTCATTAGTTAGAGTCATTGACAAGCTTGGCTGAGGCCTCTCACATGACTTGTCACAATGCAAATAGAATCAATCCCAGCTTTTGTGTCACTGTATTACAGTGTGCTTGGGGTTTTTTCCCTTCCATTCACAGATCACCTGCTCCTCTGTTATCTCCTTGACAAATGGTTCTGAGGGCCTGCCTTCAAATCACTGACCAGTGTTCATCCAAGCAGATCAGTGCAGGGCTCAATATCCTGCTTTTCTGCACAGACTGCTACCCTGGGTTGAATCATATCAGGGAAAATCTTCCTGGAGCAGTGGCCACAGGCAAGGCAGGAAAAGCCAACACCTTGGCATGGTCCCCACCAGCCCTCTGCCCCCCTGGGCCCTCATGTGTCATGGAGAAGAAAGAAGTGCAGTGGGGAGGCATTTCACGTTATGTGGTAACTTCATTACATCAATTAGCAGGTCCAGCAGTTCCTAATGCTGGGGTTATAGCTTACAATAACATGGGCAGGAGAAACTGGGGAGAAGAGCACTGTTCTCCAGCAATTCCCTTGCACTGTTCTCCAGCAATTCCCTTCCACTGGCAGGAAGGGGAAAGGGTGATTCCACTGCCCCTTTAGCATTAATCTGGGCAGCATGAATAGCACCATGAACTGAGGCTGAGCTGGGCATGTGAGACAGACACACTCCCAAAGGCAGGAATCATGACAGCTTAAGCCCTGGAACACCTCAGACACCAGGGAAGAGAAAATAAATCAGTGTGGAGACAGCTGAGGCCAGAGGAGCTGCAGGAACCGTGCAGGTCAGAGACTGAAGAGGGAAATCACCTTGGGTCAATCCAGCCCCGCTCAGGATAACCAAAGAATTGTCTTTCCTGGCTTCAGCTGAGGTCCGTGCCAGGGAAAAGGCGGCGGGATGTTTCTGTATTTCCCCACTCGGGCGGCAGCAGGAGCTCTGCCCTTTCGGGATGCTCGTGGTTGGTCCCTGCTGCAGTTCCCCTTCTCAGAGCTGCAGGAAGGGCTCCTCCTTCTGTGTGCAGTGGGGGATCTGACACCTTCGTGTGATGCCTCTTGGGGCCACCTAAAAACAGAGGCCAGACAAAATCCAGGGAGTAAAAAGCAGTTCTATTTATTGAAGGACATTCAGGTACATTTTGGGCAGACAAACCCACCCAGGGGCTACACCCAAAAATGGACCTCAGGTCACAGATTTTCACACTTTTATAAGTTCGGTCCATTTGCACATTGCGGGTTAATCTTCCATTTACAGCTTCAGGTAATGAAGTCATTTACCCCAAGTTTGCTCCCCCCAACTCACTTCTGTTTCCATCTCTGGGGGCCTGAGGCAGTGAGGTGTCTTTGATCCCCAGCCCTGGAGAGGAATTGTTGTGTCTGATTAAAATGGGGAAGCAGCAGCTCACATTGTGTGTGGAGTTTAGAGTTATACACTAAAGAATTGCAGGATTACAAATACATGAAAAATACAGAAGCTAAAATCCTAAGGCATCACGTGAATACAAAGCACATGTGCAAGGAGGGCCAGAGCCCAGGTGCTGCCTCTGGAACAACAGGCAACTCTTCCCCCTCTTGGGGATACTGAGAATCCCTGGAGGATTTGCTTACAGAGGCACTGCCTGTCCTCAGCTTCTCCAAACTGTGCCACAGGATCGTTTGTCCAACAGCAGTCACCGAGCTGATGAACACACTGTGGATTTTTCTAGCTGAAAACAAAGCAGCTGTGGGTTTGGGGTTTTTTTCCTCCTGGAGCACAGATATTTTTCCACAGGTACTTCCAAACGTGGGCAGTGTTGGAGCACAGGCAGTGAGGGAAGCAGAGCCTTGCACAGCTCTGTCCTTAGGACAGCAGGGAGCAGCCGTGTCCTGCAGCCTCAGCTCCCCTGCCCTGGCTCTTCCTGCTGCTCTCTTCTTGTCACAGAGAACACTTGGGAAGACTTCTGTGCTTTTGGTACCTTCCTTTCTTCTGTTAGAGCCGGGATTAAAGCATGGAAGATGAAGTTTCCTCTTGTTTGATAAAGTGGTTTATTAATTCTTGTCTATAACAGTCTCACAGCTTGTGAGTTCCAGCCAACAAGGTAGAAAATGGCTCTCACTCCTTCCATGGTCTTTAATAAATACCCACTAACGAGGTGATACCTCTGTTATTTATACTTTTAACCCAGTAATGACTCCCCCGAGGTCCACAGTGCAAACCCTTTCACCCAACTAGAAAAGATCACCCAAAACCAAGAAGAAGAAGGTGAAGAAGAAGAACCCAGCCAACACCCCAAATCCTCCATTGTGCTCTCTATATATTACTATACAGTAAAGCCTTAAATCCTAAGTTTTCCACCCTGTGAGATCACACACTTCTATTCAAACTGCACACCCACAACCCCAGTGCCATCACTCAGTTTTGGAAGCCTCAGGTCAAATGCAGTGCTTGCTCGAGGGTGAAGCCTGAAATTCTCAGTTTCCAGGGTTCCACCCTCAATGAGAAGAACACACTCTCACCACAGTCATTTCTGATTGAGGAACCAGTGCAAGGCGCAGAAGGAGAGGAACCAAACCAATGCCACAATCAGTGCTGCTGAGATGTTTTAATCCCCATTCTCACTGGCTGATGGGCTGGGCAGACCATAACTCCAAAGGACACCCCTGCCCAGGCAGCCCCCAGGCCTGGGCGTGTACACAACCCTGGCTGTGCCACAGAGAGCTCAGGGGCTGAGAAAGATGAGGCCAAAATCACAATCCAGCAGCCCCCCATCCTGCCCACCCTCACTGCTCCAACCTTTGCAAACAACAACCAGGAGGAATTATTTCAATATTCTGGTATTTGGAATTAAAAATTAACCCCCTTTAGTGATTACAGGACCTCTCCTTACAGCCCTCTATGTTTATAACAGCAAGTGAGAGACGGAATTGAGATTTAAATTTTGATCTTAAATCATGTGGTTCACCCTTGAGGAGACAGAGAGGATGCTGCCAGCACTTCAAAGGATCTCTGACCCAGAGAGCTCCTCCCTTGCACACCACAAGGGCCTCACTGAATCCTCTGGCACCTTCCAAGCCCTCTCAGAAATGAGAAAAATTACTGCTGCAGAGGTGAAAGACATCATCAGCACAGCAGATGGAAATGGATTTCTTCTCTCTCTGCTGTCACCTCCCTCTAAGCTTTGGCAGAGGTCTATGTTAGTGCTGGAAACAGCAGCTTCCAGAGAGTCATCAGCAGTGGATGGTCCCTGCCTGGGCTGTGTGATCCCCTGCCAGCCTGAGTCTACCTCGCTTTGCTTACAGCCAGCTCGAAGTGCTTTTGGCCAAATTTCCACAGTACCATTCTTGGTAATTCACTTACCACAGGAGATTTTTCCACAGGCTTCATTTTCAGGAAAAGAAAAGAAAACACAATTTGTAGAGGCAAATCTTCCCTCAGCTCTTAGTGCTGGGCAGGAGCACAGCCCGAGGGGCAGGAGTTTTGTTTGGACCCACCAAACCTGTGGGTGTCCTCTCGCTATGAACAGGCAAATTTGGGGTGTTTTGGTGCAAACCCAACTCATTCAGGTACATGAACACGCCCTGTATTCGGGGTTGAAGCTGAGGCAGGAGGGTCAGTGGGGTTTGGAGCATATTTTGTACATCAGGAATGGCCACATTTGTCATCTGTCCCTTTTCCCTGGCACAGCCCAGTGGGGTGGAGGTCTCCACAGTGTTCCAAAAGCAAGGAGATCCTCAGGGCAACCCAAACTGTGTGTCAGTAACTGAGGGAGGAAAAGGTAAAACAGCACAGGAAAAAGGCACGGGGAAAGGAAATGTTTGACTAGGAAAAATTGATAATTTTGGTGGATTGTTGTCGAGCTTGAGCGATACAAATGCACTGATGTGGCTGAGGACTTCTCTGCCTTTGTAGATGAGATTTCTGTGCCCTCAGAAGAGAGGGGCAGCTCTCAGCTGGGCAGGTCACAGACATCTCTGCTCTGAAATCTGTGTTTGGGCGAGGAGAGGGCACAGGCACTGCAGGGAACCCAGAGACTTCAGGCAGGGAAAGCAGAGCAGCTCCTGAGTGAAGCCAAACTCCAGGCTCAGCTCCCGCAGCCCAGCACCTCTCCTGCAAAAAAAGGATGGAATTCTGGTTGAAATTCTGCAGCTGTTGGAGACAAAAGCAATTCTTAACAGATGTTTTATTCCTTCCCGTGCATAAGGTATTCCATTATCCATAAAAATACACTTAGTCCCAGGCAAGAAACCAAGAGTCAGGAATGCTGTGCTTGTGGAAGGAAGGTGCAAGGCTCTCCACAGCCTGCAGACAGGCTTGCTTCTGCCCTGGAAATCCTGAGGGAGGATTCCCAGCCTTGAGAATAACAGTGAGGGGTTGCCCTTGAAACTAAGACCCACAATTTGTCATGGGTTTCCATCTCCACTGTCCCCTGGCAGCTCAGCTCTGCTGGTGTGCAGCTGGGGCTGCCAGAGCCCCCCACTTTCAGCCAAGGAGCTCTGCTGCCCCTGCAGAAAAAGGTGCTGCATTTTCTGAGCCTTTCAGAGGGCTGAGAAACTCTTTTCATGTTTCTTTTAAAATTTCCCATTTTTAGGAAACATCACCCCCACTTCACACTCCCCCATCCCCCTCAAAAGCATGCAGAAATATATATTTAAATATATACATATACATATACATATATATATACACGCATATGCATATATATATACACACATATATACATATATACATACACACATAGAAATATATATATAAATCAGAGGGGCTTCTAATGGTTCTCTTTTACATAGGAAAAACCTGAGCCCCAACCTGTGGCGACAGGGCTTAGTTGGTATTGCACAAAGGGCACTACAAAAGGTTTGTCTTTCACTCAAACAATGGAATTTTGGATTTTAGTGATAAAACTAAGTGATATAATTTAGTGATAAAACGAAGCCTCGTGATATGTCAATTTTCCAGATCTGGTGCAGGAGGTCAGCACGTTGGGAATCTGGGAGGCAGAAATTTCCAAGGGGCAAACCAGCAGTGAAGCTGTTTTTTGCCTCAGGTCATTTGGAGTGTCCAGCTTTGCTCTTCCCCCTGTGCCCCTGGGCTGGGCTGCAGACTGCTCTGCTGAGCTCAAGGTGTTTCCTCACTGTTTTGTGGGGTAAAAGCCCCAGGTCTGTCAGGAGCTGAACTCTCCTCTCACAGACAGAATTAACACATACATGGAACAGAGCTGGCAACTTGCTTTTCCCACTCTCCTTCTCATGGCAGGGCACTGAATGGATGGGACCCCTGAGAAAGCCAGTGCTTCACTGTGGATTCAGGTAACGAGTTCCCAGCTTTTATGATTGTGCTTAGAGGTTTTTAAGCATAATGCAAAAGTTTGTATGTTAGGAGGGGTAGAAAAAACTTCCTTAAAAATAAAAACCAGCTTGTTCTTGCAACATTTCTGCATGGGAGTGTCAGCCATTTATTTCCTCTGCAAGCAAAACTATTTTTAATTGGTATTAGGACAGATGATGAAATGCTGTTAAACCAGCACTGAATGGCTGCCCACTGCTTCAGAACTTCAAGGAAATTCTCAGTAATCATAGAATCATAGAATGGGTTGTGTTGGGATTGAAAGGACCTTAAAAATCATCTAATCCCAACCCCAGAGGGTTGAGGGTTTCCCCTGAAGCATCCAATTTAGCGACCTGCATCTAGCAATCCTTAGAAGCAGGGCATGTGCTGATGGGCAGGGACCAGCAGGAATCCTCACATCCTCTTCAGAAGAAACCAGACTGACCTTCAACGCACAGGCTGTGCACTTTAATTGTATCTCCATTAGGTCACAGTCTGGTTCCTCAGCACATATTCAGACAACCCCAGCCAGGAGTTCTCCAGGGCAGAGCACAACTGGGTACATCTGATTCCACAGCAGTGATGCCCGAAGGTGCTCAGCTGCTGCCACAGCCCAGGAGTGCCTGTGCTGCCCCTTCTGCCTCTGCCCTGCTCACAGGGCTCAGCTGGCATGTTCAGGCCAGCACAGGCACAGTTTGGTTGAGGTTTTTTCACTTTTTCTCCCTTATTCTGACATTTCTCAAGGACCATCCTCTTAGTCCCACGAGTGTCGCTGTCAATTCTCCAAGCTCTAAATAATGGGGTGGTTTCACAAAAAGACAGAACACAGTCAGTCACTCAGCTGGGATTCTCAGATAACCCTGGAGATTCAGGAGCCTCTTGGCTAACCCTCCCTGGTGGCTGAGCTCTGCTCTCCAGGCCTGGATGTGCTGAGCAATTTCCACACCCAGTGCTGAAAACACGTGTTTTACTTTCCTAGGGAAGTGATGACTCTGTTCTTTCTGCACAGTGTCAGCAATATCAACCAGGGATTTGCTGTGTCCACTGTGACCTCTGTTTAAACCTGTCCTGATTGTTTGGTGCATTAGTCACTCATCCACATCCTTCTGCCTGTGACATCCCATGCCACACCACACAAACACTATTTGTGAGCATTTCTGCTCCCACACCGGGAGGATGGCTGTGTACAATCCCAATTATCGTCAGTGAAATTTAAAAAAAGGCAAATTAATCACTTCTGCAGGCTGAATCACCACCTTGAGGTGCTTCTCTGCAGGAGAAAACACAAAGAAACTTAGCCAGTAAAAAAATCAACACCCATGGGAAGTAAGAGAATAAAATATTGTAAGAGCAAGATGGGGCCAATGGCTTCCAGCTCCTCAGTCCTGCTAACACAGTACACTGGCCACTCATTCAACATATAAAAGACGTGATACAGAGGCAAAAAAAATCTAGGAAATTGAAAAGGTCGTTTTAGAAGCCACAGAGACTCAGTTTCCAGTGAGGAAAATACGAAGGCTATAAAAGCACATTTTTCATGGCTGTTTATTATACCAAAACCTACAGAAACAGTGAGATTCTAAAAACAAATTTCTTGCACAGCAGAACTGAAGTTTAGGTTTTTGACCAAACCAGAAGCACAGGACAGTGCACAGCAGGTGAGAGCACAGCCAGGGCACCCCGGGGCTAAACTCCTGCAATAGCATTGCTGCTGTTACCCCTGAACCAGGAACAGCCTGAACTGACTTCCCAGTCTCCATGGGCCACACTTGTGCTCTTAGCTTTCCTGGAAGTTATCAAGACAAAATTAAACTAAAAGCCCACAGTCCCGTTCATCAGCAGCGTTTTTACACAGCTCTTTGCTGTGTCCACCTCCAGAGGGGGATCTGAGGCCAGGCACAGCCCACAGTTCCATGGCATGGCCAAGTCACCCTCTGCTGATGGGGTGCAGCAGCATTTCAGGGTTGCTGGGTTTGGGTAGTTTTGCAGAAGTTTTCTGCATGGGTGCCAAATATGAACATCTAAAGTTTCCTTGACTGACCAGGGGAACCTCGCAGTTGAAAGCAAAAATGCTTCAAGGAGAGGTACAGAAGTGGGAGGATATTCAAACTTTCTGTCCCCATAGGATGAAAATAATAATTTCCTGCTGCTGGCAAGGAAATTGAAACCTTTCCTTGCTTACCCATGAAGCCATTCCCTGGCATCAGCAGCCTGAAAACTGCAAAGCTTTTCTCTTTTTTGAAGGACAAAACATTTCAAAAGTCAGGAGAGCAATAGCTGGTAGGGTTTACCTGGGGAGGGAGCATTGCCCAGGGGGAACAGTCAGCAGCTGAAGTCCCCCACTGGCTTTAAGCTGAAGCCAGTGGCCAAAAGCAGCTGTTCCCCCCTGTGCAGCTCCGTGCCCCACTGCAGCAGGATTTGCAGATTGCACAGCTCCTGTGACCCCTGCTCAAGGTTATTAAATGGGAAATCCCTCCAGAGCCCCCCATGCCCAGCCTCACACCAGCCTGATTTCCATCTAGAACACATCAGTAAAACATTTGTCCCCTCTGACCCTACCTGAAGGAAGAGGTTGGTGGGTTTTCTTTTCTGAATTTGACAGAAAGCAATGGCACCAAAAGGAGCTTTTGGTTTGCCTTGAGGTGTTCCACATGCAAGCCATCACCCAGCACCTGCCCCAGGTGTTTCCTGGCAGGGAAGCTGGACAAGAGGACCTCAGGAACACACAAAGAAACTGGGATTTGTGTGAGGATACAAAGCCCTGGCAGCTGGTGCTGATGCCTTTCAGTGCCTCTCATCAGGAGCCTCAAAAGCCAAGAGCACATAGTGCCAAATGCAGCCCCTCTCCTGTCTCCATCCCCGTTTCCACCCCAATCCATCTGTTTGGATTTCACCACACAGCCTGAGTGAAGTTTTGTACCAAGGCGTGCCAGACTCTCAAGAAATCCACACACAGGGAATGTGCCCTGCAAAAATTCTTATCAGCTTCAGGAGATACGATGTAAAAAGATAAATGTGAGCTTTCTGTCTGAGATGTCTGTGAATAAATCTGAGCTACTGATGCCTGTGGGTGGCTCTGAGTGAAATATTCACTTCTCACTAATGGAAATATTTTGATTAACAACTTTATTTGCCTAGCGGCAAATACCACTTTTTTTCCTTTTAAATCACAGACAAGTGTCATAAAAGATTTCATTTGCACATTAACAAGATATTTATAAAGTACTTGGTATTTGAGTTCCCTCAGCAGGCAATTACAGATATGCTCTATTTTTTGAACAGTTTTGGTTGGGTTTTTTAATTAGTCTCAAGGTGACTTCTAACACTCAAATACATCCCAATGGATTCCCCATAAATCTGCTTGTAATAATTAATTCCTCGTGCTTGCTGCAGCACTTCTCAGCACAGGCATTACACAGCAGCCACTGACAGGTCTGGTTTTCAAAACAAACTAGGAAACAAGGCTGAGGCACAGGCCAGCAGTGTTTATATGCAGTGATTTACTTTCAAGTGTGTGTGAGCCCAAATTCCAGAGGAGGAGCCTGTTGTAAATCACTTCAATTCAAATGCTGCCTTTTGCCATGGATTCAGGGAAGGAAGTTCTCTCAACCCCTTGGTATTCCTTGCCCCAGCACCTGTGGGTACAGGGCCCTTCATCCCTGCTGGGGGATCTCCCCTCGGGCAGTGGCTCTGGGAGCTGCTGTCCTCTGCTCTCACCAGGGCACTGCCCAGGACACTCCCATGAAAAGCTGGGATTTGGAGTAAGCTGGAGAAGGCTGTTGTAGATGAAGAGCACTTTTGCTGGTGCTGCTGATGCCTTAGGATTTTAGCTTTTATGTTTTTCATATATTTGTAATCTTGCAATTCTTTAGTGTATAACTCTAAACTCCACACACAGTGTGAGCTGCTGTCTTCCCATTTTGGTCAGACACAACAATTCCTCTCCAGGGTTGGGGATCAAGGACACCTCACTGCCTCAGGCCCCCAGAGATGGAAACAGAAGTGAGTTGGGGGGGGAACAAACTTGGGGAAAATGACTTCATTACCTGAAGCTGTAACTGGAAGATTAACCCCCAATGTGCAAATGGACCAAACTTATAAAAGTGTGAAAATCTGTGACCTGAGGTCCATTTTTGGGTGCAGCCCCTGGGTGGGTTTGTCTGCCCAAAATGTACCTGAATGTCCTTTCATAAATAGAACTGCTTTTTATTCCCTGGGTTTTGTCTGGCCTCTGTTTTTAGGTAGCCCCAAAAGGTGTCACTGCCCCACTGTCAGGGACACTCTGAGCATATCCCACACCGACCCTGCCCCGCTGGTTGTCTCCAGCCAGAGTGGTTCAGGTGGCACTGCCAGCCCTGCCCTTTGTGCAGCCACCCCAGGAGCTCCCAGGCACCACCTGTGTCCCCAGCACTGCAGTGCTGTGCCTTACCTGTGCCTGTGTCCCTCAAGGTGAGCAGCATCCACAGGAGCCCTGCCCATGGGTGGGAGCAGCGTGTCCTGGTGATGGTGGTGGTGATGGTGGTGTGCTCCCTCCTCTGCTGGCTGCCCTATGCAGCTGTGGCTCTCACAGCCACCTTTGGGCAGCCTGGGCTCATCACCCCTGCAGCCAGCATCATCCCAGCCATCCTGGGGTCTACAACCCCATCATCTACGTGTTTCTGAACAAACAGGTCAGTGAAATGCTCTCCTTCATTCATTTGGATTCAAGGCATGCAAAGAGTGACAAAATAGACAGGGGAGATAAAGAGAACATCAGTGACATCACTCAAATCCATGAGAGGGAAGCTCTGGAAAAGGGTTAGGGTTAGGACGAGGGCTCCAAGGAGCAAATGTGTTTGACAAATCTGCACTTTTGGAAGCTGGACGCCCAACTCCTCACATGTGCACATGGCAAATGATAGGTCCTTCCATTCCTTTGCACAATTTGACAAAAAGAGAAGAAATCTGTGTTCTGGCAAAAATGAAAACACCAGAAATTGTCTGAGGTGACTCAGACACGTGAAGTCTTGTGAGGATGTGAGCTCTTGCTGCCCCACGCCGAGCCCCAGCACAGCACAGTGCCCACAGTAACTCCTCCTCTTCACAACACCTCCTCTCCCCTCCCTGATTTATTCTTTTAACCCCCCTCAGATCCTTCAGGCACTCTTTGGTCCTGCTCTCCCCTCCTAAGAGCCGGTGGGAGCCCTGAGCAGTGAGGATCTGCCTGGAAGCACTGCCAGAGGAGCTGGAGCAGGGCATGGACACAGCAGGCAGCAGCTGGGGTGGTCCAAGAGAACAAAAGTGAAAATGAGCAGAGATCTACAGTGAAAAACAGAGAGCATCAGAGCTCTTCCCATCCCTTAGCCAGGTCCAGCTCCTCCAGCCCATGTGCTCAGGCATTGATCTTTGCACTGCTGGGATTACAGCAGGTGGATCATTCATTTCTCTGTGTCCAGCAAATCCTCCACTTGAAATGACTTTTGGAAGCTTTTAGGGAGGACAGACAGTAAATTGCTCAGTCTCTCTTGAAAACAAATGATGATGGTAAAAGATTGATTTAGGTCTGGCTTAAATTAGCTGTGGGTGTTTTTACTGGGACATGAAAAATTCCCAGGGAGTGAAAGTTTCCATGAGTCCATCCATCATCTCCACAGCATCCATCAGCTCCACTCACTGCCACAAACAGCTCAGAGGGGTGCAGGCCCTTTCTACAGAATTCCCTGACATCTTCCCTGGGATAGGAGCACTCCTTTCCCTTTCCCTTTGTTATTAACTTTTGAATAAACCCTCTCATGGAAGCCCCTGGAACACTGGAGAGCTGCTGCCACCCCCGAGCCGGGAAACAGCCCCAGGCACAGCAACACACAAAGGGTAACCCTGACTCCCTTCAAACACACCCAGCCCTGCTTGAATCCAGAGAGGCAATTCAGAACCCACAGGCTGATCTGAACGTGTGCATGGGCTAGAAAGAGCACTCCAAAACAGCACAGACTGTGCAGAGGGGTTCTCTACAGACAGTGATAAATTAATTTTTTAATAAATAGCTTGCTGAGAGGAAGCAGCTAGACCCAAACTGAACTGGGTTTGTCCATGCCAGAAGTTCACCTTAAACTTTTATTACCGGTGCTCCTTCATTTCGTTTGTGGAGGGTTTTTTGGGGTGTTTCCTGGTTTGGGATTTTTCTTAAATTCCACTTGGTTCCCATTGCTCAGTATTGTAGCAGCAATCAGTGCTCAGGGTTCCACGCTCAGTGCAGAATAAGAAGTCAATAACCTGGGTTTCTCTGCTCTCAGGAGAGAACCTCAGAGCAGAGGATGCTGCAGCTACCCAGAATTGCCAGGCAGGGGAGAGCAGGAGGTGTTGGGCATTCAGAAAACCACATTCAACACCAATATGTTCTTGAGGCTCTGAAAATCTATAGGAGTTAACAACTCACACAGCTGACATTGCCCTCTAATTCTGTGCAGTTTCTAAAACAAGTCTGTCCAGGCTCCTCCCCTACTTTGGTAAATGCTCAGAAATCTCTAATCAGGCTGGATAAAATCCCAGAACACGCCAGACAAAATACCATTCAAATGCAGGAAATGCATCCAGGCAAGGACTAGGTGAAGGTTAAACAGATTGAGGAGACTCTCGAGCAGTAACAGAAATCTACTGGGGATGAAACAGCTGCAGAAAGGTGCCTGGGAAGAGCCATGTGAGCTTGACCAGGAGGGGAGGGGGCAAAGCAAAAACCAGAAAACAGACAGTACTCCCCACGAGTTTTGAAGCTGCTTAATATTTCAGTGCTCAGTGAGAGGCTGATGAAAAATTTATGATTATTGCGAAGTAAGTGTTTAATCCTGAGAAAATGCAGTTTTTCACTGAAGAAAAAAAAAAAAAAGGAACCTCAGCTGATGCAAAATTTGTGTAAAACTTTGAAAAAGCCATTTTCCCCAGCAAGCAAGGCTGCTGATGAAATACCAGCATGATTTTTCACTTGGCTGTTGATAACAAGAGTTGTCAGAGCTTGTGGCTAGCAGCTGTGTTGTACAAAGAATTACCAGCAAAGTTGTTTTGGGCTGTTTAGTGCAGGGAGATCAGTTATCAGCAGTTATTGACCCTGCAGCTTTAGGGAGGCCATGCACAATCCACACCACCTACAATACCCATTTGTTCAGCTGCAGGCAGTTTCCTCACCTTCATGCTTGGCACATGCCCTCTGCTCTCAGACACACAGAATGTTTTGCCACACAACCTAAAAAATCCCCCCAGGTATGGATATTGAACCAAGCCCTTCTGAGAGCTTAAACCAAGTTTTCATCTTTTTGCTGCTCAAACGCAAACCAAACCAGCCAGCATCAGTGTCATTGGTAATTCAATTAGTTCAATCCACACCACACTTCTGGCAGTGGGATATATCCATAACCTGACTGCAGGCAGGGATTGTCAGCTCCCCCAAATCTCTGTGCCACAGCAGTGTTCCCATCAGCTCAGTCAGGAGACAGGATCCTGCAGACCTGAAAGCAGGCTGGAGAGCATTTAGTCCCTTCTATTCTTTGCACTGCCATGAAGTCAGTGGTATTTGTAATCAATAAAAACACAGGGCAACTGTTTCAGGCCCGTAACCTGTCCCAGAAATTTGCTTATGGCTCTCTCCCCTCTCTACTGCTCATGCTGAGGTCAAGGTCTCTCAGCACAATGACATATATTTTCCTTCAAAATATTTCAACCTCCAATGCAAAATATTATCCCTGCCATGTTGTTCCAGAGCTGTCCCAGGAATTTAATTAATACAAAGATCATGAGATAAAGCTTGTCTTATAAAACCCAAGGTGAATTGAATTCCTGCTAACTTGTTCTCTTGGTGGGACAGTTTTACAGGTGCTTTGTGGCTCTACTGAGATGCAACAAACCCACCGTGAGTTCCTTGCCCAGGTTAAAAAAAACAACAAAACCCAGGTTCTAAAGAGCTTCTGCCAAAGCCCAGCCAAGCCCACCCACCCCAAAACAGAGATGCAGAGCGTGGTGCTGTGGGACAGCTCCAGGAAACAACCTGGAGGAGAAGAGAGGAGGCTCTCCAGGAGGGAATGATCAGCCTGCACATGGCCCCTCTCTCCCTGCTTTGGATTGGGCTCCTCCAAAAAGTCTTTTCAATACCAACCTGAATAAATTAGGAAGAACTATGTGGTTACAAAGTAAAGCTCTACTAAAATTTAAAGCGTGTGTATAGGTTATGTTTCAAACAAATTGCAGCTGAAGCTTAGGAAAATACAAATTTCAGGGACTTTCCTTTCTAATTATCAGGTTAGAAAGTTACTGCACCAAAAAAATAACTCCCTCTCAACACTCAGCGAGGAAGCAGCTCTGAATGCACAGCACTCAGCTGGGTAAAGTCCTTGCTCTGGAAATCTGCTGTCGGAGTTTTGGGTTCTTTTCAGCCACTGCTGAAGCTGAGATTGAACCATGGGAGGTGGAGGTTCAGAGTTTGGACTTGGATGGTTATTATTTCTTATTTATAATACAGTCTCACCAGCTGTGAGCTCTCACCAGCCGTGAGCTCTCACCAAGAAAACAAGGTAAAATGGAGCACCTCTAACTTTTTTTCAAGGTTATTTAAGCACTAATCACCCAATAACGAGGTGACAACTATATTATTTATATTTCTGACCCAATAATGACCACCCGAGGCCCGCCATGAGGACCTTTTTCACCCAATTAGAAAAATGCACTGAAAACCAAGAAGAAGATGATGGTGAAGGATTTAGACAACACCCCAAATCCTCCCTATTGCTTTACATACACTACTTCATACTAAACCCCTAAAATCTAAGTTTCCAGAATTCCAACAGCCCGCCAGTTGGTGAGCATGAGGAGAAAACAGGAGTGATTCCTGTTTCTAGAAGGGCTGGAACAAGCTCTCCCTTTTTGGCATTGTGCAGGAGTAACAAAGGATGATTCCAGCACAACCATCACCCTCCCAGGGAGGAGGGAGCCTCACAGTGTCCCTTGGGACATAGCAGATGTCCCTTCCCAGAGGCACAGGCCCCTGGGCTGATAGAGGAAAAGCTTCCAAAGCTGTCCAGAAGTGTGGGTACGGGGATCTCTGTGGGGCCAACGGGGCCAGGACAACCAGGGAAGGTGGGAGCAGTGCCCCAGGGAGAGCCTGAGCACTGGCACGAGTGGGAATAGAGTGGGAACAGAGTGGGAATAGAGTGGGAATAGAGTGGGAATAGAGTGGGAGCAGAGTGGGAGCAGAGTGGGAGCAGAGTGGGAATAGAGTGGGAGCAGAGTGGGAATAGAGTGGGAATAGAGTGGGAGCAGAGTGGGAGCAGAATGGGAACAGAGTGGGAATAGAGTGGGAGCAGAGTGGGAATAGAGTGGGAATAGAGTGGGAGCAGAGTGGGAGCAGAGTGGGAGCAGAGTGGGAATAGAGTGGGAGCAGAGTGGGAATACAGTGGGAATAGAGTGGGAATACAGTTGGGAACAGGTTTTCCCCAGAGCTGTCCCTGTGACCCCACCAGGAAAGTTGGGTGGGGATTTTCTACAGGATCTTTCTCCTGCAGCATCTTGGGGAAGGAAGGGGCAGGTGGTGGCTCCTCCAAACAGAAAAGCCTTGGAAAGCCTCAGAAGTGCAGCTGGAGGAAGAATTATAAACAAACCAACAAACAAATAGGGAACAACCTTCTCCCTCATTAGCTCTGAGCACTATCTCAATATTTAGACAATATTTTCATCCCAGATTGGAAGGAAAACATGAAATTGCACCATTCTGTGAACAATTACCTTTCAAATCCCAAACTACATGGAAATCCTTTCTTTCAGAGGAGTTTGTCAGAGGCAAATCCACAGCCCTGCCAACACAGCTGTCAAAAACTTGTACCACAGTGCTTCAATTACCATATATTAACTAACACAGGGGTCTGTGTCAGTGAATGAACACTCTGTGCATATCACCACCAGGGCACCTGTTCCAAATGGACATTTTTGATTTTTCTGATGATCAAAGCTGTCATTTTATTTTATTTTATTTTATTTTATTTTATTTTATTTTATTTTATTTTATTTATTCCAAGGACGTGGGTTTGTTTTTTTCTTTGCAATATTAACAAAAGCTTCCTTGTAGTCACAACATTATTTCACAATCTATTTTTTTTAATCTCTAAACCACGATTGTACTAATAACCTAAATAACACCAAGTGTTTTAAAATACAGAAACAGAAGCCATGAATTGAGGCTTTCACTTGAGGTTACATTAATGGATGAAATCAAAGCAATAGATGCACTTACTGCTAAGCAATACTAATCAATTATTTATTCCCAAGCACATGTTTTTAAAGAGTAGTTTGTTATTTTCAGATTAGAAAGCACGCCAGGAATTTTTCAGTTCATCTTTTCCCTTGGTATTTTCTCCAGGTGGATGGTTAAATTCCAGTATGAATTTCTACATTAATAATAACACTGCAGCTCTGTGACTGGTGGGTTTTGTACATGCAAGGATCTATTCTGTCTTAGAGCATACAGATCTGGTGTTGGTAGATGTCTCTGAGGTGTTCAATAGCTCATGGTTTGTGACACAAATGTATGTTTTCAACACAAATTGTTGGTTTCTGTTCCATTAACCCTGTAACCTGCTGCAAACAGTAACTGCCCTGCTTGGAAACATGGAGGGTGTTTTAGCTGTAAATAAAAATATTCTCCTGTGGAACCTCACCAGCCTTATCTCCTGAACAACTCACTACCACAGCCCTCACACAATTCTCAAATTTGGCACCAAAGGGACAGCAACTGCACTTGACTTGTGCTGCCCAACAGTTCCCTTGGGATACTCCAGACAATTTGATGGATAATGCCATCTAGGTGATACCAGCTTAATGAAAAACATCCAGAAAAGGCCACACACACACCCCAGCACAAGCAAAACCACACAAATATCCCCAAATTTCAATTTACACATCCAAAGCGAGAGCAAAATTCTCCTTCTTGAAAAGGAGGTGCAGTTCCCATTTTTTCAAGGAGTGTACAGCTCTGTACTTCCTGAGATTTATGAGCAGCTTGTCATTTCATTTCAGCAGGTAGATTTGCTGTCTGCAATGGCTGTCATTAGCAGAGCTGACAATTTCATAACCATTTACCCAGATTTGTTTTAATCAAAGCACAGTAGCTGTGTAATTAGCAGTATCACAGGGTGTTCAGCAAGGAGTCAAGCCTTCCCTTATCTGTTTTTCAGCACCTTCAATAGATGAAAAATTACCTAGTGGCTGAAATTCGTCCCTGGCACTACTTTGCATCCTTTTTTTGTTTTGGTTTGTTTTGTTTTTTGTTTTGTGATAAGGAAAAGCTCTTTGGCTTTGAACGTGGGCATTTCACTGCATGCAGACCCAACCCCTAGGGAACCCATAGGATATCCCACAAGAGACTTTGCAGAGTTTCCAGATGCAAATCCAAGAACTGGGTTTCGAGTCAAGCAAAACTGATACCAGAAAGGAAATGAACATTAAACAGTTCCAAGCAGCCCCATTTCCTTTAGAGCTCTCCCTTCTTGGCATCAGGCAGCAGTAACAAAGGATGATTCCAGCACAACCATCACCCTCCCAGGGAGGAGGGAGCCTTGCAGTGTCCCTTGGGACACATCAGATGTCCTCACCCAGAGGCACAGACCCTCTGGGGCTGATTAGAGGAAAAGCTTTCAAGAACTCTTTCCTTGTGCCCGAGGAAAAGTCTCTTCAGACAATGGAGTTTTGAAAGGAAAAGTCTCTTCAGACAATGGAGTTTTGTGAGGAAAAGTCTCTTCAGACAACAGAGTTTTCTCACCACTCTAAAAGAGCCTCAGGCCCAAAGTCTGAAACTTCATTTTAGGCAAATCAGTTCTCAGTCACCCTCTGCCTCACCTTGAATTGACCATAAATACCAGCTTAGCTTTAAAAGGCCCAGAATAGAAGCAGAACAAGCACAAGTCCTACAGCAGAAGGAGAAGCACCTGCTGGAGCTGCAGGGAGCAAAATCCCAGGGAAATTTGGGGTTACTGCAAGAGGGGACAGCCAGCAGTCATTCTGGAGCGACCTTGCAGAGTTTCACACACACACACACACACACACACACGTTATTTTTACACAGCACAGTACCAGGGGAGAACTAAAGTCACTGTGATTAACATTCCCTGCAGTTGCTATAGTGACGGATTTTGCCTTCTACGTGGGTTGGATGGCTTTTTCTGCCCCTAAGCCTTAGGGAATATTGCCCCAAAAAAGTGGTGCTCCGGGGTCCCACCGCTGACAACTGCAATAACATCCAGCCCCCAGAAAATGGTTTTCTGTTTATTGGGTTTTCCCATAAAACTATATGCAAGTTTTTGATGAACAACTGACAGCAGAATGACAGCAGAACTTTAAGGAGCCCATAAAGGATCGTGCAACACTTTCATGATGTTTTGGCAACTCAAGCAGGGAGAATACACCAGAACATACCCCTTTTCCTGTTCCTGATTCCTTGATTTTCACTGAGCACCAGCAAGTCCTGCTGCTAGGGCCAGTTGAACTTGCAGACCATGAATGACTTTTGCAGAGCCCCTTTCACCCCTCCCCACAGGTTTTTTTTTTTTTTTTTTTGGGGGTTTTTTTTTTTTTTTTTTTTTTTTTTTTTGTTTTGTTTTGTTTTTTGTTTTTTGTTTTGGTTTTGTTTTGTTTTGTTTTGTTTTTTTCTTCAGGCCTCTCAGCACCTTTTCTTAGCAGGAGAGAGGAGGCAGCATCAAATCCTCCAGATCATCATTCACGTGCTTGCATGCAGTTTTACTTCAGAGTATGTTCCCAGTTCTGCTTTGCCAGAAGGCTTGATGGCAACACCCAGCGAAATGGGAATCCAACTCTTGCAAAAAGTGTAAATTATCAGTTGTGGTTTAAACATAAAAGGATGTTTCGGCAGCAGTGTTGGGACTGTCACTAAGATGACAGAGACTGAGAGCTTTTCGAGCTCCTTCCACCAGATTTTCCAATGAGAAGTGGAGCAGAGGGTGTCTTCCAGGCAGTTCTTAATTACAATAGTGCCATTAATTGTAACATTACAGTGTTTGCTCCTCAGCAGGGAGAAAGGCAGTTTCCAAGGAGGGAAAAAGGAGTGATGAGGCAATTTCAGGCCATCAAATTCATTTACTTAAAAGCTTCTTCTGCTTGGGAGAGAAGAACCACCCTGGGGAGCACTGGGGCCCTGGACCTGCCTGCACAGGGACACAGAGGGAAATCCATTGGAGTTAATTTAGGGGGGTGGGTTTAAAGTTAATTGTGTGATCTGCATTAAGTTGCTTTGATTCTGAGTTGGTGGTGCCTACTGTACTCTCAGATATAATTAATCTGAAGTACCTGATAGTAAAGCAACACTGTTTGAAATCCACATATCTGTTGGCCTGATATTTCTGGGTCTGAGAGATTTTAGCCTGCTGGCAGCTGCTAACTTTTTCCAAAGTAAAAATTTCTCCAAAAAGTTTCTTCTCAAAACAATCCTGGCAAACAACTCTCCTTTCTGAAAACAATCTTTCTCCAGGTGGTGTTTTGCTGTTTCTCTGGTTTAACCAATGGCATTAGAGAGGTTCCTATTCCCCAACCATGGTCAGTCTGCATGGGAACACCTTATAAAAGGTAGTAAGAATTAGACAATAAAGCCTTCTTTTTCTATGTTCTTTGTCTTCTGAAATATTTGGAGTCTTTCTTTCATGTCCTACAGTGACACAGGTCCACAGGAGGCTTTAACCAATATAAACAAATCTGGTGCTTTTTACATTTCTAAGGTCAACTTTAAATTTTCAGGTCAACTTTGCACATCCTCACGCAGCCAGAAGTGCTCCAAAGGGCAAGCACTTGGTTGTCAGCAGGTGCCACAGCCTGGCCCTGACTATCCACTCCTCAATCTGCAAGTTGCAGACACGTCCAAAGGCACAAAAAGCTCCTGCCATCCCTTCCCCGTGCTCCCCGTGAGCTGGACACCACTGCACTGATGTGGTTCAGTCACTCAGCAGAGGCAGGGCTGCAGCAGGAATGGAAGGATCTGGAAGGCAGGAATGTATCTGTAGGCAGGAATGGAAGGATCTGGAAACAGAAGGAAGGATCTCTGTGAGCAGAGAGCTCCTTCCCACAGCTCTGCCCTGGCCTGGGTACGTCCCACCCTGACACCATCCCGGGCTGGGAAGGAGTCTCCTGCCACAGAGATCCTTCCACATCCTTCCCACAGAGATCCTTCACATTAACACATCCATATAGATACAAGCCTTTATGTGAAATCTTTTGAGCAGTTCCCTCAGCATCAGTGTGTTCAGCCCAAGCTGAGAAGCTGCATTAAGCCTGCAGGATTCACCCTCTTTAGTGAGCTGTGCATTTGAGTATGGTCAGTGTGATACCCCTAGGTCACTGGGGTATCAGTGACCTACACACTGGAGATCCCCAGCCCACAAGAGTTTTTATGAGGCACTGATGCCTTAGGATTTTAGCTTTTATATTTCCCAGGCCCTGTACCACATGAGTGTGTAACTCTGAACCCGATATGAAGAGTTACTGTCTTCACATTTTGGTCAGACAGAACAATTCCTCTGGGCTTGGACACAAGGACACCCTCACAGCCTGAAAAGCATCAACAAAAGTGAGTTGGGGGGAGCAAACTGGGGGTAAACTACCTCATTACCTGAAGCTGTAATTGCAGCATTCACCCCTGAGATGTAAACGGACCAAACTCAGAATTGTCTGAAAAACCCGTGACCATGGTCCACCTTGGGTGTAACCTCTGGGAGGCTCTGAGTGCCCAAGGTGTGTCTGTGGAAGGCCTTTAATAAACACCCACTTTATTCTCTGAATCTTGTCTGGCCCCTGTTCCAGGGCACCAGCCCCAGCACTAACCTGCTGATGGGCACAGACAGGGAGATCTGGCTCACACCTGCAGCACTCTGAGCCTCTGCTGTAATCAAAGATGGAAACAAAGCTGAAGATGGAAACAAACCCAAGGACCTTACCAAGCTCACAGAAGGCCTTTTGCTACGTCCCAAAGGCAGCACATTTGCCATGCCCCGTTTGGTGCTGCCAACAGAGCAGATCTCTCATTGCCTGCAGTCCCTCAGCAGCCAGCCTCACACACCACAGACAGGTTTTCTTCAAATAACTCAAAGCCTGCTGCTCACACCTAATGGAGCCTTGCACAGCACCTCCCACAGAGGAGATTTAAAAGCCTGGAGTGCTTTTTGAAGGCAAAGATGCTGAAAAAAAGCTCCACTGATGAGGGCTCATGCAAGTGCCACCCTTATGATCTAAATGTAGTAAAAATGCACCAAGTGCCAGCCACAAATACTTCCAGCAGAAGTTGCTGTGATCCAAGAAAGAAAAACATCCTTTCAAAGGAGACATGGGAGGAATGATTAGAGAGGATCCTATTCCACTTGCTCTAAATTAGCAACTGACACAGTTACACAGCCCAAACTGATGAACAGCGGAGAAGGAATTTCAGCATCTATTTAAAGGAAGATGGAAAATAAAAGAAGATGATTAAAGTCAAAGTTCACACAACTCTGTTCCATCACGAGAACTGGAAACAGATTTATACAAGCATTATGTGACCAATTCCCTGCCTTTGCTTTGTTGAACTGCCTGGGTTTAAAAATTCATTCCCATCAGATTGGAACTGGAGGGAACACAGGGAAAAGATCCTGTCTTGTCCATCTATATAACCCAAATGCAGTCAATAATTTGAGGTATTATTCCTCAGGGCCTTCTATAACAACCTCAGAGAGGACTGTTTGTTCCTTTGTCTTTATTTCTGCCCACTGATGCTTAATCCTCACTACAGAAAGGTTTGCTTTCAGAAAGAAACCTCTACATGTGCACTGCTGAGCAGAGGAGGGATTTAACTGTCCCCTTAAGCTCCAGAACAGTGAACCCAGTCAGGCTGCAAGTTTTTCAGCATAACAGAAACCAGGTAGGAAACTGCTGCATATGGGGTCAGTCAGGTGAGAAAACTGCCTTCTCCGAAATAAGGTGTCCTTGGTGAGGATGTGTGGTCTTTCCCTAACTTTTTAGGAGCATGGCAGCTGGAGAAGTTCTTTCAGCAGCCTAGTTTTCAAAAGGTACAGATTTTGGGGTACTGGAATCTCTTTGACCCCAGCCCCACACACATCCATATAGATACAAGCCTTTATCTGAAATCTTTTGAGCAGTTCCCTCAGCATCAGTGTGTTCAGCCCAAGCTGAGAAGCTGCCTTAAGCCTGCAGGATTCACCCTCTTTAGTGAGCTGTGCATTTGAGTATGATCACTGAAAGGCTTGGGCTCCTGGCAAGTCTCCCTGAGCAAAGTTCTCAGGATTGCTCTACAGAAAAAGTCCCTCTGGACCTTTGAAGACTCTAAAAACAGCCCATGAGAAACATCTTAAAAGTTTAAAATTAGCATGAAAAAAAGTCTCTGACAGAAATAACAAAAGCTCTTTGCATGGAAACCCTAGAGTGTCCTCTCTGCATGCACTGCATGGAGAGCCTTCCCCTCTCAGGGCTCAGCTCCCAAAGCTGGGCTCAGGCTCTGCTCCCAAAGCTGGGCTCTGCTCCCAAAGCTGGGCTCAGGCTCAGCTCCCAAAGCTGGGTTCTGCTCCCAAAGCTGGGCTCAGGCTCAGCTCCCAGAGCTGGGCTCTGCTCCCAAAGCTGGGTTCTGCTCCCAAAACTGGGCTCAGGCTCAGCTCCCAGAGCTGGGCTCAGCTCCCAAAGCTGGGCTCAGGCTCAGCTCCCCCAGCAGACCCTGCCAGAGCACCACAATCACACCATGCCCAGCTCAGGAGATGCCAAGCACTGAGTGACCCCCTGGATCCAGGGCACCCTCCAGTCACAGCAGGGTTTGCCACTGCTAAACCCCAACATCAGTTATGGTCTTCCTCTTGAAAGATGAAACCGTATCTTACAACTGGGGAAACTTTGGTTTTCCTCTCCCTTATTTGTATCCCTAAAAATAAGGGTGAGGAAAACAAAAGAAAAAACCAAGACGACTGACTTATAAATATGGTAAATAACAGAATTGTTCCCTTCATTCCAAAATGATGATGGTAAGATAAAAAATATGTTTAAGGAATAGATGAAGATTGATTAGCAACAGAAAGAGCGTCCTTCAATCTTAATTCTACATGCTGGGGATTTCAATGTAATTTGCCATAAACGCCCACCACCTTGCATTAAAAACCAGAGTGACACAGTGGTAAATCTGTGAGAATAGGATTAATCAGACAAGTTTTCCAGTGCTAAAACATCTTCGGCTGGGTCTGAAATGGAAGCAGGAGCTTTTGCTCCTGGTTTGGTCTGATTTGAGCTGCCAGGAACCAGCTCAGTGACTAGATCAGCAATTCCCTGCTCCTGGAGAGGGGCACTTGTTTCACACAGCTGCCCCATGCTCACACTGCACATTTCCAAGGCCCATTCTGCAGGAAAGGCCTCCCCCTCCTGAATTTTCCATCTGACACCAAACCGGAGGAGAGCTTCACCCCCACGCTGCATTGGAAAGTTGCTCAATTAACCTGGGAGGTCAGAGGCATGTCTAACAAACAGGGATCTGTGTTTCCAAGAAATGAGAGGGCATGTTTATTTTAGTTGCACTTCTCTGAATTTGATGAGACTGATACTTTTCAGATAAGAATAAAATAATTAAGACAAGAGGGACGGAGGAAATCTATCTAGACCTGCTGGAAGTGAGCAGGCAAGTGAGGAGGTTACAGAAATAAATGTGCTTGGCCAGGCTGTGCTTCTCTTGAGTGGGTGCAGCCCAAGGCAGGAACCCCAAAGCCCCAGCTCAGAGTTCTGAGCTGCCCCATCTGCCAAGCCAGAGGTTTATTTACAGAATTACTGTCAGATCCTGGCAGGTGGCACTGCAGCTTCCCAAAGAGCTGGCTTTTGATGAGCAGGTTTCATTAATGACTCCCCAGGTCAGGGGTCACTTCTGCCTTTGGGTGATGTGTAGCCACGCAATGGGATGCCCTGGATGCTGTTCAGGTGACCCCAAAGGGATTTTAGCTCTTGCCTTTTCACTGGGGACCCAAATGCCCAGCAGGTTCTCATGCTGATGCCCTCCAGATATCGATTTAATGATGATGACAGTTCTCTGTGTTGGCAGCAATCCCAAAGCAAATGCCCTTTCCCACATTTCAGGCAGATGATTTCCCTGCAGGCTTCCTCAGGATGGAGGGTCTGACTCCCCTCCATTCCAACAGGGATTCTCACCAGTCAGTCCCAAGTTTGGCCCACAGACGCTGCAGATTTTGCTGTGGTGGAAACTTGAAAAATAAAAGCTAAAAGCTTTTTAGTCATTTTCTACCACCTAAATCTTTTAAGAATCCTTTAAACAGCTTTTTCTATTTTGAACAACAAACAGCCAAGTATGTGCATTTTTTCCAAAAACAGGGAAGAGTGATCTTAGGCTACCCAATTAAATAAACACTTCTTTTGTAAGATGCTGTTGGTCTGCACTAAGATGCTTTCAGCAATCCACATCCTGTCCTGAGCAGTGTAGCAGGGAGAAAGGCAAAGCTAATTTAAAATCTGGTGCCCCAAGAGTCAGGGAGGGAAGGTGAGGGGGAGAAATCCTGAGGAGCTCCCCTGCACTGGGGGGTTTTCCCTCTTGCACACTGTAAAACTCCTTGGAGTAAATCAGCCACCACACCCCCCCTATTGCCTTCCCAAACACTGAGCCTGTTTCAATGCACCTCTCAGGGCTGAGCCCCAGAGATACACCTCAGACGTGTCACTTCTTCCCTTCAGCAAATCTCAGTCTAAGACTGGTGCATTGCTCATCCCAGCAAAGAGCAACACCGGATAAATTAATTTGTAATTGGAAGGGTGACTCAGAGATGAACAGAGGCATTCAGTCCTGGGAGGATAAATATTAATCACTTTGGCTTCTGAGAAGTACGTCAGAAAATTATAATTAGGGTAAAAAAAGGTGCAAGAGGGGAAAAGCCACATGCATATACTTACATGGTTGAGATAGAAGGGACATGTTAGAAGGGACACTATAGAAGGGACAATTTTTTCCCGATTTATTGAACACAGGGCCATGAGTCTGCTGACCCTGCACAAGAGAGGAGGAGGAGGAGGAGGGAACTCTCCTGCCCTGAGAGCCACTACCCCAGCAGCTGCCCTGTCCCCCTGGCCAGAGGCAGCAGAGGAGGGCTGGGGGGGCAGGAGGCAGCACATTCCCAGCTGAAATCCCTTCTCCTCTGCAAGTCCCCAAGAGAACAAGGAAGACTCCATCACGGGTTATTTTCCCCCACCATCCATGGTCCTGCTCAGCCACCAGAGCAATCCCACCCCTTGGCTGACCCCACGAACCTCGAGGTATTCAGGGACTGAAGCACTTCGCAATTCGAAACTAATGAACTGGTGGGGATAGGAAACTTCCTAACCTTGGACAGTTGCTGTTCTGAGGTGATGATAAATTGCTTCAGATGAGAAAACTCCGAGGCTCCTGGTATTTTTCCCCAAACAATTCAAGAGACTCTTCATTTTAAATGCTCAATTCTTTAGCTTTGTCCTGAGACAGTTGCATTTGTGTGAAATTGTGTGCATAGCAAAGGCTGTTTTCATTTAAGTGTGTAGTTTACTGTGGAAAGTACTGCAGCTGGAGGGAGGAGGTTGTGATTTTTATCCCATTTGATATATTCAGGCCTTTTTTTTTTTTTTTTCCTGACTTCTCTCCTTCCAGCCAGGTATCTAAAAGAATCAGATTACCAGTCTTGAGAGAGAAACTGAGACATAGCTGTGGCAGCAGACATTAGAAAGCTGGGTTTAGACTACACTAGTGGCTTTAACAACCTCAAATACTACAAATCTGAACAGCCAAAGGGTGGCAGTGAGGGCACTGACCAACCTGTGACAACCTGAATGCACTGGAAGCACCGACCTTGGGAACTCAATTAAGGCAGGCAAAATTAATTAAACAGCAGCTGAATGAAAGAAACTCGTTTTCATTTACACATGGCCCCTAGGTGAAGTGTGAAGATCCCCACTGCTTACACCTGCTCACATTTTGAAGCAGGTGCAAATGTCTCCACTACCCAAATTCCAACCTGTGCCCCGTCCCCAAAACTGTTCGGGAATCCTGAAAACTGGGTTCGGTAGAGAAGCCAGGAGTGCCCCTCGCTGCCACTCTTGCTCAAAACACCCCTGCCTCGCTCTGCAGTTCTGGGCTTCTTCCCTGATGCCAGCACACCCCCCTCATGTGGCAATAAAAGGCAGCAGAGTCCCGAGGGTGCACAAACAACTCCCACCCCACCGAAGAGCACAGCTCCGGCAAAGTGAGGAGGACCCCACACTGCAGCACAAAGGCCTCCCTGCAGTCTCCTCACATCCATCACCCCAGGGCACATGCTCCAGGTTCTGCACCAGGCAAGGACCTGCTCACGTTTGCAAATGCACAGCTGCTGCAGCACTGCAGGATTTTATGGGTGCCTGTGAATTGGCTTCAGTAAAGGAGCTTAAAATAATAATGCGGCACAGTCCCAGTGACTCAGGACACTCCTGACTGCCAAGTGTGAAGGTATGTATGGAGTATTTTGCCCATTAGATATGTTGCTGATAAGAAGGAGTTGGGGTTTTATTTTGTTTATTAAATAGAATTTCCTGACACTGATTGCATAGCTCTTCCCATTCTCACCCAACCTGTCATTTCCCGGTTACTTTCCCTGATGATTACTTAAGCTTTTGTTATTGTTGAACCATGAATAAGGGCTGCTCTTGGTAGAATTATCACCTTCTGACTTCAAATGAAGAGCTGTTTTTAAGAGCTGTGGTCTTGGAAATATTTAGTTTTGCCAGATCACTATCTTTATGAATCAAAGCAAAAGGTACATCAGCAAATAAACAGAGAGCAAATTTTTAACTTGACCAGGTCAGACAGATGTCACCGACTCTACGTGTTTTCACAAGCTCTGCAATTCTCAGGCTTGCACTGAGCACTCACTGGAGGCTCAGCCCTGCTTGAAAGGAAAATATAAACTGGTTTTGGCATTTGCTGATCCACAGAAGAGCTTTGAAGTGCAACTTCATCACAGCTAAAAACCTCAAGCAAGATACCCAGGTGTTCCCAAGGGTTTGGGGGAGTTTGGAGGGATTAAGCTAAGCTTTGCAGCACAGGGATTTTGTAACAAAACTCTTGGCACAAAAGCAGCTGCATCCACCTCCATATGGTTTGTACCAGAGATGCAAAAAATGTGCCCTTGAGTGTCCTTGTGCTGAAAGCAGCGTGGTGCTCAGCTCCCACACACACTTGCTGTACAATCCTGGTGTCTCCTCCTTAGCCCTGTAAAATTCCTTTATGGCTGCATCCCTCTCCTCACCTTCCATGAGCTTCTTGCTGAATTATACCCTCAGCTTCAGCTGCTTCAGCAAACCACAAAGCTGAGCTTTTCTGTGTTTATTGTTTTTTCTCTAAGCAGTTCCCCTGTAAGAAGCCCCCCACACACCCAGTGACAGCTGGGCACAGGGGGGAATTTAGGTGTGCTGACAAATCTCGCTCTGCACAAAACAAAGGCTGACTTCAGGTGATGCGACAGCTCAGCTGCTTTTAATCTGTGTATCAGCTTTTCCAAAGCTTTACTGCTTACACTGGCAGATCAGTGAATGAAAGCATCCATGTAATGCTGAGGCCATGGAAATATCAAGCACAGCTCTACAGAAACCATCTGCTCCCAAGAAAGGATGGAGAGAGAACAGGGACGGGATTAGACCACAGGTCTAATACACAGGGCTTTCTGAAGGAGAAGCACACAGTGTTGGGAAAGATGGGACAGGAAGGGCCTATGGATATGATTGTCTGGTAAGAAATACTGCAGATATAAAATGTGTGAGTGAACTAGAAATGAAGAGCAGCTTTGAGGTGTAGGCATGGCAGGCAGGAGGACGGTGATTCACTGGAGATAGGGTGAAGGACAGAAAACAAAAGGACCCAAGGATGCAGCCCCTCTCCACCCTGCCAAGGCAGCAAGGAAAAAGTAGATAAGAAGAGTATCTTTAGAGTTTAGAATATAGGATGAGATGGTCATTTAGTAGTTCTCATAGGCTGCATGCAAAGTTTGTAGGTTTTGTATCTCACGCCGGTTGGTCACTGTAAATTAGAATATTCAACACAAAAGGAGATGTGATGTGTTGGAACAAGGTCATCACTCTTTTATATCTTATCCCTTCCCTTCCCTTCCCTTCCCTTCCCTTCCCTTCCCTTCCCTTCCCTTCCCTTCCCTTCCCTTCCCTTCCCTTCCTTCCCTTCCCTTCCCTTCCCTTCCCTTCCCTTCCCTTCCCTTCCCTTCCCTTCCCTTCCCTTCCCTTCCCTTCCCTTCCCTTCCCTTCCCTTCCCTTCCCTTCCCTTCCCTTCCCTTCCCCCTGTGCTCTTGCCTCTGCCCCTTCTCTTGCCCACTCTCTCCCTCTGCTTCTCCTACCTCCCTCTCTACTCCCGCCCTGACCCCGGCACTCTTCTCACCTCTCTTACCCCCCTTAGCCTTTTTACCTCCCTCACCTCATCCCCCCTCTCTCTCTCCCTCTCTCTTTGGGGCTTCCCTCCAGCCGAGGCTGGGGGCTGAAATCAGACCCTCTTTACCCACAGCCCCTGCAATAAACCCACGTGTTTCTGGAATATCTCAGGGCTGCAGAGCTCCTTCTCCCTGTGCACGGATGCTCCTACAACACAGGTTTCAGAAAGGAGAAACCCACACCCATCACTGTCCCTTTGCAGCCCCTTGGAGACTTTCTGGGGCAGGGAAGGGGCAGTGGGGGACACAGGAATGGAGCAGGAATCCCCACATGCCAGAGTGGCCATGGACACGCCTGGGGTGACAGGGTTGGACAGAAAGAGGGTGCAACAGAGCAGGGAGCAACACAAGCTTTGTTTTAGTCTTAATCGTTATTCAAGATAACTGAAAATTAACTGAGCTTAAAACTATTTCCTGCACTGTTCATTTTATGGCAAACAGTGATAAAAATAGCTGATTTCTTGACACACCACTTCCTTGTTCACACACACCACCAGGGCTACTCATTTGCTATTTTTTCCATTCCCTGCCACATATTACAATGCTGCATTACAGCACCATCATTATATTTCTCCATTAACTAAAAGTGTAAAGTTAAACCAGAGTAAATCAGAATTCCTTCAGGGCACAGGTTTGGGTGTCTAGAGGCAGGAAGGCATCAGGAGGCCAGGGCCAGGCATGCAGAGCTGGGGGAAACTTTCACCATGAAACCTGGAGCAGCACAGCCTCACCAAAGCCCAGCTTCCAGCCCCAGGTGTCCCTACATACCCCAGACCCACTCACACTCATTCTGCCCTTGTTTGCTTTACTCATGTCAAGAACTGAGATCTGGAGAGACCTCCTTCCTTCCTTGGAGGACACAGCCAGGGAGAGATGGTTTTATTGCTCTGTCACCCAGGGAAAGTATTTGAGTTCCTTACTTGTGACAAACAGAGGCTGGCATTGCTGCAGTACAGGTTTGCCCAGAGCACCTCCAGCCACCCCCCACCTCACCCCAGTGTCCCAGCAGTGAAAAGTTAACCCAACAATGACTGTGTGGGCTCAGCTTATGAAAACATCCCCATTTTATGGCTCTTTTTGTGCATCCCTCACCAGTACAGATGGCAGAATGCAAAGCAGCCACTGCCAGCTACAGCTGTCACCTCTGTGTGGCGGTGGAATAACCCAGAGCAGGAGAAACTGTGGGCACCCTGGGGCACAGGACACCTCAGACCTCCCCACCAGCTCAGAGGAGAGAGCTCAGCTCTGAGGTGAGCTCAAAGACAGCTCAAGGTCACTCAGAGAGCTCAGCCTTCAGAGCTGATTGGGCAAGGCTGCCATGGTTCTGAAATGATGGGACATGTACAGCACTGCGCACAGCTGGCACCTCCAGAGCCCGGCTGGACACAGGGAGCTCAGGCTGCTGCCAGGATACACAACTTAGCCACACAATTACCTCGTGCCAAAGCCAAACCTCCAGCCCATTGTCCCAGTCACACACCAATCTCCCTACACAAACAAGGTCTAGGACTGGGAGCAGGAAAGAAAAACAAATATCTGAAAGAAATATGCAAGAGACTGCAGATCTTATTTATGCAAATTAGAACTCCTACTTAAAATAAGAAAAGAGTTTACCTGACCTATGGGTTACAGTTAGCCTGGTCAGACTCAAATTATCTGCCACGACAGTTCAACAAGTTTAAGTTGCCTCTTGTCAAAACCGCTTTGAGCATCTCAGTTCTAACAAAACAATTTTTCTTTGTTGTTTCCCTTAAATTCTTTGGCTTCAGTCTTGGTTCACACATCCCATACAAACAGCTTTAAACTGGCACCTGGACCAAGACAGCACCTTCCAAACTCCCTATAAAACTGTTTCTCTAGCAAGAAACTGCTCTGCACTTTGTCCCAGGTGCTGGAGGTCCAGCATTAACCTTTTGCTCAGCCTTTTTCCTAAATTCCAGTGCAAATGCCCCTTCCCACATATTTACTTAAGAAACGTGAGCCTTTAATGTACCTTTGGTAGACCAAGAAAGAATCAAGTAGGATAATGTCTGTGAAGATACCCAAGGACAAAACAGGCAACAGAGAGGGGAGACAGATTGTCAGTTCATGAAAATCATTTATAGCTTCCTTGATGGTGGGATACTTCAGTGACTTAACCCAGCTAAGGATCAGCTTCCATTTTTTGGAAGTATTTAACATGGTAACAGCTGTTTGGCATTTCTGAATGGGTGTGGAACACTCAGCTGAGCAGGAGAAAACTGAGGAAGTTCCCCCTCCATATACTTGTTAAAATTAGTGTTTATATAACACTTCAGGCACCATAAATAACAGTGATTTTGTAATGTATAAACTACACACTGAGCAAGCAGTTCAGTTTTCCTATTTTTATGCTGCTGGATATACCTGAAACTGGCTTTTAATTAAATACAGCCTACTTTCACACATATTAGTGATTTTTATTTTCTTCTGGGAAATGGAATGAGTGCTACGAATGCTGATACCACTTCCCCCATCCAGGGCCCTGCATATCATTTGTCTTTAACTATCAGAGTAAGACTCAGCTCTTCCCCATTTTGACAAGTCATGTTTAGAGACCTGCAATGGCCCAGGGCATTTCAGCATCACCAGAGTAGTGTGAGGTAAGCACCCATGGAGGGCTCTGTGTGAACTCCTCGGGGTTGCAACAGGTGATAACACACAGCACAGCTGGCCTGGAGCAGGATCAGCAAAGGTTTGGCTGATTTAATCCCCTTGTCACCAGGACCCTTCTGCTTGTCACAGGTTAGAACCACTGCTGGCCCATGGAACATCGCTGTTGTTCTTGTAAAGGATGCCAGGGCCAGGCAGGAAAAACACTGCAAAGTATTTGCAGGAATGGAAATAAAGAACTTCCAAGTTGGTCTTGTTCCCATACACACAGCTTTCCACGCACACTGACATCCAAAACCAGCAGCACACTCAGACCTGGATGGAAAGAGCAAGCCAAGTTCACTGGGGTTTGGGAAGTGTCTGTTTCTGCCCCAAGAGATCCAACTTCTGCCAGAAGTCAGTCACTCCAAACCAAACCACTTTCACTCCACTCCCTCTGCTCCTGCCCCTCTCTGGTTTTAAGAGACTTACTTGGAACAAACTGCACTAAACAAACACTTTTTCAAACCATCTCTCATGCCTGATTTTCCCTGCTCATCTTCCATTCTACTTTTGCAAATATCCATGTATCTTCCTAAAACATATCTTGAACTGAGTTGTTTTTATTTTTTGCAAATACTCATTGCTTAAATTTCCTTCCTAAATTAGTCTTCTCCATTGTACACTGAACACAAGTTAGTGGAGGGGCACTAAGCTTCACATCCACCGGGCCGTCAAAAGATGCAATTTAAATTAACTGCTCCCTTTATCACACATAAAACTACAAGCTAACTGTAACCAAATGAACACACAGATGCAAACTCTTACAAAACTTGGAGACAACAAACCTCTGCAGAGGTGACACCCTGGAGGATAAGGAGCAGCAGGGGCCACCTGCCTACAGAGGGAAGTATTTCACAGGACCTGGGTGAACGCTGAGAGGCGCCAAGGCTGGCCCCTAGAAGGGCTCCTTCCCCTCTCAGTGCAGACACTGTGAGGGTGTTACATTTGCAACCTCATAACAATCCCCTGGAAGAAGCCTTGCACACCACTGCCAAAACAACATGGAAGTTGTGCATTACGTGATCTGAGCATTCTAAATCCCAAGAGACACCAGATCCCTCTCCAGTGTTCCTGTGTGTTGAAACCATTTTCCATATGTTTCACAAGACAAGGCTGTTAAACAGCTCATTGAGTTTAGGTCAAAAAGAGAAGCAGCTGTTTGCTTAGAGCTGAGAGAGACACAATTTCACCTTCATCTGCACTTCCAAAACCAAGCTAGAAATAAACACATCCTCTCCCTTGCTAGTTCTGCCTTCAGAAAGGAGTCCTGATCTACAGCTCCTTTTGGAGTGAGGCACAAAGCCAGATGGGGCTCAGCTTGCTCCCAGCATCTGCAGGGAGCTCCGGAGCTGCAGGTGCCGAACACACTAATGCCAGGTAACCCCACAAAGTACAACTTTCACTCTGCTAGGAATGCACAGGGACAGGAACTAAGGTATGTACAGCCATGCACACCAATTATCTGCTCCAAAATGGAGCTTGATGCTTCCATCCTGCGCCTTGTATCAGCACCTGATGCAAGCGCTGAAGTTTCCCTGCCAGGCTGATACAATTCCCAAATGAAATCAAACACCCACAGCCCTGGGCAAGAGCATCAGACTCTGCAGAGGAAGATGAGCCATCCTGCCTGTGCCCACCACTTCAGCTGTGAGCATGCACAGAAACAAGGGCTGGGCAGCTTGTGTTTCTCTTCAGGGGGTGCCAGCATGTATCTCTTTAAGCATCACTATTGATTTAGTGGTGTGTTGCCAGATCCAGTTCCCACTCACCCTCTCCATTCTCCTTAGGGCACTTAGGACAGGTGTGTTGACTCAGGGGCATACAGTTTGAATTTCTGGGACATTTTCCCCTTTTCTTTAGTGAAAGCAAACCACAAAAACCCACAGGCAGCTTTGTCAGCCCATACCATGGAAAATCTTTAATGACAACAAAGTCCAGTGCTCCCCTGTCAGAAACATACTGTCATTCCTTCTGCATCCCCCAAATACTTCTTTGTTCAGCCATGAACTGCTGACAGTGGCACTTCCCTCCTCTGGGTTCTGCTCAGACCAGACAACCTCTTCCCATCCATGTCCATGTTCCCAGCCAAGCCAAAGAGGGGTAAAACCAGGTTCCAGCTGGAAATATTTCCCATATACTTACAGAGCATCCTTCCTAGTACTGAGTCCCTCAGTGGCTAACTGGAAAGGGCAGTGTTGCCCCTTTCTCCCCTTTCTACATGGACAGAAAACTGCACCCTGCTAAAGACTGCAGGAGGACAAGACTTTTGTCACAGTCTAGCTATTACTGCCCACTAACTTATACCTGGCTCTTCTAAATACCAGATTGGTCATCACTTGCACTTTATATTAGATTTCTATCTAGGCAGAGAAAAAAAGGAAAAAAACAAGGGTTACCACCGGCTTATTTTAAGTTCTGTCATAATTCCTGTAGAAGTCTGTTTAGACTGTAAATGAATCACATGTTGGATGAAGCTAAAAACTGTTACCATAACATTTGAAATTGATTTGAAATGAAATGCTCAGTGCAGACTATTGCCCCTAAGTAACCAAGGGTTCTGAGAGATCTGGGGAATCTGTGGGACATTTTGCCTCCTTGCAGGAGCCTTGTCAGGGAGCAGGTGGGTCTGGGAGCCCAGGTGAGCAGCAGGCAGGCTGTGCTGGCTTCCCAGGAGCCACATCCCATCCATCCATTACACAGCCTGAGCCAGGGAGGGTGGCTGGGCTGGGCTCCACAGTGGGGGAGTTGGTGTAAAATCATGTTGTGAGAAATAACAGATGAAACAGCCTAGGAAAAGAGTCAGAAGCTATTTGAATCTCAACTAAACACATAGTAGGAAAGCAAACTGCTGTGGCAGTTACCTCCCTTGATCCAAGGAACAGAGAGGTGGGGCTGTCGAGACCCAAGAGTGGAGATGGGGAGAGGATTACTGTGGCTCTCCCAAGCAGCCCCTTGTGGCTTTTCCCCTGTAAGCTCCCTCCTCCCCTAGCAGTGAAAAGAATTTTTTCCAAGCTGCCTGCATTGCATTCCTGTCCTAGTGGAAGGTGGTGCAAGCACCTGGACCTTTTTACCTGTATGTAATTTTTAAACACTGACAGATCCAGTCCATCCCAAGAGATGGCAGTGCAGAAAGGCAGCCCCCGAGCTGCAGCAGCAGCTGTGCCTGCAGTGGTGCAGAGCTGGTACAAATCCCAGGGCCACAGAGACAGGGCCTTTACCATTCACCACAACCAGGCCAATGACTTTACAGGATTTATTCAAAACAGGAGAAAGCTTTCTTTACAGACCTGATGAAACATGAATACAGAAGACAGGGAAGGTGTTCTCACCAACACTCTGAGATTGCAGAGCCACCACTTCCACCATGCTGCAACAGGAAGAAGCTGCCTTTCTTAGCTCTGTCTGTGTCTCAGCAGGAGAAGCAGAGCACCCTCTCCCTCCCCACCACTCATGGAAGTGGCAAACCTGCTCCCCACCTATGCAGAAAAGCACACAGCAGTCAAGAGATCCCTTCTGTCGGCTTGCAGAGGGCTGGAACTTATCTAGCAGCAGCTCTGTGGTGTTTGTGTTAATCTGTACAGTAAGTAATTAATCAACAATTGCAAAGGTGGTGTAGCAGAGAGCTGGAAAAAGGCACTGACTTCCAGTGAGTTCTCCCATTTGTGCCTTGAAGCATCTTGCCAGAACCTTTCTGATAAGAAGGGTTCTTCTGTACCAAGCCCAGCACTGTACTGGAAAAGTGAATGATTACTAAAATTTATTTTAAATTATTAAAAAACAAAAGTAAAAAGATTAAAAAGTCTTGCAAGATTCACTGAAATATTAATTGCTTTCCTCTTCCTTTGCCAAAAATGTCACCTGAGTGGTTTCAGAAGTCTTACAATTTGGAAGGAAGTTCACAGACTGTTTATAAAATCAAACATTTTGGATTAGAAGTTTAGCTTATCATTACACAGCTTGACAGCATTTCCGTAAATCAGGCCTACTCTGAAGAGCTCCTGACTATGGGAACAAATTTTAAATGATTTTTCATGTTTCCCATTGGGATTTTCCCAATGGATTTTCCCGGGATTTTGGCTGTCGCAACCCCTTTGAAGCAAATCGAACTATGCTCATTGTACGATCCCAACTTGTGCAATCTCTGCTCAGAAAGCCTCTGCTGTGCCTCCCCTACACTGTCAGCAGCTGAGATGAAGCCAGAGGTATCCACGAGCTGCAAGAGCCTGGCTCCACTGGGAGTCCATTTATTGCAGTGACTCCTGCAGGTCAGTGGCTGTACCACAGTGAGCCTTACAGCTCAGAGTTGGTCAACAAAGTCCTAAGAGCAAGCCTTGCTACATGGAAGAGCTGTCAAAACACACCAGTGCTTAGACCTACCAAATATGACAACCCTGATTTAAAAAGTGCTTTGAAAGTCAAGGAAAACGAAACACCGTAAAACCAATCCGTTAGCAATGCACTTTTCGGAAGCCAGGCAGGGTGACCTTCCCACGAGTGTAGATGTCCTCATCCGTGCCCTGGTTCAGGTGCTTCACCAGGTTCTTCTCGAACAGGAGGGGGTGGTAAGCTCCCATGGTGCAGGCGTGGTCGTGGAACTTCTGGTAATAGTGGCAAATGTCCGTCTGCCGCTTGGAAGGGAGAAACTCGTACACGTCCACCCGGTCACACAGCGTCATCATGAGCACGATGCCTGCGGAGGGACACACAGCAGACACCCCACGTCACACCAGAGACAGGACTGAGCATTCCAGAGGGACAGGCAGCCAGCAGGCAGTTCCAAGGGGAAGGGTTTCCTTTATTAACGTTCAGAGCAGAGGGGCAGAAAACAAGCCTGGCCAACACAGGGCTCTTTTCTGAAGCCCTCCCTTGCAAAGTCTATGATCAATGTGATTTCAGCAGATTTCATTGTTTACACTGACAGCCATGCCAAAAGGACAATTTTTTAAGAGTACTGCCATTATCTGTGACCTTCATGGAAACCTGGGTGTCTGCCAAGCAAGCACTGCAATTAGCTGATCCGAACAGCCCGCCTCAAACCTGCCTGACTAAGCAAGATGAGACCTCTGCCTTTGTCCCAGCTGCTCCTTGTGAGTGCAGGGAACATAAAGGCCCTGTGCTGGGGGATGCTCAGGGAGGCTGAGCAGCCTCTGCTCTGCAGGCTCCCCGGAGCAGAGCAGTGCTGCCCTCCTGCGTCTCCTCCACCGAGGACATCACACCAGTCAGTGCTGGGCACAGCCAGAACACATGGAAGCCACAGCTACTGGCTCTTTTTCTTCCAAGTGCAAGAAATAGCAAGAATGTATCAGAGAAATTGAATCAGTGTGTGATATCACAGAAAATTCAGGCAGGATCTGAGACATCAGGGACCATGCAAAACCTGAGCAACTGTAAGACATTAAAAGAATCTAAACCGTTATTTTAAACATGTTTTCATCCACCTTTCAAATGAAAATTTTCAATCACACTCAGGCATTCCAGGGAACACAGAGCTGGAAACTGGAACTCATCTATGCCCCTGAATTTGGCAAGGTGACTTGTTTTACAAAGCAAAAAACAAGGTGACTTGGCCCAAAGTTAAGCCCTGGAGGAACTGCTGTCTGAGGAGTGTGTCTTCAAGCCTGTAACTCCAGTGAACAATTCTGCTGCTGAAGTCATTGACTGTGCTGTCACGCAGCTGCTCTACACATATCCAAGCAATGATTTAATAGGTGCTGTGCCTGGCAAAAACATGAAGCAACTCTGTTTACACAAAGTGCCTCTGCCTCAGCAGTGATGGAACAGAGGTAGAAGAAGACAAAGGGAGGAAGCAGAGCAGTTGGACAGTCCATGGCAAACAAGACTACATCTATGCTGTGATTTCAAATACATGGCAGCTTCCCCAGAGGTTCACTCCTTTTTATTCAGCTGGTCACGAGAGCTTCTCTCCACTGAGCAGGAAACCTTTTGCAACAGCAGAATGCAAAAAGGAGTTCCTTTGCTAAGGAGGGCTTATCACTGACCTTTTCAGGGCAGCTTCAGTCTGACCTTCTACAGACTCCCAGAAAGTCCTTATAGATATACACATACATAAATTTATATATAAATAATATATAGAAAAGAAACAGTCACAATCTTAGAATTCATTTACAGTAATCAGATTTATTTGCCTGACCAGACCTGAGCCTGCAGGAGACACATCCTTCCTCTGGAACCCTGTGGGGGAGACACATCCTTCCTCTGGAACCCTGTGGGAACTGCTCTGGCACTAGGAGCCACAAATCCTAGAGACCTTCCCAGTGTTGCAGTCTGTTCTCCTTTTTCCACCTGGAACTGGGCCATGTTTGAGATTGCTGTTTCAGAGGGGTGCTGCAAAGCACTTAATTTAATACAACTGAGCTGCTGCTCTGAAGACAGGAAGCTTACATTTTGGCACAAGACAAACACTGTAAAAACAACTCTGATAAGCACCATAAATTTGTAGTTGTCTTTGAAAAAAGACATCCTGGAGAGTTCCTGCCTGCAAACTGAACCAGAAGTTTAGAGGGCAATTATCTTACCGAGCATTCCTGATGATGGTGGATTAGGCTGAATATGCTCCAGGGAATTCTCTTGCAGAATATCCCAGAGCTGCCACTGCATTTTGGGATTCAGGATATAGAAGGGCTGCTCTGGATATGTTCTACGATATGCCTTATAGCTTTCAAAAAAGTTGTAATCTGGTTTTCTGTACCACTGCAAAACAGAAACAGGAGGTCAGATTCTTTATTTCTGGCCCACTTCACTGTAATCAACAGGAAACAAGGATGAGTTAACCTGCTCCTGCTGGAGAAGAAGATCCTGCTACACGCCCTCACTCACCCAAACATCCTCATTCATCATCCCCTTGGGTCACTGCGGTGACCTGACTAAATAAGCAGGGCAGGAAAACCCCAAATCTCAATGAAGAACCATTGAATGGGATCAGCATCTTCTGTAATTTCATTCTGCACTCCCTAAGAGCAGAGGTGTTGAGAACTCTGCCTTAAATGTTCTAGACCCAGATCCTCCAGCACATTGCAATACCAAGCATCCTCTTCTGCAGGCAAGTCCTGAACCATGCTGAGCTGATTTACATCCTTAAATTTCCCCTTTCAGCAAAAACATAGCAATGGCTTACATTTTCCTAAAGTAATTTTGAGACTTTTTTCCCCTCTGTGCTATAAATATCCCATCCTGGTTCTACTGACTCTTAAAGATGCTGTCCATGGCCCCTTATGCCTCTTGGAGCTGTGGGACCAGGCACAGAAATAAACATCAGTGAGAAAACAGGAAATGCAGGCCAAAGAAACTAATGCAAAGACCTCTCAGTTACAGTCAGAGCTTAAAATAAAAGTAAAGAATTGACTGTTCACTCCTACCTGGTTTTGCTGTGAGCCTCCAGAGCTCATCAAATATCAAACAACGCTCTTTTGTACTCATAATCAAAAGTGAATTGCTAGAGGGATTGCACACCCACACGTGAAACCTGCCACAGATCTTCAGAGGAGTTCCCAAGTCATTCATAATGCATCAAGTATATCCCATGGCTGACTGGTGCTTGAAATCTCTAAGCAGCAACCCTCAGCAAATCTTAGATTAACAGTCAGAGAGAGGAAACCATCCTATAATGAGACAGTCACTGCAGCCAGCAGCGACCTCCTCCCTGTGCCATCCATCCAAGGGAAAGTAAACGTGGTGACCCATTATCCTTGGCCAGAGGCCCTTCACAGGGATCAGAAGCAGGCAAGTGTTTTCTTAAGAACACTCATGCATGGGATACTCCCAGAAGTACACACAGATACATCCACAACAAAAAAAAGGCAAACAAAAATGGCCTCAGAATGACTGATTGCCCACATTAGGAGGAAGTGGTTTACAGAAGCACTTCAAAGCATGTGAATCTGATTTTATTTACAAAAACTCAGCCTTACCTCATGAATTTCTGCATGATATGGTGCTGGATCCCAGACTATTAAGATTCCAGTGTTATATAGTGGTTCCTTCAGGAACTGCTGCTCTTCAACAGTTACAAGCTTGGAAAACAACAACAGATAGAATGATATGCAGCATGCCAACAGAATTTGCAGGCAGCCAAGCAATAAAACACCTGAAAACAGCCAGAGCCACCCCAGTGCTGGTTACTGAGCATGGCCCACTGTGGGCAGCAAGGACACAGCCCCAGCAAAGCCCTTCCAACACCCAAGCCAGTGGTACCTAGCAGCAAAGGACTTTGTGGAGAGTCACAAGAAAAGCTGTTATAGGGCTTTGCAAGGCTTTCCATCCATCTCAGTGACACACTAAGGACAGGACCTGCAGAGTGAGCCAGCCGGTGGCAGGATCCCATCACTACCACACCAGAAGCAGGAGGGAACACCAGTTGCTGCCCGTGGTCACCAGGACAGTCCAGGCAGAGCCTAATGCAAACACACTGTTGGCTTTATCAAGAACCTTCATTTAACCCCCCAAAAAGGCCTGCAGGTGGGTGCTTTCTCCTCAGCAACAGGAACCCTAGCAGCCAGTGCTCAGCCTGCTGTGATACCATCAGTGCAAGAGATGAGAGACTACAGCATCCCCAGCCAATCCTGCCCCTTGCCAAACCCCCATCGCCTCTGTAGAGCAGGGAGGGGACAGCTCAGGCAGGGGAGGTTTCAATCTCCTGAGAGAGCAACGACAAGGAATGCTTCAAAAGAGATCTCTATAATCTGGACATAACCACAGCTGCTTGGGACACCCGAGGGTAACCCAGGTATGCAGCAGAAAGGAAATAATTCTTATCAAACAATTAATCTCCTGTCCTCCCCACACAAAGCCATAATCTGTACAGGCACAGCTTGTAAATATTATTAGCACAAATCATAAAAATCGGCTTCCATTTGTCCCTATTTTCTCCACAGATCGAATTATGAGCTAGCCAATTAGTCCCTGAGCAACCTGGCTGCCTTAGCAGCTGGCTGCCTGCATGGCTGTCCCTATAACCAGAATGCAAGGACACTGCAGCCAGCCCAGACAGGAATTATTCCAAAAGCAAAGAGTTTCCTCACATCTGTTCTTAACTCTATAGGATTAGGCCTTGTCCCTGTGCACTGCTTGGTTTCATTTCCTTACAGCAGCTAAAATATCTAGGCCACTGACAGCTGGAGTGTGCAGCGCTGCAGGTGTGGGCACCAGAGGCACAGAGGGGCACAGCAGCTGGCACCAGCCATCCCCTCAGCTGGACACGAGTGGGATGGAGCACTGCAAAGGGCAGGGGTATGGCAAGGAGCACATGCACTTTATTTTCATTGTTTCTACAGCCATGGGTGTTGGCAGAAGCACACAAACCCCAAGAGAGCTGTGACAGGCACAAAAGGAAAGGGACAAGAAACCAGGTGGGGAGCATCTCCACAGCCACTGTTTGCTGTGTCCTCCCACACACACTGGAGCTGGCTCTTGGCACTGCCTGCTAGCCATCAGTCACTTAACCTGTCTGCTGAAGGAATGTGGCTCCCCATTTACCTTCAGTGTCCATTTGTTGTTCAGTAGCAAGTGATTCCTTCTAAGTAGTAAAATTCATTTAAATTACCACACGACTGACTTGTCTTGCCCAGATTTTTGATCCTAATTAGTTAACTGATCTGTTGGTTTTCCAATTTCTTCCTTAGCCAGTTCACTGTGTAACAAGTTCTTGTTAATACAGCCCCTACCCTCTTAGTACATTTATTTGCCATATCACAATGATTTCCTTCTTTCCTGCTACCAGCAGTCAACGTCCTGTAATCTAAACATGCTCTCCTTTCCCACCACAGCCTTCCCCCATTCCACTGATCTTCTATCTCCTCGTTCTTCCTCCCTGCAGACTGTGGGTGCCAATAACAGCAAAGGCAGCCAAAGCAGAGAGGGCTCTCTGTGACAGAGAAGCAAGGAGCCAGCCCAGGAGAACTGGAAACAAGGGCTGAGAGGAACGAGGTACTCTGGCCCTTGGTCAGCTCTGCAGAAAGGAGCTGCGTCCTCCAGCGTGACACTGGCACTCCCCTCACACGTACTTCAGATCTTGTTTTCACAAGATGTGACTGATTTCCCAGGGCAAATCAATGCCTTGTGTCAGACTGCAGGAAAACATGCCATTAAAAAAGCAGCAGTACTGATGAACTAGTCAAGGCCTGAGAAAATAAATGAGGCAACATTAAATAAATTCTTTATTTAGAAAAAACTACCAAGCCTGTGGACCTACAAGCATATCCTCAGATCTGGAGGTCCCAAATTTCTTGCCTTCCTGTCAGTTCCAATCCATTCATCTTTCTCTCTGCACACAAATATACAAGACACTCCACTCTACTGTTAAAACCATCCACCCCCATGTACATCCTAGAGACTGGCCAGCAAATTACAGAGAAGTATTTTAAAATAATCATTAAGAAACTTAGGGCCAGTGGCCACGTGTGCCAAAGGGATATGACTCAATACAGATAATCTTTGGCAGGACAGATCAGATTCAGGAGATCCTATTTCCTTCACTTTGGCAGTGGACTGAGGATTTATCAGCAGTAAGAGCCAAAATAAAAGCAGCCAAGACCCAAACCCATTCCTTTTCCCAGTTAGAACGTAAGAAAAGCCAGCCCAGAGCAAGAACAAATCACAGCTTGTCCTGTACCTGATGCCTGTAAGAGCTCTGGACAAGGCACAGCTCCTGCAGTGAGCTACAAAGAGAATGTGATCAAGTAACCCCACTACCAAGACTTAAATGATGTCACCAAGACTAGAGCAGCACTGAACCACCCAACGTGCAAATAAAATCATTGGAGAAAACCAGGCTTCCAATCCAATGGTCTCTAAAGTTAACAGGGACTGCAGTCAGAGCTGCTCAGTTCAGAAACCCCAGATGAAAGACTCCTGCACTACACACACAGAAAGCATCTTTTTCCCTGGTCAGCAGCCAGATCAATGCTGCCTTTTGAGTTACCTTTAGCCTCTAAAACCTGCAGCAGTATTGTGCTCCCTGTCTCTGAAGTTTTCTAGGCTAGTGTCTCCATTCAGAGGGAACATCACCCATGACTGCAGGCTGATATGCATGGAGAACAGAAGCACTAAAATGACATGGCTGTGACTACACTTGGTTCAAAGTAGGAGAATCCACATGGAGAGTCCTATCACAGCTGTAGAACCACACAGTTCCCCTCCTCTCTGTGCAGATAACACTGATAGATAGCACATAGGTCATGCACATATTTTCTCTCCATATCACTGTAAGCTCGGCCATGAGCCCATCCTCCAGAGAAAGTTTGCTTAAGTGATAACACCTATCTGACATCAGAAAAATACAGAGACAGGAAAGATAAAAAAAGGAAAGACGTCTAACGGCACAGAAGCCAACGGTGAGATCTGTCTGCTCAAACCAGACTGGTTCAGAAAGGACAAACTGTCACCCTTCTGACTGGGGGTTTAATGCAGGGGGATCAAGATGAAGCAAACAACAGCAAAGAGCAACAAGTGAAGAGTGACCCAAGAGCAGAAAGAGGTAGCAACAGCATTCACACAATAAACAAAAATATCCTTTAAAAGACACACAAAATGAACTAGGCAAACTGGTTACATATTAGCTCTGTGTCTTCTTGCCTTTGAAGAGGATGGTCAAGCTCCCCTTGCTGTTTTGAAAATCTTCAAACTTCATTATACAGCAGCATGCATGTACTCCTTACACAGGGCAGGTAAGAGAACTCCAGGCCTACAAATGTTAGCCTTGGGGTAAGGAAAAGAAACTGCCTTTTTGGTTCAGGATTACAAAAGCTACACTTCAGCCACTCATCTCTCCCTCATTCAGTTCATCAGCCTGCATGTGCCTACAACCTCCTCCTTGTCTTGTGGGAGTGAGGAGATGCTTGTACTCTGTGCTGCAATGCTGCACCAGGTCTTTTAACCAAATGACTCCTGGCCTGTTTGGTATTTTACTGTCCTGCCCCATTCTCTCAGCAGCACATCCCACTGTGACTTCCCCTTGTCTCTGCATGTCTACACTTGACGATTTCTCTCCCCAAAAGAACAACCATGAAGGGCAACAGGTCTGTGGCAGAAAAAGTGCAACCACTCTGAGATGTGCCTACAAGAGCAAGAGTCCAACTCTACTGATGGACAAGTGGCAGACTGACTCTGCTAATGCACTGTGACACGTGGTTCTAACTCTAGACAGTTTGCTTCACAGCCTACAGCTGGCCAGAGGGAATCAGCAAAGGGACACCTTGATACCTACAAAGAGCTCTCAGAGGCAGGGAAGATTAACTCTGTAAGTAAGGCCTTGCATTAAAGGCACTTTTGCCATGCTCTGCAGTGAGGTCCTGGACCCCCAGAGCCCATCCCTCTCCTGGCTGTGCACCACCTGCAGCTTTAAACGTGTTTTTTTTGTCAAGTATCTTCAGTCATGTAGCAGCCCTGGCTAATGTGTTATCTACAGAGTCTGCAGCATTGCTGGGCAGTAAAGAAACACTGTTCTTTTATTAAAAGCCAAATAAACGTCCTTCATCTATCATACTCATGTCTGGGGAAGGCACAACTCATCTCTTGGAACACCCCTCCTTGCAGACCTTCACTGGCTGAGCTGTGGTGCTGTTCCTGCCTCTCACTCTGAAGGCACAGCAGCAGCATGGAGCTGGCCTTCCTGTGCCTACACAGAGCCTTTGAGCAAAGACAAAGCACAAACTACCTTGTGCCTGCAGTAAATCACAAGCAGGCTACTGCAAGTTTGCAAGTGCATGCCAGTGTCACTCTGGTCACCTCAGATTCATCAGCTGTCCCCATTCCAAGAAGAGACATCCCCATCCCACAGCTATGTGCTAGGGACTGGAGAAATCAGCTCCTGTTCTTCCCAGCTCCCAGACAGTGCAGCCACACAGCTCTGCCATGCTCGGCTGCTTGGTGCATATTCCTCAGACCTACCTGGGAATTCATAAGACGAATTGTTGTCTTCTGCCCCACATCATCCTGAAAGCCCCTGACAGGAGCCCCATTGAATCGCAAGACGGCATCGTGGCTGTCTGAAAGTCAAACAGAGGGAAAACCTGTGAGCCACCAGCTGGGTTTGAGTGGTACCAGAAACAGGTGACATTATTCACTTGCACTTCTCATACAATCCGCCTAATCCTTGCCTTTCAACCTAACATCTGGGAGCAGCAAGTCTGATTCTTTGGAGGAAGGCGTGGCTCAAACTTCATGATCAATACACTCTTTAAAACCTACTCTTTAAAACAACAACCCACTGCCAGGCTGAGAGCACAACCCTATCATTTGCTCTCCTTCTTCCTTTTTCCTCCTTCCAAACACTTGACCAGGAGATAGACCAACACACAATTAATTTACCATACAGCTGGCTGCAAACTTAGAAATTAGGAAGTAGTCGCAAGCCAGCATCCTCTCTTGCAGCCTGGAGGTTGACCAGCCCCAGAAACATGTACACCAACCACAGAGGAAAGCCAAGCTGACTTCAGTCTGCCAGAACGCCTCCCACTGAAATACACCCACTGCTGTGCCTTCAACAGACACAGCTTCTCACATGCCTTGGGATTCACTGCATTTTCCTCTGCTGGCATCATCTCTGCAGACAGCACAGCACTCCTCCAGAGCCCTCCTCTGCCTTGGCACAGCCAGCCAGGCCACTGTAATGTCCCGGAGTCAGGCTGCTGCTGTGACACAGAGGGCAGTTGTACTTGTCACCCTGGCTTCTCCCTGCCTTGTGGCTGCACTCGGATAAGAGACATTCCCTTTGATGAGGGGCTGAGTTAGAGAAGCAGGGCCATATTTCCTGCATTCATGCTGAGGCCAAATGGCTGCAACGCACAGCACCTGCAGTCAGGGTCTCTGGGAGTTGCCAAGTTCCAGGGCAGAAGGACCCACCTGGTCCAGAACTGGGTCTTTTTGAGATCATTTTGTTGAAAATGAGAGTGCTCTAACAAGCAGTGCTGGAGGATCAATAATCCCTGGCAGCAAAATCTGATTTCTCAGTTATTTTATTCTCCTAGACAAGTGGTGCTTCTTAAAAGCCCTTCCAAAACACCATCCAAACCCAAGAAATGTTCCTGGATGTATCTGGAAAAAAAGTGTCTCCAGGCTGAGAAGTGGCTCTGCGGCTACCACTACAGGCTCCCTTAGCCCCACATACTACCTTGCGCTAATGCACTACAGGGTTAGGATTTCTCCATATATAAGTTGAACCAGACACCAAGCATTAATATGCCCCAAATTTGCACATTAAATGGTGTTTAGTGACTGCTCAGGCAGAGTACCTGGCTCCATCTCCAGGTGGTTGTGCAACACTCAGTATTTCTCACATCAGATTTTTCAGTTGCAATTTATAACCTTCAGTTATACCAAGAGTCCAGTAAAAGGTGGTTGTTAACAACCTTGTGCTGCTCTGCCAGCCTCCCTTACTTTACCTAACTGCTCATTTGATATCTTAACATGATTACATAGAACAAATATTTCATGGAATATATGGAATAATAACTCAGCAATCCACGGTGCTCATTTACACAAATACTTCATTTTAAGCTTTCAACATTTAGTTGAAATGTTGAACCTTTTCGACAACTTTCTCCAACACCACCACAACATTTCCTACATGGAAAAAAAGTGGGAAAAAACATACAGAAATATACTGAATGCTCCTGAATCCTTAATACTCACCCTACCCAGCTCAAGGCTGCAAGTGCTCAAACTTTGCAGAAGCAGCAGCAGAGTTAACTGCTTGAACAGAAAGGTTTGTGACCCAGGCACGAGAAACACATGGCAGGGACCCCAGCAGGGGTTAATGACATTTGCCTCGGGCACACTACACAGTGACCTCCCCAGCATCCATCCCGTCATCTGGAACAAACCAGTGCTTCAGTGTGGGGAGGGCTCAGAGCCTGGCTGTGGGAACAATGAAAGGGCTTTGCCTGTCTGATGTCTGGGGCCAAAGCACAGCCCATCCCATCTGGCTGCTCAATCCAGACGTGCAGGGACTGCATTCCAACACTCCAGAACACCACCTCCCAGTCCTGTGAGGGTCTCCTTCCAGAGGAACAAGCACTGGCAGTAATGGTGGAGCCTAACACAGACACCCCTGGGTACAAGCTGAGCTGGGGAGGCTGTTCAACAGAAGGTCACTTCTGTGCAAACCTTTAGCTCTGAACTCCAAGAGGCACCCAAACTACCTGAGACAGGTACTTGAAGGAAAAGTAGGAACTGGCTTCCCAAGTCTTAACCCATCTTGCTTCAAACACTCCTAAGAGGCAGAAACATCAACCAACTCCCACCTGCAAGTTGGACCAGGAGGCAATGCTGTTCTTCATTGCATTTTTCATAGCATTTTAACACACTTGCAACTCCTCAGCCTCATTCTAGCTCCTGCTCACCTGCTGTGTGGACACAGAAGGAGTTTGGGGGAGAACTTCTGAACAAGTACCAGAACTAAACACTATCTCCCACGAGGGACTATGATTCTGAAGGCTTTGCCAAAGCTCTCCATGACTGATGGATTAAAGTCTATCCATCTACCTGGTTTCAGAAGAAGGTTGCTTGCAGCTCAGTGCAGCCCAAAGAGATATGATCCAACAGACAACGTATGAATACACCAAAACCTGCAAACAATTTCAATTTGAGAGAAACTTCCCAGACTTCTAAACTCCTCCTTCAGTGAAGCTGCACTTCAGCCAAGCATGAACCTTAACTGAGCTCCAAACACCAAACAATGAAGCAAGCTGAGGGAGCGGCAGGCTATGGAGAATTTTCTGCTGGTACAAAATCCTGAGCTGAAGACTGGAGAGCTGGTTTCCCCAGCATGCTGCTATTGTAAAGACACAGAACACTTGGGCATCAAAATATGCTTCTTTATAATCCACAGTAAAAGACCAAAGCTTTGGCATTTATTAATTATTGCATTAACTTCAGGTAAATACAGTCAGATGAGACTGCAAAGCATCACCAAACCTTGTCCAAAGAGCTAAATCCCTGTAAAGTCTTTTGATGGTCCTTTGGGCCATCCAAATTCAGCCAGCTGCCTTATGGCTCAGAACGAAGCAGTGCCACGTTTGGAAAGCCTTAAGCAAGAATTACAGAATCACTGAGCCTGGAAGGGACCTTTGAAGATTGACTGTGCCCAGCTCTCTGCTCAACACAGATGGCTTAACCTTTAGCATTTTCTTTAATTTCTTCTCTAAAAATGTCTTCCTGTAGGATTTTTTTTTTTTTCTGACTGCAATAAGCCTTACACAACCCATACCAAGCCATCTCAAGTAACAAACACTTGAGGAACCAAGACTCTTCTCTGGTATCCAATATTTGTGTGACCCTCTAGTGATGCCAACAGAACCATGAAAATCAAAAGGACTTGCTAGAATAGAGCTATCTATTACTCCCATCTCCAGCTAGGCTGAAATATTTACTGATTTTAAAAGTTTAACATTTCAACTTGTTTTAAACACCTTTTGACCACAAGAGACTTATCAGTAAGAGAAGACAGCAGGTTACTTCTACTCAGCCCAAGGTATAAAACAACGATATTTGACTTCATGCCAACAGAAAGATACCAACCTATCTCTTGTCCCAGGCGAGATGATTTCAGAGACCCTGCTGAGGACACGACAGCGCAGTGACCCAGGTGTCCCACTGCTTCACTGAGGCTTTTCCCTGGCAGGTACTGCTGCCATTCAGAGGTACCAAAAGGACCATCCGACCTCTGTATCATGGTCACATTGACCCTGTCCCGCAGCTGGCACAGCAACTTCTCTGGGCTGAGCTTAGCATTCTTCTTCCCGTTGTAAGTCACATTGTACTTGTTCATGGCCAGGTAGTTTTTCCTGACCTTCTGCAACCTGGGTATGAGATTTCTGGATGAGCTGTCTTTATCCCAAACCTTCCCAAAGGCTGCTTTCTTGGAATTCTCAGCTGTTTCAGAGGTGCTGGCCTTGACTTTGTTTTGGGTACCAAGCCACGTTTTGGGTATTTGCCCCAGTTCAACAGCTGTTTCATGGAAAAGACCTTGTGTTTTAGCTGGGTTCCATTTCTCTGAACTCCTGTGCTCCTGCAAATCATCATTCCTGGTCTTCAAAGGATCATAGTAGCTTCTTCTTGTTTCTCTCCACAGGCAAACTGTCAGTGCTACCAGTATGACCACAAGAACACACATTAACTTTTTGAACACATTGATGTGAACCATAGTGCACGGTGCATCCAGATGGGACACTGGAAGTTGGCCCTGGGAAAAGGAAACAGCTCAGTCAGGGCTGCAGGCACAGGTTAAAATCATGGAAATCTGTGTGCAGTGGGAGGGGAGAGATACAACATCAGGGTAATTCTAAAATTTCCAGCTGTTTAAAGATCTCATTTTGAAGCCTACCACCTCAAATACCAAACAGAAAGACCTGAGCTGGCTATCAGCCATCACATGCTATGTAATGGTGACCTGAGGCCACTGCCACTCCCTTCCACAAGTGACAGCCAAATTTAGCACTGCCAGTATCATACCAGCAAGGAGGGTAATCTCCACATTGCTTTGCTTCACCTCCCATCCCTGACAGTCAACATCCAAATGCCAACAAATGCACTTCCAGAAATGAGTTTTTTACTTGACCACAGGCTTTAACACTAATGAAGGACATTATAAAGCACAGAACTGGAAAGAAAAAACAAAAACTGTGCTCTGAGTTCATGAGCACCAAGAGCTTCACCAGCCTGGTACTTTGGTGACTTTCCAGGGAACTGCTGCAAGTGTGCAGTGGGCTGAGTGCACTCTCAATATCAAACCTCCCTGGACACCTGCTGGAAGCCAAATAAGCCCCAGTAAGGTTTTGGGGAATGTTTGGGCTCATAAATGCACTTGGATGAACATTACTCCAGGTAAGTTACCTCTGGAGAAAGCAAAGCCAGACACTGTTGCACAGCACTGCCTGACACTATCAGATACCTCCAGCTCCCATCATGTCATAAAAGGGGGAATCCAACAGGAGAACTGCCCAAAACGCAGCTCAATTGAGGCTGATTTACAGGGGGCTGGTGTACAAAACACACACTGATGCAGAAACACCTCACAAGCAGCACACAGGACCACAGAAGACAGGACAGCAGCTGCTCATTTCCCTTCATGGCTGCTCCAGATGTGTCCAAAAGCATGTGAACAGTATGGAGACTCCAGGTGTCCTCAGGAGACAAACACATGCAGATCATTCCCAGAGAGGCACAAGTAGCAACTTCCTCACTGAGTGACCTGCTGAAAGCAAACACTGCAATGCTGGGCTGCTGAGAGGATGCTGAACTACAAACACTACCTGTGGATAAGGAGCAGCTCTTCAGCTCAAGTCATTTTTGTCTGTTGGCAGATTTTCCTTCAAGGGCTTAGGCAGGATATCCCAAAACACAACAGTTCTGTGATGTGCTGAAGAGTTCAACAAATACCTGGGGAAAAAAAAAAAAAAAAAAAGAAAACCTATTAAGAAAAAATCTCAAAGTTCCAGAGATGAGCAAGTATTGCCTCAGATAAGCCTGGTGGTCCCAAAGAAGCTGTTACCAAGGCCTGGAAGGACAGCAGCAAACACATACCCACTCAAAATGAGCATCTTCCTTCTTTGTCTGAAATCTGCCCTCAGCCAGAGCAGACTCCAGCTCACAGGCTGCCTGCTCTCTTGTCCCACCAGAGCAACCAGATCCACCCTGAGCACTGGATGCACCCATAATCTAACTTTTCCTAGGGAAATATCTTACTGCCTACCCTTGAGTAATTCAGGCACTCTTGCAGAGAAGACTCCCTGTTTTTTTAGAACAAGATGCATGGAAAGCTGCTTTATAAAATGTGTCTTAATCCATCAGTCTTCACAAAATAGATAATTGTGTTTTAGACTTTACAGCTTCACTCTGCCAAGGAAATGCAGCAAGAGAAAGGGAGTTTCGACACTATTAGCTGAGAAATCAAGAAAGTAGCTTGCTTTTACAGGAAATCTTAGTCAATACAATGCCACATGAGCTAAATTACAAACTCTATCCTTTGCAGGACTAAATACCAAATTATTAAAGCATCCAAATGCCGAGAACTTATATTTTAACTTTATTAAGGAACATAATTATTTTTTATGGAGCACTCCACAATGAAAAAGCAAATATTGCTGTACCTCCAGTTCTTAAACAACAACAAAAATATTCAAGAAACATAAGTAATTCCAGCTTTTATTGAAATTATTTGCCCTGCCTTGACAGACTGTATAGATTTTCATTTCCTTAAGTACTAGAAGAGGACACTGAAGTCTTTTTGAACCAGGAGAGGTACAGCAGTCTGCAGAGGTGGGGCACCAGGAAGGGATGCAGGAGAAGGAGGCACCAGGAGGGGATGCACAACACCTCTGTGCTCTGTTTTGTGAGAAGTAAGGTTCTCCACGCTGTTTATGGTTCCTCTCCTGCTGTGGTCTTCTCCTGCTGGCCCCTCTGCAGCCTGGACCACGCACTCAGGGCCTGCCACAGAGAACACAAAGCACCACGTGAAGGCAGCTGAGTGCAAAGCCACTTGCTGATGGGGAAAGCGGTCAGCCTCCACACTGCCAGGGCTCTGCTGGCAAACCACACACACAGCAGCACCTTCCAAGTGCAGAGGAACACCAAAGCTGGCAGTCCAGTGCCAGCTTTGTACTGAACTCTGAGACATCTCCCTCTGACCAGGCTTCATGCAGCCCTCAGGCTGACTTCATCCACGCTGTATCCCTTCACAGGAGGCAAGGATCTGGCTTCCAGAAAACTCAGCTACTACCACCTGAGCAGGGAGGACAGAGCCTCAGCACTGTCAGAGGTGCCCAGAGCTGACCACTCTGCAGAGCAGAGCTCTCTGCTCCAGGCCCTGCAGGACTCTGCTGGTTTTGACTTCAGAAACATCTCCTGAGGGGTTTCCAGGGGGAGGTGATAACAGGCACACCTCAGTAACCACCAGCTTCTGCTTCTCACACTTGAATCATCTAGAAGGGTGGTAGGTTCATTACAGTGAAACAACTTTACAGCTCTCTGCAAGTTCCTGCTGGGACACTTCTTGTGGTGGTGCACAGCACAGGATGCTCAGCAAGTCACAACAACCCCTCTCCTTTCTAGGCCACTCAAAGGCACCTGGAAAACTTCTGCACAAAGTATCCCCACCTTTGACTGCACACGCTGCTGCAATGTGAACAGTTAGTTTGCTTTGATTTTTAAGCTGGCAGAGTAGGCTCTGCAAACATATTTTAGCAGAGCCACAACATTTCAAGATGCCTTCTGTTCCCTTCCCCACAGATACTTTGAAAATCAGCTTAATTATTACTGCTACTTCACATGATAGAATTTTATTTTATTTGCACAAGCAGTGCCCTAAGATAGGGCCCCTCTCAAGCATTTTGCCACCAAACCTCTGCTGTGAGAAGGAAAACATCTGCTCTTCCTGGCAAAGTAGGATAGCCCACAAGTGGCCACTTGTGTGCACTTCTGTCTGGCACACAAGAAGTGGTCAGTACAAAGGTACTTTTCCACACGTGTTGGAAACTTGCCACATACACAAAACACAAGGTGTCAGCTATGAGTATGAGCAAAGAAAGGACAAAAACCCCAAAAATTCCCCAAACCTAGAAAAATACTTAAACAAATAGCTGTCTCCTTGAAACCCAGAACTTGACACAGCTGTAGGGTGCACTGGCTGACAAGTTAAGCCCACGCAGCAAGTCCTCTGAGGGTAAATTCTTTTCAGAGAACAAGTGAGAGATGTGATATTTTCAAAGCAGCCAGGGAATTACATTCTGTCCACATACTCTTATACTTAACCTTTATTTTCCAGTTATCTCACTGCTCTCAGGTCTTAACCAGCAGAGTACACAAGAGTGTGAAAATCCTGCTCCTCTGGTGTCTGAGAGGCTGCTGTCTGTCCAGGGAGCTGCAGCCAGCAATGCCACAGCAGAGAACATCCAGCAATCCTGATTTCCTCATCCCACAGCAGATTTACCCTAAAAATGCTAACAAGCATCATCATCTCAAACAGCCCTTACCTGCCTCCTATGGCACCTGACAGCCAGTACACAGACAAACCACACAAATACGGACAAAGCTATGGATATGTTCTTCCAGGAAATGCACACAGCTTCCCAAAGTTGTCATCAGCTGTACCAATGCCCATCCTCTGCACATTTGTTCAACTGCTCCTTGAAACCATTCACATTTCCCTAACAGCCCGAGGCAATGAACTCTGCAGTTGCACACAGTGAGCAGACAACCCCTCCTCTCTCTGCTTTTCCAGGCTCTGTCCCACTTGTTCCAACTCCTCCTTGCACACCTTTTCCATCCTTCAGGTGCTCTTGGTCAACCTCCCAGCACCATCAGCAGGGTGTGACCATCCCTGGAGCAGGCACGCTGAACGTGCACACACCACACGGCCCAGCAGCAACACAACAACGGGGCAAATTTGTTCTCTTTGTGAAACTTCCTCCCTTTATTTCCCTTCCTGACCACTCCTGAGCCCTGACCTCTACACAGTCTGCAATGACTTCAGGTTATTTTGCAAGCTGCCCCCGGAGCAGAGCAGGAATAAATACATCTGAAAGAGCATTATCTTACCCCTGCTAGCAGAAGCTTCCTTTGCCCTTGTGCTGATATCCCAGACACCCAGGATCACCAGACCCCTCTGCAGCTGCTCAGGGCTTCCCCTGGTTCAGGCAGCCCCTCTGGTGACAGCCAGGCTCAGAGCTCAGCCCTTCCTCCTCTCCTCTGCACATCCCTTATCAGTACTCAAGAGTGGGGATCCCAGAAAATCCCTGAGAGACTTCTGTGATGTTGTGAAACCTGACCCCTTGTTTCTGCTAAGGAAGCCACTAATCCACCTGTCTCATCCCAGGACAGTTTAGAGTGGCTTTTTCTGAGGCTCCTGAGGAGCAATCTCACCAAAACCTTGAAAATTCAAGGTCTCCCTCCTAATGTTCACAACCTTCTGAAAAGAAGAAGAAGAGGAAATACACAGATAGATTTGAAATGTGACCCTTCTGCAAACAGAGCATGAGACATCTTCATTAGTTCTTACATATGCCACAGGTGTTATTTTTATTATTTTATGCTTTTATTATTTTATATTTTTATTATTTTATGTTTACTGGTCTGAAGCAATGGATCCTACCAGAGTCCCTCTGAAATATAACCATGTCAAGTAATTTAATTTAAATGATGACTTGAGATATGTAACCTCTGGGGGATTACAGGATATGTAGAAATCACTTCCACCTGGTCTACCACACCTCTCCTTGGTGCTGCCATTCATAGTTCAGCATCATTCAGCAGCAGTTTTCTTCTCTCTGATGGATGCAGAAAAGCTTTTTACTTTAGCAAGTTGTTCCTCAATTTTTTTTTTAGATAATGTGATAACTATTTCATATTTAAACTCAGAGCATTTACATTTCTTTCCAAATTTCCTTCATTTATGCATTTCCATCTGCACCCACAATTTTTCTGTGCCTACTCACAAATTAGGAAAGCTCTGTTCCCAATTCTTTCTGGTGTATTTTTGAATGTTTTTATGCTGCCCTATATGAAGAATTTATACTTAACTATATCTTTCTATTATTTTTGGCACATTCTCAATGCTAACCCATTCCTCCATCCAACACTCTGTAAAGAATCTCTGAAAAGAGCAGTGGCTGGTTCCAGAGGGTGAATGAGCTCCCATGTGAGTGGAACAGAGGAAAGATATGGAAGATATGGAAATGTAGGGCAGGAATCCTTCTGTTCAAAATAACACACTCAAGGAAACCTAAGATGAGAAGAAATTTGGATTCAAAAAGTAACCTCAAAACTGTATCTGCTCTTAAAATCTATTCCTGTCCTAAGGAAAAAATATTTGTCAAAACTCTTAATAGTAATAAACAAACTATGCTCATGCCAGTTTGCAAATGAAGAAATACTTTCCACATCTGCTGGATACACCAGATGAAAGGTGATAAAACATTTTCCAAGGTAAAGGTCTGTCCCTCTGGAGCCAAGTTTCAGATCTGATATCTTATTTAGCCCAGCCTGTTAACCCAACTGTGTGTATCATGGTTTTGTAAATATATAAGCAGGGAAGGCTTTCTTCTAGCAATTCTTGGTTTCTTTCCAAAATATCACTGTGCTGTGAAAATAAAACATCTGTTGAGCCATACATTTAGATGTTTCCAATGCCACCAAACAGAACAAAACAGAAAGGAGAGAATGAGGAAACTTTACATAGAGATTTGAGGGAGAAAAAGCACTCTGCATGAGGAACATGGTTAAATTTTAGGTGGCACATTGAGGAGCTATACAGGTCACTTGTAATGAAAGGAATCATCCATTGGTCCTGCCTGCATTAAAAATCTCTGCATGTGCCAGTGAAAACATGCTGTTGTCATGGCTGAAAAAAATCTTCCCAGGAGAGGCAGATTCTGGGGGGGGAGGCACAGAGGAAAGTTTAAGCATGTGTTTCATTTTGGTTTAACATGTCAACAAACATTGGGATTTAATATAAGTCAGAAGCCTTTATTTCTGACTGTGTCAGCCCTTTACTGTCAGCTCTTTTCTACGTGCCATGTTGGTTTTGGAGGGTGGCTGTGCCCAGCAGCACTGTGCCTCCCCTTCAGCCCTCATTAAAAGGCATCAGCTTTTTTATATATAACAATTATAAAGTATTTTATATGCATCTAGTACCTTAACCATGGTATACATGTATTCGAGTTTTACCATTACAATATTCTAAATAATAATAATAATATTCATAAGTTAAACTGCTTTCCGAATCACGGGATGCCACATAAACCCAGGATATCAGATTTATCAGCACTTCATCTAATTAAGGGTTTACATTTTAGTCTTGCTATAGAGGGTGCTTTTAGTAGCTGATAATATGGATCCCAGTTATGAAATATATGGAGCCAAATAAAGAGTGAATGTAGTGGACCATGCTTAGCACCCTCTCTGGCAGGTTTCTTGCCCAGAAGGACAGTATGTTTATGAACTCCATAACAGGACCAAGCCCTCAGCTGGTGTGACCAGAACTTCTCCCTTACAAAACCCCCCTTCCTAGCCCACAGGCACCTGCAGGATATTCCTTGTTAACAGCAATGGACAGGAAAGAGACCCTCAGCTGGATTGGGTGTGTGCATGCCCCAGGCCAGCTCTGCTCTCCTGCAGCATGTTCCCACTTGGATGCAGTCTGCCAGGCAGCCACCACAGCACCTCAACACAGAAGCCATTTCCTGATGGGCATTTCCATGCCCATGGGGGTCTCACTCAGCAAGACACCTGGAGACCTCTCTTAGTAACAAATCTTTTCCATTTCTAAAACTGCCAGTTTCCCCTTCAGCTGGAGAAAAGTACATGCACGAACAGCACCAACTCCCGAAAATGCTGCTTTTTCCTCCATACCCAGAGACCCAGAACCCGGGCTTTACAAGTGAGGATTTCATCACTAGTCAGCTTTATCACAGCCATTCCCACACTGAATCCAACAGCAAAAATCCTGCCCAGCTTTGAAGACGAGGACGTAATCACTTATTTGTGACTATTTACTTTACATGGAATGTGACACCTTCAAATCACTCTCCCCCAAGCATGTGTTCCTCTAAGATGTTTATCCTTCAGAATAAACAGGGGATGCTTCTTTATCTTAATTTAACAGTGTGTGGCAGGTCAACAATGTAATGCCTCTGGAAATATCGTTGGGTGCCAAGACAGGTAATTGGTGTCTCATGGCCCCAGGACAATAAAATTCCACGTGCCAGCTGCAGAGACACAACCCTTCAGAACTGTGTCTGACACCAGCCCTTTGTAGGTGAGGACAACATCCTTCTGTCTCAAGGACAAAGCAGTAACTCATCACAACTCCAATTAAACCTAAGACCTGGTCTTTCTCTAAGTGCAATAAACTTGCACACATCTGGATCTACCAACGCTGGTTTTCAGTACAACACCGTTACCAAGATTTATTTTTCTCTACATACCCAGAGTTCATCCCCTGTTGGGGATGGCAGGGCTGACACTCAAACAGCAGTGTTCTACCACAACAACTTCACTGGAAGAAAGAAGCAAAGTGTCAGTTTGGCCATTGAGTTGAGAAAGCCCTACTCAAACTACTCTATGCTAAGCAAAACATTTCCTGCATTACACTTAAAATAACTTGATTTTCACTAAGAAATCCATATTTTATAATGCAAAGACACATACAGCTGTGAAGACTGTTTATCAAAAAGTATCAGGTGCTGAAAAAAAGGCAGGTCCTGATGGCAACCGAGACAGCATTAGAAAGGACACCTGCTAGAACCCAGCAAAGGAAATAACTACCAGAGAAATTGTAAAAAACATTCATGTAACAAGCAGTTCAATTATTTATCCAGAAAAAAAATCAAAGTACTTCCTTTCTATGCAAGGAACTTGACGCATAAAGGACAAATGGAAACTTCAAAATTAGAGTTAATTATTTTGTCTCTGATAAGAAAGGAAGCAGAAGAAAAAAAACCTGTGTTACAATAATCAGACGTTTTTCCACAAATCAAAATCACTTGGTTTTGGTCTCCATAACCACAGCAATCAGAAAGCTTAATTGATATCACTTCTAGCACACATCACCATTTCCACTGGGAGGGAAACAACCAGAGGAGAGCCAGGTATAACTCAACACAAGTTGCTGAGGAAGCCCAGGTCCAGGCTCAGTGTCAGGCTGCAGCAGAGCAGCCAAGGGAGCAGATACACAGGAACCAGTGCTCCCCAAGGTCCTGGATATCCTTCACTGTTGAAGCAGCAGCCAGGTTCTCAAGTCAGAATATCTGCAGTAGCAGATGTCAAATATCTTTTGCCAAAGCACATCAAGTCACATACTCACACAGGGAGCTCTTGGCATGGCTGAACTTCAGTAACAGCAAGTACTCTCCTGTTTTTTAATCACATTTGTCTGGGAACACTGTGACTGTGTATCAGTATTTCAAATATATCTACTGTCAATATGCCCATAAAAATACTGCCAGGGAAGCAATCTCGCCTAAATACAATTCAATTTTATAAATCATAAATGTATAGCACTAAATTAGGGGCCTAGACATATTCAAAGACATTTAAAGAGCTTAAGACACTCCTCCATCTCAAAGTTTCATGTGTGTATTTAGAACAGAAAACACTAACGCAACCTTCCTAAGAATGCCTGCATTTGAAACCTCCTTGCTAGTTTCTTCCCTCAGCATCCTCTCAGATGCTTAGGAAAGAAAAGCAGGTTCAGCAGTACCTCCTACCCAAACCCAAGATTATGTCCTCTGCTTGAGGATCCAACATGGAGAACACTTTGCAGGAACAAATATTTGCCTCCCTGATGTGCAATGCCCATTCTTTGGTGGGATGGAGGACTGCAAAGCCTAGCACCACTGCCAGCTGTAAGTTCCCAAACAGAGCACACCACCCATCCTGGCAGCTCCATGGTGCCACATATATCACAGCCAAAGAATTCCCTTTTTCTTCCCCACTTACACACCCTGACAGCATCTCAGTGATGGATCAGTGTTGCTATGGGCATGGAACAAATTGATCTGAAATATAACAAATCCACACAGTTGATGAAGGGAGGAAAACACCATGCTTGAAACTCACAAAGCTTACTGGGGTTCTGAGAGGCCAGCCAAGAAGGCAATAAAGGCCCCTTCAATGTCTTTTATCACCTCCTCCCAGTGTTTTTAGCCTGCTTTTGTCACCATCAGAAAACCAGGTGTAAAGCCTGGAAAGCACTACCCAGCTCCTGCCCCCAAACACATCAGTCACTTCCTACACTCAGCACTTCAGAACCAAATCTGGCAGCAGAGCTTGCAGATGACAAGTGGCTGGATCCATCATGGATCCAAAACCACACTCCTTGAAGCAGGCAGCTTTCTGTTCTCTGGTGTTTAAGACATTTCATGTACATGGGACTTTGAGAGATCTAGACAGATAATTGCAACAAACTCAGAAGTTACTCTCTAAAGCAATAGAGGAGGCACCAGACATTTTTTGTATTTCCTCCATTAAATATTGGCTCTCATAGTACAACACATTTCTGCAGTCTTAGATAGAGGCTGTAAGACTTAAAAAAGCTCTCTGAGCCTCCCAGAGGAACAAAAGGTCCCCATCCTCTCCTACAAAGTAGCCAGCCCTTTGCTGGAAGGATGGATGTGATACAAGAGGAAGGATGATACATGGAGGAATGGGAGGAGGATGTTATTGCCAAGAACTGGACTCCTGCTCACAAGCACACACAGCTCCTTCTGGCCACAAGGACAACAGACTTCCTCCTTCATAAAGGGAACCCTCCCCAGACATGGAAGTTCGGCATCTGTCATGTCTGGAATGGATTCACCCCTGCGCAGACAAGGAGCCTGCAGAAATCCAGGAGAGATGTTCCATGTGCTGGGGGTGGCTGCCAGCTGCTGAGGTGACTCCCAGGACACTCTGGGGGGGCATCATGCCTAACTTTGGAGCAAGAGCTGGTGGGTGTTTCCAACAGCAGTGATCTCACTCAGTGCCACAACATCCCATGGTGCTCCAGACTGGGAGAGAATCTGATGCCACCTCTAGCACAAGGCCATTTCTTCCTGCTGCTCAACATCCAATCCAAGCTCAAAGTGGAAAACCACTGGGCTTAAAGTTCACTGAACATTAAACAAGGCTGACTTTTGATCTGGCTCAGACAAAGTTTTAGGTTTTAAGTTACTCATTCATTTTATTTAAACAAATCTGCCTACCATGCCATCATAGTCTCACAGGAACTGATTTTAGCTGACCCTTCGTCTTCCCTTTCCTGCCAAAAGGATCCTTAACAGCAATATACCTCACTCTTCTCCCCACAAACTCCCCTCCACATTAATAGGATGGGAACTTGGCTGCTACCATACTGTGTTTTAAGCTCGCACAGGCATCTGAAGGTAAAGTCCTGGTTATCTCTTGATAAGAGGGACACAATTTTTTTTCCCTCCTCATGCTATCATACCAGCATCCCCTGAGGCTAAACTGGCAGAGAATCCTCAAGCTCTGGGTATGCTGGTTAGAATAACTCCTCTCATGTAGGAAGAGCCACAGCACTTTAATATTAAAGCAAAGAAAAACAGCAGAGCAGCCTAGCAAAGCTGTCTTAAACTAATTTAGGATTTTTAATTTGCATTTCACTGGTCTTTTTTGTTTGTGGTTTTTGGGTTTGGGGCTTTTTTTACAATTATTTTTGAAGAATCAGGCCAATTCAGCTAAAGTGGTTCTGTTCCACTAAAACATGTACTCTGTCTTTGACTCATAACAAATACATGTGCTTATATATTTACATACACAGCCTCATCTATTTTTGTGTTAAGATATAGTGCATTCATAATACAGTGACATTTCAGAAATAAAAGCTTTTTTCATAAGTCCAACATGCATCTAGGCCAGAGTTGTAAGTTGTCAAGGGAAATTACTTTCACATGGCATTAACTCTGAATTTTTCTTCCTCACTCCAAAGTAACATATATAGAAATCACTACTTAAAATGCTTCAGCCTGATGAATATTTTCTTAAGTCTACTAGAACAGCAATTAAAGGGTATTTTCCCGGAAGTAAAAGGCTAAAAACTGTAAGTCAGCCCTAGTTCATAGGTTCTTTATCTTGTCTGGATCTCTGTACAGCATTATCTGGAGGCATCTCAAACAGGGGAAGCACCAGTGATTCAGAAACTTGCAGCAAACCTCTCATGCCATTTTTGTGAGGTCTTTAAAAGCTGACTAAACATCAGAGCTCTTTCAGAGATCTCCGCAGATTATGGCCCAAAGAGGTGAAAAATCATTGGCGTGAGAGCAGGGGAGTAGAGCAGAAATTCCCCACACACCCGTCTGGAAGCGCCGGCTCCTCCAGTGCCTTGGACGTGGCCACCGCGCTGCTGCTGCTGCCAGGGCAGATGAAAGCCCGAGGCTCTGTCCTGCCCGACCCCACAAGGGCAGCATCCCTGGGCTGTTCTCTGCCCAACCCCACAAGGGCAGCAGCGCTGGCGCTGAGCGCCCATCACCAACCAGGGTGGTTGGTCCAAGAGCTGTGTTCAGAGCCCAGGGACGAAGAGTGCTGTGTGGAGCAGGGGAATGAGGCTGGAGGTGCTGCCCACGAGGAACTGGGCGCTTTCCTAGTGTTTCTGCATCTCTTCCTCGTGGGAAATCTCCCCCTAAGGCCCCTCACATCCCACACAGCACAAGGGGATGCCCTAATTCCTGTGGCCTTTCCCCACAGGACGCCCTAATTCCTGCTGCCTTCCTGCCTTGGGGAGATCCTACCACCAGCTCTCCTTCCACCCTCCACCCACCTTCCTAACTGGAAGTCCTTCCTTTACCTCCAGTTTTGGCCAGCTTTCCCCCCATCTCTCCCAGATCCACTGCATGCAGTGCCTGTTCTGGGCTCACAGACTCTGCTCACCCAAACATTTCAGAGCTTGTGCACGAGTCCCACAAAATGCTCAAGTGCAAAGCAGTGTCTGAGATGAGTGTCACCCGCCACAGCACAGACCTCAGAGAGAGGAGAACTCACGAGGACACAGAAACAGAGTGGCAACCAGCATGGAGAGAGGTCACAGAGCCACATACACCAACCCAGCTCCTGACAGAGCTGATAGCACTATTGGGACTCTCTAAAGCACACACAAAACTGCAGCCCAAACAAGCAGATGGGTTCACACTGCACTTAGCATAAGTAGAATTAATTGCGTTGGTAATCTTACACAATCTTACACAACCATTCCATGTGCATCATCCCATTATCCTGAAGGGAAACTATTTCAGTACATGGGCAAAGGCTTCGCTGCTGGTGTCCACTTGCCTGGACACCTGCCTTGGAAAACCACTCCTAAACATGGACTTAACACACTGAAGCGCATCCCTTTCCTCTCCTCTGCCTCTCTGTGCCCAACACACAACAAACCCTCTGCTCCAACAGGCAGGTTCTGCCCCTTTCTAAAGCAGGAGGGGGTCTGAGCCTGCCACACAGCCACAGGGAACACTGGGACATGAAGGGGTGCCTATTTTTGGCTTTACTTCCCTATTTCAGAGAAAAGTCCCTTTTCCACTTCAGATATTAACATAGAAAACAATGTAACTTCTGAGAAGGGGATGCACAGAGATACAGATATTACAGACCAAATATATCACTTTGCTGGTTTTCAAATATCCATCTCCTCCAGCAGCCTTGCTACTTTGCAAGCCAGGCCTAACCAGGCCTGACTAGTCTGAAACCAGACTTAGTAACAGAGGGCTGGGTTTGATTGTTCAACAAGGAAGACTTCTGAGCATTTTAAAAGGGGCTCAAGATTTTGGTCTGGCACAAACAGAAGGTGACTCTTCCGTGCTACCAGTGTTAAGAGAAGGAGTATCTCCCCATAAAAAGTGTATCTGAGCTTCAAAGGTCAGCTTGGTCTTGGGTTTCAGCTGTCCCAAGGCAGACACCCAACCAAGGCCAGCAGTCCCAGCCCCTGCTGCCTATCTGTGCCTCGCACATGCATGTGGACGAGCCCTCCCCAGAGAGAATGGCTCCCGTGGCCACAAGATCCAGCCACCTCACCCAGCATCCCACCCCAAGTCCAGCGAGCAGAAGGCTTCCACAGAGGAACAAGGAAGAAAAGCAGAACTAAAAACCTCTTTTGTTTCTGTACAACAACCAAAACAAGAAGTTTTGCAGTGGAGGATTGGCTGACCTGCTTCTTTAATCCTTTATTCTCCACCCCAATCCCACTTAACCAGAAATCAAGCTGTCTCCAGCTTAGTTTTCTTCTTTCCCCATGGAAAGAGCAGCTGCCAGAGGTGTCCAAGGCAATGGGCTGTGCTTTAAGTTTTCTACTTAGCTCGAGCAGAGCATTCCCACCTCACCCACTGCTCCCCAGGCTCCATACTGCTCTGTCTTGTCTCTGTGCAGATTTTGGTTGCTCTCTGCCCTCTTTAGGGTTAGAAGTCCAACAGGCCCTAGGCATGCAGGCTGCTGGGACTCCACCACCCTTGTCCACGGGTTACAGTTTGCAATGCTAAAGGTAACACAACACTGGGAGAGAGAAGTGTTGCTCAGCCAAAAAGTAAGAACGGTGGTGCATTTTCCATACTGAAGATCAAGTTTTAAGTAGAGGAAAGGACATTAGCATTTTTCCAGCAGAAGAGGAAGTAAGGAGCAACAGCTGGCACTCTTGATGCCAGCAAGTTAAATATTTAGAGAAGCAGCTACACAAAAAGGTCCTCCCAAACCTCCTTCACATGTGAAAAGAGGCACGGATCCAATACTTACATTTGCAGTTGCCTCTAAAAGAGCTTCCTAGCAAGTTAGCTTTTCCATGCACAACAGAAAAAGGGAGGTCCCAGCATCAGCCATAGTCACTGCAACAGCTCACATGATGATCATCATCCTTGAGGGCAACAGCCAAAGGATTGCAGTGCTGCAATAAGGGGCAGGATGCCAATGGGGAAGTGATAGGAGGAGTAGTGGCACTACCAACAGAAGCACTTCAGGCATGATCAGCAGAGGTCAGCTGTGTAAGTAGGCAGCTAATTACTCTAACCTAGAGCCAAAGGCAATGTCCCCAAAGGGTTTCTATAGAAAGCTTGACCAAAACAAGCCCCAATACACATCTCATATCCATTTTATGCAAGTCCGAATAAACACTGGATATCAGACTCTTATCTCTGGCACACAACCAATACATGTCAGCTTCTACAAGTGCTCCCACAAAAAGCAAAATAAGCATTTTATTTTGCTTTAAAAGAGAAATATAGGATAGTTTCTAAGGGATTATCAGGGAACCCTCCCTGTTTACTATCCTCCCAACTCTGCACGTAACACGGACAGCAGTGCCTCAATGTATTGTGGCCTTGCCACGCTGACATAAGCCCTGCTCTTGCTGCAGACAAGTGAAAAGAGGGGCAGGAAAAAAAGGGGAAGAGCCAAGGTCATCACCTTCATCTCCAGGTTCCTTTGCTGTCCACAGAGGTTCCTGTCAATCCCTTCCAGGCAGCAGCAGATTGCCAGGTAAGAGCTGTAGGAGATGCCACCACAGGAAGCACATCTGTATTCTCCATGCAATTCTTCATGTTCCCATGTCCCTCTTAACTGAGTTCTCTAGCCTAGGAAAGAAATTAGAGTGAAAATGTTAGACAGCCACATCAGACTGATCAGAAACCACTGCACAGGAGACTACAACCGCCAGCCAAGATCACACAGCAAATCAGCAGTGGCACAGAAACACCCAGAGCATATGCAGATAGTGCTGTGTCCCCGCCATGTGTCCTGGATAAGGCCAACGACCGAGCTGCTGACACCTTGAAACACTACTTGAGTAAAATACCACAAGAGCCTTGTTTTGAAGGCAAAATCTGCTAGTGAACACCTGCTGGCTGCAGAACTCACTAGAGTCTAATGCCAGGAGCCAGGGCTAGCTGGCAATGCTGACATCAGGGCAGAAGAGCTCACCCTTCGTGCTAGAGCTACGGGTCCCTAAGGAGATTTTAAGAATGCAGCCTGTACAAAAACATGTACAAAGCCCTTCAAGGATCCCTCTCCCACTGAACCATCCATAGCAAAACCAACTGCCTATTCTAACACAACAGAGCTGTCCTGCAGTCACCTGCTAACCCTTGCATGGAACACAAAAGAGCCTTTACAGAGTTTATATTTCTAACCTCTCCCCTACTTCTAAAAGAAACTCAGTGTAACTGCAGCACATGTCCTAAAATCCTCTTAAATAAGATATTAATCACAAGACTGTTTAGCAAGCAAGAGCACACAGTCCGCTTGAGGAAACATTGCCTCCCATAATTATCCTGCCCTGGGAAAGTTTCCAGTGTGTGTGTATGGCCTGGCATATGCTCCACCTCGAGTCCAGCAGCTCAGCTTCCCTCTCTCAGTAAGGAGCCCAAGCACCCACAGCTTAGTAAGAGGTCCCAATATGTCCATATCCCAAATTACTGCCAGCTTGAACCATCCAAAGGACCCTAACCCACAGCAGCACACCACAGCAGGGGAGGCAAAGCAGTGGGAAAGAGGTAAGCTTAGGCTTTATACGTCTTGTGTGATGAAGAAAAGGAGGAAGATGGGGGAAAAGAGAGGTAAAAAGCAAGACAGGAGGAAGATATTCAAAAGAGGGGCGCTGCCCATGCAAAGAGACATTGGCACACAATGCCCTGCCTCAAGCACTGAGACCCCAGCAGTATAGGCTGCTAAAGTTTCCTGCCAGGTAAGAGAGCGTGAAGCTAGAATGGTACTTGAGGGCTTGGTCAAAAGGGAAAACCAGGAAGGAAAAATATCATTCTTGGTGCCTGCCAGCCTGCAGCAGTACCTCAGCATGGCTGCATCTTTGGATAAGCATCTCACTGAGCAAGAGGTCAGCCATCAGAGCAAGTGAGGAAATTTGCACAGGCAGAGCCCCAGGACAGCTGTAAGGCCGTTCAGAAAGGCTACGTGAGTAATGGTGAGCAAGAGCCCCAGCACTTTCACATGCCAGGTTAGGAAGTCCCAGCCTGCAAGCTCAGCAGGATCCCCTTGCTGCAGGCTGTGTTGTCACCAGCCTTTGTGGCCTGCAGAAAGGGTGCATTTAAGTGAGAAAAATGATGCAAACAGAAGATAAATGGGATGCAGAGAAGCACAGACAATTGAACAAGGCCAGCACACTGGTCATCAAGCCAGGCAGCACTTCTTCAGGGGCAGCAGTTTTACAATCCCTGCCAGCTACCTGCTCCCTGCTGAAGTCTGCCTTTATACATGCCTGGAAAGTGAGCCCAGAGATGCGACCAGAGGCAATGGAGGGCCTGGGCATCCACAGAGCTGTAAGAAGCAGCACAGCAGCCAGGCTGGGGCCATGGGAGCTTCCCAGCCATCCACCCACTCCTTCCTGCTAACAGGGCAAAATGCTCAAAAATATTGACCAGCATCTCTGGGAGGCAAAAGGATCAAGGGGACACGTGCCCCTCAGCAAAGCAGGACAGCAAGAGTGCCTGCTCAGGAGCACCTCTGACAGCCCAGCACCTTCCAGATGTGCTCAGCACCCAGCACCTTCCAGATGTGCACACAGCATACGCTGGGTGCTGAGACCACCAGCTGCAGGGTGGGCAGTGTCTCCTGGCAGAGCTCAAATTCTCAGCACTTGCCCTGAAAGCTGTGAGCATGAGAGTGAGCAGGCCTCCCTTCCTGCAAACCACTGTATGAGGAATTCATCCACATAACATTTCTAAATAGCAAGTTTCCCCATCAAGAATACAAGCAGATAATTACTAAAAGAGACAATAGCTTCAAAGAAAACAAGGTTATGTAGGGGCCAAAAGTCACCCTCTAATTCTCAACAACATGAAAGTTTCCATTAATTTATCATTAATTCTTCTTCCCTCCTAAGAGGATCTATATGGAAAGATCCTGGAGAGTGCTGTAAATTAAGTACCAGTCCAGGTGAGTTTGTCTGCCTGAAAGGATTTAATACACTCTAGTAACATCCAGGCTTCAGAGTGACAGGTCTGTGCACTAACAGCCAGTGATCACCAGACTGTGGGACCAGGAGGAGGAGGAGGCAACAGCCTCTTCTGCCACTCAGCATCCCTCCCATTGGCAGCCAATGGAGACTTATGACTTATCTTTTTTCTGTGAGTGCGGAATTATTTCTCCTTCCCACCTTACCAGCTACAGCTTAACCAACGGCTTGATGGATGCTTTGGCAGAGGAAAACATCCTGCTGTCTGTTGCCGTGTAAAAGAAATGGTATTCGCTCATTGCTTAATTGTTAATGCTGATTCATCCCAAAGTTAGAAATCCTGCCACCACAATTCGTCCAGAATGCAATAAGCAAAGCCCTGCCTGTCAAGTTAATCACAGTTAAATGGAAAATCATTGAAGCCTCTACAGAGCAGAGCACCAGCCAGGAATGCCCCAAAGCCCCACAGCACAGAGCTCAGACAGGCCAGCATGGCTGGGAGGGCACAGACACTGGCTGGGGGGCAGGGACACAAACAATGGCAGGGACAGCAGTACTCTCTGGTCACATCAGCCAGATGGGAGGATGTGAGGAATAAGGAAGCCAGGATGGAGCAGGTCTACCAGCCACAGGCAAGTGAGATGTGAAACCTAGACAACATCGCAGACAAGAAGTGGAATGGGACACTGAAGAGCTTCAGACCAGGACTGGTCCATGAAGACCACTAGGGCAAGGACTGGAAGGGAGGCTGGGAACAAGCCTGAAGAGAAGCAATGACTGGAGCAAATACCTGCTCTCGGGTCACTGGCAGAGCCCATGGTTCCCCTGTCGCTGGTGTCAACCAGCCAACAAGCTGTCTGCACAGCCTGTCCTTCCCACCGGGGCTCCACAGGGAGGACAATGCTTCATTAGCACTGCCTGGTGATGATTCAAGCAGGGTGAGCCTGTGTGGTGGGCAGCCCAGCCACTCCTCTACCCATGAAACACACACACAAAAGACCTAATCCTGCCCCTCATTTTGCCACAGTGTAGTCCTTTCACACAGCAGAAGCGCCCACTGAATGACAGCGCTGAAATAATGTTCTACCTGGGTGGGTTTCTTTCCAGCTGATTTGGTTTTTTTAAGGTGTAGTAAATAAGGCACAAAAACCAGATGAAGTCTCGGGAGAGACAAACCAAAGTTGACAAAAAAGTGATTCCTCCCTTGCTTCTTTTCTAGCTGCTATGAAATCAAACAACCCTTAAAGTAAAACTTCTCACATCCCTCGTTGCCTGACCCTTTCAGAAGGACAGTCCCATGATCAGGTCTGCACATGGGCTGAGCTCTCAGCCACAGAACTCCATTTCATGGACATCAGAAATGAAGAAGACAGAATTCCTGGCAGCTTCCCAGAAGAGCACCCAGAATTGGCTGAGTACCCTGTGCGTGTCTCAGCTCCCCATTTACAGAGCTGCTTTGCCACAAACACACCATGAACTGCAGCTGCTCAGACATTTACGAGCAGCACCACAGAGGAGCCTATTGGACAACTTGTGTTTCTGTCCTTGGGGCAGGGCTTAAGTACACAAGTAGAGCACAACCTCAGAGCTGCAAAAAAGGAAAACGAAAACCCCACCAAACAAACACAAATACAGATCAATTATGCACAATGAGCAAGGCAGTATCAAGAAAAGCAGCAACTGTGCAACCACACAATCAGAACATGCAGCACACACACAGAGTTCAGATTTGGGCTGCAGAACTTAAAAGGTATCCTGCCTTCTGAGAGCCTGGCTTTGAACACCTTATGTATTTCCAGAGCAAATACAGAATTCCTTCCACTTTTATTAAAAACCTATTCTCTCTTACTAAAGCAAATTCTAGGACAAGTCAAGGGCTACTGCAGACCACTGGCAATTAATTCTGTAAGCTGGCAGCTTGTGCTTAAACAGAAGAATGATCATTCTCAGAGGAACTGGCTCTGTGCAAACACCATAACTTCAGCAGCACCAGAGAAGAGCAAGAAACCTCAACCCATCCCTTCTGCAGTAGAGAGGCTTGGGAACCAAGAACACAGAGAGCAGCAAAGGCACTCGAGCAGTGCCTCAGTCAGGGATCTGAGATGGATGTGATCACTGCTGCCAGACCTCAACCTGTGCTACCCAAAACGGGGGAAGGAACTGAAAATCCACTTACTGAGTGCTAGGCCAGCCACAGGCCTGGGGAAACAGAGACCAAATTATCAGGACACTATCAGAATACCCTAAAGAGGGAACCCCCTGCTATTGGGCTTCCTTCCCAGGAACAGAGAAATTCACCTGTTGCAAGGCAAGCAGAAGCAGGACTTTGTCTCCCACACATCTCCAGGATAAGATGCAGCAGCAGGGGCACAGCCAATCCCCAGAGCCACAGCTCAAGCAGGAGCTCTGCCGTGGCCATGGAGAAAGATGACCTGTGCCAGTTATGGCTGGTCCTCTCGCCCAGCCACAGCCTCATCCAGGCAATACCCCACCTGGATCCTTTTAATACAACTACCAACTTTCTCACTGTTTTCCCCAGGTACTGCAAAGACCATTTCAAGACCATCCATTTCAAACCCATCTTGCTCAAGATGAACTGAACTTCCTTGATCCTCCTCCCCAAACCAGATATAAAGAATCTCTCTCTCCAGTGAGCAACACCAAATTAGCTTCTCCACAGGCCTTTTTTAAGGGGGTAGTTTTTGCAGCTCATCTACTCTGAACCATTACACCTACTTTTTGACAAAAACACACAGCTAATAGTCTCCTGGTAACTGGCTATAAAAAATTCATTAGAACTACTGATAACACCAACAGCTAAATTCAGTTTTGTGAAAAATAATAAGTGCAACTACAGAGAAAAAAGGCAGAATGTATTTGGACATTTGGAGAGTGGGTAGGGGTTTTCACAGTGGTATTTTTGGTTTTGGATTTTTTTCCCAAGAGTTTGTTTTTATGAAACCTAAGAAAGAAAGCCAAGAATGTGGGAGGGCTAGAAGATGCTCAAGGACCAGAGAGATCGAAAGCTGTCTAGGAGATGGCTGCTTAGGAATCTGGCAGGAGCTGAAAGGGGCTACAAGAAGCAGTACTGGAAGGATAAGAAGGTTTCTTGGAGCGTATGGCTAGCTAGGTATTTGCCAAAGGAAATGCTCTAAAGCAACTTCAAGACTGTAAGACACAACAGTAAAACATGCCTGTGGGGCAATTTCAGATGAGGAGAAGCAGGGTATGATCACCTTCTCACCCAGCCTGAGTTTTTCACTTGAGAAAAAGTGATGGAAAAAAGCAAGCCACAAACACAGCCTGTGGTTACTGAAACCCTGGCAGGTGAGTTTAAAGCAGCCATGGTAGCCCACGCTCTCCAAAAGTCATCACCACCATCGCGAAGTCTCCAGCACCAGCTGGCCAAGAACAGCACAAGCACTTGGGAATGTGGGGGGCTGGTAACTAGCTCACAGCTGCTCCCCCCAGTACTGGGAGCCCCGAGTAACGTTAACCACACCCCACGTTTGTTTTCCTCCAGATTAGGGAGTTACAGCAACCAGGGGAAATCCACAGATTGGGCAGACGGTGGGACGGAAAAGCAGAGATCTGACAGCAGCGACTGGGCTCTCTGAGCTCTCTGATGGGCTCCCGGCCGAGGTGACACACGGGCAGGCTGAGGCTGTGCAGGGCTGAGCCAGGACAAGTGGCAGTGACCCCCACACTGAGGAGGGGTGTTCCTGCCCTTGGTTCCCACCCCACGTGGGGCACGACACGACCTTCACGCCTGAGAACCCTCACAGATGTGGAGCACTGACAAGAAAGCACCTGAAACATCACCTGCAGGGGTTGACTGGCTGTCCTCACCCAGTGTAAAATCTCAACTCAGAGGTTGCAAAGGAAGAGTGGGGGGGGGAAGGCATCTCTGCAATACCTCTAATAAGTGAGGCTTCCAGAGTTTTGTCTGCGTGAAGACAGATGGGGAGAAATCAAGGCAAATTAATGCCAGAAATTAATTTGAAAAGTATGAGTTAATAAGCATTACTGACCTTGGTACACTCCCACATCTGTAGTCACGGTAAGCTTAAATTTCCTTCATTTCCATTCACTTCCAGCATGAACTTATCTAATTTTAATTAAGAGGGTCCAGGCTGAAACTGAACACCATTTCTGACATCAAATTTTCTAACCATTCCTTAATTAACCTTTCTGAATTTTCCTCCTTAGATTGCAAGCATATGATTATCTGCCTAATTAAGCAATTCATCCATGAATAGCTAATAAATAATTAGCCAACTGCACGCCCCTAATAACTAGGCAAACTTCTTAACCTTAGAACAACATGTAGCTCATCTGAAAGAGATGGGTGCTTCGCAAAGTGATTTACAAAGTGATAAGAAGATTCCAAAAATTGAGAGTGGAAAGGGAGAGGGGAGCTATATCACACTTGAAAATTAATTAGACTGTTACCCCAGGTGCAGACTTTAAGGAGTCCATCTCCATTTTTAAAAACGCGCTTCTAACCATATATAAAATTGCTGAGCCACATCCGCAGAACCTAAAATAATTGCCACTCCACACCCACACTATGTTACAAAAGAATAAAACAGAAGACACAAGTAACAAGTGCTCTGAAAATCGGCAGATAAATCTACACAAAATTGCCTTGCATCCACCCAGTTCCCCCCGCTTTCTGCTCTGTTCAGACCCCTCTGGTAAAGCAGGCAGCCTGGCAGTGCTCCAGGTTCACAGCACATGGAACCACTGCCCAACACCAAGGCTCCAGCACCTTTTCATACTATTTAATCCACAGGTAGCTGCTCAGTCTGCAGGATCCAAGACAGCTGTTCTTTAAACTAATATTTAATTAAATTTGAGGAACCTAAAAATGCCAGTGATCCCTCTCTTTAGCCCATTAGCACAGTCTGACTGACCCATCACACAAGGCATTCCAGCCATTGCTCTTCCTTCCTCTCTGGCTGGGGACTCCCATATCTTTAAAAATACCCTTTCATGTCACAGGCACAAGCAACACTTTTTTCTACCAATTCCATTTTTGCCTTTGGGAATCCCCCTGCCTCCAGTACTAAAACACATCCTTGGGACTATTTCAGCTCTGTTCCCAGTTCCCTCACCCTGAATGCCATCCCTGTCCAACTGAAACCTGCCCCTGCAGCATTCACTGGAGGCAAGTGATAACACATCCCTTACTGGGAGGAGGTTTCCCTCCACCGTGGGTTCTGTTCAAAAGGTGCATGGCAGCTCCCTAGGCAGCTACAGACTTCATAAAATAAATGTTACCAAGCTCTGGAAGGAATTTGTTAAGATGGAACCAGTCACTCTTCGATGATCTTCCCAAGAAAGCAACACTCTCATGGGCATAAGCATTTGTGAAAAGTGGATTTCAAGATTGCAAGAACAGCTGTTAATAAGAAACAAGCTTCATGTTCACAGACACCATCATCTGGATGAAAGCAAAATCCATCCAGCACCTTCCAGACTCTCACAAAATATATGAAATATTCATCAGACTTGCCTGTGAAATACCAGCCCAGAGGAGCCAGAACACAACTTTTCCATCTTTGCTACATTTCTGCTAATGAACCTCACAAAGTGCCCAACTCCCTGACAATTATTTACACTGAAGCTCTGCTGGAGAAGTTACAAATATAAATTGATATAAAAATTTAAGCAACCCAAAAATATAAAACATCATAGAATCATCGTAGAATGTTTTGGCTTGGAAGAGACCTTAAAGATCATCTTGTCCCAAGCCCCTGCCATGGGCAGGGACACCTTCCACTGTCCCAGGCTGCTCCAAGCCTGGCCTGGGACACTCCCCGGGGCAGCCACAGCTTCCCTGGGCAATCTGTTCCAAGGTCTCACCACCCTTGCAGGAAAAGTTTTCCTAATACCTAATCTAAACTTAATCTCTGTCAGTGTGAAGCCATTTCTCCTTGTCCTGTCCCTCCAGGCTCTTGTACAAAGTCTCCCTCCACCTTTCCTGTGGCGTCCCTTCAGGCACTGGAAGGCCACAAGGAGGTCACCCTGACACCTTCTCTTCTCCAGGCTGAACAGCCCCAATCCTCTCAGCCTTTCCTCACAGGAGAGGTGCTTCATCCCTCTAATAATCCTGGTGGCCTCTTCTGGACTTGCTCCAAGAGGCCAATATTCATCCTGTGCTGGGGGCCCCAGACCAGGTGAGTGCAGCCCTTCATGTGGGGTCTCATGAGACCAACAGGGAGATTTTAGCCCAACAATTGCAATACTGCACATCTAAATTTCTACTTTCTTTAAGACCCCTTGCAAGCACAAAGAATGGCAGGACCACAGACAGTCATATGTATAACCAACAATTAACACAGGGATCATCCATCCCTGGATCTAAGTGAAATCTTGAATTTAGGAAGGACTAAACTGTGAGAGAAGGAGATTGAAAATCTGAGTGTGTTCCTTTGTTAACTAAGTTGGTTTAATATTTATTTATTTGGTTTTGGGTTTTTTTAAGTCTTGCTAGGTAATGCGGCTCACAGCATGAAGACATCTTCTCCGACAAGTTTATTATTAATTTATTAATTTAAGATATAAACTAATTGCTTTTGGGATGCTCTGTGCCTTCAGAAGAGAACAGCTCAGGCAACAGAGCTCTACTTGCAGCCTTTCCTAAGAATTCTGTCTTACAAACAAATTTGGAACAAAGAAGTTGTTACTCTGATGTTGTACGTTAAATGTTATTTCAAGGTAAAAGCAAGTCCTTGAGACTGGCGGCAGGAAACCAGGACCACAGATGTCTTAGTCCCCAGGAGATCCATTTTAGAAAGCTATCATTGCTGCACAACTGCTGTGGCATTTTCTATTGTCTTCCATCCCAGTGAGGGTCATCACGCTCTCCCCACACACTTGGGACTCTGCTGGCACACACAGGGTATTTGCAGAGAATCCAGTGAACACAGTCAGCTTGATTGGAACTCCTCTGATTTCCTAATCAGCAAATGCTGTACTACAAAGACACAAAGGGCAAGCTGCAATGCATATTAAGAAATTAATCATTGCTGTTGACTTTTATTTCTGCAAAATTTTACAGCCGAAAATCCAAACTGCTGCAGCCACTGTAAGCAGAATGGATGCAATATTTAAGAAGGGAGCATTGGTTTGTTTCCCGTTTCCACCAGCCCCAGGAGCCCCAGGCACAAGCTGGGCTCTGTGACAGACATGCCCACCAGTGCCCAGGGATCAGTGTGGGAGGTACAGACAGACAGACTGGCATCCTGGGCTGGGTGCATTCGGGTTCTCCACTTCCCCAGCAGCACTGAGGTACCAGGGCAGCTTTGCTCAGCTCATTTTCAGTAGCTGCCAGTTCCCAGAGCTAGCGCACATCAGGAGCACAGAGAAACGTTAGCACAGTCTGGCACGGAGCTCCCTTCTGCCTGCACAGACAAACCCTTCCCAGGCAAAGGAGTCTGGGCCACAGCAGATGAGGTAGAAAAGCAGAGGTCTCACTGCACTTCAGCATCCTCTTGTTAGAAGGGGAGGTATTACGTGAAATACTCACAAACAGATCTTTTAGCTATTTATAGAAAAAGAAACTGCAAGATGCTGTGCTGCAGCTTCCTACACCAACCTCTGTTTGAGAAGGGATGTTGTGGGAACTTGTGAACAACACACCACAAGCAAACACTGAAGACCATGGGATCACCTGGTGCCAGAGCTCTTAATTTCAGAGACATCCCAAGCCAAGCACTCCAGGCAGCTTCCAAATGCTGCAGAGAGACCAGCAAACCCAAAGCTAGGCAAAGGCGCCGCTTGGAACCTGCTGAGACCAAAAACTACAGGGCAGACCTCCTCTGTTCTGGTTCACAGGAGAGCTCCCAGACACCCACAGAACCAAATTATGCTCCATACCCAAGATCTGCATGTGAACATACTGCTGTACACACACTCCACCTGGAAGGACCCTTACCAGGGCCCATGCTGCTGGTACGTGCTGGGAAGCACATGCACACCAGTACATGCATTTCTCATTGCTTCCCATCCTTCAAACCAAACAGAATCTACCCTGCAGAGCTGGAATCATAATGACAGGTAGAAATGGGTTTGAGTGCTGCCTTAAATCAGCCAAGTCACTGCTTTGCAGACAGGATTCCAGACTCTCCTTTTTATCATTGTTCACCTCGTCGCTCTGGGAATCAGCAGGAAAACTCATCTGCAAGTGAACGAGCAGATGTACATTCACATTCAGTGCCATCAGTGACCCACGGGGGGGATTTTACAGAAGCTTTGGGTTCACAGCTCACCAAGGGCTGAGCTGCAGCATACATTCAGAAAGTCAATAAACTTCCATTTTTATCTACGTGCAAGTGGCTCAAACATGTAAGTTTTTCCAAGGTTTTTAATCACACAAGTGATTAGAGGATCTGATAACAACAATCCCTGCTGGCTCGACATCTAAGAGCACTTTATACAGAAAACATCTCATTTCATCTTCTAGTTTTTCATCAGCACAATTACAATTAAAAGAACATTCAAAGGAACCACTTGTATTTCACACTTCACTGACAAGCTATCCAGTCAAGCAGCACAGTCCTCAAGCACATCTGAGGCCACCAGGAATGTTTTTCAAACACAAATATGTCCAGCCGCTGGGCCACCTTACACTTGGAGGCAAAGCCTGTCCTTGGTGAAACAGTCACAGTGAAAACTGTAATATGTAGGTCAGCGTTCTAAGAAGGGCTGTGGCTAAGACAAAGTATCAGACTGATTCATAATGCTCCCTGATTGCTAATCCTGTGCAGAATTGTGATTTACATCACTCTTCCAAAATCTGAAGGCTATGAAAAAGGTCTGGATACTTTGTAAAAGATCATCAAAACAATTCTGTCAGACCTTTTACAGTCATCTTTATGAATGTTGAGTAGAGAACAGGAAAATGCCACTGAACCTCCCCTGTGGAAAGGGACGAGGACCACGACTGCTGCATCATTTCTGCCCTTCCAAAAACTGCCAGTGCAACAGAGAAAGGGTGTGAGGAGAAGCACTGGGGGTCAAAGAACTTGAGTTCAATCATCTCCTCCACATCAGTAAGCCTGAGAGCAAAGGGCAACATAACCTGATCCATTACCATCCCCTGGTTCCTCCAGCCCAGAGCAGGACAGGAGCTGGGTGAGGCTGCTGCCCAGGTGCTGTGGTTGAGGTTTCTGTGCGGCTGTTGGGGACACACTCCTGGGCACAAGGCTGCCCTTCAGCACCCGCCTGTCCTCCGACAGAGTCCCAGGGACATAAACCTCTGAATGCACAGTGATCTGCTCCTGCAGCAGCTTCCCTTGCACTGCTGTCTCAAGGACAGTTCAGATACAGAACATTACTGGCTGCACCTGCTCTGCCCTTCGTTAGGCCATCCCTGCCCACCTCACACTGGCACCTCTAATTCTTCTCATGTATTCCCAGCTCCTGCAGGAGATGACTCTACCAGCAGCTACTGCAAAACAAAGTTTAAGTACTCACCTATTTTGTCCCTACAAAACTAGGTCTCTGCAAGCAATGATACATCTGCATTCCCACTCTGGTTTTAACCAAGTTACAGAGCACATAAACAGCAGCCACCAGAGTGGGTAGCCTGCTCAAAGCCACATCAAAAAGTATTTTTGTGTCCAGGAATTAAGTAAATATGATCAGATACTCCTCTCTTCTGAAACCTAACCTTACATTTGCTGCCAGCAGGAGACACATACACTCAGCTACATTGATAATGTGGCGGGTCACTAATGTGCCCATCTCTATTTTCAGGCCACACGCCACTTCTGCCAGAGGCACACATTTCGGCAGAGGACCCCCACAATGCTCGTAATAAACATAGCTCCTTCCACTGTATTCAGCTTACCCAAGAGAAGCAAGCATTAAGTGAGAAGCAAAGCAGAGGACAGATTTATCTGGAGCCACGCTGCAGCCTTGCACGGTGTCCTGTCCCCAACACTGACAAACACACCTTGGTACTCCAGAGCTGCTCATCCCTACAGCACCATCACCAAATCAATCCATTTGCTGAGCCAGAAGAAAACAGATGATTTGCCTCAACTCAGCAGCTGCATCACCTTCAGAGCAGTGGTTTATGCCCAGGTGAGGTGATGAGCTGCTCAGAGCAGAGCAGACCTGGTGAAGGGCTCCTGCCCTCCGGGATGCCCACATGGACTCACTCCAACCCCCCAGGCCCTCACCCTCCCACATCAAGAACTGCAGCTAACAGGAAAAGTCTGCCTCATTAGACACTCTTGGCCTCTGTCCCAGGGGCCTTTTGGGGAAGATTTTTCCTGCTAATATTATTCCTCCTGGGGAAGGTTTAGCATCACTCATACCTATATGAGCTCCTCAGGCATTTGGAGCTCCACCTAAACCTTCCCTGACACAGTGACCCAAGGCACAGTGATGAAACCCACGGGATGAGCATTTGTATTCTGTCCTCGATGCCAGGAGTTGAGGAGAACTTTCCAAGATGCACAGCCAAGGTCAGTACAATACTCAGTTTTTGCAGCCAAAGTGGAGGACAGAAAACTGTCCCTTTCCCCCTCAGTAACACACCTTATGTACACTTACCCCATTCTGCTGGGGTGTCCTTCCACCAACTCCCCTCTGAGAGCAGGAGAATGATGCAGCCTTGCAGCACAAGCACCCCCATCTATTTAAAGTTATCCTAGCTCAGAAAAAGTATTCCAGGTTAGCTACCAGTCTTTAGGCAAGTGTAGTCCTGTGAGTGTGCCACTGAAGGAAGAGTCACGCAGAGAGAGTTAGACTCATTCCTCACACATTAATAGGCAGCTCTGGTTTCTCACTCCCTCACAGCCAAGAAAATCTCCTGCTATGTCCAGCTGCTCTGCCATGGCACCTTTCCCCTTGCAGATATTTCTGTTTTGACACTGTCAGTGATTAGATCCAGTTGCAGCAAGCAGATAGGAAAACAGCACAAAGCAGCAGCAGTTCCCACTCCTTCACCCTCTGCTCCCCGTCCACTGCCGTGATTTACCGGGGACTCATAAATGCGGGAAGAGAGATTTGCCCTGAAAGGCTAGTACACGGCAGCACGGAAACCACGCTACACATTATTTATTCTCTCTGCAGCCTGACCTGCTGTGCGCTAGTAGAGACGAATGCAGTTACTTCTACTCGCAGAGTAAATCCCCTGCTAGGAGTGGCGGGTCCCCGCGGGCCGAGCCGGGCCGGCAGGGATGTGTCAGGTCCCGGGGAGCACAGAGCGGAGGCAGGCAGCGGCCGGGGGCTGCCTCACCGCCGCCCATCCCCGCTCCTGCGGCGGGCTGCCGCGCTGCCAGACCCCGGCCACAGCTCAGGAGCAGCGGGGCAGGCGGCCCGGGCAGCCGCCGCCATGCACATCTGCCGCTCTTAGCCATTGATACTGATGAGGTTAGACACAGAAACAATTAGAATCACCAAAAGTTACGCCGCAGCGGAGCCGGCGCTCGCCCGCCCCGCGGTGCCCGGCGGAGCCCGCTGACAGCCGGGGCCGGCCCTCGCCGGAGCGGAGAGCCCTGAGGGCTGCGGGGCACGGCCCGGCCCCTCCGTCCGCCCGGAGCACCTGCGACCCCCGCGGCCCCCGGTCCGCGCCCGCCGCCGCCCCTCGCTGGCTCCTTCACGGCCGGCCCACAGATCCCCTCAGATCCCCTCAGCCCGTCCCTCGGCACCGACCCTCGGTGACTCACCGCCGGCCCGGCCCCGCCGACCCCCGGCCGGCCCCTCACTCACAGCCGCCGCCCGCCTTTGTTGCCGCCGCGGCCGAGGCATTTAAGGCGCTGAGGCGAGGGGAGGCGGGGGCCGCCGCTCGGGGGAGGCGCCGCCGCCAGCCCGGCCGCCTCGGCGGGCATGGGGCATCCTCCTCACCCTCCTCACCCTCCTCACCCTCCGCCCCTCACGGCACAGCTGCGAGGAGCAGCAGCCGCTGCCCGGGAGCACAGCGAGCACGGCACAGCCCGGGTGCTCCCTGGGCCCGGCGAGTGACAGCGGGAGAGGGCTGGCTGGGTGCCGCACACGGCCGGGACACTGCCCCGCGCCCTGCGGCAGCCCCGGCGCCGCTCCCTGCCCGCCTGCCTCGGGGAGCTCCCTGTGGAAAGGCACAAAAAACCACGGTACCCCGCTACGGACACGGGCAGAGCCCCGCGCTGGTAGAGCTGCCGTGGAACTCCATCGCTGTGGGCTCATTTCCAATACACAGTGCGATAGTTCATTAGCCAGCCGCAGGCAGCTTCCCCCAGCGCCTATTTCAGTGGTGCCCGGGGAGAGCCCTCCGGGCCACGGCTCCTTCAGCGCACCCCTGAGCCCAGGGCTGCCCACGGCGTGGGGAGCGGGGCACCCGGCCACCGCCTGCCTGCAGCTGCCTGCCACCGCTTTTGGCCTCTTCTCGGTCAAACAAAAGCACAAGCAGGGATCAGTGTGTGCAATACATTTCGCCAAGCTATGTACTAATCAGAGTCCAGGCAAGGGGGGCTGTAGTACCACGGTGCCTATCTCGGCTGCTGTGCTTCCAGTGCTTAACTGCAAAGACCAAGCAAACTGTTTCTGGGGTTCATCCGTGGTTTTCCAACTTGAAAGGAGTCAGCATCTGGTGTGGGGTTATATCCTACAAGTCTGTGTCCAAAATCAGCGTCTCACTGTGCTTTACTCACCTTGGTTGCAGATGATGTTCCCTTGCACAGTGTACCTCTCTGTCCCAACTGGACAGAGCAAGGTTTTCACAAGGGCTTTCCAACATCAGAGAACATGAAACACCTGCAAAGATACATAAAGTATTACAAAATAAATCCTCTGAAATAAATCGCCCACAGAGCTGTTGCAGCATTCAGGTTCACATTGCAACCCTGTGCAGCCCCCAAGTACTCCCGTGTTACTGCTGGTACCAGTCTGAGCCAGGTGCTGGAGGGAGAGCTGACAGGAGATTTGCGGCTTTCACGTCTCCTGGTGCCTCTCCCCGGCTGCAGAGGGGCTGGATGGGATGTTCCCTGCAAGCAGTTTGATGCACTGCCCAGGAAAATCAGGGAGGCAGAGCCTGCTTGCCTGGACAAGCTGCAGGACTCGGGTCTTGGGTGGGTTTACCCCATGCCCTTCAGAATCCTTGGCTGAGAGTGCTGCTCTGGGAGCATGAGCACTGAAGCTGGAGTTTCACCACAGACAGACACTTTCCTGGACAGGCAGAGTGGTTTAGGGCTTCCTCATCTTTAAAAGCTGGTTAAGCCTTACATATGTGCTGAACCTGAAGGCAGATGAGTTCCTGTGGCTCTCTTGAGTTGGGACTTAAGTGAGATGGGCAGCTGGCCACTCCACATTTACCACTAATTGGGGTATGTTTATGTGGATGTTTGCTCAGAAAGGTCTTAGTCTGGGCTGAGCTCCTTCACTCAGCATCTTCTCAGTTCTTTTGTACTTCGACCGTGTGGAGGTAGGTGCCTGCTGTCAGTGCAAGGAGCTGCACAACAGCCCCCTGCCTCCCCTTCAAGGCTTCAGGTCAGGAACACACGGGGCTTGCTTTATGCCTCTTCCCCCTACCCACTCCCCTCTCCCCACTCCCCTCTTGCAGAAGTCCCCTTTTCATCACTCTTTGGCTCCATTTCAGATTTCCCTTGTGCTGTGCTGCTTGCAGAAAGAAGCATCATGTAACAATTTCACCTGCCTGGATAGTACAGAAATCCCCAAACCACTGTAACACTTTCCCAACACACAGACACACACAGACAAACTGCTCATCCCTCCCTTCTTGCTGTGATTGGGTGGCAGACCATAAGGGTACCTGAACAGGGACCACCCATGGTGGAGAAAACCCTTCCCCTAGCTTTGGAAACTCTTACAAAATCTACAGATAGCCGAAAGCAATGTGCTGGAGCCCAGGAACCTCTGGGGAGTGAACCTCACCCTTACCATGCCCCCGGGCAAGCAGCTACAGGAGACCACAGGGGGAGAGAGGGAGAGCACCCAAATTCCAGAGGGCTGTGCTGAGCTGTGTTGGCTTTTTCAGGCTCATGACTCCTACCTTCCAGCAGAGCTTCTTTCTGGAGAACAAAGCTGGCATCAGCATCTTTGTCCAAGTCATTTTTTCCTATGCTGCAGAACAAGCAGTTCAGGGAAAAGTGCAGGGAGTCACAGTCACCCCTCTCGATTTGTCACTCTAAGGAGACGGGCAGAGTCAGAAGAACAGCATATAAAGGTGGCTCTTGTCCAAGCATACTCTTGTCCTGTCCCAGCCACATCCCAGGCCAGTTCAGGGATTCCTGTACCAGCTCCAGCACTGGCAGCTGCTGCTGCATGTCCCAGCACTACTGATTTTCTGGGTTATATGTGTGTGACTTCCAGTCATGACTGAATCAGTGGGGAAGGGACACACTTACCTGTGCAGTGCTAGAAACATCACAGAACAGCATTCAGCTGCTCAATGAAGTGATTAATATTTATGCTCTGTGCCTGCTAATATTAGAAGTTCAAGAACAATAGATAATGCTTTTATAGGGCTTTTAAATGGAATCTTCCTGAAAGACTCCTTCCTTTACCGAGAGGCCTGTAAGGGTGAGTCTGAGTGGCTTTTACATGAAAAAATATTTTGCCACATCTTTAATTTCTTAGCTCTTTGCCTAAAGCTCTAATAGCTTTATATTAAAAAGTTGCCACCTCCTTGATTGCCTGACCTGACTGTCCTTGAGCTGCAGGAAAACCACACATGCTGGGCAGAGCAGATGCAGGGAAGTCCCACCATGTTCGGGATGTGTATGAATACCTTCACCCTGTGCAATGCAGAAACTTTCTCCAGATGCTACTGGCCTCTACACAGTGAAACCAGCTAACAAAAAAAAATACTGAAATTAATCTTAACACCCTACATTGTTGTTCCTTGCTGCTAAAACCTGCATTCTTGACAGAGGTTTGTCTAACCTGGTCTTAAAAACATCTGTTGGTGGAGACATGCCAACCTGTATCTTTTCCAGTCCTTATTTATCCAGCAGTTGGAAAGTTTCTCAATGTCTTTTCAAAAATATTATTGTAATTTTCCCCTATCCCCAGTGGGAGACCGATTTACTGCCTCACTCTATGGTAGTTTTTTATACACTTAAGGGCTTGAGTCATCTCCCTAGGCTTTCTTCCCCTGAATTAACTAATGCCAGTTCGTTCCTCCTGCCCTCACAGGTCACGTTTCCAAGTCCTCCATTCTTCCTTGCTGTCCATCTCTGGTTCTTCCCCAGTCAGGCTTTATCTTTGGACGTCTTGTCTGCCCTGAGCAGAGGGAAAGGGTTGCACAGTGTGCACAACAGCACTTCTGTCTGTATTTTTCATTTCATTTGTTCTTCTCATAGTGGGAATGTTGTTAAAGGCTCATGTTCAGCCTGACCAAGGATTTTTTTTGTAAGATCAGTGCCTTCCAGCCCCTGGCCAGGCTCCTCAGGCAGCAGTAGCAGCCAGACCCTTCCTCAGAGAGAGATGTTGAGCAGAGAGGAGCACTGTGCCACTTGGCCCGCGTTCCCCCTGCACATGCTTTTCCTCCTGGCCCGTTCAGGATCCTTGGATTCTTGCACAGGCAGGATGAGTATTGTTTCCTGAATTCCCGTGGGTGCAGATTGCCGGCAAAAGCGAAGAAAACAAGAGTTAGCCCACAGTGTTGTATCCCTTGGCCTGCTCCAGCCTCCTGGGGCTTCAGCAAGTCCACAGAGCCCATGATTCATTATGCCTGTGTTGTATTTATCTCTTCAGCTGGGACGTTGCTATTCAATAAAAATATGACACATTTAACTGTGGCAGAAACAGCACACCCCAGGCAGCAGGAGCAAGGGGAAGGGAGGATGTATAATCCACGCTGGCACATATGCAGCATATACACACAGCAACAATTAGGCAGGTTCAATTGTCTCAGATCTCAGTTGCAGATGTTACAAATGCAAGTCTACACACAGCCCAAGCTAAAACGGGCAGATCCCATCTTTTTGGGTGGAAAATTCTGTGTCACTGAGTTGCCTCCCATGCAAGAAAGCAATGTCTCACTCTGAGCTAGGATCCTGCCTGCAAATGAATGGGTCAGAACAAATCCCAGCAGCCTGTGTACCATGGTTTCTTCTCCAATTCTACCAACACAAGCACAGAGTTCAGGATGGCACAGCAGCTCATCATCTCTTCATCTGTCAGAGGAGAGAGAGAGGGGGCCAGACCCCAAGCTGGGCTGTGGCTCACCTGGGATGCCCTTGTGCTCAGCTCCCTGCCAGGGCCACCCAGGTTTGCCTCTGTGCCCAGCAGCAGGGTCAGAGCAGGGGGGAAAGGTGTGAAGTTAAGTACACAGCAGACATTAAACAGAGCAGTCCCTCTTTGCTCTGCCCAGGCACTGCATTTACCAGGCCCTGGCAGGGGGCTGAATTCTTTGCACAATCCAAGGCCTGGCAGGGTGTTGGAAACTTTGCAGAATGAGTGAAACCCAGCGTGGCATGTCACGGCAGCTGGGGCTTTCTCAGATGTGGTTTTTGGTCACGGGGACTGATCCCATTGCTCCTCTGCCTCTGGAGCCCCATGCCGTGCTCTGGGCACAGCACAACCCCATGTTCACTGTTTGATAACCTCCCAGGGCTGTGATTATTATTTTACAGCAGTGGGGCAGAACAGCAAATGCACAGACACAGGTAAGCCAGCCCTACTCACCTCCCACCTCCTCCCACGCTGGCACTGGAGGAGGTTGCTCTGAAGCCAGATCATGATGCACAGCAACATGCCAATGAGAAAAATCACACCACTCCCTTTGCTGTTATGTTCCAGCCAAGCTAAAAATAAACTGCAGGTAGAATTTTCTTTGTTTTCTTCTCATGGTAGGGAAGATGGGAGTCTGAACAACGAAGACCTAGAATGATTCGTACAACCAGCCCCAATGATTATATACACTGCTGATGTCTTCAGCTCTTTGAGACTATAAAGTGGGAAAGAAAATGGCCCTGAGAGTTATTTAGGTAAGAGAAGAACTCATATACTTTTAAGCTTAGCACAATCAGATTACGAGTGACGTTTTTCCCCTCACCTCTGCACATTATCTTGATCATGGTTAGAAAAAAAGGAAAGGGGGGGGCAGCATCTTAGCCCTTCTACAAAGGAAATAAGGAAATCCCTTTCTGCAAATCACAGAGGTTACACAACATCAGCGTGGGGAACTTGAGGCCCTTTGCTATTGCCACAGAACCTGCTGTCCTCCAAAGACCAATTTGTAGACTAGTTAAGTTCAGAATGCAACTGAAACATCTTTAAGTTAGCATCTGAACATCTAAGGCAATGTCCTAATTCGGAAAGAAAGTCCAGTGTCACCTACCCAGTGAGCCACAACCTACTCAGGCAGCAGCAGGAGGCAGCTGGGATTTCCCACACAAAGCTGCTACGGGCAGAAAGGGATGGGGAGTACTGGGAATTTCTCACTAACTCATTTCCTGGAGGTAAGGCTGCTGCAGCCCCATCAGTGCTCTGGAGGAGAGCGAGGATGTGTTGGAGCACAGCCAACAGTCTGGGAGGTCAAGAGATGAGCAAGAGAAATTTCCTTGGACAAGAAGAGAGTTCCCCGGCCCAGGCTCTTGGGCAAGAGGAGCCCTTGTGCCGAGTCTCATTTCTTCCTCCTGGATGCTTGTTTTTTCAGGCTGGCAGGAAGAGTGCAGCTGACTGCAACCACTCCATGGTCAGTGTTCATTCCTGGGGGTCAGCAGAGGCCAGTGCCCATCCTTGAAAGATTTCCTGCCTGCAGAAGAGCTGCTGTTCCCTCTGCAGATGCAGAGTGCAGCTGTCACAGCCACGACACGACCATCAGCTGTCTCCAGCTGGACTTTGGTTCAAGACAGTCCCAAAATTTTGCTTACTTCATGGTAATCCAGACTTTAGATAGCTCTGGATTATCCCCCTTGCCCAGCTCTGAGAGTGGCTGTTTGCTTCTCTGCAAAGTCAGCCCAAATCTGCCTGACTTTATACTTCAGTGAAGAGCTTCCACAGGCTCTGGTCTCTCACTCTCTGGGGTCTCTGAAGTGTTTGGGTTTGTGTTTTGGCACTTTTATTTTATTTTTGGGGGGAGGGTAGAGATGGGGAAAGGAGTGACTGGGGAGGCAACTGCCTTCCCCACAAATGTGAGCTGCACAGGCCTGAAATAGTAACATGCTAAACCCCTCTCCTCTCCTCCCCACTCTTCTCTCTACTGTAAACCATCCCAGGTCAAAGATAAAAGCACATCTGACACGGTCACAGTGTTCTGAAGTTGTGCAGGGTCTTTCTTTTGTTGTCCAGAGGAATATTCTGAGCCAGAAGTTGTTTTTACAGGAGTATTATAATTTCGTCCTCTCTCAAATTCAAACAATCCACATGGCTCAAAAATCCAATGAGCTTGGTCTGGGGCTGGCTCAGTCATCCTGTTTGATTGTCAGTCTATAGTAATTAGACTGTGCACAATAAACCATTTCATTACAAGGCAGTCCAGAGTCAGACCCTGAAAAAAAAATACAGCCACTCTGGTCAGCACCTGCCATTAGTGGTAACAGGACGTTTCAATGAAAACCAAAACCTCCAACATGAAAACCACTCATTTCAAAGTGCTTTTATTGATGGAATTCAATAAAAATATTTTTCTTACATTTGTTAGGAAAAAAGAAACTCCACCCAAAACAACATGCAAAAGGCTTGTTGATTGGAAAAATAAAGTCAGGAAAACATTTTAAAGTAGTTCTCATCAGGACATCCAACTCCTCAGAATCCTGGACAGATGCAACATCTCCTACAGAGATGTCCCAGCCCAGCCCAGCCCAGAAGTAAGAAACAGCATGTCCAGACTCCCTATCTCATACCCTACCTGTTGTGTGCTTGTGTGGAGCTGCAGAATTAGGAGCTTTCTGAACTGAACTCAGCCCAGTAGTCTAAGAAACCTTTAAAGATGCATCAAAACTCAGCATACATTGAACAGAGAAAGGTGGCCTCGGCAGAAATCCCCATTTTCAGTGTCCTCTGGGCTGTGGAGTGTTTTTGTACCCACCTTGTGATCCCAGCATATGCAGGGAGTGCCTTGGGTTGGGCCAGAGATTTTGGGCTGTGCTCCTCAGAGGGTGTCACTTCTCACAGCTCCTGCCTGCCCCTGGCAAAGAGAGACAGAGATGGGGGCCTTGCACAGGCTCCATCCACACCTCTGCAGGGTGTTCTCATCAGATGGAGCTGTCTGACTCTCTACAGCAGGGCTGAAATTAAAACATGTATTAGGCAGAATTAAAAAAATTACTGCTTATCTTCCTTTTTAGTGAACTCATGATCAACCAACTCATGTCCAAACACATGCCATTCCTGCCTGCTTCTACAAACTCCACATTACCCCTTCTTTCCTGTAAATCCTGAGCTGTGCTTTGAATTGATGGAAGTGTAGGATTTCTTCCTGCAGTAATCAGCTACCTGATGTTGAGCAATCCTGTGCTGGAAAGGGTATGGCTTTCACCACCCCTAGCAGGGAGGCTGCAGGATATTTTTGCCACGTGTCACTCACATTAAAAGTTTTCAATTTCCCTTTGGTTCTCCTGGGTATAGTTTTATTATCATACATATACCTGCATCCTTAAATACACTCTACACCTTCAGGTGCTGAACTCATCATCCTGAGCTATGCAAAATAAATAACTGCACCTTCAAGGCACAAATGTGGAAGTTTAGGGATAGATTTTAAAACCCTTAAAATTCCTGTTGATCCACACTCCTGTGGGCAAGAAGCTCCACCCCTTAGTCCCAGCAAGATGTTGCTTAACAAAGCAATGTGCAGATTCTGCATTTTTAAGATTTCCAGAGAATTGTCTGGGGTAGTGAGAGGTATTTGGTTTCTCCTTTCGTGACAGTGCATTGGAAATTCAAGTGCACTTCCTCCAAATTCTGGAGCCAGCTATTCAGGGGATTTTAAGATCAGCAAATAAAAATATTTCGTGTTCAGTCTTGATGTTGGTTTCCTCAAGAACTGCAAGAGAAGATTATTGCTAGGGTGCTGTAAATGCTGATTACAGTATGTTCTGTGCCCATGCTTTGAATCCTTGTTTGAGAAAAGACCATAGGTATCCAACAGGATGCAGCTATCTGATGTGCTGACTTTTTAAACTATGTCCAAAATAGGCCTAAAAAGAGCTCACACAGCACTACTTCAGCAGTGCTTGAAAAAGCACTTTCCAGGAATGACAATGCTTGTGAGGCTTGGTTGCATTGGTGGCATCACAGCAAAAAATTACTCCAAATGAGCCCTGATGTGACAAACTGGAGACTGGGACCATGCTCACCATGAGCCCCACACCTTCATGATTTAATAAAATATCTAGAATTTCTTCTACTAAAAGCATAGCATGGAGGTTGGTTGATAGGAAAGCTTGTCAGTCCATTCCCATAATTTAACATCAAGATGCACTGTTTTTGGGATGATTTCCAGAATACTCTCAGGGGAGAAAAGTCTGTAACTGTTCCAGTGCCTGGCCACCACATGACTCCTGTGTGTCAGACACTCCATGGCCACTGCTGCTTGTATGACAAGGATAATTGAAGTTTTCTGTCTTTAAAATTCACAGCATGCAGGCTTGTTTTAGAGAAATTGCTGTCCTTCACCATGCTTCTGGTAAACTCACCTAGCAGTACTACTATAGGTGACTGCAGGTTTCTCATTAAAAAAAAATAAAAATGGGAAAGAGAAGGTGCAAAAACAAAATAAAAAAGCAGCACATCCAGATAGATTTTTAGCCCCACTGTCAGAAGCATGGCTCCACTCATGCCATGCATATGGTGCAGGACAGACCCAGCATTTCCTTGTGAAACCTCTGCAGTGTAACTGTAGTTACAAACTAAAATGTTTGTTAATATAATAAATAAATAAATAAATAAATAAATAAATAAATGTAGTTACGAACTAAAATATTTAGTAACTGAACTAAAATATTTGAACTCTAGCTTATGCTGGTTACACCTGTGGGCCAGGATCCAAAAAACCCTTTCGTCTTCCCACTGTCCTGCAAAGTGCAGGCTCTGATGGCCAGGCCACCCGTGCCCTGGTCCTGCCACACCCTCCTTTGTGCTTCTGGGCACCCGGAGGGACCACTCCCCGTGCTGGTACAGGATCCAAGGGCCAGAGGAGAGCTCTGCCTGCAGTGGAATGCTCCTGATGGCAAACCCTGCTCTGCAGGATGCCCGCCAGCACCAGAGCACTTACAGTTCAGCACAGAGCACCAGAATTACCCACAGCCCACTGGGAACCATGCAGCTGAGGCAGGAGAGAAGTGATGTTTATCCTGCCAAAGGAAAACACATGCAGGATTCTTCTCTGACCTTGAGATTCCAGATAAATAAAGGAGTCAGGGCAAATAAAGATGTCACCGGTTGATAACGCATGTGCAGGAATTTCAGACAGTGATTTATACTGACTGGTATATTTAACTGCAAAACTACAGTCACAAGCAAGGCATTTGGGAACCAGCACTCCTTCCTCCTAAGGCCACTCTGCCCGTGCCATTTGCTCTGGTTTGCTTTAGAAGTGTTTAAGTGAGGCTGTGGGGCTGCCTCCCAAGCTTCCACACAGAACCACCTTAACACCTCACTGCTTTTGTGCAGAATACTCAAGAAACTCAGGTACAACCTTCTGCCTTAGTGGGCACCTGTTCAAAGTGCCTGATACAAAGAGCTCTCCAGCCCACAGCCTTGGCAGTCCCCAGGCACGGAGGGTTGTGCTCAGAGCACAGCCTGGGTGCCAGCCCCGTGCCCTGCAGTACAGCACAGCTCCCTGCCTGCAGCTGGCCATGCCTGCAAAGCAGCTGCACACCCGGCCTGGCAGCACCAGCCCTCTGCTCCAACTCCCCTCATTCCCAGCTCAGCTCTGCCGGACCCAGAGCAGGGTGAGGATGTGCCCTCTGTCCCCCTCTGCAGCTTTCATACAGAATGGATGCACCTCTTCACACAGGGGAGGGACTGCCTGGTGCAGCAAGTATAAATGCAGTGTGGAAAATAATAATAAAAAAAAAGCCCAGTCTCCTCTTGGCACTGACTTAAAACTGTCGCCTCCTTCCCAGCCTGATGAGCAATACAGAAACCTCCCACCCTGCACACGTCTGGGGGTTTGCTTCTGCTTTCACTTTACTTTAATGCTTCCCCTCCTTGCAAAACTAAGAGGGAACTTTCTAAAGCTGAGGCAAATGGCAAACCTTTTCCATTCCCTGCTCACTTCTGACCCTGTTTCCCTTTCCAGTCGCTGAAGCAGAAATGGTGTATCAGGAACTTCAGCCTGTTCTTAAATCAGTCTCCGTCTCACCCACTGCTTTCTGCAAGACTGACCCCAGTTACCTTGATTTTATACATGCCAACAACAACCCTACTCCTCTACCATCATTTGGGTGTGTAGGATCATATTTCTTCACAGTTGCTAGAACTATTTTCTTTCACAAGTTTTAAGTGCTGCCTGATTGGCCCATGCTTTCTTGATATATTTTATTTTTAATGCCACAACAATTTTGTCTCTCACACATGTAACACTTTGTTCCTATCGGTATTACAGCATCCTTCTCCTCTTTCTTTTCCCATATTTCCCACTTCTAAGGAGGAACACCTCAGCCCCCATGCCCAAACTGTCTTGCAAGGTGCCTTTCTCATATCTCCAACACTTGGGCTCTTCTTGCTCCCATTAGATTCTGAACTGCTTCTGACTGGATCCTGTCTCCATAACCTTTCCACAGGTTATTTTTATGACTGCCTGGCTGTGATCATGGCTTTCTGAAGCATTTCTAGAGCTGTGGGCTCCTCAGCAAAGCCTCCCCTGCCCCATGCAGCCTCTTGCCCACTCTTCCCCTGCCAGACTGCCTTCACTGCTTCCTCTTAGTCTATCTCAACCTCGGGAAGTCCCATTTCCATCTAGGCACAGGCAAAATCCCTGGCACAATGTCTGTCCGTGACACAGGTGGGAAGCAGTGACTCTCCAGGCACAGGCATCAGCACTTCATGGCCAGCTCAGAAGCTCAGCATCCTCTGAGCTCCTGCTCTCCTTCGTTTCCACAGCTGTAAGCTGATGAGGAGGTACACGAGCTCAGGCCAAGCCCTCTTCTCCTGCTGGTGAGGGCAAGGTGGCAGCAAAGGCAGCACACCCTTCCCCAGGGACTTGTGTGGGGCCAGCCCCAAGGCAGGGGAAGGGACGGCACGGATTCCATGTCAGCCATCACCCCATGGCTGTGGTGCCTCTAAGATCTGCTGAGCAATTCACCCAGATTTGGGGGCTGCCGTTCCAAGGATGATTTATCTCCTGCCAGGGAGGTAGCTTGTGAGTGCAAAAGGTGGAGCAGTGATGTGGATCCATGTGCTGCAGGAAATGTCAGAACATTTGCAGGGCTCAGTGAACAAAGGCTCCCCATCAATGCTCCCAGGATGTCTGCAGGAGCACAGGGCCCCCAGGGGCAAGGCTTTCCCTCCAAAGGTAGTGCTGTGATTAACTGTCTAATCAAAGGAGGGGGCAGAACGTCTGCCCCTGCAGCCTGCCCAGCTCAGAACACAGGGAACACAGCCCTCCTCTCTCCTGCACCCTTCATCACAGTTTTTAAGAATTCTAAGTGTCACCAAATCTATCTGCTTAGAATTTCCCCATGCCAGAGAAGATGATCAAATACATGCTTCTTAATAATTTATGAAACAAAAGCTCAGACCAAGCCTGGTTACTCCAGTCTCCAGGGGCATCCTTCAGGGTGTCCTTCCACCTGCAAAGGCAGCAGACCCAGGGCAGGAGTGCTCTGTCTGGGTGCACAACACCCACTCCCTGGATGCCAGCACCCTGAGATGTGCTGCCCAGCCCAGGCTCTGCCCCTCCACATGCCCGTCCATGCACATGAGACTGTTCACAGGCACTGTGCTCTCTGCCCCTTCTGGAGCTTTATCCTTCCATCTGTTTGTGCACAGACAAGACACCGACTGCAAATCCCCAACGCCCCCAGCTCTAAATGGAGTGATCTCTGCCCCCTCAGCTCACATCTTTGGCATCTCTTCTTTTCAAGATACAACTTCAGAGTCAGATGTGACTTGAGAACGTTTCACACAATGGTGTGTGAAGGCGAAGCTGTGAACTGAGAAAACATCTTGCAGAAACGAGGCTCACAAAGGAAGGTGCCTTCCGCATTACCTACAATAACACAGGAAGTCTCACTGTTAGATACGAGCAACAAATAATTTCACTTTCTCAATGGCCAACTGAGGTCTAAAAAAAAGTTTAGCCTCTTATAATTTCCTGTTTCCACGCTGTCAGGGTGCATCCCCCTCTGACCTCTGGCAGCAGATTTGGCCCTGGTTTACCACAGGGCTGGTGAAGCCCAATGTCCCCAAGGGGAAGAGGTGTGCCCACCAGCCTTTGCCATGCAGCAGATGGATAAGCACCAGAGCCCCCTCCATGTGCCTGGCTGGGAAGAGGGAGCTGGCCTGGACAGCATCTTCCTTGAAGGAGAAATGAAGGAGACCTTTTCCCAGGTCTGCTGTGTTGGCAGCCCTGGCGCCATCCCATCACGTGTGAATATTCACCCCCCAGGAGCCCAGGGGCAAGGCCAGGCTCAGCACAGCTGGAGGAGGAGGCTGAGGTTTGCAGCCCCATCTGAAAAGGGTTGGGATTGCAAATGCCAGAAGGCTTCAGCTGAAAGGTGGTTTGGGTTTAGAGCAGCTGTTGTTATTTCAGCAGCTGCAACCTGAGAGAAACGTGCAAACCTTCCCCTACATTATATTAGTAATTGTCCAAATCACATTGTCCAAATCACGTTGCAAAGTCCTTCCTAGAGATCACAGTGCTGCAGGGGAAAAAAGGTGAAGGTCTAAATGCAGAAACATGGCAAGAGGTGAGAAAAGCAGGTATGGAAGGTGGAAGAGAGTAGCTATAAAATCTAATCTAGCTCAGGCTTTCCAAAATACTTGTGACAGTTGAAAAAGATTCAAGCAAAAACTTCAGCTTTTCAAGGAGGCAAAGGGAGCCTGAAAGGGGAGATGAATAAGAGCCAGATGTTTTTATTTAATATGTTTAAATCAGAGGCAGGAGGTCTGCTCAAAAGCGAAATGGAGAAGAGTATGCAGGTTATTGTAGTGTGCCACATAGATTTTAAAGATATTGCATTCATAGAACAAACTTTGAAAAATGTTGGATTTAAGAGAAACACCAGGAGCAGGAAACTTGTGAAGAAGCTTTTCTGTACAGCACAAAAGCACCCAAATGACATATTCTTCCTTCTGGAAGACAGGGGAAATCTTCACTCAGGATATAATGGGCAGAGAAATTTAAAAGAAGAGATTGCCAGGTATTCCTCCTCAAATACAGCAACCCACAGCTGGAACAGGGCAGTGTGCACAAGGAGTGGGGCTCTGTGGCTGGGTGGGAAAGCAGAGCAATGTCACAGCAGACCAGCAAAGAAACATGCCAAAGGGGGCAGAAATACGAGCTCTGAGGAAATGCTTCCTGCAAAATTGACACCAAGCTAAAAGGTAGTGATACAGTTAGCACGTGGCTAGAGTGTTATGAGTGTAAATGTAGCAGTCTCTAAGGGTCCAGCCTTTGCAGAGAAGTGGCTAAAATTAATTATGGAAACTGCTCTTCAGGGGTGTTTTGTAAAGCAAAAGGTTTAATAAGGAAAAATAACAACATAACAAGCGTTACAGAAAACAAAAGACAAGCCCTGCAGAGGTGTCTGAGAAAGCCTCTGACACCTAGCTAACACACCCCAAAAAGCCCCTCAAGTCCTTTGGGTTCCTTCCTAGATACTGAATGTTCAAGGAGGGACAATCTGGCTCGCAGGCAATAGAGAGAAATACAGGGTTTGAAGGTTTGAAGGACGGTGACAGGACCCAACAGATTCTTTTCTCTTGGCACTGAGCCAATCACTGCCAGGAGGGTATCAAAGTTCCAAGGTTCTTTACCTTAGGGGGTGAGTTTTAAACTTTTCCCTTGCTGGGTGTGGGAAATGCATTCCTACAAGGTAGGAGACAGTCAGAAGGAGCATGGGGATGGTGGGAATAAAGAGAGGCCAGAGCCGGGCCAAGCTGTGAGCAGAGCTGCCACATGTCCAAGAGGCCAGATATAATCTGAGGGAATGATTAAAGTGAATGATCTCAAAGAAAAGTGAGAGAAACAACAGAGCTGGCTCCTTTTCTATGAAAAATCAAATGATGACAACACTTGTCTGTGTTGTGAACTAAACAAGTATGCAGAACAGGTATTTTCCTTTGCTTAGAAACAGAAATTTCCCACCAATTCCCCTATTTGGTGGTGTGAAAAATGAGGTTCACTTTTTATGTAAATTTTAAGAAATAGGTTTAATAGAAAATAAGACAATTAGGAGATAGAAAAAAGCAAAGTATGGCCGGCCAGGTGACTTGACATTCAGCCAAATCCACACCCTGCTATTTCAGGGGGTGGACTTTCTTTAAATACCCTTTCTATTGTATCAATCAGTTGAATATTCATATTTTTCCATAAACTAGTTTCCATATTCCAGGGACTGTTTTGCATGGCCCCTCCTTGGGTCTGCCTTTTTTAAGCTGCGTGTTTCTGGACTGTGTCTTCATCATCACCTCCAGCTTGGGCCTTGGTCTGTGCTTTCTTCAGATGGGAGATGCTGATAGCTGGTGTATCAATAGCAGAGTCTTCTTTACATGTTCACTGGATGTTATCCCAGCCAAACTGACAGTTTAAACAATTACTATATCACTACTACCACTATGCCTCATTTTCTTTACTAACAGCAGAAATAAAAACTTACATCCTTACCACGAAGTTATTAATCATATAGTACACATTTTGTGAAAAGCCAACTTTATAATAGGCATTTATAACAGTGGTGAGGCAGGCAGCAGATGCTTTTCCACACTGGAGGCTTCAGCTGATTTTCTCCAGGGCTAAAAACAACCAACCTCATCCCACCCTAAGATCTCCCAGTGCCCTTAGAAAGGCACAGCTTTAGGAAACAGCCATTTGGGCTCGCCCTGTGCCTCAGCCCTTCCGCAGGCAGGAGGGACACCATAAACCTTAGGGTAAAATAAGCAACATACTGATGTGCTGATAAGCAATAGAAAAACACAACCAGAACTTCATAAGGCTTCTGAAAGACCGTTTCTGATTTAAAAGCTAACAGCAGCATCTTAACAAGCCTCTTAGAGAACAGAAAAACTGAGTGATGACTGTGGGTAAATTCCCATCCGTTGCAAGGAGTCAACCAGGCCTCCACCTTCACAACCAGACTAGACTCACTGGGAAGAGAAAGTTTTGCCATGAAATGCAACATCCCAGTCTCTGCTGCAGCTGCTCACTCTCTGGCTCCCCTGCAGAAAGGAGAGGGGAGACTGGGGGAAGCACGTTCCCAACTCAGGAGCAAGAGAGGCTGCAGAGGGGCTGACAGCCCAAACAAGGAGAATGGAGCTGAGCAATAGTGAGAGCAAACCACAGCAGAGGTTTCCGTGCTGCTGCTGACTCAGCGGGGCTGAACCGCCGGGTTTCACTGCCTGCTCCAGAGAGGAGCAGCAGCACAGAGGGTTTCTGTACCTGAGGCTGGGCCTCTGTGCAGCAGCTCAGCAGTGCTGGTGGAGAGGAGCTGCAGCTGAGCCAGGTTGCCATCCGTGCTCCTTTCCTCCCTCTCGTCAGCACTGCTTCCTTATCCACCTCGAGTAAATCTCATCATGCATGAGGTCTCCACCACAGCCCTGTCCTTGGCCATACAGGTTGGTCTATGCTGCCTTCTGACACTAGCAGTGGAAAACACGATTCCAGTGCTGCCAGGTTCATGGCATGCTCAGGACTGGCTGCAAATTAGAAACTGAATGTGCAGAAGGTGAGGAAAAAGCAAACACTGGCCAAACAGTGTCAGAAACAAGAGGAGCAAGGTGATGGACAGAAGTTATCAGGACAGGGACAGAAGAATATTTCTTCTGGGCAGTGCAACATGGCCAATGCTCCTCTTTGATATGCATGTATGAAACCTTCCTGCAGGTGACAAAGCTTTTCTGCAAAGCAGGAGAGCCAAAGCTTTGGACCTATATGTGTCCCAGGTGAGGCAGTGGAAGTCTGTTGGGAGAACAAGAGAATTTAACTGTATTTATTCCTCTTCAAAAAAATCAGGTAATCTCAGTCTTGGAGAAATGCTTTAGCAATGTCCTTGGGGCTACATTTTTTCTCTATTCTCTATTTCAGAGTGTCAGAAACCCTGCATTTTGGAGTCATTGCAGTGCAGCCAGAGCATGCTGTCCCAGAGGAAAGGGCTGGTGTAATACCTTGCTCTCACAAACTGGAAAATGCTATCAAGGTAGCAAATGCTTTGCCAGGGTGGTGGCAGGGTTTGCTGGGGAAATGTCATAATGTTTTTAATTGAACCATAAAGACACACGCTGTGTGAGCAGCAGTCACTGGGGGACACACGCAGAGATGCTGCTTTCCTACTTTCCAGAAACAAATACAAAAGAATTACCAAGAAATGAAGTCAATTATTTTCAGAGGTAGCAGGAAAGGCACCATGCACTGAGGGGAGAGTGGGAGACAAAGAGAACCCAGAAGCAAAAGCGGTACAGTGAGGGATGCCAGAGCCACTGAGCACAAAAGCACCCAGATTATCTCCAGCACACACACGCTGGCGCTTCAGGCTCATCACAAACCCCCATGGCAGAGCTGTGAGCAATTATTGCTGGTTCAGCTGCATATAAATATTTGCAGAGAGCAAGCTAAGAGACAACAAACAAACAAGCAGTGGGGTTCGGGGACTGGATTTTGCCCCATGCTGCTGCACATGCCCCAGAAACCCTGCAGGGACAGCAATGGCACTGGCACAGTCTGCTGCCCCATAGGGGCAAGTGACACTTGCCTGCATTTTGGGAAGCAGATCAGAGCTGCACAGCCACACGGGGCAGGTGAGGTCTCAGTCCCCACATGCCATCAGCAGTCCCCTCCAAAGCCCCTGGTGGGAAGTTTGCCCAAGGGTTTTCCTGCTGAGAGCCAGTGGGATGGAAAGGGCCTGGGGTCAGTGGGCACTGGTGCCCTGCCCTGCCGGGGGAAAATGAGGCAATGCCATTTCTGCCTTCAGTTCTGTCACCTTAAACAAGCACAGGAATGGCTTGTGCCATTAGAGGATTTAAATTATTTTTAGCTGAACCACTTGCCCACTGCAGTCCCAGACTGCAGGCCCTGGGGTGTTTCTCATGAAGAATACCTATATCATATCTCATTTGGATTCTCTGAATTTCCTTGCTCTTTCTCTTCCCTTCTGGCTGTGGGAAAAAAGGCCCTTTCTTGCTCCTCTCCTCCTGTCAGACACTCTGTCTGATGTCCTCATTTCCATCTATGAGCCAGCAGTATGCTTCACAGGCAGAGCCTTGTGGATGCAGGCACATGAAAAGGAAAAATCTAAAGTACTGAGGGGAATTTTCCATGAGGTGGATAATGTGTATCATGAGATGGATACGTGTAGCTGCATGGAAAAAGAAAGCATCTAAGCTGATTGTTTTTATTTTCTCTCTTTGCTTTTCAGAGAACCTCTGTGTCAACTGAGCAGAGACACAGCAGGGAGCTGCTGCTTGCTTTGCCAAAGCAATGAGAAGGAAAAGTCTTTGTTAAAGACACCACCCTCGTAGGGATTTTAAATACAAAGGAGATGAAATTATCCAGTTGAACCCAATCCACAGAAAACACTGCAGTGACAAGCAGGAGGAAGGGGAGCGCCTGGCTGTGGGCGATGGGCCAGGCAGGGACATATGAACCACATTAAAAACCTATAAAGGAGTACCAGAAAATGTGTTTTATATAGAAGTACTTTCACTCCCACCTGCCTGTCTAGCTCCACAGCTTTTGCAGGAGGAGACTCCAGTGATGCCAAGGAATGGCAGGATCTGAGCCCAGCACACCAGGGCACCCCGAGGCTCCCAGTCAGGGTACTCATCTTGCCAGGGGGTCAGCCAGGGCCCAGCAGGAGGCTGGGTGCAGTGGCAGGAGAGCTCAGGACATCTGGTTTGCCCATGGGCTCAGTGTCCAGGTCCCTCAGGACTGCCACGTGAGCATGGAAGCTGTCTCCAGCCCAGGTGAGCAGCACCAAGGGTCTCATGGCTGCTGTGTGCCCGGGCAAAGGGTCCCTGGCATCCAGCCATGACTGAGCTCCAGCTCAGGGGCACTGGCACAAACCAGCACAAGTTCTGTGTGTGTGCTTGCAAAGGATTTTTAAAACATCAGGTCATGGCTCTGCCCAGGCCATGCTGCAAGCATGAAGGAGCAAGCTCTCAGTAGGCTGCTGACCACAGCCAGCACCACAGCCTGAATATCCCCTATCAGTCCTCCAATTCTTCACATCTGCTGGGACAGGGGATTTGCTGGGACAGAGGCTCCCAGTCTGCTCCCAGCTCCCAGATCTGCTTGTACACTCCTGGCAGCCACCAGGCAAGGTGCTGCAGCCACAAGGGCTGCTGGGTCAGCTGGCTGCCACCCGAGCTGCCAGACTGCCTTTCCAAAGAAAGGTGCCTTTGAGAAGCCAGAAACACGTAAAGTGGGATGGCTGAGTGAACTACCATTGTTTTTCATGTGGAAGAGAGGCAAAGTGGAGGCAAAGTCATTTGATTGCGGAAAACCCCCCACAATTTACTGCTAAAACCAGTGACAGTGTGGTTACGACAGCTCAAGTCAGGAGAACAAGCACTTATAAAGTAGAACAAACACTTATAGTATCTTCAAAATATTGAAGCCTTTATAAGCCCTATATAAGCCTTTATTAGTCCTACAGTAAACACAAACTCCTCCTGCAAAGCACAAAGAAATGTCCTATCAAAAGGGCATGGATGTGTCATTCTCTGTGACTTCCCAAAGAGCACTTTGGAATGATTTATGCCCAAAGTAAAAACACCGGGTAATAATTTTTTAATAGATTTATAGTTTCTTTGTGAAGCATGCATCACTCAGATTAAGCAATGATATTCCCCATTATAGAAAATGTAAGATTCCTAATGCCTTTAATTAATCACATCCTCATTTCTAATTGAGTAGATTGTGGTCATCTCTCATTGAGTAGATTGTGTAGATGAGAGAAAAAGCAAACTGTTATCCCTTAGCACCTCACTGGTGTTTTCAAAGATTATTGAATTTGAGCACAGACCCTCTGGAAGGCAGGCAGGGAGTGATCTGTGAACACAGTGACTCAGTCTCATTGGCAGCTGGATGACAGTCCAGGAGAGCCCAGCACTGGGACAGGAGCCCCAGACTCCAGCAGGCCAGTGCCAAAGCCACCCCAGGCCGTGTCCCACATCCATCATCTGCAAAAGGCAGGGACTCGGCTAATGCATGGCAGAGGTTACCGGGCTGGTGCCTCGGGATCAATACCTCAGTGAATGGAAAAACTGTTTTGGCCAAAAATTGTTCTGCTGAACTTGCATAATGCACAGCAACGTGTGATGGGATGGACTCATCCCCCCTGTGGGCTCCTGACTTTCACTTGGGTGCTGGGGTAACCACAGACATGGATGGCATAGGCTGCCACCAGGCAGGGCTTCCATACACAGCAGATGAGAGCTGTGGTTTCTAGAACCATGAGGAGCCCTGCCTGCTCCCTGTCTGTGCCCTGTCCCCTGTCTGCTTCCTGTCTATGCCTTGTCCCTGCCTGCTCCCTGTCTGTATCCCGTCCCCTGCCTGCTCTCTGTCTGTGTCCTGTCCCCTGCCCGCTCCCTGTCTATGCCTTGTCCCTGCCTGCTCCCTGTCTGTATCCCGTCCCCTGCCTGCTCTCTGTCTGTGTCCTGTCCCCTGCCTGCTCCCTGTCTGTGCCCTGTCCCTGCCTGCTCCCTATCTGTATCCCGTCCCCTGCCTGCTCCCTGTCTGTGCCCTGTCCCTGCCTGCTCCCTGTCTGTGCCTTGTCCCTGCCTGCTCCCTGTCTGTGCCCTGTCCCTGCCTGCTCCCTGTCTGTGCCTTGTCCCTGCCTGCTCCCTGTCTGTGCCCTGTCCCCTGCCCGCTCCCTGTCTGTGTCCTGTCCCCTGCCCGCTCCCTGTCTGTGCCCTGTCCCCTGCCCGCTCCCTGTCTGTGTCCTGTTCCCTGCCTGCTCCCTGTCTGTGTCCTGTCCCCTGCCCGCTCCCTGTCTGTGTCCTGTTCCCTGCCTGCTCCCTGTCTGTGTCCTGTCCCCTGCCCGCTCCCTGTCTGTGTCCTGTCCCCTGCCCGCTCTATGTCTGTGTCCTGTCCCCTGCCCGCTCCCTGTCTGTGCCATGTCTGGGGTAAAGGAACAGAGAGAGTTAAAGAAAATCCTCTTGTGAGGAGTCCTGAATCCCAACTGGCTGCTCTGTGGAGGGCTGCAGATACCCTGAAAGCCCAGTACCAGGGTGTGCCATGAACCTCCAGCATGCCGTGGCTCCTTGCTGCCTGCACTGGACCCCAGCACGGAGCCACCAACCCCCCCTCAGTTTCTGCCAAACCGCTTGGGTTTTTGGGGATCCACGTGCTCCCTTTGCCATCAGACCCAAAACAAAAATACTCTTCTGGTTCTTGCAGTTCCCCTGGACACCCCAGCAACACCCCAAATCGAGAGCAGCAGGTGTGAAAAGAAGAGACATGGCCAGTGATGGGAAGTGGTGACAAGGGGAGATGATGCCATTGCTGTCCCTCAGCAACCAAAAGCAAAGAAAAATAGGGGACTGGGGGTACACACCTTTTTAAAAAGGACAGAAGTGTGATGTAGACTGGGAAGACCATGGAAATTGTGCTGGGATTACCTGCACCACATTGCACGAATGTTGCAAAGCCCCAAAGCCCAATTTTCCTCTCCCATTTTGTTTCCAGCTGCCTGGGGTCACGGCTCCCTCACCCCCTACTGCCCACCACGGGCAGAGAGAAGGGCCTGGCTGTCCCCGGAGGCTGCTGGAGCTGTCCCCGAGCTCGGGGGCTCTTTGGGGTATTCCCGCTCCGGCAGCCTCGGCCTGGCGGTGAGCTCCATCTATTGTCCAAGAGGCGGAGGGGCTGGCTGGGATAACTGTGCGAAGGAAATGCGCTTTTCCTTGCCTGAATGACTCAGAAACGCTCTCCTAATAAATAATTCCTGTACTCTGTAGGAATGCGGTGCCGCTGAACGCAAGCAGCCTGCGGGAGGCTGCGTGGTGAGCAGCAGCCGGCTCCCCTTCCCTGTCTGCTCATTTTACCGGGCAAGTGGCAATCTCATTAAGACTCTCATTACCAGCTCAGCCAGACAGAGGCGCGCTCTCAGGTGCCTCGTCGGAAAGCCGCGATCCCTGCAGGGAGTGAAATCCGGCAGGGGATGTCACTCACGGGGCAGTGACCCGCCTGCCACATCCCTGAGCTTATTCTGGCCCTTGCCCAGCTTCTTCCCAGCCGGGAGTGAGCCCAAAGGAGAGCAGGCTGTGCTGAAAGCAGCCAGCAGTACCTGGCTCGGCCGGTGTGGGAGCAGAGGGGAGCTGGGTGCTGTCATGCAGAACCCCCTCCTTCCCTTGGCCAGCCTGCGGAGGCCAAAGCAGCGCCCTGAGCTCACAGGGCAGAAACGAGCGCCCTGGGAATAGCTATGACATTAATAAAAGGAGCTCTGAGCAGTGTTCACGGGGCCGTTTCCTGGACGAGCACGTCTCGATGTCCCTTTCGGCATGAGAAACCCTGCTGTGCCAAGATCCTTCGCCTCGTTAGGAGCCGAGCAGGGATCCCCTGAGGCCAGGGAAGTTTATTTGCAATTGCCAAGAAGAGAAACACGCTGTTGCTCAAGCCTGGCAAGGAGCTCTTCTGTCCAAGCTGCCCATCACAGGGGAAAAAAGCCTGTTTGTCCGTGTGAAATGGGCCGAGCAATCGGGAAGCCCAGCGCTGAGCAGGAGGCTGCACTCGAGCAAAGGCAGAGTGTGACAGCGGGTCCCATGTCCTGCAGCCAGGGTCCCCCCAGCCCACCAAGTGGGGAATGTCCCCTTCTCCCTGGGCCCCAGGCTGGCTCAGTGTCCCACTGTGCTGTGTACCAGAGGCCTCCTGTCCCCCCAGCCCTCACCACGCTGCCATCGGGTGAGCGGCCACCCTGCAGGGCCCAGCTGGGCTTTCCCATGGCCACAGAACACCCATGTCCCCTGCTGCACACCCAAACAGTGCCTTGGGCACTGCTGCCAGAGCTGCCTGGCCCGGCACCAATGCCGCCTCCCCACGTCACGGAGCAAAATCCAGAGGGAACTCAGGGCCCGAGAGTTTGTAATTCATGGGAACAAAGCCATGAGGCTGTAACAGGTCCACACGTCCCGCTGAGGGCCCCTGTGCCTCCCCGCTGGCACTGATGGGGACATGAGGGGCACACATGAATGTGTGCCCAACGGGAGCAGCTTCAGGGGAAGGGGCTGAGCCGGCCCAGGCCGGCAGCCTCCGGCCGGGCACAGCGACAGTCCCGTTAATAATTAGCCACTAGAGGGAAGTCCAAGGCTGTCAGGGAAGGGTTTGGGCGCACGAGGATGTCTGGGATCACGGGGAAATGCAGTCTGAGGGGATGGCAGCGCAGAGCATTTTACTGTTTTCCTTCGGAGCTGGCTCCTCAGCACTCGCCGCTGTCTCGCAGCCATTGCAGGTGCCCCTGAGGCAGTGGCAGGAAGGGGCATAGAGCCTGTCTGGGGCACAGAGCCTGCCTGGGTATAGAGCCTGCCTGGGTATAGAGCCTGTCTGGGGCACGGAGCCTGCCTGACCACAGAGCCTGCCTGGGTATAGAGCCTGTCTGGGTATAGAGCCTGCCTGGGGCACAGAGCCTGCCTGGGATACAGAGCCTGCCTGGGTATAGAGCCTGCCTGGGGCACAGAGCCTGCCTGGGGCACAGAGCCTGCCTGGGCACAGAGCCTGCCTGGGTATAGAGCCTGCCTGGGGCACAGAGCCTGCCTGGGTATAGAGCCTGCCTGGGTATAGAGCCTGCCTGGGTATAGAGCCTGCCTGGGGCACAGAGCCTGCCTGGGGCACGGAGCCTGCCTGGGTATAGAGCCTGCCTGGGACACAGAGCCTGCCTGGGGCACAGAGCCTGCCTGGGGCACGGAGCCTGCCTGGGGCACAGAGCCTGCCTGGGGCACGGAGCCTGCCTGGGTATAGAGCCTGCCTGGGGCACACAGCCTGCCTGGGGCACAGAGCCTGCCTGGGTATAGAGCCTGTCTGGGGCACAGAGCCTGTCTGGGACACAGAGCCTGCCTGGGGCACACAGCCTGCCTGGGGCACAGAGCCTGCCTGGGTATAGAGCCTGCCTGGGGCACAGAGCCTGCCTGGGGCACGGAGCCTGCCTGGGGCACAGAGCCTGCCTGGGACACAGAGCCTGCCTGGGTATAGAGCCTGCCTGGGGCACAGAGCCTGCCTGGGTATAGAGCCTGCCTGGGGCACACAGCCTGCCTGGGTATAGAGCCTGTCTGGGCACAGAGCCTGCCTGGGGCACACAGCCTGCCTGGGGCACACAGCCTGCCTGGGTATAGAGCCTGCCTGGGGCACGGAGCCTGTCTGGGGCACGGAGCCTGCCTGGGGCACAGAGCCTGCCTGGGCACAGAGCCTGCCTGGGGCACAGAGCCTGCCTGGGTATAGAGCTTGCCTGGGGCACACAGCCTGCCTGGGTATAGAGCCTGCCTGGGTATAGAGCCTGCCTGGGGCACGGAGCCTGCCTGGGGCATGGAGCCTGCCTGGGACACAGAGCCTGCCTGGGTATAGAGCCTGTCTGGGGCACGGAGCCTGCCTGGGTATAGAGCCTGCCTGGGTATAGAGCCTGCCTGGGGCACAGAGCCTGTCTGGGCACGGAGCCTGCCTGGGTATAGAGCCTGCCTGGGGCACAGAGCCTGTCTGGGCACGGAGCCTGCCTGGGTATAGAGCCTGCCTGGGGCACAGATCCTGCCTGGGTATAGAGCCTGCCTGGGGCACAGAGTCTGCCTGGGTATAGAGCCTGCCTGGGGCACGGAGCCTGCCTGGGGCACAGAGCCTGCCTGGGGCACAGAGCCTGCCTGAGCACAGAGCCTGCCTGGGTATAGAGCCTGCCTGGGGCACACAGCCTGCCTGGGGCACAGAGCCTGCCTGGGTATAGAGCCTGCCTGGGGCACACAGCCTGTCTGGGGCACACAGCCTGCCTGGGGCACAGAGCCTGCCTGGGTATAGAGCCTGCCTGGGGCACGGATCCTGCCTGACCACAGAGCCTGCCTGGGGCACAGAGCCTTTCTGGCCACAGGAGGGGCTTGGCTGGAGCTGACTCAGTCCTGCTGTGCCCTGGGCCAGCAGCACCCTTGGCATGCACACTGTGGACCCTGGCAGTGAGGCCGTAGTCCCTCCAGACAGCACCAAAATAGCAGGGAGCAGCCTGCCAGGCCGCCTGCCAGACAGCATCAAGCGTTTGGGCCATTTTTAGCAAAGTGGGGAATGTGTGTTGTTTCTGGGACATGTGGTATCCAGGGCCAGAGGGAAGACAAGGGAATGACCTGGCATCCCGGGGGACGGTGAATCAGAGCACAGTGCTCGGGACAGATCCCAGTGGAGGAGCCCCAGCTCTGGAGGGGAAGAGCAGTCTCAGGAAGGGACAACCAGGGGGACAAGGGTTCCCATGGAACTGGGCTCTGTGGTGGTGCTGGTTTGATCCTGCTGGCAGAGGACAGTGGTGGGCAGCTGAAGGCTCCTGCCCCAGCCCCATGGCACAGACCCTGCCAGCAGGGCCTGGACAGTCACCAACCTCCTGCTGAGGCAGCCATCCCAAGCGACCAAAGCAGCTTTCTGCCCCTCAAACTACACCAGCAGGGATCTGACAGAGCACAGCTGATAATGAGCCTCTGCTCTATTTTATCCCTGTTTATAGATGGCTAAATATAACCTTGTGCTTATATTTAATTCTTACTGAAAGCTGCAAGCCACAATCCATTGAGTCAGGTTTGTGTTTTTCCTATTGTCTGGCTTGCATCAGGTCCAAGAGGGGAAACATCCAGGCTCAGCAAAAGGTCTGTAGCCAAGTTCGGTACTGGCAATGTGTCCCACACAGGAGAGCTGGTGACCATGGAGCAAAGCAGAGAGGGCATTGCAGGATTTGTGAGCAGCAGCTTTCTCTGTGCCCTCAGTCCACCCAGAGCTGGTGTCCCTGAGCACACTGCAGCTGTGGGCACTGCCAGGACAGCCCACATTTGGTTGTCACCAGGCAGAACCGAAGGCATTTTATTTGTTTTCCTATCACATAGCCAGAAGCAGCTTCCTGATTGTACAAGATCTCCCTCTGCAGCAGGAGCAGGAGCCAGCACCAGTCTGCAAAGTAAGTGTGCAACACGCTGTAACTGCAAGCCAGTGTGCCAGGGGTTATATCAGCTGCTGTACCCCCAGAGATAAACGGTCCCTTCTCTTCTGGGTGGCAGGGATAATGTTTGGGAAGATGGACCACTGAAAAGTGTATCACTGTGGTGTTTCCCTGTCAACTGAATTGAAAGACCATGAGGTACTTGCAACACTACCTGTTAAACACCTCAGGTCCAGTCCTCAACTCCTGGCAGCCTAACAAATATGCCAGTCATTCATTTTGGGGTTCAAGCTAAAAGCTGGTAGGGAGGGGAACCAGCCTTGTCTTGCTCCCACCTGGGGCAGGGGCAGCTGAGAACCTTTCACTCCACAGCAAAAGCAGGTCCAATTTCAGTTCCAAGGTCCTGCTCCTCCATTCATTGTTCAGGAGACTTTGACAGAAACATTGGCATTGCACACACACAAACACACAAATGCACATGACCCTAGAAAATCACGTTTATAACAAAACAGATCCAACTAGACCACTGTGATATTTTACTGAGGTTGCATGAGAGGTTGTTTTAAGTTTCAACATTGCATGGAAAACCCATCATCCAACAAAACCTAAAAATATTCTTGAAATGCTGGACTAAGGGCTTGACCAAAGCAAGGCAGGCAGTTTTCTTGTGGCTCCTCCCTTCTGCACCTTCTCCTCAGCTTAAAAATTCATTCTTGCTGATTCCCAGCTCTACATATAAAAAGTTATTTATGTGCTTATTTATACATCTTTTTAGTCCCTCCCAATAGCCAGGTCTTGAAAACAACTTAGCAATTCAGAATACTGCCATGTGGCATTCACTTGGGTGAGTTTTCCCTCTCACAGGCACACCAGCTCCCCATGCCCAATTGCAACATCACACATCACACTGTTTTTTCCTGGTATAATTTTGGGAACTCAGGTTTGCCGAGGTTCCACCTAGCTAACTTTGAACTTCCCCAGAGCAGCTGCAGAGGAAAGCCTCTGCGAGTTACTACTCAACCTCTGCTTTGGGAAAGAGAAAGATACAGGGAAGAAAGAGACTTGGTTTTGACCTAAAGCCAAAAAGCTCGATAGGTGGAAAGCCATCCCAGGGCTGGAATTACTCCAGTCATTTACAATAGTGCTGGCACATGCTTGGGTGCCTTATAAAGGAACTTTCCCCCAGTGCTGCCCTCCCCCTCGGGCAGCTTTGCCCTTCTTTGGTGTGGCAGCAGCCTCCAGGCAGGAATGGTTCTTGCAGTTAAAAGGAGAAGCCCCGACTTATTCCACAATAATTCATTTACTAACACGCTGAAAGCCCCATGTGCGTGCATTGCTGCAGGCTGGACACACTTTCTGCACCAGCCATTAATAACATTTCCCAGTTTGCAGAGCAGCAGCCTGTGCTGGGCAAGCACAGCCCTGGATGAGCAGGCTCTCACACAGGCTCTCCAGCAAACCACTGCTCCTCCAGTTCCTGTCCAATTCCCAAAGCCATCTTTTCCCTGTAAGGCCATCTTCACAAGCTATCCCAGTGGATGATATATCTGTTCCAAAACTTAAGAGATGTCCAGGAAAAGTTAATGGGAAAACCCAACTTTTAGGTCAGCATGCGCAATAGCAAATGGAAAGTGCAGTGTCTGAGCTGACAGCTCCTCGTGCCCTTAGGGATAGCGATGCAATAGCCAGACTTCATTCTCTAAGCAGACTGCAGCAAGCCAACCAGGACTCAAAGCAGCTGGTAAGCATGATTTTTTTTCCCCCCTCCTTACTAAGTTCAGGAGTTTCTCTTCTTTGGGGCTGAATTGGACAGACTTTTTTGTTTGCAAGAAGTTTTCTTTCTTAGAATTATTCTCATAATAGCTAAGAGAGTATTTTAAACCAAGAATAGCTGGTCTCCATTAGATTCATACTCCCCTTTTTGGAAACACTATTTAGAGAACAGAACTCCTAAATCAAAAAGTAGTCAGGAACAACAGTGCGAAACTGCATGGCTGTAACAGCAAATACTGCACTGGCACCTTTCAATTCACCTCTGGGCAATTTGGGTTTGCCTAAATCTCCTTGATCAGTTCCTCACCAGAAACCTGCACCACTCACATTTAAGGTGTGAGCCCTCTGGAACAAGTAAGTCACTGCTGGAACATCAGCAAAATTTACGTTACAAGAATTACAAAAAGAAAAACTTTTGACATAAGGCAAAGCCCTGGTTAATACCCTTTGTGGGAAATTCTCCAGTGGGAAAACAGATGGATTTTTCAGTCAGTTTTGCACAGAAAGATGTGGGGGCTTAGAGTATATAATTTTTATATAGGGCTATCTGAAATTGAAATTCCGAATCATTATGCAGCCTTTAGGAATGGCATTGTTCTCAGAGATGCTGCAGTGGTTTCTGCTGGTAAAAGAATAAGCTTCATATAATGCATATGTACTTTTAATACAGCAGCTGCTAGGTAATCACTGAAAGCCACCAGCAGTACAAAGTTCATCTATTTCTTGTCCAAAAATACGACTAACATTCAAATATACCAGATTATTTCATGTTAAACTAATGCCAGGCATCAGATGGAACAACAAAAGGAAATGGGAAAGACTGAGTAAAGGGACTTCTAAACCAGAGTATAAGCTCAGATCTGGTACACACAGAAACTTCCCCTTTGTAAGACATATTTATGCCAGAGAACTTCTTGCCTTCTCAAGCACAGAAATCACCTGTGCTTGAGGTAAACTGTGGGGACAGAATGTGTTCTCTCCTTACATATCTCCTGAGAAGGGAGAGCACTGAGTGTGTGATGTGTGTGCACTGATGCTGGGGAGGGCAAGGCTCTGAGCCCTCTGGAGCAAACTGGCCAGGCAGCCCACAGAAAAGCTTTCCTGCAGCCCTGTTTCCTGCTCCTCACATCTGCACTGCTTGTGGCCTTACAGGAGGGGGTTATTTTGCACCAGTAGGAGACCTGGCTGTGGGATACACGCCTAAAATTGAGATAATATTTGAATTCTAGGCAGCACACCAGAAAGCAGAACTAACCCCAACAAAATCACCAAAACACGGCTCAAGAAGCACAATTTTGAGCCAGATTTTTGTGGATCACCACCATGTTTTAACACAGTTAGGTGTCCCCAGACAGCCTGTGCTGGTTTTGGAGGGGTACGTGCATGTGCCTGAGCTGGAGGGGACCCAGGCAGGGGGGACAAGGGTCCCACTGGGGCATGGCAAGGGGTCCATGTCACAATGTGACCACTATGCTCACCTTGCTTAGCAAACCAAGGCACTTTCAGGATTTATAGACATCAGTTTCACTGGTTCATGGACAATCACTACATCCCTTGCTGCAAAAGGACATTTCTCTTCCCAAAGTGCAGGGACACAAGAACACTGCCCAAGGCTCAGGCTATGCTCACTGGACTGCACAGCACCCTCAGCCCCAAAACTGCCCCCAGGCCAGGGCGCTGGTCCCATCTCAGAGTGCTGGGGGGCTGCTGGACTGCTGGAGCCTGGCTGGGTGGGCACAGATTTGGGAGCTTCCCGATTTTAGGTGTTAGGCACTGCCCACCAAAGTCCTTAAACAGAGCTTTTAATTTATTTTTTTAAGCCCCTTCAATATCCTTAATATCAATATTTTTTTGCAGCCAAAACAGAAATTATGGCAACCTTTTTGTTACTGTCATGGTTTAACCCCAGCTTGCAACTTAGCCCCACAGAGGCACTTGCTCACCCCTGCTACAGCAGAATGGGACAGAGAGAATTGCACTGGTAAAAGTGAGAACACTCATGGACAGAGATAAGAACAACGTAGTAACTGAAATAAAATAGTAATAATAGCAATAAGAAATTGTAATGGAAAGGAAAGTAACAGAGAGCTAAACCCCAAGAAAGACAAGTGATGGAAATGAAACTGGTTGCTCAGCACCAATTGACCAATGTCCCTGAGCAGCAGCCTGGGGCCAGCCTCACCCCTGGTTTATAGCTGAGCATGATTGTGGAATATCCCTTGGGTCACTTGGGCTCAGTTGTCCTGGCTGTGTCCCCTCCTGGCCAACTCCCTGTGTACCCTCAGCCTCCTCACTGCTGGGGTGAGGAGCAGAAAATGCCTTGGTTCTGTGCAAGCACTGCTCAGCAATAACAAAAATACCCCTGTGTTATCAACCCTGTGTTCAGCACAAATTCAAAACACTACCATGACAAAGAAAATTAACTCTGTCCCAGCACATTTCTTTAGCACAGTAACACCAGAGCTAATAAGACATTATTTAAAATATGACATTTGAATAGCATGCCTAGGAAAATCAACCCTACAAAGAAATTGCTCCAAAATATTATTTTTCTTGAAAATTAGAGTTAAGGGACTCAAATTGCCATGCAGTTGCTCACTTTTTATTGCTTATTATGCCGCTTACAATGCTCCTAACAGGACACCTTTACTGTTCCAGAGTATAAACCCTGCCCAGCACCAGTATCACACAACAATGGCAATTTTAAAATATCTTGTGTTCTAAGAACGTGACCCAAAGTCCACCAGGGGCTGGGAGCACAGGACAAAGCCAGGCTGGCTGCAGGGTGTCACCACCAACCTGGTTTTGGGCAGCTGCACTAATTACTCTGACCAGAAAAGCAGCCAGATTAAAGAGAAATACAATCCTACAGTGCCTAAACACTGCATAATTTGTCTTCCCATAATAAAAAAACCAATTTGGATGGAAAAAACTCTGGTATCATAATTTCATATTGTGCTCAGGGAAGCTGGGAAGCCTGGCTGTGGTTTCTGTTCCTGTTAGGTAGAGCCACGTGAGCAGGCTGTACATGCAGTGAGAGACCACCCCTGCCTGGCTCCAAGGCTGTAGAGGGTTTGAGACAACCTCTGCCAGACCTGTACCATCAGCTGCTCACTCACCCAGGTAGGAGTCAGGGGGTTTGTGGCTAATTGAGCAGAGCTTTGCAAGGAGATCAGCCACAGATCCCTGACATCTGCCATGCTGGGTCCTGAAACATCTGTGCCTGTGCAGAGCCCATGAGGGCTGCAGGAGTAGCTGCTGTTTGCTCTCTCTGCACTGGCTGTGCCCCAGCGGTCCAGCTTGACTCATGGAGCTCACGCCAGCAGCACACTGGAAGCAGAGAGGCCCTTGGGCCAGCAGAACCACTTTCCTTCAGATGTACTGACTCAAATTTAGTCTTCTGTGCCTGTCTGTTATTTGTGGGGAGGGGAGAGTGTTCACTTTTTTTTCTCTATTAACCTTTAAAGTTAATAAAACAATTGTCCACATCAGGAACCAACGATGAGGAGCCTGGCAGGCTTCCTGCTGTGCTCATTGCTGCTGCTGGCCCCCCACTCCACAGGGGTGGCTGCCCAGGATTCCCAGCCTGACCCCAAAATGCCATGTGCCAATTGGATGGGAGGAGCACCCGGCTACCCTGGCCACAACGGCACCCCTGGCCGGGATGGGAAGGATGGAAGAGACGGACTAAAGGGAGATAAAGGAGATGAAGGTTGGTGAGGAGCAGGTGGTATGGCAGTGCTTGAGTCCTCGGGCAGCCCCAGCCCCAGCCCCAGCCCCAGCCGCAGTCCCAGTCCCAGTCCCAGTCCCAGCCCCAACAGGTTTCATGTCTGGTGAGTCCATGCCTGATCTTTATCCAGATGGCTTTTGATTATCTCTCGGGGTGGAGATTCCATAACCCAAGTCCAAGAGTTTGGTGTGGGGTTGGTTTCCCCAGTTAATGATGTTTTTTCTGACATGCTGCTCTCAGCAGCTCTGCACACTGCCGGGGTGGGGGTGAGCAGGGTTTCCATTCACTGCCTCAGCCCCTGGGGGCTCTGGAGGTCCCTGAGTCCTTCCTTGGCTCCGTGCTGCTGAGCAGGGCTTACACCACAGCCCCATGTGCATTTCAGTAGCAGCTTCCAACGCAGCACAAACAGCTCCCACTCTGTCCTGCAGGTCCACAAGGTCCCAAAGGTGAACCAGGCCCAGTAGGAAGCCGAGGCTTTCCCGGACCTCCTGGATCTCCTGGAACTCCTGGAAGCCCAGGGCAGAAGGGCAAAGACGCCTTTGTGCACCGTTCTGCCTTCAGCGTGGGGCTGACGGAGCGAAGCCCTGCCCCCAACATGCCCATCCGCTTCAGCAAGATCTTCTACAACGAGCAGGGCCACTACGACCCCAGCACGGGCAAGTTCCTCTGCAACGTCCCTGGCACTTACTACTTTGCCTACCACCTCACAGTCTACCTGTCAGATGTCAAGGTCAGCCTCTACAGGAAGGACAAGGCCGTGATCTTCACCTACGACCAGTTCCAGAACAACAACGTCGACCAAGCGAGCGGCTCCGTCCTGCTGCACCTCAGCTCTGGGGACGAGGTCTGGCTTCAGGTGTATGGGAACGGGGACAAAAACGGGCTCTATGCTGACAACCTCAACGATTCCACCTTCATGGGCTTCCTCCTGTACCCTGACCCAGAAAACTACTGAAGTAGGGGGTGCTGCGTGGGAAGGGAGGTGGCTGAACCCCGGGCGTGTCCCGGGGCACTGGCGCTATAGCTATCATGTATTTACCAGAAAATTGCCTTTTGCAAGGGCAACGACTGCCAAGGGGGGACCCTTTCTCCTGAGAAATCAGTGACATCATACCTGTGCTTCCACGGAACCAAGAGTTCACTCCTACCTCTGCTCTTGCTTTCCTGTGGAAACCTCAGCCCAAAGTCAAATACCACTCCTCCCATGTCATGAAAAACTCTCAACATGGCTTAACCTTCCTTTAAATTTAAAAGTGAGAAGAGAAAAATTGATTGGATTTAAATATGACATTCTAAATTTCCCTTTTTCAGCCACCTAAATTCATTTAAACCAATAGTAGAAATTTTAGTCAGCATTTTAAAGTTTGAGTAGAAGAGGAAAAATACTACTCACAAAAGCAGAGTGCTGTTGTTTTCAGCTGGAACAGATGGCTCAATTTTTTGTAACTCTCACTTATTAGGGCCTTTGACTTCCACTCCTGGTTTGTTGTTTCCCTTTTTTTAGCCCAGATCTTTGAATATATTCAGGTTATTAACTTCCACTGATTTTAATCCTTTGATTTTCTTGTTATGTTTATCCCCTATTGTTATCTCTAATGTAGACAGCAGGCTGGTTTAGGGCAGGGATCTTCTCTTGTGATTTATCTGAGAAGCCTTGTGGGCACTGCTGAGGCCACACAACAAAAACAGCCCATCAACTGTGTGGTTTCAGGGGTCTTGAGGTGACCATCAAAATCCGGTCCCATCTCCCCTCTAAGTAGCTCCTAAATGCAGCCAGAAGTTAAGATCTGTCAGCTGTTTGCACTTTCCCAGGCCCTAAGTGTGCCATAAGCCATGGTTTGCCCACCAGCTGGGCAGAGCTGCAGGTGGTGTTGGAGCCTCCCATGTGGAGTGTGCTCCTGGGATGAGCAGCCCCTGTCCCAGCTTTGAGAAAGGTTACCTGAATGCAGAAGAGTGTTAAGGCTGGAATTAGTGTCAATCCCATCAAACTGCTCTCCAAGGAGCTTGCTTGACTTTTAGCTAAAAGAGGATTTGATGGTTTCTCAGATACATTCAAAGAAGACTCCTGCTACTAAGCTAACACAGATCAGAGCTAATGCAGTATTACAAGCACAAAACAGCATTAAGAGCTTCAACTGAAATTACTTGCAACATCATTTTCCACACTCCAGTGAACTACCACACTACAAATAAAAAACAATAAAACTCTCTTGATGAGAATGTTTCCACATTTTTGTGTGTGTGTGTGTTGTTGGAAAGAACTTGAAGAAAGGGATATATTTCTGACCTCATCAGGCAGCCAGGAAATATTTTTCTTTTTTTTTTTTTTTTTTCCCAGCAAGGTAGGGGCACCGTAGGCTGGCAAACACAGGGGTATCCCCCGTTTGCTTTCTCAAGAAACTTTCTCTTTAGAGAAACACTCTACATTTCATCAAGGCTTCAGCATCTCACCACCTTCCAGTGTATTGCATCCTTTTTGGGTAAGATGAGCTCTGGTTTTCACACTATTTCCCCAACCAAATACCTGAATCCAGCCTAAGTTGCCATCCAGAGCAAGGGCCTCTGCTGGCCCTGAAGGCTTCAAGCACACTGGATTTAACAAGGGTGAAACTGACGCTCAATCTGGTCATGCTAAATTCAGAGAGCTGGGAAAAATCCTGCTCTTATCGTGAGAATTAATGGGGAGGGAACAGGGCAAAGGTAAAAAAAAAAAAAAAAAAAAAAAAAAAAAAAAAAAAAAAAAAAACAAACAAACAAACAAACAAAAAAAAAAAACCCACAAACCACCATAAATCCATAAACAAAAGGAGATTTAAAAATGCAGCATTTGCTAGATCAAATAGTGTAAGAGGCTTAAACTGAAAGGAACAAGCCAGAGCTTTTGCACTGTTTTTCTCAAATGTTTTCAGATGGATCTTCAGAAGGCAGGAAAAATTGAAACAGCCCGAGTACTAAGAGGCATTTGGGATAAACATTAGAAGGCTATAGAAGTTTAAAGACTAAATCCCAAGAGGGAGCCAAAACAAATTATTGCTTTCTTTGCTGCCGTGCAGTGGGAGCAAACATGCTTACAGCTTTATCCAGTACACCAGCATTCAGGCTCAGACCCTTGGGAAAAATTGAAAAGAACGTCATTAAGGCACCACTGTTCCATGTACTGACTCTTCCCCCTTCTCACAGACACAAATACTGAACTGCAGCTTCACCACCACACTCCAGGAGAGTGCCTATACTGCTCCATGCACGTCCCAGCCAGGCCCCTCCAATCCCAGCAAACAGCAACCCAAGGCAAACAGCCACGGCACGGAAACAGGGGTCAAAGCCCCCCCTTTAGGGACTGGGACTGTTTTAAGAAGCCTTTCACCTCAATCTCTCTTAGATTCTTGCTCAGTTGAGACAAGCACTTTCCCAGCAGGCACTAGATTCCAGTTTCCAGTTTAAGCCACCTCCCATCTCTCCTATAAGGCAACTGCTGCCAACAGAGACTCAGTCCATCAACAGAGCAAGCACCCCCACCTCTGCCCCACTGCAGCCCCACAGCTGCTTTTCCCCTCTGTTCCTGCCTCCTGAGGCTGCCCAGCCCCTGCAGGGGTGTGCATGGGGGCTCAGCCAGCAAAAGTGTGCTGACAAGCTTTGGGAGCAGCAGCTGAGCATGGGAGACACACCCTGGGGAATCATTACTGCGCAGCACCTGCAAATTCCTGCCTGTAGGATGGATATCAGACCTCCACCTCCCAGCTCTGCCACATCAGGGCACATGGCCAGGGGGCTGCTTTCAAGCTACAGCTGCAAACAGGGTTTGGGGGGATACCGAGGTCCTGGGGGATGAGCTCAGGGGACCTCCTAAGGAATCCAGCCTTTTTTCATCATGGAGTTGCTGTGGTTTTACTATCCCTCCGTACTTCATAAACCCATGAGAAGGGAAAACCTGGCCAGCACAGGCACATCTCAAAGGCCTGGGCTGGCTCCTGAGGATCACACTGCATGGAGCACACAATTATCTTGTAACAAAAGAGCAAGAATGACACTGGCATGCTGAGAGGGCACAGAATCACCTGCTCTCCAAAAATTTAAGTGTTTTAGTTTGTGTTTTTTAATCAATCCTGACAGTAGGTGCCTTGTACAAAGTTATGTCTCACTATTTGCTGCCTCTGTGGCTGTGGCAGGTTTAAATGGATGCTTTTTCCTTTAGGAGCTAATGAACTCTAAGAAGAAGAAAGCAAAAACACTCCCCAATGAAAGATTGAAGTCACTGTACTAACAACTAGGGAGAAATAACATGAAAAGCTGGAGACAGCTGGAGAGACTGACCAGTCTCATCCAGCAGGGAAACCATCAGTAAAAGCATCCATAGCCCTTTCAAACACAATTATAGACTGGTCCTAATTGTACTTGAGCCCCATGTAATCACTTGTGCTAGTAATTAATTGGAATACAAATAGCAGCTGCACTAAACCATGAAGAGCTACAAGAAAAAGAGAAATTGCTTGCAAGACTTGCACTCCTGAAGTATAAACTCACTAGAGGGTTTTCATCATGGAAGCAGGAGAGGCATTAGGATCAAGTCTGACATTTGGCTAATCAGCTGCTCTTCTTCCATACAAGAAATGCCACTGGATCGAAAGTCTCTGAAATACTGTGCAGGAAACCAGAGCGTGCCCAGGCTGCCACGTGTTTCTGTGACTGTATTTGTGCTGGGTGTAGGTACCTGATGAAAAGAGTCAGTTTGCCACGGGACTGTAAACCAGCAAACCCACCCTCAGCTCATCCTGGGATGATCAGCCCAGCCCACTGCTCTTAGAGAACACTGGGAGACTTCCGTACATGGAGGTGCAGTTCATTACCCTCCAGCCAATCCAGGGGAGAGGAAAGATTTATTCCCGGTGGAATGGAAATATTAAATGTCAATATCTATTTCTTCCTACAGGGATTCCCACCCTCAAGGCAATCTGTGGGATCCCTCCCATAAAGCAGAACAGATTTATGGAGAGGCATCAGGGAGGGAGGCACTTGAAGACAATCTCTAATTCCCTTCTGGAGTCAGGCAGGGAAGGACAGGGGGTATGAACCAACACACCCAGCTCCCTCTGAAAATCTGGCCATCTGAGCAAGTGGAGCTCTGCCTAAGTCAGGACAGCACAGCTTCTCTACTCCTTGACAGGGATCTCCAGAGAAGCCATTCTAGCTCTGTACCATGTTTCGGTACATGGCTTGTACCAAATCTTGGCTCTGTAAGGCCAAGGTGGATCTGCCATCCCAGATGAGGTACAGCACAGGGAAGGGGATTCCCACACCACAGCACCTGTATCCCGGTGATGCAGAGACAGCTGCAGAGCAGTAGGAGACCAAAAGGCCACAGCCAAAGCTGCACTGGGAGCTGAGGCACACCCTGAATAGGACAGAGCCATTGTCCCATGACAGGAGTCCCCCATGAAGTGTCCTCACCAAAGCATGCCCAGCTGGGACTCCCTTGGTGGGGCAGCTCCTGTCAGCACCAGGGACCCTGGCAATCTGTGTCCCATTGCCCCATCACCCACCTCATACCCAGCATTCTCAGCTGTGCATCTGTTTATTCACAGTATTCAAAAGGGTCCTTTCTCCCAGGAGGCTTTAAGCTTAAATGAGTTCATACAAGATTATCTAAAACTTTTTTCATAAATCAGCAAGCAGTATTCACAAAATAGTCCTTTTTGTGAATTTTAAAAGCTTTAAAAGACACTGCTCCTGTCTGCCTTTGCTCTGAACTACTTACAGAAGCTTGACTAAAAGGTTTGTGACATGGGTCAGGATTCTAACCCTGCTACTTGTCCAGGCCAACTGGAATAAATATAAAAGGCAAACTAAAAAACTAAATAAACCTGAAAGCAAAAACATGGAAGCAAATCTTCCTGCTCAGAGCCACCCCTGCTGCCAAGGTCTGACTTGCACTGTGCTTTTCCAAAATATCCCAGATGTGACACTGGCATTCCAGCCCCATCACCAGCAGGGACCCACAGGGAACAGGGCTGCACTGTCACCTGCCCAGCATGTTCTCGTGCGCTCAACAACTACACATTGAGAGCAGGAAGATGCCTGCCAGCTTCTCAACACCCCAGGGAAGCAGGAAAAAGTCCATTTATTCATCTAAATGAATTCCTTCTTTATCAAGAAAAATACCTTCCTCTTCAATTATTGAAATATATTAGAAGAAAAACTTTTCATTCCCTGGAAGTTAACTCAGAAAAAAGCCACCAAGGAAATCCACTACTGCCACACTAGGTCTGAGCTTGCTCTTCATATGAAGAGCAGTGGAACCCTGGATACTGGATAAGCTGGAAACCAGCTCAGAAGCAGCACTGCAGAAATGTTATGCAGAGATGACAGCCAGCTTTCTTTAGCATGGCAACTTTCTCTCCCTCACAATGGGTGGATTCTTTTCAGCTCAAAACAGATTGCACATTTATATTTCCAAAGAATGTACTGGGACAGTTTGCAGTTCCCTGCAAACAGAGCCATGGCTTGTTGAGAGGATCGAAGGGAACAGGCTGACATTTAAGTGTTTTGAGGGAATTGCTTCTCATCTATGCTGCACCACTGGCTACACCCTTCTTAGGCATTTATTTCAGCACTTAGGATCTCATCCTGCCAAGTCTCAGGCAGGTCAGCTTTATGGATTGCCAGCTATCCCACTGCAATCATTGGGACAATTCACAAAACTATTCACACTGGAGCCTCTATTTAGATGTTGAAATACTGAGCAGTACCCAGCAGCTTATAAACTCATACACATCAGTCTAAATGTTTGCATATTGCTGTTCAAACAGCCTTGTTCCCTAAGTAACACTTGTTATGAGAGGTGTCAATCTCCACAAAAGGGACGGGAATCAAAGCTCAATAAATGAACTGGCCAAGGCAGTCAAATGCCCTTTACATCCATTTTTATTAGAGATTTTGACATCTTGTGATTAGTTCCTGACAACAGGCTGATTGCCCACAGACTAATTAGACTGAAAGCCTTGACAAATGGGAACACAGAAACAGTGTGAAGCTGAAGGGCATTTTGTTCTTCATCTAACACCGTTCCAGAATGGACCCAAACAAAGCCCAGCTCCTGATGGAAGTTTAGCACACCGACAGCCCTCTTTGGAAAGATGATGTGATACACAGCCTCAGTGTGCAGGAGTAACGTCACTCTGCACCCAGCTCCAAGATGTGGGGTTGGTAATATCCCAACTCTGAATGTTCATTTCATTCCAGCCCAGGAGCCCCACACAGGTATCACACTGAAGGGCAGGCTCAGTTAGCAGGGCAGTAGCTGGGAATATCCAAGAATCCTCAGTACTCCCAGCAGCTACAGCCAGAGCAGCACTACCTGCACACCCAGGCAGTCCATGAGATGCCACAGCTTTCTCCATTAAGGATTTTGACTAACTCCAACACTTTTAAACGCTGCACAGATGAAGTTCCCTGCCCACAGACACACACCACACCTCCCAGGTGCCAGCAGCACTACAACAGCTGCATTTCCACCTGAAACCCTGAGTTTCTGGACATCTTCACCAAAAGGTGTGTTAACTCTACCTACCTTGAGTGGATAGTTATATCCTACCAGGATGAAAACTGCTGCACCCAGGAGCATCATTTGCCCTCTGCCCAGTTCCACAGAGAGAATTCATGTTTTGATCAGGTGAGATGTTACAAAAGCAGAACCACTCACCTTCAAACCAATGTTCACTGAGGTTTTAGACATCTTTAAAGGAGAGAATGCCACCCATACTGAAGAGCAGCTGTTCAGGGTGGGTTTGTATCACAGAACACACTGCTGCCACTGTCATCAAACTTAAATTGCTTTCCTACAACTTAAGGAAGCAAATGAAAAATAAAGAAGGATCTACAAAACATTAACAGGGATGAATTCCAAAACCAACCATAGCGAGGAATCAGCAAAAGTAGATAAAAGAGCAGAGGAGGAGAGTTGCTTCTTGAGTTTTATTTCATCTTTTGCACCTGCCCAAAACGCTGCCTCTGTTTCCTGGAAGCAACTCATTTCTCCAGACATAAGTTTGGAGAAAGCACCAAGGCCAGAGACAGTCCAGGCCCATTTGCCACCACTCCAATTGTTTTACCTGGGTCTCAGTGAGGGAAAGTGGAAACCCCAGGCCCTCAGAGAGCAAGCATTCAAAGGGAAAGGACAGTGCCTGGGCAGGGCTGTTCCTCCAGGGACACAGCACAGTGTCAGGCACCAAGCACAGTTCATGTCACAATGGTGATTTAGTGTACACAGGCTGCTCAGAAACCCACAGCAGCACAATCAACACCGAAATCCTACTGGGTTTATTGTGCTTACATTTTTAAGATCACTGGTTGGAACAGTTACTGTTAGGTTTAAGAATTCCTTTTTGAAGGGACTCTAAAAAACTAAAAATGTCATGGAAATATGAAAGGGTTTCACTGCAGGTAAAATTTAAGTAGTGTGAAGTGTTTAAAGAAAGATCAGTCACCATATTAAGTCTGTGATCAATTTATGGAATACAGACTGCATTTGAGATTAGACAGGATTACACTCTTAACTGAAAAAAATATACTAAAAACTTACCTGTTCCTTTCATTCTGAGATTCAGTGTGGTCACTGAAGGATAAGAATGACACATTTTTATGTTCTGAAAAGCTTCTGTCAAAATCTGAACTACTATTTCAACAGCCTGATTCATATACACTGTACCTCTAAACACAAATAAATGCAGTAGCTTCTGCAGGAAAAGAAAATAAGTTAAGGTTTCTTTTTCTGTCAAGTACAATTTCAAGAATGAAATTATATTTTTATATCCAAGCATTCCCATAATCTGGGGTCAGAACATTGATCTGCTTAACATATCAAGGTGAAATGACTTTTTGTTTCTGTGTTCCTTAAATGAGAAGTGAAGTACTGATGGTAGCTCTCTGTCTTGAAACAAAAGACAACCCACACTCTTCCCAGTGTGACCAACAAATGAGTTGGACTAGTCAGAACAAGCAACCATCTGATCCCAAGAAAATCCTTTATTGTGGGCTGAACAAAACTTTTCCAGGCAGCATGTGCCCTACTGCATATCTTTTATGTAATATCCAAAAGCAACAGTGAATTCTTTAATACCAAAACAATCACCCTAAGGGAGCTCAGAAGGCAGCAATCTCTATTTTCAAAGTATAAGCCAGAGAGGAGGGGTTTCTTCAGTATTTTATTCAATAAGCACATCAGCAAATAAAACTTCCAGGAAAATCTACACACAGCTTCCTAGAAATAACAGTGCACACTTCCCTCCTTAGTTATCTTTAACCATCTGGTTTTCATATTCCCCAGGCAGCATATCCAGGCTTTTTTCCCCCCTCTGTGACTTTCCATTTTGATTAATTTAATAAATAAGGGGCTGCACAGGCAATCCTAGAGAGAAATCCACATCTGAGCACTGCTGGCCAGCCAAGTTCACTGGATGTCATCGTCATCAAAGAGATCTTCAAAATCTAGTCAGGAAAACAAGACAAAAATTAACCTCAGAAGTTTCAACGTTACAATCCACATGCAAGCACAGTACTGTATTCCTTGGATTAGAGACAGAAATAAAGGTGAATTCACTGAATGAGAGTTACTGCACCATCAGGTATTAGAAATGCAGCATCAGGGTGATGATTTTACAGGTTAATGAATTGGGATTTACGTTAAAAACCCCTTCCTCAAAAACATTTAATTGCTTTAAAGCTGCCAATAACATTTCTGTCTCAGAACACATCTCCCAGAAGTGAAATAGTTCTAGTCACGTCTGAAATTACTCCTAACTACTCAGCTCTGCATCTTCTTCATATACTGAACATAAACTAACCACCTAACTGAACACAAGCCTTCATTCTCACAGAAGGCAATTTACCAGTATCTACAATGAACTGAGGATGAACCCTCAGTTAGAAGAGCCTTAAACTACCAGTGGAATACAACATCACAGTGTGATGGTAGAAATACATGGAAATGCCACTCTTGAACATGCTGGTTCCAACAGAGAGCTGGGTGTCCCCCACAGCTGCTGAGAGCAGAAGTGCCTTTCCCTCCTGTACTTTAAGTCTTGAGCAAAATGAGAAGTGCACTTCATTTTGGAGCAAACACCAGTCAGTGATAATAACACTACCACAGCAAGCAGATTTAATAACATCTAAACCTCACTGTTGCAATGTCTAAATGTATTTCTTCAGAAGCATAAAACCCCCTTCAGCAGGCAAGTGCAGCACAGTGTTGGATATTCTACCCCTAAGTGACCTGATATGTAGCTCCCCTCTCTCAAAGCAGCTGTAAATACTGGCATATAGGACCAGAGAATTGGGATTGTTCCGCCTGGAAAAGAGAAGCTTCGTGGTGGCCTAACTTTGAGCACCTGAGGGAGCCTGCAGGAAAGACTGAGAGATTATTTACAAGGGTCTGGAGTGGCAGCAGGAGAGGAACAGCTTCAAACTGACAGAATGTAGGCTCAGGTATCTGAAAAACATTCTTCCCTGTGAGGGGTGGTGAGGCACGGAAACAGACTGTCCGGAGAAGCCCGCATTTTTACACGTATTTGCACTGTTTAACATACGCTATTTGTTATGTGAACAGACCAAGGTATTTTTCCTTGTAGCGATTAACACGCCGAAATCCCCACGAGAGAAAAAACCCGCATTTTACCCGCTCCCACCTGCATCACTTGGCACTGCTCTCACATCGCTCCCCAGAGATGTGGTTAGCGACGAGTCTGGCGACCATCTCTCCCGAAAAGCACGAGAGAGAAGCCAGGCGAGGTTTGCTGAGGTAACCCCGGGGCACGGCGGTCCTTACCGTTGAAGAAGTCAGCGTGCACCGCTTTCTCGTTGGCGGCCAGATCCATCAGCAGCCCCGTGCTTCCCCCTGCCTGCGAAAGCAGCCGCTCAGCACCTCCGCGCCGTGGCACCGCAGCCCCGCCACCGGCACCGGAGCGCCCGCCTCACCTCGTCCAGGTCCACGTAGGGGCCGGCTCCCTCAGGGAACATCTCGTCCACCGCCGGCTTCATGGCGGCCCCTTCGCGCGTCACTTCCGCCGCCGGAGCGGAGCCGCGAGCCATGGCCGCGCCCGCGCGGGGCCGCGCCGTCACCATGGCGACCAGCATTGGGGGCCGCCATCTTGCTCCCGTCGCCATGACGACCGGCATCGGGGGCCGCCATCTTGCTCCCCACACCCCCGTCGCCATGGCGATGGCGGCCCTACGCCTCTTCAGGCGCATGTGAGCAATCAGCTTCCAAAGAGGTGGGTGCGGCTGACACCGGCGGCCCCTCCAGCCCCAAAAGTGGGTTGGATAACTCCTCTACACAGACAGTAGTCTCCAGAGACGACGCTGAGAGCAGCGCCTGTAAAAACAAAAAAGCTCCCAAAGCCATGCAGCAGAATGGAAGAGTTTATTGTGTCACACAGAAGCATAAATTGTAAGACAGGGATTGATTTAAAGCCAGAAATGCGGCATGTGGCTACAGCATCACTTAGGGGCTGAGGCACAGTGCAGGGATGTTTGCTGGCAGTCAGGTGTTCACTCCAACACCTTTACAAGAAATGGTAAAAAAGAGACGGATTGAAGCCATGAAGTGCTGCACGTGACCGTGGCGTCACCAAGCAGCTGAAGGCAGGCCAGGTGTGTTCACAGGTGCTCCCCCAAACACCTGGGCAGCAGCAAAGCTGAACAAGGCACTCAGTGCTCCTGGTCACGCACATGGTAGCCAAGGTGGCTCCCAAAGGGGAACTGGGCAAAGAAGGCTCTGGCCATGTCATTGATCCTGTTGTAGGCTCCCAAGGTCCGGAAATATTCCACATAGGACCAGAAATCATTGGATGAGAAGGGCCAGTATGGCAAGGCTGCAGCTTCCCGGTAGGGATCTAAAAAATACCAACCACAATAAAATATTGCAGATTACTATTGTGAAAAACGAGACTCGCTTTTTACGTAAATTTTAAGAAATAAGTTTTAATAAAAGATAAGACAATTAGGAGATAAGGAACAAAAGCAAAGTATGGCCAGCTGGGCAACTTGGCATATAGCCAAGTCCACAAACTGCTATTTCACAGGCTTTCTTTAAATACCCTTTCTATTTTATCAATCAGTTGAATATTCATATTTTTCCACAAACTAGTTTCCATATTCCAGGGACTGTTTTGCATGGCCCCTCCTTGGGTCTGCCTTTTTAGTGCTGCGTGTTTCTGGGCTGTGTCTTCATCATCACCTCCAGCTTGGGCCTTGGTCCGTGTTTTCTTCAGATGGGAGATGCTGATAGCTGGTGTATCAACAGCAGAGTCTTCTTTACATGTTCACTGGATGTTATCCCAGCCAAACTGACAGTTTAAGCACACTATGGTTACTACCACTATGCCTAATTTTCTTTACTAACAGCAAAAATAAAAACTTATATCCTTACCACAAAGTTATTAATCATATAAGACACATCTTGCAAAAAGCCAACTTTATAATAGGCATTTATAAGGCTATGATATGAAGTGCTTTTGTTGAGAGGCTGGGCTTGGAGCCACCATGGTTTGGGGTTGTGAGTTCCCTTTAGGGGCTGGGGTGCTCCTCTGGCAGGAGGGAGGCAAGGAGAGCCATTGACCCCTCTCAGGACCCACGCTGCAGAAAATGGAGCTGGTATTCCCTGTTCCTGATGCATCAGGAGTGACAGAGTGGGACAAGATGAGGAGCAGGAATGAACCTCCACATTTATGCCAATTCAAGAGCTCATCAGGCTGGTTTAATTTCTAGAAGGCTGCTGGTTATGTCAAAGCAAGGAGTGATTGCAATCGAAAGCCAGTTTTCCTCATTCCACATAATTTGCTTTTCCTGATATAAAAAGATAAGGAATAAGGCACCACCCTCTATGGCATGCCCCTGCAGCTGACCCCAGGGGCTGGGGCCATACTTCCGTGATATTGCCTGGAACTGTGGAGTTGTGCCTCTTCTCAGAGACTGTAGGAAACAGGCTGAGGGGATGGAGGGAAAGGCTTTGCCACTTGGGAGGCAGCTGCTGCCTTTGGGCCTGCTCTACAATATCAGAATGTGATATAGGCATTGAAACAAGATTTTCAATTCAGCAGGAGAACAAAATCAATTGTGAAAATGCAGGAGCTGACCACCTTTGTGCCCAGTTGTGGGCAAACAGAGAAGCATATATAAAATGTAAACAGCAGCTGAGAGCACAGTCACAAATGTCTTTCTGTGCAGCAAAGCTAAACACAGTATTTTATTTTAAGCCCATTTAGATGAATGAAAAATCTTTCCACTCAGCTTGGGGCCAGGGTCTTGAGCAGGAATTAAGAGCCTTTAACAATTCTGTTGTCAGACTCCAATTTTACAGAGTAAAGTTTGCAGCATGCAGGCTCAGACAGCACATAAACCAAATGAACCAGCCAAATGCTGTCTGCAGAGGAGAGCTCACTGTTTATACCAGCTGACCTCAGATTCACTTTGCAGGCTGCTGCTTGGCCCAGTGTGAAAGAAAACAATAATTGCTGGTAATGAGAGCAAAGGACAGTGTCTGAACAGGGTTCTAACTCTAGACTGATGCTCTCCTGACTGCCACAAAAGTTGTAACAAAAGTATTTGCTGTGCACAAACACAGATGATATATTAAACATATTTTAGAAATGATATATTAAATGGATTTCTTTCTAAAGAAATAGAACAGAGCATAGGGGGAAAAGGTTTGAATTATAAGTAATCATACTAGACCTCATTGCGTATTTGTCCTGTTAATATCTGTTTTAATACTCTCTGCATATTTGTGCACTGGAGATGCTGCTGGCTGGGCTCTGGTTAATTGAGATGTACACCAGCAATAGGAGTACTTGGATATTGCAGATACTTCCCTGCAACTTTGTTTTCAGACAGAATCCTGTCTGAAAAGCCAAAAATAGCTTAAATGATAGAATCATCAGTAAGCCAGTGTAAACATCATTAGGGTGTTGGGGGTTTTTTTAATCAAAGGCAAACACTAATCCAATGGACTAATCACACAAAGTGACATGAACCACAGGGTAGCTGGGCTAAGGGATTTATTCCAACATTTCTCTAATTGGATTTGTAGCAACTTGTAAATTTTAAGCTTTTTGTCATGAAAGTCGGTATCTCTTGCCAAAAAACAGATACGTATACAGCATTATTGTTCAGGATAGAAAAATTCTCAGATGTCCTATGCATTTATAAGTCTGGTGCATCCCAGTTAGGATTTTGTACAACAGAATTAGTGACTTGACTGTAATCCCTTTTCATTTTAAGACTGGATATTAGCTCTATTGGTATACATTATTAATATGTCACCACCTTTTAATGAATTCTAAAGGAATTTTTTAATTCACTATTCTTTTTCCACCAAAACTAATTGAAAGCTTTTCCACAGTCCACTGAAGTTAGAAAGCATTCTAGCCAAAGTCACTGCTGGGCATCAAGTCTGGGAGTTACAAATTACTCTAATTATTAGTGACACAAAGGAAATAAAAACACATCAGGAATTACCATCTCCCTCCTGGATGGATCGGGCATCTGTAAATAAAGAGGAAACATATCAGTACCACCTCCTGCACAGAAAGACTTTCTGTTAACCAAACATTTTCCATGTATAGCTAGAAGCTCACAAGTTCTTTAACACATAGGAACCTCTGCATAGCCAAAGGATTTTTGTTTCTTGAACAGCAGAACAAAGAATTCCCCATTTACAATCAATCACTGCTACAAACCAACTTAGTCTGGCTGATAGTCAGAACTCACAGCCTGAACAGTTGGGATTAATATGTCAGCAATGCTAAACAGTAGATACTGTATTTGTAACAAAATATTTCTGGTGGTTGAAAATAAACAAGAATAATAATCTTACCTGTTAGCATGTTCAGCAGCATACAAAAGAAAAGTAAGCCAGTAAATGTCATCTTGGCTGCAAGAAACTGCTCGTGTTTCTGAAAAGTAATCTGTACAATTGAGGATTATTACAAGAGATTAATAATGATGTAAACACTATTATTTCTTGTTTAATAGAAGAATGCATTTCAAAATAGATTCTAGTTACTAATTTAGGCATAACGAAACCCAATTACATTTCTTACAGCTTCTGAAGTGCAACGCAGAGTATTAAAAGACCATCAGTCCTGAAATGTGTATTGATATTTTGGTTTTAGATGGCATAAATCCAAAAGGTGCCTCTCGACCAACATAAAATCAAGTGCCTTTGGAAATGTTTGATTTTGTGGTTAATTTAATTTCACTTTGGAAATTACCTCTCTCTTTCTCTTCTTTTCTTCTTCTTGCAGCTCTGAGGCAGCTACAAAACTCCAAAAGGATTTCTATTGCTGTAAAATAGCAGTGCTTTGTAAGGAAGGGTGGGGGGGAAACGTCACTGTTTTACTACACCAATCTGATTTTGTCTTCTTCATTTTAACTGCTCACATTTGCATTATATTTCAGCACTCCCCATGGAAGAGACAGTTTCTGAGAGGAAATCAGAATCAACTTTAGTAATAACACTTGTTTTTGGAAGAAAGAGAAAAACTCCAGAAGCAAATTCAGTGATTATTACAGTTACTGCCCTCCTGACTTTCTCTCTGTCCCTTTAAAAAATAGATTTTAAAAAATGCTAGCTGAACAAATTGCTGAAAGGATATTGAGTTCCCTCTCCAGCTCAGTCACAAACACCAGAAATACTTGACAGTGCTTTATACTCTTACTTAAGATCCTTAGAATCTAGACCTTAAAATGTACCCAGGCACTGAGTGCCCACTAAAATCCCTTGGGTTACAGTAAGTAAAGAAGGAGGTCCCTGAGGTCTACAGCCATGCTGATGGTGCAGGTGCCTTCAGAGGGTCGATAAGGTGCATCAAAATGCATTTTCACATCATACCCATTTCCTGGAAAGAGTCTTCTCCCACAGCAAGCAGGTGCTTTGATCTCCAGCCTGTTGCAGGTTGCTGTGTGGATCCAGCACACTGGGAAGCCTGAAGGGGAGACACAGTTTGGAGAATATTCAATTGACACATACATCTTGATTGATTTTCATCTAGCACACAACCCCTGATAGCAGCAGGCATGGTCAGGGCCCAAGGTGCAGCAGAAAGTGTTTTGAGACTCGTGGCAGATTGGGGATTTCCATTCTTCTCAAACATGTGGCCATTCAGGTCATCTTGCCAAACCTCAGCTATTTCCAGATGGTTCCTCTCTTGAGAGGAGCTGCTGAGATGTCAGTGCAGAGTTCCCTGTGCATGTTCATGATGTGAGATCTGACTGTGAGATGCTGGTCTGAGCTGCACTCTCTTGCTGGGCATTTCCAGTTGCCTTAAGGGTCTACAAAATCATTTCTCTGTGTCAGTTCTAGACACCGGCATTTCCCAACTGCGTGCGCGGGTCCTGACATTGATGCCTTTGCTATGCCACATCCACCCATCTGCCACAGGAGCACAGGGGAAATCTGTGTACTCACAAAGTCCTGGAGCAGACAGAGCCAGGTGAGTGGCCTTGCAGGAGGACCCAGCTTGGCTGGAGTTTGTTCCTATCTACACACAGAGTTAGATAATTTTGCCAAGAATTAATTCAAGATGTTCTGAGTCAGGGGAAAAAAGGGTGCTTTGTAGCACACTGGGCTGTGCCAAGTCTTGTGAAGGCTGAAAAAAAATATTATGAAAGCAGAACCTATTCCATCTTTGAAAGGCTTTATTCTCTGTTTAATATCTATTTCCTAGGCCTGTAGGAAGGCTCCCTACATGAGCCACATTCTTGCAGCATCTCAGCCCACTTTCCTGGGTTGCAGCAGCTGTTGGTGGTAAAAGGCAATTCCTTGGAGTCCTGTGCTGCATCCCTGTACCTGGGTCCACCCACCAGCACTGCTTGCAGAGCCAAGCTTTCCCTTTCACTGCCCAGTCTGCATATCCTGCTCCAATAAAAACCAGGGGTGCTGAGGTACCTGATACACACACAAACAGTCATCAGCTGTAATTGAATAATTGCATAAAGTGACTTTTGTGCACATCCATCAGTAACTTTTTGTTTTGGCAGTTGGTAAACCAGGTGTAGGGAGGTGAGATAACATGTTTTGGATGATGACAAAGGAGAATAATGATGCCCCTGATGCAGCCACATCCTGCTGCTCTCCTCTTGAGATGGTAACAGTGTTGTGGGAGGATGATGAAGTCCCAGAGATTATCAGATTCAGGGTCGATCTGGTCATCACATGGTCTGCTACAACACTGGATGATTTAGGAAAATTCCCATGGCTATTGGGCTGACACACACCTTATTATTCTGTCTTTTGAAGCTTGGAGTTACTTCCAGAGCCAGGAGGATCACTGATCTGACATTGTATGACAGTCCTCTAACAATTACAAGCTTGCAGCTTAATTCAAATCAAAAATTTCCACTTCCTAGTGCACATATTGGAGATGTGAGTACATTCTCAGGGTCTCCATGCTAAAGCAGACCTAGGAAATTATAAAAAGAGGATAAGACTTAGCATTGAAAACAACTTACATCACAGGATACAACCTCTTCTATCAACATTTCTGTTGCTGTACATGACTACTTGTCCCAACGGTGTGTTTAAAACACAGTGTTGGAGTAGAGAACAACTGAGGAGTTCTCACCAGTGGCTTGAAGGACTGTGCCTGCTGGGGTCTGTGTGCCAAACAGTGCACAGTGTGCTCTCTGGCTGGTCCCAGAACACATGGTGCTCTGACTTGCAGCATTTGTAATACCCTGCAAGCACATTCATTTCACCACCACCCCCCCCTCCTTTTTTTTTTTTTTTTTTCTTTTTTTCTCCTCTCTTTCTCTAGGAACACTTTCGTTTTTCCAAACTCAACACAGAGGGCAATTAAAGTGACAGCACTGGATGTCCAGCACAAGTGCTGGCATGGATCAGTTAGGAGAGCCCTCTGCTAATAGTTGCTGCCCTGCAGGCTTCTTCACTGCTGAGCAGTAATTGGAGATGCCATGGTGCCCACACATGCAAATCTTGCTCAGCAGCAGCCACATTTCAGCAGACACTACAGCACTTAACAGGGCAGCTGCTTAATGAGTTCAGTGTCTTAATTTCTACTTATTTTGGAAAGAAATTTACTGTTCTCCTTTTTCAGAACAGCCCATTAGCTCAAAAAGCTGTTATTCCTGCTGACAAGAAGTTCTTTGGGCTCTGTACTCTAAAGTTTGCATAAAGTTTTTTTGCTAAGGCCATTCACTCAGAAAAACTTTGCTACACAATAGAAAGGGCTGTTGGTTTTTCCTACCCACCCATCCCAGGAGGATCCAATCAATATGTACTTTCTGCAGATGGCTCTGAAAGCCAGAAAATCCCACACAGAGCCGTGTCAGAGACAGTAATCAATGAGAGCACAGAGGACATTCCCTTGGGAATAGGGGAATGCAATTTGGGCAGCACAGGTGTTTGTGTGACTCAGTGGGGAGCAGTCCTGGAGCTGCCAGCCTGCCTTCAGATAGGCCTCTTACTAAGGGGCTGTTTTACCCAGAGCCAAGCCCTGTGGAGCAATTCAGCTCTCCCTGTCGATTAACTTGGAACGAAGATGAAGGAATACATCAAAGCAAGTTTATGGATGCCTTTGTTTTCTCAATAGTTAAGTTAGACTGGTATCACACACACAAAAATCTATAAACCTCCAGGCCCTGAAAAAGCCCTGTACATTGTTTTTAAAAGTCAGAATCTTTCCTGTTTAATCAATAGACAAAAGCAAATGCATGCAGAGCTCCATAGGAACTTATTTAAAAACTAAATAGGACTTACAGATGCATCTGACATGCTCTGCCCTTGAGCTGAGCAGACAAAATGTTCTCCATAGGGCTACAACACTTCTGTACATCAGAAACAACTAATGGCAGTGATATATTGACCATCCCTAAAACCAACAAACAGCAAATGTTTGATTATTTCTTCCAGCAATTTGTCTAAATAATACAGGTCAAAAGGTGATTCCTGTGACTGGAATATGCTTTGCTCAGACAGGTGTAAGGACATCACAGTACCAACAAGCCAAGTAGCAAAGTGACCAGTAAATGTAAAATGAGGTACCTGTGTAGATTTCTCCCTTTTTCAAGGCATGTGGTTTCTGACCATTCCCACCCAAACTAGATCTGGAGCTACCAAAGACAGTTGTGGTATAATGTTCTTTAATGCTTAGTCATAAACAAGAAGACAAATCAAATAAGAAGACAGGAAACAAAACCCCTAAGACATCACTTTGCCATTGTGCCAGTTAGTCCTATTTTGAGTATTGTCTGCATTTTTTGTTCTCACATAACAAAAGATCATGATTGAACAAGACAAGATACAAAGATGAGCATGAGGGGAATTCGCAGACAAGGACCAGCTAAAGCAGACTGGGACTCTTCAGGCCAGCGAAAGGATGACAAGACCTTGATTTCTACCAAGAGATACCAAATTAGTCTTGCAAAGGTTTGATACAGTTAAGCTGTGGAATGTCTTTCCATGATGTATTGTCAACTACAATGTCCTGGCTGCAGTGTCTGAGCCTGGCCTGGGAGCTGAACTGCTCTGCACTTTTGCTGTGTCTCACTCCTCTGATACCCTCTCTGCTGCTGGGCCAGGTGAGCTCCCAGGCTGACCTTGTGCTTGATCTTACAGTCAGTTTTACTGAAATATGACATATTTCCAGTTCTTGTGAACAGACAGCTTTCCTGCCAGCAAGTGGTTTGATCAACCTGATAATGGTAGCCCCTGGAAGCAATTGAAGGGAGACATAGCAGATGGATTTGGATAGTTACAAAACCATTAACATAATAACTGCAGTGCATTAGAGATAGCCCCGTGAAAATGAACCACTTGCTGATGTACTAGAGCTAATTGTTACAAACCACAGAGTTAAGGAGTAGCTCCATACTTAAATCAATCACACTTAAGAGCCAACAAGTAAGTGCATCTGTTCAGATTTACTTCAACTTATCATTTTAACCTCTATCTGAAGAAAGGTTATATTTGTACACACAAATGAGCTACCTTCACAGGTAGCAGGCAGTGCTGCATGCAGCAGCAGGTACTGAAACCAGAGGAGGGGAGCAGTTCTACTGACATCAGGACTAGTGCAGCTTGGCTCCCAAGGAGCTGATCCTGCCAGGTATCCCAGTGCCACTCCCCAGGAGTATCCCCAGCTCTCCCCCACTGCCCCTTTTCCCTCCCAGGGCAGCAATGCCAGCTCCAAGCACCAGGTTTGGCTTTCTCCAGGGTCCGTGCAACCTTGCTGGCACAACACAGCAGGCTGGTGCTCCTGCTCACCAGTCAAGCAGGTGCTCCTGAGCCAGCAAAGGACAGCTGCTGGCTGGCTTTTGCCCTCCTGTCACCACTGACACCAAGGAATTTTTTCTGCCATCCATCTGCAAATTTTCACATGAACGACAGGAACCTCACACCCAGCCTGCCACCAGAGTGGGTTAGGATTTGGTAACATTTCAAACTATTTTTGCCATAGGGAAAATGGAGTATTAGAGCCAACAAGTCCATTTGATGTTGTTTGCTCAGGAGACACAGTTGGCAATGCCTGTCAGCACCACAGAAGGTACATGGCAGTGAGGAGCACTGGCTTCCAAGCAATTCTGCTGCAGGGAGACTGAGAGGCAGCAGCAGCTGGATTCTAGCAGCACCCCTCCTGCACCCATATTAGGCCTCAGCTCAACCAAGGCAGCTTTTTGGATAAATTGGTCAGTTCTTTGCTTTAGCCTGACTCAGCTATTCAGCACAGCCACAGATGACCAAACTCAGGAGGGAATGTAATAAACTGGTCACAAACTGACAGGTTTATTCAAGAACTCTCAAGAGAAAATAATTTTTTCCCATTGCCATTAAGGTTAGATGTACTATAGCAATAACCTCCACCATTTTGAAATATACTCACAATTTTTTCAGATTGATTGAATGTTCTAGCTGCACTTAAGCTATTAAGCCATCAGCAGCTGTTTATTGTTTTCATTTCACAGAGATGTTTCTTTAAATAAAAGTGCATTAAATATTTCATTACCAAAGGTAAGATTTCAGTAGGATAAATAGAAGCTTCTTCACACTCAGAGTCTTTTCTTCTCTTTGATTCATATGCCAAGGCTACTTCAATATCACCAGTTATACCTGTCCACAAGCAGCTCTGCCCTAGGGACAATAAAATTGATTAACCAGATTGATGAAGAGATGAGCTTGATTACAAAAAATCCATCACAAATGTGAGCAAGTTGCCAGTATATTTGATACCAGCAATCAATGAGACCTGTTAGTGTTTGTATCATTGCAGCAGTTGCCAAACCAAAAGCCACACAAGCTTTGCTACAAGCAAAATAGGTTAGCAAACCCAAGGAACATCACATGTGGGTCTGGAAAGAATTGTTCTGTTTATCCACCTTACAAAGTTTAGCTGTTTTAAAGACTGACAGGGTAAAGACTATCAGTCATCATCCCAAAATGAAACAGCACTGACCTTCTGCCCTAGGTTTTCTGGGTGACAATGATCAGTACTAGCACTGCAGTTAGAGGAAAAAACCCTGCACATCTCTAGGAGCTTGTAAATTATGGTTCCTCAGATTATTGCCTTATATACTGGAGGCAGAGATTAGCTGGGTTTACCAAGCAACTTTGCAGTGATTATGCTTGAGGTTCTAGTTTGCACTGATGTGCTAAACTCTAGTGCAGTTGAACAAGACTGAACCTATTATATCAGGACCAAATAAATTAATCTTTCAAACAGCATTGTTAACACTCAAATTCCTTGATGCATACAGTTAAACGCAGGGAAAGCAGCATTTATTGCTATGTGGTTAGCAATTTGATGATCATTGCCCATGTTTGACACATGATTTTGCAGTTTGATCTGGCCTTGCCTGGCAGCTCAGACGACGACTTGCCTCACCATTCCTTTAATACTTGCCTCACCATTCCGTTTAATGCCATTTTTGTCACCGTGATTGCAGCCGTATGCACGGGCAGGGCAGTGTGACCGGGGTCCCGGCACGGCTGCGGAGCGCGGGGCTCGCACCGAGCGGGGCCGGGAGCGCTCCGGGGAGTGCAGAGCCCGCACCGAGCGGGCAGGGAGCGCTCCGGGGAGCCAGAGCCCGCACCGAGCGGGCAGGGAGCGCTCCGGGGAGTGCAGAGCCCGCACCGAGCGGGCAGGGAGCGCTCCGGGGAGTGCAGAGCCCGCACCGAGCGGGCAGGGAGCGCTCCGGGGAGCCAGAGGCCGCACCGAGCGGGCAGGGAGCGCTCCGGGGAGTGCAGAGCCCGCACCGAGCGGGCAGGGAGCGCTCCGGGGAGTGCAGAGCCCGCACCGAGCGGGCAGGGAGCGCTCCGGGGAGTGCAGAGCCCGCACCGAGCGGGCAGGGAGCGCTCCGGGCAGTGCAGAGCTCGCACCGAGCGGGCAGGGAGCGCTCCGGGGAGCCAGAGCCCGCACCGAGCGGGCAGGGAGCGCTCCGGGGAGCGGGGCTGCGGCTCCCTCTGCTGTCGGGATCCCGCGGACACCGAGCCCTGGCTGCTCACACGGCCGGAGGGCACCGCCTGCTGCATTTGGCCGCTTGCTATTCCAACAAAGGCGGGGTAAAACTGCAGCTGCTGCAGGAGATGGATAAAAAGCAGGACCAAAGGCACTAAAGCGAAAATCCCGTTTCAGCAGACTACTTTTCTGACTGAAGGATGTATCAGTTCCTCCCTATACAAAAAAAGAACTAGGAGCAATTTATTTCCTCTATGCAGACACCTTTATAGCATCAATGGGGGACAGACAAGCACTGCCACTGCCACATCCCCAAACCCCCTGCTCCCCCCAGCTAGGCTCCATCAGCCCTTAAAGAAAAGCAGTACTCGCACCAGTCTGCTATAGATTACGGCCTCAAACACAAGCAGGAGGCATAGAACAGAAACACTCAGAACTCCAGCAGAACCAAAGACTAAAACCCCTACCAAAAGAGAGTCTAAGATTTATGGCCCTAGGCTGAGCTTAAATGCTTCCTGGGACCATGGGCAGGTGTGTGGGAGGAGGTTACAGGTGAAGCTGAAGGAGACCTTTAGGCCCCTAGGTCCTAATTAGTGCCCCCAGCAACGTGTTTGTCATTTAAAGGGAAAACTGCTGAATTTTTTGTAAAGAAGATAAGGGATGAGTTAGGAGAGGAATGGTGAGGGCAGTCTTGCTGGCAAAGCTCTAAAGCATTCCTTGGCAAACAGATTCAGCCCCTGGTGCTGCTCATGTCTTCCCATGTGACCCTGGAAAATGATGAGGGTACTTACATGCTTATCAATACATATAATCCGCAGTCATGATCATGTCTATTTTTAAACCCTTCAAAATGTGCTGAATTTCAAACTCTCCTTGACTTGTGGCTTACAGTGTTGGTGGGAGCTTAAGACAGGAATAGCAACTAAATGGGCTGCCTAAGGATTGAATCAAGGTTATTTCTCTTTGTTGCCCAGGCTTCTTTGCCTGTGATCCCTCCTGTCACATTCCCAAGGCCAATGTCTGTGAATTGTGTTAGAAGGCAAAGGGGACAAACTGCTGCAGCTGCCAGGCGTGTGGTGGCTTGTCTCACCACAGCTGGACAGCCCTTGGGACAGCTGACAGAAACTGGGCAGGCCCTGTCAGGTGTTCTTGGGTGGGAAGGGCAGGAGTTTTTCCTCTAATGCTTGATTCTTACCAGTGCTTTGATTTTCTTGGTCTGGGCAAGATGTGCACGGTGGTGCATCCCAAACCTCGCTTCCATTGTGCACTATCTTTTCGTGCAAGGCAGCTGCTGCCAGAATGCTCTGCTCCCCTTTTCCTTTAGGCAAGATGTGACTGCTGCACAAGCACGTGCAAAGCACAGCTGTCATGAGAGAGTGTTTTAGGTTGCTCAAGGAAACACTTACGAAGGTATCAGCAAAAGCAGGTTTAATGTTAAAAGGAAAATGTGACAAAATTTATTGATAAGGTTCACTCTACTGCTTACTAGATGATTAAAGCACACAGAGAAAAACTGGACACTAAAACCCCAAATCAATCAATCTGAAGCTAAAATCAACAAAAAATTATCTATCTGGAGGATGAGAATGGGAAAAGGATAAGGATGGGAAAGGGTGAGGATAAGAAAGAATATGGGAGACCCTCCTGTTCAGCCACAATGGTCAGAGTGAGCTCCCTTGCCAAAATTAGCACTGGGCTTCCCCAACAGTTTAGGCCAAAAGGTTTTTGTTAGAAATGACCAGGGCAGGAGATGATATTAACTCCTTAAATGCCTTTATTTAAAAGGGGAAGTTCGCGGGATGGCCTACGCCCGTGCTGCTCCACCGAGGAGGAGGTACCAGTCGGGGTCCTGCCACTGCCCTCATTGCTGCAGAGCCGCTGCAGGGCTGGAAGTTCACCCTCACAGGTGTTCTCTAGAACTCAATTTGGCATGTCTGGTCTAGGGTTGTCACCTTTGCTCAGTTCTCCTTTGGTCATGGCGAGAAGGCAGAATCAGTCCTCCAGTAGCTGAGGGTCCTCTCAGTACTGTAGTGTCTTTCCTTTATTTGGATTTTGTATTGGGTTGCAGCTTTTGGACCATTTTGCCAGCAACTCCACTTCCTCTTGGAGTGGAGCTTCATGGGAGTCCTTGGGTTTTCCATAGGGGTGGCAACAGCAGTTTGATGGGCAGGCCGGGCACTGGCAGGGAACAGGAAGTGGAGCACGCAGGAAGTGGAGCAGGCAGAGGGCAGGTGGGAGGAGCAGCAGAGGCCAAGGGGTGTACAATACAAGGGATAAGAAACTGGGGTTTGGGATACAAACTTTTGAGGGAACGTAAGGGGCATGCAAGTTGCTATGGATACCAGTGCACTCAACAGTAACAAGTAACAGTAACCAAACTTCCAACACTTGAACAACTAGGAGTCCCTTAATTTTATTCACCTCAGTTTTAATACCTCTTAGACTTAACAGCACTTAGCTGAGAGCTTAATTTAAACAATTTAACAGAATACCCTTGTAGGACTTACAATGGCACAACAATAACTCAGTTATAGGCCGAGCTTGCTTATGACTCTAAAGCACTGAAGAATCCATCAGAGCAACATTCACTGTACACTGGCCATAGCCCATTGACCCTGACACAGACCTACAGGAGCAGGTACAAGGGAAATACCTGTGAAAATTCCCTCCAGCTGGATGCCTTTGCATCTTCTCAGTGGGCAAAGGGCTGAACCTTGAGGAGTGGTCATATGTGGCTTAAGGCTCTTTTACAATAGGCCATTATCCCTTTCTGTGATTCCATTTGACTGGGGTAAATACAGGATGTGGAATATCCATTGCACTCTTCCCTCTTTGGCCCATTCTTGTACGTTACATGAGGAATGTGAGCCACTATCATTTAGGATGGTATTGGGAGTAGGTAGGCTCCATAACCAAGATGACAATGCCTGTGCTGTGTTTTTGACCATTGGCCTTTTGCCATTTAATTGCCATAAGTAGGTCAGAGATTCCTTCTGCACCTGTAAAGATGTATCAGTGTTCCTCAGAGGGTTTCAGTGGCCCAACATAATCAATTTGCCCTGTGGCCCAAAAAGTTTTTCCTTTACTGATGTGTAGGGGTGATGCTTTAGCAGGGTGCTCTAACTGTAATTTTAATCTACATTGGGGACATTCTGTAAAAATAATTTCACAAGTTTTCCTGTTTAGGGCCCCCCCTTTGCTCTGTGCAACAAAATAAAAACCTTCCTTACCAGTGTGATCTCATTTCTGATGAAACCATTCTCCCCATCAATACCACTCCTGGTTTAAGGAATCCTCTGGTTTTATCTCCCCAATTTTAGTTATGTTGTTGACTAAAATCAGAATGAAAACTTTCCAAACAATATTAAAGTTGATAAAACAAAGGCAATGTTTTAATGAAAGCTTTCAGGTGCACACATTATACCTGTGTGCAGGCACAGCATCAAGTTTTCACAATTTATAGAAGTTTAACTAATTAGCATCTCTAGCAAGTAAATCTAGTAGAAGAATGGTTGTCCTGGTAACCCACCCTTGCATCTGCCCCATTGGAGCCTCTCCAAGGGTTCTTAGCCCTTTATCTTGTTATGTCTGTGAAGTATCTTCTTATTTTGGCTCAGGAACAAAATAGGATATTCTTGTTAGAAATTCTTCTCCTTGAAAATAAGACCAAGCAGAATTTCAAAAACGTGGCATAAAATGAGAGAAAGGGTAACTACAGTTCTAAAGTGTGGGAAAGTCCTAGAAACTATACGGCTACATATTAAAAATCTACAAAGCTACAAATACTTTAAAAGCTAAAAATCTTTAATACTTTAATAGCTAAAAATTTCTTCTCCTGAGAGATTTGACAAAAATATTCTATCTTGCCTAGTCTCTATCATTTATATTTAGCACTAGCCCATAAAGATGACCAGAAACTACAGCATTGAAATATGCACCAGGTAATTGTGCAGACACTAATTACAAATACAACCAGTATGAACAGTTGTATTACACAAGTCCAGTTTGCTGACCATGAAGTAAGTGTATGGTTACTATTTTCAAAGCCCAATGAGTCATCTTCAAGAGTTACCTGATGTAAAATTTGAGTTTGTTTCCAAATTTCAGCCAAATCCTTTTTAATTCTTCCAGTCTCATCTATATAAGAATGACAACTAGTGTTAGTGACTCTGCACATGCCCACTTGTGAGACCAGCAGAACATCGAGACCCAGGCTGTCTTGCAGAATCACATGAGCCAAACCCTGAGCTTCTTCTCATAAGGCCACAATTACATCTGAAATGTGACTCTCAGTATGTGCAATAATGGCCAAAATGTTAACAATTGCTTTCTCCAATTCCATTTCTTCCAAAGAAGGAACAGGAGCCATAACTGCCCTATGAAAATCATGGGATGCTCAACAAGGTGATTATTGGATGTTTTCATCTCCTTATATAGTCCTCATCCACCCACTTTGTTCTTGGAGGTGATCAAATATTGCTGTGTTTGAATTACAGCCCCGAGGGCATAGGCCCAGTCTTTACCAGGGGCCAAAACTTTCCATGCTTCATTTTTATGAAAGTCCAACACCATCCTGAACCCTGCAGGGGAATCATTCTCCAGGGGGTCTGTGCCAACCCTGCTGTGGCTTTTGGGACAAGCCTTGTTTCAGATTCAGTGTTATGACAGTACAGAGAGAGAATGACCTTTCCTGTGGCATTAACCACCACACAGGGAACCTTATATAATGTTCAGGAACTAACTGCTTAGAGTTATAGGTAGGTAGTCCTTAGTGACCTGTTCCCAACTGTCATTAAGTTTTGTCTCATTCATTAAAACACCAGTTAATGGTTAGTTGTTATCCTGATTAATTCTTGGCACTTGAGTACAAACCCAAACACTGTTTTTATGAAGAGCATTGGATACATTTTGGACTAGAGCTGCAGGCAAATTTTGGTTCCAGAGCTGACTCATGGTTACCGACTTTGCAGATAGTGAACACAGAAAAACAGTTCAAAACCACATCATTGGTACCAATCCCTGTTTTTCCATTAGTTTCAGGAGCAAAGGCCCTCTGAACTCTGGAGCAGTGAATCCAGGGTCCTTTGCCTGACTTTGACTGTGGTGAGGGTGGTCAGCAGGTCTTGGAATGTCCTCTCCACTCAGCTGGCAGGAGGTCACTGTCCCAGCATTTAACACAGGCCCAGTCTCCAGGCTGGAATGGCTGAGCAGGGAAGGGTGTCCAATCCTATGGGTCTGGATAACACAACAAAACTTTAGACCTTCTGCTAAGTGGAACTTAGCTATTAAATACTTCTGTTAGTCAATTCTCCCCTCGTGTGAACTTCTCCCGGAATGTGTGGAATTTGATATGGCCTGCCATGCAATAGACATACATCTCGTCTCAGGAATGCATCAGTTGAGCTCTGGATAACACCAATAGGCTGTCTCTGAATTGCACCTTTTGGAATGTCTAATGATAAAGTGTGATTATATAGCTCTTTCCAGCACTTCAGTTTTCTGGATGGATGACCTGTAGGTCCTGATTCCTGGGAAGAGTCAATTTGTCTAAAATGATGACTTTTATTTTTGGTTTTACTGGATAAATCACTCCATCCTATCTCTCGACTGTAATTTATGATGGCACTCATTAGTGTTTCCCAGCTGGGGATTTCTCTGTGTTCTAAAATTGCAGCAACACTCCCAGCCAATTCTGCATTAAAGGGACTCTTAATTTCATCTCATTTTGAAGCCAGGTAGAGTTTGAGTATGACAGGGGCTCCCTTAATTAGCATCTTTCATGTTTCATAGTTTACAGGTCCTGTAATGGAGCGTTCCTAGGGCAAGGCTCACGCATGACTTGGGCACAGGCAGCTTTTGTAACTGCAGTGAAGAGATTGCTCAAGGATTTAGTGGGTATGATCAGAGGCTCTCCTCTCTCCCCCACATCTGTGTCACCAGCTCAGTACACCACCCTGCTTGTGACTGAAGGGGGATCACCTAGGGTCTAGGAAGTTAAAAACACAGTAGGACCCCAAAACCCTTTAGCTTCTTCACCACTTAATAAGACTCTGTCTCTTCCAGATAAACTCACCATGGATATTCAGTTTCAGTTTCACCTGCCTTACTAAGGCTGTAGCGTTCTTGCAAATTTGCCGTCTGAATCTCATCAAATGGAGCTGAGGTTTGCTTATGATTTCTCTGTCCACCCCGAGGTCCACTAGTCACCTCTGTTTTTATAATGGGTCTGAAAGATCATTTTCCCCGGGTCTGTTGCTGCAGGGATCACCCCATATATTTCCATCCCAATCTTCAGGGGATGCAATTAGCTTTCTAATCTGCACAATGTCAGGAAGATTTGGAGCCTGCATAAGCAACAGCTCAGCTTTTTCTTCAGCTTTTGTTTTCCTTTCTTTGCTTCTGGTAACTATCTCTGCAGCTGTTCTATTTCCAAGGACACTAATAGTTCAGTTGTTTACCTGCATTCTATCTCAGTTTTCAGCCCTTGTTTCTCTTTAAATTGTTCTTTCCTATACTAGCAGGCAGCTTCTAGGCAGGTGCTTAACATTTACCAAATAATTTCTTTGTTTTTTCCAGCCATTATATGGCCCTTAGCTGTTTCTAGACATTCCCCCACAGATTCCCAATCATGCCAATTATTCCGAGACCATTCACTTGAGAACTCAGGACCTGGACTTATTCCATGCTTTTGTAAGCAGTCAGTGGTTTCATTTCCCATCCTGCTGACTACAACAATTTGTTACAAATAAGTGTTTTCGGTTGCTCAAGGAATTGCTGGCAACGGTATCAGCAAAAGCAGGTTTAATATTAAGGTGAAAATGTGACAAATTTGTTGGCAAGATTCGCTCTGCTGCTTACTAGATGATTAAAGCACACAGAGAAAAACTGGACACTAAAACCCAAAATCAATCAAACTGAAGCTAAAATCAACAAAAATTATCTATCTGGAGGAGGGGAAAAGGGTAAAGATGGGAAAGAGTGAGGATAAGAAAGAATATGGGAGACCCTCCTGTTCAGCCACAATGGTCAGAGTGAGCTCTCTTGCCAAACTTAGCCTGGACTTCCCCAACAGTTTAGGCCTAAAGGTTTTAGTAGCTCTTAGACTTAACAGCACTTAACTGAGAGCTTAATTTAAACAATTTAACAAAATATTCTTATAGGACTTACAATGGGACAACAATAACTCAGTTATAGGCCCAGCTTACTTATGACTCTAAAGCACTGAAGAATCCATCAGAGCAACATTCACTGTACACTGGCCATAGCCTATTGACCCTGACACAGACCTACAGGAGCAGGTACAAGGGAAATACCTGTGAAAATTCCCTTGAGTTCAGCGAAACACTCACATCAGATCTCTTTGCATCTCCTCAGGGTTGAGCCCCCAGGAGTGGGGTGTTAGCCCAGGCTCTGTTGCTGTGGTTTGGTGATGGTCCTGCAGGAACAGCAACACTGAGAGCTCTTTAGCTCTCAGAGGCTCCACTCAGAGAGAGGTGCTGGTCTCAGCCTGCTGCAGTCCAGGAGAGACCAAAGTGGTGCTTTGCAGCACCACTCTTTATATTGCCACGAGACAGCGGGCTTTAGTCACAGTAATTATCCATCCTGGATGCTGCAATTTAGCTCAGCCAGTTTCTTTGAAAGTTTGACAGCAAAAATACAGTTCCACTTGGATTGCTATTCAGCAAGAGAAGTAAGTTTTCAAGGCTGTTAGTTAAAACCAGGAGCTCGTTAGACAACACCAGCTCCTGGGAGTGGGCAGTGTTTCTGATCAGCTCAGGGGGAGCTCAGCCCAAGTGCTGTTTGTCAAGACCGAGGCCTAACAAGCATTTCTGAGGTTGCCGTGCAGCCCAGGGAAGGGGTGGGATGCTGCAGCACTACAGCACTTGGAATCCTGACAGCTGGGCCATTTCAGAGCTTAAAGCAGGAGTGTGTAAAGCCAGTGACCCACACAGGCTCACACAGCTCCCCTCTGAGCAGGGCTGCACCTGCGCTTTTTGTCACCTGTCTCCACATGGCTCTGTGCCCTCCCAGTGGCCTGGCCCCTGCTGAGGTCCCCAACCACAGCCCCCTGTGCCCCCTGTGTCCACTGACACTCCTGTGCCCCCCTCAGCAGCACCCCAAAATGGGCACTGCTAACAAGTGGTGACAATGGGTTTGTAGGCTGCCCATGCTCAAGGTGCAGTAGAAAGAGGGCCTTTAGGGAAAATGAAAAAGGGATTTCAGGAACCCATTTCCAACCATAGTTAATAAATGGGAACATCTGTCACATCAGCATTGGTTAGGCTTGTTTCCTGATTGCTAGCCCAGGGCCTGGGCTTCTCTGTAAACTGTGTGCTTCCCACTGTTTGTACAACACTGGTGTCTCTGCTCCTTTCACCACTTCCATCTGTCCATTAACAGGTGTGGGAAAAATTACCCTACACTACAAACCTCTCTATTTTAGTGTAACCAACCTGCTGAAGAAGGTGTCAGTATACCCCTCACCTTTTGTATAAAATGTCCCTGCTCATTATGCAGCTTTCCTTTTGTTTAGCCTAAGGGCAGAGACTTTTCATTTTCCTCTCCAGTCCCCAGTGTCCTTCCTCCCCTCATTACTGAGAATTCATGTATGGGAGATAACAAAGTCTCACCACCTTCTCACTGCCTGAGCCAGCACAATTCCTAATCCCTCTCAGACTGCCAGGGAAGCCAAAGCCTGACACACATAATCCACTCCTGACCTTGCCAAAACACTGCAGACATGATTAACTATCCCCACCATGCACACCTCCCTCCTCCAGCCCTCCACTCAGTCAGACCAGCCCAAACTGCTCCACAAACTGCTCCCACCCCTGTCCCTTTGCCAGCAGCTTGTGAATGTGAGCCCACCCTCACATCAGTGCTCTTTGCTTTGAGTCAGGCCCACCTCGCTTCCTTGTTCTTGTTCTCACATGCTTTTTAATGCTTTTATCATCATGCTGATGGTAAGATGCCCATTTTCATCTGCCTGAAACAGGAGGACTCAGCAATAGAGACTATAAATCCTCCAACATTAAGCATTTTTCACTCTGTGTGTGTATATGTGTAAGCTTGTTTGCATGGGGTTTTTCTCTTATGTGGAAGAGGCACAGAATTATTTTTGTATCAACTCTGAAGCATTTAATATTTTACATATTGCTTATTAAAAAAAAAAAAGGCAAGTGCAGGTACATCACATTCTGGAGGGTCACAGGGTTATTACATTTCAAAGTTTACAGGCATCTCCACACGTAAACTTTGGCTTCATTGGTACAGCAGTGCCTTTCTTCTGAAGCCCTCAAGAAGCTGTAGAGATACAAAGGGCTCAGTGTCCATGGGCTGCCTCTAACCTTGCTCCAGCACTGCCCTTATGCACGTGCTTATCTTTGAAGATAGGCAGAGGGAATTGCTGAAAGCAGCAGGCAAGAAACATGGCTCAAACTGCTCTGCTGGACTGGGGCCAGAGCCCAGAGTGTGTGAGGATGGAGCCAAAATTAACTCAAGCTCATTGCTGTGAGAGCTGCCTGAAACAGGGAAATACTCTTCTGTGGGAGATTCTGTTGTTTGACATTTTTTTGGCTCAGGGTAATGAGAATGTGTGAGTGTGGGCTTTAAATACAATAAAAGCCCCTTTTAAAGCTTTAAAATAGAAATTATTTAAATGTGCTCCCTCTCCTTCCCATTACCTGCAGACTTCTCAACATCCTTAACAAAAGATTAAAAAGGAATAACAGGAGTTGTTACAATGGAAATAACAGGGAATACAACGGAAATAACAAAGGTTTAATGTGAAACCTTTGACCATCCTTTTTTGTTTGGAAGCTATAAAAGTAAGCTAAGATTTTGTCAACATCTCACGCCTTTCAGGCCCTGTGTTTACATCACAAGGAACTTAGAAGATGATTTATGGAAAATGAAGAGAACTAAAAGCCTTGCTGAGGGCAGGGGAGACTTTTCTGAGGATACAAGAGTGTGTGAGGCTGATGGCAGCAAGGGGGAAATGCCCAGGCTTACACACACACAGGAGTGAGGAGGGCACAGCTGCCACCACCAGCACAGTGGGACCCCAGAGTCTTCCCATTGCAGTGTGGCCATAAATCCTCATTGATTCTGCAAGCAGCCCCAGAGTGGTCCAAAGCCAGGCAGAAAAGGTGTGGAGTACTTAGCTCTGGGTAAGAAGGCAGGCAACAGCTAATCCTGACAATCCCTAAACACACATTCACATGCCTGGTTGCCCAGGGATCAGACAGGGAGATTTTAATTAACTACATGCTTTAATGGCTACTGAATCATGGCTTCTGCCAGGATTCAAGGCAGAACCTTACGTCTCCAGTCTCTTCACCCTGTGTGACATCAGGTAACTTATCCAGATGATTGCTTTTAAGCCTTCCAGCAACTCCATTTCAGTTGGATTGCTCCTGCCTGCCAACCCCTGTCAGTCAGCTGTGCCAAGCTCCAGCTTGGGAGGCTGGTGAAGATGGCACTAGGAAGGAAAAAAGCAAAATTCAAATGAGACTCAAGAGAGCCAGGCTCTATATTGAGCTCTATCACAGCTTTCCTGGGTAACCACAGGCAGTTCATGCCATTGCTCCTGGAATTCAATTTGCATCAGTGTATGTGCTGCAAGATGAGGAACGTGGCAGAAGAGTCCTAATTAATTGTTATTAATTATGCAAGGCAAGGGCAGAGCCAGCAGGATCCCAGAATGGGATTACTTTAGACCTCATTCTGATGTGGAGCTTTGGGCTAGCCTGCAGCAAGCACACAAGATTATTTTTAAGGTACTTTTGTTTTGCTTTGGGTCAAAGGTTGATGGTGTACTGAGAGGAGTTTCTCTCAAGCTCTGCAAGGGCAAGGGAAAGCAACCATGAACGTGATAAAAGGCCAGACAAGGACTGAGCCCCTTGCTGGCTTCAAACATAAATGCATCCTTATAAAAATAAGGCCATTTCCTTGTAACTGGAGCGTGCAGGAAGTTTGTTTTTATAAGTAGAAAACAGAACCTGTTCTTAATGAGGAACACTTGTCCATGGCCAAACATCTTGTCAACAATGGTAATTTTTTCAAGTTCCTCTACGCTTGTCACATCCCAAAAGAATTATCTTCTAAGGCATATGATCAAAAAGTCCATAAAACCCAAACAAGGAATTTACTGGACAAGATTCTAAGAGCAGGAAATGGGTAAAAAAATGAAAGCATAGTTAAAAAAGAAACCTACCATAAATGCTACTGAGCCATAGCAGCAAAAAGTGCTGTATTGATGCTGACATCAATTACTCAGGGAAGGCTGGGAAACCCTTCCCAACAGGAATACAGATGTCTTTCATTATCTGGTTCAGCCATCGAGGAAGACTGAACACCCCAGTGACTGCTCGTGTCCTCCTGATGATGGTGTGACCAAATTTGGGAAATGTGCAAAACCAGTCTGAACGTGTGTCTAGGGCCAAAGGCAGAGAGGAACAGTCAGAGCTTCTGGACAGGCTTAGGACAGTTGCTTTTCATCCTAGAAAGCTGCATACTCACACCCACACTGTGGGTGCAGGCTATAGAGCAAAAGAAGAATGTTGTCATCACGTGCGTGGGTGAAATTGGTAATGGGCAGGGTGCTTTCAGAAATAATTTATATGATTGATTCTCAAGATTCAACACGTTGCTCTGCTTTTCTCTTAGAAACTCCTTTTCAGACCTTAGCTCTGTGTAAGATCTGCAGAAAAAGGGTGATCTCTAATGCCAAACAAGTGGCTATGTAGAGGTCTCTAGTTTGCTGCCACTGTGTAACCAGTCACATTTGGTGACAGTGCACTCAGGATTTATCACCTTGCTTTTTTGTTACTCTCTCCTATCTCATTCCCTGCAAGGAAGGACAGACAGAAGGCCAACTTTTACCACTGCCTTTGCCAAGGCCAGGTTTTTGCCCCTGTATGGCTCCAGTGCTTCATTCCATGTGTGACCTGGCCAGTGCTCCAAGGCACACTTCTATCAACAGAAGCATCACCAGTGCCATGGCGTTTGCTGCAGTAATTTAAATTAACTCCATCATGCAGTTCAGGGAGGGAAAGATAATACAGGTTGAGGTTGCAGCAACTTGATTCAGTTCAGTGACAAAAATGACAGATAGCCCCATCTGACTTGGAACTCTGTGGAAAGTGCAGTTCTTTGTGTTTTACACTGAAACAGGCTCATTATTATTTCATGAGCTAGCTGGCCACAGTGTCACCCTGGATAAACAAACATGGGAAAATCACTGACCACTTCTCAGAATCTTCTGTTGCAAGCCATTTGTGAATGTAAATATTAAGGGTGGGAAAACCTCCAAGTCTCTGACCCCTATTTCCAAGATCTGGCATCTTGTGAGAATTGGTTACACAGTGAGAAATTTGAAACCTTGACAACTTGGCTTCAAAAATATTTTTTTAATATACATCATTTTCCTGTCACCGAGTAGGAGAGGGACAAGCATCTTCTCCAAAGCACAGTTCAGGATAAAAAAGAACCTCTGTAACTATGGGGAATTGTGGACCAAAATGCTTTGATTTAAATACTAATAAGTGTAATATTAAAATACAAAATAGGCATTTCTATCTTTAGTCATCTCTCTGGATCTAGGATGGGGCTTATTCCCATCAATGTATTTATGCAGAACTTAGACTCATTTCTCTGGTTTCACCTAAATTGTTCCTCTTTCTTTAAAACTTTATGCTTCACTTCCTTATTCAACTGCTTTGGGGAGTAAAAAGTATATATACTTTAATAAAAAATCAAATATTTTGTAGCTTTGGTTCTGCTTAAAAAACCTGAGAGCAACAGAGAGCTCTACATTTCATCAGCAACTGCCAGTTTGCTGCAGACCTCATCCAGTGTGGAGCACAGCTTTATATGGTAAGACCTTTCTGGAAAGGACACTTGGCTGGGCTGCAGCAGTGCCATCCTCTGTGTGTCTCCTTTCTTGGGACAGGCACTTATTTTAGCCTGGTCTTTCACCATAGCAAGTGACATGTGCCACAACCACAGATCTAGTCTTGAAACACATTTTGAAAGTTGCCAAACTGTGCTGCATGTCTTTGCTTTCCACTGACAGTCCTGGCTGTGACCTGCCTGTGTAGGACACTTGAAGGTATTATCTGCAGGAAAGAATTTCCTACCATCAGTTATGGTCTGATCTTGAGAAGGAAGGAAGGGAAAGAATGAGAGGAAGGAAGAGAGAGAGAGAGATAAAGGGGAGGGGAGAAGGAAAGGAAAAAGGAAAGGAAAAAGGAAAGGAAAAAGGAAAGGAAAAAGGAGAAAGGAGAGGAAAGGAGAAAGGAGAAAGGAGAAAGGAGAAAGGAGAGGGGAGAGGGGGAGAGGGAGAGGGGAGAGGGGAGAGGGGAGAGGGGAGAGGGGAGAGGGAGAGGGGAGAGGGGAGAGGGGAGAGGGGAGAGGGGAGAGGGGAGAGGGGAGAGGGGAGAGGAGAGGAGAGGAGAGGAGAGGAGAGGAGAGGGAGAGGAGAGGAGAGGAGAGGAGAGGAGAGGAGAGGAGAGGAGAGGAGAGGAGAGGAGAGGAGAGGAGAGGAGAGGAGAGGAGAGGAGAGGAGAGGAGAGGAGCGGAGAGAGGAGAGGAGAGGAGAGGAGGGAGGAGAGGAGGAGGAGGGAAGAGGAGAGGAGAGGAGAGGAGAGGAGATGAGAGGAGAGGAGAGGAGAGGAACGGAAAGGAGAGGAAAGGAAAGGAAAGGAAAGGAAAGGAAAGGAAAGGAAAGGAAAGGAAAGGAAAGGAAAGGAAAGAAAAGGAAAGGAAAGGAAAAGGAAAGGAAAGGAAAGGAAAGGAAAGGAAAAGGGCAGAAAAGAAAAGAAAGGAAAGGAAAGGAAGGAAAGGAAAGGAAAGGGAAGGAAAGGAAAGGAAAGGAAAGGAAAAGGGCAGAAAAGAAAAGAAAGGAAAAGGAAAGGAAAATGACATACTTCAGAAGCTGCTGCATGGAACCATTCATGATTAAGAAGTCTTTGCAGAATTGAGAGCAGTGGGGGAGACACCAGCTATCATGTAAATTATAGCTATAGTCCTCTCCAGCCTCTGGATCTACTGCACTTGTATGAGATGAGCAGGGGAGAAAAGGGGCTGCTCTGCAGCAGCAAAATGCTGAACAGCTGGGACTTGACCATGCTGAGAAAATGGTCAGGTATTGCCTGTCCCCTGTTCCCCTGCTCAGGAATATTTTGTAGATGGCAATATTCAGGAGTAAATTGAGTCCATGTAGGAGCATAGCCATGCACAGGCTTCTGTCTTTCAGTCATTCTGCACCTCTGGGTACAAATGAGTGTCCAGCAGCACAGGAAAGAGCAGCAGATGCTGTTTCCTCTGGCTCCAGCACTATACAATGTGTCATCTCAATGGTGTCATACACAGCAATCCATGGAGGCAGCATGGTTTGAATACAACTGCAGGCATGAAGCTTGAGTTTCCCCTGACATACGCTGGCTCCATGCAAGCATTGCTTCCTCTGCAGTGCAGATTCACACTGGTTTAGATCAGCAACAATGAGGTCAGAGAACAATTATCTCCACCACATGCACACAGTCCTCGTTCTCCTGGATGGATGTCAGGCTGCCAGAAATTCACCTGAGTCTCTGAAAATTCCTCTTTCCCAAAGTGGAAGATGGTGGCCAAGGCAGGTGCAGAGCAGACACTTGGAGGAGTCCATTCTCTTTCAGACATGGGGACAAATGGAACTTGCTGCTCTGTGATGGCAAAGAGAGAGTCCTGCACAATAAAGCCCCTGGTGAGCTGCTGTCTGTGACCGCCAGCCCCAGGAAAGAGGCTGCAAGACTTCACCTTGTGTTGCTGCACACACCCTGTGGCTGCCAGGTATCCTCTGCTCTGAGGACACTTTAAAAAGTCACAGCCAGGCCCTTCTCTTCACCTGCCTTTCCAGAATGTGGTGGGTGTCCAGAACATCCTCACTGGGCTCACCGTGCCCAACATTTGCTCCCGCTGAACTCAAGCTGCTGGTGAAATATTTTCCCCTTCCACTTTCAGGCACAAGGCACAGGCTGTGACCCAGTTCCCTGTCTGGGAAATGGGGAATAGCAAGCACTCTGTTGGTACGGAGAGAAAATAACCTTCGAAGCAGGAGCTGTGTTTGTAAGTCTTTTTGGCTGTAATTGACACAACAGGGTCCAAGCCTTGGTTGTAATAATTCTCCCCAATCAAATTCAGAGGCAGGATAAATGAACTTAATTAAGCTATGATTTTGGCTCCATTGACACAGCAAGAAAATCAAGATGCCCAACAGATTTGAAACAGTTTGAAACTTGTTAATTTTGCATAATCTCAAAGTGGCACATTTTTCTGTACAGGTATCTCAGCAATACATGTTTTTGCAAGGAAGTGGCTCAGCATTTCTGTCCCCTGCTATGTTAATCACAACCAACTGGTATCTGAATAATAAGGCAAATCCCCCACAGGATAAAGCTGACACATGAGAATTTGAGTTTGGCTGACCTGGAAATATCTCAGTCACGGATTTCACAAGCTGCATTGTCAAAATAGGGCAGAGATAATTGTGGCTTGGACTAAAGAGCAAGGAGGACAAGCAACCATAAGATGGTGAGCATGAAAATAAACAGTCCTCACCTCCACTGAGAGATGCTGGAGAAAGAAATTAGTCTGGGAGGACCCTGGTTATGTATCAGTTCCCTCAAGACCTCCAGAGCTGCTCTCTGGGAAGCCTCCTGCTCCCCAGCCACCTGCAGATGGGGCTGGAGGAGCCCCAAGGGCAGCTCAGAATGTCACAGAATGATTAGTTTGGAAGAGACCTTTAAGATCATTGAGTCCAACCCACGCCCCAACACCTCAACTAAACCCTGGCTCTGAGTGCCACCACATCCAGTCTTTTTATAGACACACCCAGGGCTGGTGACTCCACCACCTCCCAGGGCAGACCATTCCAGCACTTTATCACTCTTTGCTGCCCTGAGCAGAACACCCTGCCTGGCACATCCCTGCAGGTCTGCCTGTGGCACTGGAGGTGAGTCCTGGAGCACACACAGCTGCACTGCACCAGGCTGCCAGGACTCTGACAGCCCTGCTCCTGCACAGCACCACACAACTGAACAAGGAGTTTGTTCTGGTGATCCTGCCTTGCCCTTTTCCCCCAGGATGGGCTGGGAGCTGAGCCTGTCACCCCTGAATTATGCTGAGCCATGGGCCTGCTCAGAATAGTGAACCCCTAAGCCCACCTCCGTGCTCCTTGCTTTGGGGCTGTAAATATCTTTGTTTTGTCAGTGGTTAAATCCTCGTTCACACACTAAGAGCAGGTGTGGCTTCAGCTGCTTCAGGTGTGTCCATTCCCACTCATGGGCTCCCCAGGGCTGCTGGGAACACAAGCCCTTAAAACCAAGGGCAGGAGTAGAAGTTTCACCTCTGCTCCTGGCTGTTTGTTGTGCTGGATGAGTACTGAGGTGGAGGTTTTTCTGAAAAAGAAAACCTTTGATCCCTGGAAGGCCAGAAGCTTAAACTCTTCCTGTCTTATGGCTTTGATTCCTGTCTATCTGGGATATAAACAGGTCTTTTCCATATGCTGATTTTAGTGGAATGACCAGAATGAAAGGAGGAATCTATTTGTATTGTGGGACTGCTTTAATGAAGGAAATTTGGGGGGTGTTTCAGGGTTTTCTGTTGAAACCTTTGTTTTTATAAGCAACCGAACAGATAAATGAATGTTGCTGCTATTTGTGGTACCTTCTGCCTCCACTTTGCAGGAGGGATATACTGGGAAACTGTGGAGGTGGGCGGAGCCCCGGCTGCTCTGCCCTGGAGGGAGCCAAGCTGAGGAGTCAAGGAAGAATTTCTCAACTTCACCCTGAGCCCCTAAGACAAAGACAGACCTCCTAGCCACGGCGACCTGGCTGGAGACCCACAAGCCCCCTCGGGATGTAGATCTGTTACAATTGATTGGTTCTGTACCCTTTTCCTCCCACCCTGGTGTCCCATAAAAACCCCTGGGTTTCCTCTGGTCGGCAGAGGTTTCTCGTCCCTGGATCCCTTTCGCTGGTACCCTCTCAATAAAGTACCTCCTGTGGAAATTCCATACGAGACCTCTCTCTCTCTCACCACGGCTGGCTAAAAGAGGGGCTAACTCGCAAGGGCATGAGCTAAGAGCACTGAGCTGAAATCACTGAAAGCTGAAATCACTGAGCTGAAAAATCACTGCTCTGCCCGATGCTGAGAAGCCCCTCTGGCCAGCTGAGGAGCGCCCTGACCCCCCCAAGGAGCTGTTTCTAGCGAGACATCCTTTGGGGTGGCTGTGGCTCTCTGGGTCCCAAGCGGCGGACCCCATCCACCAGCTGGCATAGGAAACTAGTGAGACTATTCATTAATCACTGTATGATTAACCTAGACGTGCTTCCCTTCAATACTTTCAGGGCATGTGGCCTCAGTTCCTCCTGGAGAAAACTGCCTGAGAGGAGCTGGAGCCAGGGGAGGGCAGGAGGAGATGCTGCAATAGGCACTTAGCACGTGTGTCCATGTAAGCCTGCAGTCCTGAGGGAGCGGGGGGTTTTAGCCAGGTGGTTGTAGCAGTCTGTTCCTCAGAGTTAACTGACTGATATTTTCAATTTGAAATTCTGTGGTTCAATTAATGAAGTCAAGCTTTTGATTGTGGAAATTTATTTCCTCTAAGAGATAGATAAAGTAGTCATTTTAAGATCATTTACTTTCTATTAGAGGCAAAATAGAAGTATTAAGGAAAAATTTGCAGATGCAGGAGGGAAGATAAAAATGCAGCGACTTTAACAAGAGACCAGATCTTTCTGGAGAAAACCACTTTTGTGGAGAAGTTGTGTTCATTGGGAACTGTGTCCTAAAATAATTTCAGTATTTTGTGGGTCTAAGGGTAGCAAGTACATGCATATTTACTGCTCCTTACAGAACGAAGTCCTGTTGGCCCAGAGGACACTGAAATACAAAGGGAAAATCTGTGTGAGTGTGGGCTGCACCCTGTGAACACTCAGGGCTGCTCTTTGGGAGGGTCAGTAACTCTGGCTCTCTCTGAAGGACGAGCCGAGGTCTGGGCAAAGGCACTACTGATTTAATAATCTCTAATGAAATACAAGGGGTGTGTTTGTATTTAAATTGTGGGACTTTTTGCAGTTGATGACTTTCAGTGCTTGACACCTTTTTGTTTAGACATCTGAGAGTTAATGTAAACCTCATGTACCACCTACGAGCATTCCAGCCTGGCTTGGTTTCCAGAGTGTGAAAGGGCTCCCTTAGAAGTTGTTAAGCTGAGGGACCTAAGTATGGAAACAAACATTTTTTTGGTGAGGACTAATGGAGTGACTCCTATTGCAGAAGCCTGTAATAAAAATATGGGAGGTCTGGCATTTTGTGTTCCTAGAATTTGGCAGGCACTCTCCATTCAATATTTTAACCCTTCACTGAGGTGTGGCCTCTGCAGCTTTCCCCTGTTTAAGGGACATTCTCCAATAAGTGTCTCTGGCTGTGCTCATCAAGGCTGTGGTCTCTGAGAAGGAGCAAATCTCCTCTTCTGGAGTGTCTGAGATGGCAGGGCACAGCACTGCTCCCACCCCTCAGCAAGGTGCTCCCTTGCCCCTTGCATCACAAGTTGTGGCTTTCTATTTTTTTTTCATTTTTATTTTTCCCTTGATTTCTCTTTGAGAGTGGTGTGGTGTGCTGAGAGGATGGAAGGCCAGACTAAAGGCCAGCTGCCTTCAGCTGGATTTCACTTGAAGACAGTTCAAATGTTTAAGTTTTCTCAAACTCTGCCTTGACAGTAATTCCTTCCTCCTGAGGAGCATCTGACCATGCTGGTAGAACCTGGGGCTGCCTTTTCCTGTCAGTCCCTTGGACCTTCTCTTGGGCTTGGAGAGAGCTCCCCAGGCTGAACTCTGTTGGAATGCACTGGGGCTTTCCTGGTTTTTTGGTGTTATTACCTATATTGTGAACTAGAGGGTTGGGACTTTGAAGGTGCTTTTGTAAAGTCTGTATTTCCAATCTGTGGAAGCCTGCCAAGCAGGGGAGGGAGGCTTGTGCTCCCACACAGCCCAGTGGAGCTCAGCTGGGCAGGCTGAGGGCCCCAGCCATGCTGCTGCTTTGCAGCCCCCTGTATTCCCAAGCTGGCATTTCTCAGGGAAACTGAGGCAAGGCAGTGTTCTGGCCGAAGGGAGGGCGCAGGAGTGATGAGCATGACTGGGGGACCAAGGGCTGAGGGCTGACTGTGCTTGCCCTGTTCCATTTCAGCCTGTTCAGCTGGAAAGCTGATAAAGCACATTGGTCTCAGGAAAGAAAAAAGGCCTTGGCAAGGGGCTAGTTAATGCAAAAAGCACCAGGGACTGAGCCTGGAATAGAAAACAAAGTTAGAAATGGAAAACTCCCCAGAAGCTTGTCCTGTGTGCAGCTCCCCATTGCATCATTCCTTCTCTCATCTCTGGCCCAGACTCCCTGGGAGCAGGGCTGCTTTCCCTGGAGCACACTGGCAGGGCAAGGTGGTCTTGGAGGCCAAGGCTGGAATGGCTGGGCCTGGGAGTAAGGTGGGTTTGGAGAGAGAAATGCTGCTAAAGCAATTGAGTGAGCTCATGATGAGGTGGCTGGGATGTTTTAAGCTCCTGTGTTTGCTGTCGACCATCTCCTGTTTGTAGAGCACTACCCAGAGGGAGGGAATTCTCCAGACTGAGCCCCTGGAGGTGATGGTGGTGCCTGGAATGCCAGTCCAGCATGGGAAAACATGAGCAGCAGCCTTGGGCACAGAGGATCCTGGCTGTGAGCTCACACAGAGGAGGTGCAGATAAACACAGGCCATCAACATGTGGTGGGATATTTTTCTCCAAGTTTGACTGGAAGCTGAATAAATTATGGTACACAAACTACTCTTTCAAAACTTTCTGTGCTGCTTTTGTGTAACTTCAGGCTGCAGTGGCCTTCTGTGACTATTATTATTATCTCATTATCATATTATTGTCAATACCTCAATTCAGAGCAGCTTTGATTGTGGCAGCAATCTCAGTTAATCATGAATTAACTAACTGAACCTTCAGAACCTTGAATTCTGGATGTCTCCTCATGACTTTTTATTCATGAGCACATTTGAAGACTATTCTGTGCTAGTGATCTGGAATAAGAGTCCTTTTTTTCAACAACTAGATGAGAGGTCTCTTGAAAATTCTGACTTGAAGTTTTGCTTATGTAGCTTGTGTTAGTTGTGGCTATAAGACAGAAAATGCCAGTTGGGGAACTAATGTGTAATTAATGTTCATATAATTAGTACTGAAGGGACTAGAAAGTAGCCCAGTCCAAAAATTCTACTTGTTTAAAAGTAAAGAATTGGAGATACATGTTTGTTGTATTAAAGTGTTAAATTGACTTCAATTTATCGACAGGAGGCAATGCACTTTGATTTAAACACTGAAGTTCTGTCTCTGTGAGCTGCTCCTGTGCTGTCTTGACCAGGATTTTGCAGGATACCAAACCTGTATGAATATTCAGTGAGACTGCAATGCTCTTTACTGTAATCTTCTGTAAAAGCCTTCAACCAGAGAATGATTCTGTCTGGGGAACAAGTACGTTATCTCTGTTTTTAAACCTATCACTTGCAGCTGCATGTCCTAGAGACAGTTAGCTACTTGAGGGGGTTAACTACCAATTCCAGGAGAAATTATCCAGCTCTCTTTAAGATAAATCCAGAGAAAAAAAAATTCTAGATATTTGCATTATTTGTTGGTTGACGAGAAGTTCAAAAATCATTGAAGGGCTTTTTACTAATCAGAAGTGTTTATACAAAGGAAATTGAAACACTTTTGTGAAAGTTAGGAGGCTTGTAATCCAGATTAAACTGGCTGTTCCTCTGGGAAGCAGGAAGCTTATTTCCCCAAATATGTTACTGCAAGGAGATCTGTCGTTGTTCTGTCAATACCTTGTGCTCATCTGCTATAAAACTGCGTATTCAAGTGTACTATTTAACTCCTTTCCACCCAGTGCTGAAAACACGTCCTGAAATCTCCCGGTTGTCATCCTCCAGCCGGGATTTCCCGGGCTGTGCAGCTGCTGGTGCCAGGAGAGGGCAGCAGCCATCAGTGACAGCGCCGGTGTCGCCGGTGGATTCTCCTCCCCGGGCACAGAAAGGTGTGTCCCCAGAGTGCGCCCTGGGGTGACATCCCTGCCAGTGGCAGTGCCCTCCTGTCCTCCTCTCCCTCCTCTCTGCTTAGGCTGCCCTTTGTCTGTGGCTATGCCTTATTAAAGTGCATGGGAGCTTGGTGGACTTTTCCTGTAATCCAGTCAATGACTTTTTGAATAAAAGAGTATCTCTTCAGAACCCTATGAATAATTAAACTGTAATTCTGATCCTCTGTTAATGGAAAATAAATGTCTACAGAGACATGTCACAGTGGAGCCTTAATTATTGTACCTAGAGAATACTTACAGCTGACTTTTTCCCCACCTATATAGAAACACATTAATAATATTCAGGCTGAAATACAGAATTTGGCTGCCCCTAGTTTCCTCTAATTCTTTGGCATGAACTATTAGCTCCTATTATTGGCTACACTTCCACTCTTCAGAAGCTTTAACTCACTGAATGTATTGGGATTTCATAACATGGTAATCATCCATTTTCTAATTTACTCTGATCCTGTGCCGTTATGGATTCTTTGACTCTCTTGACTTCACTGGGAATTGAGGATATCCAGCTCTTCAAAGGGTTGGCCTCACAGTTAATTTGCATGCCGAAATTGGCATTTGTATGAAATGACAAAAAAAGGCTGTCTTGGTGAGACCTGTGGAAGTTCCTGCACCATGAGCAGAGCTCTCATTCAGCTGCAGGACTGAGATCTGACTGTAGGAGCTGACGTAAAAATACATTTATGTATTCCCTCTGTTTTAGAGCAGTCCAATTGTAAAACTGATTGCGGTCTGCCAAAATTTCCTATTGGACGTGTTTTCCTTTTTCTAAATATTTAGTTGGAAATTCTGTTTTAACCAGTGTCTTCATGACTTTGGGTGCAACCTGTGTCTAAGCTGTTTCTTTTGCTTCCTGGTTAGCACCTTTCAGACAGGGGTTACAGAGGGGTCTGAGTCTTGCAGAAACTTCCAGAAGCTGGTTATTTATTCCCTTGGGGATGGACAAGGTCATTGACTGCCTAAATAGAACTCCCACCATATTAAACCTAGTGAGCAGCCCAGTAGAGGCTGTTGAAGGGTGGCTTGAGAACATTCTTTTGCTTTGTTCTTGAGCAATGTGGAGATGTGAGTACAGCTGCTGGGAGAATCCCTTATTTGAGCTCCTGAAGCTGAGCTGAGACCATCCCCTGGCCAACAGGAGCTTTCTGTGCCTGCAGAGCTTCACTCTCCTGTCCTCAGGGTAAGACTGTCCTTTGTTGGGTTTGTTTTGGTTTTTTTACTGCTTCAAGTAGTGGCACCACATCTTTTAATACATTTCTGTAAAGGTTTTTGTACCAGCAGGATTATTTTGATTGTCTTTGCTTTGCTTTTTGTCCAAATTAGGTGAAGGAGTTTCAAGCTGTCGGATAATTATTCCCAAATCTAAAAGGATGTATCAGGCTTAATTCTTATCTTGAAAGCATCAAGCAACTGAAAGGAAAACTCCACCCCACAAACTCTCTTTTTGCTGCCTTGAGAGACAAAAGCAATGGTGCTATTGCCCCAGCCCTTGCTGTGAGCATCCTTTTCAGTCCAAAACAGGGGACTGTGCACTTGCCCTTCCATCCTGATCTATTAAAGCTGTCTCTGTTTTCTGTCCTTAAACTAACAGGTGCTCCCTGACAGCTTCCCTGTCTTGCCCCCTCCCCAGCCTCTTCTGGGATCTGCAATTTGTGCAGCAGCTCCAGCTAGCAAAAGGCTGAGCAACAGCACTTGCCATGAGTCTTCTTGCATGAAACTAATAAAGTATTCCTGGCCACAAGTTGTATGAAATACTGCAGAGCACCTGCAGAAGGGAATTAAGTTACCCCTCCTGAATTGTGGTTCTTCAATTAATCTTTACACTGGGCACATATATCAATAGCACACAGTTCATACAGGGTGACAACAATGCTAAGAAATGATAAGAAAATTAGGACTGAAGCTGGAATGAATTTTTATAAAGAGGCATAAGGCTAGGCATGAATATTTACTTGTTTTCTTTTGGTTTGTGCCTGACCTTGGCCCAAGTTTTGAAAGTCTCCATGAGACCTGAGATTGTCTTGTCAAACCCAAACCTCAGCTTCTGCTGAAGAGTTTGAGAAGGATTTTTGTTCCCTGTCACCTGTCTCAATATTCTGAAACAACTCCTGGTTTCTTTTGTAATATTTTCCTGGCTTTTATTAGCCACAAGATCCTGAAGGCCTCAGATGCTAATCCTGATTCTGGCTCCAGTCTTCATCTGCAGGGCTAAAGCACTGCAGGCTCTGGGGGTCCTGGCAGAGTGTAAAACCAGCAGTCAGGGAAGAGCTGTGCCATTTCATCTTGATAGATGCAAGACTGAAAAGATGTCTGTATTGAGCAAAGGCCTTGCATTCCTGCTTAGAGTGCCAAGATTAGGAATCTTTCATTCACCTGTCTGTTTTCCTTACTGCAGATGTTAGGCAAGAGCCCTTTCTATCCTTTAAGGGTAAGGATGACAACTGGTCATTCTGCTGCAGGGGACAGTCACCCCTGGGGTGACACCCCGAGATCTCCTAAAGGCTGCAGCCTCACCCAGCAGTGTAAGGGCTCTCCTGGATTTTGCTGCCCAGCCCCTTGAGCTGGTGAAGGGCTGGTGCTCAGCTTTAGCTGGGTCTGCTGTGCTAAATAAGCTTTATTTTGACTTTTGGGCAGGTTTTAACCTGAAATACTCCAAGTGATTGCCTTGTGCAAGCTGCCACTTCAGGGTGACAATGGGATTATGCTGAGTAGGTGGGAGGGAGGTAAATCAGCAGGATTCCCTTCCCTGTTTGTGTTTCCAGATTATTTGGGATCACCTCACCTGCTTGGCTCCATGGCTGTTCTAGAGGGTGCAGGTTTAGAAGTCCATTACCACCCCTTAACCTTCTTGCACCAGCAGAGCCTGGTGTGGTGAGGAAAGAGCTTGGCAGTCTCTTGCAGGTGAACAGCTGAGCACAAGGGCAGCAAAGCAAAAGAGATGCGAGCTGAACTGCAAGGGCTGATGCTCCAGTGCCAGTGCAGCTGGCTGCAGCCTCAGCATGAAGTCACATTGTGCCTTCTGCATGTTGGTTTTTGAAGAATATGTGTAACTCATTGGGGTTTGTCTGTCCTTTTAAATAAACTTTCAGGCTTTGTGGCAGAATTCATCCCTCACTGACTCCATGAAAGCCTCACTGTTAAAATGGCCATATGTTGTCTGATTATCCAGACTACCTCTGTAACTCCCACATGTTTTCTTCCAGCCTGGTTGCTTATTACTCTTCCCTCTGCTGGGCTAATAATGCCCCCTTAATGCCCATATTAATCTTTTTTTCCTCTGCAAGTGTCACTGTTCCTATTCTCTTTTTTTTTTTTTTTTTTTTTTTTTTTCGTGCAAAATGCTCCATTAAGTCCTTCCTTTCACCATCAAAATCCTTTCTCAAACACTTGTTTTTTGCTGGTAGTGCTGAGTCCATGTTCCGTTTTATGCACAGGGGAATAAAGTCACATGGGTCAAACCATGACAGTGGCACTGAGAAGCACCAGAACTGCCTCTGCTGCTCTTGGCTGTTCCCAGGGCTGCATTCCCACGAGAGGCTTCCTCTCAGTGTGCCTGTTTCATGCACAGCAAAACCTCTGTGCCTTTATCTGCTGTGCTCCCTGGAACAGCCCTGGGAGGAGAGAGGCTCCCTGATTTCAGAGGATTGTGTCACTGGGGTGAGGGTGGTGCAAAGCACCTGCAGAGCAGGAGCACTTCTGCTGCACGGTTTGGTGTCAGGTCTCTTGTTTTGGCACCAGGAGCTTGTTTGAACCTGGAGGTTTTGACAGAGTGTGGAAAGGTGCAGGGCGGCTGGTGAAAAGAGAAAGTTGTAAAGCTGCTGGTTGATGCTTCATGGGCACTTGAGGATGTTATCTTTTTTGCAAGCTCCCCAGGGGAAGCTGTGACTGAGCTAAATCAGCATCCCTGAGCAGTGTCCTGGTTAGGCACATGTGATTGCCACTGACCCAGTGCTGCTCTGTGCCAGGAGGGCTCTTCCCCCTGTTAGTGCAGGGTCAGCTACTGGGCAGCCACCAGCAGGGACAGCTGCCTGAAGGCAGGGCTGTGGTGACGGGCAGCTGGGGCTATTTTCAGATAAATATTGTCTGCACTGTCACTTTTGTCCTTGAAAGCCCAAGTGAGAGGCCAATTTTTCTGCAGTTGGTTGAAAATCACATTGCAGCAAACAAATAAATGTTCTGGCTGTGCTTATTGCCATCCTGGGGGGAGGGAAGTCAATTAGGCAGCACTAAAATAAATGTGGAATACTTTGACCAATCTGGCATGAAACAAGAGCTGCTCAAGGTATGTCTGAGTGTGTCTCAGCAGCGATGTCACACACGGGGCACTGGAGGCATCGGCATTCGAGGTGGGGATGGACAGATAATGCTGAAGTGTGTGCTCATCCACAGGCACATTCCAGCTCCAGCCCAGGGCAGCTCTGCCAGTCCAGTTCACAAGGCAGGCCTGCAGCGTGCATGCAGGCTGTCTGCAGGCTTGCTGTAAGATTATTTTAAGTATGTTGCCCTTGGTTTTAGTTTCGTGGATAATTTTAGAAAGCATATGCCTGGGTCTCTAATTTCCAAATTACTGCTGCTGTTCCATGTGTCAGATGGTATCTGTTCTTTCGTGACAAAATTTTCTCATCATCACCAGTGACACTCAATACTTTTGCTTCAATGTTGCTACTTTTAGTTCCTTGGAAAGCTGCAGAGCCTTGCTGTGCTGACTGATGTGCCCATGGTGGGGGAGGAGACAGGGGGAGCAGAGGCACTTTTGTGTCACTTTTTGGCCTCTTTTATTATGGAATGGCAATATCCAGACTTCAGCACAGGATACTAAAGGAGTGGTGGAAGCATCAAAAGTGTCGAGTTCAAACTTAAAAGTCTGCAAGTGTATTTTTCAGACATGTGGTGGACAAATGCAGCCTGACATATTGGTGTCCTTTAGTTGCTCACAATCCATGTGCAGATGTTCACTGTCTCCCCTACAGCCCCAGTGGCATCTTAGTGCTGCCACCACCTCTGTTTCCACAGCAACTGGAACGTCTGTGTGTGTGGCCAGCCCAGGTGACAGGCTGGGCCCCTGGGATGCCCTGTCAGGCAGCCTGGCCTGCTGGGCAGGCACTGCTGCCACTTGCTTGTGCTGCAGGGGTTTCGAGAAGATTATTTGCACAGTCAGAGATGGAGCTGCACCTTCAGGTAAAGTGGTCTCTTGTCCCTTCTTGTAAGCCTCAGCAGGCTGTAAGTACTGTGGACTAAAACTTTGCAGTTTGCATATCTGCATCCAGCCAGCTGGTTTTTGGGAAGCTTCAGCAACAATGGCACCTGTATTTATAAACTTTTCTGTATAGAGGTCTGAGACTACTGGGCTGTGGGCTAAGCTTTCCAGTGCAGAGTGCTTTGGTTTAATGGGATGGCCTCTGCTTCTGTAGGGAAGAGACACCCAAACCTGACCAAGTGAGAGATCTTAACAAGCTTTCCAGTCTGCAAAACTGGAATGACTTGGTTTGGTAGCTGCCTCCCAATTCATCCTGACAATGCCTGAGCTTGGCTCCTAGGGTATGCAGCCATTTCCCCAGAAATGAGCTTTCCCACATCCTTTTCTGTGGACACCCAGGAACTAGAAGATGACTGTGGCTGCTCTGCAGAAAGGATAGAAGCTAAATGGAGAGATGGGAAAAGAAAACTAGGAGTGAAGAGTCTCAAGAGTTGGACATGGAAGAGTAGCTAACTTTAAGACAAGCAGGCCTGTGAAACCACACAAAAGCAGGTGAAGTGGTGAGGACTCAGAGGAGAAGGCAGGGTGTGGTGTGGTGAGATAAAGGTGGCCTCACGAGCCTTTGTTGCCCCTTGAGTGCAGGATTAGGGGATGTCATTTCCAGCTGAGTGCTCAGCCCTTCCCTGCACTGGCTGTGCTCAGGGAGTGACTGCTCCTTCTGCTACAGGAATCCCTTCGCTCCAGAGCCTGAGTGTGGATGAGGTAAGGGGAGTGCAGGAGAAGCTGAGAACTGCAGGTGAGAAGAGGGAAGGGGAGTTTGAGCCTTGCCTGTTACATGTGCCCACCCTGGGCTCCTGTGGAAGTGAGTTATGTCCAGTTATGAGTATGTCCAGTATTTTTCAGTCAGTTCTGCTCAGTGCCCAGAGTCCTGGACTTCCCCTAAGCCAGTTTTGACCATGAATTGCTCTGTGTCAAGAACCAACTATCATGTCAAGAGTTCTGAAAGTTGCTGTTAGCTGGCTGAGATGAAGGTCTGGAGTGCATTATCTTAGGTGCAGAGTCTGTTTTGTGTACACAGTAAAAGCACCTCATCTCCCTGTTGTATTGTGAGAATAATTTGTTTGAAGTGCTCGGATGCAAGAGCTAAGCACGGGAAGAAGCCATAAAGAAATATTTTTTCTTTAGTACCTGCTTGGAGCAGTGTGCAGTAAAGAGGAGCAGAAGGGTAAGTACCGGTCACAGGAGATGAAATGTAATATTGTCATTTTTTCTGGGTCTTGAATAAGTTGGGGAACTTCTGGAGAAAAATAAGACGTGATTACATAATTAGACTGCATCATCCTACAGGCTTTTCAGGAAACAACACAAAAGCTCAGCAGATCTCTGAACTATTGAACACCTGGCTTTGCAACCTTGCTGAAGTGTATTTAATATAGATAGGTATGGTATAATACCTCAGACTGAAATAGCTCTAGTTGCTAGGATTGACCTTTTCATTACTTGTTCAGCATCCCAGCACCAGTTAAATGTGTTACTTCTATAAAAAGATTAAAATAGAGCGAAGAAGCAATTTCCAGAAGGATTCTAAGTTGATGGGGACTTCAGTGCTTCTGAAAAACACTTTTCTCCTTTTTGCAAATACCATGGAGTGATGTTTTGGTGTTATAGAATGCTTAGGGCAGTTAATTGCAGTAGCCCACACTGCACTCATTTAAGAACCTGATGTAAGCCCACACTCATACTGAAGTTTGCTGGAAACTTCTTTTATTTAATGTCTTGTGGTCAGATACGTGAAGAAAGCTGTGGAATGAGGGGTGTCCCAGCATGGGCTGAGCTGATTAGAAGAGGGTTTATGGATGTTGCTGAGCACTCTGCCTGTGTACCAGTCATGGATACTGGAGGAATTTTCTGAGGTGGAGCAGAAGGAAGGGGTGGGCTGAGTAGAGAACACAGGGTCACATGAAGGTCTGATGTACAATTCATAGCAATGGGTCCCTTCTTGGGGAAGAAAAGACTGGCAGCTGGTGACTGCATCTCTAGCAACAGTCCTGTGGGAAGGGAACGTTGGATCCATTGGGTCCTTCCTTGAGTAAGTCACTATGGTCTGGGGTTGTGAAAACCCTAAAGCTTGAAAGAAGACTGTTGCAAGATGAAGTTTCCGCTTTTGTTTTTTACAGTATATTGAAAGTAGGCTTTAAAAATGTTTGCTGCCTATATATGTGTAGTATGATCCTCCTCATCATTACAGGGGAGATTTTGTATTTTTTCAAAGAAATAATACAAGATAATATTTAAATTGCAGTAAGCTCATTCTTTTTCATTGTTTTCACTTGTTTGCAATTCTCTGTTGCAGTCTGATGCAGGTCTCATTCTCATGATGTGCCCAGCATTTTCAGACTCTCATTCTTCCCTTACCTTTGCATCTCACTGCTGTTCTTGAGCCAGAATGAGCTTCCTGAAATACCCAGGAATGGGATGAGTCACATCCCCTATTCTTTAGTGCTCAATGACACCATCCCTTGGGGTTGTTCTCAGTTTGCTGTGTTCTCCAGGTTCTCCAAACTGCTGCTATGTTACCTTGAAATAATTGTCTGTAGATGAGGTTACACTGGCATAGGTCAGGGTGAATTTGGGGAAAGGCTGGAATGCAAAATTATGACAAGTAGAGAGGCCTGGTGGTGCCTGGCACAGTTTCACAGTGCTTTCTACCTGGGCAGGGGGGTTTAGTCTGTGGCTTAGGCTTGATAGTGCTTGGTTAACAGCCAGACTTGATGACCTTAAGGGTCTTTTCCAACTTAAATAATTCTATGCTTGTGCCTGAGTGAGGAGAGCAGGACTCAGCTGGTGAACTTCTCTGTTGTTATGCAGGCTTGCAGTTCTCTAGGTCCTAGATTTGTGATAACAGATTTACTACACAAAGAAGTTGATCTGTTTGCAATTCCTTCTTAATTTGGGCTTGCTAAGACAGTCTTGTATAAGCTCATTCTGGCTTTATGTGGCTATAAATAATGTTTGGCATTGTAGCTGCCATAGGAAGGACATTGCAGCAGGAAAGATGTAACATTGGGTTTTCCGCCAAGACGTGATTTTAAGGAAAAACAGCAGGAACAGAACATTCAGCAGCCCTTAATTGTGACTTTTAAAAGTGCAGATGTTGGGAAGAGCTTTTGGAGGAATGTTTTTGTAATAGCACAATGTTTTCTGCACAGTATGAGCTGCATCTGAACTACTGAAAACTTTGTGAGTTTGTTTCGGAATCTAGACTCAGTTCTTCATGTTTTACTGCCACCAGTTAGATTTTTGTCAGTCTGGCACATTTGAAAGCCTTTCACACCTCTATTTGGTCTGACCTTCAAACCTGTGTGCTGCATGCACAGACAAGCCCCAAACATCTCCCAAGGCTGGGTTGTCCTCTGTCCACCAGCTGGGAAACCTGGGAGTGGGAGAAGGACTGGGAAGCCCTTACCCCCCTGGTTTCTTCTCCCAGGCTGACAGGGGCTTCCTGCAGCTTTGCATTTGGTTCAGAGCTTTCTCCCAGCTGAGCCTCTGCACATCCATAGTCCGAGGTTCCTCTTGGAATCCCGGATTTACAGTGGGAGTAGGGCTGTTGTCAGAGCAGCTGATCACATCCTTCCTCCTGAAGTGCACAAGTGAGGCTGCCGTGGTCACCCCTGGAGTTCTGTGGCAGGCAGGGCTGGAAGGGTGCACAGGTGACAAACCAGCACAAACCCTTGAGAGCTCCATGTCCCCTCCTCAGGTCTCAGTGCAGGATGTCCCCAGCAGGACTGGCATGGAACAGGGAGAGTTTTTAAAGCCAGCAGGAATACGTGATATAACAGACAAAAGTTGGGGCTTACAGGCTTCAGCATTTACTGCCCAAGGATGTTGTTGGCTGTTTGAGGGAAATTATGTAGGTCACTGAAAACGTTTTTTGTGCTCATTTGCTTTGCTGCTACTAATATTTGAAGTTCGGAAATTCCAAACAAAATTTTTCCTAGGTTTAAAATTGTCTGTGTGGTGTGAAGCTGACCACCTGGAGAGGAGAAATCCAGTGCACCAACAGGAAGAGGGGTTTCTTTTTTTCAGTGTGATGAATATTTACCAGTTAGCACATCTGACAGACTTTTAGTAGTAAATATCAGTTGAAACCAACTGCTGGAATCCCTGACTGTAATAACAGAAGGGAATGAATGGAAAAGGGAATCCACATTCCAAATCCTTCCAGAGTAAGTTATTAAAAATAACAATTTTGGAGCAGGATTAGGAACGGGCTTATCAGCACCTGGAGAATGATGAATTTCATGATTGCTAAAAGCTGTTTGTGCTGTTTTAAGTAATGTTAGTGTCTGGCACATGCTGACCTTGGAAGTGGCCAGTGATCCCAATAAATATTGTGAGGAAGCTGACTCAGTTCCTTGGGTGCAAAAACCTGGGAATGTCAGCCCTGAACAGTTTTGACAGCTATCACATGCTACCTTCTCTGACTTAACTCCCCACTGTCTTATTTTTCTTCCTTCTGTCAACCTCATGTGGAAATTTATGTGCAGAAATAGTAACAGATAATTTCTATGGTTTTTCAATAGAATAACTTCAGACCCTATTGGAGAGAAGAAAAGCCTGTCTGAAGGACAGGCTGGGAGACAGCCCTTGGGCTCAGCTCAGGACTTCTGGAGTAATCTGGAGGCAAAGTTGTTAATCTGTCTGTTCCCCACCTATAAACTCAGGCTAATAATGCTTCCTCTAGACACACAGCATGAGGGATATGGAGGCCTTGATTTTAGCTTGGAAAGCCACTGCAGGAAAAGCAGCAAGATAAGATTTACAGATGGACCACGTTGTTCCTCAAACAGACTTTGACAGGGCAAACCTTTAGCCCATTTTGGGGGACAGGAGGAATAAAGACAAGAGCAAAAGCACTCACATACTCTCCTTTTTTTAGCTGTACTCAGTTGTGTCATCAACTGCATCAGCTTCACCTTTGCAGCTGGGAGCTTCTGCTTGAGCTGAGCCCAGTCCCACTGGTTTGTCACAGAGGAGTTCTTTGAAGCTGCTCCTGTGTCAGGGTGATTACACTGCAGGGCATCCAGCTGAGACAGACTTCAGGGACCAAAAAGTGTGGGAATAACCACATTAGTGCCTGTATCTGGTCTTGACCAGTACATGCTCTGGTTACTGTTCAGCATCCTGCAGCTACAGCAGTTCATTAAGTTGGAGCCAAGCTGGCCCATGCCTCAGAATGTCAGATGTGGACTCTCAGGCTTGAGAATTATGTACTTAAAAATCCAATTTTTAGGCTGTGGCTTCCTGCACTGCCTGGAAGTACAGCAGAATGGAAGGAGTCCTGCCCCAGGACTCTTGCATGCTATACCAGCTCTGTTTCCTGTAGGGTAGAGGTGCAGAATATGATTATGCATTTATATTTTGATAGTGCTAAAGACTCACATGTTTAATGTTTTTTGTACTGGGTGCTGTGTAAATGTATTGAAAGCAATGATCTCTGCATAAAGAGCTCTTGATCTCCAGACAAGTCAAAATGAGAATAAAACAGGCAACAAAACAAAAATTAAGAGCTAGGGGGAAAAAATTATTGATTTAACAAGATCAATAACTGCAATATATTTGGAAACGGCACAGGTTTCCAATCTCCTCCCCTTAAAACCAGTCTGCTTTCCATAGCAAAACAATAACAAGTGGCTGATCTATAATCTCATGCTGGTGTGGATTAGGCACGTCTGCACTGCAAGAGACTGAACAACATCTACTTACCCAAGCCAGCTTTAAATGAGCTCCTTTGGAGGCCATGACCAAGCAGGTGAGGACAGGCAGATGGCTCCAGGGTTCTTGGGAGATGAGTGGGGTTTGTGGGGTGAGCCTGGTGCTGCTGAGAGCTGCAGCACAGAGACAACCACTGCTGTGTCCTCCTGGCCCAAAGGGCTGATAAAACCTCTGGTTTTGTCCATCACAGCTGGGCTATTGCTGCAGCAGCCTTGGGCTGAGGAGGTGCTTCTGAGATAGCCAAGAAGGCAGAGACAGTCAGAGAGAGAATTTGGGCTGAGCAGAAGTTGAGGGGGGAGGTTGAAAAGCACTGGGATGAATCGGTGAGCTGGAAAAGCTGAGTTGAGCTTTCCTGGCTGCTGTATGTGGGGGGTCACAGTCAGTGTTTGAAAAGGGACACAACAGCCCTGTGGCTTTCCTAAGGGGAACCAGAGCCTCTGAACGCTTCCTTGCACTGGAAAATGTGCGAGATCGGGCACTGCTACCGAGTGTTTCTGAGTGGTGCTTGCTCATGGGATTTAATAGCAGGACTACTCCTCGTTAAGATAAAAGTGTTTCTGTGAGAATCACTTTAATCCCCACATCCCTTAGTTCTCAGATTGTCTGTGCTTCCTTTGTAGCAGTTGACACTCATTATGTCACAAGTGCAAATTGCCCCAGCATGTTTTCTGAAGTTTGATGTAATGAGGAAAGAATTCAGATAACATCGATACCTCATCATTTTGCAGTGATTGTTAGTGGGAACCAACAAAATCAGCTACAGCTTTTCTGTATTAAGTGTACAAACAATCCATGGGATCAGAACCTCTGACTTCAGTTGTGTCAGATTTCATGATTAAGTCCATGTTTCTAGGACAAAAAGCGAACACGGTTGGGAATTTTGGAGAGCCCTCTGTTCTAAAGGGGCATTGAAAGGGGAACTGAGGCTTTGTGGGAATCCTTTCTGCGGTGGTCTCCTGCTCCCAGCTCTCCTGTAGAGAAGGCACTGCGAAGGGAAACCTCTCCCAGTACGAGACGCTGCTTCGCTCCAAAGAGCTAAGGCAGAAACCAAGCCTTTATTTCGGGGGCAGCGCTGTGTAATACTAACAGGAGGCACGAGATGGGGCTCTTTTAGCCGAATCGGCCCCAATTCCGCCTCCCTGGCTGAGGACAGTTGGGTGGGGATGCTCCTGGCAGGGAGCTGAGCCCGCACCCGCGGATGTGTGCAGTGTCTCGGCACTGCACGGCTCCTCTGTGCGGGTACAGCTCTGACACAGGCTCTCCCCCGTGCAGAAGCCCGTGTGTAAACTGGAGACAGGGATTTTTCTTGTCTCTCACTGCCCCTTTGCACTGCGAGCCGCAGGGCACAGATTTCACCCCCAGCACCCTGTGCGGGGTAGGTGAGTTTTCCTGGGGGAACTCTTCTGCTTCATTGGGCAGATTTCTGTCCACGCAGCCAGGAAAAGGTTAAAAGCACATTCGGCTGGTGTGCAACATCTTTAAACTGTCATATCTTCTCTTTGAAATGTATAAAATGTAGCTTTAAATAAATCCTCATTCTTTTACACTGGGTGTTCTTCGATGCAAACAAGCTGAACTTTCTCCCCAGGTATTGTGCGCCTCTAAAAAAAGGCTGAAATAAGAGATTCCTGTGACCTGAAACACCTAATTTAGGCTCTGTGGGACTCTGCTATCCAATAATCTCATTGCTCCAGAGCTCAGAAATATTTTTTTTTAAATTGCATTAAAATAGCAGATGTTAAAAATATGCAGTTTGTGAGAGGGAAAGCTCCCCTCCCCCTTCCCAAAGGCACAGAATAATAGATAACATTAATACAACATCTGAGTCTGTGCCTTTGTGCAGCTGAGCATCTCATGGTATCTGGACTAAGTGATGATAAAGAAACCAAATTGAATGTGGCTTGGAAGATTTTGCCTGCATCTGTAATTCATCTCCTGATTTCTTTTTTGCTGTGAGGGGAGAGGCACAGTGAGTGCTGTAACAAGCACCAGGCACTGCAGGTTGGATTTAGCCCTAACATGGATCCTCTGTGGACAGAGGAGTTGCACCCTGAAAATATCCCAGGTCCCTGTTATTTGTAGATTAACAGCTAATTATGCTAATTACATTCCCAGTTAAAGTTCAGAATCTGTCAGTGCTGTTTGTTACTAAATATCAGCTCATTGAGACAAAAGCGTGATATCTGTGAGGCACATGCAGAGATTTTTAGAGGATACCCTTAATTTGCTTACACTTGATGGATCATGTTCTTTGCCTTGCACAATTCCTTGCACAAGGAATGAGCTAACAAAGAGTTTAGTGTAGGAGCAGTAGATGTCCAGATATTAGCAGTGCTGCTGGGGGGGGGGGTTATATGTGTGTGTGTGTGCAAAAATGTCCTTCAAACTATAATGCCTCCAAAATAACTTGGGGTGACCTTGTAGCTTTGGGTTGTTTTGAAGTATGGCCATTAATCCATGTGAGCTGGGCAGCCAGAACCTGTCCTGGGTGTCTAAAAAACAGAGGAGGACAAGGCTGTCCCTGAAACTCTTGGAATGCAAAATACTGTATAGAAGGGAGGTTTGGGTGAGAGGAAATGCTGGATTGAAAACAGGAGGAGACTGTGGAAACTGGATAACTTGCTGTCTTGGCTTATAGCTTGGGACATGGGAATTCCAGGCTTCTGTCATGGGCATGAGTCATGCTGAAGTACATGTGGTTACAGCAGAAAAAAGATGCAGAGGGCTGCAGAAAATAATGTTTATACGATGCTCACTTAAAAATGCATTCTTTCCAGTTGTTCCATTGCTCGAAGCATTGGGGCTGAGAAACCTGAACATTCTTCTGGGTTTCTGGGTTTCTTTGCAGATATGTATTGATGGCTCCAGATAAACCCAGGGTCTGTGGGGTTTTTGGCACATAGACCCAGGGGTCTGTGGGGTTTTTGGCAGGTCGACCCAGGGTCTGTGGGGTTTTTGGCAGGTAGACCCGGGGTCTGTGGGGGTTTTGGCAGGTAGACCCAGGGTCTGTGGGGTTTTTGGCAGGTCGACCCGGGGTCTGTGGGGTTTTTGGCACATAGACCCAGGGGTCTGTGGGGTTTTTGGCAGGTCGACCCGGGGTCTGTGGGGGTTTTGGCAGATAGACCCGGGGTCTGTGGGGTTTTTGGCACATAGACCCAGGGGTCTGTGGGGTTTTTGGCACATAGAGCCGGGGTCTGTGGGGTTTTTGCAGTCAGCTGCTCTTAGGAGAAGCTGGATCACTGCACTTCTGAGGGACAGACCACAGGGAAGAGCAGATCCCTGTTGTGCCAGTCCAGCCATGCCAATGGAAATGAAGGAAGAATCCAGCCTGTGGTTCTGTGTAGTGCATCTCGGGACACGAGATGTGGCAACAATGTGGGTGTGTTGCATGGATGCAAGGGAGCCAGTTGTATCCAGAGCACTTCTGCTTCTCTGCTGCAGCACCCAGAAGCTTCTCCAAACAAGTTACTTAGCATTTTTGGGATAGTGGTTAGGGTTACCCTAATAACTCAGAAGTACAGCATTTTCATTGTACTAATCTACTTTTCTTCTTAAAATATTAATAAATGAAATGTTGTGTTTTTATAACTTGAAGCATTAGATGGTTTCTGAAGTTCCCCTCTGACTTAATTGCACTGACAGCGGTAAAATTTCTATCTGTCATAGAAATCTTCCTAAGAAGCCTATTTTTATCATTCTTTGCCAATTACAAGCACATTTATCCACAACTGCTGTGATAACTCTTAAATGAAAGTAAAACTGACACATTTGTGCTGGAATTCTGGGCTGCTCTTGTTGGATGCATGCTAAGGATCAGATGTGTAACAGCTGCTTGGTTTATGGGTTCTGCTGAAGGTGGCTTTTCAGGGATGTAATGCACAGTTCATCTTTACACCATTACAAAGCTGAGTGACCCGCTGCAGGAAGAGATTCCTCCCTGAGCTAAGGAAGGGGCAGGAACAAAGGCAGTGCACCCAAGTGCAGGTTGTCCCTAGAAGCTATATTCAGGTTGAGTTAGTAAGTGATTAATTTTCAAATTTGATTGATTTTCCCTCTCTAGAGAAGAGTAGGGTATTGTTTGTGGGGCTTGGCTGAAGTCATTGAAGAGTCCAGAGCCTGAATAACACAAAACCTGTCTCCCATGAGCAAAAACTACTTGGGCAGATGTTCTGGTGCAGTGAATGTGAAATGAAAGGCAGGTGCTTTATGGATTGTCCCTTTGTAGTAGGGCACAGTCCTGATGGACTGGCACAATCACAGGACAGCCAATTCTGAGCTTAACCAAACCTGTCTTTTAGTATGCCATGAAGAGTGGTAGTGACCTCCAAATTCCCTTTTGGGATGCTGATGTAGGTCTACTCTGGTCTCAGAATTGTGTAAACCTGAGAAAGTTAAATGTTGTGTTGCATTACTCTTTAAAACGAGGGTGAAGACAATTCATGTTCATGTGCTCAAAAAATGGTTGTCAAACAATGCTCACTATAACATGAACTACATTACCAGTTGCTGCCTTTTGGTGTGGTAACCATTGGAATTATTTATGGACATGTAACTCAAACTGGCACAAAATACTGCATCTTTTCACAGAGAAAAATCCTCCTACTTGTTCCTGTAGAGTGTAAAAGATTTTAAATCACATTTCCTTGTGGTGTTATATTTAGACTGTAGGGTGAGAAGTTATTTCAGTCCTTTAGGATCCTGCTTGTACAGAAAGCTGTAGTTATGAAGTGAATTACATGCAAAAAAGATCTTGTGAATGTGACAGGTAAATGACAGTTCTTGAGTACTTGGGTCACGAAATGAAAATATTCTGGTTTTCATAGTGGCAGTTCTCTGCATGGTAGTTTATAGATCAAGGCTGCCCTGAGATGGGTCTGCTGTGCTGTAATTAGGACTGGAACAGAAGGGCTGCTCAATAAAGAAGGTAATTTAGGTAGCTCATATAAAAGGTGAGAGGAAAGAAGCAAAATAACCTTGTTTTGCCAATAAGCTCCCTGAAAATGAGCAAGGACACCCAAGCATAACAACAAGACTCAGAGCCATGTTCCCTCCTCACTGAGGAAGCAGTGCTGCAGCCACATTTCCAGTGCTCATCTCTTGTTTCAGATGAACCCCTTGAGGGAAGTTCTCTCTGTGACTTTAGCCAAAAATAAGAATAAATTTAATGAATTATATGAAGATTTTTTTTTATTACTTTTTTTTACCTGCACTTAGCAACTTGGCTTTTGCTCCTTTAAGCTCTTCCCTGATATCCTGTAGGGAATGATTTAGAAACTGGACCGCTGCTTCTGTAGCAATTGCAATAAATCTCATATGTAGCTTCCAAAATATACCTTCAAGGGCAATAAACCCACCCTGATGCTAAAGCAAACTACCCCAGGGTACCCAGGACAGGTTACAGGCCAGAAATTAATTGTTTAAAATCACTGACTATTTTTCCAGGCTAAAGTGCCTTTATGAAGCTTTCTGCTGAGTGTTAAGGGCATAAAGCACATGTTCCTCACCTGTTTAGGGGACTTGGAAATCACCAGAGGGATGTGAACATACACGTCAACATGATACCTATGAGCTTTCCTAAGTCTGAGCATTACCTTTTTTTTTTTCCTAATCTCGGTGTGTCTTAATGATGGTCAGTGAGACTGAAGTGCCTCAATCTGTTCAGCTTTGGCTGTCTTAGGCTCCATGTGTGTGTCCTGAGTTGTAGTATAGGATGTATTCTATCACCATCCTCATGAAGTGATGAATCCAATTGTTGTAGCAGTGTCTTCCCAAACCCCCCTCCCTCTGGGGTGCCTTCTGTTCATGGCCCATCAATGCCTTGTGCATGACTCACATGTAACTCCCACCAGGAGTTATCTCTCTTTAATGGGCCATCAAGGAGCTCCTGTATGACTCATCATCCCATTGGGAGATGCTCCGCCCACGGGGAGGAGCCAAGCATTCTCACCTGGATATAAGCTGGGATTTGGGACAGTAGAAGCAGCCCTCACCCACTGGACTACCAGACCTTTCTACGGGATCACTGCTTCAGGAAGACCACCTCATCTAGACTGCTTCCATCACCCTGATCAGGCTGTATTCTGACTCTGGCAGTGGTATTTTTGTATTAGTGTAACTATTTTATTTTACCTTTGTTTTTCCTTTTCTTCTCATTAAATTGTATTTCTGACTTGGAGCCTCTCACTCGTTTTACTTTCAAACCACAACAGTGTGTAATACAAAATATAGCACTGGGTGAGCCCTGAGGATACTCCAATTGCTGTTTGTAATGCCTCATGTAAAGAATTAGTAGCCAGAGTTAATAAGGAAAAAATAATCTTCACAAATAAGGAAGTTTCAGTCTTGCATCGGTTACCTATAAATGTTTCATTCTTGTTTTATTGTAAACTTGCTATCAGGCAATGGACTGAGAAAAGGAGGACATCACACATTAGTTGTAATGTTTCCAGAAATAATAAGATGACTAAAGTAAACATTTTTGCACTCAAGTGTTATTGAAATATCTTCCAATTAGCAGCGTGTGCAGGCTAAATTTTCTGAAGTTTTTATTGCCAATTATTTATGAAGTAAGTGGAACAAAATGTTCTTAGAAACTCTCATCTTCTCTATCCTCTCTGCAAGCTTGCATGCTTGCCTCTGCATTTTTTTTCCTTCTTGCTCCTAGGAACTGGAGGCGTTTTCTGAGGTATCCAGCATAAGTTTTAAAAACCAAAGCCAGGCTCCCCTAAGGAAAATTCCCACCCAGAGTAAGTCCAGCTGCACTTGTTTTAGAAACAGGTCAGGACACGGTTTTTCTCAGGAAGGCAGGACAACATTGCCAAGGATATTTTCAATCCTTAAAAAAAAGGTTCACTGTGGCTCCAGTAAGCAAACACATGGTTACAGCATGGCTACAATTGTCTCAAGGCAAATTGAAGTAAAGGGGACACTGCAAGCATAAAACCAAGAAATATAAAACCTATTTCTAAAAGTGGTGAAGTGACAGGGAGTAACTTACAAATTACCAGACAAAGAACAGCTTACAAATTCCAAAGAATCTGAAATTAAGTGAAAGTTAAAACAAATATAAATGCAGAAATTATTGTGTTTTACACCAGGTGATGAATTTGTCTTGATATCAAATTATTGTGTACTTCATATGAAAGCAGCCAAATGACATTAACCTTCAGAATGTTAATAATTTCCTTGGATCTATGAGAGTTTTAAGCTATCAGGAATGTGTTCCCTAAGAGAAGTTTACCATTTTCAGGTAGATTGGCATCCCCAGAGGAATAATAACATATAATTTTGGAGAAACTTCCAATTTTATTGGGTCATCAGTGTTGTCAGAGCACCAAAAGAGCTTGCAGCACAACCAACTATGAAATTACCAATAATGTTCAGTGTGGGAGACAGCAGTTCAGAGAGCTGCTTCCAGTTCCAAGCCTGGATGGAGGTTCTGTTCTACTCCAGCACCTGAGAACCTGCTGCTGCCTTGTGGTGAGCAAATGCACCTGAGCCTGGAGCCTAAAGCAGGATTGTGCTGTGACTCCCTTTGGCTCCACATCCTCAGGGGAGCTCTCTGCAGAGGCATCTATAACCATGCACTAGGGCACAAATCCACTGAAGAAAGTGGATTTAGAGTAAGTGAATAGACTTGTCTTTTGTGTGACATGATGAATTCCACATCAGTTTCTGCATTACACTGAAGTATTTACCAAGCAGAAGAGTTGTGAAGCTCTCTGTGAGCTCCTAAGTTGTTGACACAGCAGGCAAACCCCAAACTGCTCTGCAGGCTGAGAGCTTTACAGATAATAGGCTTATCAAGTAAAGCTGAAGGCACTGCAATTGTCTCCACTTTTGACTGTTAGCCCTTCACTATTGTTTTTATCCCATGCCACTGTTGATATTTATGCTACAGGCCTGATATTCCACCAGGAGAATCTGAGGGTTTTGATATGTCAGAGAAAAAATATTTCCTGTCCTGGAATGATAAATAGGTGTGTTGCAGTTTCTTGGCTGGAAGATCTGACTCACAGGCTTGGCTCTCTCCCAGGGTTACAGCATCCTAAATTGGGATCCCACTGAGTCAGGTGGTCTCTGCAAGCCAGATCTCTTTCAGCCCTTCTGATTCCTTTAATGCAGCAACAAGCTCTCAGTGTCTGAGAGGGATTTCAAGATGTGACTCAAACATCCTCCTTTGGGCTTTTTAATAGTGTGGCTTTTTACTGGCCAGTCTCCTGAGAAGAAAATACTGAAGAGTTTTCTCTTTGGCTAGTGGGAAAAAAAAGTATGTGTGGAAAAGTTATTGAGTGATTTGCTCTTGATACACCTTTAAAAAGATGTTATCTCTCAGCAGTACTATTAAGCATCTGTCTGATAATGACAATACCTTCTTGAATGTATGGAAAGTGTCTTACACCTCTTACAAGACCAGGCTTTGGCCTTCATTTTTAAGTAAATTATCACCATTAAAACACTTAGAAGGGCAGGAGGGTGTGAGGTGGAACCTTGTTCTTAATAAACTTCGTGTAAGTTCAGTTATGCTTCAGAATGAATTGAAAATTACTGTAGGGTTTTTCTTGTGGGAAACATGAAGGATTTTGAGTGTCCCAAAGAGAACACAATTTACTTCCAACCCACTTGGAAAATACCAGGAAACAGAAGGTGTAGGTATGTATACCTGAATGGAAATGGGGGAAGAAATGAGATGGGTTGTGCACTTGCTGAGAAATGAGACCAGACCAAAAGCAAACCCTTGGAGGCCTCCCAGCTCTGGCAGTGACCCCAAGTTCTCACCTCAGCAGTTGTGTTGTTTTGTGCCGTGTCCAGTGCCCTCCTGCCAAGTCTCTCCTCTTTTCCATGGTGACCCGAGGTTTGTGGCTCTGGCCATGCCCCTTGGAACAAGCCCTGGTGTTACTCTGGGCAATCCCAGTGTTGATCTGCCACATGCTGAGGAAAATGCATTCCCCAGAAGTTGCTCTGGTGAAATTTGGAAAGGGACTTGTGGCTAGAAATAAGCTTTGTTTTTAAAGAGATGAGGGGTTTTGTAATTTAGTTGTATAGTTCCTAATCTTTAAGAACTAGATATAGACCTACAAGCCTCCGTATTTCTCTTCAGAATTGGTTTTTAAGTGTTTGAAGCAAGCTGCCTAATGTACATAGCAATCTCTTGTTGCAATTTCAGTGAGTGAATAAATTATATGAGGGAGAATCTGACACAACATTCTGCTGCAAGCTGAGGTACTGCTTAATGCATCTGCTCTGGTTTTTGGGTTATTACTGGGCTTTCTCTGTGTGCTCCAAACACCAACAAATTCTGCTGACAAAGCACTGCTGTTCCTTGTACAACATGACAGGAGAAGCTGCCAAATAAATATTGTGCCAACCTGTTTGATGCAGTTGGAGAGTTGTGTTTATTGAGCAAAAGTTATAAGCAAAATTGTGTTCTCCATCATTTTTTCCTTCTGTTTAGTTTCCAAGTTTAGCAGATGCATTTCCTTTAAACATGGAAGGTACCAGATGATAAAATCCTAGTTAAATTCTGAGGAGGTTTTTTATTTTTAGTATTGGCTTCCTCTAGATCAGGGGAAACAGCACAAATGAGAATGGATGAATAATATCTTCCAGCGTGTTCATCATCCTTATTCTCCCTCAATGGGAGTTGCTTCCTATCACTTTATATAACAGCTCCTCGCACTATTGCTTGTAATAATGAGCAGCCAAATTGTTGCAGGCAGTCGGCAGGTTGCAGCCTCACTCACTGTGAATATCCCACCATGCCACTTTGACCTTTCATATTTTTTCATTAATCAGTTAAATCGAAATATCATTGGCTGTTCAAATGGATTTGAGTTAGATCAGACTCTAGAACTCAATATTTTTCTTTAAATTGTTGGCAGTGGACAGAGGGGCTTCAGTAAAGATCCAGGGCTTTGAGTGCCTGATTGCCCACCTACAGTCACATATTTAGTTTCTACCTGATGCTATGCCTACAATGAGCACAAAACTGGGTTTCTGTCGCTGTATTGTAGTGACTTGCTGTGTGGCTTGTAACTGTTGCTTCATCTGCAGAGGTCATTATTTGGGGTTTTCCCTTTTTTTTAAGGTCGTCATTTTTAGTAAGGAAGCATATGCAAAGAAGAGAAGCCAAAATAATACAAATGCTCAGACACTCTAAGCATGATTTAGTTTTCTAGTTACCTCTAACCTTTTCTTTTGTCTTATTTGAACACTTGCACTAAGATCTGAAAATTCAGTTCTCAAGATCAAGTTGTATTCTGTTTTCTTACCTGCTTGCCTTAGGATGAATCTGGATTCCTAACAGAGGAACTGTCTCCAGATGGCAATCCCACATGAGATCAGTCAAGGCTGTCACATTGCTGATGCCTCAACGTGAAAACTGAGTAGATGATGAAAACTTGAAGCTGTTTTTAGAGCAGATCAGCAGCCTAGAAGCATGAGTCAGCTCTGCCATGTCATGATGTTAGAGGACAATTTCATTAAAGTAGGTTTTGGGGGGGAAAGTTCAGTGTAGAAAATGGGTGGGAACCAGTGATAAGTTTAGTATCAGTGTTATGAAAAGAATGGAGCAGGCAGAATGTGAGCAGGTACTTTATCATTCCATGATGTGAATGTGAAGAGGCCATGTGACACAAAGTTAGCCTTGCCAAGTTTAGATCTTGCCTTTTTCTTGTAATAAAACGGTTGCCTGCTCCTCTGTCCTTGTGCTGATGATGTTTCTAACCATTTGTTCATTATGTGCATATTCAGTCTGCACTAATCATTTGGGTTTTCTTCAAATAATCTCCTTTATCCATTAGCAAGTTGTTCTCCCTATTTATATTTTGAGTGGTGTTTTACTCAGATTTGTCCCATTAGTTAGCTGATGGCTTTGAGCCAACACAGATAATGGGGAAAGATAAAGAAACAGATTCATAAAGTCATTGAAGCAGCTAAATATGGGTAAATTCCAACCAGGGATTTGTACAGTTTAACAAAGGAGGCTGTTTTTCAGTGAGGCAAATATTAGCATGTTCAGGTAGCTTTTGTAAAATCCCTCCAGCATTTACTTGTATATTTAAGTCCTTTAAATACCCTTGCAAATCTGGGCTTGATCATGCTAGCTCCTAGAGATTGCATTTTACTTCCAGGTCAGGAGGCAATCTGTCCAGTCTTTGTGCATAACCTATATGTATATTTTTTTTTTAATATATATAAAAATATATATATGTGCATTTTGAGTCCTGACCTTAGTCATTTCTACCCATACACAGAGTTCTTGGCTGTAAGCTATTTACCCTTCTTGTGTCCGTACACGCAGATTGCAGATCTCAGTTTTTATACACAAAAACCTCAATGTCTAAATTCAAATACCTTTGGGTTACATCTGTAACAAGCTGAGTTTGACCATGACTTGAGGCAAGAAAGAGATTCTGGAAGTTTTATTGATAGCACATACACATTACTGTTTCCTTGATCTATGTGAAATAGAGATGTTGACATATACATTTTTAAATTGTGGCGTTTGCACTGTATTACGTGTCTTTGTTCTTTGTCAAATGTGTAGTTTCATTTTTGACTTGTTGGAAATAGGCAGGTTTTCTCTCTGTATCCCATGTAACCTTAATCTTGTCTGAGATAAAAGAATTGGCCTTTTTTTCCGCCTTGTGGCTCATTGCTTATACTGGAATTGCACCCAAGATTAATGGCTAAAGTTTGGGATAGTTGTTTTCTTAAATTGGACTGCTGAACTTGTGGAAAATTTAAACCACCCTCAGTGTGGGAGACAGCAAAACAATTAACCCATGTGGTAGCATTCAGATTGAGATCACTGACATGATCTCATCCTGTATGTAACTTGGGAAGTTTGGATGTCAGCAAGAAGGCTGAAGAGTAGAAGAATAGATTTGGCATTAGCAAAAGAGTTTGTTTTCCTCTTACTGAGGGATCTGCAGTGTGAAGAACCCTTCAGCTCCTTCCTTCCCCAGTACAAGTCGTGTCACAAAAGCCAGATGTGAATAACACCAAGCCTGTTTAGAAGCCATCAGCTCATCCTGGTATCAGCTGGCACAATTTGTGCTTGATAATCTGCCTGACTCATCAGCTGTGGCATCTTGCTCCAGGAGCACTTGTTCTGTCTGATTTGTCACGTGAAAGAGAATTTGTGAGGACAGGACAAAGAGCAACAGGAGTACATTGTTCAGTTTGTTCTCAGTCTTACAGGTCTGATCACGGCTACTTTTAAAAGACCACTTTGAAGGTCTCAACTTGGTGGTGTGCTGGACATCCAGAGATGAGCCTGGTTGCTTGGAAGTCATAAATAAGCCAGGATTGGCAGACAAGCAGAATTCTTGCCAACTGAATGGCATTTTAGTGCTTCCCACATCTACCTTCCCTGATCTCAGATCTCTATTGCTCCTTCTTAGCCTTTTCTCTCATTATTCAGCCACTTTCCTGAGCTCTTCTTGTGGTTGTGGTAGTCCCAAGTGGTTTTTCCTGTTGGACACACTGTGGATTTATGTCATGATTCCTGCCCAAAGCACATGTAGATAGATAGTAGATAGTACTAGATAGTCACTGCTGCAGTTGCAATCTGAGCAGTTATCTGTGCTTGTTTTTAATTCTAGTGTTTGTTTCATGGACTTCAGAAATCTAAGGATGAGGTGGTATTTGCAGCTGACTCTCCAGGCTGACCTGCTAGAGGGAGGCACAGGACACTTCCCTTGTCCATGAGGAAGCCAGACTTGAGGCTGTGCATGTTGAGAACCCTGTGCTACCCGGGGTAAGGGCTGTTTAATGACTTTAGGGCACTCTGTCTTCTCATTTGCTGTGAGTGTGTGGTATCCATCACCAGTGCAAAGATGGAGTGACAGGCCCTTTCCTCATGTGTGATCCTGCCAGAGCTCTGCTGCTGCTGGGTCATGTCCATGTTGAGTGCTTGGAGGTCTTCACCTGGCACTCAGTCCAGCTCCACTTGCTCATGCTGAGGATCTAACCCTTGCTTTTATCATCTGCCAAAGTGCTAAAGCATAGCTGGGAGCTGATACAGATGAACCCCTTTCACTTTTTTCTTTGGTTGTTAAGTTTTATTTGTTAGTCCTACAGGAACAGTGATGAGACCAAGGTCAGGGCACACCAACATCTGTTACCTTTCTATTTTGTCCCCTGAAGATCAGATTCATTTGATGTCTCCCCCACCCTCCTCCAGTTGTACAGTTTAAGGCTGGTTTGTGCTGTCAGCAGCTAATTAATAGTATATTTCACTGAGAATAGCAGCAACCCATCTGGGTTGCAGACCCTGTAACCCTGTAGTTGAAGCATTAGAAAACTTTACAGATAGCTTTACAGAGCTGCTTTCTATCTGTTTGGTAAAGAAATGGATAGTATTGGGGCTGCCAGGGGGATGGTCCATTGTAATGCATTTTAACTTCAGCAGGTAGCAAAGTAAGAGTGTTGAGCTATCAGTAACAGTCCTTGCCTATTCGTATGGCTGTGGAATTTGTGAGCAGCTTTTGAAGTTCAGGCTCTTCACACTGTGCTCAAGTCAGCACAAAGTGCTGGGAATCAATTTCATTCACCCTGGTGTGCCTGCTTACACCAGGACTCTGGACCTCTTGGATACTGATTCACGTCCCTGCTGGTTTTTGGGATGGGAAGTGGTCAGTGTCACTGAGTAGAGCCCTCCTGCTGTTGTGGCCACATCACAAGTATGGAGCACTGTGTTCCCAGCCCAGTGCTAAACTTGTTCAGAGGAGCCTCTCACCACGCAGGTGTTCCCCAGGTTCTGCAGGGGCTGCTGCAGAGGGCTTGGGCCAAGGCTTCTGCTGAATTTCCACTGCCAGCTGTATCCAATGCAGCCAGGCTAGAGAAAACTCCAGCTGCCTGAGCAGTTTTGTGAGTTCTTGGTGGGCAGCAGGCATGAGGGGTGTGGTCAGACCCTGAAGCCCAGAGCCATCCCATTTCCCTGTGTTCACTGGGGCCCTGTAACCATCACTTGGACATGCATTAAACATCATAGCATAGAGGTTCTCAGAATGACTGCAGCAATAAGTGTAATTTAAGAAAAAAACCACAAACTTTAAACAATCTTTCCTTAATTTGAAAAATTAAAAAAAAAAAGCCACTTGTATCTACTTATTTTGCACTCTTTTTACCTGAAAGTAGCCTGTGCAAGGTGTAATGTGGAACTGTTCTTGTAAGTGAAATTAGGATCTATGGAAAGTCCAGTCTCTAGATCAAGGGAGCAGGGAGTAAGTGCTACATTACATGGAGAAGAAATTCATGTTTGTCTCAGCTCTTCAGACAACCTCATAGAAACTCAATGTCTTCTTGCTAGAAAAAATGCCTCTCTTCTTCACTTTCATCTGTTTTGATGCATTCCAATTTAAAGGATTCATTTGAAAAGACATTCGAAGCCCACCTGGATGTGCTCCTATGTCACCTAGTCTAGGTGACCCTGCCTTGGCAGGGGGATGGACTGGATAATCTCCAGAGGTCCCTTCCAACCCTAATGATTCTGTGACTCTGTGAAATAGCTCAGTATTTCTGGAAACTCTCTTTGGACAAACTTTGAAGGGGATGGATGGTCTCAAAAAGTACATTATTTCACCCTTCCATTTGCAGGGCTGAGCATCTTTCTCACACTGGACACAGTAACTCAGATGTGTAACACAGAAGTTTTATGGCCTCATATGTGGCTAGAGGCATTTTATTCCTATTTTTAAATGACCACAGAGACCCAGAGAGACCTTCCGTGTGATGATCTGTAGCAGAACTAAAAAACAAGATGAATTTCAACCTGTCCCTGCTCCTAAAAGCTTCAAGTACTTTACACTTAACACTAGATATCCATAGGAAATGTTTAGATATGAGTGGCAATCCTTGCAGATGCTGCCTGTGTGAAACACACTGTGAGCCCTGCCTGTGCCCTTCCCAAGCACAAGTCAATCCACACAACTGGCAGCAGCTCAGCCCTAGAGGAAAGTTTACAGTCAGGCTGCTCATATAACATCCTTTCCTTACAACAGAAAAGGAGAACACAGTTTCCAAGGCAGAGCATCCAACACGCTTCAGGTCTGAACCAATTTTAGATCATAAAACAAGTTTTTGTTTAAATTAATCGTTAGGACCAGCAGTTCCATTATTGACTAAACAGTTTTCTGTATTTTGGCAGAAAGGGGCTTGTTTTTAGGCTTTCTTGTACAGCTACAGACTTCCTAGAAGCTGGTTTTGTGGCTTACCTTACTGATACTTATTATGTGGATGTTACTGATTATCTGAGATGAGTTCAGAATCCCTTTGTCTCGGGCATTGAACTCTGATGGTCAGGAATAGAGTTTGTGCTGCAAAGTTTGGTGAGAAAGGAGCAGGATGTCAACCTCTGTGAATCTCAGTTCACAAACAGGCCCAAAGTCCCACAGAACTGAAGGCAGTGATGCTTTGTGATGACACCTGGCTTTCTATAACTACTGAAGTTCTCATGAAGGTCTGGATAGATTTGATTTTAAAGGGTTAAACTAAAAAAACATTTTAGTGTACGTCATAGCAGAAGATACTCTTCTACCCTTATTGTTTCTTGATTCTCTCTTTGAAATCAGCCCTCAAGTCTGCTGCTGTGCCACAAACTGAATGCAGACCTCATATATTCCAGGCTTGGGTGTTGGTTTTGGTGCTTCAGTTTTGTGTCTTGGCAGATGAGACTGATATTCTTCAGCTGAAATAGTTGGCACTGACTGCTAATGGTGACTAACTTGTACTGATGAGTTAGACAATGTCCTACCAAACAACAATTAAAAGGGATTTTTTTCCCAGATTATTGTAAGGCTCTTGTTTAGACCATATTGTAGAAGTTCTGTTCTTTTAGGATCTTTGTAGGATGAATTTCTGGATCAGTCTTATCTCTTCTGAGCCACAGTTGGACTATGTTGACATTGTCTCTCCAGAGACTCCTCACTTACACAAATGTATTTCTTTGCTTTGGTCATGCTACTGATTCTTTGCTGCTGAAGTGAATTGCAGTTGCTTTGCCTCCTTTCTGAAACTATGATCTGCCTTCCCTTGTGCCATCCTACTAGTGGAAGAAAGACTTAAACCACTCAGACTTGTTTTGTTATAAATCTGCAGCATTTTTATACTTACCACCTCTTACTATGGCTCAACATGAGGGGAAGCTTGGAGTCTTCAATTCTTCCTTGCTGGGACAAGCTTTATTCTTCCCTTTTGGCTTCAGGCCCTTACCCTGCACTTTGGTTTTGGAACACATCAACTAAGCAGCCATTTTAAGACCTTCCAGCTACCACAAATTTAGGCCATTTCTCTTTGATAACCCTACTGCTTCTTCCTATACTTTTGCCTGTGTTCATCCTAATTCTTCTGGTGGAAGGCAGAAAGTAACACAAGTATGCTGAAAGCTATACTTTCATTTCTGGTAACTCTCCTTTGCTCTACCTGCTGCTCTGTCCTTTAAAAAAACAAGATCAGTCTCCGAAAAATAAATAATTAGTAAATAAAGACCAGGATATCTTGGTAATTCTTCACTATCTGTATGTTTTGAAGTGGTGGTGGGAGATTTTTTCCCAAGGGTTTTTACTCTGCTTCTCATTTGATTTTTTTTTTTCCTGGTGAGTTTTGGATCCGCTGATCATGGGTGACTTTCAGCCCACAAAAACACAGCAGGGTGAGCACAATGTACCCTACTTGACTTTCAGCTCATATTTTTGCCCTCCCCACTGTGACACACACATCTTATTCTTTGCCAAACAAAGAACATTTTGCACTTAAGATGAAAATAAGTGAAATGGCAATGGCAGAATGCCCAAACTTGCTGTTTCTGCTTTTTGTGCAATAACAGCGCACAGTGGCGTTTTGGAATCTGAGGGGAACAATAGCAAAGCTCCGTGCAGGAGAAATGCATGTGGTTAAGTGATCAAAGAGGAAAGAAACCGATTATGCAAACCTGGAACAAATATAAAGGGGATGTTTTTTATTATAAGGTCAAAGTAATTAAATGCTCAGTTAGAACAGCCTTTGTCATTCACTTAAGTAATAGCTACTCACTCAGATTCATCTTCAGTGTCCTCTCTGCCTGCTGCTTTAAGGTGACTTATGAGCAATGAGGCATCTCTTTATTTAAAGCATTTCTGGAAAAGTGGTTGTTGCCAAGTCTTTTGCTATCAGGTTTTTCCAGCTGTCCTTAGAGCACCTTGGTGGCTCCACTCGTGGAGCACAGAGAGCTCTGGGGCTAAAGCCCTGACGTGGGCCCCGTCACAAATGGTGACACACAGGAGTCCCCTTGGGTCTTTTGGGGAGTCTTGGCCTGGAAAAATGGGGAAGCAAAATGGAAATGACAAAATGCTGTGGGCTGAGCTGCGCAGAGCTGTTCCAGGGGCAGGGTGTGGAGGTGTGCCATGCCCTCAGTGCGCCGTGCCATCATCCCGTCCCCTCGGTGTGCCATCATCCCGTCCCCTCGGTGTGCCATCATCCCATCCCCTCAGTGTGCCATCATCCCGTCCCCTCGGTGTGCCATCATCCCGTCCCCTCGGTGTGCCATCATCCCATCCCCTCGATGTGCCATCATCCCGTCCCCTCAGTGTGCCATCATCCTCTCCCCTCGGTGTGCCATCATCCCATCCCCTCAGTGTGCCATCATCCTCTCCCCTCAGTGTGCCATCATCCCGTCCCCTCGGTGTGCCATCATCCCATCCCCTCAGTGTGCCATCATCCCATCCCCTCGGTGTGCCATCATCCCGTCCCCTCGGTGTGCCATCATCCTCTCCCCTCGGTGTGCCATCATCCCATCCCCTCAGTGTGCCATCATCCCGTCCCCTCGGTGTGCCATCATCCCGTCCCCTCAATGTGCCATCATCCCATCCCCTCACTGTGCCATCCCATCCCCTCAGTGTGCCATCATCCCATCCCCTCGGTGTGCCATCATCCCGTCCCCTCAGTGTGCCATCATCCCGTCCCCTCGGTGTGCCATCATCCCGTCCCCTCAGTGTGCCATCCCGTCCCCTCAGTGTGCTGTCACCCCCTCACTGTGCCATCCCGTCCCCTCAGTGTGCTGTCCCTGGTGCTGAGGGCAGCAGGAACACCCACCAGCTCTCTGGAAAATGTCTGCTTCCCTCCCAGGAGGGGCCTTGGTGGCGTGGCCGAGGCCTGTGTTGGCCGGGCCCGAGTTCCTCTGAGGGGAATATTGCCAGGAATGGGCATGGCATTGCATTTCACCCCTCAGCACACGTGTGGGGATGGATGGGCACACAGCCTTTGTCATCACTGCATTTCACCCCCAGCACACGTGTGTGTGGGGATGGATGGGCACACAGCCTTCACCATCACTGCATTTCACCCCCAGCACACGTGTGTGTGGGGATGGATGGGCACACAGCCTTTGTCATCACTGCAGTGGGACTGGATTGTTGGGACACTGGGCAGCCATCTACCCTTCTATCCAAAGTCTCCTCAGTTATTATCTCTGTCTTATACAGGAATTGTTTATTCTTGTTTCTGGAGGGCTGGCACGAGCCTTTGAAGAAATTGAATGAAAGGATTTTGAGTTTTTCAGGGACTGGCCTTTAAAATTAGCCTAGAGACTGAAGTGTACAGAGATGGGTGCTGTCTTCAGAGCTCTCTGAGTAACAGAACTGCCTTCACAAAATAATTCACACAGAGGGACTTAAGCAGACAGACTGGTCCAAAAACAGGTGTACAAGCATTCCTAACATGCTAACTCAGGTTGTTCAGAGGTACCCATGCAGTCTTTCGGGGATGTGGGATGATCACATCTTTGGTTTAATTTATTTCCACCATTATTTCTAATGGTTCAAAAATCAAGTACGGTGAACTTAAACCGCAGTCTCATTTTCAAAGCTGGAAGTTTAAAAAAGCCCAGACCAACAATTTGAAAAGAACCTCTGTTAAATACTTCAATGTTCAAATGAAAGTTTAGGATATAATACAGAAAATAAGTGGGCTTGAACTGAAGAAACTTCAGGTTCTGGTATCTTCTGCAAGCAGAATAATTTGCTAAGATTAGCAAAAGGCTTTCACCAAACCACCATAGCATTAGTTAGGAGAAGTTTAATAGTTCAAAAGTAAAAACTCTCTTACCCCACTGCAATCCTCTTCAAGGTTTATCTTGAATTTCATGAGAATCTTGAATTTCATGAGAATCTTGCTACATGAAGTAGCAATAAATCTGAGTTGCTTTTATCTTACATGACAAAACTAAACCACTATCTTATACTCCAATGCAATGATCTTTTTCTAATCTACCTTTCAACAGCTTTCTTTTCAAAAGGATATGCTCAGGAAAATGCTTATTTGGGGCCTCTAGCAATTCCATGTGTTGATTTATTTGAGTTTGAGTTCTAGCCTATTTTTCTTTTGAAGTTACACCTTTGATTCTTTTTAATTTTTTTTTTTTTTTCTCTTAAGTGTGATCACATTCCTGTCACTTAGAACTTCCGACACTTTCATGAGATTTCTACTCCTGATGACAAAGAGGAAGCTGTCAAAACTCCAGAAACATGACTCTGGGAAATTTGGGTTTAATGGAGTTCTTTAGTTTGTCTGATACCCTACTGCTTTTTGACAGGATACCTCTGGCTTCGTACATTAAGAAGCTTTGGTGGTAATAGTGACGAAGAATGGGTTTATCCCTTTTGTAGAGATGAACGGGGCTGAGTTTTCCTGGCATGCTCTAATTCTCCCAAGGGCATTACAGTAATCCTCACGTTTGTCACTTGTCTGTGCTACAGTGGCCTCCTCGGGGGGACCCTGGCTGCATTGTGCAGCGTGGGTTTCCTGCAGAGGTGATGAATACATAGCAGCTCAGCTGCGGAGCAGCATAAGCAGGACACATAACAGGTGGCCCAGAGTGTGAGATGAGTGTGATGCTGGGGGGGAAGAGCAGCATTTCCAGCCCACCTTCAGAGCAGCCAGTGGAAACTGCCTTGATACTGTCCAAAAAATATTGGTGTTAATTTTTTTTCACTTAAGTCTTGCTCAAGGAAGATTTTTTTTTTCTGATTCTGTTGGGTTGCAGGTGTGTTCGTCTGTAAAAGCAGGGACAAGGATCATGGTCAGTGCTGCTCTCCTTTAGATTAGAACAGAGAAGGTAATAGCTACCAGCTACCTGTACCTTCTGGCTTGTTGGCAATCCTGTGGTCTCTGTCCCTGGCTAAACACAGGCTGCATCTCTGCTGCACCTCTGCTCATCCCACCTTGGAGAGCTGTGGGGTCCCAGGTTTGTGAGCTGAGCTGGCAGGGTGGGAGGGGCTTTTTGTGCCCCCATCTTTGTGCTTTACCATGGAGCTGTCGCAGGCGGCAGCCCCACGATGGGGGGATCCTCCTACTGAAGGGTCTCTGAGGGCTGTAAGGGTTGGACAGAAAAAAACCCCAAAACACAACAAACCAAACATAAATACCCATATGGGTGGGTGACTGCGGTTGACTTTATCACACCCTGAAAGTGAACCTTGCTCGGATCAGAGGTGGATTCCTGAACCTGGCTGCCTTGCGGCCTCAGTGTTGGCTCCCTGGGGAGCTGCTGGAGCTTGGAAAGGCTCTGCCAGGGCAGCAGTTTGAGGAGAGCTGTGTCCTTCCATCCACTGACCTCTGGGCTGGATCATCTCTGGTGCCAAGCAAGCTTTGCTCTGGTAAAGGCTGCCCAGCCCCTGACAGTGGGGCAGGCAGGGGAGGGAAGGGGTGCACAGGGATTACATGGATGAAAGCCAAGTTGAGCAGACATGGGATATTTCCACAGCACCCATTTCTCTCTGTAGTGGGATCCCAGCATATCCCAACTCTGTGCAGGTTTATAACAATTCTGGTGTTAAAAATGAATTCCTGGAGCACGTATGCCAAATTTTAGCCTGAAGCTCATTTTTACAGCCATTTTATAAATCTTGAAAGTAAGGATTTGTAATAAAAACATGGGTATAATCTTGAAGCCCAACAAGTGCTAGTGGCAGCTGCTGCTGTGGTGTAGTTTGAAAAAATAATAGTGTGTGGACTAGCTTGTGTTAATTACTCTTAAACCTGTTACTGTGTTATGCCTGGCAAACCCTGAGAAGCTCAGCTCTCGGTGACAGGAATGGTGTTTAGTTTGGGGTTTACTTTTTTATAAAATGCAAACAAAGAAAAGATTAGACACTTTAATGATTTCATGGTTTAAAATCTCTGTGCTAGAAACAACCTAATTAAATTCCTGACATCATCAGTTTTGTTAGTAAATAGTAACCATGGATGCAGAAGAGTCTTGCATCTCATTACATTCAGCATAGGGTTTCAATACAAGAGCCATTAGATGTGGTGTGGAAATGGAAAAACAAAGGGAAAGTATGAGACACTTTTTTTTTTCCTCTCATTGATCCAGAACACAGTCCTGGAAGAATATCTGTAATTAATTAGCAGGGCTTTAATGTAGGGCAGTAGGCCATAGGTTTCCTCTAGTGAATTTCATAAATGGCAGCACACTGCCCAAGATAGAGGAGACAGAATATATAAAAACTACTTGAACTGCCGGAAATCAGTAATTGAACAGCGTAGTTAAAGCAAGGGCATATTTTACACTGACTTATGATGTTGTTTGTGGATGTCTCTGTCTTGGGAACAATGCAATTCAGATAAATAAATCATTTACTGCACCTGTCTTAATGTGCTTTAATAATAATAAAAAATCTAGATTTCTACTTGGGGAAATGGTGACAACACTGCATGTTTAAGCAGGGGTGAATTAGCATGCAGACAGCAAACATGGGCAGAAGGGAAACAGACTTTCTCATAAAGAAACTGATTAGAATTACTCAATGCCACTCTTTCTTTAACAGGAGATGTACTAGTTAGCACTTCATTTCAATACAAACAACAAACAAATGATGTTCAGTTACCAGGGTTTGGCATAAGACTGGTGTCTTCAAAGGAAGTGAGGCTGATTCAATGAAGTTAGAAGAGATTTTGGTTTGGATTGGTGAATAAATTGGTCCAGTGTGTCTGAAAGCTGCTGTGAGTGTATTTGTCCACTCTGCAGGCCTGGAGATTTATTCTCAGCCTTGCAAGCAGCAGAAATGGTTCCAAAGCCAGTAACAGGGTCTACAATGAGCAGGTGTCAGATTTTAATTTTTATATTAGCAAACAAGCTCGTCTCATCAACAAAGGTGCATTGCAGATTGATTTGACAAACACGTGTAAAAATTATACAAAACCCAACACAATCCTGCTCGGATATCACTGACTTATTTTTCATTAGTTTCAAAAGGGAGATTTTCTTAAACAACAGTGGCCCAGGGCTGCTCATCTGTTTCCTGCCATCTTTCCTAGTGGGTCTGTCAGGTGAGCTTCAGCCACAGTTGCAGAGGGACAGTCCCTTCTTCCTTAGGACGAGATGAATGCTGTGCAGCTTTCTGTAAAATGGCAGTGCCTCTTTTCTTTTGAGGAAAACGGGATGACCTGCAGCCGATTGTGTGAGCTGCTAATGAAATTCCCATGACTTTTAATGGGAAGGGTCAGAGGCTGCTCTGTGATTCCTTGCACACAACCCAGTTTTCAAAAGGCTGTTCAGGTCTCTCCCCTCGTGTGGGGTTCCTCTACTGATGGAGTCAAACAACTGGAGCCAGGATGTTTTAGAGATTTAGCAGGGTATAACCTTTTTAATATGAGAAAGGGTTTACAGAAACTTTGTCATTGTTTAGGACTGTCTTAACTGTCAGTGAATGGAAGAAAAAGACAAACAGGGAAAAAAATAGTTTGTAGCTTTGACAGGGAGATATGTTAGGGGATAAAGGGGCCTGCATCGGAAGCTGCTATCAATCAGAGTGTACCTAGCACGTAATACAGCTCAGGAGACCTCTTAAATGTGGAACTTTGTGCAATAAATCTATTCCTGCAACATGTTTATTCCTTTATTACATTTGTGGGAAGAGGAGATTTCACTGCATATTCTGTATAGTGATGCATAAAATCCATATTTATAATCCTGCTGTATATATTCCACATGTTTCATCAACAGTATATTAATTTGTTATATGGATTTGTTCTTTGCAGCCAGGCCCTCTTTTAATGAGAAATTTCAGTGTCCTCAGAGAAATTATGAAAATAAATATCCAGTAATTCTTTTTTTTCCCTGATTTATTTGTATATCATGTAGTTTATGTCATCTTGGTGCCCACAAAAGGACTTACTAAATCTAATGGGGAAATTAAATAGCTATATTGCTACCTTGGAGCATTGTTAAGCTGATTTCATTTGAAATTAATGGTTAACACTTGAGAACTGTCTTTTTATAAGCAGAAGTTCTGCTCTTTTTCTAACACATGTTTACTAAATCTTTCATCAACCGATTGGAATAACTCTTCTAAATGGAGGTTTCTTTTCTTATCTATCATTTTCATTTCATTAGCTATGTGTTTTGTCATCTGGAGAGAGGGTTTGGCTTTCGAAAGGAAAAAAATTACTTTGTTTTAACTACAAAAAAAAGAAACAGGAACCAGTGACATTCTCTAAAAAATGGGAGTTGCTCAAGGATTCATGCATAGCATCCAGCCAAAGACACTGATGCTTATTTTTTTTTAACTTGGGGAAAAATCTCGTTTCTTGTTAAAGTACTAAATAGCAGTAAAATACCATATTTAAAATGTGAAGTTTGTAGTACCAAGAGCTTTGGCTCTAGTCCAGTTCTGCTTTTGTTGGTACAGACTCTGGTATTCAGCTGGCAGTGCAGGGGATTGATGGCTGAGGCCAGATCTGTTACTGCACAGAGAAATTACCCTCCCCAAAATGATCTGATCCAAATGATTCCTTAGTCAGGAAGTGTTGAGGGGTGAATGCATCCTCCAGGTGCTGCCATAGCTGATAGAGGACTGTGCTTCTCAGGAGATACAAGGTTTTACAGCTTGATGTATTTTTTACTCCGTATGAAATACTTTCAGCTGGCTTTGCCTTTAACAGTAAGTTTTATGTTTCTATTTGAAGTTTTACCTCCTCTGGAGATTTGCCCCAACTTGCTGAAATCCTACAATTTAAGAAATTCATGTTTTATCTGAAATTCCTACCCCTTTTCAGGTGAATTCTAAATTAGTGACAGTGCTTTTTCCTGCAGGGTGCCTCCTAACAGAGAGAGGCTCCCTCTGAAGAGGGCAGCTCCCTGAAAACCAGAGGCAGCCCTTGTGTGCCCAGTTCTGTCAGCTAATTGCAATTCCACCGATGCCTGGCCATTGCTGAGACCTCCAAGCCTCTGTACTCTGCCAAAGCAGTTTTTTTTTTTTTTCTTTTCCTTGCAGTCAGAGAGGATGAGAGATTGTTCTGTTGGCTCTGGCAGTGAACTCCACCGTCCTTGCAGCAGGGCAGTGGGAATGCAGATTTATCCTGGTGTAACAAGGGGCACAGGAGGGAGTTGTGTGTATGATTTCCCTGTTACAGTGAACAGCTGTGGAAGTCCTGACTGCAGATTTCTGTAGATGTTCATCTTCCCTTTGTTCTGAAACAAAGACTGGGGGAAAGGTGTCTTTCCAGAAAGGAAATAAAATGAGGAAAAATTATTCAGTGCAGGCAGCTTGACATAAAGAATGCTTTTGTACTTTTCCTATGAAGGAATGTAGCACCTAAAAAGTGCTTCATGGCTATTTTCTCATGGGTGAACTGAGGTCTCCATAGAGTTGAATTTTCCTAATAAAAGAAATTCTTCAATCAGAAGAATGTGGAATGGACATGATTGTAGCTCACTAAATTTTTAGCCTGGGGGTTAAAAAATACACGTAGATTTTTCAAGAGTTTCTAGAAGGGGGCTTGAAAGCCTGAACTGATCAGATATCAGCAGGACTTTAAATGCTTAGAAGAAGCAGGTCTGCCATGAACATTACTTAGCAAAGTGGAGTATCTCCCATTCCTGTTTCCAGCAAGATGTTTCGCTTGAGAACATTTGGAGGATATTTTTTCACTCTTCTCCTTTCTTCAAAAGCACTGGTGCTAAGGGAAAAAAAAAAAAAAAAAAAAAGGCATGTACCCTACTGATGAGGTACAGAAAGGAGGATCCCTTCTGGCCACAAGCTTGACATGATATTGAAAACAGTGGGAAAAATAGAATGAAAAGGAATTTGTCAAGTTCTTGTTGCCAGTTGTGGGAAGGGTTTTCTGTTGCATTAGGAACAGAGTCTCTTTAAGTCAAATAGCAACCTCTGATGTGTTATTGCTACCAGATGCTCCTAGATGCTGCCAAGTTGGGCAGGTTTCCCTCTTCTATCACCTCTATGTAAGCATCTGCTCTCAGCTCCTCTGAATGAATTTACTGAATGAAGAAAAGAAGTCCACAGGAAAATTCCTGGTGGTGGAGTGTGGTGTAACTTGAAATAACTCTGACCCTGATAACAACAGGTCAACAAAAATATGAAAAAAAACCCCAACCCTTGGGTTCCTGTCTCCTGTAGTTCAGAGCTCACTCCTGTAAAGTGGATCGGATATGTTGGAGGTGGGGCTGTCTCAACTCCTGTGCTGAGCTATGACAGATCATACCAGGCTTGCCAAAAAGATGTTTTGTTGTCACAGCTTACCTGCGGATCCTTGTGTGCACAGTGGTAGTGATTCTGATCAGCTAATTAGACAATTAATTACTGCCTTTCTGAGGCAGCCCACACCCACAGAAGAGCCACCTCACACTTTTGAGGAATTGCATCAGCTTTTTGCATTTGTTCTGTTTGGAAGAGGGACTGGGAATTGGCCCAGAGAGAAATCCCAACTGGCTTAGGGCTGTAAGTGTCAAAGGTAGATTACCCAAAATGTTGGCTCTAAGACCAAGACAAGAGCAGTTGTCTTTCCTCAGGAGGAAATGAAATGTAACAGCCTGCATGAGTCATGCATTTTTAGCACATCAGTTTTCACTCTATTGCCAGAAAATGTACTAAATACATAAGATTGTGTTGTCTTAAATGAAGGCATATTTCAAAGCTCTGGCAGTGGGAGAGCTAACACACCAGACTCGATGCCATTGCTCTCCAAGCACCTCACAATTCCTGCTTGGCTCTTCCTTGTGCATTTTCCTGAGTTTTCCTGCATTTCTTTTCCTCTCTCTTAGATGTTAGTAAGAAAAATCCTCTGAACATCAGCAGAGAGATTCTCAGTTCTGCCTTGAATGGGGTTGAAAAGAACCAGGTGTCCATTTACAGCAGCTTGGGTTTGTTGTCTCCAGGTCACCACCTTTAACAAGGTGTCCCTTCTGCGCCTCTCCTGGCCTGAATGCTACTGCTCACGAGGTTTCTGGATACTTGCAACCCACTGCAGCATTCCCCCCTGCTTTGGTGACCAACCACTTTCTGTGTGACTTCTGTATCACATGTTCACGAGTCTTGCCCGTGCTCACAGGGAGCCAATACCTCGTTCTGTCATCGCCATTTCCAGGTAAAAATTTCTGAGTGCTGATGCTGAGTTGGTGAGCACGGCATGGATAATGGAGAAAGGAGAGAACTGATTGTATCGGGCAGCTTGGAAAATTCATCTAGCCAAATAAAACCAAAAGGAAAGACTCATTTTGGGTTGCAAAACGTTCCTAGTTAAAACTTGGATCAAACTTTTGCTTTCAACTAGCATCTTTGTTGGAATCATTAACTTGGTGTCTTTTAAATCCAAGCTGCTCTCTCACATTAGATGATACAAAGGAAATTACAAAAGATCCATTTCACACTGTAAGCTTGACCTTTTTTAAAAACAAACCATAAACATGCAGACTCATAGCTGGATGACCATATTGTTTCAAAGAAAATTGCAAAACCAAATGATCCTGCTGAATCATTGTAAATAATTCTAAGATTAAAGATTCTGTATGCAGAAAATAGAGTTCTGCATAAAAATCCCCATACACCAGAAGGAATATTAAGGAAGATTGTCTACTAGTCAATTAAGGCGACTCTCTTTTTTCTCTTTTTTTAGTCTCACTTTGCGCCCTTCGAAAATAGCCCCATAGTGCAAGATTACTGCCTTGTTTTGTTAATTATTGTACTGTTAATTATTGCCTTGCAAGAGGCAGGTTCAGATGGGCATTGATGCAGAGGAGCTGCTTGTGAGCTCTTCAGCCTGTTGTACTGTGGTTAGCACATCAGCTTAGAACAGTGAGGCTGTATCCATGCATCACACACTTACCTCAAAAACAAGACATGAGGAATAGGTTTAATACATGAGAAATTAGTTTAAGCTCAGAATATTCTTTGTCTGTGCTGGCACAAACAGTGTATAAAGGCTGATTAATAGTGGTTCTACAGAGCCTTATGCCTCTTGCCTCGAGTGCAGATATCAGAGTGTAAAATCTGGGAGAGAGGGCCATGGAATGGATTTGTAATGGTCTCTGAAGGGTCTTGGGCTCCATCAGCCACTTAATGGATTGCACACAGCCATATGCAGCACTTCCATTTCTTATGGCTATAATGGAATAATAGTTTTCATTTAATAACCAACCCAAGTATAATTCAATACAAAGACATATTATATTCCATTTCAGCAAATGAAGCATGCCACAGCTTAAGTGGTATATCAGAGCTTAAAAAAAAAAAACCCTGCTCATACTCTGTGTTTTCCTTCACAAAGAACCTTGCCACATATCAACATCTTTAAGTGCAAATTCTGGTTGTGAGTATATACCTAGTATCCAGTTTACTGATGAACTTTTAAGGCTTTATTTTGGATAGATCTATGCCTGTAAGTCATAGCTTAAAGGGCTAAATTCTTGCACACTGACTTCAGTCATTGAGAAGAGCTGTGGTTAATACATTGTTTGATGGAAGGTATAGAAACCCTCTTAAGAAAACATAGACACCCTCAGCTGCAGGCTGAGGTCCTCCCAGTGAGCTGGAACTGCTGACTTGGAGGGCAAAAATTCTGCAGACTGTGGGTGTTATCCTTTGGAGCTACAGCAGGGCACCAGCCCTTGTCCCTGAATGCTCAGAGATGAACATGTCCAGGAGCACCAGGCCACAGCAGACCTTTCCCAAAGCTCACTGGGGTCCCAGGAGCTCTGCACTGCTTTTGAGGAGTCTTGGATCACACGCACACAGTTCGCCACTAGGCAGAGAATCGTGATTCATTCAACTCTTCAACTGTGTGAGGAACTTGGGGATAACAGGTGTCATGCCTTGGGGCCCCTCATTTGTCCCAGATCTACTGTGCAGGGCAGAAACCCACTTATAACCAGCCCTGGATTTGGTTTTGAAGAAAGAAAATGAGCAGTGTGGAATAGGTAGTGCTATCAGCGCTGAGTAATCTGTACTTCAAAGTCAAACAAAGCTTGCTGTTACTTTGTGAAATATGGGTGGGATTTATCCTCAGTTCTGTCACTAAAAATTGCCTGTAAGGAATCTCAGCAGTCAGTGAGAATAGATGGCTCAGAACCCAGCTATGGCTCTAGGGACCATCACAAATCTCAGGATGTCTCCCAAGTGCTTGATTTGTGCAGATGATGCTCTGATTTAGCAGAAAGTTGCATATAAACTCGTGTTGCCAGCAGCCTCTATTGGCGTCATAGATGCAGAGGCTCGAGAGAGTACATTATTCCAGCAAATGTCAGCATTAATTTATACTTGCTCAGGGCTCATCTGCCTTTTCCTGCAGTCTCTTGGAGAAGAGAGATTACAGCCATGTGCATGAAAAATCCGGTGTCCAGCAGATGAGGCCAGGACCTGCTCAGCATCCCAGAGAGTGGAGCATGCTGAGGAAATGGTGGCAGCAGCCTGACCCCCAAACAGAGGGGTTCTGTCACTGTTTGTTCCACCCTCTGTTCCTGAAAGCACCACAAAACTCATGGCATTAAGAAGCTGCAGTGATGTGTCCCCAGATGAGTTGCAATAGAAATTGCTGATCTGCTGTCAAGAACCATGGATACAGGGGAAAAACCTGTTACTGAAATTGGTGGACGTTAAGGGTCGTTCCCCACAACAGGACTGGAGCTAAAGGGGTTGAATGTCCCTGTTTTATTTATGTGAAGAATTGCAGCAATTGCTGTGCTACTCATGAGCAAAACCAACTAGGAAAAGTTTGCACTCACACACAGGGTTTAACTGAGCTGTTGTATTCAGGTTCTCTCCCTTTGAAAAGCACTTTTCAGCTCCAGGATTACTTGTTGCATTAGATCTACAGGTCATTTTATGGTGTGATGGGAAAACAGCAAAAGGTGATTTTCAGTTTTTAAACAAAAAAAACCAGTTGGTAAATATAGTTCTTAAAAACCACAGTGGTACATGCAGCATATATCATACATTAAAATGTAACCCAGTGTGCTCACTCTTTATTTTACTGATTCTCTATCACGCTTGTTCAGTTTGCAAAGGTGCTGAGTGTTTGCACTAATAATGATCCTACAGAAGAAGTTATGCCAGAGACTTTCCCAATTCCACCATTTCCTGCTCTGAGGGACACCTCTACAAGGCCATTTGCAGTGAATCCACTGGGCAATTGCTGAGCCAAAAGGAAACTGTGGGACTTGCTCCCAGCACTGTGGAGCCAGGCAGCTTTTCAAAGTTTTCTTGAAGTGTGGACTTCCATTCCAGAATTCTCCTGTTGGAAATGTTTATCACAAAGTCTTCTGCAGTGAGATCTTTAGCAAGAGTGTTTGTCTAAAACTGACAACAGTGAATGGCAATTAGAAAAAGCTCTTCACAACATGTATTTTTTATGAATAGCATGTTTTAACCAAATGTGCTTCAGACAGCACAGGCAAACTTCCCAGGCATATTTCAACAGTGACTTGTGCCTGTTCTGCTCTTGCTGATCCAGTCTCTAGGTTATCAAGCTGCTGTTGCCCTTCATAATGAAGTGGACTAGAAATATTGTATGAATCTAACATCTGGAAGTTGGACTTGGTGAAATGGGATGCTTTTTTCATGTCTATCACTTTGTACATCTCTCCACTGCAGATTGTACTGGTAAATGATGGACTGTCTCCACGCCAGCAATTTTTAACACAGTCCTGCCCTACAGCCCATCACACACTCAGTGGGTCTCTGTGCAGCTCGTGGATGACTTGTGCTGAGTGACTTTGCAGAGGCTCGTGTCTGAAAGTGCAAGGCAAGCTGAAGGCTGTCTGCAGAGCCAATTGTCTGTCTCATTTGACCACCACCTGACCTCTGGAGGTGGCCTTGAATAGGAGTCTTGGCACTTGGGATGGGTTTGGGCTGGATTTGACTTCAGGGAACGAGGCAAGTTTGTGGTTGTTAAATTTAATTTTGAAGGCATGTTCTTAGGCTGGAAAATATAATTATACAGCATGTGGTCCTCCTAGTATGTTTTCTACAGCAACAAAAGTTATCCTTGGGACCTGCTCCAGCTCCCTACTGGTGGCTGTTGGGAAAGATGAGACACGCTCCTACAGGTGGCAGTGATGCTGTGTGCTGAGTTGGAACATGCTTTGGTTTGGGGCACGTTCTGTGTGCTGCCTGTGTGGTAAACTTCACCAGGGTTATTTTAGGTCTCCTGGGGTCATTCCCACAACCAAACCACAAGGAAAGGAGCGATTGCTGTGCCAGGGCTTCCCATTGAGCTGCATTCCTACAGCATCAGGCTTCACAGGGGGGATGCCACAAGGCTGACTCTGCCCTGGAAATCTGGTCCTAGCCCCCTCTGCAGCCGTCAGGTGGGGGAGGCAGGGGAGTTGAAGGCAGGTCAGCTGAATGAGCAGGTGATGTGAACGTGCCATGCTGCGCATCAGCCTGGTGGCAACCAGCCTGCTTTTGTCACAAGTGCATGAAGGGCTGTGCTTTTTCACTAGACTTGACTGTGCCATGAGAAATCCAGAGCATTCTCCTCCTCCCCTGTTTTTTGTGCTCCTGACAGACATAATGCCCCTGGGCTGCTGCAGTCCTGCAGCCCCTCGTGTTGGAGGGCAGCTGCAGAAACTTGTGCCTGGCCATGTTTGCCCCTATTTAACCTGGGTTTTTACCCCTTGCAGCCTCCCATGAAGGAGGAGGTACTATCACTTGGTGTGATCCAGCACATAGAGACTTTCACTCTGGACACACGAGGCTGAACAGGCCTGTGTGCATGGCAGTGGCAGGTGGGAGCAGCAGAAAGGCTCTAGGTGTGTACGTGTTCTCATTAAAGAGGTTTAATTTACCCCCGTGTGGGAAAGAGAACAAATGCCTCTGTACCAGTACAGTGATTCTGAGCTATAAAGTTTTGGTACAAGGCTGAGCACATAAACAAGTGTTCTGAGGACAAAAAGTGGTGGGAATGGTAATGGGAGATGTCAAAGGAGTTCATTTATTTTGATAAACTAGTTGATATTCTAGGACGCTTTTTCTCGTGTTGATAAAGCGTCAATCTTAGCAAAGAACTTTGCTATTGATGACCTTTCATGTAGAGTTACAAGGCAGAAAGCAAAGATAAACAACTCCAACAATACAATTAAGGCAAACCCAGAATTCAGTCAATGAGAGACATCAGTTTTAAGTAAATCATCCCATGGAAACAGAGCTATTTGAAAATGCAGTGGCATCACTTACAGTACAGTGGGCAATTAGTTTTAATTAACTTCAAATTCTGACACATAGTTAAAAATCAGCTCTTCTAAGTGCCCAGCTAGAAAAGTGAAAGTTGGGGCATTTTGTTCTGCGAGAAAAAGCTATTACAAATACTATAATGATGCTATTCATACTTCTAGTATAAATTTTATGTGATCTTTTAAATTTTTTATGAAATAGTACTTTTGGAAGATGATCTTGTTCCATACCATAAGCTTTTGAATAACAGCACTATTTTCTAAGAAGGATAAATTGAAGTTTTAGAAGCAGTTTTGCATTCACTAACAATATCTGTTAATGAAGTCCAACATATTGTGATCTTTACCTGTCAGGCAGGAAAAAGCCAGGAGTTCTTGTAAGGTTATCAGAAATTATAGGCAGCTCTTGATCTTTTGATGAGTTAAAAGATCAAAATTTAACTTTTGAAAGTTAAATTCAGCACTTTAAATGTGATGTGTGTCTGTCACTATGGAAGCCCCAAGTACAAATGTTGTGGGAGGTGGGGGGGCTGATGTGCGTTACAGCTGCTCAGAGAAGCAAGAATGCCCTGTCACAGCCTGAGTCCACACATCCCTCTCCCCTGTGTATCCAGTCTGACTTTCAAAATATGAAACTTATTTCCATTATTAGTATTTTGAAGTAAGCGAAACCAGAGCTAGATACTTCTGCTGGTGTCAAGCAGCCTTTACTCCTTGAGTAATCTTCTTGATTTCCCTTGGGTTGTGAAGCAGCTTCTCACATGAGAAAGTTCAGAACCTTCTTGCTTGTCCCAGTTAAAATAATTTGTATGCTGAGCCATGCAGGTGAGGGCAAAGAGTATATTCATTTTCTCAGCTGCTAGGTGCCCAGGATGCTTGAGGAAGAATTCAGACAGAAAGAGCTGGTATTACTGAGATGAGAAGGCTGATACCACACAGTCACCTTCCCATTGTGTTCCTCTTGGATAGGATCACGCAGCAGCCCTGGGAGATGCTGATTTTCTGAGTCATTAAAACCTCTGCCTTTTCCTCCCTTACGTCTCCAGTGAGATTTTGAGATAACTATTTCTCAGGGCATTTTTTTTAACGACCAAAAAGCTGCTCTCCTGAGAGTTTAGGCTGGTGTTCCCAGCTCACAGCAGTCTCTGGGGGCCAGGATGGGACCTGGAACAGCTCTAGAGAGGGAGAAGTCTGATATGCTCTACACAGTGTAATCTCTAAATCAGCACATCAGGTCTGATCTCTGCCACAGGAGATAAGTCAAGGGGCTGAAGGATTTTTGGTCTGATACAAAACAATTGTTCTCACACTGTTGAAACACTGGAAAAACATGAGACAGTGACAGTATCTTCAGCATTGTCTATAGGATGTTTTCTCTTAACTAGTCTGTCCTGACTTGCTGGGTTGTCACACCAATTGTAATTCTACCATAGATCTTTAATTAGTTGGTGGTCTTATATTTTTTAAAAAAATTAGTGTTATGGTAGAGTTAATGGAGATGCTTTTCATGTATGATGGGGTTTTTTAAGGGGAAAAAAAAGTACCACAGGCACTTCTAATGTGTGCATTTCAATAGGTTGGTAAAGTGAAAAATATCCCTGAAATAATGAGGCAGCACAGGAATACTGCATTCTGACCATCAAAAAAGTCTGCACACATTTTTTTTTCTGTGTGCAGTACATGCAGCATGGGAAACAATTCATGGTGAGGCAGCATGATCCTTTCTCTTTGTGCTCAGTACTGGGAGGGAAGGAGAAGAGAAGGAAATGGGATCTAAACAAACAAAAAAACCAATGGTAGGCATAGACTGGTAATTTTTCTAATAGTTTCATTGGGTTCATCATTTAACAAGATGAGAAAATTTCAAGTAAAATCACTAGATATAATTTTCTAGCAGTGCTTTTTAGTCTTGGCATATTTATGAATATTTCATGCACAATTTTTTTACTATTAAGGTCTATATTTAAAATTTCATGCTCAGCTTTAAAGTTTGCTCTGACTTGAAATAGTCTTCAGATAATAAATTTAACTTCCTTAAAAGAAGAAACACCAGAAAATTATAAAACCCTGAGAAAGGAAACTAGTCTTAATTAAATGATTTTACACTTCTTTCGAGGCTGAGCGATTTTTAAATGAAAATCAGCACGTCATTTGGGCTCATCCCAATGACATAAATGTGTCCCTTAATTTTACTTCTGTCCTCTGAGTTCTTCAGGTGCTTCAGTGAAACATGTACCTTGAAGAACTGGACCTCCAAAGATTAAAAAAGGCTGTAAAGACTGGATTGCTGGCTTTCGTGGAATGGCTGAGACACAAACAGCAAAGCTCTCCTCTGGAAACCAAATTGGCAAGAGCAGACCTCGTGCCCATTAAGTCCCATTGGTGGAAAGTCCAGTTGGAGATGAGCTTATCTTAAACATAAGGGAATTAGCCCAGCTTCCATTTAAATCACTGGCACAGCTCCAGCTATATTCAAGCAGAGAAGGGCTGAGGCAGGAGGCACACAAAACCCTGTTTCTAGGCCTGATCCCAGCTTTTCTTACACAGCCAAAGCTCATGCTGAGTTCTGTGGTCACTTTAGCAGGATTAGGCTGAGCGGATTGTTTGGGCAGATTTATGTGGCCGTTCATTGTAAGAAGCACTGATACAGTTCTCAGTGATGTACGGTTGATAAATATTCATTTGTTAAAATACAAGACACCTGTTGACAAGGTAAACGGTGATCGTTCCAAGCAAATTGCTCAAGTGTGGTGGAATGTCGTGTACAATAATTGGCTAAACGGCCCTCGTGGAAACTGTAGCCCTGTTCCAGCAAAGCACTCAGGCGTGTGTTTGCCATTGAGCACCTGCCTACCTCCACTACAGCCACCCTGACTGCCCTGCTCTGTGTGGAGCGTGTGTTTTGGAGAAATGGGGGCTAAATTCCTTGGAGCCCACTGTATTGTGCCTGTGGTGGGTATTCCCAGTCCTCTGGGGGTTTGGGGATCACTTTGTAGGGACAGACACCTGAAGCGCCTGTCACTTTTCACTCGCTGGGTTTAAGCAGCACTCTTGGATGCTCAGTGGTGGCCAGAAGGTCCTCATTTGTCACCTAAGCAGTGTCAGGAGGTGTGACAGATAAGTGTCACCCCCGGGCTGCAAGGGCCAGCATTTACCTGTGGACTGTGTCTGTGCACATCACCTGGGGCTGCTCAGGTGATAACGACTGTCTCATTGTCACACCTCATTGATATGGATAAAATCATCGGCAAAAACATACACATGAGCACTGTTTGGAGGGTCTACTTTTTGTCCTTTGGAAGAGGGGGAAAAATAAAATTACAGCCTGAAAAATGTAACATGCCATCTTTATTTAATGCTTCTCAATATAGATATCACAAAATTATGAGAAATGTAAATGTTTCCTTATGTAATGAAGTAACCAGCATTACATGTATGCACATTCCAGTTCACTGAGTTTTCTGCTGGACACGGGAATAATTCTGGATCCTCAGCAGGATTTTGAGGCAAGGAGGGGAACTGGAGATGATGTAATGGACTGTCCTCTGCTAACAATATGAGCACCAATTAAAAAGTACAAATAAGTGAGATAACTTAAAAAATAGGTGATGAAAAGAACATTCATCATGTAAAGATGAGGCACTAAAACAAATCGTGTTAGAAAAGAACTAGAGATTTGAATTTGCCACCCACTGAAAACAATAGCAAAAACCCCCACTGAATTAAATGCCTCAAGCCCTTGCACAGGACTGATTCGATGCTATTCATAGAATAACATATATGCCAAATAATGCTGTTATTTGTCAAATAAATTATTTGTCAGATCCATCATCCTGCCATTTCTTTCTTTTCTGGCAGAACTCCCACTGAAGTCAACAGGGGTATTGTCTGAATAAAGTCTTTTAGGACTGGGCCGGAGGTTAAACAAAATGCAACTGGGGGCACCTTGTTCATCTTCCTTGGGTTCACAAACCCACATGCAGGACCATAGTTTGGCAGCTGGGGTACTGTGCCTTATGATGCTAATTTGTTCTGTCACTGATGCTGATTATTCCCTCATCTCTCTTTAATCTACCTGTTGCCACCTCGATTTGTTAACATGTGTGTGTAATGTCAGCCTTGCTGGCTGTACAACCTGTCTCGGTGTCCGTGGGCTCTGGATTTCCTGGGGGCCAGCCCTTTGGTGTGTTGGCTTGCTCCATCGTGTCCTGGGCTCCTGTGTGACCTTGGAAAACTGCAGGAAGAGCCAGGGACTGCAGCTCCAAACTGGGTGAGCAGAGGGCTTTCAACATGACTAGTTCTCTACTTTTGAATAAGAACCCTGATTATACAGCTGGTCTGTTCTTCCAGTTTGTTTTTACTCGTAGTTTACAAGTTAAATGGTCTACATCAGATCGTCTGAGGGGTTTATTCTCCCAAAGAAAAAAAAAAAGAAAAAAGAAAATTAATCTCTTGTTGTCTTGATAGGAACAAAGTTAATACAAGTAAATTGTTTAAAGGATTTGCGATCCTAGCTATTAAAATGCAACTCAGGCAACTCCAGCACTTGAGCTCAGCCTCTCATTACTACCTATGGGATGTATAATGGTTAAATTAGCTGCAGGTGGGCTCCCCTGCTGCTCCAGAAGCACATTAGAAGCATCTTGAGGGTTGCAAGTAACCTTCAAGAAATCAGACGTAACTGCCTCAAACAATAGTCATTCTTGTGGCTGGTAACGTGCTCCATATGCCTGAGAGGTGCTGTGCAAACGGGGCTCTTTGTGGGAGACTGCTTGGGTCTGGCGTCTCTGGAAGTTGAACGCTTTTGTGAAATGGAAAATATTCCCAGTTGTTGAGCACAGTTCTGTGCTCAAACGTGTGGTAAAGCACTTGACACCGAAGCTTGCTGCGGGCAGAGAAAAGATCGCAGACCACCTCTTGGAAGGTGGCGTGATCCCCAGGAGGGGACTGTGCCCCCAAACCACAGAGGGAACTGCTGCCGGCTTTGGTACAAACGAACACTTTATACTTGCATTTGGTGTATTAAGGAGATGTTTCCTGGGGTCAAGTTTCTATTCTGCGCGGGGACTGTTGGCTGGAGTTAACCCTCGACACACGAAGACCCTTCCGTGTCATTCGCTAGGAATTTCAGCATCGAAGCAAACCGTGAAGGAGCGCGCAACCCGCAGCGCTCGGGGCTTTACACCTGGCGCTGCGTTCGCTCCGTACCTGTTCCCGAGAGCCGCCAGCGCCCAGAGCGCATCTCCGGCGCCCGGCGCTGCCCCGGCCGGCTCCGCAGGAGCGCACCGCCGCGATGCTCGGCGCCCGCTCGGGCAGCGCCCCGCGGAGCCGCGCCCGGAGCGGGTCCCGGTCCCCGGCCGGCCGGGGCTCCCCGCCCTGCCCCCGGCCTGTCCCCGCCGCGCTCGGGGGAGCGGGGAGGGGCGGCGAGGGGCGGCGGCCGCTCCCGCCGAGGAGGAGCGCGGGCGGCGGGCGGGGGCAGCGCCGCCGGGACCGGCTGAGGGCCCGCGCCCCGCAGCGCTCGGGCCGCCCGCGGCCGTGGCCGGGCTGCGAGATGGCCGCCGGCGGGAGCCGCGCCGTCCTGGGGCTGTGGCTGCTGGCGGCGGGGCTGTGCGGCGCGGCGGCGGCGGGCAGGTCCCCCAGCTGCCACGAAGTGCGGACGGCGTTCCAGCTGCGGCAGATCGGGCCCCTCAAGCTGGTCCCCGACGTGCCCACGGCCGGTCAGTAGCGGCGGGAGGGTCGCGGGGCTGGGGGCCGGGGTCCCGGCGGGCTCGGGGGAGCCGGCTGAAAGAACTCGGCGCTGCCCGGGGAAGGAGAGCGGCGTGGCTCCTGAGCTGTTACACCGTGCAGGTGTTGCCTGTCGGTCCGGGCGGAGGGGTTTCCACGGCAGCGCTCCAGACCCCGTGCCGGGCACAGCACCGGCCGGTCCGGGCCGCTGCTTTGGGGCCACACGGGGCGTTCTCTGCGGGGTGGATTCGCTGTGAGTTCTGACCCGGGAAGAGTCGTCTTGCAGTGAGTTCGGGAGCGCTGTCATGGGGAAAGGCAGAGGTGACACCTTGGAGGGATACAGCCGGCAGAGAACTTGGCTTTCGCTTAGTTTAGCAGTAAGTCTGCCGCACTTGTGAAAGTTGATGAGCGGAGTGTTGTTCCCTTTTGCCTTTTCGCAGTTCGGGAACAATGCCTGACAGCGCTGAGAGGGGAAAGTAACACACTTTCTAGTATAAATAGTAAGAATAGACTCATTTTATTGCATATTCTACAACTAACCTGCTAAGGGGGCGAAGCGCTTCATAATTAAACTATCACGAGTATATCATATATCTAGATAATGAAGTCACATTCCTCACTTTTACATGTTTTCCAGTCTAAACAATTCAGCGAATCTGTTTAAAGAAAACGATTACAGGCATTGGAATAAAGAAGAGACTATCAATCTCCTAACACAATTTCAGCTACCTCGTGCCACTGCAGTTGCCTATAGATGTGTGGTGGTACAAGTTTCAATTTGGGTCATTGTTTTATTAGTTTTACTTCTGAGAAGAGTTCAATTCAGAGGCTGCAGAGTTTGATGGAAAGACGACTTGTCTTAGATGAGTCCTGGGTGTGTTTTCTGGCACGGGTTTGTGTCTCGGGGGTTAAACTTGATCGGCCACTGGGCTGCTCTCTGGCGGCTGTAATCCATTGAGGAGTGCTGGTGATCCTCACTTGGCGTGAGGAGGTGGAGATGACACAGCGGTGTAGAGTTACCTGTGGAGCAGGAATCGTCTGTCACGTTCTGGCAAGAAGAGATTTGCAGGAGTGGCGTTTTGAAGCTTGGTGTTACTGTTCTGTGCTGATAAAGGCAGATGGTGGTTGTTTTGGAGAGCTAGAGGAGAGGCAAAGCAAGACTTTTCACCCACTTTGATGGATGCTTAACACTCTCTCCTGAGCTCTTCCTGGAAGAAATTCCTAAAACTTCAAATTGATGCATTTACATTATTTATAAAACTCTAGTGCAGTAGAGGAAACTTTCTCAAAAAGTTGTCTACTTTCAGAAGGAAGGTGTAGGTCCTGTGATGCTGAAGAGAATCACAGAACCATGGAAGAGTTTGGGTTGGGAGGGACCTTAAAGCTCTTTTTGTTCCAACCCTCCTGCTGTGGAAAGGTTTCATTGTCTTCTTGTGTCCTGTCCAACTTCCCTGTTGAATAACAAGCTCTCAGAAAAGAAATGGCAAGAGAGAAGGTGAGGGAGGGTAATATGCTTTTAAATTTTAGCTCATAAAGGTTTCCTTTGAAGAGGGTTGGAGCAGAGCTGAGGAAAAGTGGTGTATATTGATCTTCCCTGTTCGTTGAGTATCACTCTGCTCCACCAAGGCTTGTGTGTTTTAATGATCCCTTGCTGGGCAGTAATGTCTCCTCTGTCTTGTGCCCTCTTTTAATTAAATACTGAAAGGTTTTCCAGCATTTTCATGGGCAGCTGTTATCAGTGAATATATCTTAATATACACACATTTCTCCTGACGTTGAGGCTTATTTTATTATGCATTTTAAAGCCACACAAATGTTGAAGCACACCCCCTGGAGATACGGGGTGTCAGCTGAAGAGGAGGAGTGGTGGCAGCTGGGGGTGACACTGGGGAGCAGCGTGCTGGGCTGAACTGAGCCCTGAGTGAAGTGCCAGGAGCTCATGTGTGCTTAGCCTGCCCTGGGGTGCTCCTCACTCACCTGCATGTTGATTTGGGCTTATTTTCTCTAAAAATGGAATTTTTGCAGTCCTGTTGTCTGTGTACTAGATATTTTCAGTCACCAAAGTGTTGAAAGCCCTTGGCTAATCTCAAGCCAGTGTTCATAGGCTAATACAACAAATCTGGCGGAAGTTAAAGTCTTAATGATTATTAGGTTCTCTGACCCTTTGGGAAAACCAGCAGCTGAGTCAAGGAGAGAGGCCCAGCCCAGTGCCTGGGGAGGTACTGACAGACAGACAGGTATCAGTTTTCTGTCTCTTACGGGTGGTGCCCGTTTCACCTGTAATCACATGAAATAGTTGGGAGAATTAGTAGCCTGCATCCTCCTGTGGCGTTAGCCGTGGTGGCAGTGCTGAAGCTTTCAGGTGGTGGATGTGGGATACAGCAGTGGGTCCTGGGTCTGACCTCACAGCGCCTGCTGGGCTGGGAGCTGCCTCCCAGTGCTCACCTGGTGTGCAGGTGAGATTGCTGAGGGCGTGGGAGAGAGCTGTCAGCATGGTCTGGAGTGAGGTGGAGAGTTCGGGCAGGACCTGCCAGCCTCCTGGAGAAAATGTAGTGGCAAGAGAAAGAGGAAGATTCCTAAAGGGAAAAAAAAAAAAAAAAAGGCTTTTGCTTTTAAGGTGTGATGTGCATCTGGCAGCAAGATGCTTGAAAATCATCACCTGAATGAGCTCTTAGAGATGAGGAGCAGTTTTCTTTGAAATTTCTCTTTTACAGCTTCCCCCGAAAGACATGAGTTATTTTTCTACTCTGAAGCCTTGTCCATTGATGAGTGCAGGGCCAAGGACACGTTTGGGTATGGGATGGATAAGACATCCAAACTGCAGACACCTTTAAATAGCAGATCTCCTTGGTCTGTCTGTAAGACTCTCTTCTTCTCTGGTGGAATCTGTGCTTCTCTGGTACCCTACTTTTTTGGAACAAATGGCATGTTTCAAGGGTAATTTGCTGCAAATAGCAAAGATTACTCAGGTAAAGGTATTCCTGCCTTGGCTGTGATCCACAGGAAGGGTTTTTTGTGCCTTCCCCAGACTGAGAAATGAGGTAATATGTCCCCGATGGTGTACTTTGATTATCACAGACAGAGCTGGGATGTTTTTGTAGGAGCTCCTTGTTTGACATTTTGATGAGAGAGGATTCTAAGCTGTCTCCAAGGGTGAAGGGCTGTGTTAATCCTGCCAGGGGACTAAGCCTTTGGTTCCAGGGAGTCTGGATAGCTCCAGCCTGCTGCCCTGTCGGGAATGGCTCCCAGCGGGGGCTGCCTTGGCCATACCTTGCGAGCCCTGGGTTGTGTTACAGCCTCCACTGTGCCCTGGCACGGGCTCCGGGAGGAGTTCCGGACACTCCTAGGTTTTTCTGGGACATGGAGCATGGTGGTGCCTGCCTGTCACTGCTTCCCAAGTTCTCAGGAGGAGAACTGAGTGAAGCCAGCTGAAGTCTGTGATGTGACGTGACCACGTTCAGGCAGTGAGTCGTAGCAGAAGCAGAATAAAAGTCCTCTTGTGATTCCGTCGGTAACTGTGTAACCACGAGAACGTCCTGCTCATGCACATATGCTCAGTTCTCCATCTGGCTTGTTGACTAGTGTCTGGGCGTGCAAAAACCCCAGTCTGTAAACATATGGTAAGTAGAGGGTGAAGAATTGGGTTGATTTCTGGAAGCATCGGAAATATGTCATTTGTGAAAGAATTTTAGGAACTCTTTACGTTATAATCATCTTGTAGAAGACTACCCAAGGGATGATTAGCTTTATCTTGTTGTACTACTGGCTTACAAAGAGCACAGAAGATGCCCAGGCTGTGCTCAGGAACTTGCTTCTGAAGGGCAGGTTTTGTTCCATTAAAAACTGCTCTATTCTCCTATGTCATCCTTAAATCAGCAGGAGTGTTCATTGCTGTGTATGTATTGAATATCCCATTGTAGAGGTGCACATGCATTAACAATTTATACATTTAAACTGTTTTACTTTCTGAATAATGACAAAGTCCTGGATTCCCACCAGGAGCCCCTTGCTGCATTAGACTGGGTCCCATCCCGCCCCAGTCTGTGGCACAGCTCCCGTGTGTGTTGAGAAAAGAGCATGAGCCAGGTCCCTATTTTGTCTGTGTCCAAGAATATCTATTAAATTGGCCATTTTCTTATGAAGTGGGTCATGCCACACTTTATTTTCCTTTTATTACTGCTCGGATTTCCTGCTTCCCTAATGAGAACACCCAGGTTCCCCTGGTAAAGGTGTAGTGCAGGGAGGCATTTTGCTTGCTGTGACATTCTGTCAGTGTCTGTTTTATGTCAGAGGAGACATGGACTTGCTGTATTGGCTCTGGGAAGTTTTTGCCCCCTCAGAGAGACTAAAACCTTCTGGTGTGAGCTGCAGTTTGCTGCACTTGGGTGTTCTGTCCACCTGCACATGTGGTTGTGTGGGACTGGCTTCAGTAGGGTGGATGAAGGGTCCAGCTGGGAGGAAGCATTGCTGCATGAGCACAGGCATAGGAACTATATAGAGTGGTTAAGGTTATTAAAAAAGACACAATAAATAGTCCTTTTTCCATGAGCTTCCTATTTCTTTTCAAAAAACCTGGTTATTACCCAGTGATTGTTAGTCCTCGGTATTACCTTGCAGCTTCTTACAGTGGAAGGTGTTTTCCCTGTTACACTTCGACTTTGCTTATTTATGAACGCACAGGCTCGGTGATATATATCACAAAGCGGGGGGAGATACCTTTTGGAGGGGTGGACTGGTCCACTGTGAGATGGATTCTTTGCCCATCTTTCTTCCTCTCTGAGTAGCCCAGAACAGTTGTGCCTCAGTTTCCCTGTCTACAGGCTGCACCATGGTGTATTACTGTGAGCAGCTTTATTGCTGCAAACCCCCCATGAAAGATTACAGCCAGAAAATATCACTGAGCTATACATTCACTTCTTTAGGCTGTCTTCCATTTAATTCTTTCCTTAGGGGAGGGAGAACACTAGAAGTGACGCGGGTTTCTGAACTGAACCTGAACCTGAAAGCTGTCCTTGCTCCACTTCTCTCATCCAGCCTCTGAGGAGTCAGGGGCTGTGGTCTCTGCTTGCTGAAATAGCTGTTCTGAGTAGAAGGAAAGCTTTGCTTTTGCAGCCTGCAGCTCCTCTGGAGTAAGGATCCTTCCTGCATTAATCTTTTCAGGATTTTATGGCACTCTTCAGGCTCAGACTGTCACCAGAAGTGTTAAGCTGAAGCTGGTGGTGACTGTGGATACAGGGAAGGTCTCGCCAGCAGTAACATCTTTTTTCCCCTTCTTTTCCCATGCCTTAAATTTCTGTTTGACGCAGGACCAGCTGCCCACTCTGTAATGCCCTCTTGGGAGTAATCTACAGGCAGAAAAAATGTGTTTAAACTTACTTAATGCCTCATAAAGATGGAATTGCCATTCCACTGCCAGATGGAAACCTGTAGTTTTCATATCCATGAGCCCAAAAAAACATTGTCCTTGGTGACTTGCATGAGCATTTGGTCCAGGTGAGAAGAAAAATGACTTTGTCACTCAGATCAACCTTTCCTGTAAATGTCTTGGGAAGGTATCCAAAAGTCAGCAGAGAACCTGCTCTCTCCCAGCACGCAATCTTCTTGTCAGACTGAGTCAAGTATTGCTACAATTCACGTGGTCTGTTCATTCTCTGAGAAATCTCTGCTGATAAGAGTATGTAAGGATTTTTATTTTTAATGGTCAGCTCAAGATTTGCTGATTCTGGAGTGGAACTGGACCTTGGGATGGAAAACAAACTTAGTAAGAAATGACTCATCCTAAAATACTGTCGGCTCCCAAGAGCTGCCTCTGGGATACCTTATGGGGCCTCTGAAGTTTTGCTACCAGATTGTTATCAGAAAAATAATAGAAAGATAATGTTCCCACAGCCCCACACCAGTGTGGCAGGTCTGAGCACACAGTTCTTAACCAAAGGGCAGTATTAATGAAAAGGCACTAATGTGATAAGTGGAAACAAAGTTGGCATGGTAATTGTTATATAAATCAATAAAATAGATCAAAATAAATCAGAGCTTTTATAAGGATTAATCATGAAAAATGTCGTAGCCTGAGGATCTGTAAAAAGCAAGGATATGTGTAAAATGTACCCTGGGTGGTGAAATGGTTTTGCTTTTAAATGGTATAAAACAAGAGTTCCAAATACTGTAAAGTCTTTGTAATTGAATCTTTGTCCCATGAAAGCATAAAATGGCATGATAAAGAGGCATATGTTTAATAATAGTTCAAATGCATACTCAACACATACCAGTTTAGAGCACAGCTTTTGCTTCTAGGCGAAAATACAAATTTTGATGGATCAGAGTCAATTCCCAGACAGCAGCCAGACCTGTGACAAAATTTATATGGAGTGTATCAATCTGTTGATTAGATATCAGTATTTAAGATGATAGGTTCCTCCTCATATCCATGAAGATCTATTTAAAGGTATTTGCTTTGTTCACATACAGGGAACTTCTGAGCAGCACCAATGGATGCAATAAAGCATTTAGCTAATATTTAATGATTTATCCTAAGGATGGAATAAAGGGACACAAGACTGTTTAAATGTTCTGCCAAGCAGTTGGGATTTAGTGTTTGAAGGCAGTATATTATTTGATGGTAGAACATTCCATATTTCTTCACAGTATCTTCTGTTCAGATGCACAAAAATAACCAGAGACTCAAGCTGAGAGCTGGGTGCACAGGATTCCCTAGCACAGGCTGAGGAGGACAAGGTTTTTCCCTGTTTTGTGGTCTGCAGCTCCAGGTGTGCTGGAGGCTGGACCCTGAGGTGTGGAGCTGCCTGTGCTGTGTGTGGAGCAGCCAGAGCAGGGCTGTGCCAACCTGCTCTGATGCTTCTTTATGGCTGCATTTTGTCCCTTAAGCACAGCTCAATATTCTTTATGGCAGTGTTGGTGATGGCACAATGAGCCCTTTGTGTCTGAGCTGTGTAGCAGCTCTGCTCTGTCAGACCACCCTGTCAAAGGATCACGTTTGCCTCCCTGTGTCAGGGTGTGAGATAGAACTTTGCTAACTCCATGCTGAGTCCAGCTTGTGGTGGGTGATGGCAGGTGAAGCTCCACAGCTCAGTGGGGTGGCACCCAGAGGATCCCTCTGGGTCAGCAGTGGTCACTTCTGTCCCAGGTGCTGCCCACAGGCTGACCCTGGCACTCTGACAGATGAGTTTTATGGATTGTTGGCCTGTCCTGGAGCCCCTTGGGGCTCTGGGCCAGTGTACAGCACCGAGCAGCTCAGCAGTGTTACACAAATGATTTATGATGGAGCAGTCACAACCTTGCCTTCTCTTGTGGATGCACACTATGCATACACTTCCAGGAGGAAAAAAAAAATCTATCTATTTTAGTCTTTTCAGTACATCAGTTTTAAAGGAGGGTTATTAATTACCTTCTTAGTGTATTCATACATGCATGATTAATGAGTAAAGTTTTAACTTGTGAAATTTCACAGCACAAGCTGGAAGAGTACAGAAAGAAATTAAGACAATGGGGGAATTTTGAGTATCTCAGATGAGACCATTACATTTACTTTGTGGGCTCAGAAGTCTCAGGGGAGTATAATTGGTACACATCCTTGGATTCTGTCTTGCATTTTGAATAGCTAAAATATAGAAATAAAGAGCAAGTGTGGCCAGGCAATTGCAGAGGAACTTCAGACCTGTAGAGGACAAAATGATTCCCCTGGAAGTTGTCTTTCCTCTCTTTTCTTTTGAAGTGTAGTTCTATGATTCTGTGCCGTATTCTGCCTTTCTCTGCTCTTACTGTCCATTAATACTGATGGCCAACATATATATCTACTTAAATTTTATATATAGGTAGATTTTTTTTTTTTTTTGTCTTCTGATGAGTCTACTTGCTTCCTGGTGTCATGGTCTTTGCCTCTGCAGAGTTCTTCCATCCCATGGTGGATGTGAGAGGGTCTTGGAGCCCATCCTCCTGTGAGGAGCTGCCTGTGACAAAGAGCCCCCGGGCAGACCACTGTCACCTCCTTTAAAAACAAATGAGAGACAAATTTCAGAGAGCTGCGCTTGCAAACCTGACAATATCAGCTAGGTCATGGTAGCTTTGTTTGGCAGCTAGTTAAATTGGATAGTTGGGCACATCCCTAGATGTTAATGGTTAAATGTATTCATTGTTCCAACAAGGCCCCTATTCATAAGGGGACTATTCTGTGCTCGTTATGCATGCATAATTCCCATTAATGCTCCTGGGGGTTAAGGGTGTATAGTGAGGGGGAAAATGAAGCTGGTGTTTACATACCCATGTTTGCACTCAGAGAAGAGGTTTTGTAACACGGGAGAAACTGATTGTGTTTCCACAGATCCCTTACCTTTAAGGAAAACTTTAAATCTTTGCTTTGAAGAGGGAGTGAAAATAGGAGAGAAAGTGACACTTGCATAAGCACCTACTACCTTGCACACCATACTTTGTCAATGATCAGAAATGTTACACCAGTGCCATTCTTGCAGAAGCTTTTGAAAGTAACAAAATGCTTGGAAATTCAGGGGACTTATTTGGGTATCAAAACAATGACTCCAAATCTTGAACTTCTGGCAAAAAAAACCAAACCAACTTTTGCAAACTTTTGACTCACCATTAATCAGGGTGATGAGATTTTCTGATTTATTATACAATATGAGTGTTTCCATAGAAAACCTTCAGATTAAGATTCCTCACTCTTAGGTGCACATCAAAGTGGTGTAAAAGCCATAAAGAAGCTCAGCACTGCCTAAGAAAGCCTTTCAAGTTCCAGCAAGTGCTTGAACTACTGAAGGTTTTGAAGTGCTCTAATCTCTGACATGGGTGACGTGCTAGGCTAGCACTTTTTTGTTTTGTCACAAATCATCCATGCACGTAGTGCAAAGGGACCCTGACAAAGTCATTTTACTTTTGAAAAGGGCTGCTTTTTTTTTCCTACCATTATGTCTCCCATTCACATCTACATGTTTGCTTCCACTTTGTTCAGGTCTAAGTAGCAGGGCATTTGCATAGTCTTCCCTTTGTTCTGGGTAAATATGGAGTAAAATGAGCAAGATCCGTGCTGTGAAATTAAAGCTCTACTCTTGAGAGATCTTAAGGGCCAAATCCTCACAAAAGTTACAGCAACGTAGTGCCAAAGGAGCTGGTGTCCAGGAACAGCTTGCTCTGGGTGTTTGTGCTAGGAAATGTGAATAAAGGGAGACTAATCTGTTGAAAACTGGATGTAATTAGAAAAATACACTGCTGAGAGCTGCTGAAAGATTAGAATAACAGAAAATAGTACTGAAAGAGACCTGAAGTGATCATCTGGTCCATTCCCTCTACTTGTGGCCAGAATAAACTGTTTAAATCAGTGAGAGAAGATCACAGCCTTTTTTGTCTGTTTGTTCCAGTGCTTAATTACCCTACTGCATTTTTTCCTAGTGCAAACCCTAACTCTTCCTTGCTAAAGTACAGTGTATCCTAGTCTTAGGACCTTTCTCTTTCCAGTAACACTTATGTGACAACTGCTCTGGTTTGTTCTGCTGTGAAACAATGCTCTGTGCTTTTGCACTGGTCCCAGAGCAATAAGCTTGTTGGTGTAAATGAATCTAAACTAAATTTGGGTCCCATGCACCTGGAATGAATGAAGTGAATTCCAGATGTGGTGACTCACTGAGGATTATAATTGGTGTTTGAGCCCTAAGAATAGGTTTCCTCCTCCTTTATAAGTTTGAGTATTGTGAAGAGGGAGCAAACACAGAGTGGGGGGGTATCAAATTCCATGATCAGGAAGGCAAAATAACAAATCCACAGATCTGCCATGTAGGGGTAGACATGAGCACGCAGAAAAAGCAGTTTTAAAGTCGCAAGGCTGCCAGTGGGAAACTGCATTGTTGTAGAAAGGCAGCATGGGGATACCTGGAGACATATGAGGCATTTGCTCCTAATTAAATAAAATACCCTAGGTTTTGCTGGTGGTAGTTAGTTCACTGTGTTGCAGGTGTGTAGGCAAGGTGGCAGTTAGGCTACTGAAAACAGAGGACAGTGATCAAGATTTTAAGTCTTGCAAATAGACAGGAGATTTCCAGAACATATCTGAGTATCTCTAATTTTTCAGCTTTGAAGGGAGCTCTGGTCCCTAACCATCTGTTTTTCAGTGTTTCACTGTTTTGGGGTGGTAATTCTTGTGCAGTGTTTTATTGTTACTGATGTAGGGAAGTTATTCTTCATGGCTGAAAATGGCTCAAAGATGAGGGTTAAGTTTATGTCCCAGGTGGATTTGGTCTTGCTCCAGATCCCTCTAATCCAGTCCTGTGCTACCAGCAGTGTAGCATCCTTGGCATGATGCTGTGCCCAAATTCCAATCATTTTCTGCTGTTCTCGGTCAGAGCTTGTGTCTTGCCTCCCCAGAGCCCTTCTGTCTGTCTGCAGAGTGCTGCATGGCTGGGCTTTAAATGGCTTGTCCTGGGAGTCTCTCAGAGGGTGAAATCATGGAATGGTTTGGAAAGATCATCTTGTTCCAGCCCAGGGACTCTTTCCGCCAGACCAGGTTGCTCCAAGCCCTGTCCGGCCTGGCTTTGAACACTTTCAAGGATGGTACATCCATAACTTCTCTGGGTAACCTGTGCCAGGGCCTCACCACCCTTACAGCAGAGAATATCTTACTGATACCTGATCTAAACCCACTCTGAGTTTGAATCTACTCCCCCTTGTCCTGCCATTCCATGCTCTTGGCAATAATTGCTCTCCATTTTTTTGGGAAGTTCCTCTCGGGTACTGGAAGGCTGTAATTAGATCACCCTGAACCCTTTCCTTCTGCAGGCTGAACCATTGCAGTTCACTCAGGCTCTCAGTGTAGGAGAGGTGCTGCATCCCTCTAATCAAACCTCAAACCATTATGTCCTGTGTTCCTGCTCCATTGTCCTTCCGTAAGGAAACACAAAAAAGTGGGAGCTGGAAGGCTGGAGGGATGTTTTTAGAAGCAGGGGCTTGCTGAGTGATACCTGGGGAAGAGCACCCGGGGGTTTGCATGGTTGCCTTGTGATGGTGGTGAAAATATTCCCTGCCTGCAGCTCTCAGCAGGGTCCAGCTTTGGGAAGCACAGTGTTCCTTCTCTGTTTACAGGGGTGGTTAAAAGGAGTGCTGTAATGAGTGTGAAGGCAAGGGAACAAAGCAGATGTAGAAAAACCACTGGCTTCTCAAAACGGAGTAAGGCTTTTAAAAAAATGAATTGGAAACACAGCTCTCAGAGAAAGGCTTTCAAACTTCTGCTCAGAGCAGACTTGGCTTTAATCTCCTAATCTAAGTTTTGAAGTTTGGGAAAAAATATATCTGTTACCATTCAGAGCAGCCCAAAGTTGTGTTTGGCTAAAGCATTGCATTTTCAGTTTCAAACTGCAATAATCAAATTTACTCTTTCTAATCTGGTTTGCCTTAGATATGTCAGGAAATCTAAACATTTGCATTCCCCAAAAAGCAGCTGCGGTTTGGCTGTACCTGCTTGGGATCTAAAGCTTACTGGGAGCTTCCCCCTTGCTGGTAACAGACCTGCTGTGCCTTCTGTGATCGAAATAAACCCCAACAAGGATGAAAAGTGTCAGTGTCATTTGTTGGCAGGGCTGTTGGCTTCGTTTTGGGAAGTTTGTTCTAAGTCACTCTCACAGGTGCCAAAACATGAGCTGGGCAGCACGGGCTGCCTGGGGCCAGCTCTGTCAGCTTGGCTGCTGTGTCTGTGCCATCCCCTGCCCGCCCCTGGCTTTTCCCAGGGTGGATTGAGCACAGCCTGTCCCCGTGTCCAGCCGGCTCCTGGCAGCTCTGTGACACTGGGGCTGTGCTGGCCACCCAGAGCCCCAGCAGTGCTGCAGCAGTGGAGCAGCACGACCGAGAGGGGAAGGATGATCACTTCAGTGTGCTCAGAAGGTGCCTCGGCGGAGTGATGTCAGGGAAGAAACATGATTTCTTCATTTATCTAACAGGTGCACAGAGTGCAAATCAAAAGCAGGTCTTAGGGAAACACTGAATGTGAACATAGCAGTCTCCACTAGGACTTGCTTACTGCTCTAAGCAAATTAATGGAAGGAATCTTCCTCTTTTCCATGTCTGAAATGAAGTGTGGAGCCTAAGGGGCTGGCCTGAGGTCAGGTGTACATTTTGAAAGTTGTCTGTTTGTGGCCTCAGCTTAAAAGCTTCTAATTTAGAGCATCTTCCTGCCTCTTCTCGGCCCTTGGGAAGCAGCATCTGTTTCAGAGGCCATTATCCTGGCTCAAAAAGTGCAGAAAGATAAAGGTTTTCCTGCTGAACACACTGCTGGGGTCCTGGGGAGGCTGGTGGAGTGTGTCCTGAGCAGAGAGCTTGGCTGCTTTCTAGCTTAGGGATGTGGCTGGTCGCCAGGAATCGGGAAATGGCCCCTTCAGGTGAGATTTCATTGTGGACACTCTGTAAGTCTCCAATTCTTCGTTCCTTATCTGCTCCTGGTACAATCAGAACATCCTCCATGGTCTAGGCAGACAGAACAAAGCAAAGCCAAAACAAATGAGGAAGGGCAGAGGGCCAGTCCTATCCTAAGCACCTCCATGTCCTTAGGGGGAAATACTGTTGTGGCCCTTAATTTCCTGGGGGTTAGATGGACTTGGCTAGCAGGCCCTCGCTGCTCTTTACACCAATGGATGCTGTCACCAACTCTGTGATGTCGGAGTTTTAGCTGCTGATGTGTTTGGCGTTTTAGCTGCTTCACCTTCCATTGGTTTTCACTGAATGGATGCAGCTAAAAATCACAAACACTCGTCTGAAATCAAATGCAAGTTACTCTAAGGTAATTAAAGCATTTCAAAATCATAAGTCTTTGTAGGTTCATTTTTCTGTAATTTTAGTTTTTCTTACTAAGGGCAGGTTTTCTTGGGTTTCCTGGCTGTGATCCCTGTTCCAGGATCTACTCAAGAGTTTGACCCAAAGTTTTCTGGGTACAGAGCTGTGTTAATCTCAAACTGCTACATCCCCACAAGAAGTCCAGCACAGTGCTGTGTCTGACTGCATTTCATTGTATTTTGTATTTTGATGTGTATTTTGATGCCACTGGGTGTCTCCATTGACATCAGGGGGTGCTGAACCAAGCTTTCTGATATTTTTACCTTTCCTCTTTCCTGCACATGTGGTCTGATGTGGGAGAAGTGATCTGAGCATAAATCTAGGTTCAGCCAAGAGCATTAAAAACAGGCTCCTGGCATCTTGTGTGTGACCTGTGGGGCTATGAGCTGGTTTCTCTGCAGGGTTATGCTGCATGAGTGTTCCTCTGCAGTTACTGTTGTGTGTGGGGCTTTTCCCTGTCTCTCCTGCTGTGGGATGCCTCCCAACGCTTGTGGGTCCAACTGGAGGCATCAAATTCCAGTGTGACAGCAGTGACAGCAGTGGCATTGTCTGCATAAGGAACCACAGAGAGGGAATGAGACGCAGAGACCTTGTGATGCTGTAGTCCTGCTGCAGCCTGTTTTAATTAATTACTGTGTCATGGGTGATGAAGTTGAAGAATTTGCCCTGGTGAGGGGTGTCTTGTCTAGTAAGCACTTGCTTAGTTTTGGTTCAGCTCTTTTGTGTAAATAGGATTGAGTGTAGGGTGCTTTTCTTAAAATTCTTGGGTATTTCACCTAGGATTTTATAGTTTTCCTCTTTCTTCTCCCTAAAAATAAAAGTGAGTATGGGATCCTAAAAAATCTGTTCAAATAGTGATAAAAACACTATTGAAATCAGCCATTTCTCATTCTTAAGTCATACACAAAAATGAAGTTACGGGCTTACAGGACAAGCTCATTGAAAGCAGTATGGATTTGAGTTTTAAAGTTAGTACTTGAGCAAGACTAGTAGATATTTTTAAAGAAGAGGAAACAGCTCTCTGAGCACTTGGCTTCATGTATGGTTTTCAAGTCAGATGGCAAAACCAGAAGTACTCAGATTTTGGGGGGAAAGGGAGTATTGAGGAGTTGCTATTCTTGTCCTCTCAATTACTGTTCTTGCAGTTTCCCTTTCTGAGGCTGTGGCCCAAATGTTCAATTCCCCTTGGTTCCTTTAGATTTAGCTTTGCTTTTGTTTCATCTTCCAGTCTAGACTTCTTACAGATTTTTATGTTGACTGATAAAATGAAGGGGAATAGGAAATACATTTTATTGTGAACCTGTCAATATCTTCAAAATTTTCTGTGCTTTGCCACCTTATATGGAATAAGCATATATGGAATAAGCAATAAGAATATAAGCATATTAGGAAGTAGTTCCTATTAAAAGGTTGGTAAAACAGTTGTTAATGTCTGAGTTATCATTAGGGTTTGAAGTTGAGATAAATGAGGTGATTCACACCTCTCATAAAGAATTTTATGTCCTCCCTGTAGGACTAGATAGGCAGGCTGTGTGATTTGCATTCAGAAGGTGTTATTTCCCTAACTGTACAGGGCTACAAACCTAATTCTTTCATTTAAACACAATTCAGTTTTGTTGTAAACTGTGTTCCACTTTAGGCTTTCCACCTCTTGTGGTTTCTGTGACTCATTCTTCAGATAAGGCAGGGTTCTGTGGCAGTGAAATGCTGTCTCCTCTGGAGAGCAGAAATGCAGCTGTTAGTTCATTGTTGTCCTTGGATGATAGGGAGTAGGCAGATTTACTGGACTCTCCTAGAAAATATTTTGAATACATTTATGATTTTGTGGTGGTGGTGGAGAAAATGTATGGGATGTACTGTTTGCAATCTGATGAAACATAATGAAAGATGAGTCATAATAGACTCTAAATGAATGAAAGTTCTTGTAACTTTTCTCTCACCTCTGCATTCAGTTATACATGTTGTCCCAGGAAAATGGAGGAAGGAGTTGGTGTTGCAGTAAGTGTAGAAACCCCCCTGCTGAAGATCCACTGGTCTCTACCACCCTAAATTGTTTTATAATGTACTTCATGTGCATCAGTCTTCATGCTTTTGTATCAACTCTAGGAGAAAAAGGATGGATCTTTGACAGTGCAGATCTCTTGAATTTGCATGTATGTGCAGTTAGCAACTCTTTAGCAGTCACAGTCCTGCTGCCTCCCAGACAGATCCACATCCAAAGAATGCCTCACTTAGCAGTGGGCTCGGGGGGAGTTATTAAATGTAATCAGCATTAGAGAATTCATCAGCCATCTGAAGAAGTGCAAGGCATGGAGCAATGGCCACAGTGCATCCCTGGGCATGGCAGGCAGTGCCTGCCTGCTGCACCTGCATGTACCAGGCTGAGTCTCTCCTCAGATGCTCAGCTCTTCAATTAAGAGTTTACTGGGAAATTCTGTCAGGTGCCTTTTGTGCTTTCCTACTGACATTTGGGTGGTTCTGAGATTAGGATTGGTGTGGGGAAGACCCAGAGGGAGAGGGTAGTGAACTGTGGGAAGTTTATCACTCTTTGTTCCTTCAAGAGTCTGTTTACCAGCATTGGCATTTTGGTTGTTTGGCATTTATGCCAAAGATGCATCTTCCAACACTCTACTGACAATCAGGCTGTTCTGGGAAACACTGGAAAATCTCCAGTTGTAGGTGCTTTGTAGATGTGTTACAGGACTTTTTATTCCTGTGTGTGACTTCCATCCCCTGTGCCTCCTGCCAGAGGTCTGGTAACAGGCATGAGGCAAGGAGCAGTGACTGCAGCTGCCTTCTTGGCTCTTTGCCTTCAGCCTTCTGGGTACAGCCACACTTTCTAAGGAACAGCCTGGAAAATTGAGGATGAGTGACATGTGTCCAGCTGCTCTGCTGCTCCAGGATGTCCCACAGGTGTGCAAAAAACTGGGGGGAGCTGAGGGGTCAGGGCAGGATCAATAGGTGGGAATCTTGTCTGAGGAGAGGGACTTTGAGGAGTGGAGGGAGTGCCTGGTTTCTGCCTGTGCAGGTTCCAGTGAGTTGCAGGGACATTTGGTTTAGGGAACTCAGATGCTTTCTTTGCTCATCGGGTCCAGGCACAAGCCAAGTTCTGTGGGGCACAAGCCAAGGTGAAAATCCTACCAGGCAGTGACCTATGGGGTAGGGCAGAAGGTGCTTTGGAAACTACACCAAAAATCAGAATACAAGAGCAGTGAGAACCAGACAAACAGCGGAGGGAAATGGGAAAAACTTGAACAAAATGCACCTAGCAACAGGCCTAACAACATTTCATTGTGCAGATGCTGCCCTTAAGAGCTGTGTATTTGGAAGAGTTCCTGCTCTGGAAGCAGACCAGGGCTGGTGCCTGATGGGCTCCAGCTGCCCTGCAAGCTGTGGCACTTGCTGATGCTGCCAGCTCTCTGGAGTCATGACATTTACTGCTTCTTGCTGTTTCCCTTCTGTCCCACTCCAGGTTTCCAGCATCTTTAGAACTGCAGGTTTAATTCCAGTGCAATCAAGTGGTTCTTCCATTTTGTTTGGTTTCATACTTTTATTTTTGGTGTCTACTCAAGAACTCTTTTGTCAAGTCCAATAGCTTGCATTTGCTCAAGTTGGAAGTAGCTACACTTGCTAGTAGTTAGTTATGTTGGTAGGTTATTTAAGCTGTGCTTGAGAGAACTTGAGGTGTTCAGCCTTTTAGCTCAGACAGTCTTTTAGCCTTGATTGTTTCAACTGGAATAGCACATCTGCTCATAGCCTTAGTCATGACTCAGTGTATTTCAAAAGACCAGTGAGAATGCAAAGTCTGCTGAGCAAGATCAACAGGATCTCTGTTAATGGACATCATGAAAGAAGGGGTTGGGGGAAAGGAAATTTTCATAACTTGTGTTTTCCAAAGGGCACTTGTAAGGTTTCAGGCTGGGTGTATGCATGTTGTCAAGTTGCTTGTAGATGGATGGGACGAATTCAGGCTCTGCTTTGGTATTTCATGAGCTTTTTGCTTTCAAGGGACCGTTTATTGTGCTGCTTGTGTGATCTTTACATTAAAGCTGATAGTAGGATTATTTTAACACATAAGAGGAAAGACTTAGATTGGAAAGTTCTTTCTGCCTAGTCAGAAAATGTGTGTGGGAGGAAAAGACAGTAGACTCTGCTCCCTGGGGCTTACCTGGCTTTTACCCTTAGTCCAGAGAGCAGGTTTATTGAGTTAGCTGCTATTTTATGTCCCAGAGCACTTGTTTGTTGATTTTTGTGCTAATTCCTGGCACTGCTTCAAGCATAATAACTACTATATTTTACACACTGACAGATCAAATAGGAGCTGTTTGACTCTGCACATGTCGAATTGATGACTTGAAGATACTTTGCTTGTCTTTCCAGCTGAAGACATTTTATTGCTTGCAGTGGGCCAGAGCTGTGCTCTCTGCTAGGTGAGGGTGGCCAGTGGGTGAGTTTCTTGCCAGCAGTCTTGAGGTGAAGGTGGTGATGGTTTCAGCACTGCTGGAGCACAAGAGCTGCATGAAAAAAGACCCTCCCAGACCTGGGGCAGCCTACAGTGGCTGGATTGCCTTTCCTTGGTGTGGCCTCTGCTCGTGCCCCAAGTATTGCAGGGGCAGCCCTGGTTGGAAATAGCTCCTTTTTCATTTGATTTGGCCTCCTCCCCTGAATGAGTTTGTGTTTAATTGCTGAGTTTTCCTCAGGCTGAGGCAGCAGCTCTACCAGACAGATGAGTCTCAAGGAGGATGAAGTGTTGGCTCCTGTTCAGCTGGGCCAGACACAATGCAAGGTACTTTTGGCACCTTTCTCTGTGTTACTAAGGCATAATCAGTCTTGGAGTCTTGGAAGATATTTGAACAACATTAAAATCTTGGGCTTTGGACTAAAGCTTTGTTTGGAAATACTGTTGAAACATTTGTCAAAATACAAAGGCAAAAACTGTCAGAAGACAGATTGCACTGAGCTCACCCTCTGATCATGCTTGCTCAGGACTCTTCTGTGCAGTGGAAATTAGAGGATCAGCTTGTTTGAAAAAAAAAATACAAATCAGCTTTTCTGAAAAAGTTGATGCAGGTAGATGAGTTAGTGTTAAGTTTGGTTTCTGGCTTCAGAGTATGGCTTTTACAGTGTGTGTAGCATTTTAAAGACAGAACTGTTAAACTACATGGTCGGCTAACAAAATGAGTATATATTCAGCTTTTGAAAGAAGTGAATTTTGTTTGCTAAACAGGCCTCTCTGCTTTTGGGAAATGATACTGATTCAGCTAGTTTTAATGACCAAAATCTTTGATTTTATTTGTAACAAAGCTCATAATGAAGTCCCAAACTTTTTGATTCAAAATAAAAAGTTCTCCGAGCAACACATAACAAAATACTCCAGGGTTGATTTTGATAGAGCTGACCAGATGATGTCAGGTAAGGATGCATGGTTTTCTGTGCATTTAACACCTAAAGGAATCTGTAACAGTGACAGGGAAGTGTCTGAAGGTGATGCCTTTGGCATGCATTAATTGCTTTGGGGTTGCACAGTAGTTTTCAACAGGGATCACCGATGCATTCCAAAACACACATGCTTTAGACTCAGGTACTTTTTTTCCTGCGCTTCTGAATGTGACTTTTTCACAGTGGAGCAAGATACTTTCTCCTGTTTTTTATAATAACAGCAAGGGTTTAAAGTCTGTAGTTTTTCTCACTTTAAAAAATAAGCTGAGCTACAGTTTAAACCAGTTCTCAAGGGAAAAAGACTTGAATAGAAAAATAATGTACATAATCAGCACAGTAATCCTTACATCTGATCTGAAGCAGAAAATTAATTTGTTTTAGGAAAGCTATAAAGCTTTTGGAATGGAAGCCCAGGCATGTAGAGTTGAAAGTGTTCTGCTCTGTCAGTAAGTTAATGCATCAGAAAATGAAATAGAGAGGTGCCTTGGATGCAGGTGCTCTGCATCTGGCACAGAGTCTAGCAGAGGGCTCCCTTCATGATCAGGGGCTGGAGCATGTGGGAAGAGAGAGTTGGGTTTGTTCAGTTGTAGGAAGATTAAGATTAAGGGAGGCCCTACTCCTGTTTTCAGCTGCCTTTTGGGAGGAAGTTGAGAAGGTGGAATCAGCTTCTTGTAGGTACGTGGCTGTGCGCTGAAAACCCACAGATGTGAGATGGAACATGGGGAATTATCTTCAGACAGAAATTTTAAATTTACTTATTTTACCATGAGTGTAGTGAAATACCGAAACAGGTTCTGAGAGGTTGTGGCATTGTTCATCTTTGTAGATGAAACTTGACTGGATGAAGCTCTTATGTAGTTAGGTCTGCTTTAAGGAGGAGGTTGAGGTAGAGGCTTCTCCCAAATTACTGATTAGGAAATGAGAGGCAGCTTGGGGAAAGCTGGTAAGCAAGTCCTAGAGGGAAATGAGCTGAGTTAAATCCTGAAATGATGCTGTTGGTAACTTCTCTCTTTCAGGACTGGTGCTTTCTGTCTGGTGTATTGAATGTCTTTGTTCCTTAAGAAAAGGGAGATGTTTGCCCTTGAGGCTGTGTTCCGTGGCTGGTGGGCAGCACACTCTGAGCAGGGCTAGTGGGCTGCCCAGCCCCTTGGCCACCCCTCTGTCACTGGAGAGGGTCTTCTTCATCAAGATGAAAGAGATGAGATAAACTAAAATTAGTATCAGGGTTATTAGAGACATTAAGATATTACTAATGAGTTCTAATTTAATCTCGGCACCCAGGCATGTATAGCAGTGAAACCTTTTATTAGGTTTCTATAATTGTGTTAAAAGTGATACCCTGAGGCTAATAGTGGAGCAAATGAAATTGCCAGGCTGTGTGCATGACAGCAGTGACCTGACAGTCCTGTGAGGAGAGCAGCACTTGCTGGGCTTTCAGTGCTCTGTGTTTTACATCAGGCTCCTGAACTGTCAGGGGCTTAGTGCTGTTTCTATTTAAGAGTGCCTTCTGTGCCATTTTGGCTCTGGACCAGCAAATCCCAGTCTTGAGGCTCCTGGAGCATAGCTCCAGGGTGATAGCTGGGTGGGGGATCCCAGAGTGCAGTTCCAGCTGAGATAACTGTGTCCTTGGAGCTTTCTGGAGCAGAGGCAGGTTCCTGTGTGCCCCGGTTCCGAGCGGAGTGCCAGGGCCAGCACAAGTCAGCGTGGAGCACCTGGGATTTCAAACCTTTCTGCATACAGGTCTGAGCTGTGCAAAACCCTGTCAGACAGAACTGCAGAGGGCTGCTGTAAGGAGAAATGCTCTGGATATCAGCAGATGCTGAGCAGCATTCACAGCCCCTCTGCTCGGACCCGTCTGTGTGTGACCGAGCTGCTCCGCAGTCTGTGTTACCATTTCCCCCATGCTTTGGTGGTGCCAGCTCAGAGCAGTGGTCCTTCCCTGACCCCCAGCTCCCTGTGACATGACAAACGTGCTCAGGGGGTGAGCTGGATCGGGGAACCCGTCCAAGTTAAAATGGTCCTGTCCAAGGAGCTAATTTTGCCCTGGCCAGGGAGTCTGGCAGCGGGGCACGGAGCAGCGTGCCCGGGCGGTGACGGGCACAGCCCTGCCACTGCTGCTGGCATCCTCAGCAGGGCTTGGGGCTCAGGGCTCTGGACAGCCAGCTGTTGGCAAAGATGAATCAGGGAAACCTTATAAATATGATTGCTTAGCAAAACATTCTGAATATATGAAACCTATAATGGAAATAGAAATGAAAGCTGACTTTGAGTTGTAGGATACTGAGTCTTAGTTACTATAGAACCTGAAAACAATGGCCTAGCTGAAGGAGAATCCCTTTGGATTGAACAATCCCTTTCTGCTGGCTAAGGGATCCAAAGGTCAATGTAGCAGAACAGAAAAGTCTAAAGAGTAGTTTTTAGAGTTTAAAATATAACACAGTATGGTGATATAGTAGTTCTTATAGGCTGGATGTAGATTCTATAAGATTTTGTGTCTTGTGTTAGTTAGTCACTGTAAATTAGAATATTCATTGCAAAAGGAGATATAATGTATTGTAACAAAGACCTCACTCTCTTACCTCTTCCTCCTCTACTTCTCGCTGCTCTTAGCTCGCTCTTACCCTTCCTCTTCCCCCTACTCTTGCTCTCTTCCCCCTGCCCTTTGCTCTCTCGCTCCCTTCTCTCTCAGCTCTCACCCTGCTGAGAGAGTCTCTCTTTGGGACTCCCCTCCAGCCCAGCTGGTGGCTGAAGGCAAGGCCCTTTTACCCACCGCCCTGCAATAAACCCACGTGTTCTAGAATATACAGGTTGGCAGAATTCCTTGTCCCAGCCGTCCATGGATTCGCCTACAGCCAGCCAACATAACTGAGCAGAGGCCATCCATTGTCTGCATGAAGCTGTGTTTATACATTTAAACCTACTGTTCACATGATCATGCATTACTTGATTGGTGCCTCTGTTTTTGGTGTTATATCCATGCATTCAGCATGCACTTTTCAGGAAATAGGATTGGTTATAGTCCAGTGCTTTGTGGCTTTCCTTTACCTGGTTCTTGCAGTCTTGGTATTCTGTTCCTCAGCCTCTTCTTCTTTTAGAACAATTTATGTCTTAGTGACTTTGACGAATTCCAGAGGGTTCTAATAAGAGTTACTGAAGATGGTTTGGCTGGAGCACCCTGTGGCCTGAGCTGTTCGAATACATTGCTACAGTTCGGGGCTTCCCACTGCAAGGGAGAGAGTTATTGTTTCCCGTTTTTGGAATTAGATTGAGGTGTGAAACGAATCCACCTCTAAAATGGTGCTCTGCTTCAGCTCAGTCTGTGACAACTTCCATCTTTGTTTGCAAACTTATATAAAAATGTAGTGAATTGAAGTATTTTACTTTGGTTTTGCCCTTCTTGACATAATTTAGCTGCACTTTTGAATGAGAGTTGCTGTAAGCTGGAAGTAACATTTTCAAGTCAAATGAGATGTTTTAGCTAACTCAGTGTTTTTATTTTTTCTCCCTGGTGAGGGACGTTTATTGAACCTTCTCTCTGTGGGTTTGGTGAGCTGCTGACCTGGAGCTGGCTCGGAGCAGAGCCTGCTCCTTTGGGGGTGTCTGCTGACCTTTCAGAGTGCATCCTCTTGTTTGTAATCAGTTCAGTGGAGCACTGTTGAGCATTAACCTGCCAGGCCAGGTGTGAGGGGTAGGGCAGGTGATGGTTCAGTACTGTTTCCATCCCAAGGTGTGCTCTGGGTTCCCTGCAGTGGCCTGGGTGAGGAATCCTCAGGGGGAATTGTGGCTCCTTGGAGAATGAGGGCTGTTTCCATCCACGTGGGATGAAAACACCCTGGTGGTGTGGTGTGAAAACAGAGACCCCTGGGCACAGAGAGGGCACTGTGGGGACACCCCACATATTGCTGTGGGGTGGCAGTGGGGAGCCTGGCCCCTGTGGGCACTGGCCTTCCCGGGAAAGGCTGTCTCCTTCCCAGAGCCTGAGGGCTGGCATGGAGGTGGACACTGGTGGCCCCTTTCCCCAGCACCTCTGTTCCTGCCTTGAGGGGGAAGGAAAGAAGCCCCTGACTTAATACTGAGTGACTCTGGGCTCTGGTATTTGTGTGTGCCCCTGGTTTTGGATTTGCTTGCTCAACAGTCTCTTGCTTTTTTTCCTCCCCTTCTAAAAACCTGTGTTTGTGGAGCATCAGAAAATGCTCCTGTGCAGTCTGTAGCAGATCCTTTGTGGCACCTGCAAATCCCACGGTATAGAACAAGCAGACCCTGAGTGTGTCCATCACAACTCTGGGATGTAGGTCTCCTTACCAAGGACACTAAACTTGCTGAAACACATACAAACAGAGATGGAGTGATTTAAAAAACCAAAAAAAACATTCTACAAAAGTGAAGTCTTTAATCAGCTTTCTGTGTAGTTGCAAGGTGAGAGTGATTACAGTGCCTTTCATTTTTTTTTTTTTTTTGTGAGCTGCCTAGGAGCTCAGAGATTTTTTAAGAAGGTTCCCCTAGTTTAAGAGGTGAATAGGTGATTCCTTGAGGCACGAAATGGGTGAGTATTGGATCCTGATTTGAGGCATGGTTATCACTCACACGTTCAGGTTTTGATCCCTTTAGCACAAGGTGTACAGGGGGAATATTACCCCTCTGGTGGCATTGATTCTGTTGTGCCCCTGACTGTGTTCAGGTAGCTTTTGTGTCCAGTGTTCTGACCAGTGAAAAATAACTCACCAGTTGATAATGTCACGTTACTCAAATGAAATAATCACAACTTTGTGTCCTTCTGACAACAGCCAAGTTTCACATTGTCATTCCTTGTGGGTTTTGTCTTGTTTCAAAATTGAAAATGTAGTGTTTCTGACGTTAAGATGCATTGCTTTTATGGTGTAAATTCAAGGGTTTTCTAATTTTTGTGTTTTTCTCGTTTGCTTTAAGAGTCAGATTTACAGATCTGTCAGCACAGGGCACCAACATGTTGCACCAAAAAAATGGAAGAAAGCTACCAGGCAGCTGTTCGAAGGGAGAGGACTCAGAGCATCCAGGCACTGAACTTTGAGCTGAAGTACATGATTGTTGGTCACATCACAGCTTTTCAAGGTAGGAATTTTTGAGTAATTTATAACAGTATCCTCTGCAATCCGAAGGAAAGCTCTTATCTTTATTTTTATTCTTCTTGCATCGCATGCTTTATGCTTTGCTTCCCAGTTCTTTGATGACTGGGCTTTTGGATAAAGGTGATGGCACTTAATCTTGATTGGTATGTTAAGCATCTTCCTAAATCTAATTAGAAATAGATTTAAGCTGAGACCTTGTTCCTGGGGTTAGTGTGGATTTTCAACTATTTTTCAAGTGGATTTTTAAGGCATTTTCACGTATCTTTTCAGTGCCTGCTGCTTTTTGATATTCTCTTGTGTTGCCAAACCATTTACAGGTGTAGAACATTAAATGAAGATGCATTTGTTTGCTGGTGCTGAAAAATAAGTGCTCCAGCTGATATGTTAAATGAGAGCACAGCTCTTGCTTCATGACAAAATACAGGAGTATTCTGCTCTGAGAGGCACATATCAGAATATTCAGTTCCTTGGTCCAGGTTTTTACTGTGCTCTTACAGGGAGGAAAAGGCTTGGGTAAAACTGGGCACTGTAGTGTTGGTGCTGGAGGCTTTTCTCTAGAAGGGCATTTAAACATGGGCTGTGAACGTTAAACTTATGAGAGCTGAGTGATTAAACCAGTCAATGAGTGATGAATCCAGCTTTGTGACCTCTGTGGACCTAATTATATGCTTAATTTTAACTCTGCTTTGCTATGTTCAGTGCTGAGCAAGCTCATGGAATGGGTTCTGAAATGAAGCCAGTAGTTATTAAAATACCATGTGTTGAGGCCTGGATGGTTAAGCCTATTGTTAGAAGGCAGGTTTTATCAGTGGTGTCTTTTTTTGTCTGGTTTCTCCCATTTGAGTGAAAATACTATAAATAAAAGATGTGACTGACAGTTAATAAGGGACAGTGTATTAGCTAAAATTGACAATAAGTGATGGTGGAAGTCTGAAAGAGACATGAAGGGGCAAGAGAAAAACATTTTTATGCTTTTGTTTTTTATATCTTCCCTTTTTTTACTCATGAGTGAGAAATGGCATTTTGGTTTATTTTACAATTAATTTTTGAAAAAAAATAAATCAACAAGTTTTATATGCCTTTTCATTAAAAGATTGGCTTGGAGGGCACTTCAGAGGAGCAGTGTAGTGAAAGGGTGGCTGTTGGCATTGTTAAATGCTGGTTATTCATTCAAGCAATCTCTCAGTATTATGATGGAATAAAGGTAAGGTCAGAATAGATTAACCCACCAGCCCCTTTAGGTCAAGCCAGAGGTTTTATTGTCCATTGCCGATGAAGCCTTTTGATGGAATGAAAGCAGTAGTTAGACATTTCACACAGTTTAAATTTACAAGCATTTTCTGGACGTGGGTAAATAGGTTGTTTGTTGTGCCTTGCTGTGGCTGGCCTTCTGTCTGCATTAGGTGGGAACGCTTGAAAAATGTAACTTTGCTGCCTTGCCTTGGGAGCTGCTTTTGTTGTGTGCTTTAGTCCCAGGTGTCAGGGGAAAGCCTCTCTCTTTATCTTGTGCTGGATCAACATTCTGTTGCTAAGAGTGGTGCTGGGCGAGACATTCAGTGGGGGGGAAGATCTTTGCCTTGAATTGACTCCGTCCTTTTGGGCTGTTTTCACTTGTTGCTGTTTTGAATGATAAAGTGAGTGTGCCAGCAGCACGTTTTACAGTCTGAAAAAAAGGAAACTCAGATTTTAGAAGCTTTCAGATGCCTTTTAGATGTCGTGTTTCTTGCAGCAGTGAGAACTGACTCAGACTTACTGGAAAATAGCACTTTATCCATTTGTATGGAGTGGTGTTTACTTGTACAATTTTCATGCACAATTTACTTTGATATATACACATTTTTAGTACTGTTAGTTTAGTCAAAGCAGTAGTTAGCCTTGCTGCCTGCTGCTGAGGAAAGGAAATCTTAGCTGCTTTTTATGCATTTCAAGCAGACAATACTATTAATATTACACCAATACTGATGAAATAATTTTCAAGATTACTGTGGTGTAAGAATTGGATTTTCAGTAGTTCATCTCTGAGAACATAGTGGTGGGAGTTAAATTTCATTGGAAAAAAGAGACAACCTTTTTGGAAGGGGAGCCACCCAAAGAGGATGCAATTTGTTTTGTTTTAAGTTGTCACCTCCTTGTATTCTTTCAGAGATGTCAAAAGGCAGTTCTGGGGACATTTAAGTGCCACAAGTATTAATAATAAGGAGCTTTCTCACGTGAGTAGGAGTTTGGATATGAATTTACTTAAATATTCCTTCTACACTGCCTTGGCACTGTAGTTGGCTGTGGATATTTTGGACTTGAAGAGATGCTGGTTTAGGTCTTCTGCTTGAAAGTGAAAGTGTTATTTAAGTAGCTTTGTCAACAGCTGAAATAAGACAATTTTCACAGGTGCTGGATTTAGTTGTGTAAAATAATTAGCCTGTAAGACCTGATTAAATACACCACAGCTGTGGGCAGGCTCGGTGTTTGGGCTAGTGCCCAATCCATGTATATGGAGAGCTTTAGCACTAAGGGTCAGTGGCACTATTTTTCCCCTAAGTATTCAATATTAGCAAGTGTTTTTTTTTCTCAGACACTTCACTAAATCAAGCTCCTGCATGGATGTATTTGCTTTAATGCCTGTCTCGAGTTCTGGTAACACTGATCTGAGTTGGAAGAGCCCCACTGGCACCTACTGCAGGCTGAAAACTGCAGAGACAGGGCAGGAGGAGGGGACAGGGCAGGAATGGAAGGGCCAGCTGGCTGCTTGGGGAGGCACAGCATCAGAATCAGCTCCTGCTAAACTGTACAGTGACACAGAATCCGGGGCTCTGACACGCTGGGTGCACACAGGCCCTGTGGAGAGCTTCCTGGAAAGCTGATGCATTCACTTTGTCTTCATGTTCTGGTCCAAGGTCATTACCATGGTTTGAGTCCCTCGACAGATGTGTGACTGCTCCAAATGGAATCACAGGCGAGGAGGAGTAAGTGCCTGAGCTGAGTAAGTGATCCAGGCTGTAACAGGAGCAGTGTAACGGAGGAGAATGTGCCTGTTGTGGTGATCCTCACTGTCAGCCTCTGGCTCCTCACGGCTGGCTTTCCTTTGGATGCAGTTTGGAGCAGGTCACTTTGTCCCATCCAGAGATGTGCCTGCCTGTCTTTGCTCCTGTGGCTGCAGCCTGAAATGCCCAGCAGAACTATTTAAATCAATGATGAAACAGGACACTTCCATTTTGTATCTCACTTTCCCTGTGATAAGCTGAAGACTCTCTTTTGAACTTACTGTTTTCTTTGTCACAGTGGTTGTTTTAGGCTTGCATGTAAACAGATGTACTGTTTGAGATGGATGTCTTTGTGGCAATGATACATGTTATTTGGCAGAGTCCTCCATCCCTGCCCAAATTTCCTTCTGCAGTCCCTGCACTCCTTGGGGACACTTGCAAGTATGGCAACTGCTTCATTGTTAGTGGATTAGGAGCAGTGTGGGTGTGCAGGCTGAAAGTTGCTGTCAGAGGAGGTATCAATAGTCTGACAGGAAAGCTTGTTGTGGTCAGGCAGCAGAGAGAACCTGGCCCCCCTTTTCTGTGTCCTTTATGGCGTGCTAAACAGGTGCCACATCAGGACCCCAGACAGCTTGCTCTGCTCCTGTCATCGTATGCTGAGGCTAATTTGAGGTAATGAGAATCCAAACACTGATAATTTATTTGTTCTGCCGATGGCCTGTGCAGAAGGGCAGAACAAGATACTTTAAACCTACATCACTTTCAGTCACCAAATTAGCAGCTATCAGAGATACTATGGAAGAAACTTTTGGAGCTCAACAGTTTAAAAATTACTGTTCTCTGTGCTTGTTTTTACAGTAGGCAATAGGAATTGTTCACTTAGCCTCTGAAGAGAAAGCTGCCATGAACAAGCTTGTTGGTCATAAAGCACTAATTTGTCTTGCTTTCTGAAATAGCATTCATTTGACCTTGAGAGCGGTGCTGGGACAGCTCCCAGCTATAGGAGGGAAGATGAGCTTTGGAGCTCTGTTCTTCTCACTCCTAACCCACGGGCTTGGCAAAGCTGTGCTCACCTTCTGCTTCTATGGCATGGGAAGATGTTGGTTGGGAAAGCGCCTTCTGCAGTTTCTAATAGCTGCAATTGCCCTGTCACTGCAGTGCATGCACGTTGGTTTGCACTGTTCCATCTGATCCAAGCAGGCAACTTGGGAAGGACATGAATGGTGGAAAAGGGAAGCTGCTTGTAGCAGGCATGGAATCTAGAGCTTCTGTGGTCAGTGAAATGGCTGAAGGTTAATGCCTAGTTTATTCACAAATTCCTTAGGCACAAAGGTTTTCCTCTGGAAGCCTCTGTGGGGATGACTGGATGTTTTCAGGGAGTCTTGAGATGGGTAACACCAGTGGGCCCTCAAATCAACTGCTCTGAACTCTCCCAGAAAGGAATAATACACTGCACTGCACTCAGGGCTATGTGGAGTCAAAAACATTTTCCATTTTCATTTGGCTCTGTTGCAGTGTTGCTGATACTTAGTTTACTGAATTTAGGAATATCAGCTTGAAATAGGGGTGTCTGGTTAATGGTGTTGAAGTGCAATGACATTTACAAAACAAAGACTTGGCTGTAGAAGTGCACTCTGGTTTGAAGTAAATTACTGCATGAAGTGTAGCCACAAAGCTGGAGATGGATGCAGTCCAAAATCAATGAGCTATTTAAAAAAAAAAAAAAAAAAAGCCAACGATCACCAGCAGAAACCTGCCAAAGCTCACCACCAGTGCTTCTGGTTGTTGTTATTTACTGCTGGATTATAGAAATGCAGAAGTGTTGTTTTCTGAATAGGTTTTTGTAGTCCTGTACTGCTGGTCATTTACTCAGACAAATTGTAGCCACCCCTTTCCACCTCGTTTTGTACTCTGCTGACCTTTGAGCTAAAGTTGGCCAGGATGCTGAATTTGGTTTTGGCTCTAGACAAAAATTATTTCCTACAGAGAGAGAGTCCCTGCTGGAGTGTTTCTGTCCCCCTCTGCTCAAAGCACCAGAGGATGTGTGTTCTGCAGCAGGAGAGAGAGCTGGGGCTGTGGATGCAGTCCAAGGCTGGAATGTCCCTTCTCAGCTGTGAGCTGCTGGGGCACTGCTGGCTGCCTCTGGGGCTGTGGGTGCCTGGGTTCATCCCAGTGACAAAGCCAGCCTTGCTGGAGGGTAAACACTGCACTGCACTGGGTTCTGCTCTGTCTGCAGACTCCAGGCACTTGTGGGAAGTACCTCAGTGTGGGTGTATGGGTGCTGCAGAGAGAGAAAGGGAGGAACAGGGGAGGGAAGATGCCTGAAGTGGCACATCATATACTCTGAGATCCCTCTAAAACCGTCATTTACCATGGGACCCCTCTAAAACCCGTCATTTACCGTGGGATCCCTCTGAAAAACCATCATACACCATGGGATCCCTCTGAAAACCATCATACACCATGGGATCCCTCTGAAAACCATCCTATACCATGGGATCCCTCTGAAAAACAGTCATACACATGGGATCCCTCGAAAAACAACTATTTTCTAGATATGTACAGGTTCTAGAGACCTTGGAGGGGAAGGAATTTATCTGATTGTAGTCTCCTGAGGTGTTTGCTGCAGGAGTGAGAGATGCTCCTTTTGTCCTTGATCTTGGCACGGTTGGGCTGCTTTGCCCTAAACGAGGGCATGGGCAGTAAATGACCAGGGAAATCTGTGAGAAATATGAACACGCTTCCTTCCTCCTACCCTGGAGACTGATAATGCCAGAGCTTGCCAAGTCTAAGCCAAGATGCACCAATTATGCAATGGTGTAATTATCCATTGTTGGGCTCACTGTGCCTTAATTCCTTTCTCTCCAGCTTATCTTTTGGTTGCCACAACAGAATTGGCAGTGTTGACTATGAGCTGATGCTGTTTAATTATGCCTCAGGCCTCCTGCTTTAAACACACTGCCTACTTGTTCCATTGTGTCCATTGATCCTGAATTTTTACCATTACAAATATTTATTGTTATGAGTTTTTATCTTCTGTGTGCCATGTATGATTTTAGAGCCCAGGGCTTTGCTAAGATTTCAGTCTTAGCATGTGGGGGGATGGGAAGGGGATGTTAAATTCTTTCCTGTATTTGTCCTTCTCTCAGCAAAATAAAAAAGTTGGCAGTATGCTGTTCCCTAGTGCTCTCACCTTTTATCTTCTGAACGTGCAAAATTAAAATAAATCTTGGTAGTGGGCCTGGAGCTGTGAGTAAATATTAAACATTACATGTGAATGGAGATTATTGAACTCACTGCGCAGCTTATGTGTTCTGTCTCTAAACTTTCTGAATGATGTGAGGTGTTTTTTTTTTTTTTTTTGGCTGAAAGACTACCTGGGATGTTTTGGAATAATACCTTTTTAGAAGTTGTGTGTACATTTTTATCAGTATTCTTGATTCAGCTTGATGCTTGCATGCTGTACATTACTGAAAGAATTAATATGTTTCTTACTTGGTGTCTTGTATTGTTCCATTTTTCATAGAAATTGAAATCAGTATGATCTACTTGCTATGAATAGTTTAAGAAATTTTCTTTATTTCTATGCACAAGCTGAAATTAAATGGAGAAAACCCCCAAATAACTGTCACCTCTAAAACTTCCCTGTAGTTCCTTCCCTATTAAACATAAAATGAGGTTGTGCAGAAGTTAATTCCAGCCTCTCATGTCCTCTAGGGCTGTGTCCCTCTAGGTTTCTTCCCATACTGTTTCATTTCCCATAGGGTACATTACAAAAAGCAAGTATCTGATGGTTTTTGTGGTTTTCACTGCTTTTTCAAGGTTATTAAAATCATACTGAGAAGATAATTTCCCTAATCAAACTACTGATCCCATTCTATATCCCCTAATGGTGCTCCCCTCCTGCATCTAAAATGCACTTTTCATCCTCTATTTTCCTCTGTAACCATACTGCTTATCATCTAAATGTCAAGCAGTGTCACAGGCCAGGAATCCCAGCCTTTTCTCCCAGTATAAAAATTCAGATGGGGACAGTGTGGCTTTTCCTGTGCTCCCTCTCACGTTAGAGATGTGTGAGCTGTAAGATTCTCTGTGCCTTTGCTGCCAGGATTACCCACCTGTGATGCTAATGTTTATCAGCATCTCTGACTCCTCTAGAATGTAAATAATCGTTGAGCTTGGTAATTTCTGTGTGTTTCTGATTGCATTAATGTATCCCTTGGCTGCTCCTTGTCATTTGGGCGTCTTGTTAGGAAGAAGAAAATAGAAAATCTTTGAAAGAACACAGGAAAAAGTCAGAGGAATAATGGAAATAAGAAAATTCTGATGACTTTATGCTTTCACATCAAGTGGGAACATAAATGAAAACCAAGAAAGGATATTTAATTCTAGCCCTGGAGTGGAAATCACTGTCCTGCAAACCAAATCTAGTAATGATCACGTCCACATAAGTCTTTATAGGGTAACTGCAGCTAGTGACTGTACTGTTAACAGTGGATTTCTCCTGTTACACTGAAATGACCTGTTATCCAGCGCCAATCAGCAGTCACACTTGGGAGTGCCCAGCTCTGTGAGTAGCTCACTGTTAGCAGAGTTCTGTGTGTTGTGTGCAGGTTGAGTTTGTGGAATGGGGCAGTTCTTCCTGAGGAATGCACATGCAGACCTGTGCTTGTGGATGACTGGAGAACATTGCCAGAAGCTTGTACTGGTGTTGTGGTTTGAAAGCAAACCCAGTGAGAGACTCTAAGTCAGAAATACAATTTAATGAGAAGAAAAGGAAGAAATAAAATAAAATAAATGCAATAATACAAAAAAAAACCCCCACTGACAGAGTCAGAATACAACCTGATCAGGGTGATGGAAGCAGTCCAGGTGAGGTGGTCTTCCTGAAGCAGTGATCCCATAGACAGGTCTGGTAGCTCCAGTTCTCTGAGAATCCAATGGATGAGGGCTGCTTCTACTGTCCAAATCCCAGCTTATATCCAGGTGAGAATGCTTGGCTCCTCCCCCTGGGCGGAGCATCTCCCAATGGGATGATGAGTCATGGAAGAGGACCTTGATGGCCCATTAAAGAGAGATAGCTCCAGAGGGAGTTATCTATGAGTCATGCACAAGGCATTGATGGGCCATTAACTGAAGATGGTGATAGAATACATCCTAACTACAACCCAGGACAACTGGAAATCATTATATATTTACCAGTATTGCAGGTTTTGGCTGGTTACTGGAATTGCAGTGCTTTGACTGCTAAGCAGGAAGTGGGCTGTGTTGTTTAGATATCTTTGTAACATTCAATTATTAAATACAGATTTTACACAACTGTTTGCCTGGAGCTTTGAAAGGACAGTATGATTCCGTGTGAAGTGGTGAGAGAAATAAACACTAAATGCATTTAAAAGGAAACACAGCAAATCATCTAGATAGATATCACCTATTTAGCCTTGATAATCACCATGTAAACTGCTTCCTCAGCTTGTCTGGCTGTGGCTTGCCGTTAGATGCCTGGAATGTCAGCAATTTGGGGCAGGGACAGTCTCTTCATCATCTGTTTATAACTGTTTTTCAGGCAATGTGGGCAGGGCAGCTTGGTGCTACAGCCAGAAATGTAATGAGCACACATGTGACATGTGATCATGTCTTTGGTTATCTTCTTTCGCTGTCTGTATTTCACCTGTTGGTGTTTGTATTTATCTTTCTCTTCCCCTTTGTTTTCCCCACTGCTGTGTCAGGCTGCATTTTCAGAGGAGAAGAACATGGTAGAACTGTAGCCCAGCAAACTGAGGAGGTGTTAGTTGAGATACAAAACACAAAGATGGCTGGAGAGAAAGTGTTCATTCATTAAAGGAAAAAAAAAAAAAAAAGAAAAAAAAGAGAAAAAAAAAGAAAAAAAAAAAAGCCCCAAAAGCCTGCAAAAGCAAAGTGAGCAAATGAATCGGGGCTTGGCTACCTGGTATCACCTTTAGTGTCCTTTATTGTGGAGCTGCACACCTAATTCACAGCCATGATGTGAAATTGCTGTTGTCTCCTTGCTGTGGGCTAGAAGGTGGGTGGCTTTCTCCCGTTATTTCCCTTTTATTCTCACATGGTGTTTCCATCAGGGAATTTCCATCGTTAGTTGCCCAGTCTGATTTCATGCAGTGCCTCAGCCCAGTGTTTCTGCTGCTGGCTGGGGAGGCCTCAGGAAATCTTTGGGAATCGAACTGTTCTCCCTACAACCAAGTTCTCAAGTTTCTGCTTGGCCAAAGTCAGGCTCACATTTTGAGAAAGAACTGGATGAAGCCCTGAGAAAGAATGTGTTCTGACAGATTTTTGAATAAGAGTGTAAGTGTATGAAGATCCGGCACAAAGGAGTTATTTTTTACTTTTATTCAAAGTGGTTTTTGGAGTAAAAAGACCACTGACTGTCAGCTTGGGGGTATTTCAATGATAATTTAGCTTTTTATTACATATCCTTCTCTCCAAAGATGATCAGTTGGTTAAAATCCCTTTTGTTGTTTTATTAGTCCTTTTCTTGTGAGTTTGAAAACAGAAGAGCCATTTTCTTAGGCCATTTCTGGATCTAAAATTGTAGATGTTTTTTGAGCAAGAGTATTGGTACTGGCATATTGTAAATGTGGGCAGTTCAATAAATATAGGAGTGAAACCCTTATATATAACTTGGTGCAAAGGACTAATTTACTGGAGATTCCTCCTTTTCAACATTGCATTTTCACAGTTAAAAAATTTCATATTTATTTTCACTTTCAGAGAAAATTTCTGAGACTGCAAGGTGAAGAGTGCAGAATCTCAACGCCAATATGCTCAGGGGAGCACAGGAATAGAAATAGATTCCAGTCTCAACTCTGTGCCCCAGTGCTGGTGGCATTTCAGTTTGGCAGTGTGCCAGCTGTAGACTCAATGGATAAATATTTTACTCAGAAAAATTAAAGGGTTTTTTAGGTTTGCATATACACTGCCATTGTTTGGTTTTTATTTTTTTTTTTTTTTCCTTGGTTTAGAAGGCAAATGTAGAATGACTTAGGTTATTTTGGGCTTTTTAGCCAAAGTAATGAATGTGTTATGCAGATGTAATCTTCTTTATCCTGTCAGAGTAATTTGAATGTATGTCTTCTAGTAATGCTGTGTGACATAACCCACTGCTGATCTAACCTGTTAGGTTTGTTTAGTTGTAAAAAAAACAACAACAACAAAACCCCACAAACAACAACAACAACAAAAACAAAAACAAACAAAAACCCCACAAAACCAAACAAACAAACAAAAAACCACCAGAAATTTAACCCAGTTATTAACAGAAAATGGCTTGTTGCAGTTGTGGGGTATTTTATTTATGGGCTTGGGCTGCATATAAAGCCCTAAGTCACTGTGACAGTCCTGGAAGATCACAGTCCCTGTAACACAGGACCACAGAGAGGTGGAGGGGGTGTCAAAGCCACAGGGTCATGTTTGTCAGTGTGAGAGAGAGCCTTCTGAGTTCTGTTGGGATTTTTAGATCAGATTTCAGAATTGGTGTTTGATCTTAGTTCATAATGTCTTGGCTTCCCTGGTCACCCATCAGCTGAGAGCATTGGGGGTTGGCAGGTTTGACGGATACTTCTGTTTAAAAAGAGGAGGCCTACTTGATTTGAAATGAGTAATTCATGTGTTCACTTTCAGAGAAACTTGTTAAAAAGTATGTAGAATTGTAGCAGACTTTGGAGGTAAGAAATTAACCCTGCTGATGTGAGATTTTTGTGACTGTGTCCTTTTTTTGTGATTTTTTTGGGGGGATTGTGGCAAGGCTGTCAGGGCTGTTTTGGAGCAGCCCTTGGAGCAGCCCTGTGACACCAGTGTGGGGACACTGACATTTTTAAAGAAATGCCAGTACATCAAAGTAGCTGCTGTGCTATAACCATGTAGAGGTGTCTGCTCAAATCCAGAGTATGGAAACACAATTCTCACTGAAACTGACTCTTCCATATGATTTTTTAATGGACATGCCTTTTCATCTGTGAAATGACACGTGCAACATATCAAATTTGAAGTTAGTGTAGATTCCTGGTCTTGTGCCATTTTCATGGACATCTGTTTGGATTGCATTTCTCACTTCAGGCCGTGCAGATGGAGAGTAAATAATTTTGGAAACAGCTATTGGATTATGCTTTTTGTTTGCAGTTTTTGTGGGGAGTTGAGGTTTCCTTAAAGAAGTACTGAATCTCTTAATTGTCACCAGCCTGGCAAAAAGCTCAAGACATTGCATTCAGATATCTCAGATTTCAGGATCAGGAAGATTTGTGTGGTTATGGATAGAAACTGCATTATTTCCTATCCATTTTGTGGGGAAAGGACTGGTGCTGCTGCCTGGCAGCTTCCCATTGACCTCCCCTGTTCCTCAGATGTGGTGTGGAGAAGCTCTCAGCCTTGGTGTGAATCTGAATGGAAGTAATGTAAGAATAGGACTTGGAAGTAAGAATTTGTGGCTTGTGTCTTCCTTGCATACTCCCAGATCTCTCCCTCAGTCTTACAGGACTGCTCATAACAATTAAAGGTGTTTTTTGTCAGATGTGAGAGGATCCAATGGCTTTGTCCTGCTGAGAATCACTTCATCTGCTCTGAATCTTTTATTTGGAAAGAGAAGGGCTTGAGATTGCCTCTCTTCATTTGCTCTCTTGAGACTTTTGTCTTTGTACCGTCCTAAAGTTAGAATCTCTGCAGATGTTTACATTTGGAAGGTGAGTATTGATGCAAACCTTCATGGATTCTTGATGGAAAGAAGAGCTTTGACAGTTCTTACCCTTTTTGCCGTGACTGTTTTGCGGTTGTGTAACTTTTTTTCCCGATTTGTGCTGTAAAATGTTTGTGAGACCTTCCTTGAGCCTTTTTTAGATTGCTGTGGGAAAGAGGTATGTCTGTAGGGGATATAATAATTTCTTTTCCCTTTCTATTATTGCTTTTGTTGCGCTTCATAGCATTTATTGTAAACAGAAGACTATGGACAGGAATAGAGGCTTTTTGTAGCAATACATTGTATGTCTCTGCTACCAGGATTTTAGAGATGCATCTGTGGACACATGGAACTTTTATATTTTTGCCCCTTTTAGCTGTGTTCTGAGAAGGATTCTTTGTAGTACCTGCATTTTCCAGACATGGCCAGAGATTCCTGGGATGTTTGAAGCCCTGTGTCTCACTGGCACCTTGTGTAGAAGTCAGTGCTCTGGGAACTCCTCATTCTTTCTCCCATGGCCAGGCTTAGCTTGCCCCAGCCCAGCTGCAGATCCTGTCTCCCCCAGCAGTGCTCGTACAGCTGGGTAGGCAATTTTGGGTGGATAAATAGCACTCTGAGAAATAACAGCTGACAAGCAGACAGAAACCAGTTATCTAAGCTAGAACGTCTTTTCTACATGCGTTTAATCACTTCCTCATGTGTTATATCCCCTTTTTTCTCTTAGTAGTTTTGGGCCAGGTGGTTGTGTGAAAGTCAGGACAGAAAATATGGCCTAATCTCTCTGGAATACTTTCCTTCTGTTTCTACCTGTGCAGATTGCTCTAAGGAAAAGGTTTGGCATGTGGAAAAAAGCTGTTTTTTTATTTTTTTCTGTGGACTAGAAGCAAAAAATCAGGGCTATTTCTGCATCTGACTCAGCAGGAAATGATCCAAATGCCAGTCATATAGGTGTGCAGTTCATATTAAATATGAGAAATTTTTATATCTTAAAAGCACAGAGATGTGTGGGTCTCTGAAATGCTCCTACAGTCTGCTAAATCTGAACACTTCTTTTTGCAGAGTGAATGAGGTGAAAAGAGGCTATCGGGGTTTGGCAGGACTCACCTCCTGCAGCACACTGCATCCTTCCTTCTTCACTGAACTTGGCAGAAAAGGAGCACGTGGTAGTTGTAAACATGAGGTATAAAATGCTGGAAACCACAGACATGATAATAGCACACAGAGTGGGGAGTAGGTGTAAAGGTACAAATATAAAAACAAATTTAAGGGATCGGTTTTTAATATTTTTAATCTTCACACTCCAGAAATAGTAACTTTTTCAAGTATAGTCAGCTGGAAAAAAAATGGTCAGAATATGTGACAGCCACCAAATTTATTTCTAAAAAAGTTGACGTTTTGGGGCACTAGCAAACGAATGTGACATAAGAACAGCAGACCACCGTGGGAGGGTGAATTGTTTTAACTCATACTGCTCTTTTGTTGATTTTTTGCATAAGTTATGAATCATATCAGTCTTCATGTCTGTAACTAATTTCAGTACCCTTGGGAATAATCAGAGTGTATCTGTGCCCTGGGAATAAAGAGAATTGTAGTGATTCAGAAGTGTTTCCTTGAGAAGTTCCTGTTGAGCCACTGCTGTCCTGAAGTCACTGGAAGGATTTCTGTAGCACCAAGGTGTGAGTTTTCAGGCATGCAAACCTGAGTTTCTCGGCTGAGTGTGAAGTTACTGAATAGTGCTGGCAGCTGTGGGTATTAGGTGGGTATAGTACCAGTGACTGCTGAAGTAGCTCTTTACCAAGATGAATATTGTTTTTTACCTGCAAACGTAGGAATAAGAAAGGCTTCTCCTGATTTAAATGTGTGTAGTTTTACCAAACTGAACAGAGCATTCACCTTGGCTGTGGTGCAAAGGGAGTTAAAGCCCTGATAATCTTTGCAGTGATTTAATTGAGCTTGGGCCCTGGCTCCAATAGAATGAAAACTAAACCTTTTCAATTATGATTCCAAAGAAGAGGGAAGGGTTCTGTTTCCCCAGTGAAGATTACTTCATTGGGATGTGCCATGGAATATATTGTTAAGCAGCAATGAGTGAACACAATGGGTACGAGCCAGCTTGAACTCATTACTGAAAAACCTCCTCCTGGCAACCTGCAAAAATGGATTCCTGAGAGAAGGATCATTCACTGAGTCCTGCTGGGGGACAGGAGAAAGTCAGGAAGTGCCAAAGGAACATATGAGATATAAAAAATGTAAAGTACTGGTATACATATGCAAAGAAAGGCTGGCACGTGCTTTTTTTTATTTGGATTTAATAATACAATTTATGGAGGTTTAGTCCTGCAGAGGAAGTAAATGTATGAAGAACCAAACCCACTGTAGTTAATTTTATTGAAAACAAAATTATTCTTACGACTCCTAATGGTATAGCTTACATATAGCTTACATATATTTATGCTAAATATAGCAGCAAAAATAGCTCTTTCACCACCATCCCCCTCCAGACTCTGAGACTGCTTATCATACCTGCTTCACACTTGCTGCTTTCTCTGTGTGGTGCAAAATTTGGAAAAGATGGAGGAAGAGGAGCAATACTGGATATTTGTATGTGCAAGAGTAACTTCTGCAAAGGGTGTGAGATGAGGTTAGGGTTCAAACAAAACAGAGATACTTCATTTCACTAGCTCTGCAATATAGTGGGGAAGCAAAATGTTCTGTTTTTCAGTCTGAGACCGTCAGAGTTCTGTGGCTGAAGAATTTCTGTGTCTGAAGTATCAAATCATGTAATAACAGATGCCATCCTTCCCTACTAACTTTCCATTTTCCAATATCCTCAGTCTGCCTTCCTTACAGGCAGAGCTGTACTGTTCAGTTCCAGCTCTGTTTCGAGGCGTGTTGTGGTGTTATGCAGTGACCCACCTGACATCAGCCCACTCACCCAGCCCAGCACACGAGCTCAGGCACACCCGGAGGTTGCTTCTGCAGCAGATGAGTCTGGAGCTGGGCACATTGGTTAAAGGGGAAGAAAAGTGACCTTATTTCCGTGTGTCCTGCTGGTAGGGAGTCCCGTGTGTATGGATTCTGTGAGTCGGTCATTCGGTTCTTGTGCACCTTTAACCACGTGCATGTAGCATTAATAGCGTGAGCTGTCGTTTCTTCTGAGTGTACAACTCACTTCAGAGTGGAGAGGAGGTTTTTAATGAGTCAGGGACACTTCACCTGGAGAAAACGAAGTGTCATTTCAGTGACCCTGAATCAGAATTTGTTAGTTTTTTACATTGTAATCTAGACATTTTTCTAGTGGTGCTGTGAGGTTTGTGATCTCTTAAGCATTCACCAAACTTGCTCCCTCCCTTTTTTTTTCTAAGTATGTTTCATTAGGTCAGAGCAGCAAGGACTAGCCTCAACAATGATTTTACTTTTGCAGAAAGGAATACCCAAGAATTCCAAGGACAAATAAGACATGTAGAAAAAGCTGTATAAAAAGAAAGCATACCTGCACGTCTACCCCACTGTAGGCTTAGAAATAATGTGCTGATGAATAGCAAAGATAAAATATGGCTGGGGGATGGCCACAGCTTCAAGGAAAATGCAGAGAACTAATGAAGGTTTCAAAGATTTTAAGTTATCTCTCTTATCTCCTTATTCTCCTTATGGCTATTTGCAGGTAGAGTAACTTGAGTGAAGGCTTTGGAGTTACACTAGGTGTAAGTGGTGTAAATTACAGCAGCATGAGACCCATGGTGATTTATCTTGTGATGGCAGAAGACAAATCTTATCTGAAGATTCCTGCTTCTGTAGAGGATGAAACGTTCATTTTCCTGTCATCACTCAAGGCAATAGATAGTTTTATCTAATTTTATAATGGTCTGAACAGAGCAGTTTTGAGGCTATAAACATTATTTAAGGATGTGCTTTCTTGTATTTCTGAAACCAATCATCAAGGTCTTTTCCTCAAGCAGACATCTTTTCTATAGGTCTGCTTTTGATCTTATTTTATGACTGATGGGCTTTATAGCAAGTTTAGTGAGTTTTTATTTCAAGATCAATAAAACTGAAATACTAAAAGCAAGGTGCAGGCTTCCAGCCCACCCACTCTTCCCCTCACACACTGACACACCCTTTTGGGACTGCTGTCAAATCAAATGCCACCAGACCATGTGCTGGGTTTGATGGTGCAGCACACGGCCCTGTTTAAGTAGGAATCAGAATGGAGCTGATCTTGGCACTGCATGTTGCTTAAAAATTTGTGCAGTAAGATTACAGGCTGGACAGGATGGAAGGACAGTCAAATGTGAATACACCAATCTGCATTGCTTGAAATAGTGAAAAACAGCCATTTTTCCAGTACCTCAGGTTCTGAGGACTGAGGGTGCACTTGGCAATGGGAAAGGCTGGTAGATGAGGAGAGGATGAGGGAGGCAGATCCCTCATCCAGTGTGTGATATCCAGTGTGATAACCAAGTAACTTTCCCTGTGTGAAGGTTCTGGGGAGCAGCCCCCACATGTCTACACCCAGGCCCAGTGGGAGGCTGCTCACAGAACGATTGTCTTTCCATGTCCATCCGAGAGAGGAGAATGGACGTGCTGTTGCTGCATCAGCACCACTGCCTGCTTGTTCTGACCAAAGATTGCAGTGTGGTAAAGCTGGGATGAGTTTCTGAAGACAGTCCCTTTCTCCTGGCAGAGATGTCTGCAGCTGGGAGATGTGCCCTCCAGGAAGAGAGAGTGAGGGGTCATGGGTTCAGGTTTTTTCTCCAGGCTCCTGAAGAGATGTGAGGGTCCTTTCCAGGGGTTAATAAGGTCCCAGTGTGTTGGCTGCTCTTCACAAGCAAAGGCTCACCTGGGGCAGGAGAGGCAGTGCAGGGCCAGGCTCAGGTGGAGGCAGTGAATTCTCTCTGCAGTAAACAGCAGCTCCATGGTCCTTCCATGCTGAGTGTGGTAGGTCACAACGTAAAATGTAACCAAAAGTCTGTATTCCATCACCATCTTCATAAGCTGTTAAATGCAGATGGGGCAGTGTTCTTTATCTCTTCCATGACTCATTCCTCGGGGAATACCTTCTGTTAATGGGCCATCAGGTCTCACTGCATGACTTATAAAATGGACACCATCCTGTGTGAGACGCTCTGCCCAGGGGAAAGAACCAAGCATTCCTTCCTGGATATAAGCTCAGGTTTGGAACACCACAGCCAGCCCTTGCCTACTGGATTCCCAGGGGATTAGAGCTACATAGCCACCACTGGATCTTCAGAAGATGACGAGACCCCTCTACAAGATCACTGCTTCAACAGAACCACATCTGTCACTCCAACAGGACTGCAGCCACCATTTAATGGGACTGCTGCCATCACCCTGGCCAACAGCGTGCCAGGCTGTATCCTGATTCTCAGTTAAGCCAGTGGTTTTTGCCTTTATTTTAATTTTCCTTTTAAAACTGTAGTTCTGGCTTGGAAATGCTCGCTGGTTTGCTTTCAAACTAATACACTGAGAGCAAGAAGAGCTGAGCTCAGCCCCCAGCCAAGTCTCCCAGTATCTCTGCCCTCCCCAAGAGAAAACCCCCTAGGTAAGAGAGTAGTAGCCAACTGTGCCCCTCCCTCTCCTCGGTGGCTACCTCTTTTATATCTTTTAAGTGTGGTTGTTATTGTCTCAGGAGCAAATGGGAGGAGATTCCCTAAGAGAAAAAGGACAAGGAAAGCCCCCAACACGTTCCTTCCTCAGAGGCAGCTGCATGATTGAAAACAACTCCTGCCTGTTGACTCCTAATTGTACAGGCTCCTTTCCTTCAGTGAATATCTGTTTTGTATTTGCACAGCAGAGCAGTCACCTTAAGGCCACTCTAACACAGTGAGCAGTAATGTTTTGTTTTCATGCTTCGTGCAGTGCTGTCCAGGCCCATGCCATGGGTGGGCAGTGGGCTTGGTTGGCCACCCCTGTTGCTGTGGTGTCTCACTCACAGCCATGTTTGGCTCAGTCTCCTGAAGGCATTTCCAGTTGTCCAGTTTTTGTGTGACCCTCCAGGAGTGTCATTGCAGCTGGAGTCATCCTGGGCTGGGGCAGAGCGTGGCACTCAGATGTCTGCAGCAGAGCAGCTTAAGGTGTTTGGGGACATCCAGCCTAGGAGGGCTGTCCTGCACAGTCCGGTTTGGCTGAAAAAGAATCTGAACACTCAATATATTGTTGGTTTGTCAAATAAGTTTCTTGATGCCTCAGGACAACTCCTCATTCTCATCTTCCTTCCATTTGTGCTCACTGACTGCACAAGTCAGGGTCAGCCCTGGATTCATGTGCTCTGAAGACAGATAGGACACATGGGTAGGTGCTTTATTGGCTTGGGACCAAAGAACTCAGCATTCTGGAGATCAAGCATTTTGATTTTGTACAACTTTTATTGGTCTGGCAGGGATATGAGTTTCACAGCCTGAGGGCACTTGAGTGAAGTAACTCAAGTCTGTTTACACGCTAACCTTTGGATCTCTCAGATTCACATGCATGATGATTTGTTTGGATAAAAGATTGGATATAAAAATGGAATTAAGCCTTATGATGACCTTTAGAGTAATTCGGACACATTCTCATCTTTGCTTGCCTTTTAAAACTGATGCAGTTACTGATCCATGATGTGGGAAATGGAACTTTATCTGAAAACTGTGTTAATATTTGTGTGGAATTGTAAGTGAGAAAAGGCTTTTTCTTACTAGTATTTGGATGCTATTTCTGGTTGGTTGTTTTTTGTTTCCAGTGTAGCTTACAAGTGTAGAGAATTGTGGATGTGTTCATCCTTTTATTTTCAAATTTGGACTCAATTTACATTCTGTCTTTGGTTTTATCTCTGGTTGCACTTTGTTGCAAGAGGGAGGAGGATCTTGATGTTTTTGTTATTAAAGAGTTTTTACTCTTCAATTTTAAAAAGTAATAAATTTTTAAGATATGCATATTGTATAAAGCAAATTTCTAAGTATTTTTCATCCCACTTTGTTTCGAGAACCATTTAATGTAGTTGGGTTAAATTGTATTAATTAAGCATGGATCTTTAGTGTGTTTTTAATGTGATGTTTAGAAGTGGCAATTATAAGAGAAATAGCATGAATATGAATATCCTTTACAACAGAAAACCATGTGATAACTTCAGCTGTATGGTTTGTTTTGTTTTTTAAACCTTGTAACTCAGAACAGTCCTCAGAATTTATTTCAGAATTGTTCTGAGTTATGACAGTGGTCAATCAGTATAAAATTACAGATCAAATTGAAATGGGAGGGTCACAACTAAACCACTCCCTGAAGAATAAAAAGAAAAAAAGTCGAAAATCACTTACCTTCTGCTAAAAATCTGTTTTGAAATTGTAGGTAATAATTCTGGCACCAGCAAATCTGAACCAGTATAATCTGTGTGATTTCAGTTCCTTTACTCCAGGAGGTTTCCACATGCAACATTTTTACTATTAAGGTCTGAGCAATGACCTTGTGTGATTTGTTAAATAGCTGGGAAAAACACGCTGTTATAAGGCACATTAACACTGTGTAATGCGGACACTTATTGCTTATAAATTGAGGAACAGAATTCATCAAAACTCTGTGTGCGTATCTTTGGCTGGTGCTAGGGAGAATTTAAAAAAAAGAAAAAGCTCTCCTCCTATTTTTTTATGGAAAATGAAATCTTTTCAATCAGCATTCTTGAAGTGTGGCATTCCTTTCTAAAGAACCCATTCAGCACATCAGAGGGGCTCTGGGAGTTCCCTGCTGTCCCTGTGTGGGATTAGAGTGTTTCTATTTACAATTCATCAACTTGATTCAAATCAGAGCCAGACTGATCTAAATCTGTGAATGTTCTTCAGCATCTCTGGCTAAAAGGGTCTATTTTACCCCTGGAACAGAACCCGTGTGCTTTGCCTTCCACCTGCAGTGAAAAGACTCCTTTTGCTAATGTTACAATTCCAGAAAAATAGAGCTAAAAATCCCACTTAGATCAGCATTAGCAACACTTAGCATTCCTTGTGTTTTTTCAAATCAAAGGCTGCTGTTAGGACATCAAAAGTCATGTGCCTGGTGCCTTGTTAGTAAGAAACCCAGCCCAAAACATCAACACACATGCACATGTCAGTGTTTCAAACTAACCTTAAATAGCCTCTCATTGTAGGCACCAGGATCTCCTGGTGAAAAATAGTATCTGCTAACTACTTTCCCAGTCACATTATTATTAAATCCATATTGAACATGCTTGCCAACAGAATAAAATGATTTTGGCTATGTGGCAAAACAATGAGCTATTCCAAAAAAATTTTGAAGAAAAAGGTGGAAAAAAAGCTACTTTTAATAAAATAAGCCAGATGCTGACTTCATGTATTCTGGGTAAAGAAACCCCATGTAAATTCCATGCTCCTCGTTGATTCCCCTTAGTGAAATTATATCTAGTGTTTTGATCCAGTGCAGTTTTTAATGCACTAACATCTCTTGGCTCGAGAGGCTCTTTATTCTTTCCAGACCAATAATCTGTGACTGATGCACTAAGTTGGTTTTAGTGTTTTTGGCAGTACGGTAACTCATGTTGCCTATTGATGATTTCTTTGGGTGTTTTAGTATCCTCTGACATACTCTCTTCAATCAGTACATCTTCTAATAAAGAAAGTGATGTCTTTGTTTTTTGTTTTCATAAATTTTGAAGTGGATTTTCAAACAAAACTATTTTAACTGTTTAGGTGCCAGTGAAAAAGAAAACATAAGCAATAAGTATTATAGTTCTATTAAGTTCTGGAGCTTTAAATAGAGGTATGACAAATGTGGGTTATGGCCAAGATTTAAATCTGTCAGCAGAGACCTTGTGCTGTTCCTGTGGGCTCTGATTGTGCACACAGAGACTTTTGAAGGCTGAATTAGAATCACACAGGTAAGACATCAGAACAGGATTTAGTGCCATGTCTGTTCCTACTGGTGCCTACTCCAGTCCCAATTTTCAGTTGAAATGTGTTCTGTAAACTGGATAAAGTTACTGGATGGCAGTGGACAGAGTCGGGTTTCACACTTTTTTACTATGGGATGTCTTGAAATAAAGGTGACAAGGTCATCTGAGGAATGCTCAGAAGAAATCTGCTCAGAAATGCTCAGGGGAGTGTTTTTAGAGCTTTACCTCTCCCAAGTTTTCCATGTGCCATGTCAGTGATGTGCATCTTCCGTGTAGGTCTTCCAGGTCAAATTCCATGGTAGTGAAAACTTGAGCTTTCCAGCAGTGGAGGAATTCTGGCTGTGTGTTTTCAGTTGTGTCTGCAGAGGACAGAGTGTCAGGAGTGCATTTAGAATCACATGGAACACTCCAGATTTACTTTATCTGCAGGTGGCTGCTCACAGCAGCATTCTGGGCTAGTGGCTTTTGGGACAGAGTAGATTGCAGAACACTTTGGGTCTGCAGGAAGAGGAGGAAATCCCAGGTCTCCCTAGTGGAGTTTTGGAGGAAATAGGTGAAATTATGTTTCTGGAGGTGAACAGTCAGTGGTAGGTGAGATGTTTTAGAAGAGAAAAAAGTTGCTGAGTAAAGAGGGGCTTGGACTCCGTGGGAATTGAGAGCATTGCAGTTTGTAGAAGAGGGAAGGATTTTTCTATTCCAGATGTAGAGGATTGTGGATTGGAAAAAGAAAGGCTAGAAAGATTCAGAAATGTGTGTGTTACGATGTCCCTGAAGAGCAAATCAGCAGTAATCCCATTCTCCTCATTCAGAGACTTCTTATTCAAGAGTCGGAGCTTCCTGGCAAGGGGATTTGCAGGAAAGGTGCTGACTTCTGAAGCTTGTGATTTTGATAGGAGTCTAAAGGATTTAGGCTCTTCTATTTTAATAGGAGCAGCTTAAGTAGTAGCCTGGTGAGCACTACACCTTAATTTCAAGTGACATAATTTAATTTCTTCCTCAAAAGGTGCTTCTGTCCATATAGAGGAGAGAATATTGTCAGGAGCTTGTTTGAGTCAAGCAGTGCAGTGCAGCCCAGAGGTGCCAGACAAGCTAATCCATCAAGGCCAGGATGCCCTAAACCAAACCAGGGTTTTCTAATTAATCTTTGTCACGAGAAAATTGTTGCATGACTTTGATTTGCATACTGATAATATCATAAAGTCTGGACTGCAGTGTTAGTTTTTGTGGATCTTGCTTTTTCACCTTCCTTTTAAGAGGGTTTGCAGTTTCTATACAGAAAAAGGAAATCAAGTGCTCCTATTGGTATGATCCTAGGACTCTAAAAGGAGGGGCCTTCCACAGTGGAGAAAGGGGATTTTCAGAATTCTTTTGTTTAGTAGAAGTTATTTTGTGGCAGTGAATGCTGCAAGCTGTCAGTATGGCCAAATGCATGTGATGATTCAAGGGTTATTCTGTATTCTGTATATCTTGCAGAGCATGATTTATCATGGGCAATCCTGTTTTTAAAAAGAGAGTTCATTTTAAGTCTAATTTTTCTTGTTTCTGTAAAACTCAGAGGCGTGCAGTGGTTTTAAATGGACCAGCACTCCCCTGCAGCATGACCATTCTCCCTGCTCCCAACCTCCCATATTTCTGTTTTAATAGCCTGTAGAAATTGAACTGTTCTCCACTTTACACATCATTTACTTTATGCAGTGAATCACTCAAAGCAGCAAAACTGAAAAGTAATGAGCCATTCGCATGATTTTTACTGAAATTAAGACTTCAGTACTGTGCTGTAAGTTTCTTGTGATGGCCAGCTGAGTGCTTTTCTGATCAGAGCAATAATCTTAAGAACAGAGTGTCCAGAGAAGGGAAGGGAGCTGGGGAAGGCTCTGGAGCACCAGGGCAGCTGAGGGAGCTCAGCCTGAAGAAAAAGAGGCTCGGGGAGACCTTGCTCTCCACAGCTCCTGAGAGGAGGCAGTGACCATGAGGTGAGGTGCGGATCAGTCTTCTCCTAAGTAACAAGGGACAAGAAGAAATGACCCAAGTTGTGCCGGAGGAGGCTTGGGTGAGTGTTAGGAAACGTTTTATTCATTGCCAAGCACTGGAACAGGCTGCCCAGGGCTGTGGAGTCCCCATCCGTGGAGGGATTTAGAAGGCATAGAGGTGACACTTGGGGACATGGTTCAGTGGTGGGGTTGGCAGTGCTGGGTTAGTGGTTGGACTCCATGGTCTTACAGGTCATTTCCAGCCTAAACAATTGCATAATTGTGGGGTGTTCCAAGCTCCAGGTACACATGCAGATGCTAAAGCCATGCATTACCCTTCTTCCCCAGCAGGAATGTGTAGCTTGCTGGCTGAAGAACAGGAGAAGGTTCCCTCAGCTGCCTTTTTTGATAAACTTAGAACGTGTTGGAAGATCAAGCTGGACTTTTGGCCTTACATAATTATGGGTTAGCAAATACATTTAAAGGAATTCATGAAGACTCTGATGAGAATAACTTCTGGTTCTTGCCTCTTCACAGGAAAGCAGGGTCAGGGCAGAAACATCTGTCACTAGAGATTGCTGGCTGTTGAATGGGTGCATTTGGAAAGTTGTTGAGAATCATGGCCTGTGACCAAGTACCATAGAGTGCTGCTCAAGTGCAGAGATTTACAAAGATGATGTATGCTGTGTGGTAATTCTTGTAGCCTTTAAAGGATAAATAGGTTTTTAAAAATAAATATATACGTATATACATAGGAAAACATGAAAATGGCTCTAGATTGATACAGAAGCTGACCCCACCACTGATGGAGTTCATGTATTTTCAGCTGAGTTCAGTCTTACAGAGCCTGCTCTTCCTGCCTTGGAGAGTGGGCTTTCATATCAACCAGAAAGTTCCAGCCCAGGGGATAAAGCCTAAGATGGGAGATTGACTTAGTAATTATGCAGATGGAGCTCTTTATTGCCCCACAGAGCTGGAATCTGAGAGAGCATTCATGGTACAACTGCAGGCGTCAGGGCTTGTATGCTGAAACAAGGGAGGAAAGTTCACATTTTCACTTGTCCATAGGGCTGAGTTTCAAGTAATTTGTCCCCCACAAGACACATTCTAATTGAGAGAGCTGCCAGCATTCTATAATATCAGACAAGGGCGTGTGTGTGGGTATGAGAGCAGTTCTGAGTATATGGAGTGTCAGATACTGTTACATTTTCAGAATAGTGTAAAGGAGTTATGAGATATGTGAATAATTAGTGTTTTCTTTCAGCTTTTTGCAAAAAGTAGATTGACTTTTTAATTGCTTAGTGTTTTGTGTTCAGTTATTCCAAATTCATATTCCAGTGGGTAACAAAAGTAAAACAATCTTCTTTTTCTTTTGGAAGAGATATTTGACTGCTTTTGGGTGGCAGAGGTTTGTCCTAGTGACTAGAAGTCTTCTCCTTTGTGCATTCTGACATCTATGGCTGTAACTTGGAGTTCTTCCTGCAGAAGCTGTAGTAATACTGCTGTAGTTGAATTAAAGGCAAGCCTTCATAAAGTGATTTAAGTCCTGGAACAAGAAGGCTTTTTCCTGCAGCATTGTAGGCTTTATTTGTTATTTGTCCCCACGGGAAGGCCTTTCAAACCCCAATTTTGTATTATGGAATTGTGAAGAGCGTTTTCTGTTCACAATTTAATCTTGCTCTGACATCAGTGACAGCCCAGCCACAGGAAGATGTGTAATGTTCCCTGAAATCTCCCAAAATGTACAGTGGAAACCATTAATCTCTTTTTTTGTGAAAATGGGGAGACCCCCTACAAATAGAAACGTGGGGAAGGAGTATTTTTCTAGTCATAAAGAGGATGGATCATTATATTACGTTTATTTCTTAAGCATGGTCCTCTGGAATAAGTGAGCTATGAACCATGCCATAGTGTTCAAACAAATGCAAACAAGTTTAGCATTACTAATCTCCAGTTAATTCAGTGACATGTACTTAATATTTGAGTGTTTGCAGCATTTGATAGCCACCAGAATCTTTGACTACACTAGGGAAGCCTGACCTTGTTGTTTCTCTTCAAAAGATTTAAATGGAATATCTGATATAATATGTCCCCACACTTGACATTTACTGTTAAATGGCCATTTAATGTTGCTGATGCTTGTGACCAAAGGGAAGGCTTTTTTTTTTTTTTGGAATATATTTGGGAGAAAGGTAGCTTTTGTGTTACTAAATTGGAGTCTGTTCCTCAGGTGAGTGGTATATGAAATATGCAGGTGTTTTGATAAATTTGTCAAAGCAATTCCTTTGATGTCCTATGTAAACAGAAACAAATGTATAAAAGCAAAATCTTAAAGGTTAATTTTATCCTTTCAATTTTGGTAAAGCAGCTTTAATTGATTGGATAGAGTGCAGGCCTCTGAGAATTTGGAGTGGAGTTGGGCACATTGGCACAGTGCTGTAAAAGAGAACAGGAGGTGGGTACCTGGCACTGCCCTTGCAGGAAACATGAGCACCACCTGGAGTGGGAAGCCCTGGCATGGAGAACATACAGTAAATATCTCTGTGTGCTGTAATGAAAAAAATCCCCTGGGTGACTCTGTGCTTGCTGGATATGTGCAATTAATGAACAGTTCCAGGTCATTTTCAGGGTTTCTTGAAGCTCTCGTGTACAGGAAATAGAGATGTGAGATGTGTTTTCTCCTGTTAGAGTAATTTAGATCCTGTGTGGGATTATGCAGGCACTTTATGTAGATCTGTTGACCGCTGCTGAGCTCCTTGTAAAGAATGGCAACAATTTTATTCACAATCAGGGCTGTGTTTGCAAAGGTAATGCAAAGAATAAAATGGTATGAGAGTTAAAGAAATTTGAGTGAGATATGCATGTAATGGCCAGCAGCCAGTGCTTTTATAATCTGAGTCACACTGAGTGAGTTATTTGAAATAATCTGCAGTTGTCTTGACCCCTTTTAACTTCTAGGAAGTGTTGGTGCCTTTTGATGCTGTTCAGTTATTAGAGGAATCATTCATACAGCATCAGACTTCAATGATCTTCCACATATTCCCATGTATTCCAGCTTTGGATATAAATGCTCCGTGTTGCAAATTTAAGACTTGCGTTGTTTAGCGGATTGCAAACCCCCCTGGCTAGTTCAGGTTAAGATAAGGTTGAGGGTGAGTAATTTGGTCTTGGTATTTATTAAAAATGAGACTGAAATGCATTTAAATAAATGCATACGTGTGTTTATGTTCTTGAGGTGACACAAATGCAGACCTACGTCACAGCAAATTCCTTGTGTCTCCTTATGGAGGTGATGCAGTGCTTGGTTCATTATGGTAAGGTGTTGATACCTTTTTGAAATGACTGTGCACGTTTCTCCTTCTGGCTGTTTGGCCATGTGGCACAGAAGGATGTGAGTACAGAGGATGTCACTGGGATGTCAGCTGAGCAGGCAGGAGTTTGATGGGCTCAGCAGGAGAGACCTGTCCCTGGTACCTTTTCAAATGTTAGGCTGAGGTCTTCTGGTTTTCCTGTCCAAACACAGACCAGATAAACAGCAGTTGAGGAGGGAAGAAAAAAAAATGATAAAAAAAGGGGACAGCTGTACTTTAGCATCAGTGTTGAAAGACAGGGCCTGATCCATGGGAACCTTCCACTGGAGGCTGCCTGCAGCCATGCAGTGACTGACCAGCAGTTTGTCCTCTGCCCCTCAGCCTGCTGGTCATTGTCACAGTCTCCTGTCATCTGAAGTGGTGGCAGCAAGACCCCAGCTCCTCTCCGCCTTAAATAACTGACTTGAAGTTTTAGAGGAATATTTTGGTGGGAAGTCATTGAGGAACTGGGAGAGAACAAAGATATTGTCAGTGAGACTCAAGAATTGTTTCAGTCAGGAAGCTATGGTGGGTGCTTTTTGTTAGAAAAAGAGGTAAGAAAAAGGAAACTATCTTTGTCAAAAATGCCTTTGCTAAATACTGGAGAGCTTAGTGACAGGTATGAATTATGATCAAAGTAGATACTATTGAAATTGATTCCAGCTTTTGTAATAGAGAAGTAGCTTCAGAGGAAACTTATCTGTAGGAAGCCTTGGATTTAATCTCTAGTCATTGCTTGAAGACCTGTGATTTATGTAGAGTAGTGCACTCAGGTAAAGTACCTAAACAATCCAATGTGGTGTAAGTTTTTACTTGTTTTGAATTGTGTGCAGAAGTTTGGTATTAAAAAAAACCGTATCCCCCAAACATCTATCATGTATGTAGAGGTGGCATGGGCTAAAAGCAGTGACAGAAGGTTCCCAGGGTCCTGAAAGACCAGAATGTGCTTAATTCAAAGAGTATTTCCATCAGGTCCCAAGAGGTCGTTTGCATTCGCAAAATTAAATGCAAGCTTATATTTATAGAATAAAACTAAATACAAACTTATAACTAATTTGACACAAGCTAAAGCAAAAATGAAGATAAATTGGTCTGTCCTGGTACATTGAACTCAGGACTCTTTTTCCTTTAAATGTTTCACTGCAAATTGTACATGCAGCTTATTTGAGGGAGACTTAAGTACTTACAGTAGCTCAATAGGAGATGGTTGTATACATATGGGTTTGATAAATGGGCATGAATTAACAAACATCCCTTCCAAAGTATCTGTTCTTCATAATACTTATCCGTGAGACTGAGACCGTAATGTGACTGAAGTTCAAACATTCAAGGGATTCCCAGAAAAACAAACACTGCCTCCTCTTCCAAATATTCTCATCACAGCGTTGTTTTCCAACTCGCTGTTGTGTTCCAACACAGCAGATGTTTAACAAAAGGACTGAAGCTCTTACTCTTCACTAGTGATACTGTGCAAACAGCAAGGTCCATTTGCAAGATCTTGTCTTAAACCATTTAACTGGCTACAAATCCATGTGAATGTGTCTGATATCCAGGATTTTTGAAGAAAATTCAGAAAGACCTTTGTAGAGTCTTGATTGAATCTAGTCAGTTACTTTTCTAGCATCTAGTTGAGTTTCATTTGACCTATATGAGTTTTTCTAAGGGTTTGGACTCATAAAATCTTCATGTCTCTAATAAAAGACAAGCCAGGAGCCTCATTAATATAATTGCCATGAGCACAAGGCAGATTCTCAGGCAAAGCTCACATCCAACAGCCCCTGCTTGCTTTGGAACCAGCATTCTTTCCTGAAATGCTCAGTATGATCATGAGAGGCAGGATACACCGAGGAGGCTGTAGGATCTGCAGTCTGTGGTCTTGAGGAATTTCCTAAATCAATACAGTGGGTATGAAAATTTATCGTAGATGTCAAAACTTACCTTAAAAATGCATTTTCATTTAAATTGTGACAGCTTAATCTAAAAATATGTTCGATGACATTTCCTTAGTGTTTAGAAAACATACTTTCCTTTTTCCAGGTAAAACTGAACGAATAATTTTTAAAGGCAGAAGATTTAATGCCATTTTAATGCCTGTAATTTTATCCCTGTTTCCGTGTGGTTTTATAAAACATACACACCTGTATGTGTGGAGGTAAATGAAATACTTGCTTTTTGACACTTGTAGGATAAGAGCCTCAATTCTGAGTATTGTCAGCTTTTGATTATTCCAGGTAGTAAAAGGGCAAGTTTATAACCCAGATAGGACAGATTATTCAAAACACATGTATGTGAGGTTGTGAGAACATCCAGGAAGGATGTCATGGAGAGAGGAGAGGTCAGTGACACTTGCCTGCAGTTCAGAGATCTCTCAGCTTGTACTGACCTGACCAAGTCAGTCTGGCGGCACGGCGACAGAATAAATGCAGCTGTATTGCTTCCAGACACCAACTGTCTCATGCTGCGTGAGCTGGGGTGTCATTCTGCTTCTGCTACCAGGAAGCTGCAACCTGGAGAGGCCACAAAGGATGATTGAAGACCAATTTTTTTCTTCTATAGAAGCTTAAAAGCTTTATGGAGTTACCTCATCATCATCAGCTGCAGGATGAAACAGAAGTTAGTTCTTTGCAGCAGTTGAACGTGGTGTGCCAGCCCATCCCTTGCCTAATTAGTCTTTTGCAAAACTTCGAAACAATTTAGAGCCATGATTTAAAGTTCTGCAAGTATCAGTTGATTTAAAGTTCTGCAAGTATCAGTTGATTGAAGTCAGCATTTTAGGTCATTTAAGTATCTGTTCAGACTAGGGCATGCAGCCACCTGAGCTGCAGTGTTTGGTTTGCAGAGTGCCCTGATTCCCAGAGAGAAGGTTCAATCTCCTTTCCAGGCAGCCTGCAGAGCTGGGCTGCTGCACAGGGGCAGGGTGGAATGGGAATGTGCATTCCCTTGGTGGAGGAAGGTGGAGCTGTAGCTTCCAGCGTGTTCTCCCAGCTGGAGTCAGCAGCACATGCTGCTGTGCAGGGCCATCCTGGCTTCTTTCATCAAGAAGGTTTTTAAGTCGTGAGTTTTAGATACTGTTTTGGGAGAAATGCCTGAGTTCTTTCAACTTTATGACCATGTTGACAAGAGTTCAGTTGCTTTTAGGCCTTTGCTTTTAGCAGCAGGGGCTTGCCAAGGTTAAGTTCTGCGTGCGTGGATTAAGTTTGGTGCTGTCTTCTCTGTTGTACCCCCTCACAGGAAGATCTGCTCTGCTTTGGCAGTTATTTTCCTGTGTTTCTATCCTAGTCTCTCCCTTTCTGCTTCCATATCTAGGTGAATCTCCTGGATTGTGTCTCCTGTATTTCTGTGGTGTAGCAGCTCCAGCTCAGCCTGTCCAGCATCAGCCCACAGTCCTGTGTTAAGGACAGAAGGTCCTGTTCATGCTGGCACCCAGACACTGTCCCTCCAGCTTTACTATTGCAGACACTGGAGAGGAGCAGAAACTCCATGTCTTCAAGCCTTTGTGTCAGGCTGGGTGCAGATGTGATAATTGGGGGCTCTTCAGTGTTGGCAAGGTTCTCTCCACTGTCGTGGAGGGCTGGGAATGATGTCCAGATGGTTAGGTGCTGGAAATGAGGGTGATGGCACAAACCCCATATATTCACAGCAATTCTTCTGAAATTTAGGGTTAAGCAAACATGGGTTTTGATGAATGCTCAAAATCAGCTGAAATAATTGTGGAATTAGTTGATGCATGTGCCGTTATTTCTGTTTAAGATATGATTTGGTGCAGAGTCTTTGTCATGTCATGTGAACTTGGTCCAGGCTTTCAGCCTCCTTTCGAACACCTGCCAGCAGAGCCCCATGTCCTGGCGACGTTCCTGCCCACAAAACAAACAGAATTTCATTATTCTGGTTTTCAAGTGAATGCTGGGTCTCAGCAGTGCCACTGAACACCACGGCAGGGTCCTGTGCCCGGTGTCACGTTGTCCCTGGGATAATGTGACAGTGTTCATGAGGAGCCCAAGCTGAGCAGGGTGTCACAATGGGAAGGATCACGTAGCTGCTCATGGCATGAGCTCACTGCTGACACGGGGTTGTGGCCCACAGAGACATTCTTTCACACGGACCAAGACCATCTGCTGTATTTCCTAAACTCTGCATTCTCCCAGTGCCCTGGACCAGGCAGAAGCCCCACATGAGGACCAAGTGCCAGTGCACAGGGAGGGAAAGAGCAGAGCTCAGGAGCTGGGAGTTCGTCTGCAGTACTGAGGGGTGCAGCTGAGCAGGGTGGGTCATGGCCACAGGTTAAAGGAGGTGTCCCCAGGTGTCCCCACAGCCACGTCCTTGTTCCACAGCAGCCACTGGAGCGTGTGGCAGAAAGCCAGCCCTGATCTGCTGCAGAGCAGCCTTGCACCCCAGAAATCAGTGCTGCCACTGAGATCTGCACCGGGGCTCTCAAGCTGCTTTCATATTTTGTCTTGGAATTAGACAGAAAAGTTACCTTTCTGTGAATCATTATCTCGTCATCTTTGCCAAGGCTGCAGCGGAATTAATTGTGTATTATCAATGTAATTAACTTAATTAGATGATTGGTTTTGTTTATGTTATACTTCAGAAACAGTACAGATGAAAAATATTTTTAAACTTGGCATGCTTCCAATACATTTTATTTAACTTTCCCAGCTTTCAAAATCTCCCCTTTTTCCATCTAAGAACTAGTATTTTCTGTCTTTAAACCTTTATTTACAACCTGCCTTAAGTGTTAAATTGGAGTCTTTATTACTACTAATGTTGATCTTCCACTGTAAGCCCTTAGGAAATCCAAGTTGCATTTTTAACCCTTTTCCAGGCTATCAACGTGCAACTCTCTAGACACTTGTGAATGAAACAGTTTTATTAAGTAACTTATAAGAACTGTTGTAGGGCCCTCTAGGTCATTTGTTAAAGATTTGCTGTGCTTGTCATTGGTGATGGGAAAGAGTGATATGATGCTGAGAAGTGCTGGAGGAGGAAATTAAAAGTTTATTGTTACGTGGATCTGTCAGAACTGGGTCATGTGGAGGTCTAAGATCTATTTGAAGGGAATCACGCTGACCAAGGTGATTTTTCTTTTGCATAATGAATGCTTCACTTTCTCTCCGTGTTAAGCAGAAAACCTATATTAACAATATTATTCTATATTATCTATAGAGGAGACAGACTGTATTTACACAATACTGAGATTGCCCAGATAAAACCCAGTAAACATACAACATACAAAGAGTAATGAGTTCCTAGAACATTAATCTGGCAGTATTTCACAGCATCTGAAATGTGTGTCATCAGCTTTATGATGTGAGCAGGAATATATCATGCTCTGCTTCAGTTATTCAACATTCCTGTTGCTTACCTGGAGCTGGGAGGAGCTACATAGCCCTAATCTCAGTGCTATTTAAATATTCTTCCCTGGCATAATCCAACTGGGATTAATTATTAAATGTGAAGTTTTTACAATGGGCCTAAGGGAATTAAAGGGCCTCATTTCATTAGTCAACTTTTAAGTAATCCCAGCAGAAAAGCCTTGATAGTTCTCTCTTCCCAAATTCTCTCAAAAACTATGGATTCGGTTGCAGAGTAGCATCTCTTCAAAGGATTTGTAGCTCCTTCTGCTTGACACTCACTTTACACACAAGGTCTTTGAGTTTGTTCTAATCAAAACATCCAGTTTGAGAGCAGGAAATGAAACACCTTTTCTATTGTATGCATTTGTAAAGCTTAAAACGAGAGAAAAATTGGCCTGGGAATGAATAAATGGTGGCAAGCCTCATTCAAATGGGGAGAGTGGAATGGCAGGGTCAGGATGAAGCAGGTAATGACTCTCATTGCCACACTGACAGTGCAAGATAAATGAAGGAGAAATCTAATTCCTACACTGAAATCAGTGAAGTTAGAGAAGGGTTGGGTTTTCTATGCTTCATTAAGCCGGGAGAAGAAAGCAAGATTCAAGTGTAAGTGGTGCCATTAAAATGAAAATGTATCCAATGCATGGAGAAGTTCCTGTATGCCCCATCCAGTGTTGCCAGGTAACTTTTGTTCACGGTTTGCAGAGGCCACATCAGTTGTTGCACAGTTTGTGTCAGAGCAGTGAATGTCAGTCCTGATGCTCCTGGGGCTGGGTCTGGTCCCTCAGGGGACACCAGAGGGACAGAGAGGCCGATGCTGGCAGCATGGGATTCCCTTTTCCAGCTCAGCTATTGCCACTTACACCCCCAGAGTAATTTCCTGAGGACATTGGATCCGTGTCCTCTCACCAGACTCCTCACGGGTAGTTTTGTGAATCCAGCACTGCCATGAGGAGGAGACCACCCAGTGTGGAGCTGGTTGAGGGAATTCCCCCCAGGAGCCCCTTCCAGTGGATGTGCATTTGTTTTATTGTTGGGTTCTTCCTCCCAGTACTTGTAAGCAGGTCACTCACAGATGGGAGGAAGGCTCTTTTCTTCTTCATGGGTTTTTTGGGGTTAAAGATGCCCTGGAATTGGGGGAACCATCTGGTCTGAGGAGTGGCCCAACAAGTATCAGTAGGTAATGTGAGGATGCCCACTGGGCAGTTCTAAAAATCTGTAGGTGGGAGAGATGACTAATTGCAGTTGCCTCCTGTTTCTCAGATACTTTCTGATGCAAAATTAAAGCCAGCAAACATTGCCAGGTCCCTTACACCAGAATGATTATTGTTTTCCAAAATGATGGTTTACAGTTTTTCATGGAGGACCAAGGAAGGAATGAACGTTCTTTGCCAAAAAAATTATATTTTGTGAAACAATTTATTCACTGGGTTGCTTTTCTGATTTCATAATAAAATTCCAAAACCTTGGAAAGCCCTAAACTAATTGAATATAGCTTGTAAAGGGGAAGGAACAGGGTGGAATACTTGAAATAAATATGGTGAACATGATATGCATCCAGCTGGATTAGTCCAGCTGTTCCAGTAGTGATTAGAAAAGATTATATATTTGTTTGGACCCATTCATGGATTAACCTGGCCAGTTGAGGTTGATCAAATTAGCCACTGTTCTTCTGATTGGTCCTTCCTGCATCTATAACAGATGGACAATATTCTCCTTAATTAGAACATAACCTTTTAGTTACCATTTCAAAGTATCAGCTGAGCTTCCTCTAACAAGAAACCAGGGAAATTATAGAAGATGTGCTTTTGGAAAATACTAGTGAAATCTTGGTGTACTTTCATGAGAATTGAAGTTCTTTTGGGAGGTGATTCTCTCAAAATGATAATTCTTTCTCTGAGATGATTCTTTTTTCTGTTGAGGATGCTTAGAAGTTATGCTGGGTCCCTAATTTAGTTTGGTTCTCTAGCGTGAAAAACGCACCAGGTGATGAAATTTTTAGTATTTCAGTTGGGAGTGCTTGTAAATCTCAATACTTTAGAGGATCTTCTCTAGTCTTTAGGGTAATAAGACTGTGATTTTGGACTGGTTAACCCCTTTCCTCAGGGGCTGTGCCCGAGTGCCCTTCTCTTCTCTCCCTGGATCATGTTCTATGTAGGCTTCTTCCTCTGCCAGATTCTTGGCTTGGTGTGGCCCTGAGTTTCCCTGACTTCTTTTTTCCTTGTCTTCCATGTGGTGTTCATGCCCTTGTTGTTCCTGGTTCCATCACTGCAGCAGACCTTGGTCTCCACTGAAGTCAGTGGGTGAAATTCCTGGAAATGTCCAGCACGTTCTGTCAGGAGGTGGGGAAGTTTGTGGAGCAATGCTTTGATGTGTGCTTTTTTCTTTGCAAAGTTTTGTCACCCTAAATGTGGAAACATTTGGTAGCTTGCTGTCCACTTACGGTTTTGCAGAGGTAATTTCTCTAATGAGATTTTCATCATAGCCTAAAAATAAATTTAAAAAAGCTCCTTCATTTCTGTATGTGTTCAACAGCGAGTATCTCCCAGTAGTACCAGCAAGCATTGTGTGCATACAGGACACAGTTTTCATTTTCATGACAGTGAATTGGCATCCTGGGACCAATTCTTTAAGTCATAACTCTTCTTTGACTCAATCGTCATTCACAAGAGCTTGACTAATTTCAGTTGGGAATGAATGGCTGGCTGTGCATTAAGTAAAAACTGGCTGAGCACTGCTGGGATTAAACCTCTGGGATTAGTAGAAGCATGTAAATGGCAGTTGTGTCTCATTAGCTTGGTAATTTTTAAGCTTTTCTCACTCCTGAGAATTCTCTAGTGCAGGTGTAGGTTTTTGAATAGTGAACATGAAGGCATCTGGTAATAGACTTTCTCTTATTTAAACTTCTGGGCTCCTGAAGCGGGTTCATCAGTTCTCTCTTGCCCTCTTCCCAGTCTTCTGTGGATCTATAGAAACTTCTCCTGTAGGCAGCTACATCTGAGGGGTTTCCATTTGTTCTATTCTGAGGGGTAGAAATCACATCACATTCCTGGAGCACGTTTTCTGTGCGGGAGAGAGCTTTACCTGCCTCCCGTGTCAGATTTTCTACACCAGGGCAGGGGGCAGGATGGCACCAGCAGTTCGATACAGTGTCTGTTGCTGCTGTTAGCTGACAGATGCATCATTCAAAGGTCTTGTACCGTTTCTGGTCAGGATTTATTTTTCTGGGGGCTGTGCTGTGGCTCATGGGTCTCCTGTGTTGTGTGGAGTTTGCACGTGCTTTATCGCTTCTCCATGACTTTAGTCCCTGTGTTGGTACCTCTTCTGTCTGCAATAAATTGATGGTGTTTAGGCTAAATAAGCCAGCTTTGTTTCACTCAAGGTGTGGATTTCTTATATTCAGGAGAGAGAATTCAATTACAGCTTCAGATTCCCTGGTTTGTCATTTGGATAGTCAGTGCTTTAAACCTCTCAGGAGGTGCAACAGAAGCCAGCTATTTTCACAAAGGAATTTCAACTTGCATATATAAATATGTCTTTTGCTGGTGGCTGTCAGACTGGCTTAGTGACTTTTAGCCCATCATTTAACTGGTTTTAACTCTTGGTGGTTGTGGTGGTTTGGGGGTTTTTTTGTGCAGAGATATGCTTGCTGAGAACGTCTCGGATGATTTCTTCTTCGCAGGTACAGTTTGTGAAGTGTGATGGTTAAAGGTAGGCGAGGTGAAAACAAGCATCCCACAGTCAGTGTGCACCATCCTGCCAGGGGCTGGTCCTTAGGATAAAGCTTGGGAGAGGCTTGGAGCAGCTGCTGTGGATGTTCCCAGCTCAGGGAGCCCGGCCACACAGGGCTGGAGGCAGGAGGAGATCACTCAATGCATCACCTGCTCCTGGCTGCTGCCATGGCATTTGTGCTGCTTGGGGGGCAGGCTCCTGTAGAAGGAAGTCACTTCCAGAGAAATAGCAATGTGTAAGAGAAGTGATAAATCACTGTTGTGGTTTGAAAACAAACCAAGTGAGAGGCTCTAAGTCAGAAATAAAATTTAATGAGAAGAAAAGGAAAATAAAATAAAGTAAAAACAACAATGCAAAAAGAAAAAAACTACTGAGAGAGTCAGAATACAACCTGATCAGGGTGATGGAAGCAGTCCAGGTGAGGTGGTCTTCCTGAAGCAGTGATCCCATAGAAAGGTCTGGTAGCTCTGGTCCTCTGGGAATCCAATGGATGAGGGCTGCTTCTGCTGTCCCAAATCCCAGCTTATATCCAGGTGAGAATGCTTGGGCTCCCATGGGCGGAGCATCTCCCAATGGGATGATGAGTCATACAGGAGCTCCTTGATGGCCCATTACAGAGAGATAGCTCCAGAGGGAGTTATCTCTGAGTCATGCACAAGGCATTGATGGGCCATTAACTGAAGATGGTGATAGAATACATCCTAAACTACAACCCAGGACAATCACCTTTAGGTTTTTTTGTCAAAATGTTTTTCAGTGAGCACAGTGGCATTTGAATCCACATGTGAAAGTGGATTTTTTTCTGCTGAAGATACTTATGAGCATTAAGTATTTGCAAAACCAAAATAACTTCTGCTGAATGTTTGGGGCTTTGTCGTTGAGGAGACAGAAATGTCAGTGAGAAATTGAAGTAAGCAAACAAAGGCCAACAGTAGCCACTCAGTTTTCTGAGGAGGAAAGAGGTAACTGGGATTTTAAAGTTGGCTGAGTTTCACTTGGGACTGGGGAGAAAGGAGCTGAACCTTTTGCTGCTCCTGTTTTATCAACTAAGGTGAAGTACAAGATCTGTATAGTGGCTTCGATTTCAATTTTTCATTCTACTTTTCTTCCTACTTGGATCTCAAGTGCTGAGGAGGAAATTAAATCCTGAGATTGAAGTAATAACTGAACAACAGAGGATTTGTACAGCAGAAACTATATGACCATAGGGAAAAGAGTCTTAATTGAAGCGATGCTGTTTCTTGATTTCTCTCTGATACCTATGATGAATCTTTCATTTTTCACATTTTGTTTTACTCTGTTATTCTTTTGTGGCAGCAGGTTAATTGCCAGGCTGTCAGTAGAAAAATATCTCACCTGTCAGGAAGCTGATGGTAGGGGAATAAGGCTGCAGAAAAAACAAAGAAAAGCTGAGAGTACAGTTTCATATCTATACAGTAGCAGATTCCAGTTAAATTACAGGAATTTTGGAAACATTTAAGGAGAAATAGACCTCAGGTTTTATATCTTAAGTCTGTGCTGTTCATTCAAAACCATGGTGGTACTCAGAAACACATTCAGTTGTGTGCACGTGGGTTCTCCTTTGGGCCCGGTAAGGCTAACTATAAATAAATTAAGATTGCTTAATTTCTGAAGCAATTCTTAATGGCCTAATTGCTTAATTAGGATTGCTTTTTAATGTTACAGTTTGGGACTGTGTAATACAGGTGTTTGTAGTAAGCCAACATTGTGAACTCAAAAGCTGTTCATTAACTTTGTGCATAAGACAACCAACCAGCATTGAGTGTGAGTGATTTCACCTTACAGAGGGAGAACTGAGCTGAGAGATGAAGAAGATGCATTTTACCCCAGTTTTAAAGAAATGCAAACCCCGTTGACCTCAAGGTATGACTCGTTTATCAAAGGAAATACAGAGAGATAATGGAAATGTGGAGCTCAGTCAGTGATGTGGGAACAGCTCTGCAGCTTTGCTTGCTGCCAGCACCAGGAACAGGCACCTCATGAAATGCTCACTTGTGTTCACTGTGGCCACATCAGGATTTCACACTTGCCCTCAAAAAAGATCTTTCCTTATGTGGTCCTGGAGTCAGATTTCCAGTCAATCAAGTGCAGATGTGGCCATACTGCTGGGAATCCCTGGGAATGCTCCCTGAGTGGGGTCTGCTGCTTTTGGTAGAGTTGCTTGGCTCTGGATAATGTGAAAGGATCTGTGACCTTATTCCTATATCAGATTTTGCTCCTTGAAGAGACACAGTTCTAATCAGTTGGTTTTAGGTGATAGTTTATTCCATGCTGATGCTTGTTTCTCTTTTATTTTTAGAATGTTTTCTATATAACACTTCACACTTTGCTACCGTTTCTGTATTCTTGAAAAGTCTTTTTCTCAGAAAAGCAGGAAAAAAATGGTTGGTGTATCCATTTATTGATCATCAGAAGATGAGTTAAGTATTGTGGCTTTTGAATGAAGATTTTAAGGAATGCCTCAAAAAGAAAAAAATAAGAATTTTTAACGGCATTACTGTGTTTTCCCCTCAAAGCCAGTTATGCTTTCTTATCAGTTCCTGAGAATTATGATAATATTTGAACTCTGGGGCTCCAAGTTAACACTTCTCTATTCCTGTGTTTGCAAACAAATGTTCCTATTGCTGGACTCCTGAATACTTTGGGAAATGTCATTTATTACAAATGTCTAGGCCAGTTGCAGAGCAGTGACTTCAGAAATGTCTGATACTTTTTAGTGGCTTTAGTCCTTGTGCTCAGCAGAGCAGCACTAATGCAGTGTTCCCTGGATTGTTACACACAGCACAGGGATGCAGCTCCAGGCACGTGTGTGGAGCTGCAATACAGCAAGGGCTTCCCAGCAGCTCAGGGAAGACCTGCTAGGTCTGAGGGATGTGGGGGGAAATATGGACAAATCTGTAACTCTTAAATCCAGACTTAAAAGAGGAGGAGGAAATGTCTGGAAGAGTGATGCTCCAGCCTCTGATTTTAGTGATCTGGACACTTCAAAATAGTTGAAGCTTGGTTCTTTTACTGGTGTGTAGGATGGTGTGGTGGGTTTTCTGGTGGTGGTGGTTTTCTTTTTCTTTTTATTTTTTTTTTTTTTTTTTTTTTTATATATTAAAAAATCTGCATTATGCAGCTGCTCTCAGCAGCTGTCCTCAGAAAAAGGAGAGACACAGGAAAGGCTTAGGCTGGTACTCCAGGAAAACCTCTCTGGAAAGTGGCTCCTGGCTGAGGGGAGACAATCTCCTGGTGGGAAGCAGCTAGAAAGACACACAGAAAGAAAGGCTGGCTTGGGCACTCTGCTTCCCCCTGTCACTGGTACATTCACAGTTAAATGTCCTTGAGCTTCCTGAAAACAGCTATAATTGGTCAGAGTTAACATTATGAAAATACTGGGCAGTGTGTGAAATACGTAGGCTGATGGTTGGATAAAGCCAGAGTAGTAATTTGTTCAATAAGATTTTTTCTCAGGTATAAACTCCATGTGGCATTAATAAGCTAATAATTGATCAAGAACTGTTGAATTACCTGCAGTTGCTTTCTCTCAGCCACCCAAGCAAATGCAGTTCTCAGTGACTTTTGTTTCCAGGTCCATTGCAGAGTGTGTGAGGAGTTTCTCCTGGGTGTTGGAGGTGCATCAAACAGCAGATGCAGCTGTGGGCAGTGCTGGGGCTGCTCTGTGCTTGCAGAAAGCCCCTGGGCAGGAGCAATTCCAGCTTCTCCCTGGGAACCCCTGCCTCTGCTGGCCCACCAAGGGCTTGCCTGGCTGTGTTCCAGGGGAGCCAGGCTGCACAGACACTGGGTGGTGTTGAGAGGTGTGACAGTCCTTCAATAGAGGCTCCTTCCTCTCCCTGCCACAACGTGGGAAGTCTTTATTGCTTGCTGTACAGCTTGGTCATGCTTGGGTTTAGCAGGCAGCTGTATTTGTTTTTTATGTGCAACAATAAGTTGTAGAAATTTTTTTTTTTTCAGAGGTAGCTGTAAAATGGACAGGATTTCATGCCTTTATGTCTTTGTCTTCACTGGAACTGTGCTGCCCTTCCCTCCTGCATTTTACTGCATAAGTGGGACTGAAATAGGCAGTACGTCTTTAAGAATTTTAGAAAGAGCCAGTACTTTTGTCTTTGTTCAGTAAAATTGCAGATGATCCATTAAATACTGTTCATGGATGGTGAAAAAAATATAATGTTGATATAAATGAAATTTTGCTATTTGCTTGTGTCTTGAGGATATTTATTTCAATCTTTTTGTATGATATAATTATTTTATGTGCTGATCAATGTATTCCAAAGTGCTTTCTAAAGCAAATGCACACTTAAAAGATACCATGGTAAATTGCATTTGTATTTATTTACAGCTTTTGTATAAAAGCTTTAACCCCCAATAAGTGCATTTCAGCTTATTTGCAGCTCAGTTGGGTAGAAAGTATGAATTTGCTTTTTACTGTGTGTGTTACTTCTGTGTTGTTCAGTAGCTGAACTCAAAGGAATAAGAAATGACAAAATTCTGGTAGGAAAAGACCTGTGGAGGTCATCTGGCTGCAGGAAGAATCATCTGGAGATAGGAGTTAGCAGAGTTAAGGAAGCTGTTCCAAAATTTGACTGCAACAGAGATGAAAGAAGTCTGTGGTGTAAGGAGATGGGGAATCAGAGTGGGAAGGAGCATGATGGATGGTTTACAAAAGTGGAGGGGATTAATTCATAGAGGCTGAAGGAGGCAAATCCATGGAGGATACTGAAGAGGTGAGGGATGATATATTGCATTTTACTTTGTCATTAATCTGGGGATAAAGTGATGGATTGAGGAAGACCCCTGAAAACCAACCATGCAGTGGTGGGGGACAAATTCCAGTACTCTTTGTTGGAGGAGGATTTTCCTCTCAGATCTGCCCTTCTGGAGGGAAAGGGATGGTTTTTGTAGCAAGGAAATGGCTCCCTAATTAATGTTTGACTTTGTGCTGTCAGGTTAGTTGAAATGGAAAGCCAGTCCCAGTTGCCTGAGAACTCTGGGCTGAGATGACTGCCAGAATCTCAGGAAATGGAAAGTTTTTTCAAGTTGTATTTGTCACTTACATGCAAGCTTCAAAGACTTTGATGGCAAACCTTGCCCCGAAGTTTTAATCAGCAGTATTTGCAGAGATGCTGTGGTGTTCAGAGCTTAGGGCACTTGGAGGATTTTGCTATTTGAACTTTTACACAAATACTTGTAGCTAAAACAATGCACTGCGTATTCATGTGACAAGGACAGATTTTGTAGATGCCACTGCTGTGTTTGATTGAGGTACCAATATTACTTTCTCTCTTTATTGCTTCAGTTGGCTGAAGAGTAGGTCTGGTTTATGGAGACCTGCATTTAAAGCTCGTCTCATCCTCACAGCAGAGTTTTACAGCTGAAGTCCTATATAGATTATACAGAGACAGGAAAACATAATGACCAACATTTTTGGGGTCTCCTCTTGATTGCTAGAACAATGTGAGCATTGTTTAAATATATGGCTGTGATTAAGTATGGAAATTGGAATCTTAGTTTAGGCATAGTAGCTGCTTAAGCACCCCACAGCCTGTCACTGCAAATAGGAACAGCACCCTTTGAGAAAAGGAGCGGAAAGGCAAATGAATCCATATGCTTAAACACAAAGTTCAGGAGGTTATTTGAGCAAAAGAAATAGCTGTCAGAAACTGGAAATCCAACACTAGTGAATCCTAAAGACAGGGGCACAGACCAAAGTGGGCACTGTGAGAAGGAAACTGAAGAGCCTGAAATGGAATTCGAAGAGCAAAGAGTCAAAGACATAAAAACAAACAACAAGAAATTCTTGTGGTGTATTAAAGACAGGAAGGACTGTGAGAGATTGGACAGGTCCCCTGGGCACTTTGCCCTCCACCCTGGAGCTGTCAACTGCAGGGCTTCATCAGCTTTGTGTGAGGCTGCTGAGGGGAGCTTTCAGACCTGGACCTGCATCCATCTCTGCTTTGTGTCCCAAGTCCATCCCATCCCAGTTCACCACCAGATCCAGAAATAATTTCTGAGTACTCCCTGGATACTTCTCTGATATTTAAGTAGCTTTCAGTGAAATCAAATGTCAGATTTTGAAGAGCAGTGGGCATACATTTTTGCATCCCTCAAGGGCCCACTGTAATACCAGGCATAAGAAGACGTAGATGGATGTTTGTCTTGGCCAGTGGGACAGACTTTGTGGCTTTTGTCCTCTGTCTCTGTGGTCAGGATTGGGAAACAAATGCTCAGGCATTGTAGAGAAATTTATAATGGTCCTGAACGTGCTAGAAGAACCAGCATTGCCTAAAGTATATTAAACAATTTCAGATTTGGTAAAGCTTGTAAATACTGATTTGTTCTCTCCTGTTCAGAGTCAGGTTAAGGACTTCTATGAAGTTCTCCTTTGCTGAGTGCTCTGCTCCCTTATTATGTTGAAATTCCCAAAGTGACAAATCTCTGACACCTTGTCTCTGAAGAAGAGATTGAAAACCAGTCCTCAAGGTCATATCCTCTAAATTTGGAAACCCCTTCACCTGCTGTCACTGTTATTACAGTGGTTTGTGTCTCTTGCTCTGCGTGTGTTTGCTAAATTACTGTGTGGTGTGTTGTCTGTAGCTGTCCCTCACTAAATTACAGTGCAGGCTTTCTAGCATCACTGAGTTTTCATTTAAGTCAACAGTCTGCTTAACTGGAAAGCTCTGTAAGAACTTCTCTCATTCGGGATAGGGTAAAAATTAGTGTTAGGGTAAAAATTAGGTGTTAGGGCATGGTATTTCCACAGGATGGGAGGATTTTTGGTGAAAAAATTGGTTCAGAGCTGTGCCAGGTGACATCTAGTCTGGGCATTAGGAAGCATTTCTTTAGCAAAGAGGCCAGAGCCTGGAATGGGTTTTCTGGAGGGTGCTCAGTGCCCCAAGCCTGGCAGTGGGTGAAGAGGAGTTTGGACAATGCCCTTACCAAGATGATTTAACCTGATCAGCCCTAAACTGCTCGGGTAGCTGGACTAGATGTGGACACTGTAAGTGCCTTCTAACTGAAATATTCTATTCTGTTACAGGGAGGTGGTTCATAACATTTCCCAGAACAGATTAATCAAGTCAACATCTTTTTTTCATAATCCTGTGAAGAGTATCATTATGCAAGATTTATCTGAGAGACAAGAGAAAACTCTTGCACGAACTGACCTTTGTGGAACGAGGAGGCAGGAGATTTGCCAGAGGAGCAGAAACAGCCTCACAGAATTCCAATGATTTTGCAAAGTTTAAGGCCCCTTTTTACAAATCCGCTTTCTTGGCAGAAAACTTAAGTGAGCACTGAAATTCTGTGGGGATTTTGTGGATCAGGAACAGCACTGCAGAACTAAGATAAACCTTGTTCATGTAAAGATGCTTTTTTGAACTGGGTCTGAAATGCAGAAACATGCTTTCCTTCAGGGCCCAGAACTTCTTAGGAGTTATCTGTTACCCTCTTGTTTTCAGCCTGCCAGTAATTTCCTTTTTGGCTGGGTGTTTTTTCCTCTCTTGATTTCTTTCCGTGCTTCTGAAGGGCTTGATCCCATTTCTAGGGTTACACAGATAAAGTTTCATGCCAAAGGGTCTTTTTTAAAATAAGCAATCAGTTCTAGGGCTTCAGAAAGTAGAATTTAAACAGAGAGAGGGAGGTGCCTACTAAATTTAAAGAGACAGAAAAAAAGTGAGAATTTACTTGTTCATGAAAAGAGCTGAATCTTGACATTTCTCCTGAAAAAACCCCAACAGAATTGCTGTCAGACTATTTCACAGTTACTCTCCCATCACCCCCACCTTTTTTAAAACTTCGTGTTTACTTTTTAAATCTGACCAGGCTAGAGATGTGATACCTAAATGAGCAAGGTACGCAAAATTATTTATTTCTGTTGATTCCATGTGACCTTGAAATGAAGATAAGCATTTTAAGAAGATAAATCCTTCTTAAACTTTGCCTTGTAATTAAGCATCTCTTTGCTCCCTCTATTAAGTATTCTTGATATAGTGCAAATTATGCAAATTTAAGACAGCACTTAGTGATTAAAATCAGTTGAGTTTATAGGATAGAAGAGCAAGTGAAGCTCTCTGTTGAGAATTAACTTTTTTTGTCTTAATGAAAGAATAAAAGTAACTGATTTGCTTTGGTGTGTTAAAAAGAAAAAAAAAAAAAAAAAAAAAAGTGCTTTCATGAGAATTGAGAAACTCCTGGCTTGGCTGGGGCTTGTCAAAGCTTATGGTACCATTTATATAAATCATAGTTTTGGTGCTTTAGTTCTGAATACTTTGCTGAAGTTCCCCTGAAGCTCCTGGCAAGGGAAGCTCTGAATTGGAATTCAGGAGACCATTTCATTTTACTGCAGCAGTCAGTCTCGGCACACTCATTCCTGCTAGAATTCTGCTGGAGCAGAATGGCTAATTTGCTTTCATTACCAAGTTGATTTATCTGCAGCCTTTATTTTTCATTAAATCGTTGAGTCAAAGATTGCAAAACTTTAAACAGAACTATAAAAGCAGCAGGTATTTGAGAGGTTTGAACAATTGCATATTAAAACTTGAGCGTGACAGATGTGATGGATGCTTTGGCCCTCGATTTCAAGTATAATATTTCTGCACTTGAGTTCCCATCACTAATGACCCATGTTCAACCAAAACCCCTCAGTAATTCACAAAATAACCTTAAGCACCAGAGGAAGCAGTGCAGTGATTACTTTGATAACACAATGTGGGAAAGTAGGAGAAGGAAATGAATGCATTCCCACAAAAATCTGCCCTCGAACTCTCTCGTGATGCCAGTCCTGAGGGAACTGGCACATGTAGTGCGTAAGCCACTGTCCATCATATTAGAGAAATCTTGGCAGTCTGGTAAAGTTCCCACTTACTGGAGAAGGAAAAACCCTTTTTTAAAAAGGAGAGCAAGGAAGACCTGTGGAGCTACAGGCCAGTCATCTCACCTCAAAGTCGGGGCATGAGTAAACAAGCGCGGGGTTGCAGTTGTGCAGCTTCTTGAATAGAAGCAAATTCTGTCATCTTGTGAGCCCTGCTCATCTGTAAAGGTGTCTGGCTGTGTGTGGCAATGTTGAAATACAGTGTCACTGTGGTTTTGTTTTGATCAAGGGCTGTGTGATTTTTCTGCACATAAATTTCATTGATTTGGTCTTTGGTGTGATGGGGACTCGCCCTGTAAAATGTCTGTGGCTGGTGTGATTGGAAAAACCTTACTTTTGACTGTCTTCTAAGGAAGGAATTTCAGGAGAAAAAATAGGTGTTCTGATTGATTAGTGCTAACGGGTTTCATGTGCCTTCCCTCAGGAATAGCTGGAGCTATTTCTCCACACACATCTGGTCAGCTATCAAATCACCAGCATGTGTACTTCTGCCAGCTCTGACCCATGTGTTGAACACATGCCAGTCACTTCACTTGAAGGAATTTGGAGGATAAATGGAGGCGAAAGTATTCACCATAAAGAAATATGTGTTCTGTTTTTATAGGATTACTTTAGCTATTGATCCACCTTTAATTTTTTCCATCGAATGAGGTTTTGTAAGCCTATGAAATTTTAAGAAGCAACACCCTGAATATTTTCCTAAATGGACAGTGATTTGGATTCAGCCTCCGTTGAAATCAGTCATGGAAGTCTTGTCCACTGGTTGTTTTCAATAGCCTAGTGGAATTCTTTGTTCAGACTGGAACGAAAGTCCATGAACAAGGTCAAATTCTCCAAGCAAACACGTCTTTTCAATTACCTTACAGTGTTATGGTATCAAATACGTCTTTAGAGCAATCTACAAGAGGACACAGCCAAAAATAGATGCTGCAGGAGTGGTTTCTGTTTTTCAGGCATTGCTTGCATGTGTCTTTTCTCCAAGGGCAATAGCTCTGCCTTTAATCCTAGATGAGTTAAGTGGGTTTTGGGGTGCTGCTGAGGAGCCCAATGACTCTCACCCAGCTGGTCTGTGCCACAATGCCCAAGGGTGTTTGCAGCTCACATTTGGGTGAGGATACTTGGAGCTGGTTTTTGTGGATAGGAGTTGTCCAAGGGCCCCAAAAAAACACAGAAGTCACTTAATTAAACTGTTTGCAGAAGATGACTAGTATGAAAGACAGCCTCTGCACTGATCTTAGCTACGATGCTTTTATGTTTTCCTTAGTTTATCTTGGTAAGGCTTCCCTGTGTAGAGAGAGAACGGTGGTTGAAGTTAAAATGAAGTCAGCATTGGTCAATCCAGAACCAGAAGAAACAGCAGCAAGGTTCTGTGGGTTGTGCTTTTGGACACATGGGAAGTGCACCCTTGTTGTGCATGACTGAGGGAGCTGGGGTGGTCTAGCCTGGAGAAAAGGAGACTCAGAGGTGACCTTACCACTCTGTACAATAATGTGAAACGGGGTCGTGGTCAGCTGGGGGTTGGTCTCTCTTTCCAGACATCAAGTGACAGAAATTTCGGTGGGATGTCAGCAGAAAGTTTTTACAGAAAGTGATAAAGTGCTGGAATGGTCTGCCCAGGGAGGTGGTGGAGTCCCCAGCCCTGGGTGTGTCTAACAAAAGGCTGGATGTGGCACTCGGGGCCAGGGTTTAGTTGAGGTGTTGGGGCTGGGTTGGACTCAATGATCTTAAAGGTCTCCTCCAGGCCAGTGATGCTGTGAGAGCCCTGCCCCTGCTGTGGGAGCTGAAGGATGTGCCCACACACACTCAGCACAGTGCTGGGGCCAGCTGGCACTGCTGCTGCTCCCACGGGGCTGCGTCATTCTCCTTGCCACACAGAGGGCTTTAAAGCTGTGGATAAATACAGATTTAATCTAGATTTTAAAAACTTTGTTAGTTTTATGTATGACCCTACTCTTTAACAGAACTTGGACATAATTTCTTGTATTTTATGTTAGTAACTAAATAAAAACATGAAAAATAAGTCATGTCTCCCCATCATTTATCTCTGTTAAACGAATCCTGTCTCTTGTAGGTATTTTTGCTTAGATTTTTAGAAATAGATATGAATGGACCACCTAACTAATTCAGCTGGAAATCATGAAATAGTTCATGACCTTATAGAACAAACATATTAGTTTTCCTACTGCCAGTTGAACTCCTTAATCAGAGGGTCGAGAAAATTCTCTCTAGAGAGCCCTGTCTTGTTGCTTTTCTGTTAATGGAAAGATTCCCAGAAGAATGAAAAGTCTTCTGCATCTTCCTGCTTTCTCCTTAATAACTCATAAAATGGATTTTTGTTTCTTTCTTCTTAACTACTGCAAGTCTTACACTATTTTGTACTTTCTTTTCTCAATAGTATTTAATCAACCAGATATATACAAATAAATTTCTCAATTTCTTCGTGTGCTAAAGTTACTGGCAACTCTGAAGTGTGTTTCTGCTGGAAACATGAACCAGCAGTGTTCCAGAGACAGGTTTTAGGGTGTCCTGGATACCCTGGTCACCTCTGGATTCTAAAGGTAGGTTTTGTATTTTACACTTCTCCGCAGGTAAATCCCAGTGCTTGGTGCCTCAGGGATCATGGGTGCCAAGACAAGCAACTGATACCTTTTGGAACTACTTAAAAACAGAGGCCAGACAAAATCCAGGGAGTAAAAAGCAGTTCTGTTTATTGAAGGGCCTTCAGGTACATTTAGGGCAGACAAAGCCCACCCAGGGGCTACACCCAAAAATGGATGATGGATCATGGGTTTTCATACTTTTATAAGTCTGGTCCTTTTGCACATTGGGGGTTAATCTTCCAGTTCCAGCTTCAGGTAATGAAGTCATTTACCCTAAGTTTGCTCCCCCAACTCACTTCTGTTTCCATCTCTGGGGCCTGAGGCAGTGAGGTGTCCTTGATCCCCAGCCCTGGAGAGGAATTGTTGTGTCTGATTAAAATGGGGAAGCAGCAGCTCACACTGTGTATGGAGTTTAGAGTTATACACTCTATAAAGAATTGCAGGATTACAAATATATGAAAAATGTCCAAGCTAAAATGCTGAGGCATCACAACAGAGAGCAGTCTGTCTGCAGTGCCCTTGGCAGAGCTGCCTGGCCCCCTGGCCAAGCCCAGTTGTGTCCTTGTGCCATGTCTGAGCTCCAAGAGACCACCAGCATTAAATGCCCTCTCTTTCTCTGGCCATGGCATCTGCTCTCCCTGGTATTAGTGCCTGGCATGGGGCACAGTTGGCACAGCTTTTACTTCCTCTGTGGTTTTCAGTTGTGGGAAGGCTGCAGAAGCAATTTTTTGGCCTTTTTTGCCTAGTATTTATTTGAATAGTCTCTCTCCTGAGGCAGTGTAATATCCACCAGCAGTGTCTCCACACAGCCACAGTTTAATTGTACATGAGCTGTGTCCACAGTTGCATTTTGGATTTTCAGGCCACAGTCCACTTGCTTGCTCCTGGATATTTGTGTGTGTTTCTTACACTTGTTGTCACTTAAATGCTGTCCTCACCCTTACCTATGCACAGGTTCCAGTTCAGAGGATTTTTTGCTCCATAAAGGCCCAGAGCGTTCGGAGTGCCACGATAAAGGATGTGCTGCCCCAGGCACTCCAGCCAGCCCATACAGCAGCCATGAATGTGCAGAGATTCTCCCACAAGTCTGGTTTGGTTCCACAAACTACACTGTTACAGTGAATAGTTCATTCCAAACGTCCATCTGGTAAGAGTGGTTTGGGAAGCCCAAGGAGAAGTGGTACTCTTTTGTTCTGTCCAGTAGTTTGTGGGAGGAGATAACCTGAAAGTCATAATCCTAGAGATTGCAAAAAGGGCATTATTTGCACTTATCAACTCCCCCTGTGTTGTGTGTAGTGCAGTGATTCTCAGCTCTGAAAAACTGCTTAACATGTGGGAAAAGAATGGCTCTGGAACCCAGGAAGAAGAAGGTGAGGGTTTTGCACCATCTCCCAGTGACAGTGACAATTTTGGGTGAAGAAGGTGAGGGTTTTGCACCATCTCCCAGTGACAGTGGCATTTTTGGGTGCCAGTGTGTGACACGTGTGATCCCCAGGAGCGGTGACACCCCTCAGCTCACCCAGAATCAGACATGCCCTGATGGTACCTGGGGCTCCACCCTTCACTGGGTGCTCGTGGAACAACCCTTTCAGCTTTGAGAAATGCACAGTTGTGGCTGAATAAACCACTGTGTGTTGAAAATAGGAAAAAAAAATGTGCAGGCTTTTGGTGCTGGAGGTTCTGCTCATTCAAAGGAAACACAGGCACCTACTCCAAAGAGTCCAAACTGAGGGCAAGCCATATTTTAGAGGCAGAATTCATCCTGTCTAGGGCCATTCAAGTCTTGGATCGTTAGGCCAACATACTTTTTAGGGCTATGTTTTTATACCAATGCTAAAATTTGTGAAAAATCCAAACCCACCCCACAGCAAGATGCTTACTTGCAGAGACACCAGGGGTTTAACTCACCCCCTGAAGTGATGATCCATGGTTCATTTCTAAGAAAATACTGTTCAAGCTGGTTTTTTTTACCAGAAAACTTCATTTCATAAGGAAAAATGTCTTCTCAGCTGATGGTGCATCTTTGCCACAGTACACAGGGGTTTAGCCTGGAAAAATAAAACTGGATGCTTTTTGTTTGTGTGGCAAAAACTTTGTTCATTAGACTAATTAGATCAGTCCTAATTTGAGCAATGTGGACAGTTCCTGTGGGTCTGCCTTGACAGAAACACTGATGGTTACAGAGGTGTCATTCAGAGCTGTTTTACAAGTGCTTTGTGCTAGAATCCATCCTGGGAATTTTGTGTCACCTGCTGTAGCTGTGGCCTCCAGTCATCCCTGTCCCTGTGGCTGATCAAATAAATGGGATAACTCCTTTTCTGCTCCACTGCCTGTTGGACCAAACAACTTCACATGGTTCCAGTTGTGTGATGAGCTGGCTGCCTGCAGATACTCAGCTGGAGTGGGTTTCCCCTCAGAGATTGTGAGAAGTGTTTTTTATGAATTACTTGTTCTTGGAAAGCCAATGAAGGGCAGAGATGATGTTGTTGAAGTACAGCTGTAGTTCTTTCTTCAGTCATCTTGGTGCAAATCCTGTTAAAACTGTGAATTGATATTATTAAGTAACAGCTGACAGGTTTGAACGGGGCAGATAAGAATGTAATGAATCATCCTGAGGAGCTCTGTTTGGAGGAGAGGAGGATTAGAGGGATAGCCATGGCTTTGTGCCACATCCAGCCATCTCCTCAGGGCTTTTCCTGCTCTTCTGGATCATCTCTCCATGGTGCTGCTGGGTATCCATCAGCCTGCTACTGCACAAATACTCCCAGGGAACTCCTTGCTTTATTTATCTGTCAGCAGAAGCCCAGTGGTGTCATGAAAGGTTAACTTCACATCTGGTCTCCAGCTTTGTGCCAGCCAACTGACTCAATGACTCAGTTTTGCTTGAGACTGCTCGCTTGAGAAAAAGTCATTTTACCCTGTAATCACAGTGTATAGAATAACGTACAACTGTACTGAAATCGAGTGTACAGGAATAATAAACAGCTAAATTCAATTACCAGCTCATTCACTGTATTCACAAAAAAGTCTGAAGGTGAAATATGTAGTGAACAATCAAAGTCAAGCCAGCAAACTGATGCTGTGAGGTGTAACAACTTAATTATTTCCTAGAAACTCTTCCATGTAGTGTTTTCCTTAAAAAGGGCAGTTTTGGTTTGGGGCAGCAGACTGTAGAGCTGTACTCTGGTTTTGGCCAGTAGTTTTGCAGTTGGTTGTAACTTCTTAGGCATTGCTGGTTTGTGAATTATGAAGAAATTATGAAGCCAAGGCTATTACGTCTCATGAATACGTGCACTCTGGTTTCCATTTCCAGAAATTTGGGTACATTCCCCAGCACAGGCTACAGAAACAATTACTTGTGATTTCATGGCAAGCTGACCAGAGCAGAACAAATGATTGTGTTTATTGCTGGCCATTCTGTTGTTATTAAGGCATCTCCTGGGCTTTTGCCTCTGCTGCCTATTTTCCCTTTCCCTCACCAGCCTGTGTAGCAGTCAGCCTCTTTTAAACCAGGTATTATTTCGATTATCAATAGAATCAACTGCCATAATAACCCAAAGTTAGTGTACATCAGTGTCACCAAAATGAGCTGCATATCCACCTCCCTTCTCCCTAAATAACAAAGTATAATAAACTGCTTAAACTTAAAAAAAGTAGAAGAAGAAATAGTAAAAAGAAGAAAAAATCCTGGAGGATGGTGTTGTGGAGCAAAGGGTGTGGTTTTGCTGGCTGAGGCAGTGGTTATTTCCTATATAATTGCAAAGCTGTGCCAACACTGCCAGAATAGACTTGTGCCTATAAAAGGAATAAGACAAATCTTCGTCCCAAGACATCCCTTCATCCCAAATTTTCAGATGGTCCTCCAATGCTGTGTTTCCTGTTGCTGCTCTTGGAAGTCAGTCTTCCAGCAGAGCATTTGGAAATGAGTTTTCCCAAGTGTCATGGCTTTGTCCAGATTCCAGCAGGGAGTCAGCTGCTCTGACACGTTGAATGAGGCTTTTCCTGTGACAAACCACTGTCTTATGCTCCCAAAGTCTCACTTCTAGGACTTTTTAAAGCCCTTACAACTTTTCATAAGTTTTTTAAAGATAAAACCAGGATTATTTGCATGATAACTGGATTATTGAATTGAATATACACTTGGAATCAAGCAGTATATTAAAGGAGGTAATAGCAGCCTGTAACTAATTCTGCTCATTGATTTCTGATTAATGAATGAGATTGATTTCTGATTAATGAGCAGTGTCCATAGCTGTTGGGTGTGAACAGAGGAGGCACAGACTTCTTTCCAGCTTGGGCAGAAGTTTCTATCAACAGGTACACAACAGGGTATTTATCTGGAGTTGTTAATGTAGACAAGCTCACAGGGAGAGTGTTAAATAAAGACCTTGCCCTTAGGCACAGCAATGGAAAGTTGCTTTTTTCCCCACCTGGTCTATATTGTGAAGGACTGATGAACTCCAAAGACTGTCAAGGTAAATAAATTAAAACTTTCCTTCCTCCCCTCTTGCCAAAACTGACTTTACTTCTGAAACTGTTTTGGCCCTGCCTTGTTAAAAGCAGCCACAGGAGGTGAGTAGGAAGCAAGAGATGCTTCTTTCTGCTTCTGAACACTGGCCCAGATTCTGAACACTTCAGGGTTTTCTCTGGCCCAGAATGGTTTTGGAGAACGATTTTTGTGTTTCCTGCAACTGTTGGTGATATGTCAGCCCGGGTGTGGTAGACATCATTCTCTCATTAGACATGTTCATTAACGTGTTTATTAACGTCTTGTTCCTCATCAGCTTCATCAAGAGTCAATGTTTGTGTACAGGAAGACTTCCATTCCAAAAGCAGGCAGGCACACAGGAAAGTAGGGTGTTAATAAAGAGCTTCAGCCCTGTGTTCTGCAGGAGGATCAATAAGGAAGAGGGAAACTTGGAATGCTTGGAAATCTTGCTCGAAGCAAAATGTCACAGCATTGAAATTAAGCTGAAAGTTACATGAAGTTGTTTACAAAGGCAGTTCTATGAATGAATGAATGAATGGATTTTGAGTTCTGTCTTTGCAACTATGATACAATTCCCTTTGCACTTACATCCTTTTTTAAAGTAATCTGAAAAAAACCCAAACCCAACGACTTGTTCATCTTGTTTAATGATGATTTTTAAGCACTATTTGTTCGTATTGTTTTAAACATGTTTAGAGATCATTGCACACCCAAAAAATGGAGTAAATTTTATTATTTAGTGGATAAATTTTAGGATTTGTGTGCCTTGCAGAGCATGTCTGGGTGTGATTTTTCTGCTTTGTGCATTGTTCTCACTGTAGCACATTGCAAACAGTTTGTCCTTAAGTTCTACTGCTGCAAAATATTAATGTTGTCCTTTATTTTGGCAAGCTGTAAAGATGCAGAAATCTTAATGGATGCAAAAGCATGAAAAGGAAGCCATTGTTCAACTGACTGTAGCTTTCATTCATTCTGTAACTTTGTAATAAATGCAAGATGTTGAAAGGAAAAGAGCCAAATATTAGTGTGGTCCTGAGAGACCAAACAAATAATGGAGCTACTTAAATTTGTCATTCTTATTTCATGATTACAGTCAAAATCTAAAATGGACACAGATGTCACTTTTGTATAGATTCTGTACAGATAGTTTTGGGGTTTCAACGTTATTAAATCTTTTTGTGATGTTTATAATATAACAGTTTCCTTTTTTTCCCCTTTTTTAAGGAGTTTGTGGATTTTTAAAATGGAAACCCAGTAGGCAGAGAGCCACTGCAGAGTGCAAGGAGTCAGTGATTCCTTGGAGAGGTGTTGTGTTAGCAGGGTGGTCTCATCTTCACTTCTGTGGCAAGGTGCCAGCCTGGAGTGGCACACAGAGGTCTGGTGGCAGTGGCAGTAACTTCTCACACAGGCATGTCATGGTTTGCAGTGAGTGTCAGGACTCTGGTTTTTGAGGACAAGAGGGTTCAGGCATTAACACCTGAGCCTCAGCTACTCTGGGGCAGGAATAATCCTCTGTGAGCAGAGGTTTCTGGTGTTCAGGTTGTCTTTGTTTTGGTGAAATTGTTTCCGTGCTGATATTCCTGTGTTGGATCTCTGGAAAGAAAAGGATGTAGATTTGGGCTAAATCATAATCCAGCACGTTGGAGGTTGCTTAACCTTGCCTAATGCTCTCTGTCTGAACCCCAGAGCTGCTTACAGAATAAGGATCTCAGCAGCTTCTGAGGGTCTTGCAGAAGTGAGGAAAGCAAGTGAACTGCTCTAAGCATGGCTGTCATATGTCAGTCCAGATTTTCTTGGGAAACTCCTCTCTGTGTGTGTTCCCTGAGGCTACATCTGCTACCTTCCATGCACTGTAAGAAATTCAGGGCTCATGGGCTGAAGGCAGCCCTGAATTCAGGCTCTGACACCAGCTCTGGGCACTGAATCCTCTGCTCCCACCTTTCCTTGAGCTTGTGTTGCTGTTTGTCTCAGACAAATAAACACACCCAGGCGGATTTTTTGGCAGAAATAGTGGCAAATTGATGTCTGGTACTTCTACATCTTTGATTCTTTGTCTGGAGGATAAGGCTGCAGGAGGAGAGGTGGTGGCCTGAGCACAAACTTGGAGAGCTGTTGCACTTGATTAGGCTAAAACAGAGGTGACAGCAGTGAAAAAACCCAAGCAGCTATTCCTGCTGAGGGGAGGTCGTGCAGGTTGGTGAGTGTGGTGTTTATGTGACGTGAGAAACTTAATACCTACCTGGTTTTCCCCAAATAGACCCCTAGGTGGTGGAAAAACAGAGGAGGTATTTGGAAAATGCTGGTACACCCGCACTGAGCAGATTGACACATTCCTGCTACTTCTGTTTCTCCCTGTAGCACCATCCTTTAGCAGAAACACTTCTGTTCTTGCAGCGTTTTATGACAGGCAGTGGATTTAAATCGGGATTAAATCCCACTGGAGGAATCAGCGGTGTTACAGTGCAAAAGCTGGTGGGAGATAAATCAGGAACCTTTGTGATTCTCATTGCATCAGGGATTTGAGGTGTAGCTGCTGGCTGATGAGAGGGAAATGTCCTCTGTGTCAGGGTGGGTGTATTTCTGTCAGAAGGGAGCTTCTTCTCCGAAGCAAGCTGTGACATTCTCGGGATGAATAAGCAGGAATGCTGTGCCTGCAAAGCAGTGTTTTTCCCTGTGTGTGTGTGTCAGACTCCAGGTTTAGAGATGTGAGGTGGGAGCCCAGCACATGGGCTGGTTCAGCTGTGTGGTCCAGCAGGTCAGTGCTGCCAGCAGAGCAGCAAACCCAGCACTGTGTCAGGGCTGGCCTTGTCTGCAGCATCCCACAGCGGGTGAGACGGGGACATTCCAGAGGTCAGCTCTGCTGGGCCAGCTCTGGTGGAGTGTCCAGGCACACCAGTGCTGGAGTCAAGTGTTTGGTGAGTGTTATAAATGATAAGAAGCCAATTCAAAATAACAGAATTTATTTAGCAAATTAAAAAAAAAAACAAACCCAAACAATTAAAAAGCCACAATAAAATTGGACAACATTGATCGAATGTTGGGTGGGCAGAGTGACAGTAACAAAGGTACCATCCAACCTCAGCCACACACCACTGGGTCTTGGAGTAGGGTTTTTATACAGTTCATTTGTCCTGAGGCTAAGTCCATTGAAAGTCCAAATATTCTTGTATCTCTTTATTTCCAAGCGAGGTCTTGAAAGGGGTTCTGTAAGTGTGAGAAGACATTGATAGTCTTCCCGGATCTCGTCTTTGGGGTGCAGATTTGATCATCCTCCAGATCCCTCACCCAGATTGATATCAGATGTCGAGCAGCTGTGAAGTGGAGGCCTATCCTTGAGGAATGGGCCATCTCCAGTCCAGCCATGTCATTTCTGTTGCAAATGCTGTGGTTTCACAACTTGCATCACATGTCTTGGAATCTCAGAGACGCCCTGGAGTAGCTTTTTAATAGACCAAATCTTTGATACACGAATTTATCCATTACATTTACCACAGTGAGCACGTGACGAACGGTTTGAACAAGATTCTCCCCATGGAAGGTGATGCTGCGTGACTTTCATTAGGTTCAGAATTCAAAACCAACTGTTGTTTCACTTTTCCTGTAGTCTTAATTCTAAAAGGAACTTCTCAGCAGCATGGGAGCAAACCTTGCTCTCCACCTTCCTGTTTGTTTTAATACAAGTGGAAGACACAAAACCTCCAAATTTGATGTCTTCATCAACTGCTGGATTATTTCAGTTAAAGGTTATTTCTGTTCATCATTGATATATTTGCAATATATCCCATGCTGCTAGTAGGGTTGTGTTGAAGCCAAAGGCACTGGAAGATGATCAAGTAATTCTCCCAGTGTATCTTTAGGCTTAGAATTCAGCTTTTTGTAAGTTTATAACTGTCTGAAGTTAGCTGTATTTGACAGCATAGATGAGAAGCTGGTCTTGCACATAGGGGTAAACCTTCCTTGGGGTTTAGAAACTTTGTGTGTACAAAGTACCACAGAAAGTGCTCCAAAAAGCACATAATAGTGCTAAAAGCACGCAAATAATCACTTTAGTAGCTCCTGCCCTGTACAGCCACAGCTCAAGCTGTCCATTGCTGCCACATCAGCTGACTGCACGAAGCCCCGTTATTTCTGATTTAAAGGTCTAAAAACAGTAATTTGATTGTCTCAAACATCTCTTAATGCCTTAACAATGAAAAAGGACCAACATATTCCCTTCTGAAATGTAATTGCCTGCAGGCACGAGTCACATTTTCTGTCTGACCACTGGTTGTAAGGAAGCACGTGATGCCTTACAGGGGTTTGCAGCACATCTGTAATCACTAGCAGTATTTTTGTGCCATGTTTTTGGTGTGAGGGCTCTTTTTGCAGGAGGAATTAAGCTAATTGCCATCACAATCTTTCCCTTATGCAATAAAAAAGAAATGTCATTATTACATATCATGATTTCATACTTGTCTCGGAATAATGCAGAATTTTATTTAATAGAAGGCAGAATTTTCACAGTTAAGAGGTTTGAAAAAAAACCAAACTGCTACATGGTTTCTAGCCTGCAACCTAATATCCTAGGAATCTGCTGAAATCTTTTTCTGGGGGATGTGTGCTGTCAATGGATGTTTTGCTTGTATGCTTCACTGGGGCTTTTATTTCCTCAGGAAAATAACGACATTAGCACATTCATAAATGAATTTCATTTGGTTTTCAGGTAAGGAGAGCGATGCCTGCAGTTCTGCCTTTATGGAAGGTGAAGGAAGAGTGTAGGATGGATGGCACTGTAGGCAACAGTCCCTGCTCCCATAGTTTAATGATAAGCTGAATGCCTGTAAGGGACCATGCATAGGGAGGAAACTTAAACACCTGTTTTTATGTTGTTTAATATTTCTGTGGAGTTTTTAATATTACAAAATGTTTTGGTTTCCTTTAGAAATAAACACATAGAGGTGTTGTGGCAAACAAAAGCCCCTTTTAATATTGTACAGTAGCACACAAAAAACCACACTGCAGTTTAGGTTCTGTCAAGATTTCTATCCTGGATCCAATTTTCAAAATTGTTGTCAGCTCTGCAAGTCTGCTTCAGTCTGAAACTTGGCAAGGTGTTTCCCTGCTGAGAACGTACTGTCATCTTTTTCAACTCAAGGGTATCTGGTTTCTTAATTTCTAGGATTTTATAAGCCCTTCCAAAGTATTAGTTGCTGTAATACCAGTGTGAGTGCCAAGGTGATTTTTTTTTCTGCAGCATAAAATACTGATGTGCATGTGCACACACTGATGATTAATGTCCAAGGAGATGTGGTGTGTTATCTGTTTAGTTAAAGCACACTTTGTGGTAAAAGGGATTGTAATGCTTATCATAACAGGCAAGTCAGCTGCCCGGGGAGCTGTCACAGGGAAGGCACAGCACAGCCTTTGCTGCAGGACTTTGCCAGTGTGTGCTAATCTGGAGCTGTGCTTTGTGTCTGCTCCTTTGTGGGGCTGATCTCGGGGCAGCTTGGGGCTCTGCTGCAGAGCAGGGACTCACACAGCCATGTTCCCATGAATGCAGAGGAGGATTAGACCAAAACCCCATTATCTGGCCAGGCCTCGGGAGGGATGGAGTGACAGATCTCCTGCCTCGACTGGAGCTGCTTGCCACCCAGAGGAGTGCAAGGATGATTTATGTCAGAGGCTTTTTGTTGGAGAGCTTCCAAAGAAAGCACTGGGAATGGTGTGGATTACTGTCTTCTGTGTCATTAAAAATAATCTGGAAAACTGATCCCTTCCTTGCCCTGTCCATGAATTCTAGCACCCCAATCAGTGGTTTGGGTGTATAATACTTGCCATGTGCCATTTGAAATGTGTTAACGGTGGAATTTCTTAAATGTTATTTTTTTTTTCTTAGGCCACTCAGAAATGATGTAGTTAAAGGAGAAAATGTTCTCCTGATTTGTTTATTTCCCTTTGGTTTTGAGTCATAGTGGACATGATGTGAAGTCCTCCCCAATCACTGGCTGCTGTCCAGACATGGCCAGTGTTAATGGGGAGAGAATTTATTCACAAAGCATCTTTTCCTTGGTCTTGGAGCTGTACTTTGCAAGAAGTGCCTCTCAACCACCTACTCAAGCACTGTGAGACAAAACCTTCAGCTTCTGTGTGTATTCAGTTGCCTCACAATTGAGCTGAGGGATGCTTTGGAAGTGTACCCAGCTGAACTGCCCAAAGTCAGTGTGAGCTCTAAAAACCAGCCCTGGCCTGGGGTCTGTGTGAGTCCCTGGTGGATCAGGGTCTGGCTAGCGAGAGCAGAGTTAGCTGTTTGAAGAAGAACAGTTGTGTGTTACATGTTGCCTTCGTTATGCACAGGCAATACTTGGGGGTCCCTTTGCTCTCGTTACTGCTGAAAGCTGTATTACCTATTATTGTGTTCATATTGCAGATTTCTGTAACTGTTCATGTTCCTGTTCAGGACAGTGTTAGTCCTGTGACTGAGATTCCAGGTGCTTGCCATTAACCTTTAGTTCTTTCTCTCCCCTGCCCCCTTTTTAGAGGCCTTTGAGTCTTTGCTTCGCTTTGCTGAAAACCGCACAAGTTCCCTGTTTGAGACAGCTTACAGACCTATGGCAAAAGAAGCAGCAGAGCCCGTTAAGGAGCTTTTTACAGACATCTCTCTCTACATTCTGGGCGCAGAGACCACAGTGGAAAGTGCAGTACTGCGCTTCTTTGACAGTCTCTTTCCTCTGGTGTACAGCCGGCTAATAAACCCAGGAATTACAGATCTGTCAGAGGACTACACAGAGTGTCTGCGGCTTACGAGGCAGGACATAAATCCTTTTGGCCACTATTCCAAAAGCATGGTTACGGAGCTGTCCAAGTCCCTGTGGGCCAGCAGGCTGCTGAGCCAGGCGCTGAGCCTGGGCATCGAGGTGATCAATACCACGGAGCACGCCGCCGTGAGCAAGGAGTGCAGCCGGGCGCTGGTGAAGATGCAGTACTGCCCGCACTGCCAGGGGCTGACCCTCATCAGGCCCTGCGTGGGCTACTGCCTCAACGTCATGAGGGGCTGCCTGGCCAGCGTGTCCGAGCTGGATGTGCAGTGGAGAGAGTTCATCTCCACGCTGGAGTACCTGGCTAACGAGATGGGCGCCTCGCAGGGGCTGGAAGCGGCGCTGGCGGGGATCTGGAGCTCCATCAACGAGGCCATCCTGCACGCACAGCTCAACGGGCCACAGCTCTCTGCCACGGTGAGTGCTCCCGGGCTGTTTGCTACTCCGTTTATCCCTCTCCTCCTTTGGGAAACCTTTGAGTAAGTCGGTGTTGTCTTTGCAGCGGCTTTTAGTCTTAATAGGACTGTGTTTAATAATCCATGTGGAGTTTACAGACAGTTATGATGGGGTTCGGTAGAGTCTGCTTTGAAATGAAAGGGTTGGGGGCATTTGTTTCTTTAGAAGCTACCTGGTAAAGCAGAGAGCCCTGCCTTGGCTGCACAGTTTTCTAAACAAAAAATTTGGGGTCTGTGATACTGTATGATGTCCATATCAATCAAGTGTTATCCTGGCATGCAATTGCAGCATTTGGGGACATCCCACAGGATTTGGTATGAGGGGCTAGAAAAGTGAGCTTTTAAATAAAGTCAAATTAATTGACTTTCACAATTTTACAGTCCCTTTACTTTAGTGTTGACTGAGACATCAGGAACGTAGAACAGGTCTGTAGCAAGCACACCAATCTACAGAAGATGGGAAAAGAGCGTGAAAAAATTCAAATTTACTTGGCAGCATTTACATAAGTAAAGGATAAAAATACACTTAAAGTGGAAACAGCTTTGTGAGTAGTGTAGATTAAGGGAAAAGAACTGTCACATAAATAATAGCAGCATATGACTGGCAGGTGTTCTCTCAAGGTGTTGAAGATTAGGTTAGGAATTACTGAAATGACTAGTGATGCAGCTGACTACATCTGTATGAAGTTAACAGCTGTCAGTGGAAAAAAAATGTAGCAGTGTGGCCTTAAGTAGGGTATAAAGACTAATCTAAAAAATGCAGATCTGCCTGTCTTGAAAGTGAAGGAATTCGTGGAGAGAACAGAGATGGAAATGCACAAATTTAAATAGGTAATTTCTGTGTAGAACTTTGGTCACCACATCATGTCTAGAGGGTCCACAGAAAGGAGCCAGGACAGTCTATTCTAAACAAAGGAAGGGTTTTTTGTAGGAGAAGAGTGCTTCTATGTTTGCAGCCTTCCAAAGGCCCTAATATTGCAGCTCCCTTCGCTGTAGAACACCTGACAGAGCCATACTTAGAGTCAGTATAATACATAAATTACAAAAAAAAACCCCAACCACTTGTAATCTGATAGAGTTTCACTTGGTATTTTAGTTAAAACTCAGTTCATATCGCCACATATTGCCAGGAAAGTTTTCCTTTTCATGGATGGCAAACTCGCTAGTTTATCTGACATCCAAAGATAAACATGGAAAACCTCTGGGAAAGTTGTCCAGGTTCTTGAGTAGTGGACAGTGTGCCCTGGAGCCTGCACTGTGCTGGAGTCCAGTTGGTGTCACAGTGTACCTCATGGAGGAGTGTTCAACTTAGAACATGTCATGAACAATGTTCCTCCATCTGCCCCTGTTTTCACTCAGAAGTTGTTTTTATACGAGTCTAAAGGGAATCAGAAGTCAAAGTACACTGTTACTGTGTATTGGTTTTATCTGACTATAGGTGGATACCTCTAAAATCATTGTAGGGCTTCATTGCTGATGATGTGGACAGTGTGTTAGAACATAACTCTGCATTGCCTTTATCAGCCTCATAATTTAACATGCACTTGCTTAGCTTACTGAGGGGTAACATTCATGATCCAGGTGAATATTGCATAATTACAGATGAACTCAATGAGTGTATTGCTTTTAGGTGATTTGGAAGAAGAATTCTGTCTAAAGTGTCTTTCAAGCTCAGGATTCTCTTTAAAGATTATTCCAATAATTTTATTTGGGGCCTTCTTAGTTTCCCAGCAATACCTTTAAACATTTGCCTGCTTCCATTTGGAGTAAGTTCAGAAAATGCTGTTGTGTTTGAAATTCCGTTGATTCTTTTTCCCCTGAAGTTATCTTTGCTTTCTGTCACTGACAGAACCTCCCTGAGAAGGTTGTATGTCATTCTGGAGGCTGCTCAGTAGGATGGCAAAGGATGTTTGAAAATCAAAACTGTCCCTCAGTGTGTGTTACCCTCAAACTTTTCAGTTGTCTGCAGAGTAAGGTGATATTTGGAAGACAGAGCATGTTCCACTATTTGAACAAGCATTCATCTGATACTGGTTTAAAATTTTCCTGATTAGTTACAGAGGATAACCATTATTTAGAAAATTGAGCCTAAGTAAGCTGCATTTTCTTCTCAGAAGAAGCAGAAAGGAGTTCAATGCTCAGGTCCAGGATTTCCTGCTATAGATGGCTTCTGGGAATGCAGGCTGTGGTTCTCAATTACACTGGGGCTGTTTGATTTGTTGTGTTTACTGTTGGTTTTACTTACAGGATTCTTTCTTTTCCCCAGAAAAGACACCGACCCTCTCTTTTCCTTTCCTAAGTGTTTGGAGACCTTTTTGTGCTCGTGCAGTGTACTCTCCAGCTTCTGCAAAAGTGGAAATGTTCAGCTTAGGTACAGTTTCCATTACAAATGCAGTAATTGGTTTCATTTGATTATAATGGAAAACTCATCCAGGAAAGCAGAGCACTCCTAGTAATCTTCATTTATCCCGAGGCAGCCTTAATTAATGCGCCTGCCCTTTTAGGAAACATTTTACATTTTTAATAGACAATATGGCTAAAAATTAGGGTTCTTTTTTTTTCTCCTGTTGCCTGCCTGGATGATAATGAATAATGGGAAGTTAGATTATGTTTTCTTTAAAATGGGGAAGGGGTGAAATAAACCAATAAAGCACTTAGTATACTTTGCTCAAATGAGGTGCAGTCAATTGATATTAAATCTAAAACTAAAAATCCTTTTTGTACGAGGCGTGCATAACTTCAGGAGAGTGGCCTCTGCTGATCTCGTCCATTACAGCTGAGAGAATTGCCTGATTTGCTGGGATAGCAAGAGTGAGAGGTCACCTTTAAGATATTGGTAGTGTCTCCTCAGATTCCTGGGGAATGTGCCGTGCCATTTGTTCCATGATGCTGGCTTGCATCCAGCTTACTTAACCTAATGCAGCCAGCCCGGGTCTGCAGCCCCAGCAATCATCATCATTGCTTTCATCTGCTCAATCTAATTGTCCTTCCTGCTGCTGGGAGCCCTGGCTGCCTCCTGGAGCCAGCTACACACCAGCTTGGGTCACCCTTCCTTCTCATCCTCCTCTTGGTTTGTCTCTTCTTCTGTCCTGGTGTTTTAAAGCTGCTCTCCCTTTCCACGTGTTCAGTTTCCATGTTGCTGTACACACTCTGTACTTACGAATCCTTCCTGATGTTAGCTTTGTTTTTTATCCAAAGTGAAAGTGAGCTATTCTCAACTAAAATACCAAGAGGAGCAGGAGGAGAGGCAGTTCTGAGATGCGTGTTGTGGCTGGCAGTGAGGTGTATCAGCAGCTGGGGTAACAAACACTGCCCTCACTCCTGGCTCCAAATCCCAGAAAGGTGTTCCCATTGCTCCTGCAGAGCCAGCAGCGACCTGCAGCCCTACTGCAGCAGCTCCTGTGAGGATGGGTATTGGAACCAGCACAGAAGGTGAGGAGGATTCCTGTTGGATCAGGAATGGCTGGAATCTGACCAGTCCCACCAACTCCAGGTGTGTGTGCTTCACCTTGGGCCTTCAGTGAGGCTTGGCCACCCTGTCCCCAGCAGTGGCACTGCTGTCCCTGCCAGGCACCCATGATCTGTGGGATGGCTTTCCTGCTGGACCAGGGAACACTCATGAGTTGCTTTGCTGCTCAAGCACAGATTTCCTTCAGCTTTGCCACTTCATGGTTCCTGAGATTCCCTCTCCTGTCTCTGGAAGAGAAGACCTTTGCCTGCCTGCCCACATGGGGGGAAATGCAAAGGGATGTGTGTTAGCAGGATGTTTGGGATGTGGGAAGGCACCTGCTTCACTCTCTTCTTGCTGCAGGGAGTTCATCAGCATAAAGTATTTGTCTTGTTGCTAATGTTATAGTGGCTGAAAAAGCATTGAATGAGGAGAATGTGAAAAACCACAGAGCTGATACTTGTAGAAGGGATAACTGTTAGGCAAGAGCAAAGTCCAACGTACTGTGTTTTGTGATTTTAGGAGTAATAAAAGCAATAGCTAATAAAAGGCTTGATAGGGATTATAAAACCGAGATATGATCGAAGATTAAGTATGAGGAGAAAGGAGCAAGATGTTCCTCGAGGCAGTTAATTTCTTGGAGACAAGCTCACCAATTAATGTGATAACAGTGATATAAAAAAGTGATAGAAGAAGAAGCTTTGGCAAGAGGAGCAGAAAGAGGCATGAGAAGTACAGAAGAAAGGGAGGGATGTTTAAGATGCAAGGTGCATGGAATTGCAGGTGCCAGGAAGCAGAAACAGTGACTGTGATCCAAATTGGATCAGAATCAATGGCAACTTTTCTCCAAGTTGTGAAGACATCAAGGAGAAAGATGGATAATATTGAGAAAAGGTCCACTAAATACCATTTGTATTTTAAAGGGTCTGGTTTCAGGTTGTAATGAAAGAGACTCTCTGGTGCCTATTTTTGGCAGGTCATTTGAGTGCTGTTTCTTAAAAGTTCCTGTGGCTGAGAAGAAATGCAAGAAAGGCACGAGAAGGTGAACGCCTCTAGCAAGGACTGTTGTCCTTGCTGACAGAGAAAATACAAAGGAGTTGGGCTTCCCATGCCTGTCCAGGTCTTATAAATTAACACTCCTGCTGTGGCCCTTTGCAGTTTGGGGTTCACTGGGACCTGGGAGGCAAATTACACAGAATTAACAGCAAATTAGGGTTTAGGGGAGTTTTAAAAAAAGACCAAACAGAAAATACATCTGGATAGATGGTTGTTCTTGGTGGCTGGTTGATCAATCTCCTGCCATCAGTGGGTTTAAATGTTGCATTTAATTAAAACAGATGATCCCTGATGAGAAGCAGCATGTGGGACCTGTGCACTGAACAAGCAAACACTGTCCGGATATTTTCTAGATTCAGTTTAAGGACAGAAGGGGGCATCTGCCTGTGAAGAACATCCTGGGGGGATCCTGAATGCCTGTGTTACTGCAGGGGCCTTGAGCCAGAACTTACAGGGGAGGGGCCTTCGGGGAAAACAAACATAAAACCTTACTATAAATTTTCTGGTAAAAATTCAACAGTGTCTGGAAGGCTTACAGAGAATAACTTCGGTGTCCTAAATTATAAGGAATGCAGAAAAAAAACCCAAAAAGAGCAGTAAAAGACCCAAGATCTGTTCAGTGGTCACCTTTAGGGAAAGAAAAGCTCAGAGAAAAGAGTGCCAAGTTTGCAGCAGCGAGAGGTTGATGCACAGTAACCTTACAAATTTGGAAAGGAAGTGGCAGTACTATGAGCAAAATAACTTTGTGCTGAGTGAGTTCACAGCAACAAAGAGTTTCTGCCAGCCAGTAATGAACTACTTGATTAATGACATTGAATGGTATCATAAAACACTCATGGAGACTTTGGAGGACACTCAGAGCTGAACTCAGGTGCTTCCTTCCTGCAAGTTTTCCAATTCAAATGATCAACACCAGCTGTCAATAAGTATAAAACCTGTACTTAGCAGAGGTTAGAGCAGGATATTCAATTCCTTGTGGTTAGATTGCAGAAAACAACCGTAAAAAAAGGACAGGGGAAGTGTTGTTATTGTAAATGACATTTTGCTTTTCCTAAGCACTCAGCAGGAAAGCTCCTGTGAAAAGAGAAACTGGAGGAGCCCTGAGCTGTGAGAAGGTTTCTGTTCAAGATCTCCAAGCAGCCCTGTCTGATTTAGCAGCACTTCTGTGGGAAAGGGAAGAGCATGGCTTTCAGCATGGTGTAAAACATGCAAAAATAAGCCTGCATTAAATTTTTGGTTTATTTCTCTTGGGCTTTATACTCATTGAGGTACTGCTCTCATCTTCTGGTCAGTCATGGGTGAATTTTTAGAAAGCAGCAGTGGAGCTATATCTCTGGAATCAACTGAATTTCATGGAGTGTAAGCCTCTAATTCTTGTAGTCAGCTTTGTAAATCTTGCCACGTGCAATTTGCTTGATTTAAAAGTATTTTGACACTCGAGTACTGTAGAAGTATTTCTGGAAATAATAATCTAAATTGTTTAATGCATTTGCCTTATTTCCATCTGTTCCAGAAGTGCTCTGGAGAATTGGAGCCCGTGTAGCCTTGAAGAGCTCCCTGAGGGGGTACAAGGAGCTTTCTGGCCCCTGTTGGTTAATGACAGTTCCTCTTCCAGGCAGGTGTTGGATACCACAGAGTAGCCTGATTTCCTGGTGGGAAGGATCATCTCATCTGCAGCGATGGAACTGCTTGAAATGAAGTGTTTGTGTCAAAATGGAGTAGGTTAAATCAAAACACACATTTCCAAAAATCTGTTATCAAGTGGAGCGGGAATAAAGAATCCTCACATAATTACAGTTGTGTTAGTTCTGAGAATATTTGCTGGGTATTATCCAGCTGTCATGTTGTTTGACTAAACATGCAGCTAAGAATTTGATTTGACATAAATTGTGCAGCCTTGAGTTGCTTTTGCAGAAGTGACAATCCATTTGCATGGATGTGTCTCTTCATCCCCAAAGGCTTCCTTCTCAAGGCCCATCTTGCCTCCCAACTGGCTGCTGACTTGCTGAGAGTGCTTGACCACCCTGTTAATGAGTCATTAGTCTGTAGTAAGATAAAAAGCTCCTTTCTGCCTTGTGGAGAAGTATTCAAGTTCTACTTTTCATTCCCTGAATCTTAGATTTAGTGTAAATGTGCAACATAAAAGGCTTCTGTTAAACATCGATATCAATGGAATTGATGGATGTAGCTTTTTACCTGCTTTTGATCTGAGACCAGCTTTCTCTGTGATTAACCAATTGTGTTTAATTGCCGTGATTAAGGCTTTGGAAATGAGAGTGGCTGTTTTTTTCCTGTTTACAGTCAAGATAAACTTGTGTAGCCTAATCTTATTGCCAAAGTATTTGTGGAAAACGTGTCAGGTATTTGTGTGTGTTTGTGGGGTTCCAGAAATGCTGTTAGGTGAGTGTTTTCTGGAGATGTGCATGCATGCTGCTTCAAACCAGATGAAATTGTGCATAATTTGGGTGTTTCTCCTGCATTGCACAGGCTAATGAATGCTGTGGGGCCAGATGTAGAGAGTAAGGACAGCAGGTTAATGATGAGGCCAAGAAATAGTAGCCTGCTTTCAGAGACAGCAAGAGGCTTAAACAGTGCTGTAAAAAATGAATTTTTTAAAGAAGAATTCACTTTGTATTGTGGATGCTACCTGTATTTAGGTAAAATAATTCACTGGTGATAAATCCCTGACCTGTACATTTTATTGCTTCACTGTTGTTTTCTTTAGGCTTAAACCCAATGATACCTCATTGATGTTACTTCTAAATACATCCTTAAAAAGGTGCATGGTTGATGGAGCAAGGGCTGCTTGCCCTTGCCCTGGGCTGCTCATCCCTCTGGGATGTTCAGTGCTGTCAGGACCAGCACAAGCGTCCCCAAGCCCTTGTGCTCACACTGACACAGCCCACTGCTGTCCTCCACACCTTCAAAGCTGTGGCTTCTCTGGTGTGGGTAATCAGCTCAGCTCTGGAAGTGCAGCAGCTTATTTTTACTCAGTAAGAATGAGCTCATGAGTCCTACCATGGACTTGAGTTTAGTTTTTCTCAGGGCTGTGCATCAGGGTGATAGGGCCACTTTTTCTTAAAAACAGCTGCTTTGCTTCACTTTGTTTTACAAACCGAGGCTCTGGAATTTTTCAGCACCACCTTATGGTTCCTAGAGAGTTAGATCCTGGGAACTGTAGCAGCAAGTGTAATTAAAAGTAAATCCCAGAGCCATAAGCTGTGTCACATGTGGTGAGAATGGGGCTCGTTTCTCCCCCAAAGTTGAAAATGCTAGAGGGCTGCCTTCCTGGTGATGTGTGTGTCCTGTTTGACTTTAGCTCGGTGCTGTGTGAGAGGAGGATGTGCCCAAGGCAGGATATGAGCTCCAGAACACAGGCCTGTCAGAGCCATAATCATAAAGCTGCCAGGAGAGCACAGCTGTAATTTCACAGAGCAGGGCTGTCACTGAGCACTCTCTATCATCCCTGGAAGATGAGGCTGGTGTCAGCCTCACCATTATTACAGCTGAAAGATGAAGGATGTAAATATGGTAAGAGTCCAGGATTTTGCTTGAAGCACAGCACTGAGCAAGGCAATCAATGGTTGGGATAATATTTATGGAAATGATGAGACTCAGGATGACAGATGATGTGCTTAGTGTTTCAACGAGAGTTGTGTACACTTTATTCATTGTTTCTACTTCTTTCTTTTTTGTTCTGTGCACCTATTGTAAGCCTCCCCAGATTGTGGAAGTCCTCTGCTGAAATCGAGTGTTATTTTCTATTACAAGATCAATTTAAACTACAAAGGAGAAATGAGATGTGCAGGTTCTTTTTACAAACCTGACTTTCTGTATTGTTAATATGATGGATTTTGTAGCCGCGTCGCTTTAGAATTTTGGCAGTTCTGTTTGCTGTGGTTAATTTTTGGTCTTATAAATTAACAAGGCATTGAACAATGAAGTTAGAGTTGTTGCTGGGTTGGGGTCCAGTCCCTGGTAAAAAATGCAGCTCGAGCATATTGGCAGCGAGGCTGCTTGTTATTCATTGTGAGGCGTCTGGCTATGGGAGTGTTAGATGTTTGACAGCATTGAATAGATTCCAGTCAGCCATACAAACTACCTCCACTGAAGTGGAAAGGACCATAAAATTGTTTTAGCAACAGCTAATTCTCCTGAGTCTTTTAAGGCCTTTTTTTACCCCTTATTTTTTCCTTTAACCATTTGGTTGCCAGTAGAGTGCTTGCCAATTTAATCAATCAATGTTCCCAGATTAATTTCATTGTTAAGATAGTTAAGAAAAGTTTTCGTTGATGTTGCTCTTAGCATAGTTTAGATTTTGGGGGGAAAACGACCAAAAATCCCAAACAAGCACCAACCGTCTGAAGTGTACCTTGAACAATGTTACATTTTGTTGAATATAAAAATTGAACTATAAAGTAACTTTCAGCACTGTTTTTTCCATCAGTAACTTCCAGTCCTGTTTTCATCAACAGGGCCTTTGGGGGCTAATCTGTTGACTTGTAGGTCTTTTGTTTCATGTCCCTGCTTAGCTTTAGGTGCTGCACTGCCGAACAATCTTAGTGCTGCAGGTTCCTTTACAAACAGCTTGGGGCAGTGTCTTTTCCATCTCCAGCTGAAGATGTGTGTTAATTCTTCTGTCTTTACTTTGAATTCCTTTCATTTTTTTTATTTTTTTTTTTTTTTTGCTCCTAAGTAGCTTGGTCTGTGGATCCAGTGTGTGAAAAAACATGAAAATGTGTTCTTACCTGTCAGACATTCCATATGATGAGCTGTAGTCTTGTCTGGCAGACGTGGTGACAGCAGCTTTGGGATGTGCCCAGGGAAGATGGAGAGTGAGGAGCCCTCAGCTGTTACAGCTTCACTTCCAGGAACCTGGGGACAGTGTTCCCTTTTGCCACTTGTCTGGAGTTCAAGGCTTCAGCCTGCTGCCAATAGATGGGCCATGAGGTTAGAGTGAAAAGCCAGTTGGCTCTCTTGTCACCTTCTGCCCCAAAAGAGGCTGCCTCTTGGCAAGATCTCTGTCTTGTACACTGGCAAAAACAGCATATTTCATCCAGCTGAGTACAAACTTTCCTTTTCCTCTCCTGTTTCCCAGTAATTATTTAGTTAGGTTACCATTAATTGGAAAAATTGAGAAAAAAAATCACCATTAGCAGCATTTGCTGTTACAGAGGAAATGCTGCGATGCTTCCTAGCTGGGAAGGCACTGGGCAGCAGCACATGGTGCTGCACTGGCCCAGGGCTAAAATGGTCACATTGTGAATAAACCTGGGGCACAGCTTGGAAACAGGAGCCTGGTGGCTCATGGGTGTGTGTCCTTCTGTGGCAGATGAGGGGAAAGGCCTGGTGATTTTATTCTGCTTCTCTAGGTTTTTATTAATTGTAGTGAAGCTTTTTTTTTTTTTTTTTTTTTTAATTATTATTCTAGTCCATCTATACAAAGCCTTCCCTGAGTTTTCCTCTAGTCCACCTATGATTTCATAAAGGACAGAAGTTGGCACAGTTTAGATAAGGGAAAATGGAACTATGAATGGTAGCTTACTGAACTTGTACCTGCATTTAGAGAAGACCTATATTTCCTTTTCAACATTTGAAGCCTCGAGGCAGATGTAGCCTTTCTAAGGCTGTACCAAATGCCTTCTGCAGCCAGAGGACCAAGCAGAGCAAGTGTCTGCCCTGACCAGCTTAAGGGGACTCTTAAGCTCAGAGCAAAGTTTGCCATTTATATAGAAAGATACACAAATTTTGTTGTCTGTGACATCAAACATATGTTGGCTTATATGTCCCTAACTGGAGATACTATAAAATACCTGATTTTCCAAGTCAGGACAGGGCCTGAGCATTCTGACTTCTGTGTTACATCTGAATTACTGGCAGTCACCCACAGAACTTCCAGAGCTTATTTTTTACAATAGTAAGAGCCTCTGTCTCCTTACCTGGGGTGTATATTGGTGCCTCTAATCTGTGTCTCTTTGCAAACCTGCTCTGCTCTACACTATCCCCTGTAGTTGTTTTCTGGGAGATCAAAGAGTTTTAATCCTCTCTAATGAAATTGTGTTGCTTTTATTGCAGACCCAGAGCTCCTGAGCTTGTGAGCCATGGCAACACTTGAATCCTCATTTTCCCAGAGGTGGCCCTTGGTGTTGCAGAGTTCCCTAGAAGACATTTACTACTGGAAATATTAATAAGGAGTGGAGGATGGGGGAAAGAGGGAAAAATACAGTAATTTCTAGGCTGTTTCAAGCATTCAGGTCTGTGCTTTGTTCTCTGTAGTGGAGTGGGATCAGGGGTGCAGTTTGAAGGATCTGCAGTTTGAAGGATGAGCACGGGGCCCTGGTGTGCTGGACTGGCAGGAGGCAGCAGGAAATTGGATGTCCAGGAAGAGGATTGAGGGGCAGGTTGAAGAGGGGTTGTGGCATATTTGCCCATGGCTGTGCCCTTACAGAAGGATCCTTGTTGGCTCACATGGGATCACAGTGGAAGTGCTCAAAGATTTGCACAGATTTGCTTGAAAGATTTCAAGATTTGCACAGATTTTGCTGTTGGCTCTTTTCAGGGACATGCCCATGCTTTGTCCCATTTTCTTTCTTTGTCAGTACTTTTAACAAAAAACTCCACTTAGTGAGACACTTTGACTCACTTCTCTACTTGATGTATGGTTCCCATTCCAGATATGCTCTCTGTGTTATGATTACATGCTTTCCTCCCTTTTTTCCTATTGAGTGAGTGTGGCACAGATGGGAATCTGGGGAGAAAGAGCTCAGACTGGAGGAGCACATCTATTAGGGAACAGAAGATTGCAGGAAGAGGTTAAGCAAGGCAAATCCTCAGGAGTTCTACATCATGGCTGGGAAAGCCTCTTTTTGTGACAGGAATTTGTCATTTATGTTTCTGAACTGCTGGACATTGGCAGAAGGGGAGAGAGGCACATACAAAGATCTGAAACAGTGATTTAAGGTAACAGAGACAAATCACCCTTTTCTTAGTTAGAATGAGGCAGGCAGTGGTTTTGAGAGAATTTTGTTGGTGTGGAAAGAGCAAAGAAAAAAGGGCTAACCCAGGAGAAAGTGATGTAGAAGAATATGGAGGCAAAGCAGTGGGAGAGGAATGTAAGAAATTGAGGCAAAAGACATGGAAAAGGTAAAAACCAGTTATGGACACCTCCTGTATTTGAAGAGTCTGGAGTGCTGGTGAGGACTCAGTATTGTCTGTCTTCAGTTTCTCTTGCTCCTCCCCCTTCAATTGGTTTTATGGGTTTTACAAAAAAGACACTTGGTGTTTTGTTGGGGTTTTTTTTTGTGAGGTATGTGATGCATTACTCTGCAAGTTTTAATCATTAAGTAACTATAATCTGTCCTTCTCCTTGTCTAAGCTTGCCAAGGATGTGCCCTCAGTTGTGGGGCTTCATCCTTGATGAAGTGATGAGGTCAGCTTCCTGCAGGATTTGAGCTGCTCCATTGGTAGACTCTGAATTTTGATATGAGCTCAATTCTTCATGATGATTAGTTGAACTGACGTTTACCGTGATCTGACAGTAAAAGAGAATAGCTTGTTCATTATGGTTCACTGTGAAAATGTCTAATCAGTCCATGGTTCTATTTTGAGACTACATGTACTGACCCAGGATTTCCAGTTCACAAAATGTGATACATTTAAAAATTCTTTCGTGTTCCTCCCCAGTGCATGTGAACTCAGGAAAAGATTTCATCACCTTTTTACAGTATAAATATATATATATATATTAATATATATATATATATATATTCTGTAGTATAAATACCATTTTTTGACATCAACCTCCAAAGAAGTTGTGTTTGTCCCGTCCTTACTTTGAGCACTGATGGGTGGGTGAGACTGGAAATATCAGCTCGTCATTGTAAGGTCTGAGTGGTTCCAGTTTTCCTTGTGTCCATTGTCTGTCTGTAAAATGTTTTATGAAAGGTTAGGGACAGAACAAGTCTGTGCCTCACTGCTCTGCTGCCACACACCTCGTGGCCACTTTTGCCTTGGAGCACCTATGTTTTCTTGGGCCAAACCATAAGACAATAAATTCTTTGCCATTTTTGCTCTTTTCCCCCCACATTTCTTAAATTTCTGAGGAGAAGTTCTCTAAGGAAGTCCACTTGCTCAACCAGCAGAAGGGAAACAAAGCTTTTAGAATTTGCTGGGATTTCCAAGCTGTGTGGCCTTGCAGGGTTTGTGTCCTGTTCTTTCCCCACCTGACCCTCTTCAGCCTTATCCAGCCCACCTGGGGAAGGGGTCACAGACATGAATTTCCCACAAAGTTCCTGAACCCAAACTCTCTCTTGCTTTGTTTTTTGAAGCTGATTCTCTTGGAGTATAATAATCTAGGGTTATTTTAGGGTCATTTCTCACCCACACATTGGTCATGATTAGGAAAATAATCTCTCTTTTTGGGTGATTTGACTGGTTTTGCTCAACTGTTTGCTTCTGAAGTCTTTTCCCAAGTACTCCCTTGTTTCCCTTTCTCTTTCATTTTAGAGTTTTAGGTTTTTAAAATACACAGAGAAAAAATTATGGACTGAAAACATAAATGATCCAATGCTGTGCTACTTAGACTTGGCATAATTTAATTTACTTTTTCATCTACATACTGTCTTTTTTTTCCCAGATTGAATGGGAGAGCCCTCTTTTCACTCTTCCCTGTGCTGCTTTGCTTGTCCCTTGCAGAGTTAGGGGCTAATAAATTGAGCATACTTGAAATAGCTGCCTTTTCAGTAGAGAGTGCCTTCAGCACACATGGCACTCGGGCCACTGTACTTGAGGTTAACCCCCAGCCCCCTCCGAGCTCCATCCTGAAAAATAAACAAAACTCTGGGAACAGAGGTTTACTTGGCAGAAGGACGAAGCTAACATTATGGATGCAAAAACCCAGGGCTCAGTTCTGCAAGACACTGAGCATTCTGGCCTCAGTCCCATAAAGCACTTAAGCACAGGCTTCGTTTTCAAGTGAGCAGGAGATTGAGTGGCAGCTGGAAAGGCTGAGCCCCCCATCCCTGCCCCTGTGTGTGCAGCAGCACTGCCTCAGCTCTGCCCCAGCCAGGTGGGATGGAGCTCCCAGGGGTGGGATGGAGCTCCCAGGGGTGGGATGGAGCTCCCAGGGGTGGAGTGGAGCTCCCAGGGGTGGGATAGAGCTCCCAGGGGTGGGATGGAGCTCCCAGGTGGGGGATGGCAGGTCCCAGGTGTGGGATACAGCTCCCAGGGGTGGGGTGGAGCTCCCAGGGGTGGGATACAGCTCCCAGGTGGGATGGAGCTCCCAGGGGTGGGATACAGCTCCCAGGTGGGAGGGAGCTCCCAGGTGCCAGCTCTGGAGTTCCTGGGAAGGGGCCCCTGGGCAGTTCCAGGCTGTGCTGCCAGAGGCTGGTGCTGGCAGGGGATGGGCAGACCTGCAGAGCTCCCTGCTCTCCCGTGAGAGGAGAGGAAGGAGGAGGTGTGGAAAGGCTCCCGCACACCCAACAAGAAGTTCCCCCCACCCAAGGGATTCCCAGCTGTGCTGTGGGGGCTTGGTGCTCAGCTCTCCCTTTCTGCTGAGCTGAGCCCTCTGCAGCCCCTGTGCACAGGAGCTGTGCTGCCCAGGAGGAGCAGAGTCAGGGGCTGCTCAGGGCACAGGAGAGAGCAGAGCCTGAGCTGTCACTCAGCTGTGACATCATGCCATTTTCATGATCAATTAGCCTCTGTAGATGATTTGTGGATTGGACAACAAAGAGATTTTTTTTTCTTTGCCAGATTCCCCAGTACTACCCCTACAGTACGTGATTTTATCAAGAGAATTTTTTAGATGTAGTACACAGCATTGAATGAAAAGAGAAACCATAAACAGTTATAATTTTATCATGGGCTTTTTATTTGGTTTGAGATTGTGATAAAGCTGCATTCTTGATACATCCCCAGTGTCTGCTTAATAAGGTTCTCTAATTTTATATGCTTTCTGTTTTTGTGTGCATTTCCTTCAGAGACCGTGGGTTGGTTCTTTGCATTGCAGGGTACGTGTGTGTGTGTTTTATGGTTATATATGAATTTATGATGTTTAGTGAGCAAGCACTAATATTTTTTATGTGTGTGGTGTGTATTACAGGTGCTTACTCCTTAAGGATATTGCTTTTCTGTAAAGTGAAGTGAGTACTGTAGTATCAGTTTTTCTTTGCTCTCTTTAGTGTGTTTATGTCTATCACTAGTGCTGATTGTTGTTATGATCTTTCTGAAACTGATTTTTTGCTGTCTGAATCTTGCTATTCTGATGGCATCGATCACTAACAGAAATCCCTCTCCTGATCTTTAATCTTTGGACCCTGGTATAAGTTGGTTTTATAGTATGAGGTGACATTCCCTTTATTTTTGCATTGATGAGCAGTCACAAAGTAAAGATGACGAAGTTAAGGCCACACATTCCTGTGTTCTGCACAAAGTCCTGATTGGCTTTCCAGGAAACCATCAAACCATCAAACTTCCTTATTTTGATCCACCTTGGAAGTCAATTTAACCCAAAAAGCACCAAGGCTTCAAAAGTATATATATATATATATATATATATATATAATGTTGTGGTTGGTTTTTTTGTTTTTTGTGGTTTTTTGTTTTGTTTTGTTTTGTTTTTTTGTTTTTGTTTTAAATTTTTTAATTTTTTTTTTTGAGGTGGCTCCTGAAGGCAGAAAGTTGCAGAGAAAATCAGTGGAACAAAAGGCTAGCTCTGATTCGATAGACACGGCTGGCATTGCAGGCAGCCTTCCCTCCCACACGGCATAGCAATGAGCAGGCAGCTTGGTGAGAGAGCTCAAACTGCACAAGATTATCCTTTCACAAATAAATTCTTTTAACAGGCCCCTGTTGAAAAGAGTAAGATTATACCTCAGAGGAGAAGTACCTCTCTGAAGAAGTGCTTACGCCTCTTACAGCTTTTGGAAACTCTTAAATCTTTTTGAGTAAAAGTAACAAACTTTTCTTCCTTTAACAAGATACTCATTTTCTGTCAAGAACAGGCCTATTAATTGTGAATTACTTAGGGACCTAATACTCTTTGGAGGAAAGAAAATGCTGAGATTTGCATAGCAAAATACTCCCTTTTTATTGCTGTGCTTTTTCAGTGCCTGAAAGTTTCTTCAGCTTCCGAGCCCCAGCATATTTTTATTTTTCAGCTCATTTGCTTGTTATGAGTGTGCACTTTGCATTCTTCTGACACAGAACATCGAGTTCCATTGAGTAACAGTGCCATCCACATTCAGAATGATGGACTGGGAATATCCAAATACAGCTTGTCACAGTAACTTGGTCACTATTCCAGTGTAAATACAGAAGCTTTCTAAATATACTGAACACAAGCAAGATCATATCCATAGAATTTGCTAAAAGTGGACATGTAAAAATTCGGTTAAATGAAAGTATTTTGATCTGTTTCACATTATCTGAAGAAGGGACTAAAGTTTAAGTGTGACAGTGATGATGATATGCCCAAAGTGTATGTATTGACTTTAAGTACAAATTTGGCAATTGATGAAATGTTATTTATGACCATTAAACTTCAATTAGATCCCAGTTCTGCTGCAGCTAATGAATCAGGAGTGAAGGATGGTGAACCCCAGTGGGAGGAGCCACGGGAATGTGTTTTCTGGGATATTTTGGTGATGTAACATCAAACATGCCTATTTTTATGTGTGACTGATCAGTTTGATGTGTTTGTGACTTTTCTAAATTTGCTTGTGCAAAACAGATGTTACGTCCATTTACTTGGGGCGATTGAATTTTTTTGAACGTGAAGACATTTTAAGAGAAAATAAACCCCTCTTATAATTAAAAATCAAAATTAATCATTATAGTTTTCTGCAATCTTTCTCTTTTTTTTTTTTTTGTCAGAAAAACAAGTGTTTCCAATTAAACATGCTGACATGGTTGATATTGTGCTCTTGCACATTATTTTTTTACAGGAAATTGTCTTGCTCGCTGCTTTAATAAAAACTGCAATCTTTTGATTCCAAGGTCAGCTTCTTGACAACCTTGACATTATTTAGGTTTTATTAGGCAAATAAATTCAGATACCAGCTGAGCTGCAGGATCTCCATGTGCCTGCAGGGGTTGGAGGTCTGTCACACGTTGAGCTCTGGGGCTTTGCTGTGTGCAGGTCTGGCTGCCCGTGGGGAAAGCAGTGCTGTGCTGCACTTCTGCAAAACTGCATCTTCTTCAGAGTTGCAGGGAGGGAATGTTTTAACCACCATGTGAGAGCATGGGTGCTGCTAAATATTGCTCAGCAAGCCCCTGTTCCTTCTGAAAACATCCCTCCAGCCATCCAGTTCCCAAATTTTGTGTTTCCTTCTGGAGGGACAGTGGAGCAGGAACACAGGACATAATGGTTTGAGGTTTGGTCAGAGCGATGGAGCACCTCTCCTGTGAGGAAAGGCTGAGAGGATTGGGGCTGTTCAGCCTGGAGAAGAGAAGGTGTCAGGGTGACCTCCTTGTGGCCTTCCAGTGCCTGAAGGGAGCCCACAGGAAAGGTGGAGGGAGACTTTGTACAAGAGCCTGGAGGGACAGGACAAGGAGAAATGGCTTCACACTGACAGAGATTAAGTTTAGATTAGGTATTAGGAAAACTTTTCCTGCAAGGGTGGTGAGACCTTGGAACAGATTGCCCAGGGAAGCTGTGGCTGCCCCATCCCTGGAAGTATCGCAGGCCAGGCTTGGAGCAGCTTGGGACAGTGGAAGGTGTCCCTGCCCATGGCAGGGGCTTGGGACAAGATGATCTTTAAGGTCTCTTCCAAGCCAGTTCATGGTTTTGCAGAGCTGAGCCTCGTGGCAGTCAGAAAGCAGCGGGTCCTTCAGCAAGCCAGGGGTCAGAGGGAAAGGTGAGCAGTGAAATTCATATCTGATGGGCTGGAAAAGGGTAACCTGGAATCCTGCAGTTATATCAGTGCCAAATCCAGTGAGGACACTCGGGGTTGTGAGGAGACGGGCAGCTGTTGGAGCAGCAGGATTCACTCCTGAGGATTACGGGCAAATAAAGTTTATTCTCTTGTCCATGGCTGTCATGGACAACTTTATGCATAACTTGCTTACACAAAATCCTTGAGAGTTATTGCTGCAAAACCCAGTGAAAGCTTATCTTTGTTCTAGGAGGCATTTTCAGCAGTGTATTGGGGACTGTATTGGGGTTTGGGGTTGTTTTTTTTCCCCAGAGCGTATGGAAATCTTTTCCTACTGTCTCCATTTGATGGCATTTCAGACTTATAGATAGATTCTAAAATTATCTTCTGGTGTTTAGGTGTAGTTAATATTGCCTTATTTTGGCAATGGTTCTGTGCCTTCAGATTTTAGGCTGAACAGAACATCTGGCTTTTCACTCTGAAGTGTTTTCTGAGACATGCACATGCTACAAGGAGAGGAAAACAAAGTGAGAGGTTTTTATAGGAATGGCTCTTTTAGGATGTGGGTTATTTTTTTAAAATACCCAGGTTTTAAAGGTAAATGAATATGAGACAGAAAACTGCTTTGTGACTGCTGTGAAATTAATTTTTCAAATTTTTGCTGGAAACAATGCACAGACATGGTTTATGGTTCTGTTTACAAAACCATGGCAAGTCTGAAAGTTACTCAATTCACAGTGGTGCAGAATGCTCTGTGTTTTGTATCTCCCTTGGATTTCCACAGAACTTGGTAGATTTGGGAATAGGGGGGTCAGATTTCCCAATAAATGGCATTTCAAGGTTTATTTGATTAGGGCATTTCCACTGTGACATGGATATCGGTTGTTTGGTAATTCAGTCACAAGTGGAAGTGAATTCTATACATCTTGTTAATTTTGCCCTCTGGCTTGCTGTGCTGGAATAAGTCTTTTTCATATGTTTAATAATAGAAGCAATTTCTTCTGTGTCTCTTTTTCCTGTATTGTTCCCCTGTTTCTCAAGCAGAAAAAAGAAAAAAAAAATCATGGCTCAAATCTTTTTCATACAGGAAAACTCCACTTAGGAATCCATCTTGTTTTCTTTTCAGATCGACTCTTAGGAAAATTAATTAGTTGTCTTTTTTCTATATAATTATTTTACTTTGAGGCTTGCCATCAGAGCAGTAGGGGGAACTTCCTGAACCTTAACAATGCCTGTATTTCTCTTAGGTCCTGTTGCACAGAGAATTGCAGCTACCAGAGTGAATAAATTTATTTGGTGGTGTAATCCTTCACCAGTGGAAATAGCAGTGGTTCTGAGTCGTCAGGCAAACATCTATAAAATCAGATTGGCTTAACTGAATGCCAGCAGTAGCTACTGTACTGTGCTTCATACTGGAGTTGAATATACAGAATGCCAGGGAAGTTTTAAAATCTAAAAGAAAATAGCCAAAAGGAGCACGTGTTCAGATGAGGAATTTGGTCATGCATGTTTTCCAGCAGCTGTTTTGATTTTAGGTTTAATTTAAATACATTCTGTTTAATTCCACGTTGAGAATCATCAAAGCCTACCAAAAATCCTCAGATTTTGTTTCACAGAGATCATTATCAAGTTCTGAGCAATTGTATGTTTATTACTTTCATATTTTGAATTTCTGGGGTTTCGTACACTACCCAAGGGCATGGTCTAACTCAAAGAATAACAGGAATCAGCATGCTTTTCATTTACCCTTTTTCATTATTACAGGCATTCTATATTAAGACCTGTTTTAGTAACAAGCCAGTTTTACTTTTTAACCTCCCATGTGTTTTATTTGGTTGCTGAGATTTTAATTTTTTATTTTTAATGGTTATGAAAAGAAGGGGAGTTTGATCTTGATTCCCATTCATGCTATTGCAGACAGACAACTTTATATAAGGGCAGCAAAAAATGTCTGCTACAAGCAATGCCCTCCCATCCCAAATTAAATTTCTTGTATTGAGTAATCTCAACCCAAGATACCTGAGATTTGGGTTCCAGGAGACACTGAAACATCTGGAATTCAGGAGAGAGTTTCCCCTCCCTCCTCGTTCAGTTCTTTCTCTGTCTCGTTATGGTGATGAGTTTTGTCACGTCGGGTCTCACCAATCAGACAAAAGGGAGAGTGACAATTTTTCAGTCTTGGCTTAGGTAAAGAGCTCTCAGCCTGCTGTTTGCTGCTGTTTGATAAACTGTGGCTGAAGGCTTCCAGTCAGCTGCTGGCTGCAGTGGAGCTGTGACTCCATTTATCCTGGACACACACTGAATAGTGAGACTCATCATGTTTACAGGGCTCTTTCAGCAGACTTTACAAACCAGTTCCTGGCAGCACAAAACCAGGCCAAACTGCGCCCCGGGTGTACAGGATTTTGTACAAGTCAGTGTCTTGCCTATATCTAACCATGTTTCCTTGCAAAAGTCTAAACTTGAAATTGTAACCATGGTGATTATGTGGCAGTTAATTGACCCCATGTATGTATATATTCCCCAGCTTTAAGGTTTTTTTCTGCAACCAAATGATAGCTTTAATTCTCACTGGTCTTGCTCTTGCTTCAAGAACTTGCTCCTGAATAAGACCTCCAGTTCTATCCCAGTAGATGCTGAAAATCCAGCATTTGGCTGATTTATTGGCTACATTTGGGAGAATGTACCCCAGGATCTGCAAGCTCAAAACCTTGCTGGATACTTTTAAGTAATTTTTACAGTCATCCCACTTAAATGAGGAGGTCAGAGGGTGAAAACTGAGTAAGCTGTGGGCACCAGGCCATGAGGATGGAATACCTGCTCTGCTGGTTTGCAGTAATCATCTGCAAAGGATGATTTAGTTGGAGACACCACCGAGGGTGCTGGAAAGGAGGCAAGGTTGGGCTCCCCAAAACTGTCAGGTCACAGGGAATGACCTCACGAGTTGGAGTTACTGTGAGAGCTGTGTGAGCTGCGTGGGTGCAGCAGTGTGCAGTGCCTGTCTGAGGGCAGGGCTGTGTCCCTGCAGCCTGGCAGTGTCCCTGTGTCCCTGTGTCCCTGCCAGTGTCCCTGTGTCCCTGCCAGTGTCCCTGTGTCCTGCCTGTGTCCCTGCCAGTGTCCCTGTGTCCCTGCCTGTGTCCCCGTGTCCCTGCCTGTGTCCCTGTGTCCTGCCTGTGTCCCTGCCTGTGTCCCTGCCTGTGTCCCCGCCTGTGTCCCCGCCTGTGTCCCCGCCTGTGTCCCTGCCTGTGTCCCTGTGTCCCTGCCTGTGTCCTGCCTGTCTCCTGCCCGTGTCCCGCCTGTGTCCTGCCTGTGTCCCTGCCTGTGTCCTGCCTGTGTCCCTGCCTGTGTCCCTGCCTGTCTGCCTGTGTCCTGCCCCTGTCCCTGCCCGTGTCCCTGCCTGTCTCCTGCCCGTGTCCCGCCTGTGTCCTGCCTGTGTCCCTGCCTGTGTCCCTGCCAGTGTCCCTGTGTCCCTGCCTGTGTCCCTGCCTGTGTCCCTGCCTGTGTCCTGCCTGTGTCCCTGCCTGTGTCCCTGCCTGTCTGCCTGTGTCCTGCCCCTGTCCCTGCCCGTGTCCCTGCCTGTCTCCTGCCCGTGTCCCGCCTGTGTCCTGCCTGTGTCCCTGCCTGTGTCCCTGTGTCCCTGCCTGTGTCCCTGCCCGTGTCCCTGCCTGTATCCCTGCCCGTGTCCCTGCCTGTGTCCCTGCCCGTGTCCTGCAGCTCTGGCTGTGTCTCTGCTGCTACCCGACCCTGAGTGCAGCTCACTCCTTGCACAGAGATGCCTTCAAAACAAGCCACCTGAACACTAAATCACTTTTTCCTCCTCTTTTGTTTTACATTGTCGTGGGCCAGATTTTTGAGGGCAGGGTCTCTTGGCACGTGTGTTGGAAGGACCATTGACTTAATTTAGCTTCAGTTTGAGCCAGTAGTGCTCAAGAGGCTGGAGGAAAAGGGAAATTAAACTCCTTTCTGCTGCACTGAAGGAAGTAAAGAAATAGATGTTATTATTGAAAAATCCGGTGCATGTTTTGAAAAGCAGATGAGCACAGACCACATAGCTGAAATCAGCTGCCTCCAGTTCCTGTTTGGGGCAAGTGAAACAGTGAATGAAACAAGTTTGCATATTCAGGGCGGTTTAATTACAGCCTTCAACAATGAGCTGGGTTGCAGACTGCCAACTGCTGTTGCTGTGCTGGGCTGCTGGGTGGTCTTGGCCATGAGCTGGCAGCATCATGCCTGGACTGTGCACATTCAGCTCTGCAGGGCAGCCTTGGACCCTGCTGCATGTTTGTGAGACCAGGCTCATGAGATCTGTGGCCCAAATCCACGAGTTAGAGACAGGCAAGTATCTAAACGTGCAGGCAGCTTGCCAAAGCTGTGGAGCTCAGGATGTGATTTAATTGTCAGAGGAGTAAATTGGTTGTCAGGAGTTGGTCAGTCCCAAGCCTGCCTATGTGGTTTTGGTCTCAGATTTGTTGATCTCGCTGCCTTAGCGCCCTTGTCTGAGAAATGGGGATAAAATACACAGTTCACACCTGCCTCGAGGTGGGGGCTGTAAGACAAAAAGGGTGCAGTGCTGATGAATTCCACTCAGGACTGGAAGTGAACAGAATACTTCCCAGAAGTGTAGTTGTCTCATGGAGCATGTAATTGTCCTGGGAATGCTACACTGGGATGTTTGCTAGGCAGACAGGTTTTGGCAGCGAACTTTTCACTGTGCTTTTAGATAGGTTTTTTTGTTTAAATTTTTTTTATTATCGTTCATGAGCTGTCTGAATTGAATGAAGATCCTTTCCATTCCGCAGCTCAGATTTCTTTTTCTTTTTTGGGAGTCCTTAGAAAGGATGTTGAACACTAGCAATTTGACTACACCAAATTCCCCTTGGTCTTGGGAGTTCTCTTGCCTCCAGTTTTTATCTGGTATTTTATCATGATGCAGTGGCTTAAACACTCGGTGTGCTGTAAGGAAGGGAAATCCCACGTGTCCTCCAGAGGTGGGAAACAAAAGCACCGAATCTTAATCTTCCATTGTTGACCTCAACAGAGGTGAGATGAATCTTTAGTAAATTACTTAAACATGGGAGGAAATGCAGAGGTTTGTAGATACTTATGCACCTTTTGTTGTCTTTGCTTTGGGTGCTTGCTTGGTTTGGGTCCCTTACCGAGATTTCTTGTGCTGCAGTTCAGGATCCACATGTCCAGCAGGAACAGCCCGAGTTTAAATTCCATGCTCTTAAATGTCTTTGGGAATGCCACCCCGTCCAAGGCCTGAGCTCCAACAGGGTCATTGAGTGCTCAGTGCTGGGCACTGCCCTGCCAGTGCTGGATAGAGGGGAAGGGATCACTTGTAAAATACCCTGGGCTGCCATTAGCCTTCACCTGGAGGGATGACTCAATTCCAGTTTTCTGATCCCCAATCCAATGCCCTTTTGGGACATCTTCTCCATGCAAATTCAGGGTCTGTGCTGAGAATCCAGATATTCTCTCAGTTTTCTGTGTGCATTTAAGTGGGCTGTGAAGTTCCACACGTGTTCACCGTGCTGCTTTTGATGTGATCTGATGCCTAATGTGCTGCTTTGCTGCATGGTTGATAAAGCAGGATTGATTCTTGACAACACTGCTGGCATTAATTCTGCCTGTAGTCAGAGCTGGTAACTCCTTTCCAGTCAGTTACTGGCAAAAGGTTTTTATCAAATGAATGCACTTACAGTTTTTGGAGTGACTATAATTCACTGTTCACTCCATGTCCCTTCTTGAATTTCTCTCTCATTAAGAAAGACATAACATTGTAAAAGGAGACTTATTTTGGATTATGATGTAGTTTTAAAAGTAAAAATGTGCAGTTTTCACTACCCTCCAGCTAAAAGCATCCTGTCTGATTTCCTTCGTGTTCTTTGAGGTTGTATAGAAAGTCTGGGGAATCTCAAGTTGAAAGAAAGGCTGGTTTTTGTTTGCTCTTGTTGCAGAACTTCATCAGAAATGGGTCAGAGAGGTACATGAATGCATCTCACAAATTGCAATGTGACATCAATGAGGAAATCATTCCTGGGCTTGTGAATAATGACAAAACTCCTTGGCTATATATAAAAAGATGATTTAAAGTAAATCCTTCTGTTGATTTTGTTTTAAGAAAGCACAGATCACAAAGTTTAGAATTAAAAAGGCCTGACAACCATAAATGAGGAGTCGTGGTCTTGGATGCCATTCTAAGCATCTTTATTCCTCATTTTCAGGCAGGTCCTGTGCTCTAGCAGGACCCTTCCTGCCCCTGAGCACAGCCAGGATGAATCCTGCAGAGCAGGCAGTCTCAGAGTTTTCTTAGGTCTTTCCTTTGTTTAGCAAGTGGCTTTTAAGTTCAAAACAAGATGCCCTTACTGATAAATAAGTTGTTGTCTTGCTAGAAGGATCTCTGTTGTGACATTCAGGGGTCTGGTCTGAGCTTTGGACTTCAACTTGCAGATTTGGTATCTTCCCAGGTCCCAGCTGCAGAAGTGCTCAGCAGTGCAGTGACATGGCTGGCTCAGTAGTCCCAGTAGCTGCACATTTAATGAAGCACTGGAGTGAATGCTCCAGGGATCCCTCCTTTCCCCACGGGTCCAGGGGGAGTCTGCCTTGTTCAGAAAACTCACATGTTCAGAAATCCAAAGCCTAGTGATGCAGGTGGGGCCCAAATGTGACAATCCTTAGGGGAGCTGCAGGTGCTCCCTTGTGCAGGTCCCAGTCCTCTTTGCTGCTGAACCTGCCTGAGTCCCAAGGCAAAGGAACACACAAGTGGCTGGTTTGGTACCCACCATAAGCCAAACATCTCTCTGCAATAGGAGAGGTTTCCTTGGGAGACAGGAAAGAAGGCTGAGCATTTGCTGAAAAATGTGATATTCTTGTCTCAATATGAAAAATGTCTTCTAAATATTTTTAAAAGGGTGGCTGATGCTGCCTTGATAATTTTACTGTCTGCTACTGTCTGCTACTGCTAAAGGTCCTGGACAGTTATTGAAGTCCTCAGAGTCATCTAAAGTCACTTATTTATGTTCAGGAAAAAAGGCAGGAGAGAATATGTTTATTTTGACAGAAGCTGTCAGCAAATCATAATTGAAATTATATATCTCCTGAAAAAGGAATTGAATGTGTTTATCATTCTTTTCCAATTATTGTATTTGTTAAATGCAAAATGGAAGGTTATTGTGACTTTCTCTGCAGGTGTTGACGTTATTATTGACATCTTTGTTTAATGATTGCATAAACTTCCAGCATTATTTTGTCTAATAGGACAGTGTGAAAGTACATAATGACCTTCTGACTTCCTACGTATTTTTGTTAGGTAACTTTCATGATGTTGATGAAAGTTACCTAACAAAAGCTCAGGCATTTTGCCTGTCTGATGAAACATAGTAATGATGAACAGAAACAATAATCATAGAAGGATTTAAAATTTCTGCTGGAAATTGATGTTTTTCTGCTCTTGATGGCTGTTTTGGCAAATGATTTCAGGGTTGATTTATAAGTGCTTTTATAAATACATAGGAGAGGCATGACTTCATGTATCTTAAAATCTGGTTTCCATTTGCACCATCAGCCATCCCTGAGAGGAATGCTCTTGTCCCTCTTTCATGCATATGTGTATATGTAATAACAAATACTTGTTATATGTATGACATATTTGATTATCTCCTGAGCACACTCAGATGTCACTTTAAGGCAACAGAAGCCGTTTATCTAAAGAGATCTGGACTAAACTCTTTCACTTAGGGAATGTTTCCCCCATTTATTTTCCTGAAACTTGGTTCTTTGGATGTCTCTTACCTGCAAGAAAGGGGAGATTCTGACCAGGAGCTGTCAGACCTGGGAGCCTGACATCTCTTTTTGCTCTGTGTTGATGTTTCTTGCCTTCTCTTGGATATCCTGTGCAATGCCAGCCACATGAAAACTGCTAAGAACCAATTCTGCTCACATTATACAAAGCCTGGAGACAAAATACTTCACTGAAAGCTGTCTGTTGTACCAAAAGGCCTGTTAGGATGTTTGGTTTGTGTGTCTGGGCTTGTGCCTGAATACCTGAGTGATGATGGCCCCCCACAAAAGTGTGTTAATCTGAAAATGAAGCTGGATTGCATCTTCAGAGAAATATGTGACTGAGTTTTCCATGGATCAAATCTGGCTCAGGTTCCTCATAATTCTCTGCAAATTGTTATTTGTTCATGTATGAAAAATGAGTGTCAGTCAACTGAACCAGTTACTTAAAGTCATCATTGCTGCAGTTCTGGTGTAATTAGAATTGCAATAAGTATGTCCAGAGGAACATGAGACTCCAGGTGGCTCAGAGTAATGGTCTGTCCTACCCAGTTGTCTTTGGCAAAAGAGGGAGAAACTGTCCCTTTTTCAGTGACCTCCCCTTCGTGTTATCCCTTATGTCACTGTGAATACAAAGGGACACAAAGGGACTGACTGTGTTGGGGTGAGGATCAAACTGGCTGCATTTAGTGAAACCTAAATGGACTTACAGATGGCATCTCAGTTTGCTCAGAGATGGCAAACTGAGGAGGGTTAGACAAGGTACAGGAAAATATCTTGTCTTGGGGAGCTCTTGGGCATCATCAACAGGTCAGATATACCTCAACATGGCTAAAATTAACTAGAGAAGGACATGGCTCCTCTGTAGGGACTAGAGGGGTGATAGGCTCGTTTTTGGCTAAAGGTGTGTAGGGAGGTACCTGAGCCTAAGGAAAGATGTGACTGTTTGGAATTGAAGCAGGGGTGTGATCCCTGCTGCTGTCAGCCCCACCCTGCAGCTGTGTCTGGCTGGGGCAGCTCACACTGAGCCTGAGGAGCCCGTGGGAGCCTCACTCTGCCCTGGGGCTGCAGGGGCCAGGGAATATCCCCACTGGAGGTGCTGCTCTGGGCAGGGCCAGCTGCTGCCACTGTGCCAGGGACCATTGGCAGGGATTGCTGCCTGTTGGGGAGGATTGATCAGGGAAACCTTATAAATATGATGGCTTAGCAAAACATTCTGAATATATGAAACCTATAATCGAAATAGAAATGAAAGCTGGCTTTGAGTTGTAGGATACTGAGTCTTAGTTACTATAGAACCTGAAAACAATGGTCTAGCCAGCTGAAGGAGAATCCCTTTTGATTGAACAATCCCTTTCTGCTGGCTCAGGGATCCAAAGGTCAGTGTAGCAAAACAGAAGTCTAAAGAGTAGTTTTTAGAGTTTAAAATATAACACAGTATGGTGATATAGTAGTTCTTATAGGCTGTATGTAGATGCTATAGGATTCTTGTATTGGTTGGTCACTGTAAATTAGAATATTCATCACAAAAGGAGATATAATGGATTGTAACAAGGTCCTCGCTCTCTTACCTCTACTCTTGACTCTTGCTCTTACATCTTCTCTTAATTCTTAACTCTTAACTCTCTTACCTCTCCTCTCAGCTCTCACCCTGCTGTTCTTTGTCCCTCTCTCTTTGGGACTCCCCTCCAGCCCAGGCTGGTGGCTGAAGGCAAGGCCCTTTTACCCACCACCCTGCAATAAATCCACATGTTCTAGAATATCTCAGCTCAGCAGAATTCCCTGTCCCAGCTGTAGATTCCCCTGCAGCTGCCCAGCTGTGGGTGCCCTCTGTGCCCCACTGGGACACCTCTGAAAGGATTTCCTTGTTTTATATATGTGTGTTTGTACAGTTTCTCTTTGCTACTTCTTGTACTTGGTTATTGAGCCTTTGAAGAACAGCCTGGGAAGGATTTCTCTTTGTTATGTTTTAAACTTGCAGTGATAAAAGAAATTCCAGGAATATTTGGATAATTGCTTTCCCTTTAGAATGGGTATAAATGGCAAACACAACAACAGGCAATACCAATTTGATATACTGTAATTCGTTTGAAAAGCGATTAAAGGGAGATTTGGATAAAATCTTTTAATTGATTTTGTTACGTGCTCTTTAAAGTCACCTAATTTTTCTGAGAGCTCTTAAAGTGGCTCACTTGGATTGGCTCCCAGTGGAATTTTCTTTTCATACTAGATTGTTGTAATTAATTATAAAATTGAGCTTAACCTTTGTAGGTTGTCAATATCTAAAGACAAATGTCACACGTAACAAAGGCCAGGGAAGATTAGTCCTGAATCTAGGGGGGATTGTGGAGGAGAAGGGGAGATATCATTTGACCTCTCAGGTGCTGCTGCTATTTTGTTTTGGCTTTAGAAATAATTGCCACTTCTCTTTTCAGCTGGGTAAATATATTTACAGTTGGAACAATAATGTTTTGAAAAAATCCTAAGAAAATAGACAACATTACTGAATTCTGTGTGCTTAAAAGATTGTAGCTGTGCACTGTGGATAGTTTGATCCACTGACAAGAATATGCCATTTTAAGAGCTAGTGAGAGCAGAAAATAACAGAAATGTGATTTATGGGAAAAGTTTGTTAGATACAAACTGTGTAGAATTCTTGAAATGCCTGATGTCATGTAAGGTGCTTCTTTATTTTACATTTTTCCAGGAATTCTCGCCTGTTCTCCCTGTGATCAAAGGCTGTGTGTGGGCATTCAGGACAGGTTATCTCACCACTCTTTTCTTCATGGTGCTATAGAACACTGTCCCACATTCTCATCATTTGTACTTTTATCTGGGGTAGAATTGGATTCATTTGAATAACAATTGCAGAATTTGTTCGCTCCCTGTGCCCAGCGTTGGTATCTGCAAGGATTTCTGCCACAGACAAAACACACAGAACCTTATATTTTATGGATTTAAATTCTATGGCTGAATTCTTTGGTGTCTAAATGTGAGGTCTGACAGAAGGCTTTTCTGCCCCTGAGGAATTCATGACACCATTCTCCTTGGAGGAATCTCTACTGTCTATGGTCAACTTCTCTCACTGCCAGATTTCAGAAGATTTGTAGGAAATTAATTTAAATTGAACTATTCAGTAGATTCAAGATGAGAGAGGAGAGAATGTTTCCCTCCTAAGTGAAAGCCAACATATTCCTGCAGGAAAATGAACTAATAATCCCTTAGTTTGTTTGTGTATTGCTGAACTCTGCCACCAGCAAAATGCTCATAATAGGAAACACATTCCCTAAGGGAGAGAATATTTAAAAGAAGGCAAAATCCGAGGTTATTTGCTCTCTTGTCTGATTTTGTTCAATAAGATAAAGGCAGTGGCAATGAGCCATGAGCCCTGAGTTGTATTTTATCCTGTGGGCTCCCACTCAGCTTTTGAGCACTGGAAATCAATGGTTTGCAGCAATACTCTGGTAGCAGGTGACATCCCAAGGAGAGGATTCTGTGTTTCCATAACAAACTCTGGCTGATGCTTGAACAGCATAAAATCCCAAATGGTACTGCTTGGATTCTTTTACTGATCAAGTGATAGGAGGATATCTCTGACCCTGAGCAGGTGAGAGCTCCTGGTGAACATGCAGGTCTGAAAACTCAAACCTCATCTCCCCATAAGTCAGTGTTTGTCACTTCCCTCACTTCACTTCAAACTTGGCAGCTGGAGCCTGAATTGGAGCAAACTCCAGCTTTGGAGAGTGTTTGTGGCACTTGTGGGGCAGGAATTTGGGCTGGGGACAAAGTGAGGGACAGAAACCTGCAGGCAAATGTGTCAGCTTTTTATTCATAACACCTCAAAGCCCAATCACTGGGAAAATCTTGTATTTTAAAACACTCATCTTCCCATTCCAAAATCAAAAAAATTACTGTTCTGAACTAGTGAAAAGGTCTCCTGCTTTAGAGAGATAAGATTCTCTTGGCATCCAGAAGGGCATGACATTTTTCCCATGTTTGATTATATTAAATATATTAAATATGACCTCAGTGTTTAAGGTTACTCAGGCTGTAAGAGTTCAAAAAGATTCTGGAGGAAAATTTTTCCATTTATTTTGTTAAGCCTCTGTAATAATTGTAAATAGTCATTCTTTTAAATAACAAATAGTAAGAGGTCAAAAAATGTATATATACGATTCTGCTTTTCATTACCGAGAAAAACTCAGAGCAGAAAAAATGTAGCTATGGCCAGGAAAATCGATAGTTCAGAGAAATCATTGCTGTAAAAGAAAAAAAAAAAGCTTTAATATGACTAAAACTGTTAGAACTGTGAAAGATGATTGCTAATTCAGAAGATAACGAGGCAGGGGAAATAGCAGCTTTCAGCTGTAGATGTTCACTGTTAGAAGACAGTGTTTAAAGATCCTGGCCAAGAGAAGCAGGATGACCTGAGGGTCCTGCCATTAAGGAGGGATGATTTTCTGTCAGTTTGTAATTTAAGATGGGCAGACTTATTTTAAGTTTCAAAACCCAAGAAATGGGCTCAGTCATTCTTTATGTTGACTCTTGATTATTCCAAGTTCTAGACCTTGAAATTAGAGTAAGAGCTTTAAAATCCCAGTCCCCATTTCCTGTGGGGCTTGATTCACAAGCTTTGGGTTAAAAAACTCTGTGTCCCTCACTGTGAGCACACAGGGGACTTGTAGCAGTAGATCCCAGATTTTGCAGTTCCAGAAAACACCTTTTTGGGTGTTTGGCCTCATGCTTTTCAATTTACACCACAGTATCTTATTTTTAATAACTATCTCATGTGAAAGTTGAGATGGTGTTTGATACATCATGAGTGTTCTCGTTTGTGCCATCAGCTTTGTGACTGCTCAAATGAGCTGGTAAAATTCAGGGGTTTCTCTTGGTTTATTTTGAAAAAAAAAATCACAGAGATGTGAAAATTAGTTCATATATAAAAAAATTAATAGATTTCTGTTGAACTCATTGAAAATCTGTAAGAAATATGCCAAACATGACAAACCCCCTTAGAGGGGCTGGGGCTGCCTGGCCTGGGAACAGCTGGGGGAACTGGGCTGAGAAGGAAGGCACTGTGTGACAAAACAATGTGATTTGCCCTTCTGTGTAACGACTTCATTCTTAGTGGAGTAGAACTGGTTAAAATTTTCCACTGAGAAAAATTTTTTTTCCTTCAAATAATGTGGTTTTGTTTGATATGCAGGAAACTGTTCTGCTGCTTTAAAAGAAAGCCCTAAAGCATAGGCTTGGCGTAGGAAATACTGAAACCTGGGCAATCTAGAGTCATTTCTCCAGTATCAAAAATTCAGATCAAAACAAAGTTGGTGTTTTCAGTTGGATGCTTAAACTGTTGGTTCACAACAGAAATGATGACTAAAATATCTTTGAATCTTCTTTCAGGAAAAACAAAAAACTTGGGAGTTCTCCATCGCTTATGTATACGAGAACCACGTTGCTTTTATAAACCACTGATTTTAGTTGGTGAAAACTGCCTCAAATGCACAGTGACAAGGTTTGAGGTGTATGTAATTTGAAGACATGAACTTTAGTGCCATGATGTAATCCGAGCTGGGTTTTGCAGAGGCCTGTGCTGGGAATTGGGGTCTGTGTGCTGGAGGAGACCTGGGAAGCCTGGGGTGGAGGGGAGAAGGCAGGAATGTGCTCCAGCTGTGCTGTACCCTCTGTCCAGCTCCAGAGAGTTCAAAAGGCTTTTTTGTTTGATATTTTCATTTGGATACAGGGGGGTTTTTTTCCCTTTTCTAGAAGGGACTGAAATAGGCTATTTAGTTTCCCAAAGTTGTATTCTAAAACAGTGCTGTGCTAGTCCCTGGTGAGATCTGACCAGTCTACACAGTGCATGGAGCTGGCTCCTACCCTGGCTGCTGGAGATGTGTCAGGATTATTCCAGTGTGTTCCCATTCAATTGCTGCAGTTTTAGGTTCTTCACAGCACATTATATTAGACAGGGCTGGAAATCATAGAACTAAAGCTGACGGGAACTGTCATGCCTCCAGAGCTTACAAATTTCCACATTATTTGCCTGTTTTTTTCAGAGGAGGATGTCTTAGCTTCACATAGTTGTGGTTTTCCTGGAGGAAATGGGCTGAGGCAGAGAAAACTGTGCTGAGCTTGTGCTGACATCTGCATCATCGTGGTGCAGAGGGACAGGAAGGGACCTGAAGTCATCTGTGGGCTCAGGAGACACTCAGCAGACTCAGGAGGGTTCTAAAGAGGCAGGAAAGTAGCAGTAGGAGTCACTCTCACCCTGGTTGGTTAGCAGGTAGGAATCCATCTCACCCTGTGGGACCCTGCAGAAGGGATCCCAAACCCAGGGCTGTGTGGGATGGTGGATTCTGTGGGATTCAGCTCATTGGTGGTACCATGCCCAGAGCAGCATTTCCTTTGTCGTCTCTTTGTGTTTGCTTGGAGATTTCAGTGTGGGTAAAACATCACAGGTTACTCATTTGTGGATTAGAAAGGGAAGAGACTTTTCTTCCTCTTGTCACTTAAAGCTGTGACAGCAGATAAATGTGTCAGGGTACACAAGCAGTGTCAGATCCACAGTGCAGAAAGGATAAACACAAGTTTGCTTTCTCCTGGACTGATACTAAATCCCTGTGAGGGGCTTCAGTGAGCTCTGAGTGATGTTACATGGCCTGGTTAAAGGCTGGAAGAATTGGTTATCTTCTGCTTACAAGCTCCTTCAAACTCCAGATAGACTCTGCTCTTTCCTGCATGCTGCAGATGTTCCACCAAAATCCGTGTACCTTCAACCTCTGGGTATGTTTGTTAATAAAAGTTCAGTTTGCCAGTACTTCATCAGTCACTACTTCACCTTTCCAGGTGTCCAGGTGGCCACTGCCAAGTCCATGACTGCTGACTTTTTGGTGTCCTTTGCCTTGGAATTGGTCATTCTTTTGCAAGGCCTTTGTTTTCAGCTGCTTGAAGGAAGGATCCTTTCTGTCCTTCCTTTCTCGTGCAGTGAACACAGACTGCAAGGAGCAGGCAGACCTTTGTGGGGCTGGAAACCCATTTCTCCACTCTCACCCTGTTTTCCTTTGCCTCCCTTTCTTGCAGGTGGATAAAGTGTGTGGACAGCCCAAACAGCAAGAAGGGAACCTGTCATCAGCCAGTATTGTGCCAGTGAAGGAAGTGACTGAAACCCAGACATTTGTGATGGCTCACACCAGCCTGAACAGTAAAAGAAGGTAACCCGAGGCTGTTTGCTTAGAAACAAACCCTCAGGCTCATTGTCTGTGCTGTTGGTTCTTTGCTCTGTTTAAGCCAAAGCCACAACTCTGTCCCCTTCTCTGTGTGCTCCCAGCCACTGCCATCACTGGCAGTCACACAGGTGACTCTGTGGCATCACATTGTGGCTCTCTCCAGGAAGAGCCAGACTTGGTTTCATTGCTCAGCACCAAGGTGTTCATTATTTCCAGAATCTTTCAGTGCAGATGGTGAAAGCTTTTCCTCACCAAAGTCTGAGGAAGCTGATCTCCACAGCTGAGTCTGAAATATTTGAAATGTGACTGCCCAGCTCTGTAAGCTTATCCAGGGGCAGAAGTGGGGAGGAGGAAGGGGTGAAAGGATTCATAGCCCTGACCCTGAGTCAGTCCCTGATTCCACTGGACTGGGCAGGAGTGATGAGGCCCTTTGGAAGCTCCTTGATTTGTTACATACCAGAGAAAGAGCTGAAGGAGTTTTTTAGGCTTGTTGTGTCTATCTTGGCATCTGTTCTTCAGCTGTGCCCCATCTGAGACACCTACAGCTGAGTTCTGCCCCTGGCCTGGACAGGAGCATCCCTGCTCCCAGCTCTCCTCAGTTTTTCTGTCACTTTACCTTGTGTAGCCCCTAACTGCCTCTCTGTACATTGTAGGAGAGGAGTTTTTTGCAGTCCCACTCACAATACACGAGTAGGTGTCAGAGCAAGCTGCCCCTAAACTCCCAGTGCCTGTTTGTGGCTGGCACATTGTCCTCTGTAAGAGCAAAGTCAATCTGGAACAAACCACCTCAGTGGAACCATGCTGGGCTTACCTCTGTCCAGAACCAGCCTCTGAAGTGCTCAGGCAGTCAGTGTGTGTCTCTGTCTGTTGGGTAAGTGGATGACAGACAGCAGTGTTAACATTTCCACAGCCTGGGTTCAGGCATTTCACCTGGGGAGAGGAGATTTTTATCCATTTCTGTTTTCATTCTCAGCTTCCATGAATGGAATAAACACCCTTTTAAAAGATAAAAGTAATAACAGCAAGCAAGGTTTTTTAAGTGATAGTGATAATTTGTTATCCTTTTGTAATTTAAAAGCAAACCATAACAGTTTTTGCTAGTGTTTGGAGTTAATCAATTTTTACAATGCAAATCGGAAAAAAGGAGCATTACAGAAATTAAATTAATAACCTCAGCAGTAAAAATGTAAAAAGTTGTAGTACAATTGATGAAATAGGCTTTAAAGAGCACAGAGCCCTGGGCCATCTTCTGTGTAACTCACTCACTTGGCTGGGGCTTACCACTGGCAGCCCAAAAGCCAGAATTGCCAACCTGCCAACAGGTGAGCTCTTAAACAGTTGCAGGTTTGTGTCTTCAGTGGCATGAAAGTTGCTTTTTCTCACCTGAGTATCTGCTTCCTCCCCTTCCCAACGATCTGGAATTATCTGGATATTGCCCTTTTAAAATGTAAGGCTTGTAGATGGAAAAGAAAATAAACTAATGAGTTGTAAATTAGAGTTTGCCAGAATTGGTCTGCACACTGAAAATTAATTTATCAAAAAAATCTAGACTAAATCCCTGCTTATATAATTAGCATGAAAAATGACTGCATTACAGTGTTGATAGGTATTGTGGAGAGCCTGTGCACCAAAAATGAATGATGGAAATATGCCATAAATAGTAAGAAGTGGAAAATGTGAAGCTATTCTCCACAACTTCCTATAAAACACATGGCCTGGAGCTTGTACTCCTGCTTCTTGGAAACATTGTTAAACCATAGAGTGAAAGACACACTGATTGGCTGCATCACTGTGTTGTTCATTCTCCATCATTTAATCACATATGATATCAATAAAAATCAATTTAAGGTAATAAAAATCTATAATACATGGGTGAAATAATTTCTGCAGTGAGTTGTGTAAAATGCACTTAGAGTGACAGAAAATTGCTACAGGGGAACCAGATGATGAGAGTAATTACACAAATCTTCTGTGAAGCCTCTCCTCCTGGGGATTTTGAGACATGGAGAGCAGTAATGTCAGCTGCTGGCAGTTCAGGTGCGAGGTCACCCTGGCCCTGCTGAGTCTGTCTGTAGGTCTGGCTGATAGACATCCTTCCAAATGATCCTTTTATTCAAGGGGAGTGTGGAACACAACTCCAGCCTTTTAGGGTAAGGAAGGAACAAGAGAAGGAATGGGCCAACCCTCTCCAAGCACACAGAAAAGCTGTGGCTCCTTCCCTTCCGTGTCAGAGCATTCCCAGGCTCAAAGAGAAGAACCTCTGTGGTTGGCACATGTGGAGGAAAACCACAACCAAGTGGCCTCTCCTCTCTTGTGTACAGCCTGCTCAGGGATGTCCTTAAACCCCAGTCCCAGACAGCTGCCCGTGGGTGTTTGCTCCAGGGGTGCTGAGTCTCTGCTTGGCCACGTGAGCAGTTGGGTTCCTTTTCCCAGGAGCTGGAGCTCTGGTTTGAGCTGGTGGGCAGAGCTGGGCTGCTGGTGCAGGGCAGGGGGCTGTTCAGTGGTGTCCCTTGGCCTGACGTGCTTCTTCAGGGGAGGAGTTTAGGGTCTGGCTGGAGCCTCCTCACCCTTCACCCTTCTGCACAGCCACATCTGCAAGGTCACCCACTGCACAGAGCAGCTGGATCCTCTGCTGTAGTAGCTGAACCCTTTTCTTCTCTTACTCTCATGAATTCCTGGGAGATTTTCCATCTCCCTTGATTTCACTCTACATTCCATTCCTGCATATTTTTTGGTATGCATCACTTAAGTGTCAGGGACAATAATGAAAGAAGCTGAAACTTGAATAAATGTTGCATGATCTTGCAAGAAACCATTTCCTATGATTAAACTGGAAGGCATAAAATTGATTATTATTATTTTTTTACCATTACACAGCCATAGTCAGGGATTAAGTGGAACTGGCAGCATTGCTGCTGTAGTCATTTTTTAATGTGGAGGTTAGTATAACATGTAATAGAGATGACAAGAAAATTGAAACCATATGATGGTACAGGGAATGTAAATGGCATGTACAGAATCTCAGTAAATTGGAATGTTATTGCTGAGATCAGCACAAAGAGCTGTTCTGGTCAGGCTGTGGTCCCCCAGCAAAGTTGAATACCTGCTCCATGGAACATTTCAAACCACTAAACACACACTGGTTACAGAGCTCTGTACAAAATATGTTTAACAAAGAACTGCAACATTAGGTCCATGACTGGAGGAAGAGGCCTTGGAAATGACATTTTGTTGGGATTTCTTTATTATGCCATGAATTTACAGACCTTTTATACATCTTAAAATCAACAATTTAGGAATTCCTTTGGGAATGTTTGAGGCCAATGATGTCTATTTCATTTACAATAAACTGTCTATTGGCTCAGGCATCACATGATTTTATTAACATTTGATTAATAAAGTGCTAGTACAAACCAGACCATTAATGTCAGATGCACGTGAACCCCTGGCCAGGGCTGAAGTTTCAGCTGATCCAGATTTTTCCCTGGTACAGATTTTTATTTGGGTTTTTGAGTGGCTGTGTTGGAATTCCTGCAGGCAGGTGCCACTCACCTGATGGTCAGTGCAGGTCCCTGTGTAGGGGTTTTGGCTTCTTCTCAGCCGCTGCCAAAGCTGAGAGTGAAACACAGGAGGCGCAGGTTTTGAGTCTGGACTTGGATGTTTAGTATTTTATCTGTTTACAGACTCACAAGCTGTGAGGTCAAACAGCAAGTTAGAGAAATGAGGTAAAATGGAGAACTTCTCTATCTCTACCAGATCTTTTCAAGGACAACCTGTCCAATTATGAAATGCCACCTAAATTATTTTTTTTTCAAACCCAATAACTAGCTACTTGAAGTCTGCAATGCGGACTCCATCAACCAGTTACAGAAAACCACCCAAACCCATGAAGAAGAGGGAAGAAGAAGAAGGACTCAGACAATGCCCAGAGCCCTCCATTTTGTCTCACATGTATTACTATGTACTAAAATCCCAGATTCAAGTTTTCCACCGGTGATATCACACCATTCTATTCAAACCACACACCCACGACCCCAGTGCCATCACTCTATTGTGGGAGACTGTTCCACGGCCTCAGGTCAAATGTAGTGCTTGCTTGAGGGTCAGCACTTTTTGGCACAGAAAACCTGCAGTGTTCAGCCTCCAGGGTTCCAGCAGGTCCGTCCTGTCCCGTTGCCACTCATGCCATCAGCTGCCAGGGCTGTGGTGGCCAAGCTGCATCATCTGGAGGTGGTGCTTGCTGTCTGCAGTGAGATCACTAAATAATCACATGGGCTACTCCCACACTTCTTCCTCCACTATAACCTGAGAGTCTGTATCTCCAGTTTTGCAAAGTTGGGTGATTTTTCGGTGGTGCAATCTCAGAACAGCAAAAATACCTGTATTTATATTATTTATTAACAGGCAGTAAATTGCTCGTTGAACCAGAACACGAATGCTGCTGGTTTGTATCCCCCTGCCCATGGTTCTCAGTCTAAACTGTTTGCCATTGTTTTCTTGTACAGCTTCATGTATTTACAGTCCTTCCATTTGGTATCAGTTACACTTAATTTAAGTACCACTGAATTTATTTTCAACTTTCTGCTGCGTGTGCTGCATTTGTAATTCTGCTCTTACTTGAAAATGATTGGGACAAGCAGTCTCAGTTGTACTTTTTTCCAGTATTGAACTGACATTTTTGATTGCATGTATACTTTACAAAAATCTCAGGGTAATTTTTCTCCTTGTTTATTTTCTTATATTGTCCTATGCATGTGCTTGGTGAGCTTTCTTTCAAATAATTTTTACTTTTCTCTTTTGTTTCTCATTTCTTTTTCCTCATTTGCCTGAATTCCTGCTTCTCCCCTACTCCCCAACCTCTCCTGATTGATGCTTATTGTCCCCGGCCTATTCCAGTTCTCTGCCTCTGAAAGCTTCAAAGAATGACAAATCCAGAAGTTTGAAAAAAATCTCTCGGTAAGAATGAAAACAAGGTGACATCCTTTGTTGTCTCTACACTTAGCTCGTCCCCAGCTGTAATCTAGAAGCTGGAATGCTTTTGATTGCTGCTTTTGCATTGTGGGGCACTGGGAAACTCTGCATTTTCTCCCCTAGCGTGTTTAGTTTTCTAATGATGAAAAGGAAATATTTTCACTCGGTAAGACTGAGAGTCGGACAGAGAATTGTGCATTTGCTGAGATACTGCTTTGAAATGTCAGAGCCCCGTTCTGCTGAGAATGCAAAGGAGTTGAAACCTCTCAGGGTGAGCTGAGTAAGGCAAGCTTTAGGCTCTTAAAGGGGTGCTGGGTTCCTCCTTCAAAGAAGACTTTGACTTAGAACCTGTAAAATCTTTGGCATCTGTTTCCTTTTGGAACTGATCCTCTCAGGTTGTTCTGCCAGGCAACCTTCTGGCTGGGCCTGGCTTTACTCACAACTCAGATTTGTGAGTTGGTACTCAAGAGGTCAAAACGCTGATTACCTCTTTGTAAGCCCCCAAATTCCTGCTTTTTTCTTTGCTTTAAACCCCAGCTTTCCTGCTCTGTTAGGCTAAGTTAGTTTCTGAGGAGTACGTGATGAGTGATTTATCTAGAGCAGGATTTCATCACAGAAGGTAAATGGGATGGTTAAACACTTTTGAGGAAGTCTAAAGAAAGTATAAAGAGAGCTGTGGGGAGAGATGACCACTGCCTCAGCCTCGCAGGGATGGATGTGTCCCAGGGGATTGGATGTTGTTTAAAGAACCTGCTGCTGCTGAGGAGTGAGAAATCCTGGCTGGTTTGTGCTGAGCTCCATCCAGCTGTACCCCAGGCATCCCTCCAGTGCCTGCCAGGCTGCAGCACTGCAAACCTGAATGGGTCCCGCGGCCTCCCCAGGGGAGTCCTGTGATAACACAGAGCTCAGAGAGACTCCAGCTCGGTCTGTGTCCTGACTCTTGTTCTGCAGATCTGTAAAACCAAACAGCAGCTCCTAAAGCAGTGCACTGGGCAATTTCTCATTCTGAAACCCTCTCACTTGTGTGCAGAATTAACACTTGTTCTGTTAGTTTGTTTTTATGGCTACCTCAGCCAGGTACATATTATAGGTATAATTAGGTTATGTAAAGAAGCAGCAGTTTGCCCTCAAGGCATTTTTCCATACACAGTCGTCAGAAATACATTGTCTGTACTGGACGTGCCTTTTGTGATGATGTTTCCTCAATGTTTTTTAATCTGTTTATAAGGAGTAGGTGTAGCCTTTTTTCAGATTTAGTGAGGGCCATGTTAACACAATGTGCTAAAAGCACCCTTTATGTCTGTAATTATGTGTATTAGCACCGGACTAAGTAAAATCGGGTGATCCATAAGGAGTGAAAATACACTAGAAATAGAAATGAATTCAGATTGCTTGTTTTCCAGGTGTTGCTCTGGTGGAGGGTGGGCTGGCAGGGGTTTAAGGGCTGCTCCCTGTTGTGTTGTTGAATGTGTCCTTCCACCTTTGCAGAGAGTTCATCAGTTACATGAAGCGGTCCCGAACCTTCTACGCCTCCATAGCAGAGAGGCTTTGTGATGGAGACCTGGTGATGAGGGACAGCTCGACCTGCTGGAACGGAGAGGATGTTGTAGAAAGGTAAAGTCAGAATTCAGAATGTGCTGTAGTGGTGGGAAAGGTGTCCTCACACCCTTCTGATGGCTCAGCAGCACTGTAAGGCGCTGTTGTAGACGCTCTGTAGGGTGAAAAGACCTTTCCAGTTTCTCAGCTGATTTTTTTTCCCCTCTGTGTTTTATCAGTGTTTTTTCATCACCCTTTAGACTCTAAACTGGAATATACACTTGCATTTCCACGAGCTAAACTTGTTGCTGTCATTTCTTTTCCTCTGTGTAACACGAGGCAACATCACCCTGAGGAGAAAAGAGGTGTTTGGAACACAACTGTGTATTTACTGCACCTGTCAAAGTACACATCAGGTGTTGCAGGGAGAGCTGCTTGGAAGTGTGCCAGCGAGTGTTCTCCAAAAATTCCTTTTTGTCAAAACAGAGGAGTTCCATGGGATTGTGTTGGCTTTCATGCTGTTTCTTTCTGAAGTGGATTTTGTGGTCTGTGGCAGTTATAAGAGATAAAGTTCTAGCGTTCTGTTTTCTCGCTTTAAAACCATTTTCACGGTCACAAGTTGTTTTGTAGGAACTTGCTGAATAATTCCAACATGGAGCAAAGATGTGGCACTTACTGTCTGTCCCATTAATGGGAGCTCTGACTCCCACATAGCTCTGTTGATTTTTCTCATGTGTAAATAACTTCAGCCTAATTACATCTGAGCTATTTGGAGATAAATGCATGTCTAACACATCCAAAAATAGCTTCAATATTTCAGTATGTATTGTCATTACAAATTAATTGTGGGGCATATGTTTGAAAATCTTGGCAACAAAGCAATATTCCAAATACTGATGTATAGTGATTGCAATACTGGTTGAAGGTTTTACTGTAAAGGTAATGGAGAGGAAACAGGAAGAATATCAATATTTCTAATCAATATTTCTGTATCACAATCTCTTTTGCTTGTGACATGTTGCTAGGTGCACGGTTAACTTCTAAAACAAACAGTTTTCTGGCCAAAAGAAAAACAAGAAAAGCCAAACAAACAAAACCAAACATTTTCTGTATCAGTTTCCTGGGGGGAGAAGTTACTTTTTATTTTTATCTTACTTTGTTTAAAAGAAACCCAAACCCCTCAAATTGCTGATACACATGTTTTAGAAAGGCATGAAGGTGAAAGCAGTTGTTCCTTTGTCAGTCTGCAACTTTCCCAGGGCTGGAGACACATGAAAAGGTTTCAAGTTTGAAAGGGATGGGAAGCTGGGAAAAGTAGCAGGGAAAAGACTAACAAGATGCCTCATATGCTGAATTACAAAGGAAAAATAAAGGGAAAAGGAAACCTAAACCACCTACCCCCGAAGATGACAGCAGCAAAAGCCCAACCCCACCACCAAACCTAGATAAATGTCTGTAGTTAGCATATTAAATGGGCAAAATGGAAAACAGAAAGGGTGTTTAATGTGCTTAACACAATCTAAAATTCATGTGTTTAATCAGACAGCTATAGATAGACAGACAAATAATAGAAAATACCATAATATGTAAAATTGTACATTTACCCATTCTCTCCCAGTGCTGATTCTCTCTCCAGCCTTAGGAGAAGGGGACTTTGTGGGCAGCCTGCAGTGCCCCAGGGATCTCCTGCTTGCTGCCACAGTCTGCTCCTTTCATCACCTGTTTTGTGGGCTGGCTTGTCCCAGCTGTCCCCACGTGGGACATTAACCTGTCCTGGTGATGCCCGGAGATGCATTCCTCTTTGCTCTGTCTCCTCTCCCAGGGCATTAAACAGCAGCAGCAGTAAACAGCACTGAACTCGAAATAGAGCCCTTTTATTGGCTGTGGGTCAGCAAATAGATCACCCTGATGGGGCTGGTGAGCTCGAGTTTAGGGTTACTGGGGCTGCCACAGCTGCAGCTCCTGTTTGCTCCACACTCCTTGCATTTCATAATGCTGCTGGAAAGCTGAGCATCATTTCTACCCTGTGCTGGCAGGCCAGCTCTTCAGGAAAAACAAACTCGAGCTTCCAAAACGATATGACACACAAAAGCAGCCTGAAACAACGGGAGATTGTTACTCAGAAATGAGGATTGGGCATTCAGCTGGTAGAGAGGGCACTTGAGGGCTGATAAACAGGACTAGAGTTGGACCTTTTTATTTTAGTTTACTTCTTTGGATTGGGTTTTATTGTGGTTAAATCATTGGTTCTGCAGAGTAAAGAAGTTGGAGCTGCCAGTGAAATATTCCATAAAAAGAGGTTCCCACTGGTTTGAGACTATGCCTCTGGCCTGCTCTTCAGAGAACAGGAAGAGATGGCTTTGCTAGGAATCCTCCAGTGTCTCTTCAGGACAAAATTAGAAATACTTGCACTGGGAGTACTTTCTTCCTCTTAATTGCTCTTCTGAGCATCTTGTTCCTGAAGCAAGATTTCATGTAAGAAATCATCCATGCCCTAATGAGTGGTCTCAGCTTAATGATTGTTGAGCCGTAGCCATTTCTGACTTGGATCCTACACAGAATTGTTGGATCAGAAGATCAAACTTTGATTTATTTGGAGGGAAGAAAGGGAAAACCATTCTGAAAATCACTTCAGGGAGTTTTGTGTTTGTTGCCTCTCCATTTCAAGAGGAAAACTCCTGAGTTTCCAGGTGAAATGGTTTCTGTTGATGCCAATTAGCTTGATCTGAAATATCCCTGGTGACAGATGGAGCAGAAGGATTCTGCTGGTCAGACCCAGCTCTCCATGGCACAGGTGTCACCTCAGGTGTGGATGGGTGCATTTTAGCTAGAATGGGTTGCTCTGAATGTGGCAGACTTCCAGGCTGGTGTTGCAGAACCATTTGAGACACACCAGAGTCCTCCTTGTCCTTCCAGCGTGTCTGCTGTGATTTTGTAGTGCTGTGAGGAGTTTAAAAGGTGTCAATACACACTCCCATCACTGCAGTGTACAGGTTTGCTGTGTGATACCTCGATTTGGTGGCAGACAGGGGAGGAGATATTTTACAGGAACTGGTTTTCCACTTGGCATCCCTTTCTCAGGAAACTTCAGCTGTAGGGTTAAAAACTTGGCCACGTAAATGGTTTTTAAACTGGGTTACCTGGAACAGAAAAGAAGGGTGATTTGTGACAGTGGAGACCCACAATTCTTTTCCTGGTTTTTGTTGGGGTTTTGCACTGAGGGAGGGGATTAGGGGACAGCTGTCCACGAGCTAGCACAGATCATCTCATGGGTTGTTGGGCTGTCAGGGCCTGTGAGAGCTGCCTGAGGAAGGAAGTGGCAAATCACAGTGACTTTTTCTCAAAATGTGTTCCTTTAGAGACTCTCAGTTTTTATGAGTTTAGCACTTCCATTGTCCCCTTTCTCATTTCCTTAGGCTCTAGCAAGCAGCCATCTGGATATGGAAAACAGAGACAGTCATTTAGCCTTGGCACACTTCAAACATGTTTAACTTCTGTTGTTCTTATGCCATCAGCGTAAACAATCTCTAGAGATACACTTGTGACTGTAAACTGCACAGTGCTCTCTCTCTTTTTGCAGTATTTCTCAGGTTTTAGGGTAATTTCCAGGACTTGGGATGTTGTGTTGGGTTTTGTTGCTTTCTTCCTCCCCACAAATTTCAAGAAGCTCAAGGCACGTCTTCACTATGACCCATGTTGGAAAAAAGGTGTGAAGAAAAGTGACAGCAGTCAGTGATGTTTGTACCTGGTATCTAACCCACAGATCCTTGTGTCAGAGCCCTGGGCTGGATTTCATCTTTGTAAGATGAACTGAAAAGTCTGTATGCTTCAGAGCTACATTTTTGTTGGTGGTGAATGTGGGCTTTGTTTGTTTCATGGTTTTGGGGGTTTTTTTAATGCAATTATCAAGGAAAGACAATTTTCAGGATTTTAGTCCTGGAAACTACCAACAGATTGATCTCAGCATAGGCATTTCATTAAATGTAATTATGTGCCACCTATTGGGAGAAAATTTAACCCCAGGAAGGAGCAATGTGTTGAATTATCCAGCTCCAGATGAGAAGCCACGTGAGTCAGGAGGCAAGTTTTGTATGCAGGTACAGAGAGAGCCAGGAGCAAGCTGTGGGTTCTTCAGATGGCACAAAACGAGCCCAGGAAGGCTGGTGGAGGGCATGAGGAGCTCACCAAGGCTGCTGGGGAGGTTTGATAGAATGATTTGTGTCCCCCTGGGGTGCTGAGCACTTTGGGTGACAGACCCTGGTGGGTCTTGGTGGCCAGGCTGGGGTTGGGGTCACTACTGGAGCTCCAGCAAACCTGTTACAGCATTACCTTAGTGCTCTGGGCCTTCTCTCTAAAGATGGGGCTTCTCCCAGCTGCAGTTTGGGTTGTGTTCTGTGCATGGCACAGACACAGATCACTCTGGTTTAGTGCAGACCCTTGTCTGGATTATCTCATGGAGACCCCAAGGTCCCTGCTGCTTAGGGAGGAGCTGGTTGTTGGGAACAGTCCTCCTGCTGTGAAATCACACCCTCATCTTCCCTGCAGTGATAGGCTTTTTTCTTTCTGGCTGATATTGTTACTGTGATATGTCCAGGCAGTTGAAATGGGTGGGTTAGGTCAGCAGCTAAAAGGCATTTCTGTAAAAGCAAATGGAAATTTGACTTGCAAAAGCTTTTTCTTTTTTTTTTTTTTGACACTGCAGCCCTCAACGTTTTCTTTCAGGTTGAGGGACTTGAATACAATTAATTAATACTTAATTTCAGAGTTTCTTGGGGGAAACCTCTGAATTTGGTATCTACTCAATGTCTACTTTACTCCTTTGAGCAGAATTCACAGAAGAATAAATCCATCACCAGCTTGCTCCAGTGGGACAGTATTTTTCAGATGCAATGTAACAGGGACTAATTTGATACTATCATAGTATCTCTTCTATTTTAGCAAGTTTGAGATTATTTTTTTTTGAGTAAGAAGTGACAGGCAGGTAGTCTTTTGTGTGCTTTTTTTATATATATTCAGAAGGAAAGAACAGCCCTTATTTAGTCAGAAAACTGAAACTTTCCAATTAAAATACTACAGTAATAATATAGTAGCGCTCCAGTCATTGAAACTCTTCTAACATAAACAATCCAGACATGGTTAAAGTCTGTGGAAAATCTCCAAGATAAAGTTCATTTTTTTGCGTGGAGTCCAACAGAGTGACTTTATTTCTCTTAGGAAAGGTCACACTCAAAGTCCTGGTGAAAAGATAGGAACTCTTATCTGCTCCCTCAGTCTGTCTTAGCCAAGGATTCTTCCTGGAGGGAAGTAAAACTCATTTTCTTTCATTTGCAATGGGTGTGCAATAGAGCAATATAAACAAGAAGGATTAATGCTATCAAAGCCTGGAGTAAAAGTGTTTTTAATACTGATACACCTAATCCTTTCTCCTAAAACTACAGGGTAGGGTTGGAAGCGTGGTGCCTTTGTCTGTTGGATGAAAAGGATTCCCATATGATGTTTGGACTTCGGTATTTTTCAGAAGATTGAATTTTTGACATTATTTCAAGTTGAAATTGAAGAGTTAAAAGTAATTGTATTTTAAAAAAGTAGTTGGAAGTGATTTTTCTCATTTTCCTTTTCTTCATCCTGTATCCCAGCAGTGATGAAAACAGCATTTGTAGGCTCTATGGAATGAGCAGGTCAGTGGAATAAAAACCCTGCATTAAATTCCCTGGACTTTGAAGCAGGAATCCATCAGTGTTTTAATACAGCAGATCAAATAATAAATGTTACATTTTTCAAACAGAAGGAAATTACGTGAGGAAGGTGTTGCTGAGATAAAACCTGTAATAGCTTAAATGCAAACCTTTTAGTGGAAATGCAGAAAAATCTCTGCATGGTTCTGCAGCCTTCCTTCCACCTTGGCGCCTTGTTCAGTGGAATCTCTGTGTGAAATAATTTAGATGTATGTTGAACTATATTTAGATATATGTTGAAATATATACATATATACATTTATATACATATATATATATATACACACACACACACCTGGCAGGTTTTACTGTGCTAGTAGGATCATCTTGCTGTAACTTCTCATAAAGTTAAATTAGGCCTTGGGCTTGATTTTATTTGTGTTACAGGTACTTGGTATCTAAAGGGTGGAGGAGCAATCTGCTTCTGCTACTCTCCAAGCCTAAGTGCAAAGACTTAAAATGAAAGACACAAAATAATCTTCTTTTTGCTGGTTTGTATTCCTTGTTTGGGCTTGGGGTAGGTGCTGGCAAAATATTTTTGGTCTGGTGTGATGAGTGTGAGAGAAGCTGCTGTGGCAAGGTGGGGTAGGCTGCAGGCTGGAGTCAGGAGAGGCCTTTTTATTTTATTGAGCCAGTTTTCACTGGAAACATGTTGGTTCATCGAAATGGGGGGGAAAAATAATCTGGATTCTGGCTTGGAAGGCTGAAGAGTCTCCCAAGTGGCCAAGAAAGCTGTTGTGCTGTAGGGAGTTGTCACCCTCTGCTGCTGGAGCTGCTCGGGGTGTGAGGGATGAAATGGGGCATGAAATGGGGGATCAAACATTTCCCAGCCCACTGAGGGTGCCCAGGGTGGAGCTGGCTGGGGTAATAAATGTCACCTTTAATAAGTGGAGTGGACTGACCTTCTTCTCCTGTGTGAAAGGCTTTGTGTTTTCCCAGCCCAGGACAGGTAAACCTCTGAAGTGCTATTTTTTGGCAGAATAAACCCCACAGTGCTGCCTCTTCCCAGCCCCAAACTGAGCTCCCAGTCCCAGGGGTTATCCCAGTGGGTTTGCTGACTCCACAGGGCTCAGAGCCACGGCCTGTGGTTAGGGGCACATCTCCCTAGATCAGATGAGTGGACACACAGACAGCTCGAGGACCATGAAGTATCACTTAAAATCAGTTTAATTTATCCCTTGTTTATCCCACAGCCTCTGCACAGGATGGATACAAACCCCTCTGGCTGGCTGGCCCTGCCTGCTGTGGACTTTCAGCGACCTCCCCAGGAATGGTTTTTAGACCAGAGGAGCTCTTCTGTGCTCAGAGCTGGTGCCTTACACACAGTCAGCACCCAGGAGATCAGTGGGAAGAAAGAAAAAGGAGTTTGGGTGGAAGTTTGGCCTTGCTCAGATGATTAGTTGACCCTGAGCCTCCCCTGCTCTGTCCAGTCTCTTGCCAGCTCAGTTCAGTGCTGAGGGTGAACTGGGATTATATTCTCAATGGATCTGTTAATAACCCTTTAGCTCTTTACATTGATCAGTTAACAAACAGAAAGGGCACCCAGCTTGTCAAAGTGATTGCTGCAAGTGTTTCACAGCTTACTAACTCTCTGGCTCATCTCTGCCTCATTCAGAATAAAAAACCACAAATGTCTGCAATTACCAACACCATTTTTTCCATGTACTAGACTTAAATTAATTTCTTAGAATGCTTAAGTGGGGAATGTTGCATCTTTCTCAATTTTGTGCTGCCCTTATTTTCTTCTTGACCTGGATTTGTGTTTCTTTGTGTCTTTGCTTTAGTTGGTGTAGAAATGATTCTGTTTGTAGAGGTGCTCCTGCTCACTTGAGCTTTGATTTGATTAGAGAGGGGGGAACATGGGCTCTGCAAACATCTCGGTGTCTTTATTGGCAGCACTTATTGTAGAAACATTGGAAATGCTCTTGAAAGCTGTGCTGGTGCTGGAAAAGCAAATTTGAGCAGGTTGAAAACTTCTCAAAGCTGTCTTTGAATACCAACAAAACCCCCAACTCTCCTATTTTCTAGGTCAAAAGGCACCACATGAGCTTTCCTGAATATGAAAGAATTCTCTAGACTATTGGTAAATTTACTTCATTCTTGGAGCAGGATGTTGTCAAGTAATTATCTGTAGAAGAGTTTATTGCTTTGTAAAATCTTCTGACATGAATGCTATCCTTTAATTAGAATAAATGCAATTAAACACTGAAGTGCATGTTTAAGAAATGTGAAAAACCAGAAGTCTTTTTTAATGAAAATTGGTCCAATATTACAAGTAGTTTAGGAGGCTGTGGTGAACCTCACACCTCTAGAGACAGAGCTGGTGATAAAGGCCCATCTCTGACTTGTTTGTGATTTACTTATTGCAATAATGCAATTTCAAAGCATATTTTAAATAAAAAATGAGTAGTTGAGAGTGAATTGTTGAAACTCTTGACTGAACAGAGGAGTTGACTTTGCCTTTCACCCCACAGAGTCACCCTTGGACAATTTAGTTCTGCACTGAATCATGTCATGTGGCAGTGGGCTGGATTGTGACCTCGGAATTTTCCCAGGGTCATTGTCCAGATAATAATTAAGTTATTTATAAACACATTTATTTACAGATAATATTTGTGTATAAATAGTCAGTTATTATTTCTGTTCATACCCAGGACTTGGCAGTTTACTTCCACTGAAGAATTTGGGGCATGATTTGAACAATATGTTTGTGGAAACTTAATGTAAAAAAGGCAAATCATCACTTCTGGTTTTAATAAGTACACTATTTCTACATACAGAAATTTAAAGCAAGTTATGTATTCCTTGCCCAGCTGTGGGAGTCCTTTCACATTCCTTGTACAAAACTGCTTAGGACAAATACAGTAAGTTAACTTGAAAAATACAATGTTCAGTGTTAACCTCTGCCCTTGGCAGGCACTTTGTCTAAAATCAGAATTTCACCTGGTTTACTTCAGGAGCACGGGGACAGACATGAGTTTTGAGACTCAGCATCAGCAGGCTTATTCTAAGGAAATGCTTTGGAAATGTTATCCTTGGAGTACTAAGTGTGAAAAACGAGATTCACTTTGTACGTAGATTTTAAGAAATAGGTTTTAATAAAAAGATAAGACAATTAGGAGATAAGGAAAAAAAGCAAAGTACGGCCGGCCGGGTGACTTGGCATTCAGCCAAGTCCACAAACTGCTATTTCACAGGCTTTCTTTAAATACCCTTTCTGTTCTATCAGTCTGTTGAATATTCCTATTTTTCCATAAACTAGTTTCTGTATTCCAGGGACTGTTTTGCATGGCCCCTCCTTGGGTCTGCCTTTTTAGAGCTGCGTGTTTCTGGGCTGTGTCTTCATCATCACCTCCAGCTTGGGCCTTGGTCCGTGCTTTCTTCAGATGGGAGATGCTGATAGCTGGTGTATCAATAGCAGAGTCTTCTTTACATGTTCACTGGATGTTATCCCGGCCAAACAGACAGTTTAAGCAATTACTATATCACTACTACCACTGTGCCTAATTTTCTTTACTAACAGCAGAAATAAAAACTTACATCCTTACCACAAAGATATTAATCATATAGCACACACCTTGTGAAAAGCCAACTTTATAATAGGCATTTGTAACACTGAGGGAATTCAGTGTGTGTATTGGGATTTTGAGTACCTATCAGGAGACTGAATTGCACTAAGGAAAACCAGCAGACCTTGCAGTGTCTTGACTGTGTGTGGTTGATTTGTGATGGTGGAGTCTTCATTAGCTAATTGGAAAGTGCTTTGGCTAAAGCAAGACAAAAAGTGCTGCCCTGCTGCAGAAGCCCCTGGGGCCAAACCAGAGCCAAGTGCAGTTTTGTTTTGTGTTTGTGCAGGGGCAGGACAGTGAAGCACACTCAGTGGCATGTAGCACACTGCCATGGCTACTGCAGTATTTTTCAGCTCTCCTCAACCTTTTGTCAATGTGCAGGAAAAGAAATGCCACCCAAACCTCTAACACACCCAAAAGTTATAAAAGGAACAACTGGAATCTACTGGTGCTCCAGTCACAGCTTCTCTTTAGCTCTGTTTGCAGTACCTGGAGTACAAAACTGGCTTCCTTGAACCTGTTTGAATTTGAATAGAACTGGGCCATTTAAAACCAGAGACAGCTCTGATCCATGATCATTGCTGGCCTCTCATAGCCACATCCCTTGGGGACAGACTGCTCTGGGTGGCCTGGGTGGCTGCACCACTGGGGACACAGAAAAGGCTGTCCAGAAAGCCTTTTCAATAGATTTCAAAATAAAATAGTATGCTCTAAAATTCCGAGTGAGGTGCTACAGACTAAATGTCTTTTACCAAATCCTCTGCTGGTTCCTTGCCTGTTACCTTGGCTTAGCTCTGTGTTATTCACTGGCTAATGCAGCAAAAAGTTGAGTATCATCTAACATTCAGTCCTTTTCATTTTAAAGCATATTTGAGTAACTGCCCATGAGAGTTTTCATCACAATGAAGGGTGAGATAGAGGTAAACCGAGAGGAATGGATATTGTGTGCAGTGTTACCATGGCAGGGACGGTTTTACAAAAGCTCAGTTCTGTCCAAGCACATCTGTGTCCCTGGCATGGCTGGCTCCCCGTGGCATACTCTGACACCTTGTCTGCTGTTATTGAAGGGGGAGGCTGGGTGAGTTTATTTGCAGCTGGACTGGAAGGAGCAAGCATCGAGGTCTTTACTGTGTGGTGTCAGCTCACCCAAGATGTTTGAGTGGGTCTTACAAACCTTGCTCTTCAGGGAGAGCTTAACTACAGGGAAAAGGCAATAAAAAGGAAAGTTGTAATTCAGAGGCTTGTATGGGAAATTAAGAGTGAAACAGCAGATCCTGTGCTGTGCTGAAGTGTGACTCTGCCTAGCAGCCTGTCAGAACATCTCCACGGTTTGGTGTGAGGCTCAGCTCCAGCAATCCCTCCCACACTTTGTTAGGCTGTGTTGCACTCTATAACGTTCTTGGGAACGTGGCTCAAATGTGCAGAAAAGAGCTGGAGCTGGCCCCACGTCTGCAGAAAACACAGGGCACGTGCAGAGTGCTGGTGCTCCAAAAGCCCTGGGCTCAGAAGTGGCAGGCAGGAGTCAGGAGCTGGGGAGCCTGAAGGCAGGGCTTGGTGACCTGAACCTTGCTGTGGTGGCAGTGATGTCCTGTCACTGATGGTTTGGGGTCGAGAAGTTCAATTCTCTTCTCACTGCAGAGTACATGGGATCTGCTGGCACTCTGCAAAGGTGTAACTCCTGTCTTTGGTGTCAGACAGGCAGAGCTGGAGAAAACCAGACCTTTCTAAGGGGACAGAATGCCCTTATCCCTGGGATGTTTGCTTCCTAGAGTGGTAATTCCAGAAGCACAGCCCTCCTGAAAGGCTGAGTGGCAACAGTCCATGCTACAGGAGCAGCAAAGTGCTCTCTTACCTGGAGGGATAATTCTTCTGTCAGTGAAAGTCTTTGCAAAGACTCATCTTTCTAAGCCTCATTTGTAAGATGTGTTTGAGTTTTGGGTAGCTCCTCACCACCTCTGATTGCTTTGGGGAAGGGAATTAGCTCCCACCCTGCCCTAAACATCTGTCAGGAGCAGGCCAGGGTGCATTGCAAGAGAAAACTCCACATTCCTGTGAGAAACCAGCATGTTCCTGTTGGCTCCTCCTGGAGCCCTTCCAGCTGAGCATTCCTGACAGGAAGGCTCCATGGAGCAATGTCTGTGCCTGGTGAGTTCAGACTGTGCTGGGGCTCCAGGGGTCCCACTGCTGCCTCCTCAGCACCAGCACAGGACTTGGGGAAATCAAAACACCAGAGTTCTCTGATGGAAGGAAGTGTCTAAAACTTTCTGCTGTACTGATTTCAGCTATGTGGAACTAATGTAGCTTTTGCTGATCAGAACCACAGAAAAAATGCTTTCTGGCTGGTTCTGTAGGGCTGGTCTGGCTCATATTTTTTCTTCCTGAAGGTGAAGAACTACTTCAGTGATTTTTTTTTTTTTTTTTTTTTTTTTAATTCAACAGCTAGACTCTTACAATTGAGAATTCAGGTTTAATTAGAAACTATGTTGGGCTGTTAGCTGTGTTTTAATCCTTTCCATTTTGATTCTTGGAAATCCATTTAATAATGCATTCTCTTGAGTTCCTTTGTTATTCTTTTATTAGCAATGAGTTCTGTCTGGAAAGCCTTTTCAATAGATGTCAAAATACAATGGTGCGCTCTGAAATTCCAAGTGAAGTGCTAAAGACTAAATGTCTTCTACAAACCCTCTGCTGATTCCTTTTCTGCTGCCTTGGCTTTGCTCTGTGTTTTTCACTGAGTAATGCAGCAAAAAGTTGAGTATCATCTAACATTTTAATTTTTAAGCATATTTGGGTAACTGCCCGTGAGAGTTTTCATCAGGATGTGTGATCAGATGGACTGGGCTGGAAGCAGGCTGGATGCAGAGCTGCTGTGGGGTTTTTTCCATGGCTCTGCCCCAAAGTTCAGAGAAAATGATGCTGAGCTCCTGTCAGCCCCAGTGGCTCGTGTTGTTTGGTGTGGAGGCCACATCACAAGTGATGTCCATCAGCTCCCTGCTCGTGGGCCCAGAATGTGTCAGCTGTCAGGGGATTAATTGCACAGGTCACCAAAGGAAATTTAAAACAAAAACCATAAAACCATGAAGATGGTAGAAACATTATTGAAAAAAAGGTAGAAAACAAGGTGAGGATGGGTATGTTTGTACCTGACTTTTCTTCCTGGGGCAGAGGTGCTTCCTCTGCAAGTGGAGAGCTGCTAAATCAGGTCCTCTTCTGCTGCCACCAGAGAGTCTGGGTATGAGATTTCAGTTTTTTGCTGATAGACAGAACACTTGGAAAACTTTGCCAGCCCTTCCTAAAGTTCCTCCCCTGCATCATTCCCTGTTAGCATCCTGTTCATTCCCCTGGGCCAGTTGGTGGCTGTGGTGTCCCTTCCATGGGCCAGCCCCACCAGGACCGCAGGGAAGGAAACTGCAGCTGCTGGAGTGCTGCAAAACTCTGGGAACTGCCCATGGGGAGCAGTTGTGTCTCACAAGAAACTGAGGGCGTGAACAGGCAGACCTTTGGGGTTCTCCACTGCCATTGCACTGTGAGGAGCATTTGCAGCTCTGAGGTGACGGAGGTGAATAACTGTAGGTGAGCACTAAAGCTCTGCTCACTGTGTGGGTGGGCGGAGCCCCGGCTGCTCTGCCCTGGAGGGAGCCAAGCTGAGGAGTCAAGGAAGAATTTCGCAACTTCACCCTGAGCCCCTAAGACAAAGACAAACCTCCTAGCCACGGCGACCTGTCTGGAGACCCACAAGCCCCCTCGGGATTTTATGTAGATCTGTTACAATTGATTGGTTCTGTACCCTTTTCCTCCCACCCTGGTGTCCCATAAAAACCCCTGAGTTTCCTCTGGTCGGCAGAGGTTCCTCGTCCCTGGACCCCTTTCGCTGGTACCCTCTCAATAAAGTACCACCTGCGGAAATTCCATACGAGACCTCTCTCTCTCTCACCACGGCTGGCTAAAAGAGGGGCTAACTCGCAAGGGCATGAGCTAAGAGCACTGAGCTGAAATCACTGAAAGCTGAAATCACTGAGCTGAAAAATCACTGCTCTGCCCGATGCTGAGAAGCCCCTCTGCCCAGCTGAGGAGAGCCCTGACCCCCCAAGGAGCTGTTTCTAGCGAGACATCCTTTGGGGTGGCTGTGGCTCTCTGGGTCCCAAGCGGCGGACCCCATCCACCAGCTGGGATAGCTCACACCTTGGCCGTGCAGGTGCTGCTGGGGGTGACATCCATTGGAGCTGGGAGTTCAGGGCTTTACAGCCTTTCCTAACTCCTCCTGGAGTCAGCACTGAGCCCAGCTGATGCTGGCATACCTAAGAGTAAACTAGGAACTGAGTTAAGTTCAGTGGATGTCAAAACTAAGAAAAATAGAAACTGATGTAATGGACATTTTTCTACATATAAATTAAATATATCTGAATCAGGCAAGTTCTTTGGAAAATTAACTATCTGGAGAATTCCAAGTGCATTTATTTCGTCGATTTTATGGAATGACCACACACTGAGATTTGGCAAAGGACCTAAACCATCTTATTGCCTGCAAAGAACTGCTGATTGCAAGCAGACTTGGAATATAATGAAGTTCCTTTTTAATAGGAAGGGGGTTTTTGAGTTGCATCTTCACAGGCTGATGAGAATTATTTACAGAGTTAATAGAAGTTCTCTATATAAGGGTCTGTGTTAGGTAATAGAACTTGATCCAGCTTATAAATAAAACTGTATTCAGTTTGTATGACAACTTGTGTGTGTGTGTGTGGTTTCTAAGTATTTGCAGAAAATTCCGTGTGTAAACCAGAGCTTTTTAATTAATCAAGATGCTCACATTGTATTAATAATGATTTTCTCAGCTTTTTTGTGTGGCAGGGTTAATAGCTATTAAGTCTGAGTTGTTCCCAAAGTAGCAGTGTGTGTGTCAGGAGTGCTGGATGATGTTAGCTGTCCATTCATGAAACATCTCAAGTAGTTCAGGTCACTGGTGGTAAGAACAGTGGGAAAAGGCTTTATTTACATAATCTAGGTGAACCTTTTAGATTATTGAAGTGTTTTCTAAGTGATAACACACTAAACTGACTTTAATTTATCAACAGTGCCATGGAAAACCAATATATACATGGTTATTGGAGACCCTCTCATAAATCTTTAATTTCTAAAAGAATCCCTAGAATTTACTTCCATCACTTTCTGGCAATAAGATCTGTTAAGCAACAGCAAGATTTCAGCCCAAGCTTCATCTGGTGTAACTCACACAGATTTTGGGGAAGGTTGTTCCAATATCCCTTAACTAGAGTTTTTGGGAGCCACTGTCCATTGTAGTCTCTGTCCCTTCAGCTGCTGCAGCTTCTGTGTCAGTGGAAATGCACCATCTCATACCAGCAGAAAATGGATTTGTTTTCAGTGCATGACTGCTGTTCTGTAGTAGCTGTTGGTTTTGACAGATGTTGTTTGAGTTTCCTTTCTACCTAGTATTCAAAAATTTGTACTTCACTAAAAGCTAATGCCATAGGCTGCTTCATTTTATTAACTAAGCATGAGGAGGTTCAGAAATTAAACTAAGACTCTAAATTTTCATTTTAGCTTATTTTCCAGTATCTAATTGAAAAAGAAATGAATTATTGAATATTTTTCTTAGCAATTCGTTCTTCATAAGCCTTGGAGTCAAGATTTCTAAACCTTTGCAGAATTCTGGTTTGACTTTGTGTCATTTTATAATGGCAGTTTCTGAATTTCCTGTCTGTGTTCACAAACAAGAGAAACTGAGAAAAAAGCAGCATGGGTGCTTTTTAGATCGAATTATACCTCTGGAATGATAGCTGAAAAGAATGATGCAATGTGTCTTCACTTTCCCAGCCCTCCTACACGCACCCAGGACAGAACAAAGTTGCTGGGAAAGTTTTGAGTGTGCTGTAATTAACTGAACAGCTCAGCAGTGTGCTTGTGAATGCCTCTTGTCTGACAGTTCTTGTCTGGAGCTCTGCTTACTCCAGTTGTGAGCTTTGGGGAAGGTTGCATTTATTCCAAACAGCAGCAGCTTTGTGTTTCCTGCAGTTTGTGGGAATGGAGTTGAGTTGCTCAGAACCTTTTCCAGATCTGGGGCCAGGATTGTGCAGGTTGGGAGCAGAGCTCCAGATGAAATTCCCTTCTGCAGCTGAAGCATTTGGGATTTAAACAACAGGTGAGGCCAGAGGTTGTGTTTTCACTGGGGCCAGAATGATCATCTTTTGGGTGAAAGGACATGTCTGACAGGGCTAGAATTTACTGGGTTCATGTCTGAGGCTCTGATCTTAAAAGGCTGTAATCCTCAGCAGTGTTTATTTACTGCTGTGTTTTTAACCAGCGTTGGCTTTTAGAGCCACCCCAGTCTGTGCTTTCTTGCTGCTGCATTTGTTTCTGAAATATGATGGAAATGCTGTGGGATCTCTCTCTAGAGATAACTTGGGTGCAGAAAACCAAAAGAAAACAAACAAAAAGCCCCTAAGCTCTCTTGATGCATCAATAATGTGTCATTACTGCTGCTTTCCTCTTTTTAAAAATCACTCTTTTTTTCTGATGAGGCAAACTGGGAGTGTCAGGGCTGGAATATGAGGTAAAAACATGTCTTAATAGTAGAATTCAAACACCATTCATGATCATCTGTAGTAAAAAATGGCCTGAGTCTGATTTATTAGACAACACATATTGTCAACAGATCTGCATGAGCATGTGTGAACCCACAGCCTGATCCTGCTGAGTGCAGTAGTTACAGAATTAATTATTCTGTCATTAATGGGGGGACATGGGAATGGTCAGTGGCAAGCAAATGAACTGGGAACAAGGGAGGAGGGCCCTGAAGGCTCCAGGTGTTCCATGGAGGTGGAGAAAACGGAGCAGAAATGTGGCAGAGCAGCAGGCACAGCCCAGGGGAGTAGGAATTGCAGAGCTGGGGGGAGGCACTGCCCATTGGAGCTCCAGACATCTGTAATGAAGCTTGGGGATGTGTGGATAGACTTGGGGATGCTCCTCTGGGCCAGGGAAAATAGTGCAGAGAGGCTTCAGTGAGCCCAGGGTGAGACACAGTGACTGGGACAGGTCAGCCCTGGCTCAGTACAGGCTGGGGACACGGGGAGCAGGGCTGGGGACACGGGGAGAGCAGGGCTGGGGACATGGGACATGGGGAGCAGGGCTGGGGACACGGGGAGCAGGGCTGGGGACATGGGACATGGGGAGCAGGGCTGGGGACACAGGGGAGCAGGGCTGGGGACATGGAGAGCAGGGCTGGGGACACAGGGAGCAGGGCTGGGGAAATGGGGAGAGCAGGGCTGGGGACATGGGACACGGGGAGCAGGGCTGGGGCAGCTGAGCTGAGTGAGGGCACTGAGGGGCTGTGCTCTCCCTAAAGAGAGGGGCTCCGCTCTCCTAAAGAGGGGCTCTGCTCTCCCTAAGGAGGGGCTCCGCTCTCCTAAAGAGGGGCTCTGCTCTCCCTAAAGAGAGGGGCTCCGCTCTCCTAAAGAGGGGCTCTGCTCTCCCTAAAGAGAGGGGCTCCGCTCTCCTAAAGAGGGGCTCTGCTCTCCCTAAGGAGGGGCTCTGCTCTCCTAAAGAGGGGCTCTGCTCTCCCTAAAGAGAGGGGCTCTGCTCTCCTAAAGAGAGGGGCTCCGCTCTCCTAAAGAGGGGCTCTGCTCTCCCTAAAGAGAGGGGCTCTGCTCTCCTAAAGAGGGGCTCTGCTCTCCCTAAAGAGGGGCTGTGCTCTCCTAAAGAGGGGCTCTGCTCTCTCAGAAAGCCTCACCTTGGAGGAAGAGCAGTTACTGAAGTGTAGAAGATTGTTGGCAGAGGTGTGTAAGTGGGTGTGAACTGCAGAGTGGGAAATCAGTCTGGGAATCAGATGTCAGTCTGCTGGAGAACCCAACTGCTGGAACAGTTTATGAAGAGGAGTAGGGAGGGTCACCTAACCCATGTTGTTTTAATATGAACCATTTTAAGCATGACTAAAGCCTAGACCTTGGGGCTCAGGAGTTCAGTTTTGATCCTGTGTCCTAGCAGGAGTGCTGTCATCTGGAAGAGCCTCCTTTTTAAGGCTGGATGTAGGAGAGTGGAGATTTCTGCCTTTCTCTGGTGGGACAGAACTCCTGGTCTCATCCCCTCTCCTTGTTTCACGTGCAGATCCTGGAAAGGGAGGAGGAGTGTGAGGCAACACCCACCAGGATGTCACTGGCCATAGCTGTTGAGTCTTGTAGGAAGTCTGATAACCAAGAAATGTTCATTGGAAACCTTTTATCCCCAGCTCTGCTGTGCTCAGGTTTATTCTCTGTGTATTACAGCTCCAGCAGCTCCGTGTGGTTAATTGGCTCTCGTGGGCTTTTATTTCTCCCTTGCTCGAAGGACAATAAAGCTTCACATTCCTGTAGATCCTAGTGCTGCAGGGTATCTCTAGTTGCTCTTCTCTGGTGTTTCCTGCCCCAGCAAGGGCCCCTAAATCTCACCCCTTGCTGCCCTGTGCTGAGGGAAGAGAAACCACTGAAGAAAATACTCTTCCCCCTCTTTCCCTTAGCACAGGTTTGCTTCCTCTGGGAACTGCTGACTGTAGATCACAACTACCTTGTTAAAATGATCAATGGTTTCCCTCATTGAAATGAAAACCTGGTTATAGGATGAAGTGTGGGTTTGTCAGATTTACTATGGTGATAACCCACAGAAATGTTTAAGAGATGGTTGCACCAATTCATTTTCTTTTACAGCATAACCTTGTGGAAGTTGACAGTTACCATGGTTTCACATGGCTCAACATTAGTTCCCCTGGAAAAAAAAAAAAAAACCAGAACAACTTGTCTTGTTATTTTCATAGTGAGTGAGGTATTGTGGTGTAAATTGAAATCCAAACAGGTAAAGACCTTTGAATTTAGAAGGAATTTTCGACAAAATATTGACAAAAAGGGAGGAAGGAAACCTGATAGTTTGCAGGAACAAACTAACCTGGAAACCTGCACTTGAGGAGATTCCTTAGAGCAGCAGAGGTGTGTTTGCAGTGACAGGGCTTTGCCACATGCCAGCTCTCAGGTGGATCTCACTGCTTGAGATGGCTCCTGCCAGGGTTATGGCAGGAGAGGGAAATTAGTGTCCAGGCAATTAGTCAGTGGAAAGATTACATTGTGTTTGTCTTCACTGGATGTTTTTCCTAGAAGGAAATAGCCGCTCTATCTCATGCAGAAAAGGGGATTATTGTTACAGTTTAAATGAAAGGAGCAAAACCAAGAAGAGTGATCAGTCTGGAAGAAAACAGCACTTTGTTGTGCTGGAATTGCAGGGCACTGGTTTGAGAGCAGGCTGCACCCTGTGTTTGTTGTGCTGCCTTGGGAAAGGAGGGAAAGGGCAATCCCTTTGCTCTTGTGGGTCCCTGTGGGTGTTTCCACCTTTGCCTGTTCCCCATGAGACATTCCTGGCAGTGCAGGTGGCAGGGCGTCCAGGGGCCCTGAGCTCATAAACAGGCTTGGAATTGATGCCTTCCAATTGATCTGCTGTTGTCAAAAGGTGAATTGCACTGCTGAGTCAGGCTGGAAAGAGGGATACAGATCTTTAGGCTGTTTCAAGGTAGATTAGGTTTTGATAATCATTAAGGTTAAGGGTGTAATTTTAAAAAAGAAAAAAATATTTTCTGAATGGAAAACTTGACATGGGCACCGTGTGGTATATATTTTAGATATAACAGGATCTGAAAATGGACTGAATGTTTCAGTAACAGTGGGAGCACCAATTATGAGAGGATCCTTAAAATCCTTTTGAAAGTCAGCCTTGTAATCTATTTATGGATTTATCCTCTTGGGGTTTATGATACATCAGCTTAATGTTCTAATTACTAATTCAAATTCAAGAGTTGCCTGAAGCAGAGTGGAAATTGTAATGCTCTGCTTGTCCTTTTCTTCCTGTAGTCTTTCTGAGGAGATGAAGTTGAGGGGGTTATGTTGGTAGGTGCAACAAGTGCATACACAGCATCTGGGCACAGATGTGTTAAATAAATCCACTGCTGGACTCATGGGGGTAGCTGCAGGCAGTAGGAGTGAGCAGTGTTATCAGCAGGCACAAACACCAGTGCTGGGTGTCCTAATGCCTGCCTGGGTGTCAGAGGGGGGTGAGTATTTGCTACAGGAGAGGCTGGAGCTCTGTGCCATGTGCAGTGACCTGATCTGGGGGAGAACAACCCTTGGGATGTTTGATTTGCTCTAACCCTCTCTGTCCTGGGGCTCTGTCCTCAGGTAGAAGCTTTTGAGCCTGAAGGTAGACTTTTAGCAGGAAAGTGTAATTAAGAGTTTTGGCTTCTCTTCTCTTCTCTTCTTCTCTTCTCTTCTCTTCTCTTCTCTTCTCTTCTCTTCTTCTCTTCTCTTCTCTTCTCTTCTCTTCCTCTTCTCTTCTCTTCCTCTTCTCTTCTCTTCTCTTCTCTTCTCTTCCCTTCCCTTCCTTCCCTTCCCTTCCCTTCCCTTCCCTTCCCTTCCCTTCCCTTCCCTTCCCTTCCCTTCCCTTCCCTTCCCTTCCCTTCCCTTCCCTTCCCTTCCCTTCCCTTCCCTTCCCTTCCCTTCCCTTCCCTTCCCTTCCCGTCCCTTCCCTTCCCTTCCCTTCCCTTCCCTTCCCTTCCCTTCCCTTCCCTTCCCTTCCCTTCCCTTCCCTTCCCTTCCCTTCCCTTCCCTTCCCTTCCCTTCCCTTCCCTTCCTTCCCTTCCCTTCCCTTCCCTTCCCTTCCCTTCCCTTCCCTTCCTTCCCTTCCCTTCCCTTCCCTTCCCTTCCCTTCCCTTCCCTTCCCTTCCCTTCCCTTCCCTTCCCTTCCCTTCCCTTCCCTTCCCTTCCTTCCCTTCCTCCCTTCCCTTCCCTTCCCTTCCCTTCCCTTCCTTCCCTTCCCTTCCCTTCCCTTCCCTTCCTTCCCTTCCCTTCCCTTCCCTTCCCTTCCTTCCCTTCCCTTCCCTTCCCTTCCCTTCCCTTCCCTTCCCTGGATGAATAATACACAGGAAATGTAGATTTCCAGTTCAGACTTGGTTGTTTATTATATCTAACTTACAGACTGATGAGCTGTGAGCTTAACTAGCAAGCTAGAAAAACAAGGGAAAATGCTTCCCTGTCTTTACCAGGTCTTTTCAAGGACAACCTGTCCAATTATGAAATACCACCTAAATTATTTTTATTTTAAACCCAGTAACTAACTACTTGAAGTCTGCAATGTGAACTCCATCAACCAGTTACAGAAAACCACCCAAACCCATGAAGAAGAAGGTGAAGAAGGACTCAGACAACACCCCAAATCCTCAATCTTGACTCTCATCTATTACTATATACTGAAATCTTTTATCTAAGTTTCTAGCATTCCAATAGAAAAGTAGGAATACCACTGAAAAAAAACCCCAGTTGTTACTTTGTTGTAGCTACTGGAATTGCTGTTGGAGTTCGAAGTGCTGCCAAAGAGACAAGCCCAGGGCAGGAATGGGTGAGACACGTTTTGGTGAGCAGGTTGAAGTGCTGCTGTTCACAGGATGTTCATTCTATTCCCCTGCAGTGGCTGCAGAGCCTGCAGCCCAGTGAGGAGAGCTGGCAGTGTCAGCCTGGGCACGGCTGGCCATGGGTGCTGTGTGTTTCCATCCCGGGGACAGGCACAGGGCTGTTCTGAGAGCTGCTGCTGGAGAGGACTGTTTCCACTGCAGCAATCCTGGCCAGGGTGTGTCTGAGGCTTTGGTGTGTGTGTGTGTGTGTGTCAGGAATTACTCTCCTGGTCACTGCATGGTGGTGCCAACATAGGTACAACCAAGAATATTCCTGTTTTAACCCTGCTATCTGAGAGCTTCATTTCATGTCCTGTTCCTCCACAATCACCCTGAGACTGGGTAAGAACCACATTTCCTCCTTTTACTGCCCATTCATGGATTTTATTGACTTTAATCATACCACTCACAGCTATCTAGTTCCCACACTGAAGAACCTTAATATGTTTAGCCTGTCCTAGTATTCCAGCAAGCCCACATCTTTATTTATTGTCATTTTTATACCTCTCTGTACTCTAACAGTGTCCTCTTTGAGGTGGGATAACTGGAATCCCATGGAGTGTCCAAGACACAGGCTTACTATGGCTTTGTAGTGGTAAAAAAAAAAAAAAAAAAAAAAAAAAAAAAAAAAAAAAAAAAAAAAAAAAATTATGGGGGGGAAAAAGGAGGGGAAGAAATCTGAGGAAGAAAATTCAAGAATAAATCATGTTTGTCCTTTCTGACAGGAGCTGATGCTCCCAAAATGATCATAACAATCCTCTGCTCTATCCTGAGCAGTGGTGGCCAATTGTGTGCCCCACAATGTGCTGGTATTGAGGGCAGCTTTTCTCTGGCTACATCTGGTGATGTCCAATTTAATCCATCAGTTCTTTTGACCAATCAATCCCTCAGTACCATGAAATCCTCCCCACTGCTCTTCTAGGACTGCTGTGATTTTCCACACACTGAATAAATTTGTGTAATTGATAAATTCTGTTGCTTCAGTGGAGCTTAAATCTGAACATGTTCTTGAGCTGGTTCTGAAGAGGAGGTCAGAGTCTGTCTCAGTGTCCTATTTCTGCCAGGTTCTTTTGCAGGAATAATTAATTATGAAATGGTTAAATTTAAAGATGCTGTTTTCTATGGTCACAAAATGGTGTCAGTGGCAGTGTCCCCAGTCTGAACTGATGACTCTGCTCACTGGGGACAGGTGACTCAAGAAATGCCTCCCTTAAACACTGACATGCATGGCTTTCACAGCTGACTTAACAAAAAGCCAGAAGAGCAGCAAACAAGTTGCTTCTCATGCCTTCAATTCTTCAAGCAGTTCTGTTTCCTTCCATTCTGCAGGGAATTCTCTGTTGGCAGCTTGGTTGGCTTCCTTTTTGTAGTTTACTTGCCAGTGTATAGATTGAGATTTCCTCTCTTTGTGCACAGGCACAGAAACACGTGTGCTTGGTCAGTAGTTCTCTTGTCTTGGGCAAAATCAGCAAGTTCTCCCCTAAAATGCTGCTTCTTGCTACAGCTGGTAGAAATCCCAAATGTGCTGTTGTAGGACAACTCAGCCCCTTTAGTGCAGCTCCAGGCTTGCTGGACTCCCACCTCTGGCAGAGCTTTTGGCCTCTGTGTGGCAGAGCACCCTCAGTATAGTCTGCCACTGTGCTTTTGACCTTTACGTGGGGTTGTGACTTGAAAAATTGTCTGTCTCAGCCAGAAAAGGGAAAAATATTTCCTTTCTGCAACTCCTAGAGACTGACTTAATCTGTCTTGTAGTGCAGTTATTGTGAGAATATCATAACAGCACTGGCCATTTGGAATGTATTACAGACCTCAGCACATTTACCCACAGGCATTTCACCAGACATGAACAACCAACTTGAAAATCACTGAATTAAAGTAATGCTTTGTTAACTCTGTCCTTTGAAAACAGGCATACATCCTCCCACCTCACTTTTTTTCCCCCTTCAGAGAACTGTAAAATACAGCATTCAGTGTTTCCAAAGCTGAATTCTCTTAAAATTTAATTGAGGAAACTGTGATCCCTTTAAAAAAAAAATAAAAAAATCCTGCCTTACTTGGTCGTTAAAACCCAATTTTATACATCTGGAAAGCACTGTTCATTTCTTGTTTTACACAAAATTAGCATGTCAGCTGAATGGAAAGGAAAACACGGGATGACACATTCTGCCAGTTATGTTTATACTGTGCTGCTTGTACCAAATAGAAAGAACAAACACAAAACATGCAGGAACACAACAAACACAAAAGTCATAGAGCATTGAATTGATCTGAGCTGCATTGGTTCCTGCAATCTGTTCTGGTAAAGATCAGATTTCCCAGCAAAGGGGGATGGACTTTCCACATCCCAGCCCCTGGAAGTGATGGCTGTTTGGCCATAAATCTCTTCTCATGACCCATTGAACAGGTGGATGATGAATTTGAGGCACTTGCCATAAATACATCACCATTAGGCACGGACCATTTGTTTATGTTTTGTGCCACCTTTTTGCTTGTAGGATTTGTTCATAATATTGCCAGCAGCTCAGCTGAATGGAGTGAACATGAAGCAGTGTCTGCATGAGGGTTATTTGGCATTGTTCCAAAGCGTGGTGCTGCTTCCCTCCTGAGAACAGAGATCCTGGTGAAAACAGCAGTAAGCTTTCTAAAAGCAAAGCCACGTGTCACAGGGAGGATGACTCGTGGGAGAGAAGAGCAGAGAGGATTCAGTTTAGCGCCTTTGTGCTGGGGCTGGATGGATCACAGTGCAGAAGCTTTTGGCCCCTTGCTGAGAGAACAGCAGGGAGAGACACCTTGTGCAGAAGTTAAATGCTGTTAGAGATTAGCTCCCAGTATTCACCAGTCACCGAGGCACAGAGCATCCTGTGCTTGAAGCAGGCAGGCTCCTGACCCAAAGCCCACCCCAGAGCATGGCACTGAAGAGGCATTGCAGGCAAGATGTGAAGCCAAGGCAGCTCCTCCACAGAAAAGGAGCAAACAGCAAGGAGAAGATGATGGGGTGGCTGGTTCTGCTCTCTGTGGTCCCAAATTTAGGGCACTTGAAGCAGTAAAGGAGTCACAGTCAATGAATTCCAATCTAGTGTGACTCATAGGATGTTTTCTACTGAAAATGATCCTTATGCTTCTGTCCTGTCACTGGTGGGCCATTTGGGAGTGAAAAGATTTCTTTTGTATTCCTGATTTCACCGTGACCCAACCACCACCTCGGTCAGGTAACTGAACTCTCATATCTGTCTCTCCTCTCCAAAGCTTGACCTGCAGGAATGTTTTTTCCCTCAGTACATGTTTGTGCTGTGCTTTATCAGGACAGCCATGATCTCTTGACAGTATCTGCTCATTGCAGAAGTGATGAAACTGCTGCTATTAGAAGTGACAGTAACACTTACAGGGGAGCATTGTCTAAAAATCCCCACTTCACACTGGAACACACATTCAGCTGCTTAGATTTGCTCTGGTTGTGATCTTCTCATTTCAAAGTTGATTCATATGGCTTTAACATAAACCTATTAAATTATTGCTGTTATATTATTGCATCCTCGTGAAATTCACAATTGTTTTTTGTGTGTAAAACCCCTTAGCTTTCTGTTAAGGGTATGGAATTTAAGTAAATATAATGATTTTAGGAAGTGGTGGCAGAACTTGGATTTCCTCACACGCCCTGTAGGGTCAGGGACTGCATCTGAGCTTAAGTGATATTTAATAAAACATCCTAACAATCAGTGTTCTAGCCTGTGATTGTTCTGAAGAAGTTTATGCCTCTTTGTAACACTTTACACTATACCTGAAAATACCTTTTGTGTCATTGCACAAGAAAATAGGTCGTTATGTTGGTGGAATTGAACAGATCAGGCTTTGCAAAAGACAGGGTGTTCAGGTTTCCAGCTGTGATGCAGTTGAGAGATTTTCACCCTGCTGCTCCTTTGCTGTTCTGCAAATGCCATCTGGGGAGGGGAGCCAGCGTGGAGTGATGAGAAAAACTTCTGAGAGGGCTTTAGGAAAGGCTTGGGACACTGGGCATCCTGCAGCAAGAACAGCACAGAGAGGTGGGTGCTGCTATCCTTTGCTTCAGTTGTGTCAGTCTGAGAACAGATGAACACAAAAAGGGCTTCTATTACTTTGGATTTGCTGTTAGCACCTGTGGGGTGCACTACACTTGTAAACGTGCACATTAAAACTCAGCCAGTTCTGAAATGGAGGAAATTTATGACAGGAAATATTTGAAGCAGTATTTTATTCCATTTGTTAGGAGAAAAAACTTCCTCTGAAGAAACAACAGTATTTAGAAGTGCCCACATTCTCCTTTCATGATTTCCCTTGTTGTTTCTGTGGGTCTGTTGTTTTTTTCCATAGTGCAGCTGACAGAAAAGAAATCAAGGGTTTTCTCCTGTCATTTCAGAATGATCCTGTACAGTGTGAGTGAGCAGAAATCATTGCCTCTGCAATTTTCTGCAAGCTTGATTAAGTTGGGGTTGTGGCTACCAAGAAGCCAGAGAGAAATGAGAGTGGAGGGTCTCGCAGCAACCCCCTAGAATGAGTCTGTCCATTTGGGAATCTTTCAGCAGTGGAAACGTAGCTCCTTTTTTTTTTTTTTGCTGTGTTAGTTGGACACACACTTATTGGGTGAAGCATGTTTTTAGTCTAAAAGAGTAGGGAAAATGCTGCAAGTGGCATCAAATGTCCCAAAATGTGTAATCTGACAGCGTTGGCACGGAGTTGGTGTGTGAGGTGAAATGGCATTCAGCTGAAAGCAGATTTTGAAAAATGCCTGCACACTTAGGCATCTGTGAAAAGTTATGGAAAATGAAACACTTTTGTAAAATTATCTCAACTTTTCCTTCCTTCAAATATTCTTCTAATATTAGATGTTTCTGAAGGCCAAAGGGCTGCTCTGCTGGCAGCATCCCTGCCCACAGGAGCTGGTGTTTCACACAGCTGGCACTGCAGGGACAGCCCTGGCAAGGCTTGCTCTGACTTAGCAACGTGCAAACGTTATTTATAGACCACAGGAGTCCTCAGAGATAAGTAATTCTATTTCATCCCTTTTTTATGAAGAATGAACCCCGAGCTTTCAAAGAAATACAACACTAAGCATTTTCTCTGGCAGCAAGGGCTGATGCTAACCCTGGCTTTGGCAGTGAGGGGTTGTAGCCTTGGGCCAGTCCCTTCCCTGCTGGGAATATCAGTTTCTCAGGAAAATGGGAGGTTGTTCTGTTTACCTTAGAGATGCACTTTGAAGTACCACCAAATAGTCTTGGTTCAGTTCTAATTAAGTGCAGTGTGTCACTCAGAGCAGTGAAGTGGCTGGCCTAAGGTAGAACATGCAGACATTCCTGGTCCCGCATATGCTTTTAATCCATCCTAACACTTCTCTTGGATTGAGACTGCACTGAAAGGCTGCTGTCATTGAACAGCCAACATTGGACTTTTAATAAGATCAGAAATCTTCTTTGGAGGGGAAAAAATCAAGAGAAATGGTCATTTCTGTGGCATAAAAAGAATTCCTGATATGAATTATCAAAATGAGCTACAGATCTTTTTTGTGAGATTGTTTCCATTAGCTTTGGGCTGATGGCATTTATTGGACGCCCTGTCTGGAAAGGGATCAAATGAACTTGAGCTCCCATCTTCCCAACAGACCAGAAGTGAAGATTTCCCAGAGCAGAGGTGTTCTAAACGATCCTCAGACAAAGCAGGACTTGGCATTCTTTAACTTATGACTTGACAAATAGAAACTTGGTTCATTTTTCCAGTTCTTCAGGCAGGACATGTACATATGCTAATGGAAAATGTTAACTGTCACTATGAGAAGGCAGTGGTGGAAAATATCTTGATTTTGACCAACTTTATTTGTTTAAAAATAACTAGCCCAACAAACAAAATCCTCAATGAATCAAACAAAAGAAAACAACAAAAGTGTGTGGGAGTTTTAAGGACTTTGAAAAAACTCAGATGTTTTATTTTTAATTATAATCTGGTGTTTTATTAATTCTTGTGCATTAAGAGTTAAGCTTTTTAATAAAAGTACGCTTCAGGCTGAATCGTATTTTATCAAAAATCTTTCATGCATTATATTAGGCATTGATGATATGCCAGATCCAGAAGGGAAATAACTGTTCTTGTAGTTCAGGAGGGAAGGGAGAACTCCTGGGAAAGGCTGACACATTTCTTTGCCCCTGTGTCGGGGAGGGTTTCCTCACCCAAGATTTCGGTGGTTTAAAGTCCTTGACCCTCTAAAAGCCTCAAGTTGCGTCGGTGTAAAAAAGCAGAGTCCTCAAGGTCTATTTTCAGGTTTCTCGTTGTGTTTATTATTTGATATCTCAGAATTTTCTCTGCTCCCAGCCGAGGTCTGGACAGCAGCTGGGACACGAGGGGACTGCCCACGATGGGATGTCCCCTAACATTTATACAGATAACTACAGGTCAGGTATTTACTATTTTGTGCCAATGCCCAGTGCCCACACTAAAAGTGACATTTCTACTTTGCTCCAATCCACTCTAACTACTTTGTGCCATCACCACCCCAAAAGATGGAGGACGAGGAAGAAGGAGAAGGACATGAGGTACCACCCAAATTCCACCATCTTGTCCCCACTTACCTCTATTCTATAAACTCTAAAACTAATTCTGTATTGTCTACTGTACTAAACTACTGTTTTCACATCCCAGTGGTTTGTAATTCCTTTTGCAGTGTTGGAAGCTTTTCCCATGGATTAAAATCAAACCCGGTGTTTTCCTGGGCTCTGTGCCAAGGTCTCCAAGCCCCCTGGACCGGCTCCACACCCCTGTCCAGGGCTCAAATTCCCTTCTTTGGGTCTCAGGCCATCCAAGGGGATGTCCTGGACTCCAACACCCCTGGGTGAGAATTTCTGTGGAATGTGCCGACCTAAAGGGAGACTGCAGATGGAATGTGATGCATTTAGAAAGTGCCCCTCCATGAGCCCTGCAGAGGGGTGAGAGGAGCTGGGGACCTGGGCTCTGCAGCGTCCTCCAGCTCTGCTCCCGGCTGCGGGCAGGAGCACACCATGGCCCCACTGCTCCGGTGTGCTGGAAGAGGCTGTCTCTCCTCAGAGCCTCTCCTGGCCACCCCAGTCACACCTGGGATGCCTGAAGGTTCAGCTTTTGTGGTTTTCAGATCCTGTGCTGCATGAGTGGGGAACTCTGAGCTCCCTATGGAGTGTTAGTGAACTCTCTTCACACTCTTCAGACTAAACAATCCTTCCAGGCCTGAGAAGCAGGGACACCTCACAGCCTCAGGCCCTGAAAAAATACCAACAAGAGTGATTTGGGGGGAGCAAACTGGGGCTAAATGACTTCATTACCTGAAGCTGTAATTGCAGCATTCACTCCTGAGATGTAAATGGACCAAACTCAGAATTGTCTGAAAAACCCGTGACCATGGTCCACCTTGGGTGTGACCTCTGGGAGGCTCTGAGTGCCCAAGGTGTGTCTGTGGAAGGCCTTTAATAAACACCCACTTTATTCTCTCCATCTTGTCTTTCTCCTGTTCTAGGGAGCCTGTCCAAGGCATCACCTCACTGTGAGGAGAGCTGCAGTGCTGCCAGAGCAGCTCAGCCTCTTTAACACCATCCTCTGCTCATCCTCACCCAGACACTTGTTTGCATTTAGGACTCCTGCTCCATGTCCCATGGCCAGAACACAGTCCCCGTGGGCTGTGGGTGGTGATGGTGTTGCTGTTCCCTGTGCACAGCCATCAGGGCTCAGCACACTGCAGATATTAACTCTTGTGTTGTGTGCCCACGCCCTTGGTTCCTTCAACACAGGTTTTTTCCAGTAGCCACTGAGGGAATGGATGTAACTATCGAATGTTTGTGCAGGAGTTCCTGCTGTTCCCTTCTTGTGAAGGGATTTAGGGCTCCATTGGCCTGGGGTGTTTCAGTAACAGGAAGGTGTGTCTGCCATCATTCTGTGCTGTCTAAAGACTGTAGCATCATTCTTCTGTCCTGGATGTTGCCTCAATTCCCCTTTGCTAATTTTAGCTGCTTATCTGAGGCAGTGATTTAGGAGCCTGTTGGCCGTGGTCTCTGTTGGCTGTCAGCAGAGAGTAGCAGACACTTGGAGAGGTGATTCACTCTGCAGTTGGGCTGTGCTGGCTGCCAAAAATGCCTCCTCCCTGGAAGAGAGGCCAGGCTCAGCTCTGTCCCTGGCTGCATCCCACCCTGCCATGTCCCCTGTGCTGGATAACGAGTCCTTGCCTTCCTCTTAGATGTCTGTCTTCACTTCTGCCTTTCTTGGCTGTGTGTGAAAGGGGATGTTTAAATACAAGGTGCCATGAGGACTGTGAGACATTAGGAAAAGAGAAGAGCCCTCCATTCCTTTTATGCTTGTACCTGCTTTTGGTTCTATTAGAGACAAGAAATAGTTAAATGTAAACAATAAAACCTCCCTCCAAACCCCCAATACAAAGGCCCAAATAATCATAAAACCCCTCAACAAAACACAAAACCAATTCCTCATTTCCCCACCTGTACTGGATATTTTTCTTTAAAAGCTGAACTATTGTTTGCCTTCCATATATTGGCTCCCTGACTTCCAGATGAGCAAGGCACATTTTATGTTGTTACCTTTGTAAGCAAACACAGAAATTGATATTCTTCAGCAGTTCCTGCAGGATTTTCAGAACGTGGAACCTGCCTGAATGTGGCACTTTATCCTGACACTTTCTGGCATCTTTGTCATGTGCTGTACAGTCAGACTATGCCTTAATATAATTTACAAATCTGTTGTGTGTTTAAGGAAAAAGCCTCACTTTTTTTAAAGGTTTCTCATTTGATAAAACATTTATCCACACCACTTTTTTTATTTTCTTTGTCTCCTTTTTCTTTTTCCTCTTTTCCTCATTTCCTTTCTTTCATCAGAGTCCAATATGCTCTTTGCTTCCAGTCTGTGCAGAAGTTGTGTCATCTGGTGGGGAGCATATGCTTTCAACATGTACTGTCAGTACTGGGTCATATTGTCATGGCTGTCAGCAACATCTGAGGGCCACTTGCACCACAATCAAGTACCCTTTCAGTAAACTTCGGCATCAGTTTACATTTTCCAGCTTGCTTATGCTGAAAAATGCAAAATAAGGAGAGAGAAGTTAGAAGAATACTGCTAGACATGTTTGGCCTCTGTAATTACTTCATGATTTTTTTTTTTTTTTACTTTGTTTCCCTTTTCTCCTCCTATGGTCTGGAGTGTTTATAAGCCACAGTTTTAGAGTCTCTATTTCCATTCAGGGAAATTGCCTCACAGTAGCAGCCCCACTCAGGAGTGACCTACAGGACCTGAAGAGAAAGACCTTCTCCAAATAACCATTTCTGTTTAATTACCAGTATGTTTAATCTGTGATGTTTTGCAAATCTCATGGAATAATGCTTTCAAAGAGTCAGTAACATTAAGAGGGTGGTGATGTTTTCACAGATATTCCCTAGCAACAGAATCAGTTGACTTAAGTAACCAGAAATGAGTTAGTTTGATGGAGTTTAATGAGACCAGGTTTTCATTACAGCCCATTTTATCTGAAGTCTCACATGCACAGAGTCCTGCGATCTTGGGTTGCAAACCACATTCTAGTGCTCAATTCCAAACCAAAAACTGCTTCCAGTCACTCTTTAATTAAAATTTTTGGTGTTCTCTGTTGATAACGTTACAGGTTTTCCAGAGACAGAACAGCAGGAGTATTTTACACTGGAAAGGTATTTGGATATTGCTCTTCCTGTGAGGTTGGTGTGAGAGGAGAGCAGCTGAGGGCAGAGGCTCTGAGCCCTGTCCCCAGCAGAATCAGCCGTGGTAAAGCCCTCGCTTGGCTGTCAGGAAGCAGCACAGTGCTCTCACTCTCACAGGGTGATCACAAATTCAGAAAGGCTGAATGAAAACATTCCCTTCTGTTGGGTTTTGAAGTTTTGATGGTTTGTTTTCAGTGTTTGGTTCAGCTGTTGAGAGAGAGGAAAATGGAAATAGATGATTTTTTACAGTATCAAGCCACAACTTTCAGGAGAAAATGTTCCAAAGAATGAGGTATTCAGGCTTTATTGGATGTGTTTTAAGAAGCCACAAATGTTATGACCTAAATAATTCCATTTTGCTGATTTTCATGCTGGAAATGTGTTTCATTTGTGAATGTGAAGGAGAGAAACAAAAACTTTTAAAACAAGAAACACTAAACCAATTTCTGTGTTAGGTTATTTAGCATCCACTAATTTTCTGAAAGATGTCAAAGCATCACTTTGTCAATGCATCTGCTGGTAGAATACTGTCACCTGGTTTAAATGTATGTCAGCAGAGTTTGAAAAGATTGTATTATTTGTGAACTGCAGCTGAAATGTCGGAGAAATCTTTGTAACACAATGTTAGAACTGCTTTCTAGATTTCACCAGGAAGAATTGCTTAGCCCTCAGAGCCTAAAGATTATTTTCCACGGCCCAAAACAAGAGCTGTAAATCAATGTTACCCTGCTCACTTCAGAACAGAGCTGTTGATTTATTTGCTAGGGAAGGTGACCTCATTAGCCCAGCTGAGCAGAGGTCAGGTGCCACCAAGATTGAAATCAAGAGCAGTGGTTTTCAATAGGAACTTCAGGTAGCTTTCCTTCAGGAACGTCAGAACTTTAAAGCCTGATCGTATGGACTTTTCTGGGGCAGGCAGGGTGTTCTGGGACATGTTTGGGAAGTCAGAAAACTCTCTCCTGTCGTATCAAGCTCATATTTTTTATACCATTCACTTTCGGGTGAAAGGTTGTGGAGTTTGGTTTTGTGTTTTTTCTCACGGAAAATTTGTCAAGGAGACTGTCTAAATGCTTGTCTACTTTTTGGTCATAGTCAAGGATGACCTAACGTTTACTGTTTATCTACTTCTCTTAAAATTCAGCAGTTAAAGGCTTATAATGGCATGGGGGCTGGAGTTAGACGTTCTTCAAGGTTCCTTTTGACCCCATTCTGTGATTCTGTGTAAGAATGAATTATTGGGAGGTAAATTGGTCAGGACCTAGTGCTTTTCTAGTCTGTTCTGTTTATCATCATCCAGTGCAGTGCCTGTGGTTTCGTAGGGTTCAGCCCTGCTGAGGGGAGAGGCCCCTGGGCAGCAGGAGGGCACCCACTGCCTCCTCACTGTCTCTGCACTCAGAGGCAACCCCACCTTTTCCTCTTCCACCCTTTCCACGCTGATTTCTTGGCAAAGAGTCTCTGGTGCCTCACATTATCTTTTTCTGTGGATCCTCCCTGATGTATAAAAACTCATATAAAAAGTGTAGACGTGGTGCTTCGGGACGTGGTTCAGTGGGGACTTTGTTTTAGATTAATGACTTGACTTGATGATCTTCGGGGTCTTTTCCAACCTAAACATTTCCCTGATTCTCTGGGTTTGGTTTTTAATGGGCTATCTGATGCAGAGCTGTGGATTATGAGGTATGGTGGCACATCAGAGGAGCCAGGGCAGGCATCAGGTGCAGTGCAGAGCACGCTGACCTCACCCTTTCCATCTCCTCGGGCTCCTTGTGAGCTCAGGAAATGTGGGAATTGGGAATTCCAGTACGGGAACTGTACAAAAAAACCCCAAACTGCACCACCAGGGCCTTTTCCCACCCAGCCCTGCAGTCCACAAAGGACTGAAACCCTTCTCCATCAGAGCTCCCAAAACACACACGGGGGACGGCGCGAGTTGGAGACTCCTCGTGCTCTTTACTCGCACCTTCCACCCTGTGCAAGGCTCTGAGCACTGCTGGGGCCTGCCACCAGGCTCTCTGGAGGAGCCCTACCCTCCCTGTTACCTAACAGCTCGTAAGTAATTGTTGGTTAACCAGGAATTCTACCCCACACTTCACATCCAGGCACAGATTGGAAACCGCCATGTCCATAATAGGAGGGAGAGGCTCGGAATTTTATGGAATGCATGGTAATAAAAAGCCAAGCAATTGTCACATGAGTTTTGGCTTGAATCATGACAAGAAGCAGATGTGTGGCATGCCTTTTCCTTTGCTTGTATGCACGCCAAATGGTCCAAAACTCTTAAATGTTTTCTGCTTTTTGTTGCAATTTAATCTTCTCCTGAATAAACTGAACATGACAGTGAGTCCGTCCAGAGCAGTTGCACAGTTTGACATTTCTGTGACTTTTCAGAAAGTGCTTGATTCACATTTATTTTGAAAGAAAGTAGGGGAAGGATTATATTTGTTGTGTGTCGAAAGGATAAGCGTGTTTTCAGGTTAGAAACCATAAAAAGCACACTCGCTGTTTACAAGTTATGACTGTATTTTAGCAGCTCAGAGACACTGAACCCTCTTGTGCAACTCCCAGCTGTATTTTTCTGGTGTGTTTCAATGCACAGAAGTCTGCTCAGAAGTCCAGGTTTTGTAAAAGCACTGAGTACAGTCTGAAGGTGTGGCCTGTGCACAAACACCCGTGGGTGTGGGCAGAGTGTCTGGAGGATGTGATCCTGAGGAGTGCTGGGCTTTTCAGACAAATCCCAGGGAGTGCAGATTTCCACTGCTGTGTAAACGTGTTCTCCTGGGCTGAGCCTTCCCAAGCTCCTGTACTCTGTGCTAGTGAGGTCTACAAGATATTTGTGTTTGGTGCAGAGGCTCATTTCCAGTCTAATCCTGTGCTGAACAGGGCATGGGGCTGGTCCTCATGCCAAAACCTTCTGCAGAGGGTCAGGTGATGATGAGGCCAGCTCTCAATTCTTAAGAAACTTTGTAGATAGCCCACAATTTATCCAACCGAGTCCATTAACTGAACTTCCTTTAAGCAAATAAACTGGGTAGTAAACTTGGAATCATTTTCAAGGTGCCTCTTCTGAGACAGTTGTATAAAAGACCCTTTTCAAAACCCAAAACAGACTTGGAGAATGGCAGTATTGCTGCAAAGGGTTTCTGAGCTTACCCTACACCTGAAAAGAGAGCAGCCTTTGTGAAACACAGTGTGTTTAATTGCCACTGCTTTCAATACATTTTTACTTTCCTAGGCAGTCTAAGTAAACTGTGGTTCTCTCTGTCCTCTGGTTTCAGTGACTGCTTGAGGTTCAAAAAGCACTGCAGAGATCACCTGAGCTTCTTGTGTGCAGATATTTGGTTAAAAAGGGAAGACCTCAAAGTCAGGAGGAAGAGAAATGTCACTAAATATTGTGTTGCTTGACTGTCCAGCTAAAACTGGATAAAGAAAGGTTACCAGAATTCTTCATCCCTTTAACCTTTCCCTCTGTGCCCTTTTATTGATAACAGCAATATTATAAAAGATGGGTTTTAGTCACCTGGGAAGGGCTCCTCATCCCTGTGTAAAGCCACAGTAAGGGGGGAATTTTAGCCCAAAATCAGCTTTCTGAGAACTATTCTAAATGCTGTTCATCTGAGCACACCTGGAAGAAGTAGATCCATCTTTGGCTATTGCTGGTACATGTCTCAACTGCTCAGATGACTCTGAGAGATGCTGAAGAATCCTTAACATGTTAAATGTTCCTAATGTTCATTTTTTTAGTAAGATTAACGATTTGAAGCTTTTCTACTGAAAACCATGAAATAGTATTTCAAATAGAAGTCTTGCTTTGATCGAATTACCAAGTTGAGCAGAAGTTTTCAGAGACTCAGTAATGTTAAATTCATTTTTACTGGGGGATATAGAGATTTTGTGACAGTTCCATGTGGAGACTAGAGCTGGTTTTCTCTTTTGACTTCATTAATACCTGTTGTAACCTCTTTTTCCGGTCTAAGTGACCTAATTCTTCAGACAATTCAGAAGATGAAATGGAAAGAAACCAAAACCACACCACCTGAAGGCATTTTATATTGTAAAAGTGTTGTCTTCTTGTTGTTGTGTAAGATTTTTCCATTCTGATTCTGTTCCTTAAAAAGGATCCCAACCTCCACAAATAATTCCAAGAACGTGAGGACCATGAGCAGAATTTACTGCACATGGAATGATCATTTATATCATCACTTACACTAGGATGTTCTGTTACTGAGGAGAGCAAAGTTGCAAATTCAGGATTTGCTGAATGGTTCCATTTGAGCCCTGTGAAGGTTTTTGGGGTTTTGAGAAGACATTGCCTGGCTCTGGGGAAATGGCTGCATCTTTTAATTGCTCATGGCCAGGGGTTTTTTTTCTGAATTTTGTTTTTTAAGGGACGAATTTTTAAAGGTATAACTGAATGCCACTGAAATTCTTAATGGAGGCCACTCAAACAGGGGCTCCTGCTCAGGTGAAAAATCCTGTAGGAATCACAAAATACATTAAGCAGTTATTTAAAGTAAGCACCAGATTTGTTAATTGCATTCCCTACAGGAATGGTAATAAGGATTTCTTATAGCTTGTTCACAGAAATAATGGAATTACAGCTTGTTTTGTGAGAACCTGTAAGAACAATTGGATGAACAAAATCTCCCTGGGAAAGAGAAGTTTCACATTAGTCCTGTGCTCCTCAGCTCTGCAGCAGCTCAGCAATCCCACCAGGGCTGGGTGAGATGTGGAGATCAGGCAGGCAGCAATATTTCACACTGATGAGAGATGTGTGTTTAGTGTTAACTATTCAAACCTGGGTTGTGTGAATGTGCTGCCCTGAAAGCAGAAAGCATTTGCCAGTGGGAGGTGTTTGGGAGGGAAGTTACAAAGTTGAGATTGCTTTTCCCGGCTTTATTCCCACCACACGTTGCAGTTTAATGTTCTTCACATGGGTTTGGGTTGGGTGTTTCGTTATTTTTTTCTGCAGGGTGTGCACAATTTTGTAGTGCTTTTCTTTTTTTTCAGGGGACTAAAAATGCCACTTCTGGGGGAAAACAAAACCCTAAACCTAAAAGCAGCTTACTTGATGAATAAGAGCAATCTGTAAATTCCTGACGGTTTTGCAGAGGGGGCAAGTGCTGACCTGAGTTTTTATCCATCCCATGCCTCTCCCCTCGGCCTTGCACTGAGGATGGATGGAGCAGGTGAGCTCCTGTGGCATCTGGGCAGTGCTCTGTGTGAGCCAGGCACCCTCCAGGCTGTCCGAGAAAGAGGGCAAGGCACTGCTAAGTTCCTCTCAGAAATCCTTCCCTTTTTATCCCAAATACCATTAATTCTTCACCTGAGACGCTTCTTTAAAGAATTCTCTCTCTCTGGAACAACATTTCTACCTTATCAAGAATGCTGTTTGACATGAAAATAAAGGGCTGTTGTCATACATTGTTTTTGGGCAAGCAGTCAGCTGGGTAAATATGCAGTATGAGGTGGTAGCAACTAAATACATTTCTTGCAGAAATTATTTCTGCAGCAAGTATCTTACGATTATTTCTCAAGTTTATTCTCATTTGCCTTGTTCTCAGTGTGAATTGTTTCAGAATTTCTGTCTGAAACTTCCACCATTTAGGAATTCTGGCTATTTAATAATGATCACTAATTAAACAAACACAAGTTGCCCCTCTTTCCCTGTGCAAAAGTCCCATTCTGCATTTCCCCTGTTCCCCTGGAGTTAGGACAGAAGATGTTCAGCACGCCTGTAAAAACACAGAGTGCAGCTCCCTGGCCAGCCCTTTCTGAGTCACATTTAAGGGCTCCAAGAGAGCAGCTCCCTTCAGATGGAGCCTGTGAGCTTTGAAGTTTGCTCACCCACTTGGCTGGCGTGATGCTGAATCAGAAATTCCGTGTTGCTGCTGTGGTAGGAAATGCAGAGATCCCCTGAGCACAGCTTCCATCTGACACGCTGGCGAGTGAGCTCTTCCTTCTGCTTCTTCAGGCACATTCCACTTGGCTCCCAGAGGGATGGGAGACTAATATCTTGTCAGGGCTTTGATTTATGATTAATTGTTAAAGGAGCACATTTTGTGCAGTAACAGAAGATTTGGGAGGGGAAGTATAAATTACTGGATTGTTTTCTTTGACACAAATAGCTGCTTTGGCTTCAGGGAGTTTTATCTTGCCGTGTTTAAGTCTCTTAATGATACTAGCAGGTACTTTTTCCTGCAGAAGATTTATTACTTTCCAGTGAAGAAAGGGATGACAAAAGTATTAAAAAAAACCCCAAGACAAACACATACCTCTCTCCTGTTTTTGCTCTGGGGCTTCCTACTTTTTTTCCCTGTAAGTCTGGTGCTCTGTGTGGAACTGTTGCTGAGCAGCTGTGCTGTTGCAGTTTTGCACACAAGCTACCTTTAAGATTGTTTAAAATGCTTTAATTTTTTTGTTTAATTGATGGTTTTTCTTGGTTTTGGTTTTTGTACTTTTTTTTTTTTTTTTTTTTTTTTTTTTTTTTTTTTTTAAGACAAGCATCCTTTTAATTGCCAGAACTTTATTCTTCCACTTTCACGTGTATGGGAAGGAGAAAGAACAGTGAGACTGTGCAGTGGGAGGTGAAGTGCACTAAAATTCTGGTTCTTGTTTCCTTCCATGTCTGTTAGGTAGCATTTTCCTCTGCCCTGGCAGTGTGAACTGTGTGTGTCAGAGCTTCCTAGCCTTAGAAGCTCCAGCAGGCAGTCCACAGAGGCACAGAGAAAACTGGTGGTGACATTGGGGTGACAAATGAGACTGTGTCACTTGGCCTATTGACATGGCTCTGGGCTACAAGGAGTTGTGGCAATTAAGAATTAAGAACAACACTGAAGAATTGAAATTCATCTTACAGGAATGGCTCTCTAAAGATACACGTGTGCTGGCTGGAAAAAACCTACTGAGGGACTTTTAGCAAATGTGAAGATGAATCCAATTGGTTCTACCCAATGGAACAACATCATTTTGATAAACTAATTATCAGTGACAGACTCTGTCCTTAGGGAGACTCTTAACCAAGTCCTGGATCATTTCTTTGAGTCAGCCCCAGAAAATGTTTGGCTGTCAGCTCCATCCTGATTGCTGCCAATCAGCAAACTTCCTTCCAATAAATTAATTCCACCCTGTTGGCTTGGCTGTTGTCTTTCAGGCTCATTGCTAACATCAGACTTTGAACAAAAAGCACCTACAACTTCACAGGGACATCTTTGCTGCCCCTGCAGGCAGCTGTAGTATTGGCTGGGATGGCATGCAGTCCAACCTCCAACCCTTACAAGACTTTTCCCATACACCTGCAAACTCCTGACTGTTTTGGCATTCCTGCAGGCTTCGTAATTAACTGATCTTTCATGAGAAAAAAAATAATTATGCTTTATATGTAAGATTTTCTTGGGTTTTTTGGGGGACAGGGGTTGGTTTTTTTTTGTTTGTTTGTTTATTTTTAAATCTCAAAGGAAACTAAAAAGTCCTTAAACTGTTGATGTGAGAGAAGTTATTTCTCACTTCTGTTGACCATCTGTTTACTTGCCTGTGTAATTCTCAGTTTTACATACAGCTTGAAATGCAGGTTTACACAGTTCCACACAACTTGGGTTGGTTTTGCTGCAGAAAGGTGTTGGTAGTATTTTTTGGCTTTCCTCAGAAGGCAGAACATCAAATAGCTCAGAGGTACAGAGAGCAGAGGTGGGTATTCTGTGCACCAATGACTGCAAGACCAGAAATAAGCACTAGAAGTGTCTGTTCCTCCCCTGCAAATACACCCAGGGGAAAGGAGAGCAAAGGCAAACACGTTGGGTTTTCTTCCACAGAACTGCTTGTGATGGGACAGCATTCAAAAAACCCAAATAAACCCCCAGTAAATGCACAAAAAATACCCCCTAGAATATTCTGTACCCCACACACGAGCTATATGAGGGGCAAATGGAAAGATGCTGCTACATCAGTGTCTCCTTGTGTTCAGTCAAGGCTCTCCACGGCTGCTGGGGTGCTCTGGCTGTGGCACAGCTTGCTCTGCAGTAGCAGCCTGTGGTAAGTGACCTGTGGTTTTCAGAAGGACGACGTGTGTGGGTTTTTAGGGAGTTTGTATAAAGAAGTAATGGAAAGATTTCTGTCCCTTGAGCCCTGCGAGGCCAGCAGCGCTCCTGTGCAGTCCACAGTGGAATTCTGTGAGGAATTCCACGCACAGAAAATGGCTTTCATATGATCTGGAGAAAAAAATGACAGCAATTCTGTGGTTTTACACAATTAGTTAAGGTGCCCCAGTGATACTGTCCCATCCTCCCAGGCTGTTTGACGATTCTTTCCCATTATACAGCAGCACCTAGTGCCCCTCACTCAAATCTAGCAAATGAAAGCAATGACACATTAGCAACTCCCACCTTCAGTAAAGTAAGGTTCCTCAGGCCAGTATTTCTCTCTGTATGTAAATGTACACCTTCCCTGGAGCCCTTAGTCTGAAATGGCTGCTTCCCTGACCCACCACACAGGGTAAGCTCTCCACGGCCCCTTGAAAACGGATATGAGAACATTTCCCAAAGTGCCACTTCACGAGCTGTAAAATGGTTTTTATTTACCAAATCCCAGCAACCCAACCACAGCCTGAACAACATAACCACCTCCCTGCTCCCCAGAGCTTTGGAGTTCTTACTGTACATGGAAAACAGGATTTTGGAGAGAGAACTCTTCACCCTCTGCTCTTGGGGCTGCATCTTTCCCCTTGTCCCCACAAGCCCAGGTAGCTGTGCTGTGGTGTGTGGAGCCCACACACTGGCGAGAAGAGGCTCCTCCTGCCTGACTTGTGGGGCTGCTGTGGGACTGTTGCCATGATCCTCAGCCTTCAGCAGCCCTTCTTCCTGAGGGACATTAAGGAGGAGGATTCCTGTTGCCCCATGTGCTGTGTCTGTGCCAGACACCACAGCAACGAGGGAGGAATGCCAGGCGTTTTTGGGTCAGGGTGGATGAGGTGTGGTTCTCAAAGAGCTCAGCTCTTGTCCCAGTTGCAGCAGTGATGATTACCAGTATCTGCACTGAAGTGCAGCAGACACTTTATCAACTGCTGTAAGTGAATATCTCCACTGACAGGCACACACTCCTGGTGTGTAATGCCCACTGACTGCTCCCAGAAAAACTGAGTCTCCTGAGATGAAAACTGAGTCAGGTCCTGTCGTTTCAGAATGGCTCATCCTATTCCACATGTGCTAACTTGGAGTCAGCAGTGAGTGCACAGAAGGCTCTGCACTGTCATTCCATGAAGGAATTCCTGAGAGGGCAGGGAGTGTCTCTGAGACATTTCTCTCACTCTGAGCTCTGCCTGTGACCACGGGCAAAGTGAGAGCCTGAGGGAGAGTGAGGCTGCCATACTGTGAGGATAACATCCCCTGGCTGTGATTTCAGTTGGAAAAGAGGCTGATAATCCTTTTGAAAGTTGCTTGCCAGTGGTAGAATTGAAGAAAATAGGTTGGCAGAGGACCCCAAAAAACGAGATCATGTACTTAACACTACTCAGTACAGTATTTTCAGAAAAATTAATGCATTTAGTGCCAAAGAATTTTCTCGTCTTTACCCACAAGCTTCTGTTGGAGTTTGAGACTTTGTTTGGCCTCTTTGATAGTTTATGATGCACATGCTTTTTCTATCTAATATCCACCAGGTAGGAGAAACAATATAAGCCCTAGCATTGCATTAGTGTAAGTCGTGATGGAGTTAGTCATCTGTAATTCATGGATATGACCTTTTGCTCCAATCACAGGGTGTTGTGAAGTGGTGCTGTGCTGTCCATCGCTCTCTCTGTTGTCATCAGCTACAGTCACACCATTAAGTGACTGCAGAACAGTGCAGAAGCCATACTGATAACACATTCTTCAGCTCTGCTTCTTTCCCTCCTCTTGCGTACACAGTTATGTGGTAGTTGTTTTGAAATGTTTTTTGGAGTTCTGGTCCTATTGGATAATATTTCTCAAAATGATAATCTGATTTTAGATGCTGTTAGGAGAATGACACCCAGGGCCTGATGGTGACACCCAGCAGGGAGTGTGGGCACAGGGGATGGACTGAAGGGTGTGTGGAGAAAAGGCAGAGGAGAGGCTGGGGAGGTGATGCTGCAGGCTGGTAACTCCCCTCAGTCAGAAGGGCTCACAAAACCCATCAAGGCTCGTGTTTCTTCCTTCTTATGGGAAGAAGAAGAAGAAGGATTTGGCAAGTCTGGTGTTTAAAGTGTGGATGTGAGGAGATGTATGTGTTAAGCTACAATTCCTGCTCACAAACATGACTTAGTCTCCCTTTGTCTCAATTTCTTGTCAGTCGAAGAAGGATAACAACCCTGCTTTGCTCCCAGTTTGGATTTCTATTTCCATCAAAACCATTTCAGGCAGAATGAGATTGAAAAATATTTCAGTGGGAGCCAGCTCTAAGTGGCAGCCAGAAGCGCTGCTGGTGAGGGGTCCCTTGTGGCAGGAGGGATGCAGGCTGCAGCCAGGACATCACTGGAAGCAGCATGCTCTTGGCTGTGCCCTTGCTGGTTTGTTTTGTTCAGATGCTTCCAGTTTGCCCAGAGTTAAACAGCTCTGCTCTTGCCAGGAGTGGGTAACAGGGAATTCTTGTGACTCAGAGGTGTCTCTGAGGTGTGAACTTCCCCATGCTGCACACCAGACCATGAACATCCTCCAGTAGTTCATTGCTGCTTCTCAGGAATGCTGAAATTGTTACCCCTGTCCAGGGGACGTTTTTCAGGACAAAGAGATGACTTCTTCCTGAAGGTTGAGTTAGCAGCTCTGTCCCTGTCTGGAGGTGCTCATTTTCTCCCTTTTCTCCTTGCCATGTGTTAGTTTTTCCTTCAGTGCATTTTGCTGGTTTGGATTGCTTGTGCTGTCTGAGCTCTGCCAACACAATCAGGGTGTGTAAGCGAATCCATGGATGGCTGGGACAAGGAATTCTGCCGACCTGTATATTCTAGAACACGTGGTTTTATTGCAAGGGTCGTGGGTAAAAGGGCCTTGCCTTCAGCCACCAGCCTGGGCTGGAGGGGAGTCCCAAAGAGAGAGGGAGAGAGAACAGCAGGGGGAGAGCTGAGAGAGAAGGGAGCGAGAGAGCAAAGGGCAGGGGAAGAGAGCAAGAGTAGGGGGAAGAGGAAGGGTAAGAGAGGAGTTTAGAAGAGAGTTAAGAGGTAAGAGCAGAGGGAAGGAGAGGAGGAAGAGGTAAGATGGTTAAGAGCAAGAGTTAAGAGAGTTAAGAAAGCAAGGTCCTTGTTACAATCCATTATATCTCCTTTTGTGATGAATATTCTAATTTACAGTGACCAACCAACACAAGACACAAAATCCTACAGAATCTACATCCAGCCTATAAGAACTACTATATTACCATACTGTGTTATATTTTAAACTCTAAAAACTACTCTTTAGACTTCTGTTTTGCTACATTGACCTTTGGATCCCTCAGCCAGCAGAAAGGGATTGTTCAATCCAAAGGGATTCTCCTTCAGCTAGGCCATTGTTTTCAGGTTCTATAGTAACTAAGACTCGATATCCTACAACTCAAAGCCAGCTTTCATTTCTATTTCCATTATAGGTTTCCTATTTTCAGAATCTTTTGCTAAGCCATCATATTTATAAGGTTTCCCTGATTCATCTTCCCCAACAAGGGTGTGTTTTCAAACCCTCACCGCAGCACCTTGGCTTTGGGAAGGGGCTGCAGTGAATGCACTCAGGAGGATGGTGCTGCATCCACTATGGACACTGTGGTGTGTGACATCTCCTGTGGAGCCCCTCCTCTGCCCAGCCATTCATCTGTGCTCCAGCAAGAGCCCATCAACACTCTGCATCTCTGGTGGTGTCCATCTCTCTGGTGTAGGGTATTTTCTCATCCCAAGGAGAAAAAGAATGTTAAAATTCTCATTTCTGGTCTCTTCCTAAAGTCCAACAATAACTTTCCTTCAGTGCAGCTTTCAAACAATATTGTTAGTTCCTGGGGGAAAGGAAGGAAAAGTCAACTCCCAGTCACCTACGCCAGCAAAAAATCTGCACAAGGTGCAGCCATAGTGTTTTAAATACACATTTGCCTACTTGGAAGAAGCATAAATGGTTACACATGGTACAGGGTGATGGAATGGGCCTTGGGTATGTGCTGGGATAACTGAGATAAAACTCAGCCACGTGGTTTCATCTCTCAGAAAGCCTCTCAGGATTCACTGGTGTCAGTTCAGAAGTTCATCACTTGGGTGGAAGATGAGGTGTTTAAGCATCGTGGGGAGGGCACATTGAGTCCACTTGACCTGGGTCACTCCCTGAAAGCTGTGCTCCTTTCCGACAAGCCCAGCTCTCTTTGCTTTCCCACAAGAAGTGCTGTTCCCCAGCTCCTGGAAGGTTGATAAGCTCTTAGAGTCAGTGATACAGTTTCTTCCAGTTCTCAGGCCCCATTTTCCCTCCCAAGACCATAAATACTACATCCTCCCGATTTTCAGCTTTTCTTTAATACATACTTAGCTCACCCAAGGCCTACCCTGATTTTCTCATTCTTCAGTGGACAGGGAAAGAAGTGGCAGAACGTGTGGGAGGAGGAGCTCAGGTGCCTGCGCTGAGTCAGAAAAGGGCTCCATTTGTGTGAGGGACTTGCAGTGAAGGAAAGGAGACTTCCAGAAAAAAGAGGAAATTGTCCATCTCCCAGGAGAGCAGCAATCTGGAGAGAAGCTGCCCTACACCCCTTTTTTCTGTAAATACCCCTCTCAGTTCTGCTGTCCCTTGTTCACATTATAGAAGGAGTAACCAGTGGCCTGTTGAGTGTGACAGGCACATCAGCAGGACCTAAATGTCTGATATCACACCAGCTCTCTGCTGGCTCATCCAGGTGCCCCTTTGCCTCCTTCCCAAAGCTCTGAGAAGAATTTTGTAGCTCACAAATAAATGATTCAAGCCTTTAGGCTGACAGCAGTCAGGAGAGAGCACTTTTAGAACAGGTCTACAAGGACTAAGCCATCTATTTTCATAAAAGTAATTTCCTTGAAAAGTATGTGCACTGATTGGGGGCTTGGTTGTTCTGTCATCTGTATGTACGTGGGATGTTGCTTTGCTAAAAATAAAATAAATAAAGCAATTTCTTCATCCAGAATGTTCTTGAAATTAGCATAGCCCTTGCCCCTCCAGGTTGCTATTTCCATCTTCTTCCTGGTTCTCTTGTGTAAAATCCCTGTTTATTGATCAGTACAAGCAGATTCTTTCATTTCAAATCAGTTGTCAAGCCTAAAAAGTGCTGAAAATGTCCCTGTGCTGCTGCAGCTTTGACCTCAAAGGTTGGGTTTCACACACTATTCCTTGAGCTGGCCTGAAGACACTGAAATCTTCAATCAGACATTTCAGAAGGAAAAATCCTGAAGCAGTCTGATAACTGTTAAATGTTTGGAACAAATGTGTGTTTAAAACCTGAGCAGAACCAGCCAGGCATTCACAAGGATCCCAACTGAATTTTTTTTTCCTGCAGTTCAATATTATTATGAAAAAAAAGCTTTTTTTTCTTCTTTTTACTGGCATCATTTCCTATAGAATCAAGGTGCCTGCAGTCATGGAGTGTTCTCCTCTGCTCTTGGAGAACTCCAGTGAAATTTGAACTAGTCTAAGCCCATTTGATGGAAAGGAAGAGCTTTTGAGAATATTAGCTTTACAACTCCTGCAAGAACAGAAAGCACAGGGAAACCACATTAATATTTCCATTCATGGCAAAACTGTAAGGTGAGTGCAGCTTTATTAAACATGAAAAAATCCTCAAAGGGAAGGCTTCAATAGTTCTGTTGCTTACAGAACCACATGTGTCTGTAGCCAGAGCACTGAAATACTGAGTCACAATACTCATAACTGGAGTGTGAGGCAACAAGTGCCAAGGCTGGGACAGTCAGTCTGCATTGCAGCTTCTGGAGTGCAGAAGTTCCTGATGTGCCCTGGGATACAGGTGTTAAATAGTCAATTGTTACAGAGGTGAGCATTGACTATCACTGATGGGTTTGGAAATCCTACCCCAAATTGTTTAAAGAAAGGAAATGAGAGAAAAGGGGTTCCTGTGAAGAATTTTTGTATAAACTCATTTTCTTGATTTTGATTAAATGACCAAGATTTTTGCCTAATGTGGCCACTTGCTTGCATGAGGTCACTTTCAATTGACAGCCTTTTGCAGTTCATTATCTAATAAATATCTTTCTGTAGGACATTTCTATGGAAAACATTAGCTTCTGTTAGTAAGGGCCTCTCAATTTCTCTTCAGTCTGGCAGAGTCCAGGGAGATCAACATTTGCAGTGCATTTATTGCCTGACAGTTTCAAGTCCATCCAGAACATGTCATCACTTCTACTGTCTTTGAGGGATGGAGGAGGTGCAGAATTTGGGTTCTGATTCCAGTAGCAAAGGTGGAGACTTCAGGTTCCATTTTACACATTTTTACTTCGGCTGTAACATCCTTCATTGGTGTAAGAAAAGGAGGCTGAGATCTTGCTGTCTCCAGCCCCACAGAGCTGTGTTGGTTTTACTTGTGTATGTCCAAAAGGCAGGTCAGCTCTTAGCTTAGCATTAGAAATTCTGTTTCTCAGTAAAAAGGTCAGCAGAAAGGTGGTATTTGCACACTCAAAAAAAAAAATAAATTGCTACCTAGAGTTCCCTTGTGCTTCATGTTTTTGTCTTATGGGTGATAAAGCTGGATTGAACACACCAGTCTAAGCTGTTCTGCTATTTTTACACTGTCTTGTCTTTTTTGGTTTTAATTTCTAGAAATTTTGGGGGGTTTCCTTCATGCCTCAAAGGCCCAGACTTCTACACCGTGTACACCCAGCCTTTCCCTGGAGCCATTACACTGTCCCTGAAGTACACCCATCACATCGCTGTGGTGGGAGCCAGGACCCAGGACTTGTTTCCTCTTCTCTGGAATGAGACTGCTTTTGATTCACCAGGGATCTCCCACGTAGCCTTTTATTTTTCAGCCTCATTCCTTCTGACTGGATTTTGACCAGAGCTGAGTTAACAGTTTTGAAGCCCACAATTCTCTCAGTGTAATCAAGATCCATGGAATTCGTGGTTTGATTTTTCTGTGTATCATGCCCTAAGGATTTATTTTCCCCAAGAAAAGATCTTTCTCTTGTAATAGCACTTGGGTTTTCTAGATGACTTTTCAAGCTGTGCAGATCACACCAGAATGAAGGCAGCACTATTGTTCTGGTTCCTGGAGTGCCATTGTAAAAACTTCTCTTTTTTTTCACTGAATATGAAAGGCGCCTTCTGCCAAACTTTGTTTCTTAAAGATGTAGGGATAAAATCAAAGTGCGAGAATCAGGAGTATTTTACTGACTGTAAATATGTGCAGCTCTGGAGTGGGACAGGTTTCCCACTTGTTTTACCAGGAGATAGGTATTTCTTAATGAGTGTCATTTAGGTCTTCAGGAGGGATCACCTTTGTGAAGAACATCTCAGCTGTCCTAACATGCAGTCAGTAATGAGGTCATGGAGAGCCTCTGGGTGTGGTGGGTCAGATCTGGGCAGTGCCACTCAGCTTTTCTTAGGTTTGGGATGGAAGAGCTTCACAAACCTACTCAGGAAGGAGATTTTTAGAGGAGATATTCCCTGGAAAAACCCTCCAGGCTCTGTGCATGCTGTTCCTCACTCTCCAGGGGAGGGGACAGATGGTGACTTGGGGCTGTGTCACCTCCTCCAGCCCTTGCTGGAGCTCCTGGCAGCAAAGAGCCAGGGCTGTTGGGGACATCCATGGAGAGGAAGGAGCTTTCCATGGACAGGACTGGGAATGGACAGGACTGGGAGAGGGCTCAGCCATTGTCCTCATTTGTCTCCTCCGTCCCACTGATGCCTTGGGCAGGCTGACCTGGAACAGAGACTGGAGAGAGCTGGAGAATAAAGTAGAGATTTATTGAGAGGCTTTTAAGGATCCACCTTGGGCAGGAGCCTGACCAGGGCTACACCCAGGTGGACTAAGAATAGTCACAAAATGGACAAATGGTCACGAGGTCTCACACTTTTATAAGTTTTGGTCCATTTGCACATTGGGGTTTAAATGTCCGATTACAGCTTCAGATTAGGAAGTCCCATCCTTCTTGTCTTCTCTCTATCTCTGTCCACTGTGGTTTGTGCTTTTGGGCCTGAAAACTTGTCCCAGTTGTCCTTGATCCTCAGCAGGACAAGGATTTGTTTTGTGTCCCTGCTGTGTGCAGAGCTGAGTGACACTGACTGTGAGCTCAGAACTCCACCCCTGGGCACCACAGAACCTGGAATACATGGAAGATCAAACTTAAGGCATTACCATCAGTCTCCACCAACAGGAAGAATGTCAGAAAATTTGGTGTAACATTCCACCTTGAGGAGATGTGTGCAGTGGTTCTGTGGCAGTGTGAGCTGGCACAGCTGGTGGGTCCATTTTGGCAGAGTTACTGGGATCTTGCCATGTTTTCAAGAAGAGCATTTCCCTGTGCCACCTGCCCTCAGCTCATCCTGAGAGCACCAATGGGCACCTGCAGAGCTGCTCAGAAGGGATCTGCCAGCAGTGCCCTTTCTGCCTGTGGTATCCTGCAAAACTGCATTGGGTTTCATTTATTTGGTTAGGACATCTGGTTTTTGTCTGCTCTGACCAGTTCCTCTGACTAACCACATCTGGGCTAAGCAACATGCACTATGTCTGTGTGGCTGCAGCAATTTCATCCTGGTTCTAAGATTGCAGAATTTTGTTCAATTAGGAACAAATGCTCAAAATTCTTTCGCTAGCACTTTTGTTCAGGTTACCTTGACAGACACTCAGACACCGTATGCCAAGAGCTGGCTTTTAACATGAGTCAGACTTGTTCTTTGGCAGCCTTATTTAATTACAGATCCATCCTAAAACTTGCTTTGTCCTCACTGGAGGATTCATTTCTGAAGGTAGCAGAAAAGGCTCTGGAAGATTTAATGACTTTGTAAAGAGGTGTTCATTTCCATGGTGAGACTTGGCCTCAAGTGATCCTTCAGAGACTCTGTTCTCAGCCTGGGGATATTTCACCCGGTTGCTTTTGCAGATTCCAGGAGGTACCTCTGATGTTTGATCCTGTGTCAGCCTGCCCCAGTGACAAGCAGGTATTAATACATTTTCTCCCTGCAGCAGCCAGTGTGGAATGCCAAGGCTCTGCAGTTTGTTTTCCTGTCCCCCTGACACCCAGAGCTCCACATCAAGGCCCTTTGCAGATCTTGGCCTGTGACTCCTGTGAATACAATAAATACAGCACTGGCGGGCAGCCAGCCTTCAGAGACCAGGGAGACTGCTTCCTCATAAATAATATTAATATTTTGAAATACTACCACCTTCTGGCAGCTAGAGGAGAGGATATTCAGGCCATTTCTGGGTGACAAACATTACAGTGTCTTACCTCATGAGGAGATGTACTTTCTGGTGTTAACTTGGAGTTTGACATTCCGTTCTTGAATCAGAGAATATTCAGAGTTGGAAGGGACCCACACGGATCACTGAGTCCAACTCCTGGCCCTGCACAGGTCACCCCAAGTCACACCACGTGTCTGAGAGCGTTGTCCAAACGCTTCTTGAACTCAGACAGGTTTGGTGCTGTGCCCACTGCCCTGGGGAGCCTGTTCCAGTAACCAACCACCCTCTGGGTGAAGAATCTTCTCTTGATCTTCCACCTAAACCTCTCCTGAGGTCATTTTCTGCAGGAGTTTTGTTCTCAAAAGCCTATTGATTTGGTTTTTCAGTGTGTTCCCTCAGGGAAATTGTCATGTGCTTCTTCTCACTCATTTTCCAGCTTAGACATTGTTTTCAGCAGGTGCCCTCAGTCTTCACTGGTGTCATTGGGAAGAGCTGTTCTGTCCCTGCACCCCCTTTTCCATTGCCCCCTCCAGTACTGGCATAGAATTTTTGTAAATATAAGCTGAACAAAGCATTAACAGGATATAATCTTACTAATTTTACCCACCTTTGAGGCTAACAGTTTAGTTTTTGGTAGTTTGAATGCTGGGTGGATCCTCGGTGTGTGTTCGACAGCTCACTCAGTCTCTGGGGATTGCATTTCTTGGCAGTGCAGAAGGAAATGGATGATGTTCTCCATGTGCAAATCCATCCAGTGGATTCCCAAAAGGTGCTGCTCTTCCACAGGCCCCTGCAGGGGCTTTGGCACAGACAAAAGGCTCCTCTCCTCCACAAGTGCCTGGGGATCAGCTGAACTGTCATGGCAGAGCTGCCCCTCTCTGCTCTGGGACACAGTGGAAGGAATTCTTTCCCCTTGGTCATTTATTTCAACGTGAAATACAAAGGTATTGGATAATCAAGCCTCAGGAAAGGGGAGGATTTCTGAGTTTCAGGTTTCTGATGCTGTGGCCAGAGAGAAGTGCACTTACTGGACTCATAAAAATTCACAGCTGGCAGTTCTTGTTTCATGGGAAGAAATTGATACGTGTGACGTATTTGTTTGGACTTGAGGGTTTCTTCTGTGTGTTTGGGGTTTTTCCCCCTGAAAAATGTTTCTTATATAACAATACAAGAAGCTGAATTTATATATTGTTGGGTTTTATGTTTTCTACTCTGGTCAGCCTTATAGAAATGTATGTTCACTTTTTGATCAGGCATCTCTGTAAATAACAATTTCTAAATAACTTCTGATTTTTTTTTTCATGCTAAGCAAGAAGGCAGTTCAAAACTCTGTACTTCACACGTAGAAGGTGCAGGGCTCTGCACAAGAGGCTGCAGTGCTGGCTAAGTGTCACCCAAATTTGTAAGAAGGTGTTTGAATACAGGAGTAGGCATATAGAATGGCCACTGTTAAACTGGAAGGAGAATCCAGGTGTCCTGGATTGTCCTGGTGTGCCTATAGTGGCTCATTTTTATTGTATTACAATCCAGTAGCACAGAAATTTAACTTGAAACATTGTCATAACTTGTTTATTTCATGAATATAACCGTGTCTTCATCTGATTAAAAAAATGTAGATATTTCCAGGTTGCTGAGGTATAAAGAAGGTGAATATTTCCTCAGAAAGAGTTTGAATAATGGCATTTCAATGTTGTGATTATGCTGACTCCATGAAAGGTGCAGGTCCCTGTGTAGGTAATTAACAACTAAAGAAAAAGATGTACTCCAGGAAAGTAATTATCTTTATTCCTATCTGGCAGTGATTAATTTATAGCTGAACAGATGCTGCACAGTGTTTAACTGCAGTAAACTCTGTCTTGAGCTGATAGGCCCAGTGAAGGAGACAAACAGAAGACAAGTTTACTGAGAGAAGAATTTAATCCCATTTGAATTGAAGAGTCACACCTGAAGTGAGCTGAGCTGGCAGGAGAAGGCAGCCCAGCCTCAGGGATCCTCCACCAAACCTGTCTGTCATCCTGAGCACTGAGGCTTTGGCTTTTCTTCTCTGAGTTTTGAGTGGACCAAGAAAAGAATTACTGTTTTTAGCTCTCCATGCCTTAGAACTTTTTTCTCTCAACTTTATAAGTCCAGAAGGAGAGAGGAGTGGAATATAGCGTTTTCCTGCTTCACTAGTCCTTGTTTTTTAACTTTCCCAGGGGAGGATATAATGGAGTTGAAAACCCATCACTACTTTAGAGACCCCTTGATTGGATTTGTGTCCTCAGTGCTTCCTGACACAGAACTGGGGCTCAAATTCACAAGATGATTTCAATTTTAGCCAACGATTGCAAATTTCAGGAAGAATCATTATTGATGCCCACCGAGTGTAACCATTTGTGAGAACAGACCTGGAGAAGGGGCACCTGTAGACCTGTTGTTCTCAGCTGGTGATTTGTTAGGGAATGGAATGAATTCCATGTGAGAAAGGCAGAAGTCAGGGCAGGCTGTCATCCATTGCAGTCACCTGGCTGTATCAGTCTCCTGGGTTACTCGGTTGGGATTAATGAATTAATTCCGCAATTAATGGGATCATTACCAGCAATCAGAGGAAGTTCTCCTGAGCAGCAGCTGTTGTTTGCCTGTGGCTGTGTGCAGGTGTGAAGAGGCAGGTGCTGCTCCTGTTTCTGATGCAGAGCTGTCCTGCACTGCCACTCAGCACATGGGCACCGTGGGCAAGGCAGGACAGGGAGAAATTCTTCTCCAGGAAAATCAGCTGGGATGCCAGAGATCACCTAACTCATTCCAGGGGGTGACCCTGCAAGTGGGAAAAGCTGCTCAGGGTCACAGAGAGAAGGTGGGAATTTCAGATGGCCCCAAATGCGGCTTGATGACTTCAGCAGAACGTGCTTTAGGCTGAGCTCCCTGGTGGTCGCTCTCATTGCTGTGTTGCATCTGCCTGGAGTCACAGAGGAGCCAAGGCTGTGTTTTATCTGCTGGGAGCCAGAGCTCATTAGAAAGGGCACTGCACACGTGAGTGAGCAGGGGAGAGAAACAAAGGAGTGCAGCGGGAGATGGCTCCGTGTGCTGTGCTGGGATAAAGGCATGATGACATGCAGTAATTTGATGGGCAATGACTGCTGCTCCTGGGTGAGGGCTTTAAACAGAGCAAAGGGCCACAGTGTCACACACCATCTCTCTGCTGTGGAAATCAGCTGAAGGGCTGTGGCTCGGAGATGGGGCAGGTGCAGGAGGGAGGTTGTTGCCCCTGGGGAGTTCCAGAGGCAGAGAGAGAAAAGAGGAGGCAGGTCGTTCACTCTGCAGCTCATGAAGATGGGGGAATAGAACACTCTTTGGAACCACTGTGCATAAACTGAGTCTGATTTATTTGGGGTTTTTTAATGTCTAGCAGAGTTATGAATTTTAGTTCCAAAGCTTGTGTTTTTGAACTGTTTTTGAAGATCCCTCGCTAGGGGTGAGAGGTCAGAGATGCACTGGTTTTTAGTGAATTATGTTCTCCCATGGGTATCTAGGGCTTTGTCTGTTATTGAGATTTTGAGTGAGCTCATTTTGGTGGAGAGAGGTTGTTTAGTTGCTAAGAGAGCATTTAATGCACTGGATATAATACATTAAATGCAGAATAAATATCCAGCATCCCGAGAATTTAATGCTGTTACTGTGGGGCAATTGGTGTGATGGTTTCCTGCCAAACCCAGTGAGTTCAGCAAGACTGGAGGATGTGCTTGAGAGTTCATCAGAAATTTTTGGTGGAAAAGCTCCTTTTTAAAATAGCCTGAAATTGCTTAATGATTGTTGCATAGGTTACAGCCTAAGGGTCATTCTTTGTTTAGTCTGCTTTTAGATTAAAACTGGCCCATTTGCATTTTGTTGTTTTACACAGGCAAAACACCCAGGGGATGTGGGAGCAAGTGGCAGTTCAGTGTTGAGAGGAAAACTGAAATATAATTGTAAAAAATCCTCAACAAAGACATTCACCCATAACCCCCTCCTTCTTTTTTTAATAAAACCTTGTCTCTGCCCCTGGGACAAAGGCTAGGCTTATTCTTCTTTTGATAGATTGCTTTTTAGGGTTTGTCCATATGTGAGATTGCATTATTGAGCCAGCAGACCAGTTGCTAGCAGTTCTCCACTTTATCACTGCCGGCAATTATCAGCAGATAGCACAAAAAGTAACAGGCCAGAGGAGCTCATAAAAGGGCTAAGAACAATAGGAGAGGTGGCTGAAGAAAATTAGTAAGTGAAAGCAAAAAATTCCATTTGGTGGCAGATTGCTAGTGGTCGTGGTCCTTTTTATCCACTGTTCCTGTAACTCTTTTGTCAGTTGGTGCAGAGTGTGGCTTTGCCACTGCCCAGTGGAGAGCAGCAGGACACGAGGCACCAAGTGACACCACTGAGACACCCCTGTGTGCCTGTCCTAGCACACAGAGCTGGTTTTTGGGGTTCTCACTGTTCCCCACTGCCCTGAGCCGTGGGATGGGCAATCACTGCCTTGTTGGGGGCTCTGCCAGAGGTGTTGGACAGGCCCCACACCGTGTGTTTGATCTTTCCTGGTCACAGACTCACTGGGCTGGAAGAGACCTTTAAGATCACCCAGCCCAACCCAGCCCCAACACCTCAACTAAACCCTGGCCCCGAGTGCCACATCCAGCCTTTTGTTAAACACACCCAGGGCTGGGGACTCCACCACCTCCCTGGGCAGACCATTCCAGCACTTTATCACTTTCTGTAAAAATCTTCTCCTGACATCCCACCGAAATTTCCCTTGGCACAGCTCTAGGCTGTGTTCTCTCATTCTGTCAGTGCTGCCTGGAGAAAGAGCCCCACCTGAGCACCAAGTGTCACCTCCAGCCCCAGCCAGTGGAATGGTTCAAAGACAGAGAACACCACAGGCAATAATATGGAGACAACAAATTAAACTGCTTCAAGGACAGTCTTTGAGGCCAGTCATTCTAACCCCTCGGTCCGGATTTATTCTTTTACTCTCAAGTAATAGCTCAGCTAGGAATTGATAAGGAAAATCCTGGCTGGTTCCATCAGCTCCAGTGTGCTGTGGGTAACTCACGCTGACACCTGAGAGCTCCAAGAATTACAGTCACCCTTCTCACTGACAGAAAGTGTTTCTTCAAGCAAAGGTCCCTGTTTTGAAATACTTCTGTTTTTCTCATAAGGAAAATCTGGGCCTCTAACTGATTTTGGCTGAGACTCCACCTTTCAGGGACTTGTAGATCAGGTGATAAGGTCATACCAGATGAGGTGTAGAGAGTGATCAGGTTGTAGCAGGGTCCTGTGGGAAGAGGTGAGTGAAGGGAAGCATCCCCTGCACACAGGTGTGCCCACCTGCACCAGCCCACCCACAGGGTGTGGGACACTCTTCTGTAAAGTAAAGCACAGGTGCTATTGGAACTTGTTTTCTGGTACAGGGAGGTGGCACAGTCACTGCTGATACACTCCACAGGCAGTGATTTGATGTAGGGTTGGTGCCATTTTCCTTCTCAGACTGGAGGCACTACAGTGCAGGGACAGGCAGAAATATGCAAATGCATTAAAAATGTCTAAAAGCACCTGCTCTGTGGCTAAAAATATCAAATAAGGGCCAGTATGCAAATCTGAAGGTAAGCTATTGGTGTGGAAAGGTGCAGTGTCTGCCCAGTTTCAGGTTTAATGCTAATTTTCATTACTTTCCTCAAATCCACCATGAAAGCCTTTTGCATTGTGCTGAGAATATATTTCTTACACAATACTTATAGTAGTAATTCCTGCCAGCCAAGGATTTATAATCAGGCTTTGAAAAATGTATTCTTTAAAGTAAGAAGAATAAAAAAGATTTTCCATCTGCTCAATTCCTGGTGCGTGGTAGTGAAGCTGTGTAGTCTAATCCAAAGAGCTGATGAAATAAAAGAGAGATAACAATAGATTAACTTTGATTTGTTGGAATGTGTTACATGTTTATCTCCCAGAAACACACACTCTGGAGCTGAAGTTTCACAAGTTTAATTTCAGTTTGTGTTTCCAGGCCATCTAATGGTCAGCCTTTTCCTGTGCTCTTCTTAGAAAGCAAGGGCACTTGATAATGTTTTTTTCTTTTTTATCAAGAAATGAATGTCTGAAAACTGGCACACATCTTCAACAGAAGAGATAAACATGCTCCCCAAAGGGTAGTTATTTTTAATTCTCAGATGTGCAAGCTCAATCAGCAACAGCAATAGCAAAAAAAAAAAAAAAAAAAAAAAAAAAATCCCAATTTTGGAGTTCTTCATGATGAGATTTTGGGAGTTTATTTTTCATTTAGTCTTGAACAAGAGAGAAGACAGAAAAGTTTAAACCATTATTTTATGTAGCTATTTTTCTGTGGATTTGTAAGCACTTCTGTTTTCTTTCTTCTTCTCTGCTATGGAAAATAGGGAAGGAGAAGAAATTTTTTTTTTTTTTTTATCTAAAAACTCCTAAGTTTTCAAAATATATCCTCCTGATCTTTTATTGCTGTAAACAGTAAAATGTGTAAAAACTGTGTAAAGAGAGTGCAAAAATTACACTCTAGTTGTGAGGACAGAATGAGCTGTGGGCAGGATGGTGGCACTGGGAGCCAAGACATTCTCCCCTATGATGCTTAAGGGAGTAAGAGCAGGGAGCAGTGTGCTGGTTATATTTAAATATTTAAATATTCAAATCTTAACACTCATCAGATTTCTTGAAACTTGTGGCAGTGAGGATGCATCAAACTGTTTTTGCAGGGTCTGATTTCCTAATTTCCTGCTGACCACATCACCCAAAGAATGGTTGTGCTTGGCAGCTGGGGGCTGCCTGGTCCTGCTCCTTCCTGGGGGCAGCAAGTGGGAGCACAGAAACATTCCATTTCCAGCTGTTTCCCCACTGAGGACCAGAGGCACAGGTCCACACATCCCAGGGAAGGCTGGAGAAAAAGGTAAAATCCACCAGGTTTAGCCACATGCCCTCCTGGTATCAGTGCAAGTCTGGGTTTTACAGTAGCAGAATTAGGCCAGAATTAAATTATTTGGAAGTGATGCCTTGGGAATCTTGTCCAGAGATTGGACAGAGCTGGGGAATAAAGTAGGAATTTATTGAAAGGCCTTTAAGGATGCACATTGAGCAGGACAGGAGCCTGACCAGGGCTATATCAAGGCGGACTAAGAATGGTCACAAAATGGACAACCAGTCATGAGATCTTACATTTTTATAAGTTTTGGTATATTGGGGTTTGCATATCGGAGTTTAATTGTCCAATTACAGCTTCAGGTTATGAAGTCCCATCATTCTTGTTCCTCCCTCCAGCCCACCCTTGTTTGTGCTTTGGGGCTGAAAGTTGTCCTTGGTGTGCAGCAGGAACAGGATTTGTTTTGTGTCCCTGCTGTGTGCAGAGCTGAGTGACACTGACTGCGAGCTCAGAGCTGCACAGAATCTGAACACAGGAAAACTAAAACTCAAGGCATCAGAAGAAACACAAGTTTGTCTTACAAGACCACGGCAGAGAGCAGTTTCATGGGCAGTAGATACAGTCCTGACAGAAGCTGCTCTGATTTGCCAGGGGTGTGCAAGTTGGGTGGAAGGAACCCAATTCCTGCAAATACAGGGCAGCCTTTGGTTGCCACAAGAAGTGGCTGCTTTTACCCTTTTTCTTTGTTCCTGTCCACAAACCATGGCACAGCTGAGGTACAACACACCTGTGTCACTGTTAGGGACACGAAAGGCAGCAGAAAGGGCAGCAGGAAAAGCTCTGACTTCAGTTTTCTGACTCCATCTTAGATACACTTTGATCAGGAGGCAGAAGATCGGCTACACAGGTAGGACCTCGTTGGTGAACATCACCATCCATCATCTTTCTCCTCCCAGAGGAGAAATACATATCTAAGTTCTTAGACTTACCTAAGTTCTAAAAAGTTCTTATACTTATCTAAGTTCTAAAAACAGACATAGTTTTCTTGAAGCTGTGTGAGAATAAAAGGACAAACAGTGAAAAGGAGGCAAACTTGAGGTGACCCACCTGTGATTGTTGAAGGGTGCAGGTGGGTGCTGTGGCTCTCCAGGGACTGCTGAGGGGACACATTCTGTCCCTGAGGTCACAGGAGTGGTTTTACTTGGCCAACACTGCTGGGGAAACCTGGGAGGAAAAGCTCCTGAGGGGTCACTGCTCCAGGATCAGTGGATAATTATCAGTTGACAATTGCAGATAGGAAGGGTCATGTGGCGCCTAGAGGTAGAAACACAATTCCAGGGAACACTGGTTTATAAATGGGATCTTATCGGGCAAGCTGGATGCTGGGTTTTTGTTGGCATTCACCAAAGTTTGATAAATTTAACTCTGTTAGTACATTTAGATTTCTGTAAGGCATTTGACACAGTGCCAGGCAACATTCTGAGTAAAACCATGTGTGAGTATTAAATCCATATTGCCCACATCCACTGGATTAAGACTGCCTGAAAAATCACCAAAAAACTCCAAACTGGAAAGGAGGAAAACTCATCTAATGAAGCTGCTTAATTTGTGCACATTCCATGGGGATCTGCATTCAGCCCAATGCAAATCAGTACCTGTGTCTGGGAAAAAAATAAAATCATTATAATACCAAAAAATTATGGGAAAAATAGAAAAATTACTAAAATAAAAGAAAAAACCCTCAAAACCTAGGAGGATTTTTGAAGGCTACTCCTGTCAGCTCCTTGCCTTTATGCTGGGAGCCCCTGGTTCAGAAAGCAGGGCAGGAGTGTGGAATCAATCTCAGGAAAAGCAGATTTACAGCAGCCCTGTGCAGAGCTGTGCTTGAAGGCTCAGAAAAACATCAGACCACAGACTTGTAATAAATACAGCTCCTTCATATTTCAATGTAAATGCAATTGCTAAGGTCTAATTCCTCTTTGGTTGTAAGGTGAGCAGCATTTCATCTTGATATAATCTCTGGTGCAAGGGAAATTCTTGATACACATTTTTAAGATGTATTTTATATGTGCATTAGTTTGGTTTTTTAAGCACTGTCACCTTTAAGTGGGTTTTATTTGTGTGTGGTTTATAAACCAAACTCAGTTAGAGGCCCAGATTTTCCTTATGAGAAAAACAGAAATATTTCAAAACAGGGACCTTTGCTTGAAGAAACACTTTCTGTCAGTGAGAAGGGTGACTGTAATTCTTGGAGCTCTCAGGTGTCAGCGTGAGTTACCCACAGCACACTGGAGCTGATGGAACCAGCCAGGATTTTCCTTATCAATTCCTAGCTGAGCTATTACTTGAGAGTAAAAGAATAAATCCGGACCGAGGAGTTAGAATGACTGGCCTCAAAGACTGTCCTTGAAGCAGTTTAATTTGTTGTCTCCATATCATTGCCTGTGGTGTTCTCTGTCTCTGAACCATTCCACTGGCTGGGGCTGGAGGTGACACTTGGTTTTTCAGAGGCTATTTTTTCTTTTTGTATCACTGTATGCCTCAGGTTATGTGGATTCAGGGAGAAAATACTCCTTGAAAAACAAATCACAAGCAGTGTTTTGGTGAAAATGAAGGAACCCATGAGGAGTGACTCTGGATGGTGCATTTTGCATGGACCACGTGCATTAAGCTGCAGCTGCAGTTTGATGTGTCAGTAGCATTATGAAATATTCATCCTTTTGTGAGCTGAGCACAAGTACAAGCCCCTGCTCTCCCCTTCCCGTAGTGTTTTTTGCCAGTCGGGTGCTGTGTGTGATGTTAACCCCTTGTGATGGGCTGCTCCAGCATTCCTGGGTCCACTCTGCCAAAATCCCCACCAAGCCAAGGCTGGAAAGGAAACCCCAATTATTGTGTTCGTCATTTGGCTGAGTGGCACAAGGGGGAGCTCCAGGTTCAAATTGCTGCTGAATATTCATAGATTGCACTGAACAGCCCCGGCCAGGTTCTGCTTTAAATCGCCCCGTGTATTAGACTTCACTATGAAATTACGATTTCAAGAATGGGATAGTTTAATGGAATTGAAACTACTTGTTTAGTTGGTTTGTTTTTTTTTGTTTGGTTTTTTTTTTTTTTTTTTCAGTAGAATCCATGCAAACTGGCTTTTTCCTCTCTGCTGAGTTAATACAGTAATTCACACAGGGTTGCTGCTTTATAAACCAGCTCTAACAGTGATGTACAGAGTGACTCTCCCCACTGAATGCAGTGTGAGAACTTCAGAGATTCTGCAGGAGTGCTCACTCCAGGAGCTTTAGCAGAGAGCTGAACTTCAGCAGTGATATTGTGCCACTTAGCTGGTGATGGAAGTGCTGGTACTAATCACTCAGCAATAATGTGCTGTTGTTATTCGAAATTACATTCAAATGGAAGTGTGGCTCCTCACCTGTTGTGATTGGCACCTCAAATTAGCACAAGGAATTGACAGAAAATTACTGCACTGGCTTTCAAATGAGAACTGAGAAGTCTTGAGCGTCTTTGCTACCCAGAATCAGCCTTTAGTGCTGTCTGACTCTCAGTGTGAGGTGCTTCACTCCTCGAGGTGTGCTGGAGCAGCAGCAGGGTGTTTGCAGCCCTGTCTGGGTGGCAGCTGTAGGAAGGTCTCAGACATCCAGGGTCTGAGCTCCTGTCCTGCCCTTCCCAGGTGCCTTGGGCTCTTTGGGAGGGGGATTGGTGCTCTGTCACCAAAGCCAGAAGTGGCTTTTATTTGGATATTGCCAAGCTTAAAGGTTGTTGTGGTTTGTTGGGGTTTTTTTTAATCAGAAATTGCTGCTTGTTTGCCTTGTAAGGAAATGTGGTAATACATTCCTTTTATATAAAACCATGGCCAAGGCCAGGAGTTTGCTAGAGAATTACAGCTGTAGGTGTAATTTCACTCATCAGGTGCTTTGGGTCTCTCTTCAGTGGCTGTCTGTAACTCCTGGAAGACATCCCCGCCTTCTGAAGCCTGGGATCTGCCTCATGACATCTCTCTTGTTGGGGAAGAAATTCCTCCAGTGTCTTGTTTTTGGGAAAGCCAGTGAAAGCTACACCAGCAGAACAAGAGTTTAAAGGACAATATGTATTTTTTGGGAGGAAAGGTGGGGGCAAGATGTGAATTGAAGGCTTGAGGCTAAAAGCTGGCATCCTGGTCCAGAAAAATCCCTTTTGTTAGCTTTAGTGCATGTTAAAAGACAGGCAGTTGCCAGAGGCAGGAATTCAGGGCAAAATGTGCTGGTGAGCTGATCTTCTCTGGCAATTCCAGTGTGCCTCCTGCAGTTGGGAGAAATTACAAATGAGGGAGATTAGAGCTGCTGGAGACCAAGCAAGTAAAGCTGCAGGAATAATTTAAGCCACAGTTCTCCCTTTCCCATCTCCCTGAAAAGCACAGTGAGGAAAGGTTTGTTTAATTCTGTATTGGGTTTGACTATTCCATTGCATTTCCAGTTACCTCTGTACTTGGGGGCTAACTGAAGAGATCTCTAGAAGGAGAAGTGAATTTACCTTCTCTTTGTAAAAATAAAATCTGAGGGCACTTTATGGCACACTGGGCTCTAATTATCACTAAATAATGAGGTTGCCAATAAAAGGCTTTTCATTTCCACCCCCACAGCATACAGCTGTGTGATTAATCACTGCCTCTCACTGGAGGCACAGCACTGGAGCTCCTGAGGTCCTGCTTGTGAGCCCAGTTCCCTCTGGGTGTCCCCAGAGCCCTTGCAGGGCACCTGGGCTGTGCCATGGTCCCAGCTGGGACCCTGAGCTTCCCTGCCCTGGGAATCCAGGTTGGAGCTGTGTTTCTGTGTCAGGGTTGTGCTGGCAGCCTCTGATTGCTGCTCTGACAGGTTTGGAGGAAACACAGAGCAGGTTCTCAGTGAGGCTGAAACAGGTTTTGTGGTTAAAATACTTCCTCTGCATTTAAAAAACCCAAAAAGGAGCCTGCATGGAGCAGGTACAGAGAGATGGTGTGGTCTGCAGGAGCTGCTGAGTCAGAGAGACCCTGCCTGGGATGTTCAGCCTTTTGCTGTGTCCTGTAGCCACCAAAACTCTGACACTGTCCCTGCTGTGCCATCCGTGTGTGCAACAGGGGCTGCCCTTTTCCTGCAGGGACAGCTACTGCTGCTAAGAGCTGCTTTTTTAAATTTCCGTCTCTTACAAAGGGTTTTCTCAGCAGTGACATGCAGTTGCCCAACAGCCCCATAAACCTGAGAGTCCCTGAGACACAGCAGAGTGCTGACTGTGCCCTGGGCTGGAGGGGTCTCTGGCTGTGGCAGCATCAGCTGTGACACTGCAGGCTTGTCACAGGCTCCAGCCACGCTGCCCTGCCTGAGATGACAATCAGATTGGAATGGCACAGGAGTTAAGCAGCTTTTTGTGGGATAGGTGAAGTCAGCAGGACTTACTTGTTGGCTTTCAGCTGTTTTCTTATGCTACTTACTTAATTTTTAGTCTTTTTTTTCTCCTTTTACTGATTCACAGAGATTTTAGAAGTTTAAGAGGGGAATATTAGGATTATCATTCCCTTCTAAGGCCTCCATGTGGTAAGTAAAGTAAAAATCCAGGGTGGAAAACGTGCAGGAATCTGCTCTGCCCTCTCAGCAAGGCAGTCCTGCCATGGCTCTCCCCTGGCCTCTTGTGCCAGGCTGAGCTGTGTGCTGGATTGGGATACCTGGCAGGGCTTTGGCCAGAGCTTCCAGCATTCAGCAGAGCTCCTGGGGTGTCCCAGGCTGTGTTGTGTCCAGGTGAGAGTGATGCCTCCCAGCAGCACAGCCCAGAGCCCTCGGTGCCTCATTGACCTGCAGGGTGAGCTGAGAGCATCACACATCATCCTCCTCCAGCCCTGGGGCTGGCCTCTCCTCCAGGAGATGTGCCTGCTGATGGTGCTGGTGGGTTTGGTGTGTGTCTAACTGCAGACAGTGCCCAGCTCCCATCCCTGAGCATGCCCATGGATCTGTGCACAGACAGCACCCACACTGAGGGCTGCAGCCCACCTGTGCCAGAGCAGACAGGTGTGTGCAGGGGAAGGTGGCACTGGGAGACATTCCCTGCCACTGAGAATGTGGTGACACAGGGGCAAAGGAGTGCAGGTCACAGCCCTGCTCAGAGCTGCTGCCCCCTCATGGTGTGCCCACCTTGGTGTGCTCTCACAAGTGGCTCCTGGTTCTGCTTCTACAACTTCCAGGCTCCTCCCTGGCAGAGCAGTGGCATTGAGCCACAGACTTTGATTGCCTGGCAAATTTGGCCTGTGCTGGGCTAATCAGCCAGTAATTTGTAGTAGTTTTACCTTACCATTTTATGTGGATCGTTTATTGCTCTATTCGAGATGAGAACCAGTAAAACACTGATAAAATGAGTTATTTCTCAAGCAGTTTGCTTGGGGGAGTGCTGTCTGTAGAGTTTCATATTCTTTTCCAAAATGAATGAGAGACCATGAGATTGCTGAGCATTACTGTCTACATGGAAGCCAGTCATTTTTGGTAGTATTTGGTCTCAGGTCAGGGCAAAATCCAAACAGAAACTTGTAAGTGTATGTCAAACTAGACAGACACTTTGGACCATCCTGTACACCTCAGGGGTCAATAAGCTCTTAGTTTAGACACTAAGAGAGAAAATCAGGTGAAATAATTTACCTTTTGTCAGATTGATCCTTATTATTTTTGGTTATTTTTTGCCATGCTAAAAAGAGGAGATTGGTCCAAAATGCAAGCAATAAACTACTTCCTCAGCTCCTGCACCTCTTTTGATTAATTTTAATCTAATTTAAAACCCATTTTATAAACCTTTTAAAAACCTTTATTAATTGTTCTTTAAATGCAATCTCAGAGTAGAGGATTGACAAGCTTAACAAACGTCTGCAGAAACTACTTTGCCATTCCTGACAGGAAACACTTGGTTTAAAGTCATTAAAACAAGACAACTTGGTTCTTAGCTTGTTAACCCAGCTGCTTTGTTGAAGGATTTTCTGTGCACTGGTAGGGACATGACAGTCAATGCTTCCTCCTCCTCTTGCTCCTCTTGCCTTTGTCCAGCATAACTTCCAAAGCCTGTGGGTTTGTGCAGGTAGTAATTTCTTTCTCTGTAACTCTCTGTAGAGCAGATTCAGACAGAATTGTCCATCAGCAGTGCCCCTGTGCTGTGCTCACCAGCATAGCCCAAACAGGAATTAATGATCCAACAGCATCAGCGGTGTGGATTTGCAGAGTTTTTCCCCTGCTGAAAACCAGCTGCAGTATTTTGTGTGCTGTTCACAGTGACTAATGCCTGTCCCATTGGCCTTCAGTAGTACCAGCCCAAGCCACCCTCTGTAAAGTTCTTCAGGATACCTCAGACATGGATGGAGCTGCAGACAACTGAAGTCTGTTCAGATCCTGTTGTAAATGTTGAAATGTCACATGCTTTCTTTTTTTTAGCATTATGACATCATTTATTCTTCTATTATTTGTTTTCTCCTTGGTCCTTGCTGTTAATCATGGCAGTATTTTTAGCACAGAGATAACAAGTGGTGCTTTGTAGCCCATAGTTGTGCCACAACAAGCTGCCTGCTATTCTCTCATTCCTTTTGTATTGTGTTCCAAAGGACTTTGGTTCTCTGTGTTCTCTAATACTGTACACATCTTAAAAAAAGAAAAAGGAAAAAAGAGACTTCCTCTCTATTTTTCCCCCTTTTTTTCCCCTGATATTTTGGCAGCAAAGCAAAGCCAGTTCTCTGGTGGATTTTGGTGTCCCTGGTGTCTGCAGGGCTTTCCTCCTGGCTGAGCACGGGCAGGTTTGCAGCTGCCATGCTGAGGGTGTCAGCTCCACTGTGTGTGGTGAAGAAGGCCTTGCAGAGCACAAGGTGAGGGCAGCTGCTGAGCCTGAGCCAGGAGCTCTGTGTGCCCAGGCAGTGGCCCCACTGGAGCTGCCAGCTCCTCTTCTCACCAGGGCTGCTCACACCCTCACCTTTGTGCTGTTCCTGATGTCCACAGAGGAGAGGAGAGCTGCTGATGGCTCCTGGCCTCTGTGCCTTGCCCTGGGGAGGGCGAGAGCCTTTGGTTCCTTGCCCATTAGAATCCCCCAAGAATGAAATTCCCTCTGTTAGGGCCAGATGATCAGTGGGAACGGGATGGAGCAGGGTCCTTTTGGGATCTCTGCTCAGGGCACTGTAATTCATCCCCGGAATACCAACTGAGGAGAGCAGAATGTTATTAATAAAGAGATTGTCTGTGATTTTACTTACATGCACATAGAGGAGGAGGGCTGTAGGGCCATCCCTGCAGCATCAGCCCTTGCTGGAAGGGCTTGCTCTGTTGTGTGCAGCACAGCATCCTCTCAGGCTCGGGTTCTCCTCTGTTACATCATTCATTCTGTTCGTGTTTCTGTTTTCAGCTGTCTGCACCTTTCAGCTACAAAGTGAAAAATGCATGTCAGTGAGTGTGCCCCGTTGTAAGTGTGATGGGCAGAGTGGCTGAGTTTGCCTGTCCTTGCTGAGGTCCTGGTCTGCCCTCTGCTTCCTGGGGCATTTCATTCTGAGCATTGGGGCTGCATCCAACACAGAGGGCTGCAGCTCTTGCAGGGGCTTGAGGGAAGGGAATCTCTGCAACAAAAATGCAAACTTCAGAGGAAATAAGCCACTACCTTGTGACTACGTCACAAGTGGTTTCTCTTCCCATTTGCTATGATCTATCTTAAAAATAAGTGTCAGAAATAAGGTTGTGCATCCCATGACTGAACTGGCAGCTTGGGTGTTCAAGAAGAGGACATTTGTAGCATTGGGAAAGGGATTCCCTGCCCTTAGTTTTCTTCTTAGCTCTTCTTCTGCACAATTTTTTGTGGTGTGCATGCATTTGTGGGCATTAAATGTGTTTGCCCTGACAGTGTGGGTTTGCTGTCACTAATCCTGCAGTGAACCTGGGTGAGTTTGTGTTGCTGTTTGTCTCTGTGGCAGCAAAGTATGAACTCATGAACTGGGGATTGTGGCCTGTCTGCAGAATCAAGAGGGAGAGATGCTAAACTGCAGAAGGGAGCAGTTTTAACCAGACATAAATCTCCAGCACTATTAGCAGAAAAATTGAACAGTATAGGTCAAGTAAATTGATTTTTGTATAAATATTCTCGGTCCCAGATTTGTGATGACAGGAAAATCTTTCTACATTTGACCTCTCTTCTAGTGCAGTTATCTTGTGAGAAGTACCAAACACTGGAGCAAGGAAAACAATGCTTTGTGTTTAATGACAAAAACATGAATAGAGGCTGCTCACTTTCCCACGTCTCTCTCGAGCTCTTCAGCCTTGACCTGGGTAAACATTTGTCTTGAACAAGTGCAGAGACATTCTGGTCTCCATAACTGGGCCATACTTGCCCTTTAACACTACTGACATTTCCTCCAGTGTTTTCAGGAGCGAGAAATACAGTGATTTTTTTTTTTTTTTTTTTTTTTTTCTGCATACTGATGTACTGCATCAAATATTTAGTCAGGTAAACACTAGAACAAATTGAAAGTTCTGCTTTTAGCTGTGCTTCTAAACCCTGAGGCTGGCCCTGGAAAGGTGTGTGCTGAGCACATCTGAGGCTTTGGTGTGCCTGTGGGAATCCTGGCAGTAAGGATGCCTCCAGCCCAGTGCCTGTAGCCACCATCATCTCTGGTGCAGGACTTGCTGAGTGCAGTTGGGCTCTGGTTTTACTCTTAGGGGGACAATTAGTGTTAATTGTCCTGAGCCATGTCAGGCAGTAGCCAAAGGAAGAAGTTTGATGAAATGTGTAGGTCTGCTGGTGAGATGGACAGGTAGCTTCTGCTACAACCTGTAAAATAGAGGTTCCTCTATCAAGAATAAAACTTGGATGCTTTTGAATGATGATTTCTGCTGCCTGTCTTGCTGGTGGAAAAGATGAAGCAAAAGGGAAGAAGTTTAAGAACTCTTGAGTCAGGAGACTTGGGAGTCTTAGTGTCTGATCTCTTTCTATAGAGCACTAAGATCTCCTGTTTACTTTTTACTTATACAAAATTTAGCACCACCATCTTTGTGATGAAGTTTTTAACCTGGAAATAGGAATGAATTGGAACTATGTACCTTGCACTAGTGCAGTCCAGAAAGGTAAATAACATTTCCACTTGGGCCTCAAGGGCCAAAGACCTGCTTTAAGGTATTAAGATGTGGGCAGAAGTGGAGACAGTGGAGCAGATAAGAATTGCACAAATGTATTGGAAAAACTGTATAAGGGAATGAAATGAAATGGAATGTCTGTGCATTAGTGCAGGTTTAGAATCCATAATGGTCAGAGACATCCCCCAGGAGCCAGAGCAGCCAGGGGAGCTGACAGTGCTCCACAGAGTGCACATCTCAGCTGCCTTGTGCCTGAACCTGGGAGAGAGGGTTGGCCTGGACTCTCCAAACCCCTCCTTGGCCCAGGGTGGGAGGGGATGGTGTGTCTGTGTGCTCCAGGGCTCACCCAGGGCTGTGGGCAGGAGCTGCAGCTGGAGCCAAGGGGGATCAGCAGGGATGAGTTCCTACAGAGCTGCACCTCATGTCCTCACTGAACCACCCTGACATGGTTCTTTAACCTCTCCATGGATCTACATTTAACTAGATACAACTGCCTTCTGAGGAAAGCTGGAATTTTGACCTCAGTATTAATCTGTTTCTGTTTTGTTCTGATTCTAATGAGCCACAGGCAGGGTCTTCTCCCTGTGACATATGTCAGATAGTGTGCAAATTCGGACATCTTCCATTTTACTTCATAAAAATTCCTATGCTGGGATCACAGAATATCCTTTTGTATAACCATGGTCGTCTGTCAACACTAATTGTTAAGTACCTGCAATGAGGGTTTTCAGAAAGGCAATTGGATTCTTGCTGCCTTGGCCTGTCTAAAATCCTGTCAACCAAATAATGTGAGCTCTTGCTCCATGCTCATTCTGTCTCCACTGCTGAGTTTATTTTTTGCTTTCTGCCTTTTTTTTTTTTTTTTTGTAAGAGTTCAAGTCCTCTCCTGAGCCTGTATTTTCTGCTGAGTCAGTGCTGCTTTCCACCATGTGTTCCATCTGGCAGGTTCAGAAGTTGGCCATCACCTGTTCCCATTTGCTTTGCCCAGCAGAGCAGAGTGCAAGCTGCCAGCCTCCAAGAGGGGCAGCATCACTTTCTCCCTCAGGGTTTATCCTGGCTCTGTTCTGGTTGTGCTCCAGGAAGGTTCTCTCCTGGCCTGCAAGTTGCTGAGGAAAAGGTGTTTCAGATTAGCTTTACTTTTCCCTTAGGAATGGCCACAGATGTTATTTTGATAAGTATATATTTTTTGTTTATTGTTCTATTTTCTCTTCTGTTTCTCATTATAATGGGGAATGCTCTTTATGCCTCCAGCTCCCAGTTAGGTTATCAGCTTTTGGGTTTGTATCATTTTCATTGCTCATTATATTCCGTGTGATGGGTGTAGAGGTACCATTGGTGTGTCCTGAGGAGTTTATTTCACTTGCAGCTAAAGAGCTTTCCTATCTGATGGTATTCCAGGCAAGTGCTTTCTTTCCCCTGACATAACAGAGATTGTCCAATTAACTTCTACAAATTTCTTCTGGTGCTTTCAGTGTGCCTTAAGGTAACTTTTCATACACTTAGGAAAAGAATGAAGGCTGTTTCACCAACAATCTGTAATAACTTTTTTTGCAACACTCTTCAAGCGTTTACAACATTCTCTGAAGCTCCTGTCAGTACGTTTTCAGCCTGATTGTGGACAAAGTGATGAACACATCTTTTTTGAGGCTGACACCTCTTATATGTGCATTCTCTGGCTTTTCACTGGTTTTCAGAGTGTTCATGGGCTGGCATCCTCCAGTCACTTGAAGCCATCTGATAACTTGGTTTTGTAGCCGCAGTCTTAAAGCTGTCTTTATAATCCAGACTACAGGAGGTCTTTTTCAGCCCTGTAAAAGTGGAAAGAGACCATTATAAATGCTGTTTGGCTTTGTGATTTTCCTTTCCTAATTATCCCATTAGCACACTGCATTTGTCTCATCGTTTTCCATAATTGCTAATAAATAAGATTATTTGTGAAACTTCCACTGGAGCCCATTAAAATAGTTCTGGCAGAGACAGAATTTTCATCGTGTCAGTTCTGCTTCACAAAATCTTCAGGGCAGCTAAACTCACTGTGTGCCAGACTTGAGCTTTCTTGTACTCTGTTGGCATTATTTAATCACTTCAAAATGAACTCTTTGCATAGGTATTTTTTCAAAAGAGAAATCTTTCTCTCAGAGAATGTTGCAGTAGTTGTGCTCAGCTGATTGTGTAGAATACATGAAATTGTTTTCCTTTGTGCATCCAGATTTTACCCTGGTGACTCCCCCTCCTTCAGCAGAATTGTACCCTGGCATAAATGCCATGGTTCTTTCCTCAAAAACTAGCCATGGCTGCTGATTGTGTGCCAGTAAACTTACCAAGATATATATATCTATGAATATCTATATATCTATATATCCATTTTGTTGTTGTTGTTTCAATGGAGTGTTCCTTTTGGCAGTTTAGCTCCTTAGAGAACAGCACTGGTCATGGGTTGATCACCCTCTTTGGAGATCTCTCGGCCATGTGATGATGCTCAGGGAGTGTAACCAGATTTAGGCTGGCACAGCAGTGAGCAGATGTGTGATTTGAGACCTTTGGTGAGCAGTGCCATCGTGGGAGTTGCTCAGAGATGAAGCCCAGCCTGTGTGATGGTCACTCTGAATGCCAAGGCTCAGCAGAGGTGAGGAGACTCTCCCCTCTCTTGTTCATGGTGTGGAGCAGCTCAGGGAAAGCTGAATCTGAGGGGAGTCCTGCTCTGGCTTTTCCTCATGGAGAATCGTGTATAAACTCAGAAACATCTCAGGGAAACAGCATTTTCCTTCCTTCCTTGAAGTTCCTCATGAGTGACAAGCAACTGTGATAACCAGGCAAGGGATATGCCAAGCCATGTGTTCTGCTTGTTCTTGCCACTTGTGGAGAAGTGGGCAGAGGGGTCAACCAGATCAAAGCTGATCATCCTGATGAATTATGTCACATTCTGCAACTCAACAGTTTTTGTCACTGCTTTTACTAGTTGCTGCACGTTTCTGTGTTCCCTGACTTGGGGAAGGAACAAGGATTGCAGAAGCCTGTAGGTCAGAGAGTTGCACGCTCCAGGGGCTGCATCTGAAAACTGCAAGGGAAACGTCCAAAAATCATTAATTTGGGGACACCCCAGGCTGCTGTGGATCAGCAGTGGATTCACATAATTGAATTTCAGGCAAACCATTCCAGCCCAAGGGTCGAATTATGAATAAATATAAGACAAAACACACCATCTGGTGTACCACGCCTGATGTAACTGAATTAGTTTTTCAGTGGATCTCAAGGCCACTTAAGTAGCTTATCCATATTTCTCATTGCTTCTTACTAAATGGCACATTCAGAGCTCTTCCCTCCCTTCTCCCCATCACCCCTGAACCTCTGAGTCACTCAGGGGTGGGTGGTGGCTGCTCTGGCACCGTGCTGAGGGTTTTGCTGGAGTGAACAGGCTGCTGCACCCTGGCAAACACACGGGGCTAGAAAGGCATCATTCCAGTTCCCTGCAGTCCTGGCTGCACAGTGCCCTCTGCTCCTGGGAGGGTTTGCAGGCACATGGATCTCTGGCGTGATTTGCTGCTTAGTGAGTTATGCCCCAAGATGAAAGGAGGAGAGCTGGATGTGAAATGATGGCTGTGAAGTCGCGCTTTGTCTCAACACTTGATGATTTTGCTAGAAAATGAGTGGCTTACTCTAGAGCTCTCTGGCTTGAGCAGGCTGAGGAAGCAGATACTTTCTTTTAGTGGTCCAGTCTGCAGATTTCCCATGTGTTCTTCTCTTAGCTGAACAGTTTTTTACATTTGTGCAGAAAATAGGACAGTCACATTTTTATAACACCAAAGAGATAAATGGTGGGATGTGATTTTTCAAGCCTCAGTCAGGAAAAGTTTGTACTTCCCAGTATGTCTCAGAAAGGTGTTGCTGTTTTAGCCCTCGCTGATCGCAGTGGAATTCTTCAACCAGTACCAACAAAAGGGATGAAAAAAACCGCATGGCAGATGACAAAATATTTCTGCTTAGACATTGCTGTCTTGATATATAGTGTGTAATTTATTTTTAAAAAAAATCTGATCACAAAATTCAAAACAGCTCAGCAAATGTGTATTCAGTTTTGTAGGCAGTGAATTTTATTCTTCTTTGCATACATGGCAGCTCTTAAAGTTGTATGACAAACGATTTCATCAAAAGTACTTTTTGTCCCCTAGAGATGTTCCTGCATTTCCTGGATTCCTGTGAACTGAGTATCAGGCTCAGATTCTCAACTTTGCCATGCAATGTTGCATGTCCCATTTATTCCACGATTAAATAAACAGTTTGATGCCTCTTGTGCAGTGGTGTCGGGTCAAAAACTCAAGCAGAGAACAGAAAACTAAAATGAAGAGAACTGTACTGAGTTCCAGGTCTCCTGAATTCCCAGCTCAGATGATCCTCAGATGCTCAGTGCGTGTTCCCAAGCCGGGGTCTTGCTCCATAATCCCTGGATAACACTTGGGAAAACTACCCACAGCATCCTGGCAGGGGAGGGGATTGCTGTGAAAACAGCAAAACCAGCACCCTGTCCTTGGCCTCTTGTGGCTCAATGTCACTGCTGGTTAGACCTGTCCCCAATGCAGCTCCTGCAGTCATTCGCCTGGAATTTGAGGTTCTTTCTATTTTATATGCTTTTTTGTTTTTAAAGGCATATCTGACTTTGAGAAAAGCCTGTACCTTGCTTCTTTTTAATGTTAGGAATTGAAAAGGCACATTTCAGAACATCATCTGGCTTTTAAAAATAGCTGTTTTTATTCAGATGTCTTAATTTATCTTTATTTATTTAAGAAATAAAAACATACACCTTCAGCTGAAATGCAGTCCCATATGTAAACAGCATTTCACTTTTTACTTCTTTTTTTAACTTGAGATGAGCCTTACCTAGGATCTAAAATAATTGATACTGTTCTTCTGAACAGCATCAGTTCTTCTGAACTGAAAATCCGTGTTTGGGAGGCTGATGTTTTTATAATTTGCTTTTGTTTTGTTTTGTTTTGTTTTGTTTTTTTAAAGTATCGTAGCTTAGGCTGATCAATCAATAGAATAACAGTGGCCTGAGGCTTGAGGTCTGGATGAAAATTCTGTCTGCACAAGCTGTTCACTGGGCTCCAGTGTAACAGTTGCTTTCAGGATTGCTCCAGTGACAATATTTTAATACAACTTTGCTGGCCATTCCTGCTGACATTTCTGGGTTTAGTTGGAATAAAGTACTAAAGCTGTAACCCGAGTTAACAATTCTGTACTACAATATTTCAGTTAAATTGCTGGTTATTAAATAAAGCAAGCCAATTTCTGATCTTACTTAATGTACATTTCCAGTAATTCAGGATCTGATGTCAACAAGAAAAAATGGCTTAGATAGTGCAAAGAAGTAAAGTAATCAGATTATCTTTCAGGAAATGTATAGTGTTTATTTCAAAGTATTTTAACATGGTGCAGAGACATTAGAAGGATCTGCAGTTTGCAGAGTGGTGTTTGGGGCAGATGGGCAAAATGTCTCTTTGTACTGCAGCCTTTGGTTCTTGGCTGGGGAATTGCTCCCCTCTTGCTGGGTGTGCAATTCTCCTGCACTTCCCTGCCCTGGCTCCTTCTCCTCAAGAGCTGTAGCCCCTCTTCTCTGAAATGACCATCTCCAAACTTCTCTGAGGCTCCCCAGGCTCGGCTTGTTCCAGCAGTGATCTCCCAGTGAGAACACACAGGACATGCACAGCTTGTAATCATACTTTTTTTAAAAAAATGATTACACACTATTCATCATCAAGACAGCAGTATCTAAGGAGAAATATTTCGTCATCTGCCATATATTTTTTCATTCTTTTTGTTGGTATACTGGTTGAGCAATTCCACTATGATCAACAAGGACTAAAACAGGTTCTAATGGGAAAACCAAGAGCTGGCTTAGTGCCTTGCAAGTCTTTTCCACCAGCTTTTTATGCCATTCGTGGGGTGGATCCCATCTCTTTGGCCACTCCAGTTGGTTTTCTGGCCTTTTCCAGCTGGGCAGCTCATGTTCCAGACCAGAGCTGGGACAAGCTTGAGGTGCTGCTGGTGGCACCGAGGAGGGAAAGGAGCTGCAGCAGGATTCACCCAGGTCATGCCTGAGGTCTCTGAAACATGGAATTTAGTTAAGTTCTGTGATGAATCCAATTGTGAACCATCTGGACAACAGCAATACCTGTGCATGTCTCCAGAGCTCTCAAGAGGGAGTCCTTAAACATGGGTGGAACTTGGAGGGTGCAGGAGCCCCCTTTGCCTCCATGTGAAGTGATTCATTCCAAATTGCCCTGTTTTCCTGGTACTGATGGATGTGGAAGGGTGTCATTAGCAGCAGCAGTAAGTATGAGCTGGCTGAGGCTGACTTTCCTCATTCTGGGTCCCTTTGAGGGCTCTGGCATTAATGCTGCTGCTGTCTGTGACCTGGCCTTGTTCCTGCAAACTCCACAGTGCTGTAGGTTTGGAATAGCACTCAGGGGCTGTTAGTGCAGGCTGGTGATTCATGGGGAAAAAACCAATGTCATTTGCCAAAAAACACCCCAGCCAACCCAGAGCTAGCTTCATCCTGGATTATAGGGCCATAAGCCTCCAGAGGAATTCCAACAGCTCTAACCGTGGGTTGAATGGAAAGCAGCCGAGAGCAGTGAACAGGAAAACCCTTGCATTTTGCTGTTCTTGATGAGTTTCTCATCAGACAAAGCAGCCCACACAGAGAATCCCCCAACAGACTGGTGGGGGCCAGGAGCTGACCCATTCAATTAAATTTCTCCTGTTTTAAAACTAGATGATCTCAGAAAGCTGTGTCACATGTCCCTGCACTTCTGCAGTGGGTCACCATGTGTTTGTTTTCACATTATGAATTATGCTGAGCCTTCAGCAAATAATATGATTTGTGAATAAAGGTAAAGGCAGGTAGGATAAAGCAGTGTTGCAATATTGTCCAAAAGCATTGATGTGGGTTTTTACAATCCACACCACTCTTGGCTTCAGAGTAATAGTTTAGCTGCGTTCTTCCTGGGGCCATCACTCCAGCTGGGTCTGCTTCTAAGATCTGAGCCCTGCCATCATTTTGGGTGTGCCATTGCACTCTGAAAGTTTATACTTCAGATTAGTTGATACATGTATGAGTTACTAAGAAAAATATATCAAGAAAAAATAGAACACTGTCTTTAAAAAGCTCAGTGAACAACAACAAAAAAAAGCCATCTCAGTGACAAAGGTTTTCCTATACATTTGTCTTCTAAATACTATCTGGGTATTAAGGCAAAACATGATTTTTCTCAATTCTCTGTTATAAACGGGTTTTTTTTTCTTTTCCTGAGAAGTGACATCTCTGAGTTAACTGAAAAAGCAGGCCATCCTCCCCTTTAGCAGCAGTGTCCTACAGTGTGTTCTGCCAGTAGTTTGCATAAATTTGATGTTCATCCTACCTGAAACGAAGATAGCACAAATATATTTGGAGAGATAGGTTTTGCCTTTCTACAATAGAATTTGGGCCTTATTTTATACTGAGAAGTGCTGTCCTCAGCTTCAGCACGAATTGGTTTCCAGTAAAGGATTCACTGATGAGAGATCACGTGGCATATCCAAGAGTGTAGGGATGATCAGAGTGAAAGATGGAGCAGGATGTTCCTCTCGACATTGCAGTCTAAAGCAGCAGAGCCAGTGCCTCCCTCACTTAGAAAGATGCCAGTTTTGAGTCTTTAATGGGCTCCTCCCTGGTGTGTGTGTGAATCTGGGGGAGGTTGGTCTGTGAACACTTGTCCAGTTCAGAGGTGGTCAGGCAGAACATCCCTGATCGATCCCTGTTGTCATAAATGAGTGCTGAGCTCAGGGGTTCACACAACCCTAAAAACCATAACTCCCCCAAAAGGGCTGCTCTGTAGCTCTGTGGAACTTCAGTTGTGCACAGAGAAATGCTGGAGCACATCTGAAGGAGTCTGGATACTCCATGTAGCACTGTGTCCACCAAACACTGATACTGAGGAATTCTTCTCCTCAGCTGTGATACAGACGTGGAGAGAAGCAGGGACCAGATGTGCACCACCCCAGAATTTTCCCCATGAGGGTACCTTGGCCAGGCAGGATTTGAGAACACCTTTGGGGGTATTCCCAGAAGAGACTGGCAGGAGCTGCTCAGTCACCAGTCAGGGAGAGAAGGGCTGAGAGAAGTCTGCTGGTGCTCAGAAAGAGCAGGGCTTGGGCAGAGGGAATTGCTGTGTGAGTCCTGACACAGGTGAGGCTCCCTGAGGAGCTGTGGTAGAGCAGCAGCTGCTGCTTTATGGTGTCCCCAAGGAGTTTGTCCCCAGTGTCCCCAGCTGCTCTGGCAAGAGGACTCCAATTCACACTTTGATTATGAATCTTTTTCAAATCAAGCCCCTCTTTCATTGGAATTTGCTTCAATCTCATGAAACATAATTTCTGTCTTAAATTCCCCAAATTTCTGCAACAATGAAGGAGTGAATTTTTGCACTGCTGCATGGGAGAACTTGAGAATCCTAGTTACAAAGGTTCAAATATTAAATTATGAATGAAACAAACCTCTCTGTGGTTTATGAAATTGCTGTTGGTTCATGACTTGAATAGTTTAAAGTGGTAAATGATACTGCAAGAAACTGTGACTTTTATTCTGGCTGGTGTGTTTTAAAACATGAATATTTATAATAAATTTTACAATTTTTTTAAACTCTTCTAAGTCCTCTGAAATAGGATTTTGGGTTCTGATGGATATGGTTCCAGTCACTGATGTGTTATTTTTTCTGTTTCTCAGTTATACCAGCAGAGTTGTTTCCAATGGACTGAAGGCACAAATTAATAATCCAGAACTGAAAGTCAGAGGATTGGACCCACTCATCAACAATTTAATTGATAAACTTCGGCACTTTAATCAAGTAAGTAATTTTCCAAGATAAAACCATTTTATCATGGACCTGAACGTAAAATCTCTAGATGGTACTGCTCATCACAGTCCATCTTCCAGGACTACAGGGCTGAAGTAGCCGTGGTGTGGCTGTGTGCTAAAAGCAGCTGAAGACTCCATTGTCCCAGCAGGTTGTGAATTCCAGCGAGGCAGAATTCCCTGGGAGTTGCTCCCTGGCTTCTGCTGAGCTGCTCTGGAGCCCAGAGCCTCAGGAGCACAGGAATTGCTGCTGCCCACAGCTCACATGGAGCCTGGGACTGCAGGAGCCTGGGGCTGCAGGATACTCCTGGGCTGGAGAAGTGTCCTTTGTTTGTGCAAAGGACACTTGTGTTTGTCCTGTGCTGTGTTTGTCCTGTTTGTCCTATTGTCCTGTGTTTATCCTGTGTTTGCTGCTCCTCAGTGGTGCAGATGCCAACAGCTCAAACCCAGAAGGAGCCTGTGAAGGTGTGCCAACCAAACTGTAAATGCTGAACTCAGCTCAGAGAGTGCTCCACGATGAATTAACCTTGGCCCTTGAAAAACATTTCCGTCACAGGACTTCTTCTCCAGCCCCTCAGCCCAGAAGTGTCCCAGTGAGGGTGGCTGGGACACGTCTTTCAGGTGCCCTGATGTTCAGGGCAGAGGTGGCACTGAAGAAGGAGCGGGTGCCATGGGGTGTCCCAAACAGAAAACTCACCTTAACAGGAAAATAGCTAGGGACAGTGCCCAGAAACCACATGAGGAAACAGCAAGGAGCAGAAATGAGGGGGGAGTGGCAATATATAGGCTTGGGGGTAGAAGGTTCTGGAAACATGACCAAATATGGAACAGGGGTAACAAATAGGGGAGCAGAACTTGGGCTCATTACCATAATAACTGCAAAGGCTCCTGGGAGGAGATCTCTGTCTCACCTTCGGTTAACAAATGCCGAGGTCTGGCCTGCCAGGGGTGAGGTCTGGCTGTGCCTCTGCCAGCCTGATGCCCAGATGTTGCCTCAAGTTTGCCTGCTTTTCACCGTTTGCATTTTGTTCTTACGCAGCTTCAAATAAACTATGTATGTTTTTAAAAAATTATCTTTGTTTTTCTCCTCTCTAGGAGGAGAAACATGGTTGATGGTGATGTTCACCAACGAGGTCAAAGAGGTGGCTACCTGTGTAGCCAATCTTGGCCTGTCTATAAAATTTGTATATATATGGAGTCAGAAAAATAAAGTAGAAGCTTTCCTGCTTGACCTCCTGCTGCCTGCCTCATCCTTTCGTGCTCCTAACAGCAGCACAAGTGTGACCCTCTGTCACACCCACACAGAAGGACAGGCAGCCCTCAGGTTTGTCAGAGATGTGAGGACCCTGACCCTGCCTCTGACATGTGTTTGGTCCCCCAGATGCACTTGGCATTGCTGGAGCTGCTGCCATCCCCCAGGGCTGAGTATGTGGCTCCTGCTCCTCCTGCCTCTGTGAGCTCCAGAGCACTGCCAGCCCATCGAGCCGGAGCCAAGAGATTTACCAGAGATTGATTTTCATTTAGAGCAGGCATGTTTTCCTGTCAGCCTGCAGGAATGCTTACAGCAGAGGTGTTGGCACATCAGTCTGCTCGTCATCTTTCCCCATTGAAGAGCACTGGAGCATGGGGAGAGAAATAGAACAAACCCACCCCCAAAACCCACTAGGTGGGAAAAATAATAATCTGCACAGGTAAAACAGAGGAGGAATTGCTTAGTCAGGGTCTGGGAGGTTGTTAAGGCTGTGACTGGGAGTCAGGGATTCCTCTCCTTGCTCCTGAAAAAGTACAATCCTCCCTTACCTCTCATCAGCCAGCGGTGGGAAATCCGTCATCTGAGCAGTAATTAGTGGTTTTGTTAACTCTGACTTGTCGTTAATATTCTGCTGTTTTGAAAGCTGCAGTTTAGGGATTCTTTGTATCACACTGATTTAACTCACCGTGGGGGATTAAAACAACCAGTTTGCTGCAGTACTTAATATTACACTGAAATAGGCATTATGTGGTCAGATTGATGAAAAGGATAATTCATTATTTATCTGTCTTTGCGTGTTAGAAAGTAGAGTGTTAATTTACTTTATAAATATTAGATATATCCATCTGTGTAATAGTGCTCTATAAACACTGACAATAGGAAATAGTTAGAAATAGATTAAATCAAAAGTAGCTGTGTATTGGAAATTCTGTTTCTTTGTCTGCTGTAGAAAAACAGAAATCTGCCTGGTCTGAGCTGCATACCAATTTTCTCAAGTTACATACATTTTAAAGAGAGTCTCAAAAAGCACTTTTTAGGCAGCAGAATAAAATCCAGCTCTTGGCTCTGGAAGCTGGAAGTGTTGCTTTCTGGGACTCGTAACTGTTTTAGGAGAATATCTTCGTTAACTAAATTTAACTCCCATCAGATTGAGGTGCTTAGCAATAATGGATTCCAAGGGTGAAGGATTAAACAGAATACTGATTATTGCCCTAAGATGGTTTGTTCTTAAGTACTTAGAATAATATAAAATGCTTTGATCATAATTTTAGTAAGATTTCTTTGGAGATCAAAGCATCAAAGAAGTTGCTAAATATCTGAGGCTCTCACATACAACATCAAACACATGTAGCTGTTTTCTACTTCTTGGATTTTTGTTTCAGTTGTGATATTATTATACAAATATAAACTGACACTGAAAAGCCGATTAAATCAGGAGTTTAAAGTGTCATCAGTAGTGTGTGTGGGCTGTAGTGTTACACAGAATGCCATTACTAATTTTGTGGACAAATTGATTTTTTTTTTTCATAGAAATGCATTTTTAAATTTTTTTTCTAGCAACATGTAGGGTGCAATTTAAATAAGGTGAGGAGATTTTTAGAGGAATAACGTTTCAGTCTCAAGAAAATGATCTCCAGCCATGCTGCATCTATCCCTCAGGGAGCCTGGCCCTGTTTGCTTTCGCTCTCTCCCTGTTTTGGGAAGGAGTTTGAGACCAGAGTAAGGTGCTGGGGGATCAGTTTGCTGAGGCTGGGCAGGGCTGTCAGCTACAGCTACGTTCAAATCAGCAGCATTAACGTTCCTCTGAGATTTGCCTTAGCTCAGCAGATGTGAACGATTTGTGGAGCAAATCTCATCGCTGCTGTCTGTGATAGTTTCCCTTCCCACCTTCTTCTTCCCTGGGCAGCCTCTGCCAGGCCAGCAGGGCTTGGCCCCTGGGAGCAGGAGCAGGCAGAAGCAGCCAAAAATTCCTCATTCAAATCCCAACCTGGCTTCACTCTTTCTTTAGCTCCATACTATGTCCACAAAGGTAAAAGAACTAATAACTTCATTGACCCTAAATCCTGTGGATGTGAACTAAACTCTTGTCCTGCTCCTGCTGTGGTTGGTGCATCCCAGCTCCAGCATGTTACAAATAATCTGTATGCAAGGCATCTTCCTTTTCTGCTGTCATTTAGGCTGCAATGCCACTTTGTTGAAGATTATAGCAGCTCCTCATTTCTTTTTTTTTTTTTTCATCTGGGACTTAAATCCTCAGCACATAGTTGTTGTGGATTTTTTTTTCTAAAATGATTATGCAAATAGCAGGCTATTTTATATCCACTTGGCAAAGCTGGAAGTAAAGTGAAATTTAGAGAATATTATTCAACAATTACTGTTATTTGCATCCCTGACAGATGAGGTGGTTGAAGGGTTTATTGTAGTGGCTGATTCACATATCAATAGAATTACTGAGCTGCAATTTATGGTAACTTTTAGTAATGCAAAAACAGATCAAGTGAAGTCCCAGGTTGATTTGGAGAAAAGTGGCAGAAATAACATCTTCTCCACCCTTTTCTTTGTGAACAGAACAGGTGCAAACCACAACTGATGGTAAACACAAGAATCACCCACTGCACCTTTTCTGAATGCTCCTTCTTGCCACAAAATCACACTTCAATGTTTTAATGTTTTTCTTCAGCCTAATGCTTTTCATAGTTCAGACTAAACTGGTTCTTGGGCCGAGGTTAAAAATCCTCAAGGGTCAATTGCACTGAAAAGAAATGAGATTGCTGGAAAAGTGAAAAGGCTGTGACTGTACCTTTACTAGCAGGGAGGTATCAGCATTCTCAAGGGATTATAATGTAATAGGTATTATACAAGTTTGACTGATTTGGTTTTTGTCAGCCTAAATCTACTCTTGACAGGTTTTGTGAATCTGTGTGTTTTGCTATTGTCAGAGATGAATGCTTAGGGCATGGCTGGAGTTCAAGACTGTGCAATAACCTAGTGCAGAAAATGAGAGTAATGTCAAAGCAAATCTTCCTGAATGTGCACCCATGTATTTTATTTTTTTTTCTCTGCCAAAGTCTCATGGCTCTGCCAGCTGAACTAAGAAATGCATGTAACTTAATTCCTTTCAGACTTCCATACAGAGGATTCTGTTAGTGCAGAGTTCAAAGCAACAGCACTGAGATGTTTCATTCCAATAATATGAGCCAGCCATAATTTAATCTTGAAAGTGAATTTAATTGAGTTATACAATAGGGAATAATACCATAAATAATTTAAGTAGTACTTAATTTAAAAGTGTGTATTTTTTTAGACATCTACATTTTAGAGTTTTTATATGAGGTATGAGTTGAGGAGACGAGTTGGTTTGATTTTTAGCCAAAGTTGTAGCTGACTTGGACTGGGATTCAGAATTTGCTGTTCTTCATTTCATCCAGTGAAAGCATGGAAGGGAAAAGCATCACCTGAAAAAAACAAACTGTTCCTTTCCTGCTTGTGTCCCTTGGTATTTCAAACCCCAGCAGGCTGAGAGGTAACACTGCCTGTCCCCCACATTCCTCCCCAAAGGGGCCCAATCCCTGTCCCAGAAAAGGGCATTCCCCTCTCAGGCAGGGAAAGCTGCTCAGGGCACAGCAGAGATGCCAGCTCTCCAGGGCAGCTTGGCCAGGAGATGGGCACAGCAGCCCCAGGGCTGGATCTTGCCTCAGCTTGTCTGCAGCTCAGGTGAAAGGCACCTGTTCACCTCTGCAGCTGAGCTGGTCCTGTTGGAATTCACCTCGCTGTGAAGGCATTAACAGTCTTCACCACCTCTGTCTCCCAAAGCAAACAGCAGTGATAATTAATACCTTGGTTATTAGCTGATTAATGAACAGCACCAAGGCATGCACACAGCAGAGAAAAATAAAGCCAGAATTAATGAAACCTGAAACAATTAGGTTTAAGATCTTGTGAAGACTAGGAAAGAGCAAATGAGCTGTATTGTTTTGGGTGTTTTATTTCCTGCCCCACTGTATAAAAACTGTTCACCCTTACAGTCAAACCATCCTCCCAGATTACTTCATCACTTATACAAAGTTTGTTTCTCATCCTAATTTTTCTTCAATATGTTTATCCTTATTAGACTCATGGGCAGTTTTTCTTCTCCCCTGCTAAGTCAAACATGTCTTTGCTTCCAGATATGGATGCTGAATGTTCACCTCTGAGATAAGTTATGGTGTTTTGCATAATCCATATGCAATGAAACAATTCATCCCAATGCTTGAAACAATCCAGTTTACTCAAAGACTGAGAATGGTCCTTGTTTGTGTGGTCTCTTCTGTGTGGTTTTCTATTTCTTAGAAAATTATTATATATATATATATAAATATATATATATAAACTATTATATATGTATATGTATATATATGTATATATATGTAGCAGCTGACAGTGGTTTAGTCACTGGGCTGTTCATCTGGAGATGTGGGATCTCCTCATCCAGCTCCAAGCTGTGGGCAGTGGTTTTCTTCTCTCCAATTCTCTTAGATTTTAAAAAGAAAAGTAGTTTGGAAGCTCTGACCTTGGTTCTGCTGTGGCACTAAAACTCCTGCCAAAGCCAGAAGTTTGTCCATGAATCAGGAGTCCAGTGCACTGGAAAAACATCACTGGAACATTGTTTTATGGGCAGCATGTGTTAAAATTGTATTTTGGTGCTAATTGAGATACGTATCATTCCTGGCTGAAATCAGTGAACTTTTGCTGAGGGCTTCAGGTTATTTGTTTAAATATAGTGACTTGAGATATATAATTAAATTATTTTAATTAGAATCAAGAAACCACCTTTTAATTCTAGAACCAGCATCAGGATTTCATGGAAACAGTAATGTGAAATACTGGCTCCACTAAAGCAGAATTTAGCATTTTAAAACAAGACAAATCTAAACCTCAGTGTAAATCCAGCATATCTTATTACATGCTAGCAAATATATAATGCTAAAATGGCCTTTTATTATTCATGTGTTGTGTCTCAGGGTGTGCTGTGCTATTTGTCTTGCAAGCCTTCTCAGAAATTATTTGCCCAGATGGACCATTGTATGTGTTTTGTTTTGCTCATTGTGGGAAATTAGTCTTAATAAATCAAAATCGCATATTGAATCTCAGTAGTGACTTGAGCCAAGTGGAGGAGAGGAGGGCAGAGCTACTGTTTCAATCTAGAGCTGAGCCAAAGCATTTCACCTACAGAAAAAACACAGCTTGAAGAGTCTTATTCTAACCAAAATAAATACGGGGTTTGTTGGAATTCTGGAAACTGAGATTTGGAGATTTGGTGTATAGTGATATATGTGAAACAATCTGGAGGATTTGGGGTGTTGTCTAAGTCCTTCTTCACCTTCTTCTTCCTTTTTCTTCATGGTTTCAGGTGGTTTTTTACTTACTGGGTGAAAGGCTCCCCATTACGGGCCTTGGGTGGTCATTATTGGGTCAGAAATAAAAATAATACAGGTGTCACCTCGTTATTGGGTGATTGTCACTTAAATAACCTTGGAAAGACTTAGAAGCGCTCCATTTTACCTCCTTTCTCTAACTTGGTAGTTACAGCTCAGAGCTCACGAGTCTGTAAATAGATAAGAAATAACAAACACCCAAATCTGAACACAAAACCTGCATCTCCTGTGTATTCATCCCGACCTTGGCAGAGAAAAGGAAGCCAGAACTGTCACAGGGTCTGTCCCTCAGTGTGGGTGCCCAGTTCTTGCAGCTGCTGAGTGGAACCTGAGCACTGGGAAGTGTTTTGGATGCTCTGCTGGAATTGCTGAGGAGAGGATGATGGAGGGATCTGCTGTGAGCAGGAATTGTTCCTGCCCTCCCCTTGCTGTGGGCCACAGAGGGGAGGACTCTTGGATCTGGCCTATTTGTTGTGATGGGAATTGATTTTTTTTTTTAATAGACAGCAAGTCAGCAGTTATCACTGAAAGAATTAACTGAAATTACAAATTCTCTTTTATGTAAATACTTGTTTTCTTCTTTTAACTGTATTTTTCTGATCACCCTAGTAATTGTGAGTTCCATGCATTGTTCAAGTAATGGCCATTAGAAGTGTGCTCATGGTGTTTACTTTTGATCTAATTCCTGAGGTACAATAGCATGCTTATTTTTGGAGGTGGAAAACTTAGCATAATAGGAAAGGAAAGCAGAGATTTATAGGCTAATCATAGTTTTCTTTAGAGCAGAGTAAAGGTCTTCAAACAATTGATTGATCACTGTCCAAAAGCATGAACAGGGTCTTTTCCTCTCTTTCTGTTGTGCTGCTGAAGGGAGCAGCCAGGCAGAAGAAGCAGGGTCAGGGAATAGGACTGAAAGGCATCTGAACCCCAGACTTGTTCTGTAGAGCCAAAGTGGAGCTGCACTGCTGGTGACAAGTGGATTAATGCTGCTGAAGTATTCTGCCACTTCCCAGCTACAGCAAGCGACGTGGTCCCACTGGGAATTTGGGTTGTGTTGTGGCACAGCTTGATGGATCAGGGCTGGGCTGGAAAAGGCCCAGCTCAGTGTCCCTCTGAGAGGTTCCCCTTACCTGGATGCTCAGTTTGCTCCCTGCACCACCCAACAGCTCTGGAGCAGGTCCTGGACAGCACCTGCAGCCCTCACACTTGGGTTGCTCAGCTGGGACAGCTTCATGTGAGGTTTGTTCCTTGTCTGCCCAGGCAAGCACCCCTTGAATTGTCTCCTCAGGGTAACTGCAGTGTGTGGGGAGTTAACACCTGAGTGTTTGGTGCCTGTGTGCTCATGGGGAGTCATGGTGTTCTTGGAGAGCAAAGAAAGCTCTGATGGTGGGTGGGAGGTGAGGTTGTCCAAACTTTCCAGTGTGGTTTCTGCAGGAGGAAATGGGGCCATTGGCAAGGCAGAGGAATTTTGCCCTGCTCTTCCATCAGCGTCTGTGGCCTCCCACTTGGGGATTTGGAGAGCAAGGCTGAATGCTGGAGAGAGGAAGACCCTTTTCTACTGAGGGAAACATTCACATATCATTAGTAAATAAGAAAGACTAAAGGAAACAATCCTCTTGTTTCAGGCAGAACCACTGCTGTGAAACAGCATTATTTGTCACTGACAGGAGATTGAGGCTTAAAATAGGCCTGTTTTGGTGCTGGCACTGTTTGGTGTTGTGCAGGTACTCACAAAGGTGTGAGTGTATTACATCTCACACAGCCCTGAGCCAGGCTGAGAGGGCTTCACCAAACCCAGAACTGATCCAGGTTATCAGACTCCCATTTTCCTCATCTCTTCATGACTTCCTCTGCCAAGCTGGAATCAAAACAGCGAGATGTGTGTAGGTGCATCAACCTAATTAAAATCAGTCAAATGAAAAAACGCCAGTTGGACATGATCACTGTTTTGATCTTTGATCAAAAGCATGATGCAGCTCTGAAATGACCAGAGACCTCCTGAGCTTCATTTCAGTGTGTTCCCAACACAAGGGGCATCTCAGGGCTGTGGGTGCTGAGCAGCAGGGCTGGGCTGGGCTCCCCTCATGCAGGGAGCAGAGCTGGGAGCTTCCTGCCATCTCTCCCCAAGTGCAGCCATTCCTGTTTCTCCAGGGAAAGCCTTCTCCATCAGCAGCACTGATGCTGTGTGGCTGCCATCCTGTCCCCTCCTCACCAGAGCTGGATGCTGTGCATTCATCTCACCCCTCAGAGTTCCCACAACGAACTAACTCCCCGTCAGATGCCAGAGGCTGGGAGTCACCTGCCAGCCTTCCCTGCCTGCTGCTGCCACTGAGTGTGGGACAGCACCTAGGAGAGAGTAGCACTTCTCTTTATAACTGTTTGTTTCTTATTTTTTGTCTCCTTGCTTTTGTGTCAAGATTTGGAGGTTTGTGAACAACGTGAGTTCAGCGAATATGAAAAGCTTTAGGAGGAATTTTACAAATCCTACCACATGCTAATTCTTACTGTCTGTTGCTTGTAGGAACATATAGCTACTCTTAAATCTCCTTGCTTTTTTACTGGCCTTTCTGACCCATATTGAAATGTTTTGTTTCTGAAAATCAGCCTCATTTGGGTCAATTTGACAACAATTGAGTTAGTTGTATTATTTAAAGGCACGATCAACTGAGTGTATGAGCTGATTTCATTCTACTCCAGACAGTCTGTGCAGTTTGCTCCTAACTCAATTCAGCCCTGTGCAGGTACAAGGCCAGCACGTGGGCTGAGGAGGGAAACAGCAAGGAATGTCTTTTGCTCCCAGGAGCCTATGGCACAATTTTCCATGAGCAGTATTCTGTCTGGATAGTTAGGACTGGTAAAAATCAGACCTTCCTCAGCCTTCCATGCAAGTCTAGGTCCAAGCTTTATGTGTGCTGGTTTACATGGTGCTTAAATGACAAAATGCAGAGCCCCCCCAGAGCATCGATGGGCATGGCTGTCATGTGATAGTCAGTTGAGATTAAAGGCTTTCTTTTCAAAATGCATTAGCAATAAAACTATTTTTAGAGGCATATATTTTAATTCTGAGTCTTCTAGGATCTCGTACCAGCATTTACCAGCCTGTAAAGTTACTACAGAGTAATAGATAATTCGAGATTGGAAGGGACAGTCTGGAGACAATCCAGCCTTCTGTTGAAAGCAGGGCTTTAGATTAGGTTATCCAGGGCCCTGTAAAACCAGGTCCTGCATAATTCCAGAGGGAGAGATTCCATCTCTTCCCTGGTGCCTCTCTTTGTGTTTGTTTTCTTATCTCTATGAAAATAAGTATACTACTCTCAAATGCCTCACTTCTTCCTGTTTATTGTGTTCTCAGGGTCCAGCTTGAATTCAAGGACAATAAGGCTTGGGCACAGAATAGGCACTTTATACCTTTATACACTGAAATATGTTCTGGTGTATAAAGCAGGAGCATTTATATGACTCAGTAGTGGGATACCTGGAAGTTCCTGCTTCCTCCAGGAAAACATCCAGAGGAAATGACAACCAAGGCAGACAGCGTGTCTCCACATCTTGTGTGGAGCAGGTTCCTGTTGGGAGCTGGATTCCCAGCAGCCAGGTGGGTGTAAATAAATGGAGAGGACTGATTAAGCAGCAGCCACCTCATTTTCAGGGCACAGAGTTTGCATATGCTGGCGGGTTGGAAGGAAATTTCCTGTGCACATGGTGCTGGGAAAGGCCTGGGCTGTTCCAGTGAGGAGCCCTTTGCTCAGTATTTGGAATAGCAGTGAGGTGTAGCAGCCTGTGTGCCAGGGCTCTGGAGGGTTTGCAGACAGCTCTGCCTCCTGAACACAGATGGGATTTCTACCTTGAATTGTGATTCCATGGTGGAAAACGCTGCTCAAGGATTGGAGCTCTGCAGTCCTGAAAACTGGCTCTGTGCTTCTGTGTCCCTCACCACCTCAGGCTTTGGCTGGCTGAAGTGTTTCACATTGCAGATATGATTTATTTACTATGCACCGTTCAGTGACACCTCCAATCCATCCTGCTTCCTGGGACTGTATGCATTTTAAATGAGATAATACATTTATTTCCCTTGCCTTTTCCCTGCATGTGAACGGAGCCTGTGCCTCAGTGCAGTTGTGTGGCAGTGGCTCTGTTTGGAGCTGAGCATTCCCAGTCCCAGGTGTCACAGATGAACTTGTCCTTCTGCAGAGGCCAGGAGACCACAGAGTCCCTTCAGAAGTGAGGGACTTTGGTGTTGCCTTGACAGCGACAGCAAATGAGGAGTGAGAGGCAGTGAATGAGACAGTGCCACTTCATGTGTGGGGATTGCCCACTTCATCACTGCCTCTGGAGCTGTGCAGGCACCCCTCTGGAGGAGAGCCATCCTTTGGGGGGTCTGGTACACCTACATCTCCCACAGCTGCTGCCCCCAGCACAGGGATTTGGGGCTGGCAGTGCTCAGGAGCCTCTCACAGACACTGCAGGAGGTGCAGCAGTGGACTTCTCTGCCTCTTACAGAGCTGAGAGCTCAGTACAAGTTAAAACAGCAACATTGGTGATTGTCTGGAAAAGGTGACATTGGTCTAGAAAAGCAAACAGGGCCCAGCATGTGTAATGTGCTCAAGGTCAGAATCATCTTTACCTGTGTCCCTGACTTCAGAGATGTCAATAATTCCGCTGTGTGTAATTACAGCTCTGTGCATGCTCAAAAATCAGCGAGGTGCAGGGCCTGTAAGCCTCCTGAAGTTGAACTCTTGGAGTGTTTGTTGCCTTCTTTGAGAGGATAAATCAAAATCTGGAGGCTTTTACTCCATTGTCCTTCTCCATTAGCAATAAATGGAATCTGGGGAGGGTGCCCTGTGAGCTCACAGTGACCTCTGCCAGCCCACTCTCATTTGCCCCCCAGTTTTCTGCTGCCCAGGTGTTTGTGTGTGTCACAGGAGTGTGCCAAGCCCAGCACACACACACACACCCCAGAGACACAGATAACAGGCTTGAATTGTTTGGAAGCAGCCACAATGTGTCCTCAGTCTTACACAGTTTGGGCTTTTAGGTTGGCCTCTACATGATTTTAACGTGTGTAACAAAAAGAAAAAAAAAAAAACACCCTGGTGTACACAATCTGTTGTTTCCAACATTTAGAAAAGGTTTCCAGCTCTAATTTATTAATAATTCTGATATGGAAATTTTGGGGTTTTTTTTCTCTGCAATGAGGACTTTTTCACAGTTATTAAAGTATGTCTAATAACTAATTGAAGTGGATTCAAGTGATAGTCAAATTCGAACAGAGCTTTTAATAGCCAAAAGCAAATAAGCAGAATGTAGGCTGCTGATAAGGAAGCATGGAGTGTTTTGAATGCTGCCATATGTCCAGATACAAGTGATCAGCCTTGCAGACAGAATCAGAAAGTGCTCAGCATCGTTTCAGGGCTGTGTCTTGTTTGCTTTCAGGACCTCTAAGAGGAGCCTCTCAGGGCAGTTTTTCAAAGTGACATGTTCATGGGAGTGAACTGGAGACAAACAATGTCATATTGGGTAACATAATGAAATATGGCTCGTGCCTCGCTGCAGGAAAATGACGCTGAGCCAGATTTGATGTGGCATTTGAAATAAGAGAATCTAATCATATCAAATGGGTTTCTGAAGGGTAAATGGAAAGCTTGAGATTTGTCTTAGGCCTTATAATTGGGGCTGGATGAAGTCATAAGGGGGCCAGGGGCTGTGGCGAGCTGCAGGCACTGGGAACCCCTTGATGAAGCTGACCATTTGTGCCAGTGCCTCCAATAAAAGTTTAATGTTAAAGAGCTGTGTTGCTTGAAGTTCTGGTCTCAAGGGTAATTCTGAGTCATGCAGCACTGTACAGCAGCTCTAAGTGAGGTGTATAAAATTAATCACTTTGAGTATTAAAGTTCAATTTTGGACTGCAGTTAGAGTGTTTATGAACCATATGAAGCAATATTATACTTCCTGATTATAAAGATTATTTCAGTTATTGGTTAAAATATTTTTGAGGAGATTTTTTTTTTGTCTGGCTTTGCTAATCACTTCCAAGCCCTTGGTAGGCGACAAATTGCACACCAGTAAGCAGCCATATAGAACACTTTCTGTGTTGGTAATATGATATATTAACTAATAATCCAAACAAAATATAATAAATTGCTACTTAATTCTGAGACAGTCAAGCAGAACTAAATATATTCCATTACTTTGAAAATGTGAATCATTTCTTTTGGAAATAAGAAGTTTCTCTTTACCTTCGAAGTGTGATGGTAAAAGGCACAAAGTCATGAGTGCACAATCAGGAAATGGGATTTGCTGGTCAGAAACCAGCTTTGGTTGGTGGCAGAGGAAAAGCACGTTACAATTTCAAAGGCAACAAAAGTAAGAGAATAAAGGTGAAATTATGAAATGGAACAGTCAATTAGAAAAGCTAAATGGTGCAGTGTAAAACCTGTGACAGGTAGGGCCCAGAAAGTGCCTTACAAGGAGGCAGAAAGTAGTTCTGTGCAAGATAACAGTTCTGGTAAAGGCTTTGACATTTCTGTGTTCCTTCAGGCAGCCCAAGCTGTCCTGCCTGTCTGCTCCTCCAGCAGCCTTTGGAAGGGATGGAGCACAGCCACATTTCCACAGCCACTTTTAGCTGTGCAGGAGGTTCCTCTCCTTGCCCATCCCTCCCGTTTCAGGAGGTTTCAGGCTGCACTGACACCTTAGCACATATGGCAGAGATTCCTGAGACAAGATTCATGGGAGAAAACGCTGAGTGATGCACTCTGGGGGTGTGCAGGGGGCAGAGGATGCAGGGCACTGTGTTCAGCTTGGGAACTGCCTGGGTGCACTTGCAGTGGGATGCTGGCCTGGGGCTGTTTGGGTTAACTGAGAACACGTTTGTGTGGGGATGCTTTTTTTTATCACTTCAGGAAGGGAAAAATGGGAATGACTGTAATCTGGGGTGAGCTAAAATAGTTCCAGATGAACTGTCAAGCTGGAGTTAAACTGGTGAGCAGGAGTTAAAGGGTGTGCAGCTGCTGTGCTGCCTGCTGTTGGGCTCTGCTAGTTTCAGAGAGTTCCTATGATCAATACATTAGTTCTTCTGGCTGGTACACAGAGGAACAAGAAGATCATTTTCCAGAGAAATTTTGGGTTGTGGAGAAAACCTGAGGAAATCGGTAGCATTCCGGGGCAGATTTCAGCAACATTTTTTAATGGATGATTAGAAAGTACCTAAAAAGAGCAAGTCTGGCCTGGTCTCTGTTAATATTGTGGCTTTGGGTGTCAGAGAATGTTCCCAGGGTGCTCTAACTGTGGAGTAAAAATGGCTGTGGACAGACTGTAGAGGATGAGGGAAGGCACCACTTCCCTTCTATCCTCATTTTTTTCTCTCTCCCTTATTCTCAGTCCCTGCTGAATGTTAAATGCAGTGTTTAATTTTGCTTGTGGTAAGTGGGTGACAGGAGCAGGGTGGAGCAGAAGCCCCACGTGTGTGAAGCAGTCCATCTGCCTGTGGGGGTGTGGGGGAGCCTTGGACATGCTTCTCCGGGGAAGAGTCAAGTGGGTGGGGATGTGGCAATTCCAGAATTCAGGTCAGTCTCAGCATCCCGCTCTTCTGGTCGTATCAACCATTCAAAGTGGTCAATAATATGAATTTAGCAAAGCTGGGACCTCAGTGTCTGTCAGAGGGAGGAGCAGTAAGAGGGAGATTTAGCAAATTCACAGTTAGTCCCTGGCTTCTGCCTTGGATTTGGGTTAAACCCTTGACAACCACAGCTCCAACACATAACAGTTACATTGCTGCAGTTAAATCAGCCAAGTTTCTCCCACCATTTTGGAAGCCCCATAAGAGAGGTGGGAGAAGGCAGGGTTAGTCTGGCTCCTGGAGAAAAAAATGGCATTGATTGCTTCAAGAACACAAAATGCTGAAAATTCAAACGTGCTGTGTTTTAATTTTCCAGTCTGAGACTAAACAGAAAATAGCAACATGAGTCCTGAGAACATGAGGGACTGAGGAAGAATTTTGTCTTTTTGCTCCGAGTCCCTCCCTCACCCCAAAGTGCTCTCTAGCACCTGCAAGCCCACAGTGCTTGGAGGCAGCTCAGTCTGGGATTTGAGGATGCTGTTCCTCAGGGTGGCTTTATACAGAGTTTTGGATGAGACAGAAATCAGATGAAATAGCTCCAACAGCTTGAACACGCTTCCATCCTCTCTGGACTTTGGTGGCTTTCAGAGAGCTGTCAGCTGTAATCTGCTGGCTTGGCATCTGTGGATGTGTTTGTCTGTATGGAAATAGTTTTGAGCATCACAGACTGAAATCAGGAGAATCAAAAGCTGCTTGCTCAGCTGGATGCTCGCATGCCACTGCAAACTTTGTCAGTGTGTGCTTACCTGTGGCTGTCACATTGACAGGATATTTTTCTCCCTCTGTCTCTGAAAGAAGACAAGTGGCTGGTTATCCACAAAATACCTTTTCCTGTCATCTGCTGTGCTGATTTCCCACAAAGAGGGTTCACTCTGGACGGCAGCAACTCCCACTAGGAATCCTCCAGGCACACTGCACTGCCATGGTTGGTACTTGATCCTTAAAAAGCATCTCTGTCCCTCCCACCCTGCCCTCTGCTCATCTTCACGGGCAGTTTATTGATGCCCTGGGGTGGCTCCCTAGAAAAGAGGCCAGACAAGATTCAGAGAATAAAGTGGGTGTTTATTAAAGGCCTTCCACAGACACACCTTGGGCAGTCAGAGCCTCCCAGAGGTCACACCCAAGGTGGACCATGGTCACGGGTTTTTCAGACAATTCTGAGTTTGGTCCATTTACATCTCAGGGGTGAATGCTGCAATTACAGCTTCAGGTAATGAGGTAATTTACCCCCAGTTTGCTCCCCCCAACTCACTTTTGTTTGTACTTTTTGGGGCCTGAAGCTGTAGGGTGTCCTCAGACCTCAGGCCCAGAGGAATTGTTCTGTCTGACCAAAATGTGAAGACAGTAACTAACAGTGTATGTGGAATTTGAAGTTATACACTAATGCAGTACAGGATTTGAAATATATAAAGGCTAAAATCCTACGGCATCATTCAATAACTATTATTTCAAATTCTAGGCAAGACAACGTCCTCTCTTTAGGGTTTCTAAGCTCTCTGAATGTTTAGGCTGGGTGCCACTTTTTGGAGCCCTGCTGTATGTGAGACAAAAGTCTCAGCAGCCTCTGATGGTATTGCTCAGGTTTGTTTGTTGTCAGGGTATTGTAGCTCCTGACTAAGGCAGAGGTCAGAAATGCCTGACTTCGTGTTTTTTGATTAAAACGCGACTTCCCAAATCTAAATTTGCCATGGTTATGTAAAACTGCATCAGGGGACACAGGACTGTGCATGACTGTGGCAGAAAGGTTTTGGCTCAGAGCTGCCCTTTGTACATGGATTAGGAGAGGGCGAATCCCTCCAGCTCCTGAAGCAGCAGCTGAGTTCTGGGTGTTTCTTTGGGAATGCTTTTGAATTGATACACCAAGTGCTCTGCACATCCCAGTGGAAAGACCCAGTGAACCAATCCTATGGCTTTTTAATACAATTTAGGGCACATTTTCGATCTACAAGCAAGAATTTATGTTGTGGAGTGTTTTGGGATGCCAAGTTTCTACGCACTTCTGTAACTTTACAGTTTACCCTTGCCAAGTACGACCTTTACAAGGGTGCAGATCTCAAAAGGATTTTCTGTCCTTGAGATCTATCTTTTTCAGGTCTTTTGGGAGTTTTTCAGACACACTTATTGTTCTGGATTCTTTTAATTAAAAACGTGTCAAGGGCTGCCCATTAATTCCTCGCTATTCTCTGTTGGCCTGCCCTATCCAACATTCATTGTGCAGTAAGATTGGACTACTTAAATTGGGATCTGTGCAGCATCCCTGCAGCTGGTTCCTCTCCAAAACCCAGAATTATGTGGCTAATTCTGTGTGGTATCTTTAAACAGAGGCATCTTGCAGCTCATTATTTTCTTTGAAGATAAAAGTTCCTTTCCATCTCTCCTCAGACTGTAAGGGTGTAACTTCAGGCAAACAAGTGTCTTTCAGAGGGTTGGGTAATTAAGTTGTTCTGTTGGTTTTTTTCCTCTTTCACGTTGCAGAAAATGTGGAATTGTTGTTGCTGTTAGAAAGCAGATAACCTTCTCCTCTAGATGCAAGTTCTTTTTGTTCTTTTAGTAACAATTGAAAAAGCTGGAAAGAGGGGAAATGGTTGCAGCAGAAATAACGGGGAAAGTTCACTGGTCCAGAAGCTGCTCCCGTGGCATTTCCACGTGTCAGAAGCCTGAGTGTTTCTTCTGGAGGCCAGGGCATGGGCCTGGGAAGTGTTTGCAGCAGATGCCCAGAGTGGAGCAGAGCTGGGGAGCTCCCCATCACTCCTTGGCGTGCCCTGTGAGCAGTGGGGGAGGCTGAGGAGTGTAGGGTTCAGTCTGTCCCCTCCATGGCACTGGCAGCCAGGGGCAGGGAGGGTCAGCACACCCTGCCCACCGTCAGGAGTGAACAGCTTGGTGCATTGCTCATCCTCCCAGAAACTCTTGAACCTGTCAGGCATTTCAACCACTGGTTTACCCTCAAAAAAAAAAAAAAAAAAAACCAAACCAAAAAAACCCAAAAAAACTCAGAAAAAACCCACAACCAACTTGAGACCATAGAAGTTGAAGGGGAACGGGTGTTTGGAGAGTGAGATCCTGCACATGGCCCACTGCCAGAAAGGCTGAAGGGCTGGGCTGTGTTTTGTATCCCAAAGAATCCACTTGAAGAGGAGGGAATGAGAAGGTCTCCATTGCTCAGCTGTGAGAAAAGTCTCAGTCAGGTCTCCTGCTTCAGTCCAGGTGAGATAATCCAGCCATGAACACCAAACCAGAGGTGCTCAGGCTGTGTTCTGCTTCCAGCAGAACATCTCGTTCCATTTTTGCCTGTGTTTGGTTGTGCCTTCCCTGTTACACTCAGCACTTTGGGGAACAAGGTGTGGTTAAACTTGACTGTTTTCTGGGCTAGAGAGTGAGAACAGTTAAACTCCTTACTGTCAAATAAGTAGCTCTGTGTGCCTGTTCTTACCCTTCCCAGTCACTGCTTTCTGCTCTCACTTCTGGAGAAGTGTAAATTGATCCGCCACCCGGAACACTGACAATTTGTTTGTTGGGTTTTGTATTTGCATAACTAACACAGTAATGAATAAGAATTGTTAATACCTTCACTTCGTTGAAAGGAAGATGTTCTCTGTATTTTTCAGAGCAGAATTTGAGTTTCTCATGTGGTGTAGAGCAGCCTAATGTGTGATCTTGGGCCATTGTGAGGTAATGGTTACATGCTGGAAGTCAGTGTCATTCAGAAAGGCCTTGCTGTGCTGTGAACTGCACATTCCCACTGTTTCCAGCAAATCTAAATTAACAGCTCAGGAAGGAACCCTCCCCTGGATGTCACCTTTAAGTTTCTGTGCTTTTCTGTGGATTGTTCATTTTATTTGAACACATTAGACCATAAATTATTATATTGTATTATTGAGGGGTGATGTCATGTTTGACAGCTGTCAGTCACGTGCTGTATTTTTGGACTGAATGACTCTGAATTATTAATGTTTCAGATGCCACAGAGCCTCTTCAGTGCTCCATATGCAAGAGAGCTTTGTTAGAAAACTCTCAAAAATCTAGCTAGTGTTTTTCACATAGACCAACAGTATGGCAATAATTAGCAATTACAGATGATCACACACTGAAAATGCTCTTCAGAAAGGCAGTCCCATGTAAGGGCAGTTCTCAGCTTAAAGGAAAGCTGAGGTGTTCAGGCAGGCAGGAAAACCACCAAAGAAACCCAGCAGAATCTCCCTGAGTTACAGCTTGTGGTGCTCAGCTCTCAGCTTCTGCTCAAGAAACCACTTACTGTGATTTTTGGAGCAGATTCGTGCAAAAATGTGCAAAATTGCAACTTTGTGAAGAAGCCCAAGATGGGGAGAAGGGGAATGTGTCTAAAGCAGCCTTCAAAGTCTAAGCAAATATTTCTGGGTGTTTAGCAGTCAAAATGTGATTGTTTCTGTGAGTTCCTGTGTTTGGATAGCCATGCTGCACAGAGTGAGCACAATTGCTGAGCTTCCAGTGCTGGCTGCAGGTCTGTGGGGCAGACTTTGCTCTCTGGGGGCATTCAGGGCTGTGGGATATCCACATCCAGGCTGGGGAGCTGGAAAGGGCTCTGGAAGAGTCTGTTTGGAGGAAATCATTGCTTGCTCTCTCCTGTCTCCTTAACACAGGAATCTGGCAGCAGCCAGACATCCATGAATCAGGGCTAGAAGTAGCTCAGAGCTAAATCAGGAGTAAGATCAGGGCATCAGAGCAATTTTGGTTCCAGGAAACAGCTCAAAAAGTGCCTTCTTCCTAGACAATTAATAGGAGATATCAAGATACCCATTGTAATCACAATTTTACTGGAAGCTGTATGTATGTTGCTTCATAACGTGGTATATTGAAAAATTCAGAATTCACAAAAATTGCACTCTGATTTTCTTTTACCGTTTTTTGGAACAAACCTCTGTGTGTTTAAATGGAGGCTTAGGACATGTGGATGGTACAGCTCCAAACCAAATGCTGACAGTTTGAACTCCTGTGGGTTTAGAATTGCATTTCTTTAGAAAATAGTTGTTTTGAGTCATGCTGAAAGTCAGAGCCACCTGTTTGAGAAAAGCAAAGCAAGAGGAGAGGAGAGGAGAGGAGAGGAGAGGAGAGGAGAGGAGAGGAGAGGAGAGGAGGAGAGGAGAGGAGAGGAGAGGAGAGGAGAGGAGAGGAGAGGAGAGGAGAGGAGAGGAGAGGAGAGGAGAGGAGAGGAGAGGAGAGGAGAGGAGAGGAGAGGAGAGGGAGAGGAGAGGAGAGGAGAGGAGAGGAGAGGAGAGGAGAGGAGAGGAGAGGAGAGGAGAGGAGAGGAGAGGAGAGGAGAGGAGAGGAGAGGAGAGGAGAGGAGAGGAGAGGAGAGGAGAGGAGAGGAGAGGAGAGGAGGAGAGGAGAGGAGAGGAGAGGAGAGGAGAGGGAGAGGAGAGGAGAGGAGAGGAGAGGAGGAGAGGAGAGGAGAGGAGAGGAGAGGAGAGGAGAGGAGAGGAGAGGAGAGGAGAGGAGAGGAGAGGAGAGGAGAGGAGAGGAGAGGAGAGGAGAGGAGAGGAGAGGAGAGGAGAGGAGAGGAGAGGAGAGGAGAGCAGAGCAGAGAAGAGAAGAGAAGAGAAGAGAAGAGAAGAGAAGAGAAGAGAAGAGAAGAGAAGAGAAGAGAAGAGAAGAGAAGAGAAGAGAAGAGAAGAAAGTTAGTTCAAGCCTGTAATGACGTTTTGGGTGTTGCTGACATTTGACAAGTTTGACTATTGCAGATTAATGGCAAAGGTAAAGAGTCAGAGGAGAGGAGATGAAAATGGGATAGAAAACGGCCTGACAAAGGAGGCAAAAGGTTACCCATAAAAAAAGGAGAAGATAAACAAAAAACCTTTTCAAGGTGGGGAAAAGCTCAAAGTTTTGATGAATGAGCTGCCAGAGTTTCAGGAGCTCACATTGTGAACATGCCTGGGTTGGGAATGCACGTAGGAACTGTCCAGAGTGTTTGCACCCATAGCCCTCTGTTAGGAGTCCTGTGAAAACAAGTTTCCTCCTGATATTCCAGTTCCTCTGTTCCTGGCAGTTCTCCAGCAGGGGAAACGCCGAGGAAGCAATGGGAACATGTGTTATCTGCAGCTCTGTGTTTGGTCCTCCCAAGATTTTCAGCTTTCTTCACATTTTTGGGAATCCTTTGGCACTTGCCAGTGGACCCTGGATTCTTTTTGGGATGCAGTGGTATTGAAGCCTTATATTTAAACCTGTTTCAAAGATCACATTCACTGTTTGTCCTAGGAAAAGGAAATGATTCAGAGAAATGTACGTTCTGTTAAAATAGGAGGTTCCTTCCCTTTTTTGGGAGCTGTTGTTTCATTACTCATTCAGGATCCAACCTTTGCACAGAGCATTGGGTGCCAGCTCCCATTCCCTGGTGGGAGGGGAAGGAGCTTCTCTGTGTAAAGGCCCTGAAGTGTCTGTGCACGTCCCACGGAGAGGAGAAAAGTGCTGTCACTGAAAGAATGTTTTCTTTCTTTTCACTGAAATCGTGTTTCCTTCCCACTCTGCGTTCTGTGGGAGAGGGTCCACAGCTCCCTACTGGCCTTGCCTCAGGAGAGACACATGTCCTACTTTAATTCCACAAGGTGCTTCTGAATGTGTTATATGGAAGGTGCAAACTGGTGTGGAACGGGAGGAGGAGGAGATGCAAAGCCTCGGCTGAAGCAGTTTCATGCTTCGAGGATTGTGCTGTCAAATGGTAAATGCTGTCACATGTAAACAAAGCAGATTCTCTAATTATAATATTGCTAATCCAGACAGAAATAGTTGATCTTTCCCAGTCCCTGAGAAAGGCTGAATAGGTCAGTAGTGAGAGTTCTCATCACCACAACTCGTGATTATTATTACAAAATACTCCACAGAAGCTTGCTGAGGCTGAGCTTCTAACAGTCCATTTACTGGCTAGGTGACCACATAAGGCTGGGAACTCAATATCCTGACTTCTTTTTTATAAGAGACCATTTATTTCATCATGAGCATCTCTCTCAGCTTTCAGCTGGAGGAAGGCAGCCTTGCAGGGATTGGGGAAATCACATGGAAGCCAAGGATGATTATCGGGCAGAAATGGAGAAGTTTTCAGGGTGGATATAGAAGACAAATGAGAATTTAATGTATTTACCACCTTGGAGACATTCCCTGGTGTTCCCAAGGACGTGTCTGTCCTTCACAGCCTTTCCTGTTTGGTGACAGGCAGACAGTGCCTTCCTCCTGTGCTGTTCCAGGGCTGAGTGATGGTGGAAGAGCAGCTGCTGCACACAGGGAGAGCTGGAGATGCTCAGAGCACCAGCTGAGACCTGAGCAGGGGCTGGGGACGGGGCACAGAGCTCCCTCCTGCCCCCTCGGAGCCCCCCACCACGCTGGCGTGGGGCTGAACGTGGCACAGCCTTGCTGGGAGTGGATAGAAATTGATGGCATCCTTTCCCTTTTCCCATTTCCTTTTCCCTTTTCCTTTTTCCCATTTACATTTTCCTTTTTCCCTTTTCCCTTTTCCCTTTTCCTTTTCCCCTTTTCCTTTTTCCCTTTTTGCTTTTCCTTTTTCCCTTTTCCCTTTTCCCTTTTCCCTTCCCTTCTTTCCTTTCTTTCCTTTTCTCTTTCCCAAGACTTTAATTGTTCACAGGCAGAATATTGCAACAACAAGGCTCAAACCTGAGCCAAACTGAAAGGGAAACCAGATTTCATGGGAATTTAAATGTGTCTCTGCTTGGGCAAATTTATTATTTTTTAAATTTATTTAGAGGCTCTTCAAATACACATCACCTCAGTCTTAATGAAGGCTTTTGGAAAAAGTAAGCTGGACAAAAAGCTATGATAAAAAAAAAATCGAGATTAAATAAAGAATTAAGAATGATCATTCTTCACAGGAGTATCATTAGATCATTTGTTGGAGATCCATTGAAGGAAGGGATAACGTTGGCAGAACAGCTGCCTTTATTTCTGGGTTAGAAAGCAACAGCAGTGGACATTGTGATGGATGAGGACCTGGAGAGATGAGAGAACATATGTTTCATAGAAATCACCTTTTCTTTGCCAGCATTTCTGACCTTGGCAAATTCTGAGCTTTCCTGGAGAACTGGGAATTAGAGGGGCAACTGAACTTCCTCTTTTACAGTGCAGTGTGATTCCCTCTGGACCATTTGAGGGAGGGGACTGTTTGTACTAATTATCCTGTCTCTGAGCATTTTGTAATCCCATTGTTTTAAAAAGTTTCTTTTTAGGAACACTTATTTCCAGAGACAGATTTATTTAGAGAAAAGTGTCCCCTAAAAATGAAGCAGACTTACCATCAGGTCAAGAGATTTCTCCATCTCCCTTTCCTCATAACAATGATCAATTCAGCAGCAATTAAAGGTAGAAGGAAGTTTTTTTACATGGGACATGCAGAACAATGCTGTGCAGTGGCTCTTCTGTGAACACAACGTGTATTTAGCACTAGGATATTTATTAAAGGACACACTGAGATACTTCTGTGCTCTCTATAGCTGAAGAAACTGAAGGGCATCTGTCAAGGTAATATAATGGATAGATGGTGATAATTAATGCTTGTTGCAAGAAATGTGCTAAGATGAGGAATTTAAGCAAAAACATCGTGATCTCCTTTTTTGTTCCAGGCAGATAAAGTAGAAATAAATGAATCATATCTTTGCAATGCCATTCAAAGCTATTTATTTTGTACAATGTCTGTTTATCAGGTAGAAGCATCTCCTGGTGCTTTTGGACAATGGGAGTATCTGTTTGCAAATAAATTTTGTTAGCATCAGGAAGATAGATCTCATTCATTATCTAGACAAATATAAATGAAGTTTGATAATGGGAACTGAATTCATTATTACACAGAATCTGTTCTTTAAAATGTCCTTTTGATTCACTTTTCTCAACTCGCTTTTTTCTTAACTAGCTTCAGGAGTGGTAATAATGGGTTGACAGAATTTTTATGTTGGTGAATAATCCAGCAGCTGCCCAGGTGGGTGAGCTCAGCCTGCAGAGAGGAGTTCAGCCTTCCTTGGTGCTCCAGCTGCTCCTGCAGGGCTGTTTGGTGTGCAGGGGGAAGGAGCAGGAGCTCCCTGTGGCCCTGGCAGGAGCTGGCTGAGCTGAGCTCTGCAGTGCTCAGAACTCTCTTACAGCCCTTTAATGCATGTTTGGATGGGGAGCTTGGATTGACAACCATCTCAGGGTCAGAGGTTAATTCCAGCAGGCTTAATTCCAGTCCTTTGCTTCTCCAGAGGCTTTGGTACAGCAGGGGCAATTGGTGCTCTCTCCACTCCCTTTAATCAAGGCCACTTCCATGCTAATGGATGCTGTGTGGGGAGTGAACAGCTGTACCCACACAGGCACATCCTGCCTCACGCAGCAGCTCTGCTGAAAGCTGTTCCTGATTGCAGTGCAGGAAACACAGAGCCTGGGATTTCATCCCCTTTTCAAATCTGCACACTGCAACTGATAATGCAACATTCAGGGTATTTTAGCTGACAGATGAAATTGCAGTGTGGAGGAAACTGGTGGTACTTGAAATGGGCTGATTCGCTCTTCAGCAGCAGAGCCCTTTAATTCATGTGGGCTCCCTGGAGTTCCAGCTGTGGAGTACCTACTGAAGGGATTTTATCAGCTTTTGCTGTTCAGGGTTGTCACTCTGCCTGTTCACAGCAGAGCCTGAGTTATTTTAGATTTGAATTACATGTACCAGTAGTGTAGAAGCTTAAACTCAGCCACTGTGTTCACACGTGTTGCACCTTCACAGGCTTCAGTTGTGATTGTGTTTTCTGAGGTGCCCTGAGAAAACAGGAGCCCAGACAAGTCTGGCTAGGAGGAAATGCAGAGCAAAGCTGTTCTGTGTGGTCTTGCTTAGGTGATTTCTAATGGCTCTGTCAGATACATCTATCCAAGGTAATTGTGTGTCCCATTTAAAGTATCTGCTCCAAGAACGACTCTCCTCACTGCTTCTGCTGTTTTCTAGGCCTGGCTGGGAGAGAGCTGCTTCATTCTGTCCCTTTCAGCAAAGGACTTAAAGTATTCTTAATTTTCATCAGTGGCTAGAGAAGGGATGTAGCATCTGCTTAACAGTTCAGGAGATGCTGAAGTGCTTCAATGCTAATTCAGTGCCTGATCCAGGTAGCCCTAAAATCCTACATGGATTTCCAAGGATGTTTGATCCTGGGTGTGTTACCTGACAACAAAATGTAAGCCAGCTGTAGCATGGGTCAAAGAGATTGGAGATGGAAAAGAATACTGTGTGGAGGGGTTTTTAAAGTTAAAATCATGACCAATAAAATGAAACATAGAAAGGTTAGCAGAGGTTCCCCCCAATGATTAAAATTGTGATGCTAAACCCTTCCTAATCTTCTGAAGTTCCTAACAAGGCACGAATTCCTGGGAGCAGGCAGGTTTTCCTCCAAGAATTTAATCTGGTTAGAGTTTGCTGCTAATGCTTCCTAACGCTTTCGGCACCTCCACGTTTCATGTCTGCAGATGACCCACAACAAAGTTCACCCTCTGCCCAGTCACTGGGTGACTTACTGACTGCCTCTTCAAGAGCTCTAATCAGCAGCTTTCTTCTAAGAAGTGTTTCATGTTTCAAATAAATCAGTTCCTGAAACAAGCCCTGATACCTCTCAGGCATGCTCCCTTCATGTCAGCGAGGATCAGCTGCGGTTTGCAGGGCTTTGAACTCCCACTTGGGTAAAATTGTGTTCAGCATTTATCATTCCTCCCTCAGAGTCAAGTTACTTTTTAATCTGTTTTTTTTTTTTTAATATTACTTAAATGTTAAGATCCATCTAAATGATGTCAATTACTCCATCTGTAGAATGAGAAGGAAAATTCTCCTGTGTTTACGTCACGTTAATGTTGTGAAGTTCATTTTGTTAATATTTGTAATAAACTCTGAACTTCGAATCCCTTTAGATGTTTTCATCTAATCTCTTTGATGAGGAGATACAGGAATGCTGTTAAAGGCTGATTTTAGTCCTCTATAGTGTCCACAGGATCGTTCTCTCTTTAGGGTAGAGGAAGAGAAATATTACAAGAGCTTCAGAGCCCTTTGAGTTAGATCCCTGCTTCGGCATCTCCCTGTGAGGAAGGAGCTCCTCTGTCCCTTGCCTGTGTCAGCACCTTCATCCTCATGAGCATCTCCTGGCTCTTGGGCATGTAGAGACTCAAATCTTCACTGAAGCATTTAGTGTCATTAGGTGTTAAATCATCTTCAACAGGTAGAAGCCATACCAGTTTGATATATTAAGACAAAAGGGGAAATATTTTATTCTACATGCCAGTAAAGACACATGGAATGCATTTATTAAATAGGGGAGCCCCGTGCTGGACCACAAGATATGTCAGGGCAAAGAGCATTCCCAGATCCTCATGCCCCAGATCCCTCAAATACCCATTTCTGTGCACTGCTTTAGAGGTTCTCAGGACATGAAATTGTGCTCCACGTGAGCACATTCTGGGTTCAGTTGTTCCAAATGGGACACTTCTCCAGCACAGCCAGATTAAAAAAATAATACAGTGTGGTAAAGCTGCCTTGCTACACTGAAATAAATCAGCCTGAAAACTTCTGTTACAGATGCCAGTTGCAATGTAAGAGTGCAATATTATTTATAAAGAGCAGCCCTAACACACCATGGCATGGTTTATATAGTTATTTTAATAGATGCTGTTATTGCTGCTGCTGTGTTGTTTTGTGACAGTAACCCTCTCTGAAACGATCCAGAGTCAGTTGTACATTTTGAGAAATAAACCCATTCCTCTTATTGCAGCTGACAGAGTGTTCTGTTCTAAGCTCCAGTTAAACAGAACTCCTTTAACCCACCTGGAACAAATGGTGTCTCCTTCCACACATGAGTATTGATTTGGGCAGCCAAAGCAGGGTGTAGGTGCTTTGTTTAGGTCAGCAGTGCAGATTTACTTGGTTTTTTCCCAAGGACTCAGACTCTACTGGAGTATATTTAATGTTTTTACCATTCACTGCTAGAGCCTGTGCAATTTGCAGTGTTTTCTTCGTGGACAGGATTTCAAGCAGAACAGCTTGTTATAATTTTGAAAATGCTGGATGCAACTGCTGGTAAAGTGTGACCCAAACCTCACCTCAGAGAGTCACTGCAGCCCCAGCTGGACACGTGTTTCCTTCCATCCAGGGTGCCACCACAGTGTCACTTGGAGGGAAATGGGCACAGAGGTGGCACCTGCTGAGGCAAATCCCACACAACTCCTGCCCTGAGCTGTGCTCAGACCCAGCTGTTGATACGTGTTCCTGAGATCTGGGAGCTCAGAGAGGTGAAAACTTCCAAAAAATTAATAACTTGGTTTGTGAAAACAGCCTTCACTGGGTTTCTCACGGTTGTGGTTGGAATTAGGTGGTGGTCACTTTGGGGACTGCATTAGTGCATGATCAGAAATGCCCCTCAGTTTTCCCTTCTCTGTCACCATTCCAATGCTGAATTGTCTAGTGGCTTTTTTTCCTTCCCTCCCAGGGCTGCATGTGTTTAAAAAAACACCGAACGCCAATTAATTTGTCTAATTTACATGAAAAAGTGCAGAAGATGTCTTTTTTCCATAATTAACTATATTTTGCAATTCATTAAAATTCTGCAGCCCTCCACATAATGGAGCCCTATTCACTCCATAGGAGATAAGTGCTTAATTCCAAAAGGGGCAGACGGAGAAGGCAGAAAGGAAGTGGAGGAGGGCAAGATTAGCATTTTCTATATTAGTTATGCATATTCATGAGGGAAAATGAAGCCCTGCCAATTCATGTTGGCTTTAAGTTTATTTTGTGGGGGTATTCACAACACTTCAACAAATGGTTGGTGTGGATTTTTCCCGGTTTTAATTGAGCAGGGAGGCGGGGAAAGGCTTTTTAGTGAAGCCAGAGTACACGAGGCATGCGAGGAGCAGACGGGGTTGTGTGTCAGGGTGTCAGGGCATGGATTGCTCCCCAGGGAAGTCTTTCTGCTACCACCATCCACACAGACGGGGGGAGCAGGATGGGAGCCTCCAAATGGGCCCCACATCCCTCAAGTGCTGCTGAATTATCTTTGCACAACAAACAAGGAGATTTAGACTCAATAATAGGTGCCTACGCGTTTTTCTGACTTTGGGATCAGATCATTATTTCCCACTTTGGGCTCGCCCAGCCCTGGCAGCTGGACATGACAAAAATTCACCCTGCATTTTGCTCTTCACCTCCATCCTGGTTCTGTCTCTCTCTCTCAGATTTCCCATTAAAGACGTTTTCTTTCATCCATCAGCTCTGTTGTCAGATGAGCCTCCACTGTGCACGTTAGCTGGCTGCTGTCCCCTTCTGAGGGGTGTGTTGCTTGTTGCCCCTGAGTTGGCAGAAGGGTTTTCCTTGTCCTGCAGGGCCCATCCCAGGTGGTGCTGAGCATCTGGTGCTGTCCCAAACTTCAGAGCACTTTACAGGCAGAACAAGATAAAATAATAAATTGAGATATCAATGGTGGAGTGGTTCACATGCTTTGCTCAATTGATGTTTGAAAGTGCCACTAGAAAAGTCCAAGCAATAGGAGAGAAAATAGTTGTTTTAAAGCGAGGGCTGATGGTAATAATTGGCATTAATTTAAAGCCACACTGCACAAAATTCTAACTAACATCTAATGCTGGAGCTCCAACACTGAACCGTGTCTCCAAAAACTGTCTTAATGACTCACTTTGCAATTTTTACACAGCATCTTGTTAGCATTTCACATTTCAGAATAGGTTACCCTGAAAACCATGGGGGTTTTAAATTCAGCCCCCAATGTGTTGTGCTTTGCTATCTCGTTGTGTTTACATGTGTGCATGTATTCCTGTACAGAGGAGGGCTGGAACAAGGGGAAGATGAAAGGAAGGGGGAAAATTGGAGAAGGGAAATGAAATCCAGCAAGCTTCAGCCAGGTGTAAATGGCAAAGTATTTCTGTCCTTTCAGCTGGCTCTGGTGCAGGGGGAGCCTTGAAATCTGGCACGGGAGAGGGAGTTCCTTTTGACCAAGTCACACCGTTTACTTTGGCTGCTCCTTAATTTCCCCTCACATCTGTTCTACTTCATCTGGAGCTCAGGAGGCGAGCCAGGGCTACAGACACAACTTGGGAGCCACTGATTTAACCGAGTTCCCTTTTGATTTTGTTCCCCTGCCTGTGAGATTTCTCAATGCCAAAACTCGAAGCAGTGACATAAAAGAGAAATTAAATTTGAAACAATTCTGCTTTTCCTAAAAGCTTACAAGTTCAGACTTTCCCCCTCCCCCCAAATAAATTGTGAATTTTCAGTCTGCCCCAGAACTCTGCAGGCACAACATGGAGTAGGAGAAGCACAGGTCTCTGTCACTACTACAAAATGTGCAATTTCAAACATCCCTGGAGGCAGCTGGGTTCAAAAGGATCAATGCATAACTAGGAAGGAGCCTGATCTCCCTGGTTCTGATGTGGAAATGAGACGTTTCCTGAGGAGCAGTAAGGCACGGCAAGCACAGTAATTAGAAGCAGGAGCTGTGGGCTGGCTCCCAGCAGCAGCCAGAGCTGCAGGACTGGCTCTGGAGGGGACCAGTGTCACCTCTGTCCCAGGGTGTCCCTGCCACTTGCTCCAGAGCACCTGAGACACGTGCTGGTGCTGCCTTTAGTCCTGCAACTAATGCCTGTTGCTGGCCTGGTTTTGTCCTTTCTCTTCATAAATGTAACTTGGTGGGTTTTTCCTCACCTTTTTCATTTTTGGTTGTTTGTTTTGTGATACATAAACCTCTGGAATGTAATTGCTAAATTGAAAAATTGCAATAAACGTGAGCAGTTTGAGTGTGGTCCTGGACATCAGCACTCTTGTATGGCTTGTGCTCGCTTGGCTGGCTGATGAGTGGAGTTCCCTGTACATGTCCTGAAAATCAAATTGTCTGCTCAGTTTTGGTTGGAAGCACTGTGAAGGGCTGAATTTTGAGGTCTGAGGACAGAGTTTTGTGTTTTCCCAGAATTAGGCTCAGTCTTGCCTCCGTGGCTGTGCTTGGACAAGTCACCCGCTCTCAGGTGAAAAATAACATTTCTTATGAGGGAAAACCTCCTGGGGATCATGGAGAGGTAAAGCCACTGCAGTGGTGGAGCTGTGCCATACCTCAGAGAGGCTGGAATGCCAGTTGTGTTCTCAGCACCTGAACTGCGCCAACAGAAAACACAATTCCCTCTGCTTTGGGGAGGTTACGTCTCTGCTGAGAGCAAATTGACTCCTCCTCTGTAAAACCCAGTGATTCTTCCTAGGAATAAGGGAGGATGTGGGGGACAGGCAAAGCCCAAACACCTCCTCCTGCTTCTCCAGTGCCTTCCTTGGCCAGCAGCTGGTGATGGAGAGTACCTAAAAGGTGACCCCCCACTCTCTGCAGCACAGCCAAGCAAAGCAGAGTGACAAGGAATGAAAACCTTTGCTTTCTTTTACTCCTTAAACAACCCAAGAAACATCCTGAGCCTCACGGAGCTGGAAGCCACGGCCAGTGGCAGGGGAAGGTGCACTGAAGAGAAGTGACCCATCTCCAGATGACAGCGTGGCTCCCAGCAGCAGGAGCAGCTCTGCCATCAGGATGACAGCTCTGAGCTTCCTGACACTTTCCTGTGCTCTGCTAAACCAAAGGCTGAATGCTTGGAGCACCAAGAGCCAAAGAGCTGAAGTTTTGTCATCTCCTTCCCCCTGAATGAGCCAGAGTGAGCTGCAGAGGGAGGGCAGAGTGATGGGGAGCAGGGTGAACATTCCCTGTGCAGGGAGCATCCTGCCTCCCTGGGCTCCATGCAGCTCCTGGGTGCTTCCCAGAGCTTCCCTTTGGTGCTCACTGCTTAGCTTGAGCATGAAATATTAAATGGATATTGACTGGGACTGAGGAGTGCATTAGGATTATTGAGCCAACAGTTAAATACTGACTATTGCAAAAGCAAGCTGAGACTTGTACAAGTGGCCATTTGACCACTCTGACTTTTGGTACGTGTGTTGCTGCTTCCATTTGGGGTGTCTTCAGTTAAGCAGCCAAAGAACACATTCAGACCATAATTATATATTTCACATATATATAATATGTAAAAAGTAAGGACTTGTCAAGAAAAGAAACAGTCAGGGGCTGTGAGGAACATTATAACAACCTCAGCAGTCACTGGTGTGCAGGAAAGTTGTGAGTGTGGTAACAGTGAGCACAAAAAAGAAAACTTTTTAACCATCTCTCCTAAGATGGAAAATCTTATCATTTCTGTGTGGCACAGAGCAATGCTCAGGCCAGGATTTCAGATGCACCCTTTGGGACACCCCTGCTGCCCCACGTGAGTGTGGCAATGTGGAGGAAGCCAGGATTTCATGAATGCCTCATCAAGCACTGTTGTGTGCTGAATTTAGAAGACTGTGCCAGAACTTCCATAGCTGCAAGGAGCTAAAATCCTCTCTCGTACACGGAGTGGATGTTGAGCTTATCCATCTAGTAAATTAGAACATTATTAAGGAAATGATTGCACGTGTTTCTATTTAGTTTTCATTCCATTCCCAGCTAGGATAATTGCATGTTCCTGAAAAACATTGTAAAACACTGTTTGAAAGGACAGGAATATTTTTTTATTTGTATTGTTTTTTTTTTCCCAAGGATTTAGTATTGCTAATGAGAGTGAGCTGGTCCAGAGCTCCACATAAGAAGCTTGTGTGCAGCTCTTACATGAATACTTTAAAATATTTACTTACAGGGAAAGAAAGGACTTCATTAGGTGCTGTACCATATTATGTAGCTCTGCCTGTCTTAGATGCTGAATTTGAGAGTTCTTTTTCTGTCAGATTTGTTTAATATCCTGGAGGATGTATAACATAGATATTATCATAGAGTGGTTTGGGTTGAAAGAGACCTTAAAGATCATCTCATTCTTGATCTGGGGTTTTTTGTTTGCTGTAGATTTTTGTTGTTCTGCAGTTTGTTGCAGCGTCATTTAAGTGTTCTGTTCAGGTCAGTGTCCTGGTGACATCTTTGTGTGACACAATTAGCATGTATTATATTTAGAAAAAAAGATACATTTATGGTGTAATAACGTAGGTATCCTGGGATTTTTAACCTAAAAAATGCAGCTGAGGCCATGGATCTACATACAAAGTCCTGGCTGTGCTTAGTCTGCATGAGGGTCACATGCCAGCATTTTGTTAAATTTAACATTTCTGTCACTGCATTTCCAAAAATGTAAGACAACTTTTGTGCTGAAAATGTGTATTAGTGACAATGTAGGACTTCCCATTTAGCTGCCATCCCAAAGGTGCCCCTGCTGTACCTTTCCCAGCACAGCCATAGGCAGGGGATGTCAGCACTTCCCTCCAGCCCCCTCTCTGAGCAACTCCGAATTCAACTGGAAAATCTCTTACAAAGCAGAAGCTAAATGGACCAGGTGTTAACACAATTTGAGGGGGTTACTTCTCTTCAGCTGCTCCATTTAGGCAGAGCAGCTTTTTTTTGCATGAAATACGGTTTTCATTTCTGCAGATAGTGATAAAAACAAGCGCTGCTTCTTGTAAGCCTTGCAGAGGCAGTGCAGGGGTGTCCTGAGCCCAGCAGGCACTCACTGGTACTCATCCCCAGCCTGCCTTCACTCACCTAACCTTTGGGTGGGCTTCTTCTCCATGGCTGCCTTGGTTTGAGCAAACTTCTTATCGTTGGTGGGGGGCAGTTCAATTCTGAGTAACGAAGAGAGCAAAAGTCAGGTGTTTTGTGCCATTTCGTGAGCCCTCTCCCTGTGACAGCCCTTTGCCCTTGCCTTCTGCACAGCTGGGGTGGGGCTGTGCCTCCCAAAATGCTGTGCTGGGCAGAAGAGGGCAAAGGGCTCTGTCAGCTGCTTGGGAAGAGCAGGGTCACCAAGGACTGCTGCTCCTGGCCCTGCCCAGCACTCGGGAAGGTGCACTGGAGATTCATCCCAAAGAGAGGCAGTTCTGCACTCCAAGGTTCAGCACCCACAGTCCAGAGGCATCTTGAAAGATCTCGGGGAGTTTTTGCTGTGGTCATTTTGAGTCCTTGCTCATCCTGCACACACAGTTCAAGTGATAGGTGTTCCCCAGTGCTTTGCTGCCACAGCAAGTTCATCTGTAGCATCATTTTGTTCCCTCTCTAGGGCAGGAAACCTCATTTCCTCTATTTCTTGCAGCTTTGTGCATATTTATGGCTAGACGGTTAATGATTCATAAAGATGAGCCACTTTGCTTCTTTTGAAAATATTATTACCTCTTTGGATAATGAAAATAGCCAAATAAACTATATTTCATGTTGAAAGAAAGATAATTCCTTCTGCTGCCATCCCTTTATCTCAGGTGTGTTCTGTAATTGCAACTGGGAAGAATTTGCCTTAGGAAGATTTCCCATAAATCTCATTAAAATAGGCTTGTATCATTTTTGAAGCAGTAATTCAACACTGCAGCTAGTATAAGCACCATATGTCAGATAGCATGGATCCTTTGGAAGTTTAAGATGGAAAAGAAAGCTGAGCAGCAGAAACAGAAACCCCTTAATGTCTCTTGGAAAAGGCATCACCATCTTCCAGGCCAGGGCAGTAAGTGGACAGTTTGCAGGGTAATTGCAGATCGGTGTGGGAAGCTCCCAGAGGTGGAAATGCTCCTCTCAGCACCATTGATCCGAGCTAACAGTGCTGCTCCTCAGCACAATTAAGTCATAAACTGGAATGTACTCTGCATGTTGGAGCGTGCCTCCAGCTCTCCCCTGCCTGGTGGCACACAGGTGCAGAGCAGCTGAGCCTTGGAAAATTCCTGTGCACTTAGCCCATTACCTCTGCTGTTCCCTGCAGCCCTGAGCAAGGAGGGATTTTCTCCTAAGAAAGCTTTCAGTCTTGCTTTAATACCATCTTTTGCACTTAGTATTGAAGTCTGACGAGTGAGTGCTGATTTAGAATTCCTGCCCACTTCCTGCCACAGCCTGCTCCGTAAATCAGATGGATGGGACCAAAATGGGCTGCAGAGAAACAGGACTCAGGAGTCCCATGATGATGGGCAATGAGGGAATAAGCGTCCCTGAATCCAGTGCTCATTTTTAATGTTTAGTTACATGCTAATGGAGTCTAGTGGAAATAAAAAATCAGATTAATATTTAGTCAGCAGCTATGAAAGATGTCTCTTTAACTATGTCATAGCTAAAATTTTACTGGCAAAATACGAGCAGTGTAAAACTTACTGACTAGCTAAAGTTTTCCAGCAGTTTAGGTAACGACAGACCATAATCAGGAGGATGCTGAATGATCTTAAATGAAGAGTGTGCTGGTTCTGCTTAAGAAATAATTTAGTAGCTCAGAGGCTTGGGGTTAGCTTCAAAAAATACTCAATTCTTTCAGGCCTAAATTTCACACTGCCCAACAGAGCAGTCCTCTGGAAAATATAGAATGAAAAGTAATAGTATGGCATTGTAGAGATTGTCCTGATGAACAAAACAGGAAATTCAGCAAAATGTTGAATGAATATCTTGGCTGGGAAGTAGATTTGGCATTAAGAGCTCTGCAAGAATTACCATTCTTTATTAAATGATTCCCTCAGGGGACTTTTTTTTTTTTTTTTGTGCAAGGAGTACTCTAAAAATACCTTTTTATCCTATGGGGAAGCCAGCAGATCTGTGGATGTGTAGGGGCAGATCCTCTCAGGGAAGCAATACAGCCAAATTCATATCAGGAAGGGAGGAGTTGCACTGGTCTCACTTCCAGATAAATCTGTCACTTCAGGAAGAATGAAGCCCCACAGTGAGTGACATGAAGAATCAGCTGCACTGATGGGATGTTTTGTGCTTTACCTGCCTCACTGACTGACACCACAACCACCTGGCCCAGGGTGGGGCTGGCACTAGTGGCACTCCTGAAACAACAGCTTCTTACTATTAAAATTTCTGTATATTGGTTGAGGTGCAAGGGGAGGAGATCAGCCACGTGTGCATGCACAGGGTTAAAATTGTAAAAATATGCACAGAAGAAGCAGGGGTGAGAAAATCAACAGCTTTGCATAAGAGCCTTGAATGAAGTGACTATCCCTGCAGCTCTGGAATCCAGTGCTTTGGTGTTCTTGGATCAGGGCGTTGATTTCCTGAAGATAACACAGCATAACTACTGCTCTGTGTAGGCAAAAGTAGCACGATAGGTTTCTAAAATTAAATTCCCTTTTGATTGAATGGATTAATTAATAATAAGGAAAGAGGAAAGCAACAAAAAAATCAGAGAAACCCTGTGTAGGAGCATACCAAAAATATTAAATCTTCTCAACTGGTTGAGAACTGTTGCGTGGTAATGGCAAAATTATATACAGTATGATATTTGTGTGCTTTCTTGTCCACCCTCTCTCCCTTTCATTCATCAAATTGCCTGTTCAGGCTTCAAATAAATAATTGAACTAGAAAAGCTGAGGCAGATCCGTAAAAACTGAATGAGCCTTTCAGACTGACAAAAGCTTGAAGTGCTGGAAAATTTTTTTTTCCGTGAAAGGGCTAAACATTAAGATGGTGAACAAATAATTTTGTCCAAATTGTGTGAGCTTCAAACACGCAGCTGCATGATCCAGGGAAGTGACATATCTTCAAAGGGTAGAGCAGCCTGAGTGATGAGAATCGGCCTGCCAGCCTGCACACATTTACATCAGGGCTTACACTATCACTCAGGCATTTCCTCTGCGCCCGTGCTTTGCTTCCATGTGAGCTATCAGGGATTACAAATGGACACTTTGCCTTGCATTTCCTCCCAGCTCCCAGACCTGTGCTGAGAGCAGGACTGGGGCACATCCAAAGCCCTGCCCTGGGCTCGCTGTGTGCCCTTTGCTGTGTGCCCTCTGCTGTGTGCCCTGTGCTGTGTGCCCTTTGGTGTGTGCCCTCTGCTGTGTGCCCTCTGCTGTGCCCTGTGCTGTGTGCCCTCTGCTGTGCCCTCTGCTGTGTGCCCTTTGGTGTGTGCCCTCTGCTGTGCCCTGTGCTCTGTGCCCTCTGCTGTGTGCCCTTTGGTGTGCCCTCTGCTGTGTGCCCTGTGCTGTGTGCCCTTTGCTCTGTGCCCTTTGGTGTGTGCCCTTCTGTGTGCCCTTTGCTCTGTGCCCTTTGCTGTGTGCCCTCTGCTGTGTGCCCTCTGCTCTGTGCCCTTTGGTGTGTGCCCTTTGGTGTGTGCCCTCTGCTGTGCCCTGTGCTGTGCCCTGTGCTGTGTGCCCTCTGCTGTGTGCCCTGTGCTGTGCTGTGTGCCCTGTGCAGGGTCAGCAGGAGCAGACCTGGAGCTGTGATGTTTAAAGGCTGCCAGGAGCTCTGTCGGAGGCACCCCGTGTGTTTGGGGCATGGGGAGATGTGATGTGGTGCTGCAGAGCCCAGCCCTCATGGAGCTCTGCTGATGCCTTTTTGGGCTGCCTAAAAACAGAGGTCTGAAAAAACCCAGGGGATAAAAAAAAATTCTGTTTATTGAAGGACATTAAGGTACATTTAGGGCAGACAAAGCCCACCCAGGGGCTACACCCAAAATGGACAATGGGTCATGGGTTTTCACACTTTTATAAAGTTTGATCCATTTGCACATTGGGGTTAAACTTCCAGTTACAGCTTCAGGTAATGAAGTCATTTACCCCAAGTTTGCTGCCCCCAACTCACTTCTGTTTCCATCTCTGGGGGCCTGAGGCAGTGAGGTGTCCTTGATCCCCAGCCCTGGAGAGGAATTGTTGTGTCTGATTAAAATGGGGAAGCAGCAGCTCGCACTGTGTGTGCAGTTTAGAGTTATACACTAAAGAATTACAGGATTACAAATATATAAAAAACACAAAAGCTACAATCCCAAGGCGTCAGTGCCCTGCCGTGCCAAGTGTGCCCACTGTGGCCACGGGAAGGCTCAGGAGTGCAGCAGTGTGACAGGCACAGGTGACCATGTTCCCCTGCAGGTTTCCAAGAGCTGCACTGTTAAAAACCTTGTTGGAGGTGTTGGGCTGCAGTTCCCTCGTGGCTCTCAGCTCTGCCCAGCATGTCCAGTCCATCCTGGTCCTCAGTCCCAGGGTGGGGAGGAATCCCGCAGGCACACCCGAATGCTGGGAGAGCAGTAGGTTAGTGAGGAAGAAGAGGCAGTCTGGCCACAGGCTCCTGAAGTGTTGCTGTCCTCTGTCCATCCAGAGCCCCCTGAGGCTGTCACAACTCCTGGAGTGGCCCGTGTCCCACAGTGTCACCACCAGCCTCAGTTCAGCTCCTCCAGGAGGGAGTCAGCACATTCCTTGGCCTGTTGTCACCAGGATGATGAGCACACTTTGCCTGAAGGGGCACAGAGCAGTATCAGGCTTGTGCCACCATCAGCAGCAGCAGCCTGGGCTGGATGAACTCCTCTCTCAACCTGCAGGGCCATTTTTATGGCATACTGATCATTTTGGTCCCGAGCCAGTTACCCAGCGATTCACTCTGGCTCTGAGGACTTGTAGTACATTATCATACACTTTGAAATTCATGCAGGAAAGATGTGATATTGCAAGTATAAATCAGGAGGTGATAATCCTCCTTTGGAAGGTCATGTTCTGTGGGACTGTGCTTTACATTTGAGAAGCCTCTAGCTTGAGAAGTTTGGTGTGTTTATTATTTTATGAAGAGCAGATGTTGTTTATCTCCTTTTTGTGCTTGACACTTTGAAGATTCAAAAGGTTTCTTTAAAATATTCTACTTGGGACAAAAACGTAGCCCTGCAAAGGTGGCCTTGCACTGCAGACAGTGATGTGGGGCTTGTCAGGGGGGGATCTTGCAGCTCTGCCTGTGTAGTTCCACATTTTCTTGATCCAGCCCTTCCTTCTGCAGGAGTACAGAGGGCAGAGGGGTCCTGTGAACCTTGATGTGAACGGGAACAGAGCACAAGGGTCTGGACTGTGGCACTCAGGGTGACATGGCCAGGGTTAGCTGGTCCTGGGCTTGTGCCAAGGAAGGGGAGAGGTCCAGTGAAACTCTCTGCATTGTCTGAATGGTACTTGTAAGAGAGACAAAAAAAAGTCATCCTGTCTGTGCCAGAGGCACCGGTGACCTACACCCAGTGCAGGAGGTCAGCTGCTGTCAGATGGCTGATGGGGCAGGAGGCAGAGGTGACCTGCAGCTGCCCCCCTGCTGCAGACAGGGGCCAGGATAAAACACCCCGTGCAAAGATTAATACTGCAATAAGAGAGCAAATGCTTCTGTAGGTGATTCACACAAGCCCTAATGTGTCTTTTGCTTTGTGTTAGTGTCCCCTGAGAGCATTGCCTCCTTAACATCAGCTTTTTTGTTTTCTGATTAACTCTCCTACCTGTCCGTGCTCTATGGTGTGGGCATGTTTTTGGGAAAGTATTCACAGTATGTTTCAGAATTGCTTAAGAGCTTAACTAAATCCTCCAAGTTCTGTGCACAGCCAGCGATGAAATAATCTGCTTAATTGCACAAATAAATAAAGCAGAAGTTTGGTTTAAAGATAAAGTATGTAAATGGTAGGAAATAGTAGATATGTCTGCCTGTCTCTTTCTTTTCAGTGAGTTCTTGCTTCCCCTTCAGCTGTCTGTGAGAATGACGATATTTATTCTGGTACAGCTCAAATTCCAAGTTTATGTCATCCATTTTAATCATTAGGCCTTGCCCAGTTCCCCTGCCCACTGAGATCACTTTAAAGCACGTTACTGAGGAGTGAGGGTGGGAGTTGTCACCACATTTTGTTGCTGGGGTCTGCATTTCTCAGTTGCTTCCAAGACTGTGGTGTCCACAGTTGTCACAGTGAGGACGTGATCTGAGGATCCTTCTGTCCTCACTCATCTAAACCTGCCCTAAATATCATTTGGCCTTTGGTAAAGATAGATCTTGGGCTTCAGGGTAGGACTCTTTGTTAAGGATAAAACCTTGATTTTAGCAAAAATACTGACAGCAGAGAGTTGTGGAGAGAAGCCTGGTGGCAGAGAGACATCTGTAATGCTCCAGACACCTAATGACACTCCAGCTTTGTGGAACAGTTTGCTGAAAATGAGGTGGCATTGCTGTGGTGTTAACCACATTCCTGGCTGGTTAAAGCTTAGGAAAATCAGAGCAAGAGTTTTTTAGCCATAGTGGGAATGTGCTGCCCAAATGTCACCAAGAGCCCCAGCAGGAACCTGAAGGATTCCAGTAGACACAGACAGTAAGTTGCACTGCTTTATGTTTTTATGGAGACGTCATTTTGCATACAGAATGATGTTCTTCACGTGCATGCCACTGTCTGTCGTATGAATTGATTCTGGAGGGGCTGGAACTAACAAGGAAACCATGTCTGAATGTGTTGCTAGAAGACATCAGTTGCCTTTGATGGAAAAAACTGAGTTAAACATAGTGTGCTAAACTGTGAGAAACAAATATGACGTCTCCACAGAGGAGTGAATGGTTTCCATTAAGCTTGCTAAATCTGTCTTTCTCAGAATACCCAATATAACCTCATACACTCTTGATTTTAACAAGCTTTATTATACTGCACCCCAACTACATAAATATAAAGCTAAAATATCTAAAATATTTAACAGATGTGGAACAGTAGAGAGAGACCTCTGTGGCATACAGTATGGGATTGGTCCAAATTAAATAGTGATCATGGACCATTAAATATTAAGCTCTGTTCTGGAGGTAGGTCATTATTCCTCACCTTCCATTGGCAGTTCTGGCACCTAAACGAGAAATGAAAAAACTCTTGACTAATACGATCTGTGAAAATGAGTAGCCTGAGAGTGGTTAGTTCTGATCTTGCAGGCTGCACTAACTTCCAAAGAGTTAAACGAGATTAAATCGTGCTCCCAATATCAGGTACACCACAATTTAGAAGACACTGTACAAAAGGAGTTGTAGTACAAAAAAAAAAGTTAACAAAGGCAGCAACTCCAGATCAGCACCCCGAGCACTTCCATTCTTCCATAGCTGAATAAAGGGACTTAGAGTAGATGTGAGAAGCAAACTGCAGTGATGGAGGCTTTGCAGGCAGCGAGAGGAGACAGGGTGAAGTGTGTGAGATCAGGTAAAGGGGGAATAAATAACCCCAGAGTGGTGGGAGAGGGGAATGGAGACACGTGCTTATGGGAACACAGCAGGGATGGGATGAATGAGGAGAAGCCCCGGAGTGTTTATCTGTGGTATGTATTAACTCATCAGAAGGGTGTGGGAGAAATATAACAGGGAGAAGGGAGACTTCAGGAAAATGATAGCAAAATGTGGTTGCTTTAGACAGTTTCCCCTTCCTTACAAGAGAGCAGTGACTTGGTCTGCTCTACGCTGGCTGTTTATTTTAAGTGTCAGATTACTATGGAGATAATATTGGTCACCATTTATTATTAACATAAAATCAACATTTATGAAAGTTTTCTGCTCCCATGGTAGTCCCACCCATGGTGTGACATAAATTCCCATTTTTGAGAGAATACTAAGAGGAATCAGGGAGTATAATCAACTCTTGCTGCGTATTTCCCTGTATCAAGACTGTTTAGAGACATCTTAAAAGTGGGAACTTCTGAAAGAGGCCACTAATGTAAAACATCTACCGTAGATCCAAAGAAAAGATATAGAAAACACATGGATGTAGCCCATAGTAACAGTTTATTTGAAGGTAATAAACTGCCTTTTGCTAGAAAACATTAGAGTAGAGGATCTGTTGAAAGAAAACTCCTAGGCTTCTGGCTAATGAGCAGAAGAGAGATAAACAAAACATAATAAAATAGTAAAACACCACCTTACACCATTTTATCAAGCATCAGCATAACTCTTTTCATTCTTTTGTTAATATTCATTCTTTCATTTTCCATTCTTAAACATTGAAATATCAGTGGCTCTAATATCTGACAGAAGACAAAACATTTCTTCATTAGGAGACAAAGCTGATCAGCGAAGCACACGCCGTGCTGAAAACCTTCACAAATAGATCTGAGAGGCACAACAGATTGCAGCAATTAAAAAGTCTCTCAGGCCCTTCAAAACACAGATACCTCAGCTGTGTGCTTCACATTAATCCAAGCTCCGTGAAGGTAAAATTTGACAAGAAGGTCCCTCATTATAGTTCCATATTGCCATCTCTTTTAACAAAAACCAGCTGAAATGAATAAGAATCAGGACACCATGTATTTAAATAATCACAACAAATCTTGCAATATGTGTTGTCGTGGTATAACTCCACATTACCTGGAGTGTAATGTGTCAAATGAAGGGGGGAAAAGACAAAACATGATTTATAGAAATGGGCACAATGAAGCACCATTCTCCCTGTTACAATTGCACTTACTTGTCTGATGTGTACATACATTATAATGGAGAGGTGATGAGATCAGATTTGAAAGAAAAACCCAGCATAGACAAGAAAACAGGAAAAAACCACCTCCCATCTGTACAGCAATAAAAGAACAAAAAGCAGGAGGGATATCCTTTTAATTATTATGATTAATCATGTTTATTACAGATGGAATAAGGCACCAAGAACAGCCTCTGTGCCGGTAATAAATCCGAAAGGGTAGGCAGTCTCTGCAGAGCTTGCAAATACAGGAGGCCAGGTAAAGCTCTGGGGAGGGTGACAGAGAGCACAGCAGAGAGCTTGATGGTGGAGGTGGATCTTAACACAATTCCCACAGTGGCTTTTTTCCCACTTGGCTCCATAAAAAGGCTTGTAGCCCCCTTCTCTTTGTGTCCCTGTGAGTGCTGGTGGCTGTGTGGAGCCCTGTGACAGCACAGGGTGAGCAGGCTTTGATCTGGTGGTCAGTCACTGAGGACATCAGAGCAGTGGCAATGAATAGCCCTGCCCCATGATTAGAGCCCGGGCAGGGGGAGGAGAGGGAGGAGGCATTGGTGCTGCTGAGCCTCTGCAGCTGCTGCAGGTTTCCCTGTGGTGTTGCCCCGCAGTGTGATCACAGCTATCACTGCCATCACTGCCAGCCCCACCTGCCTGACAGCGCCACCACGGCCCTGGCTGGGGAGTTAGACTGGAGATAGATCCCTTCTTTTTCCTGCCTGATTTGGATCAGATGACCAAACACACTGCGGGGTTCTTGCTGTACTTCGTGTTATGTTTCAGCAGCTAAATATAGCTGGATTACCTCAGAAATGCTTAAAAGACCCAGACCAAACAACTCCCCCAGATCCAGCAGTGGTGCCTGGGACTGCTGCTCCTTCCCAGTTGGGGAACAGCCAGCGCTGGGTTGTGTGGCTGCTGCCGGAGCAGCCAAGGCTCAGAGCTCCAGGGAAGGAGAGGAGGCCACAGTGCCAGAAGGGAAAATTCCTCACAGACTCTTTCTGCCATCTCTGCCTTGTATTTTGTGATTCATGAGTGGGAAAATCAAGGCACAATCAAGGCTCTGTAACGTGATTGCTCAGGCATCAGGTGAGAAGACAAGGGCACAAACAAAGGGAGTCTGCCTTTGTTTGCTTAGATCATCCTTTTTGTTATCACAAGCAATTGTTCCTCCCAGAGCTGCATGTGAGCACACCTTGTGGGGTGTCTTGGTTGGGAAAGACAGGTGTCTGCCAGGGAAAAGCTGGAGCTTCCCTTGGAATGGAGAATGTAACCCCCCTCCCTCTGAATTATTATACATTTGAAATTAAGGGGCTCTCAGGCAAAGATACAGGAATAGGAATAACAGTTCTTTACTAGGAATATTGAAAATAAAAACATAGTAGTACAAAAAAAGCAAACAAAAAAGAAAAACATTCACAGAGTCAGAACACAACCTGACCCCCTGTTGGTCAGGGCATTAGCAGCAGTCCAGTCAAGTCCTCCTGCAGTGACAGATGTGGTTCTGTTGGAGCAGAGATGATCCTGTAGAAGGGTGTAGTTTTCCTCTGAAGGTCCAGTGGTGGTGAGATGGGTCTGGTCTCCCTCTGGGAATCCAGTGCACACAGGCTGTGCTGGTGTTCTGAATCCCAGGTTTGATCCAGGTGGGAATGCTGGGCTCCTCCCCCTGGGTGGAGCATCTCCCAGTGGGATGATGTAATTGTCTCAGCCCTGCAGTGAGCCTGGATGGCCCATGAACAGCAGATATCCACTGGAGAGAGGATGGGTCCTGGAAGAGATAAAGAACACTGCCCCAGCTGGTTGAACAGGTGCCATTAACAGAAGACCCCCACCCTCTCCCCTGGAGTCACCAGGAATGGGTCATAGAAAAGAAAAAACACTTCCCCAGGCAGTTTCAACAGCTGGTTACACAACGCAGAGTTGGTTACATCTTCATTGCAGCCCAGGACGTGGGCTCAGAGGTGCAGTGAGTGGAGCTGCTGTGAGCTGTTGGAAGTGGCAATGCCACAACTCGTTCTTCACTGCAGTGCCAGTGCCGTGCCAGGAAGGAGAGTTGACAGGCTTAGTGTTGGCTGTCACTTCTAAAATCTGGGACCTCTCACCCTTGGCTTTTTGTTTGGAAGCACCAGCTTCTCCAGGGGTGTGTTTGCTGGTGCTTGCTGCCATCTCAGTTCAGCAGGGGCAAAGCAGGACATGGGTACAGAACCAGCACCTGATCCAGCCACACAGCTCTCAGAGGAGCCTGGAGGCAGCAGGGAGCCAGGGCTGGCAGGGCAGGCACCTCACAGGTCTGCTTGACAAGCAGGATAGAGGCTTTCCTAGAGCATCTCAGCTTGAATAACACACCTGTCCATGAAAATGTGTGAGCTTTTCCAGGCCACATTTCTCCCCTAGAGCCCTGCACTGCTGACAAGCTCACCTCGGAGCTCCCAGTCAGTGGGGAAACCTGCTGGGGTCAGTGGTGAGATCTGTGGAGTCCATTCCTCCTTGTTTCCACTGAGAATCCCTGCAGAAATGAACATTCTGAGTGGTACAAAAGCTGTGGGAGAGCAAAATGAAAAGGCAGGCCAGCCTTGCTCTCCAGAGGTCTGAGCAGGGAGGATTGGAGGGTCCTCACAAGCCTCCAGTGTCTGCTGGGCAGAGCTGCTGCAGCTACCAGGGACTGGTCTCCAGGAGAAGAGTTCCTCCATGGAAAACCTGATGATGCATTCCAAGAGGAGTGACCAAGAGCCCTCCTGCTCAGCTGAGTGATGGCTGCATCCAGGCAGCAAAGAGGGTGATGCTGTTCTGTGAGAGGGCAGAAATGAGAGGGCTGGCTCACAAGTAAGCAGTGAAGGGGAACTGGCAAGAAAGATGAAATGGGGTGCAAATGAAATGGGGAGCAAATGAAATGGGGAGCATCTTGCTGAGAAGGGGGAAAACAAAGATCAGTAGAATGTTTTTTGTTTTCCACTGATGGTGTTACACTGGTAGTTCTCAGGTAATTTTCCTGGGTTTTTACCTATTCCAAACCAGGTCTTAACAATAATAGAAGCCAGTTCCAGTCCAGAATTCTTGGTTGTCTTTAGAACTGACATCTTCTCTTTGCATATTTTGAACACTGCTTGAAATTTAGGTGACGTCTACAGAGCTGTACAAGAGCAGAATCTAATTTAGACCCATCAGCGGAGAAAATAGGATAATTGTTTTAATTAAATAAAGTAATAATTTTTTTTGTGAAATATAAAGTGGAATGGAGAAATTCAGAAATCTCAGAAGATATGTCAGAGAAAATGATTCTATTTGATGAAGTGGAAGCTTAGTCACTTGTCAGGAAAACATTCTGAATTTATAAGTATAAAATGTGAGTGTAAAACATCAGGGCAGATGATGGTTGCTTGGATGTGCTGAAATGGCTTAAATGAGTCCTGCAGGAAAGTGCTGGTAGCACAAGTCTGCAGCCCTGTTCTGAACATTCCTGTTCTCTCCCAGGAAATATCAGTGCCTTTATATGGTGTGAATGAGAGATAAAGACAGACTTTCAAAGCCACTTTACATCTCTGGTAAATGTGGGCCAGTTCCCAGCTCTGAATTACAGGATATCCAGCACAGGAGAATGCAGTTATCAATTTCCCCAGTGCACCACGAGAGAGCTTTTGATCTTTGTGATCAGATTATCTTGTTAGTGGCTCTCCAAAGGCAGTCGGAGCAGATGATATTCCGTGCAGACCAATGCATTGACCTTTTTCCACTTACTGTGCCCGTTCTGAGCCTGAACAGAATTTAAACCTGTGAGGGGGAAAGCAAAGGTGCATCAGACAAAGAACTCTTCCTGCTCTGCAGAAATTTCCCTGCTGATCTGCTCAGGGCAGCAGGTTGTGTGCCCTCACGTTGTGTTTTAACCTGGTTTCATAAACAAGCACAGGTTATGTAACGTGCTCTGCTGTGTCCCCACCTCTCAGCCTTGCCACTCCTGCTGGATTTTTTCTAGTCTTTAGCCAGTTGTAATCAGATTTAACAGATCCTGAGTTCTGTGCAAAGGGAGACTCACAGGTAAAAACACATTGTTGTGAACTCATTCTGTGTGACGGCACAGAACCTCCTGGAAGCCATCAATGAAAAGCCATAGGGAAAAACCATAAGGAAAAAACCTCCAGTGACAGCTGCTGCTTGCAGAAGTATATTTTCTTCCCTCTTCTTTCCTTTTTAAATAAAAATGATTTAGCAAAAGCATTCAATCATGTCCTCAGATGTTACCATGAAACCGTGGGAGTACAACATCTGGAAGGAGAGTCTTTTCTTCTCTCAGACTTATGCAACATGAAATGCATTTGTGTGTTCTGTTACAACACCATGCTTTCCCAAACAGAAAAAATCTGGGCTGGCCCTTCATGTGGAATAAACTGGAGCAGCTCCACAGAATTCAGTTTGCTGATTCATTGCAGCATAGGCTCCAGTCCTTTATTTTCTCTTTCTTTTCCTGTACATGTGGCACTTCCTAAATAATACAACATATTTATGATATTCAGGATTTGAGTGAAGTGTGGTGGCCCTGAGACAGTGGGATTATTTTTATATGTGGCTTGGGGTTGCAATGTCATTAAAGCTTCTGTGATGAATAATTGGTGATTTAGCTCCCAACATTGATACATGCTCCATGGATGACAACATTACCCACCTTCTTCCCATGTTTTCCATACTTTGTTCCTTGCTGTGTTTCAGTGTTTTGTTGCTGTGGTTTAGTGTGGAGGAGCCTAAGCAGATCCCTGCTTCTGTCATGTTCTAACACCAAACATCAAATCCAAAGCCTGGGTCTCTTGAGCACCTCCCAGAGATGAGAGACTTGGATTGTTCACGAGTCTTTCCAATGAAATGTCAAACTTTTCATACTATGAAAATGATGTTCCCCAACACAGTGCTTGAAAACAGATAATTATCCAAGAACATGAAACAGAATTAACATGCACTGGAGCATGTCATGAACATTTCCCTCAGCAAATAACAAAGGTAATTGCTGTCAGAGTACAAAGCAAGGAGAAAGGTTGGCTCTGTTCCTTAGACAATGGAGATTGGCCACTGTTTACTCACTTAGCCCATAACAACATGCAGCTAGCGGAAGGGTGCCATTGCAGGGCTGCTGGAGTGTGACCAGCCTGCTGATTGCGGGCACTTCTCATTTCACACTTCCCAAGGCTGATCAGACACAAGGTCCTTGGCTATTATTAGACATCTAAACCCTGATGAGTCAGAGCTCATTTGTAAACCATGTTAAGCCCCAGTAATAATTAATACATTTTTTGAACCACATTTTGACTGCAGGCACAATTAGGAGGCTTCATTCTTAGCCTAGAAGGAAGAATGGCCATAATTTGCTAGGTGGACACAATTTTCCCACATAGAAATCAGAGAAGCAAGGCAAAAAAAAAAAAAAAAAAAAACAAAAAACAAAAAACAAAAAAAAAAACCACTTCTAATTGCTAATGGGGGTAGTTCTGGTTTGTGATTCTACAAATCAATTTTCTAATATTAGAAACCAATGGAGTGTGGAAGAGGCCTCCTGAAGTAGCTCCCTGACATCCCTTCACGGATTTATTCAGCCAGGTCTTACAAATGCTTGACAATTTCTGTCTCCACCTTCTTTGTGGGAGGCTGCTCACCAAATTCAATCAGTCTGCTGGTTAAAATGCTTTTTATCCCTGTGCTTCTTTTATTCTCAGAGGGTCTGCATTTAAGGGAAAGGTGAGATAACTTTTACCAGCAATAACCAGATTCTCCCAGTCACCTTTGTGCCATGGTCTTCTCAGGGAAGGCTCTTAGTATGTTTTATCTATACAAAACGTGAAATTTGAGCAATGTGGTGAATGTCTTGCACAGAGAGCTGATGGGGAAGCAAGAAGCTGAACTGAAAAGTGACAGACATCCCTGCTATTTTCAATCATTTACCTGGTTAATGTTTAAACCAAACTTTGGGGGGTTTTATGGCATTCTCACTACTTTGTGAGTACTCCCAGGAACCCTCTGCCTCTGAAGCTGTTGTATCAAACAGACCCTCTCCAAAATAAGGAATTATTTTGAAGGGTAAAAGGTCTTTTGTAAGCTGATTTTGTTTCTGGAAAAGAGTACACTACGCCTCTAAAGGCGTGGTTTTTTCCCAGAGTGAACTACTTTGAAGAGTCAAAGGTCTTTTGTAAGCAACTACTACCTATTCCTCACCAATAATTACGTTTATCTTACTTTGTATTACAAATTAGAACAATTTTATTGCAATTGTTTACTTCTTTTTTTTTTTTTTTTTTTTTTTACCTTAACAAGATGCAGAGAGTCTTCAATGTAACACGACAGATTTTTTAGCCATATGCTCTATTTTCAAACTACACCTACTGCAGCTCAAAAAGCCAGTTATGTTTTTGGGCAACACTAGGCTACATTTTCTGTCTAAAGGTGAAGTTCACACCTGTGGCAGGGACTAACCCAATGTCTGTGTCTGAATTAAGTATATTAGATACCTGGGCAGAAGGACCTTCTTTAGTGCATCACAAAATACCAAAAAGTTACAGCCCAACAGCAAGACAAGACATCAAGGAGAGGTGTCTGCTGCTCCCTTGCCCCAACTGACTTGTTGAATTTAAATCAGATTTTTTTTCTTCTCTTTAAATATCTATTTAAGCACATTATTAACTGGAATAAGGTTTGGGTTTTTTTTTTTTTTTTTTTTTTTTTTTTTACTGGTACTCACTTTGCATCAGTCGCAATTGCTGCTTTTTGGGTGACATTTTACCCAAACTGTTACTATGAAGCTCTTGCTAATAGTGCTAAGATTCTCTCAGTGCACGTTGTCGTTGCTCCTTCACAGTGTAATCAGTAAATACAAGAATATTTGTATTTTGTGTGCTTTAATTCAGTGAATATTCAGCAGATCCTGGTGCTAGCAGTCTCCCAGCTCGCCTCCAACAAGCAGCTGGAAAACAGAAACCATAAACTGCAAAAGTAAAAGCATTGATTGTGCAGTGCAACAAAGTGAATCTCTAAAAACCATCTTTAGATTCCTGCTGAAACATTTGTAATCCAGCCAGGAAGAAATAAATTTAGCTTTTAGCTCCTCTGCTCTGGGGTGTGGGTGTGCAGGGGAATATCCAGGAAATCAGAGACACAGCCAGGTTAGAGGCAGGACTCAGAGAAGAAGTGAAAAGGAGCCAGAGGTGAGTGACAGTGTGGATTTGTAGGGATCCAGTGTGTCACCTGGCAATAAGAGTATCAGGAAGAGGCAATCTGCAGGAACAGGAGAACAAAAAGGAATCACAGGTAGAGACAGATCGGGCAAATACAGAGCCTCAATGACAGAGGATTAGAAAATGTGTGTGAAGAAGCTAGGGCTATAAAACTAGGAGGGAAACATAGAGGAAATAAAGGAATGTTTGCAAGAATCTTCCACTGAAACCAAAAGACTCCAAAGCCATTGTAGGAATACAGATGCTGTTTCTGAAAGCAGTCATTTAGTGATTTGATGTGAATACAAGCAAGTCAAAACAAATCAAAACACCAATTCCAAACAGCTTTTTGGATTAAAAAGAGATGGATAAAATCAGAAAATTGTCCTGACCTTCCCAAAAGATGTAAAGCTCGTACTGGAGATGCTCAGAAACAGTGGGAGGGTTGGTCAAATAATCAACATACTTGAAGCAAAATAATTCTAGAATGAAGCAGAAGATGAAAAACAACATGGAAAAGACATTAGAAGCAGCTGTGTCATTTCCCCTGCCACATGTAATGATCCCCAGGAAGCTTTCTGTCACTGTGCCCCTCCTGCTGCTGGGTCTCTGAGCCTGTCCTGCTCTACCAGAAATTTCTGCAAAAATTCTTTATTTTTGCCACCAGAAAGTGGCTCCATGGGGAGCTGAAAAGTCCCAAACCAATACAGAGAGGGTGGGATTATTCTGTGAAACTTGGTGAGAGAACAAATAAAAAAAACTGGGGAAAAAATTGCCAAAAATGGGGAAAGAACTTTGAAATTCCTGTGTGTAGCTTGAGTGGAGCTACACCAAGGCAGAGGGCAAAAGAAGAGGGTTGGGCCCCACTTTCTGAGACTTGCACTGAGCATGTTTCCATGTGCTTCAAGAGAACCTTCCCCTTCTGTGTATATATATATATATATATATATATATATATATTTGTATATTCCAGGAGCACGGGTGTAGACCATAAATACAAATATCAATGTATGTAAATGTGAGGTGCTTAGGCTGGAGAGAAAACCACAGAATAAAGGAATTCACCAGTGTTGGTCCAGTTCCCAAGCTGAAAACAGGGATGTGAATAAAATTCCAAAGCCATTGGAATGGCTGGAGGGATGTGAATAAAGTTCCAAAGCCATTGTCAGCCCACAAAGTGTGCCCTGTAAATTATGTAGAGCTGTTCATTGAAATGATTATAGTGTGTCCAGGTGATTTCTAAAGCAGGATGTGTCATGGAAGGTTCTTGGAAGGATCTGAATAAACACAAGAAGGATGGCTGGGGGTGGTGGTTGCTGCAGAAGGTTGGTTGTCTGTTCTCTTCAGCTGGAAAGGGGATTTAGGAGCTGCCTCCTTGAGCTGGGCTACTTCCTAAGGAAACTAGAAGGGAATAATTCATCAGGCCTTTTTGGGTTTCGGTGGAATAGAGACAAAGGGAGAATGAACCAAAGAAAATGTCTGACAAAATTGAAGCTAAATAAGTTTATTTCCCTTATTTACGTTGTAATATATGAGTGCTAGAGATAATGTGAAAAGAAGAAACAAACCAACTGCCAAATGCTTTTATAAAAGAAGATGAGAGCACATGTGGAGGAAAATGAACCATAAATGTTATCTCAGAGAGGTCCCACTTGGAATAAGCATATATATGGCAGTTATGTCTAAAATTTGTTATGTTGCTGTTGTTTTGTGAAATGACAGAACATCTGCTCAGTCACAAGGCACCAGGAAAATGCAGCTTTATGCCTAAAGCAGTATGTCAGTTCCTAACAAAAAATGTATATAACAGGCCAGAAACAAAGGCACATTGTCTTTTCCAGTTGTAGTCATTTCTGACCTAATAATGCTTTAGAAAGGATGTTTTATTTTTATTTTTAAAGAAATGAATGGATGGATTGAGTCATTTATGACCCTTTTCAAGATGAGGCTTTGTGCATTATTTGTGCGTACGCCGGCGAAACGCTTTGTCTCTGCAAATCACATTTATGTCACTGGAGCCCTTTGAAAAAGGCAGCTACTTGTGAGTACCTTGAGCAAAAATCATGCTTAGCTTACAGTTTCTAAATGCAGTGTATAATCAGCTGGTTTTGTCTCCCCCTGGAAGCAGCAGGGAGTGATAGGTGTGATCACATGGCAAAGGGACACAAGTCACATCCCACCTCAGAGCTCACTCTTCAGGAGCAAGGGGCATCCACAGTGCAATCTGTCATGTAGAAAGCTAATTAACAAATCCCTCTGGGACAGTTATTCTGTGGAATTTGGCTCTGAATATTCCAAGCACACAACTTTTAAGTGGCTTTATTCAAAGATAATATTTTCATTGTTGTGTTCACTGACCTGAGAAGCCTGAAACGGTGGTGTAAAATATAATTTTAAAACCTATTTTCTGATGAAATGAGGTTATTATCCTACAGCTTGAAGTCATACCAATGCATATATGACCCCCTCAGCAAATAGGCTGATCCATGAAACAGATAGAAATCGGCACCTTTTTCTACAATGATTTTATGGAGCAAAGCAGTTATTATTTAATTAAGGTGTGGAAGTATTCAAGTGGAAGCTGGCTTCATGGAAAGGCACGATCATGAATTTGTGTCCTGCCAGAGCCGTGTTCCTAGTGAGCATTAGGGTTAGGGTGGGTGTGCAGAGCTCAGGGCTGGTGTGTCAGGGGCTCTTTGAAGCCTCTCCAGGCTGAAGCACTCTTTGATGTGACTGGGAATGTGTGTGCTACATCATGAAGTATTAATAGGGGAGAAAGACAGCAGCCACTCTCATATGAATTCTTTCTTCTCCAGAAAACCTTATGTCAGCAGAGCTGCCTTTTTTTTTTTTTTTTTTAATGTCACTTAAGGTTGGGACCTTGGCTGGAATAAATAAAATCCATGTGGGAGAGTCATCTGTGTCTGACTCCGAGCTGAATTGTAAAATGGGATTTTTACCTTTCAGCTGAGTCAGATCCAGACACCAACACTTCCCCACAGAAGCAGTGTATAGTTTCTCAGAAAGCCTTCAGAGGTTTATGAACCTGATCCAAAGCTTATTGCAATTGGGAAAATTCCTGATTTGAGTCAGTTTGCAGTTGGACTGGACAAATCTTACTGATCTATTTATATAACCTTTTCAAGAGGGAAAAAGAAACAAAAATAAAAACCCTTTCACACATGGCAAAAACTTGAAGACTTAATTTTTAAGCTGTTAAGATTCCAGTATTCCCTGGAATCTGAAGCAGGGAGTATCCTAAGGTAAAGGGCACAAGCTCCAGGGCCCAGCCTGAAATGCAATGATTTACCTGAGGCATCAATTCTGAGCACCAGAACAGGGCACTGCCAGGCAGGAGCTGTTGTGCAGAGCTGCCAGAGGTGGCTGCATGGAATCATTTGTCAGCTGGCAGGGAAAGAGCCACCAAAATAAGGAGGTTTTAAGAGTGGCACTTAAGCCTTGATGGAAATGGCACAAGTGACTCCAGTCTCTGCCTCCCAGTGTTAAATAGGGACAGGGGGCTCTGGCTCTCCCCACAGACATCTGGGGAAGCAGGAGGATTGGTGCTTGGAGCCTGGAGAATTGTTCAAGGTTTGTAACAGATCTGTGTCTCTGAAGATGTCCTGAGCCTTCAGGTGACCTCCAGGTCCCCTTCTGGGGACAGTCCCACAGCCAAGAAGGACAGCAGGCACTCGCTGCCTACACCCAACCCCTGGGACCAGAGAGTAAAAAGTGATGGTTGATGATCTTCTAAAGCCCAATATGATCTTCTAAAGCCCCACCATTCCAGCACAGTCAGTGCTATTTTCACAGAATCACAGAATGAGCTGAGTTGGAAAAGACCTTTGAGATCATCAAGTCCACCCTGTGACCCAACACCTCCTCACCAACCAAACCATGGCACTGAGTGCCGTGTACAAGCTTTTTATAAACACCTCCAGGGTGCAGTCTCAGGCCTTTGAGACAGGTTTCTGTTATTCTGGGGGAAAAGGGAGACTGGGACATGCTGGCATAAGCTTTGCTGTTGCCCTGAAGCACTGATGGAGCTGGAGTCCTGTGGCAGCAGCCAAAGGAGAGCTGTGCCTTCAGACTCTGGGAAAGAGAAGGATGCTGGGTCTCAAGTCACTGAGAAATGGGGACATTGCCTTCCCAACAGGGATGCTCAGTGTGTCTGGGGCTCCTCACTGAAGGGGCTGCACTCTCCCCTCTCCTGGAATGAGTTTATTTATAGATAACCATTACTGGTGCACAAAGCCAGGCTCTGGTCCATTGCTGCAGATGAGTGGTAGGCACAGGACAGAAAAGCCCTGCTGTGGAGAGGCTGGGGAAGGGATCCAAGGTGAAAAGGCTTGCTGGGTCACACCTGGGCTGCTGTGGTGCTGGTGACCCTGGCTGCCAGGGCTCTGGGTCATTTGGTGGCCCCTCTCTGCTGACAGGCCAAGGACAGGCTGGATGCACCTTCAGAGACAGAGGAGCTGCAGAGCTGGGCTCCAGCTCCTCTCCTGCTGCAGGGAAGGCACCAGAGCCCAGAAATGCTGCAGTGTCCCAGGAAAGCTGAGACTCCTCCTTGGAGCTGGGGCCCATTTGGTTCAAGTATTACTTGTTTGGAGCAGAGGGCAGGATTTGAACCACGGGCAATGAATGAAATCAGATTTGTGCAAAGAAAGGAGTGCCTTAACAGGCAGCAAATATTTCTGCTCTGACTTGCGAACAGTCATTAAAAGCCTTTATTACATTTTGTGTCTGTTCTGTTTGCCACTTAGCCATTTCTTTTCATTCTGAAGAATTACAACAAAGAATGAATGAGTCTTTTCTAATATGGTCAGGACACAATAAATTTGTGAAAGAACTGAGTTATCTTTCTCCCTCATAAGCAAAATTTTCCAATTGTTCAACAAAATGTTGTTTTGTATTGCCATGACATGGCTGTGAATACCAAGGCTCAACATTAGGCAACTTGTTTATAAAAATAGACATGCAGTAATAATTAGAGAGCATTCAGTATGCCTCCTGACTCGAGTCCATGCCCTCTCCTCCCACTTACTGATCTTCCCACTGCACTGTGCAGTTATTGGTGTCTCCAGAAGGAGCAAACTGAGCTCTGCAGTGACAGGGTGAAGAATCTTCTTGAGTTCTGCCCTGCAGAAGTTGGCAACTGTTGTTCCACAGAACTGGATCCCTGCTGTGCTCTCCAGGGAATTGTCAGCCCCAGAGTGGAGGGTGGCAGCTCCCAGCATCTGAAGGAGACTGTGACACAAAACTTCCCACTGCAGAGGAATTCCTGCATCCATCACCATCCTCTCAGCCCAGTTAATACAGTTGTGTTAGCCCTGTGCTCCAGTTCTCCCACAGCTCCCAGGACAGCTCCTTTTTTAGTGCTGGAATCTCCAAAGTGTTCCATTGCAAAGGACTTCCTGCTCAGTACCAAGAATAATCACTCCTCTGGGATGAAGCAGATCACAAAGCCTGAAATGGATCTGGGGTACCTTGGGAGGAAAATGCTTGTGCTGAAGGGTACTGGATAGATCCACAATCTGGCAGCAGTGCAGAGAGAGGCTTTGAGAGCTGTACAGAGTCTTTCATTTGGTCAGTGCTGGAGTAAAATTCAGGCTTCTCCTGGACCATCCTTGCTTGATGAATATTTGCCTTATAACACAATTTAGTAGTCTAAGCCATGTGGGTTTGTTTTTTTTTACAGATGGGGCTGTTCTTGGTGTGCCCTGCACAGGTTGAGTTTAGATTCACTGCCAAAGAAATGGGATTTTTCATCTTTTGGAGCTACCAGTGAGCTGAAAGATCATTTATTTCACAGTGCTAACAGTAGGCAGCTGCTTGTGGTGACAGCAGGAGAAAGGGTTATCTAAAGATCAAAAAGCTGAGTTTTGGGGGGTAAACAGAGCAAGCATGACCTAGTGTGATAGATTTAGATTTATTTTACAAAAAGTTTTCTTATTCTATGCTCAGTCCTGGAAATAGTTCAGATTAAGTCTCATAAACAACTTGCAGTTGGAACAGGCATCTTAAATGGATGGTCATATCCAGGAGCAAGGTTTCCAAGTGACCAAGCCCATCATGGAAAGCAGCAAATGCCCTCAGCTGGGAACTTTGTCCTGGTCTTCTACTGTAAACCCCTCCAAAGGAGTACCTGCACAGCTGGCAGATGGTACCACCAGTACCAAGTGTGCCCCAGACTGTGGTTGGCACGGGAAAAGCTGCAGGAGCAGCACTCCCTGTGGTGGTATGGCAGGTTGAAATAAACCCCTGCAGCCCCTCGGGGCCAGCTCAGTTCCTTGGGAATATCTCAGGGACAGGACAAAAGATCCAAAAGAGGCTTTTATCCCCAGGATTGGTCCAAGACGTTTATTCTCAAGGTTCCAGGGGTGCAAGATGGGGAAGGAGGAAGAGCAGGGCCTTATCTAGACTGCTGCTCAGGGGGGATGGCTGGACCTCAGCCTGTTGGGTCAAGGATGGGAGGAAGGGTCAAACTACACGGTTACAGGCTTCAGGGGTCTTGGGGGAAAACCATTCCCCAGAGAAATGCAACAATAGAGTGTGATGTTTTCAGGTAAAAGCTTGATAAGTGCCCCTGATCATCTCCATGTTGGAGACCATTTGGTTGCATAGTCTGATATCCCAAAATATTTGCATGCCATTGCCAGAAACAGGCTCCAGCTTGAGGAGCTGCTCTTCAAAGTGCCTGAGAAGGTGTGTGTCACTGCATAAACCAGGTGTGTGAATGGTCTGACCATGGCTGCTTTGTCCCTTGCTCTGTTGCAGCTGGATGCTGAGAAGGCACGGCTGAAGCTGGAGAGGTGGGGACCCCGGGATGCTGGCAGTGGGGCTGGAGGGAGCCCCGAGCTGGAGTCCAGTGGAGACTGTGATGATGAGGATGGCTGCCAAGGATCCGGGGACAGGACGCACACAGCAGGTAAATACAGCTTCTGTAGGCACCTGGAGAGCTGAGAAATCCTGTGCCACAGTGAGGTGGACAGAGCCGAGGCTTACGCTGCCTGAATGGCTGTCAAAATCCTGCTCAATTCAAAGGATTTGAATCTTAATCTGTGAAGAGCTGCAGTAAAAAAAAGAACAGAACAGACAGTAACCCAATATAATTTAACACTTGGCGTGCAGATAAAAGACTTAAATGTAGAGTGAATAATGTCTGCAGTGAAATCTGGATCACAGGAGAGCTGAAGAGCCTTCCTAGATAATGTGGGCTCTTCAGATAAATAGAAAATTGATGACCTTATGGAGTATGCTAAGTGTTTGCATAAGCATTTATTTACTGCAAAATGATATTGAAGGATGGTCCAGAGTTGGCTCAATGTATGTGTTCTTGAAAAAAACATAGGAAATACTGTGGGGGTTTTCCCTATTGGTGAGTTACCAGTGAAATGAAATTGTTTGATGGTCTCAGATATTGCATTCTGCAATATTTATTCATTAAATTACTTGGATAATATGTCATCAAGTGTAGAATCAGCTTCAGTACCTAACAACTTCCACCACCATACTGGCAATATAATATGGAGTTAAATCCTTTCAGGAACTTATAAGAAGTAAGATATTTCTAAATACTTGATATTAGTGGTTTGCCTCATCTCTAAGTTCTGATGCATTTTACCTCACCAAAATGTCACTGGTTTAATTTACTGGAGTGTACTATAATGTGGATTGGATGTGTAAATACATGAAATACAGGTACAAGAGTGCTGAAAACAATGCTCTTGATGGCTGGAGCTCAGGTGGGTTCTAAACTGCTGCTTGGTTCTGCTGAGGTGAACAAATGCCTTTTCCTTGTCCTTTTGCCTCTGAGCAGAGAGGGAAAAGAGGTGTCACATCCTCAGGTAAGATTTGCAAACCTGCTGTGATCAGCTTGTGGTGAAGGCTTCAGCTGTCCCTATTGTGAGTGTTTGTTCAGGAAAACCAAGCTTAAAGGTGCACTTTTCACAAAGTGTCACAGGGAATTGCAGTACCAGCTTATAAAGACTGGAATTTTAGCTTGCATTGATGGCCTGTGTGATCAGGGCACCATCACATAGGGACACTCCTTGTAAAAATCCTTCAGTAATTACAACTGACAGATCAAGCAGAGGTTTTCACCATCTGCTCACCAATAGTTCTGAACAAAAGGACTTGGATGCAATGTTATTTTAAAACTCTTGGCTTAACTTTTTAATTGTTTACTGTATTTCCTCCATAAGCAAAGAAAAGACTGGTAGAGGTTTTAGACCCTGGGGATTTAGGAAGATAAATACTGTAATATGATTTCCTCTCTGTGTGGAGTAATAGAAACAAAAGCCAGGTGCTTGGTAGTCTTCAATGAACAATCAGACTATTAATACACCATTTGGGGAGGATGTGTATCCACGCTTCCATGGACAATGGAAAGTTCAAAATGAAAAACTTGAATGCTTTCAAGACTTGACTTTCAGCTGGCTTTAATAATGGAAAGCTACTTAATGTCACTTTTTCTCCTTTTTTTGCAATCTCTTTAATTAAAATATTTTATGCTGATATCATCCTGGATTTAAAATAATTATATTTCTATAACTGGCTGTTTCAGAATTTAGCAGGGTAGATATCCAATTAAAAAGGTAGTTACAATAAATTCTAGAAAATGGTATTGATTCATAACAGAAGAATAAGTATTTCATTGTGTGACAATAGTAATGTTCTATCATAATTAGCTTTAAAATATTGTACTCTATACAAGCCACTAGCAGTAAATCTCTTTTCCATATCTGGATACAATTAAGAGATAAAATGCAGTAATCTCATTATGGAGCTGCTTTGCTTTAATAGAATGTTAAAGAAAAACAAACATCAGATTAGTTGAATTTCCCCTTGCTGCATGTCTGTGAGATGCTGTTGGCAGTTGTACAGATTGTGAACTTGTATTTCCTGAGCCTAAACCCCATCCAGTCCATCTACTCACTGTGCTGTGGAAGTGGGGTGTGATAACATTGCCTGTTCCCTGCTGGCCTGGAAATGGAGTGCTGGATTGGCTCTAAAGCTAAATCCCAGATGGAGCCCTGATGTGAAGGGTGGTGGGGTCAGTGGGAATGTCCTCACAGGTGTGGGGAGACACCAACAGGGGCTGTGAAATGCCACCGAGCTCTCTGGGGCATGTCAGAGCACTCAGCAGAACAAAAGGGGTGAAAGAGGAATAAAAGCCTTTCCAAACACAGACTTTTTGGCAGAGCAGTCATGCTTTTAACAACAGGCCCATGAAAAACAGAGCAAAATATTTTAATGTCAGCCCCTAAACGGCAGAATTGAGAATGTAGTAAATGTGTACTACATCTGTCATTTATTCAGAACTATATGAAAATTATATGTACTGCTCTATGTGTTGAGAGCTGTGCAAAAGACTGAGATGGCTTTTAGTTTTTGAAAACCCACCAAATGGTCATTTCTTTCCCCTCCCAGGAAAAAAAAAAAAAAAAAAAAAAGACAAGAAAAAGAAAAAAAAAAAAAGCTTTTTCTTTAAAAAAGCCTTCTTATGCTTTTCCTGATTAATGGCCAAGACTTTCATCAATATCTGGGTTACCACTGAGAAACACTTCTGTCCATAACTATTTGTAGGGGTCTCCCCAGACAGGGTCCACTGCTGACTCCCCACGTTGCTTTTCTAAGGTGCTAACAGAAGGCTGGCTTTTACATTTCAGCACGTCCTGAGTGGGAGAGCACAGAAATGATTCTGTGTGGGTATATTCCAGCCAGGTCCTGAACACCCTTTTCCCTCTGTTTTTTATTTCATTTGGGTTGGGGTTTGCTGTCTCTGTGGTTTATCTCATCTGCAATGGACAGTACTGTCCTGTCCTTTTGTTTGTCACCTTCTGGCCTTTGAGACTCACACCTGCATATCAATTAATAATTTTATTTTATGTCTGTAATTAAGATACATAGCTGTCTAATCGCTAGTGCTGAGATTTAGTTTATCTGTGTTCCGAGTAAGTCTTTGCTTGACCCATTCACTTTTACCTGAAAAGATCAACACTCCTTTAATGATAATAGGCTTAATTATCTCTTCTATATCATGTGTGTTTATCCAAGTGATTTTTATATGAAGAAGACAAATTCTCAGGAAACCAGGGTTCTCTTCAAGAATTATGGCTGGCAGAAGAAGCTTTATAATGTCCTATTCTCCCAGGCCTTACCAATTACCCCGAGCATCTCTTCCTGGGGAAAGCTGTGGGAACAGCAGTTTCTCAGGCAGACCCATGTGTTACTTGTTGGCAAGTACCAAGTTTTTAATGACAACATCTGTGAATCATCTTTGAACAAAGCTTTGTGAGGGGAGATTTAAGAAGAGGAAAGCCAGCCATATAAATCTTGAGCGTGGACGGGGAAGTTGCTCTGTGGTTTGCCCTGCTGCAGTCCTGCAGGTTTCTAGGCAGAAGGGCAAAGCAGCATCTTAGGCTGAGCCTTGCTGAGCTCAGCCTGCTCCTAGAACCAGTCCCCTCCATGGATCTGATCACAGTGTGAGTCCACTGGTGAAAGTCTTTGTTCTTTAGCCCTTACGTGAAGGTGGTGGTGCTGGAGAGGAGCAGGGATTGCTCAGTGCCCTGCAGGACTGAGGAGTGAGTGTCCTGCTGCTCGTGCAAGGAGAGCAGCAACAGATTCACACTGGCTCCTGCCTCTGCTGCCTCCTTTTCAGAGGGGAAAGATGTTTGGTGAAAAGTGGGAAGGAAGCTTGTGCAAGGAGTTCCAGTCCCCAGCTCTGTGTTGTGATGAGGCCCCATCCAGGCAATGACAACCAGCATTAGGTGTCACTCCAGGGAGCCATCAGGTGATTCACTCCTGAACAAAGGTGGAGGAAAGGTTTAGGCCACAGGTAGCGTTTAGTTTAGTTTAGTTGGGTCAGAGGCAGCTGTGTGCAGCTCTGGGCTGTGTGGGAGCTGTGGAGCATTGTGGTGAAGAAGGTTGTGCTGACACCACTCCGGGCACGAGTCCATGAGCACACCTGCAAGCCCAGGAACTCCTGGATCTCTGTGTCTGGAGGTTTCACACAGCCAGTGCAAGGCAGGAATTGATCCAAGCTTCTGTCTTCAGGAGCCTGATGCAACCTCGTGTCAAGTGCCAGGGAGTGGAGCTCCTGCTGGACTGCAGCTGGCCTTGGCTGGCAGGGCAGGCACACAGCACACGAGAGGAAAATACAGTCCAGTCCTTCCTTGGGCCCTCCTCCACTGAACAGGATACACAGCCCCCAATGTCTGCTGTACTCAAACTTCAGTCTTTGCCCAGATTCACCTCCCTGAGGTTAGGATCTACAGATGGCTCAAAAAGCTGAGCCTTCAGGTGGGACAGGTGTTAACCCCACTCCTTCTGACATGCCTTGAAACTTGAGATTGTTGGGAGATGGAGATGTGGAGCTTCCCTTTTGCCTGGCTCACGGCCTTGTTCCACCCAGGCTCCAGCTGTGTCCCCATCCCAAAAGCAGTGGGTGTCCATGGAATAAGCAGTGCCTGAGCAGTGCTGACCCTCAGGCACAGCAGATCTTATACCATGCTTTCACTTGTGTCAGTCAGTGCAGGCATTCAATAAAAACACGTCCTGGGACATCCCAGCCAGGCTTTGATCGTGACTGTGGGTTAAATCTCTTTTATCACTGTGATTTTTGCCAAATGCTTACCTCATCCCAGTATTCTTCTGTAATTCTTCCTAATTCCTCCATGAGGCTTCCTGCCTTGAACAAGAACTTTGAGATTTCAGACATTCTGGTGGAACATCCTGCCTTATTGTCACAGATGATTGCCTGGGTGGGAATCTATAGCAAATCTACTTGGAACATTTGGATGATACAATTCCAACTCTTGGCTTTCTTCTTGGCTGTGTAGACAATCCCCATCTTTCCACCCATCTTTCAGAGTATCTGAAGAGATGATGCTGGTTGTAGATTTCTTATTTAGGGTTTATGAGAAGGAGGCATTTTTGCCCCAGTATGCCTTTACAAGTGCAGACAAGTAAATTTTCTTTTTTTCTTATTGTCTTCTGTCTGATCTGTATCTGCTCTCAACAGCAATGAAAAGCTAATGCGTTTCTCTGACTGCTTATGAATGTTTTCATTATCAGTTTTTTCCTTTTGAATATCAAGATTCTTTAATGCTTTATTATGTTATCATTCCCCCAGCTCGTCTGTCTTTTCTTGGCATCAGTATTACTGCATGATGTGTCATTTTAATCATACTCCATTTCCATTCCCGGTGTCACAGGACGCACTTACACTTGTATTTATCCAAATACACAGTTGTACAGCTGCTGATTTTGTAATTATTAGTACAAAACATCAATATTCTGAGATCATAATATCTGCTGGCAGTCAGCCATGCTCATCAGCCTCTCATTGCCACACGTCCTCACAGATGATCCTGGCTCACAGAAATGCTGCATTTTCCGTGTCTTCTGTCTTCCTGCCTGGAGAAACCTCTCCATCACACCTCCTCCCCATCCTGCTGCCCTGCAGAGCCATTGCTCTACATCCTTTGTTGCTCAAGACATTCCATCTCCAGCTCTGTTTTTAGAGTGCCTATAAATTCCTGCACTGCCCTCAGCGTAAATGCCTCGTTCTGTCCTCAAAACAGCACAGCACCAGATGGAACCCATACAGAAGTTTGGCTTTTCAGGAAAACTCCACCTTATCTTGGCCATTTGGGTGATAGAGAGACATGAGCCTGTGTCAAGAGGAGCAGAAGCAAACCTTGCCAGCACGTTTGGAGGAGAGGGAGTGCTGGTTCCACAGCTGGCACGTTTCTGGCTGTGGCTTCTGGGTTAGGATACAGTGTGGGAAGAGAGCAGAGAGAACCAGAGAAGCCTAAATAATTGAAATGAAAAGCACAGATTTTTTGATGATTTATTTGAACTTGGGAAGCTCTGGTGCTGAGATGAGTTACTTTGATGTCACAGTGGTGTCCCACTGTGGGTACACTTGGCTGAGAGAGTCTCTGGGTGACAGTGGCATTTCCTGCAGGCTCTGCTCTGTGCAGAGGGCAGCTGAGAGGGGCTGCAGAGGAGGGGACAGAGTGTTGCAAGGGGAGAGAAGAAGAGGAGGAAAAAAAGAGAGATAAAAGGAGGTTTCCTTATCTCTGTCCCTGGGTTAATCTATTTTATAATCTGCCAATACTGGAATGAGACATTTTTTGTTCTGCATTACACAGTATAATTTCAAGTGGAATGAACAGAAGAAGAATCTTAAAATCATTCCTCGACCTTCCTCAGCCTGAGCATTTACATGACAGTTTGAGGTGTAAAGAAATGGGATTTCAGTTCCTTCAGAGTCTCACTCCTAGACCTGAGATGAGAATTCCCAGCACCACCAGGGCTCCTGCTTAGATCCATTCAAGACAGGAGTTTTTGCCAAGTTGTAGAAATGACTTTCTGCACGCCCAGATAAACACATCCCCTGCAGGAATCCCTCCTAATGCTGATCAGAGCAGTAGCTAAAGGAATAACAGACCGTGTGCCAGCACTGAGACTCTCTGAACTGCTTTGGTGCTATCTCTGGTGCCTTCAGAGAGGTAAAATGGTCATTGGGGAAATGCAATTTTACCATTTCACCAGAAAAACGGGAATTACAGCCCATCTCTGATCATCTCAGCATCCTTTAGGCAAAATTAAAAGGTAAAGCATTTTAGTTGCTTAGGGTACCCTAAGCCTTCAATGCATGTTCTGTGGGAGGAAATTAAAGACTGGAAAGATCAAGATAAAGACATTTGGGGCTGAAGTATTTGCAGTAGTTCTGTCTAAGCAGCCATGAGGGACTGCACTGGAGATCACTGAAGGGTAATGTGCCTTTACCAACTTCCTATTAAAAATTTTACCAGTAATCTCTGTCCCTTGAACACACTTAGTACAGCAGAACAATTTTCACTGCCCTTGTCAGCACTGTTTTATCTGGTTACTTTCCACAGGAGTAATTCCATGTGTACATCTATTTCTGAGATGGGATTTGCAAACAGCCCTAAACTGAAAACTCTTTGATCTCATTTTCCAGTGAGCTCCCACTCAGTAGCATTTCTCGCAGGTATTAACAGAAAAGGACTTTTTTTAAACAGAAGTGTCACAAAGCTGAATGGTCCCAAACAGGACCAGAGTCAAACCACAAAGAGCATGAACAAAAAGAAGCAACTTGGTGTTGGATGGCTAAAATATGAGAAAGGTTTCTAAGAAAACTTGCATTGCTAAACACAGGAAGCAGAAAATCTTGATCCAGGCTGTGAGAGCTCTCTGCAGGTGGATGCTTTGACCCCACAGTCATGGTGCTTTTTCCTGAGAATGTCATTTTCTAATAGTTATGGACAGAAGTGTTTCTTAGTGGTAAACCAGCTATTGATGAAATTCTTGGCCATTCATCAGGAAAAACCTGATAAGGCTTCCTTAAGGAAACAGCTTTTTTTTTTTTTTTTTTTTTTTTTTTTTTTTTTTTTTTTTTTTTTTTTCCTGGGAGGGGAAAGAAATGACCATTTGGTGGGTTTACAAAAACTAAAAGCCATCTCAGTCTTTTGCACAGCTCTCAACACATAGAGCAGTACATACAATTTTCATATAGTTCTGAATAAATGACAGATGTAGTACACATTTACTACATTCTCAATTCTGCCATTTAGGGGCTGACATTGAAATATTTTGCTCTGTTTTTCATGGGCCTGTTGTTGAAAGCATGACTGCTCTGCCAAAAAGTCTGTGGTTTAGATCCTTCTGACAAGGAATTCACCCAGGAGCTCAAATATCTTGGTCATGCCATACAGTGATAGCATAAAAATGTGGAGGTTAAGGCAATCTGCCCCCAAAACATCACAAAGCCAGAATTAATTTTAGAGGAATTAACAATGAAAGGTCCTTCAAAATGCTCCAAAACAGGGAACTCCTATCATTTAGTGAAAGCTGCCTTTAAAATATTAATGTCATTCGATTAGAAGTTATCAAAACAATCCTGCAAGCCCAAGGAAAATGTTCACCTGCCAGTTGGTTTTTGTGCCACACGAGGGGAGAGCAGAGGCAGGGGACAGGGACATTGTTTCCTGCTCCTTGTGCTGAACCCATGGCACCTCTGCCACCTCCCCTCCTCACCTTTCTCTAAGGAGGGAAAAATACTTAAATCCATCCCTGGGCCTTGTTTCTGCCAAAGGTGAATTCTGCCAGGTTAATTAAGGTAAGGGTAGGAATTACTACACCCTTAAAGGCTTCAGGAAGCCCTCTGTCTGTCACCTCTCATTGCACACAACTGGTGAAAGGCAGGTGTAGTGCAGCTGCTTGGCACTGGAAATAGAACTGAAAATTACTGACAAATGAAAATACACTTTCTGTTTCTCCCTGCTGACACCTTCCCTTGTTTTATGAGTCGTAAGGAAAGCCTAAGCAGTCACTGTTCTTTTAGAGGAGGAAAAGAACTGCTCTGGTTTGTTTTCCCTCCCTCTCTTGAACCAGTGTTTCTTGGGGGTGTTTTGTCTTTGCTTTTGGGGAGAAGCTGCCTTGAGTGCACCAGGTTCACATTTGGAGGTTTTCTATTCCTTGATTGTCCATTTTAAGGTGAAATAACACTCCTTAAATGAGTTCTGTTGTGCCTGAAGCCAGCAGATATGCCATCAGAATGTCTCAACTGAGAAATTTAGGATCAAAACAGAGCCCTGAAAGAAAGCACAGTTCAGTTTTACAGTAACAGAGAGCACAGCACAACTGCTCTGTACTCTAGACTCGATTTACTACGAAAAGAACAGAACTTCAGGCTAAAGTATGTGACATATCAACAGCATCAAGAATTTATAGGGCTGGATCTGGCTGCCTTGAGAATCAAGGCACTTTAAAATAACTTGAACCAGCTGATGATCTTGCATGTACTTTAATTCCTTCCCTGAAAAGTGTTCAAAGATTAAGCATATCACTCCTTAGCAGGTGATTTTGCATCTGGTTTATCCCGTAGTGTCTCCTGTCTGCTGGTTTTTAACAGTGTTCATTCCTCTCCTTTGATCCTGGAAGCAGTCAGGTAATATTGCCCTGAAACCTCCAGTTTGGATGGGACACTTGACACCTTTCAGAGGCTTTTTAGGCTGTGTTGGGTTGTGGCATCATCCAGCAGCCCCAAACTCAGGAAACTGGATTTCACTTGCGAAAGAGGGAAGTTGGAAACCTTTTTGGGTTGATATGAGGGGCTGAGGTGTGGAGCCTGAATCCACACAAACAGGGTAAACTCACTAAATTATGGATGTCTGAGGGTCATCCTCATAGTTCTCACTGATGGAAAGTCAGATCCAGGATCCCACAGCACTCCTAACACTGTCCTTAGTCTGGTTTCCTCTGTTTGCCTCCAGTAATTGCCCTTCGTGTTTACTCGTATCAGAAGCTTTTATTTTTTCAAATGACATTCTATTCTTAGTTCAGGCTCCTAAATATCACAATCAGAAAATGTTTTCTTTCCTTGTCTTCCTGTCCTTCAGGATTTAGACAGATTGTCTGACGTTCTTTAGGCTGTCTTCTTTAATCTCCCTATTGTGCTTGTTCTTCTCTGAATGCCTCATAATTTGTTAAGCTAAATTTGAATTATTTCTGAAATAAAAGAACTATAAAGAGCCAACCAAACTTGGAATACGACAAAAAGGTACTTTGAAATTGAGAAAATGGGTTTGGTTTGGGGTTTTTTTAAATCTCTTGAGGTCTCCTGTGTCACATTAATTTGTTCATCTTCTGAATAAAGGATTCTGTCTAGTTTGCAGATTAATCTTCATTTCAGCGAGGTTTAAGTCCATTTCCTGAATAAGTCCTTTCTGAAATGATGCATGTTCTTGATCCAGGTGTGATTTGCACAAGCAAACCTCCCTTGCACCAGCAACCTGCTTGGGCAGCTCATTGCCCAGAAAGGGTGAGGCACACCGGGCTGGTGCCCTCTGGGGAAACAGAATTAGCATTTTGGGAGAGGTGAAAGCAGTACCTGGATATTCTGGGGAGCAAACTCCAGCTCCTGGATATGCAGCCAGGACTATTTCTGTCACTGGGCAGATCATGAGCTCTCACCTGAGCTCCAGATGAGGTGGAATGTTGAACAGTGGTGAGGTAGGTGGCACCCAAGGGAACTGCTCCTTCAAAGTTTATTCAGTTTACATGTCAAAGTCATTGAACATTGTCACCAGCACAGCTTTAGCCCATTTGCCATGGAATTGCTGCCCAGAGTTAGCAGTTAATTCAGAGATGAGCATGACTGGGACACTGTGGGCATGAAAACCTCCTGGAATCACCTGGAAGTGGAGGGAGACACTGAAATCCACTGATAAAGCTGTTACTTGCATAGAGACCCTTAGAAATTCTCAGCTTTCCAAACTATTTGCCATTGCTCTCCAAATTAAAGAGATTAAAGAGAATTTGCTATTCCAGCACTGCAACTGCCCAGTAATAAATCATCATCTGATATTTATAGCCCAGAATTAAGACTGGTGACTCAGACACACTACTGACCATTTAGCAGTGAAGTCCTAATAACCCAATCTGGAGCAGCAGGGAGAGGAATAGCTTTCTGATGTGAAGTCAGACAAGTAATTTCCTATTTAAAATTTGATTAGATAAAATCTTTTGAACATGTGCTTGTAAAGCAACAGCCTGTTTAAATATGTATGGAGCTGCAGCAGAGGCAGGACACTGCCACAGTGACAGGCAGCACAAAGAACATTGGCAGGAACCTGAATGTGGAGGGGCAAGCACAGTGCCCTGGGCTAAACTCCATCAGGATAAATCTCTCACACAATAGAAAAACAGGAGAGCTGATGGGGGGAGAAGCACTTTTCTTCCTGTGAAAAGCCCACGGATTTGTTTCTCTATCGAAAAGGTTTCAGTTTGAAAAATGGAAACATTTGTTGTACATACGCAATTGGAAGAATGGTGATTTCAGGGGATATTTTTGTAGATTTTGAACACAAAAGGGGAAATATTGGTTCGAGCTGGAATATTTTGCCCCCTGCAAATAAATCTAGCTTTTATAATAATAATAATAATAATAATAATAATAATAATAATAATAATAATATCTAGTAAGCTTGATATTTTTAGCCAGAAAATTCTTCTTGATTTAAAGGCATTACGTTCTAAAATTCACAAGAAAGAATATAAAGGCCAGGAAAAAAACCAAGATGGGGGGCTTTGCCCTGATCCTGACCCAATAATTATGTCTGGGGATTTGGCTTTTGACTTAATGAGACAAGGGTTTGAGCCAACAAAGGGTTGGATGCTGCTGCCCTCCTCCCTCCTGCCCAGGGTGGTGACCCTAAGGCTGCTGCAAAGATGCTGCCCACAGCAGCAATGAGCTTAGTCTGTGCCAAAGCACAGAAATTCCACTGGTTCAGGTTAAACAACTGTCACACTGTCTTTTTTTGAATATCCTGATTTATCTAATTGACAGAGGTCATGGCTGCATTTGAAACCCAGCTATTGATAATAAATTATCCTCTCAAACTGGGATGCAGCCCTAGATCTGGGATACAGCTCCATTGCAAGTCCTAGCAGAGAATCCCATGACAATAGTTCAGTACAACTGCATCCAAGGAGGAACATTTTATCCCTCATCATAAAATAGAATCGTCCTGGGAATTGAAATATTCATGTTATATTCATGCATTTAAAAAACTACTATTTTTGAAAACGACCAACTACTCATGTTTACTGGAAGTTTTTTCTCTTGTTCCCTTCATGGAGCTGTACATTTTTTATTGAAGCCATGGGAACATTGTTCCTTTCATTGAGTCTGTGGTGTGAGGAGCATCCATGCATCCCAGGCAGCCTGGTCACTCCCTCTGGCACTTGTGTTCATTCCACGGACCTTTGGGGATTTTTCTTGGAAGTTCTTGGCCTTCTCCCTGCCTGCCAGGGTCTCTCCAACCTCTGTCCTTGCAGATTTCATTCCAGCCCTCCAAGGGATGCACAGAACGTGGAACCAGCCAGGTGCTGCCTGGGTTTTTGCTTTTCCAAAACGAAAGGGAATCCCTGAGCATCAGCAGAGATGCTGTGTCATGTTCAAAGCCTCACATTTGGAAGCTTTTCTTGTAGCTGCAGAGCAGTTCTGTGATTGGCACTGTCACATATTGATGTGTTCTTCCCCTCAGACAGGATGGAATAAGCATTGCCCTGTGAGAAAGCCAGACCTCCTTTGAGGTGTGGCTCCCTGGAACAGGGGCCAGACAAGATAGAGAGAATAAAGTGGGTGTTTATTAAAGGCCTTCCACAGACACACCTTGGGCACTCAGAGCCTCCCAGAGGTCACACCCAAGGTGGACCATGGTCACGGGTTTTTCAGACAATTCTGAGTTTGGTCCATTTACATCTCAGGCGTGAATGCTGCAATTACAGCTTCAGGTAATGAGGTAATTTACCCCCAGTTTGCTCCCCCCAATTCACTTCTGTTTATCCTTTTTGGGGCCTGAAGCTGTGAGGGTGTCCTTGAGTTCCCAGCCCAGAGGAATTGTTCTGTCTGACCAAAATGTGAAGACAGTAACTAACACTTTATGTGGAGTTTGGAGTTACTACACTAATGCAAAATACAGGAGCTGAAAAATATAAAGGCTGAAATCTTAAGGTGTCACTTGCCTCCAGTTACTGCCTCCAGTTATTGCCTCCACAGTTTGAGTGGCTGCACAAGGAAGAATCCCTCCTCTCTCTCTCCAGCCCACAGTGTGTGGTGTTCCCCATGGTCTCATCCTGTGGGGTTGGGAATGCAGATGTTCATGGAGCAGTGTTCCCTGCCAGGGTCCCTTGGTGCTGACAGGGGATTCCTGCTCGGGGGAGCAGCGGATGAGACTCCCCTGAATGCAGCATCCCTGTGTGTTGTGTCCTGCTCCAGGGACTCTGCTGGATGTGCAGCCCTCTGCCCTTGAGTAGGGACGTGCTGGTTGTCTCCAAGCTGCTTTAAGCCTGGATATAAACTCCACGTGGATATCATGAACTGAAAAGAGCTTTATCAAAACCCCCACTTTAATCACGTTCCAGAGTGATTAAAGGACGTTAGCAGGTCCTTGGCAGCTTGTCAGTAAATGAAAAAAGATGTGTGACACTGATGGGGCCACAGCAGTGGTTCGGTGTCACTGGGGAATGCCCAGTGGGAGCCTCCCCATGAATCCAAGAAAAGCCCCAGGTAATCCATGTCCATCCAGGGGACTAGAAACCTCCAACCCTTTTGAGTTCCCGCAGCAGCCTGGGCACCGTCAGCTGAACTTCTGCTTTAAAATCACTTTGCATCCTCTTTGTCGAGCACATTTGCATAATCTGTGTCACAACAAAAATTGGAAGTGTGTTGAATCAAAGAAGATTGGAAATGAATTTTTTAAAATGCAGATAAATCATAAACTTATTTTTGCAAACTACATGAAAACGCATTGCAAACTGTAAAGAAGTCTATTCAAAGGAGCAAATACACAACCACAGAAAATATTTTTCTGTCTGTATAAATACACTGAAACCCTATCAATCTGCAGAACACATCAAAAGGCTTTATAAGAAATAAGCGAATTATAAATTCCTAGAGTGCCAGTTTTCTTCCACAGATTATGCAAACATTGTGTGCTTCAAGTAAAGTTGCGTTTTATTAAAAATGTAACTCGTGATAAAATAGATGTAACACTTAAATAACAATTTAAAATTTATATTATTCTCACCTTATAAAATAATATTGGAAAAGTGAATTGTGCTAACACAAGTGTTTTCATTATGCATGAAATCTCTATTTAGTCTGTAAAATGCAGAGCAGACAGTGGCCATTTTCTCATGCTGTAATTACTGTGTCACCATTTGTGAAGCATTTATGTAAAGTACAATGATTCTGACTAACCACAGAAAAACTCTCTGCATCTTGTTAAAAATCAAATCATTGTTTTCAAATCCTTTATGTTCTGCTGATACTGGAGTGCAATGTAATCCACCACCATATATATTTTATATAATCAAACACAATCCCTTTCTTCCATGTGCATTCTTGATGGATTTACGGATTATACACCTTAATAAGATAAATTTTTAAAAGCAGGAGATTGTTACAGAGGTCCTTCTTTATTTGTTCCCTTGTGTTCCAGAGAAGGCTTGAACACTGCCACAGGTGTGTCTTTACTTAAGGGCTCTTTCTCCAGTTTTGCAGATTTTGGGTTTTGGTGCAGGTAACTTTTCTGTGTTTGCTGTGTTCCCCTGGAAGAGCCTTAAGGTTAAATCTTTGCAATGGTCTTTTTCCACGCTGGTCACAGCTGCTGGGTAAATGCCAGCAAGTTTAGAAGGTAAATAGTCAAAAATCCTCCTCTGGTGCGTGTTCAGGTCCTGTGCTCTTTTCGCTTCACCCATGTCACACATCTCATTGATTCCTGGGATTTGGGACGTGCTCATAAATTCCCTTCTGGGACAGAGGATTTCCCACACCAGTCTCCTCTTGGGGACTCTCCATGAGCGGGGCCACACCAAGGCCTGGCACTGCCCATGGAGATGAGTGGGCATGGCAGAGCCACTCCTGGGACAACCACACCTGGGACAGACACACCTGGGACAGACAAACCTGTTAGAACCACACCTGGGAGAGCCAGACCTGGGAGTGCCACACCTGGGAGAGCCACATGTGGGACAGGCACACCTGGCCAGGCTTTCTGTCCATACAGAGCTGTGTGTACATACAGGGCTGTGTGTCCATACAGAGCTGTGTGTCCATACAGAGCTGTGTGTCCATACAGGGCTGTGTGTCCATACAGAGCTGTGTGTCCATACAGGGCTGTGTGTCCATACAGGGCTGTGTGTCCATACAGAGCTGTGTGTCCATACAGGGCTGTGTGTCCATACAGGGCTGTGTGTCCATACAGAGCTGTGTGTCCATACAGGGCTGTGTGTCCATACAGAGCTGTGTGTCCATACAGAGCTGTGTCCATACAGAGCTGTGTCCATACAGAGCTGTGTGTCCATACAGAGCTTTGTGTCCATACAGAGCTGTGTCCAGACAGGGCTGTGTGTCCATACAGAGCTGTGTCCATACAGGGCTGTGTGTCCATACAGAGCTGTGTCCATACAGAGCTGTGTCCATACAGAGCTATGTGTCCATACAGAGCTGTGTGTCCATACAGAGCTGTGTCCATACAGGGCTGTGTGTCCATACAGGGCTGTGTGTCCATACAGAGCTGTGTCCATACAGAGCTGTGTGTCCATACAGAGCTGTGTCCATACAGGGCTGTGTGTCCATACAGAGCTGTGTCCATACAGAGCTGTGTGTCCATACAGAGCTGTGTCCATACAGAGCTGTGTGTCCATACAGAGCTGTGTCCATACAGAGCTGTGTGTCCATACAGAGCTGTGTGTCCATACAGAGCTGTGTCCATACAGAGCTGTGTGTCCATACAGAGCTGTGTGTCCATACAGAGCTGTGTCCATACAGAGCTGTGTCCATACAGAGCTGTGTGTCCATACAGGGCTGTGTGTCCATACAGAGCTGTGTCCATACAGAGCTGTGTGTCCATACAGGGCTGTGTGTCCATACAGAGCTGTGTGTCCATACAGAGCTGTGTCCATACAGAGCTGTGTGTCCATACAGGGCTGTGTGTCCAGACAGGGCTGTGTGTCCGTACAGGGCTGTGTGTCCATACAGAGCTGTGTGTCCATACAGAGCTGTGTCCATACAGGGCTGTGTGTCCATACAGAGCTGTGTGTCCATACAGAGCTGTGTGTCCATACAGAGCTGTGTGTCCAGACAGGGCTGTGTGTCCATACAGGGCTGTGTCCATACAGAGCTGTGTGTCCATACAGAGCTGTGTCCATACAGGGCTGTGTGTCCATACAGGGCTGTGTGTCCATACAGGGCTGTGTCCATACAGAGCTGTGTGTCCATACAGAGCTGTGTCCATACAGGGCTGTGTGTCCATACAGAGCTGTGTGTCCATACAGAGCTGTGTCCATACAGAGCTGTGTGTCCATACAGAGCTGTGTCCATACAGAGCTGTGTGTCCATACAGGGCTGTGTGTCCATACAGAGCTGTGTGTCCATACAGAGCTGTGTGTCCATACAGAGCTGTGTCCATACAGAGCTGTGTGTCCATACAGAGCTGTGTGTCCATACAGAGCTGTGTCCATACAGAGCTGTGTGTCCATACAGGGCTGTGTGTCCATACAGAGCTGTGTCCATACAGAGCTGTGTGTCCATACAGGGCTGTGTGTCCATACAGAGCTGTGTCCATACAGAGCTGTGTCCATACAGAGCTGTGTGTCCATACAGGGCTGTGTGTCCATACAGGGCTGTGTGTCCATACAGAGCTGTGTGTCCATACAGAGCTGTGTCCATACAGGGCTGTGTGTCCATACAGAGCTGTGTGTCCATACAGAGCTGTGTGTCCATACAGAGCTGTGTGTCCAGACAGGGCTGTGTGTCCATACAGGGCTGTGTCCATACAGAGCTGTGTGTCCATACAGAGCTGTGTCCATACAGGGCTGTGTGTCCATACAGGGCTGTGTGTCCATACAGGGCTGTGTGTCCATACAGGGCTGTGTCCATACAGAGCTGTGTGTCCATACAGAGCTGTGTCCATACAGGTCTGTGTGTCCATACAGGGCTGTGTGTCCATACAGGGCTGTGTCCATACAGAGCTGTGTCCAGACAGGGCTGTGTGTCCATACAGAGCTGTGTCCATACAGAGCTGTGTCCATACAGGGCTGTGTGTCCATACAGAGCTGTGTGTCCATACAGAGCTGTGTGTCCATACAGAGCTGTGTCCATACAGGGCTGTGTGTCCATACAGAGTTGTGTGTCCATACAGAGCTGTGTCCAGACAGGGCTGTGTGTCCATACAGGGCTGTGTGTCCATACAGGGCTGTGTGTCCATACAGAGCTGTGTCCATACAGAGCTGTGTCCATACAGGGCTGTGTGTCCATACAGAGTTGTGTGTCCATACAGAGCTGTGTCCAGACAGGGCTGTGTGTCCATACAGAGCTGTGTCCATACAGAGCTGTGTGTCCATACAGGGCTGTGTCCATACAGAGCTGTGTGTCCATACAGGGCTGTGTGTCCATACAGGGCTGTGTGTCCATACAGAGCTGTGTGTCCATACAGAGCTGTGTGTCCATACAGGGCTGTGTGTCCATACAGGGCTGTGTGTCCATACAGAGCTGTGTGTCCATACAGAGCTGTGTCCATACAGGGCTGTGTGTCCATACAGAGCTGTGTGTCCATACAGAGCTGTGTCCATACAGAGCTGTGTCCATACAGGGCTGTGTGTCCATACAGAGCTGTGTCCATACAGGGCTGTGTGTCCATACAGAGCTGTGTCCATACAGAGCTGTGTCCATACAGAGCTGTGTCCATACAGAGCTGTGTGTCCATACAGGGCTGTGTGTCCAGACAGGGCTGTGTGTCCATACAGGGCTGTGTGTCCATACAGAGCTGTGTGTCCATACAGAGCTGTGTCCATACAGAGCTGTGTGTCCATACAGAGCTGTGTGTCCATACAGAGCTGTGTCCATACAGAGCTGTGTGTCCATACAGAGCTGTGTGTCCAGACAGGGCTGTGTGTCCATACAGGGCTGTGTGTCCATACAGAGCTGTGTGTCCATACAGAGCTGTGTCCATACAGGGCTGTGTGTCCATACAGGGCTGTGTGTCCATACAGGGCTGTGTCCATACAGAGCTGTGTCCAGACAGGGCTGTGTGTCCATACAGAGCTGTGTCCATACAGAGCTGTGTGTCCATACAGAGCTGTGTCCATACAGAGCTGTGTCCATACAGGGCTGTGTGTCCATACAGAGCTGTGTGTCCATACAGAGCTGTGTGTCCATACAGAGCTGTGTCCAGACAGGGCTGTGTGTCCATACAGGGCTGTGTGTCCATACAGGGCTGTGTGTCCATACAGAGCTGTGTCCATACAGAGCTGTGTCCATACAGGGCTGTGTGTCCATACAGAGTTGTGTGTCCATACAGAGCTGTGTCCAGACAGGGCTGTGTGTCCATACAGAGCTGTGTCCATACAGAGCTGTGTGTCCATACAGGGCTGTGTCCATACAGAGCTGTGTGTCCATACAGAGCTGTGTGTCCATACAGGGCTGTGTGTCCATACAGGGCTGTGTGTCCATACAGGGCTGTGTGTCCATACAGAGCTGTGTGTCCATACAGAGCTGTGTCCATACAGGGCTGTGTGTCCATACAGAGCTGTGTCCATACAGAGCTGTGTCCATACAGGGCTGTGTGTCCATACAGAGCTGTGTCCATACAGGGCTGTGTGTCCATACAGAGCTGTGTCCATACAGAGCTGTGTCCATACAGAGCTGTGTCCATACAGGTCTGTGTGTCCATACAGGGCTGTGTGTCCATACAGAGCTGTGTCCATACAGAGCTGTGTGTCCATACAGGGCTGTGTGTCCAGACAGGGCTGTGTGTCCATACAGGGCTGTGTGTCCATACAGAGCTGTGTGTCCATACAGAGCTGTGTCCATACAGAGCTGTGTGTCCATACAGAGCTGTGTGTCCATACAGAGCTGTGTCCATACAGAGCTGTGTGTCCATACAGAGCTGTGTCCATACAGGGCTGTGTGTCCATACAGAGCTGTGTGTCCAGACAGGGCTGTGTGTCCATACAGGGCTGTGTCCATACAGAGCTGTGTGTCCATACAGAGCTGTGTCCATACAGGGCTGTGTGTCCATACAGGGCTGTGTGTCCATACAGGGCTGTGTCCATACAGAGCTGTGTCCAGACAGGGCTGTGTGTCCATACAGAGCTGTGTCCATACAGAGCTGTGTGTCCATACAGAGCTGTGTCCATACAGAGCTGTGTCCATACAGGGCTGTGTGTCCATACAGAGCTGTGTGTCCATACAGAGCTGTGTGTCCATACAGAGCTGTGTCCATACAGGGCTGTGTGTCCATACAGAGTTGTGTGTCCATACAGAGCTGTGTCCAGACAGGGCTGTGTGTCCATACAGGGCTGTGTGTCCATACAGGGCTGTGTGTCCATACAGAGCTGTGTCCATACAGAGCTGTGTCCATACAGGGCTGTGTGTCCATACAGAGTTGTGTGTCCATACAGAGCTGTGTCCAGACAGGGCTGTGTGTCCATACAGAGCTGTGTCCATACAGAGCTGTGTGTCCATACAGGGCTGTGTCCATACAGAGCTGTGTGTCCATACAGAGCTGTGTGTCCATACAGGGCTGTGTGTCCATACAGGGCTGTGTGTCCATACAGGGCTGTGTGTCCATACAGAGCTGTGTGTCCATACAGAGCTGTGTCCATACAGGGCTGTGTGTCCATACAGAGCTGTGTGTCCATACAGAGCTGTGTCCATACAGAGCTGTGTCCATACAGAGCTGTGTCCATACAGAGCTGTGTGTCCATACAGGGCTGTGTGTCCATACAGAGCTGTGTCCATACAGAGCTGTGTCCATACAGAGCTGTGTCCATACAGAGCTGTGTCCATACAGGGCTGTGTGTCCATACAGGGCTGTGTGTCCATACAGAGCTGTGTCCATACAGAGCTGTGTGTCCATACAGGGCTGTGTGTCCATACAGAGCTGTGTCCATACAGAGCTGTGTGTCCATACAGGGCTGTGTGTCCATACAGAGCTGTGTCCATACAGGGCTGTGTGTCCATACAGAGCTGTGTGTCCATACAGAGCTGTGTCCATACAGAGCTGTGTCCATACAGAGCTGTGTCCATACAGAGCTGTGTGTCCATACAGGGCTGTGTGTCCATACAGAGCTGTGTCCATACAGAGCTGTGTCCATACAGAGCTGTGTCCATACAGAGCTGTGTCCATACAGGGCTGTGTGTCCATACAGAGCTGTGTCCATACAGGGCTGTGTGTCCATACAGAGCTGTGTCCATACAGGGCTGTGTGTCCATACAGAGTTGTGTGTCCATACAGGGCTGTGTGTCCATACAGAGCTGTGTGTCCATACAGGGCTGTGTGTCCATACAGAGCTGTGTGTCCATACAGAGCTGTGTCCATACAGAGCTGTGTGTCCATACAGAGCTGTGTGTCCATACAGGGCTGTGTGTCCATACAGGGCTGTGTGTCCATACAGAGCTGTGTCCATACAGAGCTGTGTGTCCATACAGGGCTGTGTGTCCATACAGGGCTGTGTGTCCATGACACAGTTGTGTGTCCATGCAGAGCCCTGTGTCCATGGCACACCAGGCCCTCTCTGCCTGCCTGCCCTACCTACCTGCCCCCAGGGAATCTGCAGCTGTGTGATCTGTTTTCTCCTGGGCTCTGGTGCCAGTGAGCTCTCAAAAGGCATCACAGACAGGCTGCATTAACACTGCTCTCCTAGAATGTGGGGCTTTTGTTCTTGGAAAGCGTTAAGATGTTATGAGCTTAAGGAGATTTGTCCTGAAAGCAATTTTGAGAAAATTGCCCAGCATTAATGCTTTAAAATGCCCATCATCAAAAGCATGACTGTTGAACTCCCAGGCATTAGTTGGTAATGTAATAATTGATGCTTCCCTGGGAAGCTCACACCTTATTATTGAAAATGCTGCATTAATACTTCTTTTTAAATTCTTCATTGGGCTAAGGTAGTGCAAAGTGTTCGTCTGTGCTAAGGAAAACTGCTTGTTACAGGGTGTAGATAAATTTATTTTGATTATTGCCTGATTTTTAGGGAAGACTTTTTAGGAAAAGTACACAAACATGATGAAGATGATTGAATGTTGATTAATAATACCGTGTACCAAGAGTGATGTTTGGCTTATTTTAAACATATTTGTTAGAAATGGATACTTCAATAAAATAATTTACCAAAGCAAGGTATAATTTCAAAATGGACAACAGGAAGCATTTTCCAGAAATCCAAATTGTGCCTGTGAATTAACAAAGCCTCTAACATGACAATTGCTCAGATATTTTTAATTTTATTTAGCTGCTAAAGCAGCTGTCTGTACAGTAAAGCAGCTACATGGTTGTACTCATCTTTTTATCTTTTTTTCTTTTTTTTTCTTTTTTTTTTTTTTCCCCCCAGTTCAATCTAATAGCTTGTCAAATAATGTTGGGAGTAAATCTCAGGAAGTGGTGAGATGCATGTGGTTAGGGCTTTCTTGGGGGCTTCACTTGAGACAGTTTCTTGAGGAAGAAAACTAATTGGATGTGCAGGCTGGGAGCAGATGTGTGAGCATGTGTGGATTAATGGCACTGAGCATGGTTCTGTTTTCAATACTGGCTGGAAGGATCAAGGTTTAAGATTGGGGGGGTGAAAATTTCTGTTTATTGAAATAATTCACCTTTGAGCTGACTGTAATGAGAGTTTAGAGTAGCTCTGCAGGGTACCTGGATGTTCTGAACACCTATGGCATTGTTTAGGTCTCAGGGGAGTTCTGGCTCCATGTGGAACACTCCCAGGCAGTGGCACAGGGGGTTTGTGTTCCCTCCAGCTCCAGAGAAACGGGGAGCCCCTGACCTCTGATCCTTCCAAAACAACACTCTCCTTCTGCTGTCAACCAGCAGGAATCCCTGGAGATCTCCCACACTCACTGGTTCTCATAATGCCTCATGGAAATTGCTGAGAAATACCAATAATTAGGAAAAAATGATGCTACATTCTCTTTTTCAAAGACTTGCTCAAACCTTCCCCTTTACTACATCCAGTCATAAAATTCCAGACTGTTAGTATGCCAATATGTTAATACAGCTCCACAGGATCTGTCATCTCAGTTAACATCACCTGCCTTTAGTGTTGCCATCTTTTGAATATGTATTAAAAATACCAGACAAATTTTCAATGCAATGGTATATAAGCAAAAAAAAAAAAAAAATTGTTCTTTGTAATGAAGAACGTACATTGATATTGTGTGCTCTATTAAAATAAAACTACCTTCAACTTTAAATAATATTTATTTTAAAATTTAGAGCAGGTCATCTTTGAAGACGAACAGGCCTGGCCCCTTGCCAAAAGAACAATCAGATTTTCTGCTGCAGAATATATAGAAAATCATAACAAACTTAATTACCTGTTCCACTGCTAAAGGCCCTTCATATCTTAGCACTCTTGAGATTTAGCAGATTGTATCACATCTTCCTGATTAGCAATTATGACTGAGAAATGAAACATTCTGACTTACTGAAATTTGAAAAAAAAAAAAAAGGTTTGGTTTTAAAAGAAGACAGTCTGTGAACAGCCTCGATTTGAAAGTATAATGGCTTACAAGAAGGGCTTAAATTTCAGTGCATTTTCTCAACCTACCTCAATTGTGCCCTGTGAATAAATACCAGCATAGTTCTCATTTTCTCAGATCTCATCTCTTCTGACTTCTCTAGAGGTCAGTATCTCAGCCTGAAGATTTGGGGCTTTTATTATTATTATTATTATTATTATTATTATTATTATTATTATTATATTTCTTTTTAGGTTTTCCTCACATAAAAATTAATACAATGATCCATTTTCACAACTTATAGCAAGAATCCATGCAGTATTCAAAATCTCTTCTTTTTCTCTGAAATTCCTGGGCGCTTCTGTCGCATGAGTGTGTTTGAAGAGCTCAGCAGTCTGAAATGTGAATTTCTGGGAGGGACATGAGAGGAATGCCCAGTGCTGCACAGGTGACATGGGGAAGAAGACCCAGCCAAGGGAAAGAGCCAAGACAGCATTTGTTAGAGAGTGCTGAGGGGAGCAGCTGAACATTCCAAAGGGCAAGGCTCTTCTTGTGCCTGTGAGTTGTGAACCCACGTTTCTCCTTCTGTTCTTTATTAACATTCCCTTGGTGTTGCTTATGGGTAAAAAGTTAAATACTAATTTTCTGGCGCTGTCTCAGGAGCTGTCAGTGCCTTTGGATCCGGATACTGGCATTTTTTACAGGCAGAAATGAATGTATGCAGGGCATCACCAGAGTCCCTTGGCTGCTCACAGCTCTGCAGGGTCCCAGAACCAGCTGTCCCTGCTCCTCATTTTCCCAGCCCCTTTTGGTGTCCCTCTCCTGGTTTCCTGGGTTCTGCTGATAGCATGTGTTGCCTTTTCCCCAGCTGTGCCCAGGCTGCTGCTCCATGGCTTGGCTCCCTTAAGCATTCCTTCCTGGAAGTGCTGCAGCCTGATCGCACCCGTTTGAGCACCCTAACTCCATTTCAGCCTAATGCTCTACTAATTCTTTGTCAGCTTTCAGTGCCTATCAGAAATATCTTTCCAACATCCTCCAGACACCGTCCTTTCCCTCAGCTTGAGGGATTGCAGTTTCTGCAGCCTGGAATCCTTCTCCCAGCCCCTGGGGCTCAGCCCCGCTGGCTCCAGCTGCAGCCGGACTTGCCAAGGCCAGATGTGGAGCATGGACAGTAGCACCTGACCAGGCAGCAGCCCTGAGCCCCTCTGGACTCTGGCTTGCTAACAGAAGCAGTCCTCAGAGGGGTTTTCTTGGTTTGACAGTGATTTTGGACGAGAGGAGAGATGTCAGCAGTGTGGAGAGAGCCCACGGTGCTGATCTGACCCTGTGGCTGGTGGCAGAGCAAGGGCAGGGCTGGCTGTTGGCCTTCCAGAGGCTCTAACCCACACAGAAACTACTGCAAACACTCCCACCTCTCTCCTTTACAGTCAGGGCTTTTCCTGTGCCTCATTTGATGATTTGTTGATTTGTTGGCTCTAGAGCAGGGAAGAACAAGCTTTGTTCCTGCTGAGCCTTCTCTTGCACCACGGCAGGTTTCTGTAGTTTCCTGCTGATGCAGGGAGGATCACAAGGGATTCCCCCAGTGCCTGCCCCTGGGGCTCCCTGCTGGGAAAGATGGGACAGGAAGGGCTTATGGATATGATTGTCTGGTAAGAAATACTGAAGATATAAAATGTGTGAGTGAACTAGAAATGAAGAGCAGCTTTGAGGTGTAGGCATGGCAGGCAGGAGGATGGTGATTCACTGGAGATAGGGTGAAGGACAGACAACAAAAGGACCCAAGGATGCAGCCCCTCTCCACCCTGCCAAGGCAGCAAGGAAAAAGTAGATAAGAAGAGTATCTTTAGAGTTTAGAATATAGGAAGATATGGTAACTTAGTAGTTCTCATGGGTTGCATGCAGTCTGTAGGTTTTGTATCTTGCACCAATTGGTCACTGTAAATTAGAATATTCAACACAAAAGGAGACGGAATGTGTTGGAACAAGGTCCTTGTGCTCTTCTCGCTCTTCCTCCTCCTCTTCTACCTCCCTCTCTCTCACCTCTCTTACCCCTCGTGGCTTTTTACCTCCCTCACCTCATCCCCCCTCTCTCTCTCCCTCTCTCTTTGGGGCTTCCCTCCAGCCGAGGCTGGGGGCTGAAATCAGACCCTCTTTACCCACAGCCCCTGCAATAAACCCACGTGTTTCTGGAATATCTCAGGGCTGCAGAGCTCCTTCTCCCTGCCCTCCACGGATGCCCCTACAGGTCCCTGCTCTGCAGAGCTGTGGTGTGCCAGGGCTACTTCTCCTGCCACTTACTGTGATCTGAAATGGGAGATGTGATCGACAAGGAGAAGGGGGGCACCTTTTGTCCTAAGGCAGGTCCTACAGTGAGTCTGCTGCCCAGAGTGATGTGGTGTCTGGCCATGTCACATCAGAAGTCTGAGCTGCAGCTCTGGCCCCAGGCTGGCTGTGTCAGCCTTGCTGGTGCTCACACACGTGTCCATGCACACCCCCAGCCATTCTGAGTGTCTGCATCATGTGGGATCCCAGTTAACAGCCTCCTCTTCCTCGTCTTCAGCATGTGTTTATCAGCTGAGCTAATGTCTCTTTGCTTTCCCAGCCACATGTTACAGGCTCAGATTACTCTTGACTTGAAAAATCAACACTTGCCTTATTAAAAGTAATTTTCCAACTGTCACCGGAGTGCCAGATGCAACAACTGGCATCATCCTGCCCCTCATTTCTTTTCTTCTCTCCTCTCTAAAATACCCAACACCAATCAAGAAGAAATTGGCAATATTAAGCCTAGGAAAGAAAAAAAAATTAGCCAAAAAAAGCAGCATTTACAGGTACATCAGCCCCATAGAATGAGCTGCAATATATCAACCCGCCTTAAAGAACTGAAGCCAGAACTCATCCCTGCTTCATTTGCACTCATATCCATGAGTGTCATATTTATTGCTCTGTATTATTTGAAGTTGTATTTTTAATGTTGAGGAAACTATCATAAAATGTGTTGCAATACTTAAACATCACTGCGAAAGTGAAAAATGGATTTTTCCATAAAAATACACTCTCTTGTGGAATTATGGCCCTAGTGAAAATGTACTCCCTTTCTTGGACAGTGTGCTAATCTTCTACCTCGGTGTATTGTCTGCAGGCACTGGACACAATCCTCTGGGTGTGCAGAAATTAGATAAGGGATAATTCTTTTGTATAGGAGCATCCCTTGGGTAGTCTCTTGTGCAATACAGTAAAATTAATTCAGGTTCTCTCCATTGAGCTTATCTGCTGTCCCAGCGTTAGAGTGTTCTTCTCCTGCCTTTTACTTGGCCAGCAACATTTTTCTTACTTCACTCTGTTAAAGTCCAGCAGGGGTAACTTACAGAGCAGCTCTGATCCTGGAGCCAGCCTGTATCATCCTAAAATGTTTTTTCCAACAAGTGGTTGCTGGGTTAAGTTGAAGAGTTAAAAATCCATGTGCCCCAAAGCAGGGTAATGTCTGCCTGGTTTAGTGCAGGGCACATCCCTGAGCACTGCTCAGAGCTTGCACTCCATCCTGAGGAGAGCTCCAGTGCCTGACCTGGGTAGTTTACAGTGCTGCTGACCTGTAATTACTCATGAGATGGTGTCTTGGCGGATCTTTTAAAATATAAAATAACATTTAGCCTTCTCTTTGAGGGATTCATGCAGTTAAGGGCTGGTTGAAAAGAGGAAAATCTCTGCTGCTTACTTGGAGCTGAAAAGTTCATTGTCCAGTGCTGGAGATTGGATTCACCTTTCCCCTGTTTGCAGAAAATAAATTTAGTCCCTCTCTGGCATGGTTGTACCAGGGAGGCCTTTAGCAATACAGTCTGTCTCCTGCTGCAAAACATTTGGAAGGCCAGAGCACAAATCAGTGCCTTTATTCCCCCGCAGATACTTTCTGCCCTCAGCCAGAGTTTGTTACAGCCTTTGATGTAATCACAGTTAGACATGGAGTTTGGCCTGCTGTGGTTTTCCATCAGAGACATGCCCATGGATGGCTGTTCATGGTGAGTCTCTGTCTTCTGAAGCTTCTGCCAGGTAGAACACGGGACACTGAGCCATTTCCACATGTATTTCCTATAAAACATTCCAGTCTCTGCTTCCAGTGCATATTCACTGGCATAACCACAAATAATCCCAAAGCTGAGAGGCTGTGCAGCCACAAAGTGAACAGTGAGGCAGCTCCTCTTCTGCTTTGCTGTTTTAACAAATGCAGCTGCAGAACATCTGTGTCACAGGCTTTCACATCTGCAGCCAGTCTCAGGTTGACTTTTGGTATCTCACATTCTGTCCTTGCACTCCTTGGTCACCAGAATCTCCTTAATCATCTCCTTTTCCATTCTTTGCAGTATGCCATTTATTTGGGGTGTTCAGCTGGGGTGAGATTTTTTCTTTGGTGCTCCAGAGGTCCTCGAGTGACACCAGACTGTGAGTTTGTGCAGGGCCATGAACCCCTCCCGTGAGTCCTGTGTGTTAAACCCAAATGCAGACAACAGTCCTGCTTCTTTGGAAGTGTGAGGAAATACTAGATTTAAGCTTTGTGGAGGAGAGAACTCTCAGGTCCCTTTAATAGGAATAGGAAAACCCACTGGGAATGTGGGGCCTGGGGAAGGGTTCACACAGAGCACTCATTTTGGTAATGTCTAAATGAGTTGTTACAGCTTTCCCTGCACTGATGTTTTCTAACTATGCTGAATTTTAAGATGAAAGGTCATTTTGAACAGAGTGGGTTTGAGTGGGGTGGGTTTTAAGGCAAAAACCTCACCAAGTGTTTGTGGCCAATGCTGCCATTTCATCAGCTGAGTGTCACTCAGGGCCACTGAGCCCCAGCTGTCCTGCTCTCCATCTCCTGTGGCAGATCCTTTCATCACAGTGGATTTCCATGGCGATGGACCTTGCCCATGCAGGGCTCCCCATCAATCTGACACTTCTCCTGGTGGGAGCTGAGGGTGAGGTGAGTGCTGCAGAGGGCCATACAGACCTTGTGTAGCTGACAGTAAACGATGACAGCCTCTCTTCTCGGCACCCCAGACCAGCAGATACTGTCAATCTTCTCTCCCTGTGTCTGAAAGTTCCTTTGATTCATGTGTGCTCCAGACACTTGGTGTAAAACACCCTGTGTGCTGCAGCTTAGGAGCGTGTCACAGCCTCAGCTCCTTCTGACTGCTCAAAGCTCCAGGAGAAGGAGCCTTTTGGCAGCCCAGCTCTCCGAGGATGCACTGAGAGGGTGACAGTGGCCTCGTGCCTGTGTTCCACAGGAGGTTTGCTGTGCCAGGGCAGAGCTCTGGAGCTCTCACAGCGAGCTGAAGGGTGTTTGTCTTCCCCAGTGAATCCCCACTTGTGTACTGGATGGCCACAGGTCCTCTCCTAATATTTGTGGTATTTCCTCCCAAACAAACACAGTTTTGTGGTACTTGGATAGTGATCTCCAGCCCACCTACTTACATGGGATCAATTACAGCTCTATTGGAGCTTCTTAGTCTTTCATCTTTTTTTTTTTTTCCCTCATTATGCCCCCAAGACTTGTTTTCTTAATTTTACAGCTGGAGAACTGGCATAGGGAGCCAATGGGAAACAGGCCAGTCATTCCACATGAGTTATGTTTTGCACTGGTTTTAAGTGAGACTCTTTAAAATATAATTAAAAGCTTTATTGTTCCTTGATTAATATGCTGTTCTGTTTCTAGTATAATGCCACATTATCCATAGTGCTTCTCAGCTATTTTACAAATATTGCTATGCTGTGTTTATTTTGGCAACTGCTGCCAGATGTTGACTCTAGGAAATCTTTCCAGCTTTTTAAAAGCTGCGTTGCTTTTCTGTCTAGAAGATGCATCCATGCCAGGGTATTGTGACATGAGGAATTGCACTTTCACCTGGGAGAGGTGGCCTCTGCCCCTGCTGTGCCAGGCCAAAGGGATGAGGGCAGGAAGGGGGACAGGGCAGGGTTTAGATTTGTGCTGCCATCTCCCAGTGATGCCTTGAGTTTGAGCTTTCATGTTTTTCAGATTCTGAAAAACTGCCCAGGGGTGCAGCTCTGAGCTCACAGTCAGTGTCACTCAGCTCTGCACACAGCAGGGACACAAAAAAAAATCCTTCTGCTGCACACCAAGGACAACTTTCAGCCCCAACAGCACAAACAAGGGTGGGCTGGAGGAAGAAAACAAGAAGGATGGGACCTCACAGCCTGGAGCTGTAACTGGACAATTAAACCCCAATATGCAAATGGACCAAAACTTACAGAAGTGTGAGACCTCGTGACTGGTCATACATTTTTTGTGACCATTCTTAGTCCACCTTGGGTGTGGCCCTGGTCAGGCTCTTGTCCTGTCCAAGGTGTGTCCTAAAGGCCTTCCAATAAATCTCTGCTGTATTCTCTCAGCTCTGTTTCAGGTCAGCCTTCCCCAGGCATCACCAGCACGAGGCACCAGAGCCAGGGTCTTCTGATCCCTGGCTGCCAGCCCACTGTGCTGCTGCTCCCTGGAGGGTTCTTCTGAGGGGAGGGCACAGCAGGGAAGGTGATAAAGGGAGCAGAATCTGCACCCACTTCAGAGTCTGATAGATGATGAGAACTGGAACAAACCGGGAAGGTGACCCAGGGCTTTGGAAGTGTGTGTTTTAGTCCTGGGGAGCTCCAGGAAGAGAGGAGCCTCTGTGGAAGTCGCCTGGGGTGTGAGCCAGCCTGCAGTGCCCAGCTCTGTGTGGCATTCAGGGAGTTGCAGGCTGTAGAAGTCCAGCAGCAGCAGCAGTGTGCAGTGTTTGCAGTGCTGTGTGAAGCCACTGCACTGGTTTGAATTCCACACAATGAACTTCCATGGAAATTGGCTTAGGCCAAGTTTTTGAGTGATGTTCATTGGCAGCACTCACACAGCCAGATACAAATCTGGGCCAGACCTTGGAGTTCAAGGTTTATATCAGATGTATGACTCCATGCTTCTGAAGTTTTTGGGGAAACAACTGGCTTGTGTTGCACTCTGTGCCTTACATAATCTTGTTCAGTGTGCTGGGTGCCAGCTGCACGTCAGAGGCTGGAGCCTTGTTTGTTCTGGGTGAAGGATAGCTTCCCCCTGGAAAAGGGAAGGGAAAAACAAGCAGTGACTTCACTTCACTGTAGATTTTTATTTTTTTTTCTTTCTCCATAGACCTTTTGCTCTGAGCTCCAAGACAGAGAATCTATCATTTTCTGTTCAGATCTGGGCATAGAAAAAATGTCTGTAAAATCTGAAATGTGGGGCCACTGCCAATATTGATGCCCTTCACAGGCTCCATCATATTATTAATAACCTGTCCAGAGCCAATGGGAAATCTGAGTTGCCAGGCCAAACAAATGGGACAGAAGCAGCAGTGTCCCTTGCAGGTATCTTCCATGGTGTGGCTGTCCCTTCTGGGGCTCCAAGGCATGGAGCATGTCCCAGCAATCCTGTGCCTCTCTGACACTCCATCAAACACTTCTTCACTCCCTGCAGTGCTTCTCCCTTCCCACTGCCTCAGCTAACAGAACTTGGAGTAAGTGAAGAAGTCATCTGCTGCAGTGTGTTCATCTGGAACGGGCTTTTGCATTGCATGTAATATTAGAAAGTATAATTTGATTGTTGCCAATTAGCAGAGCAGCCATGCCTCTCTGGTAGTTGCAGGGCTTAGCAATCTTCACTCTGCATCTTCATTTGAGAGCTTTTTGTGGCTGACAGGCAGTGCATGGAGTCCCAGACAGCCCATCCAGGGCTGCAGAGCACTTTCATGGTAAGAGACCCTTGTGCTGCTGAAATCAGGGATGTAAAATAAAACATCTATAGTTTTGCAGGCCATAATTCAGTGAGTAAATACTATAACTCTTATTTTATTAGAGCTAGGGGCTGAATAACAGACATCTTTCAACATGCCTGAAGGGACTGGGAGCCATCTCAACAGAAATGCAGATTCCACAGACTGTGGTGGTCCATGCTTAAGGATGCATTTGAATTCTTACCTACCCTGTAGGTAATTGCAAATGCTGAAATCCACATGATTTCAGGTTTTAGGCTCATCCCTGTCCCTTTTGAGTTTTATCTTGCCAAGTTACTCTGTTTTTTTTGTTGTTTTTTTTTTTTTTTTTTTTTTTTTTCTCTAAGTCAAGCTAACATTAATAAACAGCAGTTTCTTCCTTTCCTGCAGTGGTTTAAAAAACAAAAAAACCACAGTACAAGATCCAACCTAAAATAATCTTATCTTTGGCCACATGTATTGTAAGCAATGCTACATTATTTAAGGGTCCTTCAAAGATTAGCCTAAACAATTCCCCATTTCCTTTATATACAACCTCCAGTTATATTACTACCAGTCACTGCTTTGTTGTTGTTATTTAGGAGGAAGTCTTTAAAAATAAAACATGTTTAAACAGGTTGTGGTCAAAAGTTTTGGCCTTGACACCAGCCCCGTGTGTGACACTGTGTGTGCTCTGTGAGCTTTTGGAGCTGAGCCCTGCCCTGGTCATGCCCCAGGGCAAAGCTTTTCCCTCACTGCTGCTGCTGAGAGGGAATTCTGTGTCTGCCCACACCAGAGGAGTTATCTTCAGGTAATTCACAGCCCCTGAGGCTGGCTGGGGGTGGGTGCCTGCACCTTCCTCCATCCTCTCTGGCCACACTCCATCAGCCCCTGGCAGCAGGTCCTGCTGGTGGAGTGCTGACAGTTCAGAGAGAGGGAGAGGGAGCACTGAGTGGTGATCAGAATCTGAATTTACTGTGAGCTGCATGTGCTTGTGTACCATTCTAGGAAGGCCAGTAATTTTTTACTACAATGGTTAGGTTAAATATCACAAACTTAGACATTCTCAACATCTCTTGCTTGCAGAAGTTGATTCAATCTTCTTTCCTGTCCTAATCTTGATCCAGTCTTCTTGTAATCTTCAAAGCTCTGTTTGTTCTTGCCAAAGCAAGGTTATCAAACTGTGCTAATTAAATTCACAGTACTCTGTCCTGTGTCCCATATTTCCTACAGTTGAGGGCTCTTTATCCAGAGCAGAATTTTTGTGTGCAGGTCTCTGTAGGTTAATGATTTAATCTGGGAGGTTGGAGCCTTGAAAGGTTCCTTCCAAGCCAAACTAGTCTGTGATTCCATGACTTTGGAAGGGAGTGTGAGAGGAAGCTGGGACGAGTGTTTTGTAACACCTGGTGGCAAGAATTTGTGCACTTCCCCTGCTTTGACTCCGTGGCTGTTTTTCTTGCAGAGCTCCTGAGACCTGCAGAGAGGAAAAAGGATGCCCAGGCATCTTTTCAGTGTGCTGCTAGTTTGCATACGCTGCACATTTTCTGCAAAATTAAGTGCATTCATTTGCAATGTTTCTCTTCCTTAATTAGGTTTACCAATTGCCAGAGTGGAGAAATGTGGTCTTTGGTTTTGAGGATGGTTTATGAAAACAGCCTGTGCAATTCATCTCTTAGCATGGGGCTGGTTCATAGCATTGCTTCCTGCACTCAGCTGCTCTATAGGAACAGGACTAAACTGTAATAAATGTGATTTCTTCTAGCTTTGGGTAAGTTCTGAAGGAAGGTTCTTACTTTCTTATTCTGATAATTAGTTGATATCAGAGAGATTCAGAGATCATGTGAGTGTTGTATGAGCCTGTCTGATGTTGTTGCAGATCTTTTTGCACTCAGACCAACTCTGTGGAGCCAGTTCCTAAACATCCACCTGTTTTAGCCATCAGTAAAAGCCCTCTGTGGAGATTCAGTTTAAGAAACAATGAGTTAGTCAGAAATGAGTAAATGTTACTGTATTGGGAAGATACTGTACCAACAGAGCTAGTAGCTTCTAAAGCTACTTTTACTGCTTACTATTTTGGGACTTCACCAGGTTTATTTTAAGCCTTTGTGGATGTGTTAGGAGTTCTTTAGCTTCCTTCTGAAGCACATTTGTCCTCTTGTTTGTTTTTTCCTGGGTAGTCTCTCAGCCCAGGGGTGAGGTGACTCACTGCTGGATGCTGTGGCCAAGGCTGGAGCACAGCTGAGGGGCTGTTCCCTTACCCCTGGCTGCTCCTGCCCTCCCTGCAGGCACCCCCAGGCACTGGGGACAGGGAACACTGATGTGTCCCAGGCTCCTTTCTGGAGAGCACAGACAGGCAGCTCTGCTGGTCCAGAAGAAACACGCTGAAAGTCAGAAAGCCCAAAGGAAAAAACAAGGCTGAACTCGAAGCACACATCAGGAGTGGAAGCCAACACTTGCTTTTGTTCTTGCTCTTGTGAAAAACGAGATTCACTTTTTGGTAGATTTTAGGAAATAGGTTTTAATAAAAAGATAAGACAATTAGGAGATAAGGAAAAAAAGCAAAGTACGGCCTGCCGGGTGACTTGACATTCAGCCAAGTCCACAAACTGCTATTTCACAGACTTTCTTTAAATACCCTTTCTATTGTATCAATCTGTTGGATATTCATGTTTTTCCATAAACTAGTTTCCATATTCCAGGGACTGTTTTGCATGGCCCCTCCTTGGGTCTGCCTTTTTAGAGCTGCGTGTTGCTGGGCTGTGTCTTCATCATCACCTCCAGCTTGGGCCTTGGTCCGTGCTTTCTTCAGATGGGAGATGCTGATAGCTGGTGTATCAATAGCAGAGTCTTCTTTACGTGTTCACTGGATGTTATCCCGGCCAAACAGACAGTTTAAACAATTACTATATCACTACTACCACTGTGCCTGATTTTCTTTACTAACAGCAGAAATAAAAACTTACATCCTTACCACAAAGTTATTAATCATATAGCACACATCTTGCGAAAAGCCAACTTTATAATAGGCATTTGTAACATTCTTTAGAATTCCTCAGTGCAGAGGCTCCAGGACACCCTGCAGGCTGGGTGGTTCTGGTACCAGCCTGGTTAGAAGCTGTGATGTTTTTCATTGCAGTTGGGGTGTGATGATACCACAATAACAGTACAGATGAGAAGCCCCAGGGACATCCTGTGTACTCCAAGTGTCCAAAATGTGGTGCCTGGCCCTCAGTCCCCTTGGCACCAGCCCAGGGAGAGCTGGCTGCAGTTCAGGTGCTGAATTTGCCCTCTCAGCAGTGTGAGGGGAACAAGGAACTTCCCTGATGTCTGAGACCCTGCAGGTGCAGGCAGCCCTGTGCTTTCCACTGTGAAGGAGAAGGTCGAGGAACCTGGAAATAAAAGGGGTTTGGATCTCCAGCCAGGTTCTCTGTCCACCCGGTTGGACTAAACTTTTCCAGTACCCAAACAAAAGAGCAAAGCAAACAAAAAAGCCTCAAACAAAAAAAACCACAACACTAAAACAAAACAAAACAAAACAAAACAAAACAAAACAAAAAAAAAAAAAAAAAAAAAAAAAAAAAAAAAAAAAAAAAAACCTTTATAATGGTGAGGAAGCTAAAGGGTGCTGGCTCAGAGAGCACTGCTGAGTGTCCAGGTGGGTTGACCTGTCAGTGCCAGAACCCTTCCCAGTCCTATGAATGAAGAATAAAGAGTTGCACTTGTGTTTTTTATGATGCATCTTCTTTCAGTCAGGGGCAGTGACTGTTTCTGGCTGCACCCTTATGCCAGCTGAAATGAAAGTGGCAGAGGCATTCTGAGCAGGGCTGGGTACCCGTGTCTGTGGGGCTGGCAGCAGTGCTGTGGGAGCCCTGGCAGTGCTCTGCTGCCAGGAGCTGAGCCTGTGCTGGGGTTTGGCTGGGAAGGGAGCAGGAGGTGCTGGTTGAGCTCCCTGAATGTGAGCTCCAAGTGCCATCTGTGCTCCCCTTGAGGGGCAATTGGTGCAATTTATTCCTCACTCCAGAGGAGAAATCACCTGAGGAGACATCTCCTGCCCTTTGGCTATGGAGCAGTGCTTACCTGGAATGCCTCTCTCCAAGTGGGAACCAGGATCCTGTTGACTCCATCTGCTGATCATTGGGAGAAGAGTGACAAGAGTGAAACCCATCCTTACCTTGACTATGTTCTGAACAAAGCCAGAGAAACAAACAGTACGTTTGTTTTTACAGGATGTGCCCAGAGGAGAGAGGAAAAGCTCTGCTGTGTAGGAATGATTTTGATTTTGAGGCCAGCACAGGTTAGTTGGAAGGAGATTATTCCAGTGCATTGACCAGAGGTAAAACCATGTCTCATTCCACCAGTGCAGAAATTCTGAGTGCTGGGAAGGGGTTTGGCAGAAACGGGTTTTACCTTCCCAGTGACAATGATACTTCCCTTGTTTAGCCCTTTGGACCAAAGAAATTCAATTATTGCCTAAGAAAGCATTTGGGTTTATTAGCTTAGCTCTACTAGCTGAAATTACATATTATGATGTGTCTTAGTCTGAGTTCTGTTTGCAAGGCATTAAGTTGCTTCCTGTAATTTAACTCTTTAACTACATTCAAGTAACCAGCAGATGTTACCCAGCAAATTCAATATCAGGGCTGTTCCAACAAGGATACTGGTGTGTGTTTTTAACTGGCAGGAAAGAGAGTTGCTGCAGTGCTGCGTGTGGAGTCAGCCTTTCCTCAGGGTGGGTTTCAGGCTGCCAACCTTTCCAGGGAGAAGCCCCTGTGTGAGCTCCCGGGAAAGGGCTGGGGGAGGTCTGTGGAGCTCACAGAATCACAGGATGAGCTGGGTTGGAAAAGACCTTTGGAGATCATCAAGTCCCACCTATGACTTAACACCTCCTCATCAACCAAACCATGGCACTGAGTGCCACTTCCAGGCTTTCCTTAAACCTCCAGGGACAGTGACTCCACCTCTCCCTGGGCAGACCATTCCTGTGCCCAGTCACTCTTCCAGTGAAGAATTTTTTTCTGACATCTGACCTGAACTTCCCTTGGTACAGCTTAAGGCTGTGTCCTCTCCTTCTGTCACGTTGCCTGGGAGAAGAGACTGACCCCCATGACTACCATCCCCTTTCAGGGAGTTGTAGAGAGTGATGAGGTCACCCCTGAGCCTCCTTTTTTTCCAGGCTTTTTTCCAGGTTGTGACCTTGCAAGTTGCCAACAAGTGCAGGATGCTGCAGTGGCTCCTGGCCCAGCCTGTGGGACACAATCCCAGCGGGGTGAGCCCATCCAGCTGTGCTGCAGCTGCCCTGGAACCGGGCACAGACACCTCTCTGAACACTTCTGTCATTGCCAAGGGGTGTGTGCATCCCAGCTCTGGGCCTGGCCAGGGCAGAGCTGTGCCCTGGGGCTGTGCAGGGGCCTCTGTGCAGGCTGATTTATTACAGACTGACCCCCCAGGCCAGCTGAGCTACCAGCACTGAGGTGGGGATGGAGCAGATTTGAGAAACAGCATCTCTCTTTCACAGCCTGCTCTATGAATGGTGGGAAAAGCCTCTCGGTTTTGTCACAATTGGTGTCTTTTCTAATAACTTAAAGGGTTGAATTACTTACATGTGGGGCTAAAATAGCTGTAAGTGCACTTTTATTGCCTGACTCTGGAGCTGCCATTTACAGGTTTAACAGCCCTAATGCTTTTAAATGAAAGGAGAAGGAGTGTATGTGGTAGAGTGTTCAAAAATGATATATGCCTTGTTATTTGGACACAAATAACAGCACTAAAAGTCCTGTTCTGTTTTCTACAGAGTATTTTTTCTTTTGCAGACCCTGGTTTTAGATATCCTACAATGGACCACTAAACATTGAGAGGCTTTGGATGTGTAAAAACTGCTGTTATATAAATCTTACCGTTAAGAAAATTAAACTGTTCATGTGCCACCATCTACTGAAAATATACCAATTTTGTGGACTATTTTAACACGCAGAGCTGCTTTTCGACTTTTTGTGAAATGAATATTATTTTGCTTTCTGCGCCTGCCCTCTTGTTTAGGTGTTTTGAAGAAACTAAAGTCAGGGAAATCGTGCACTGGAGCAGAGAGCTCCAGGATGTTCTCTGCATGTGAAAAAACAGAAGAGGTGCTAAAATAGCAGCACATGACCTTTTTTTTTTTTTTAATTGCTCAAAAAATTGAAAGATTGACATTCACAGACTGCTCAACTTCCTCTATATTCATAAATGCCAGAGTACTTCAGCAGAGGTAAGGGTGATAATCTCCCTTCTGGAGTTAAGGAGAGGGAGGCACAGTGGCTTTCACTTCTCACAAACTTATTTGTGCAGAAATCCCAGGTCCCTCCATCTGCATCCTTCATTGCTGGGCTTCCTCCTGCAGGTTTTTGGTTGCCCTCTGAGGGCACAGGGGCTGTGGCAGGAGGCTCTGCCCTTTCTGAGTTGCAGTGGCTGCTGCAGAGTGCAGTTCCTCACACGAACTTGCAGCCTGAGCGTTGAGCAAGGGCTGTTGGGTTGGGGTTTTTTAAATATAATTAAAGACATTTCCCTGGTCTTTCCTGCAGGTGCCTCTTTAAAACTTCATATTCTTCTTTTTAGATGCAGAGTGTGTTTCATACCTCTGACAGGTTGAATGTCATTGCTTTTAGGCTTTAACTGACCCCCATAAAATCAGTGGATAGCAAAACCCTGGAAGTCAAAACCAAACCTTCTCTATATCAGATATTCCATGATGCCTCAGGAGTGGTGTCACCTGGTCTAGATTCTCCCGCGTTCTTTTCCACAGAGAGTTTTTAAAAAAACCTCATCCAAAAAGGCTTTGAGTAAATTCAGCATTACACAGAATGATTCTTTTTGGTGGAAGATGTGGATGGCATCCTGAATCTACAGTGATGAGCTTTCTGAATTATCATCTATTTGCCTGTTCATCCAAGTGTGCTGTGTTTAATCACTGAAAATACTTTTATAAGTCCCTGATTCCGTGTTGTGACTCGAAGGGTTTTGTACTTCTCTTAATGTGAAAGGGTATCTTAAAACTGTGAAATGAGCACTGCACATACACTGACCAGAGCTGAGCCTAGAACTACACTATTCTCTGTCAAGAAAGAGGGTTTTAGCAGCAGCAAGCTTTTCTCTCTTGTATCTCCCTTTGCAAGAAGTCATCTGTCCTGAGCTGATGTGCTAATCGTTCTTCTCTGTAGTGTAATTCCTGGAGTATTCTAGCCTTCCCCATTTCCTCCAGCAAAACCTTAATCATGATGTATTTTGCTTTTCTGTGAGCCATTAGATGTATAATTGTTCTTCCCTAAGTCCTATTAAATTATCCAGCTGATTACCTGCTGCAGCAGATTGTCTGGATCATCTTGCGCTTCACCCACCACGAGCAGACCCTTCTCTGCAGCCCTGAAAAGGGAAGATTCTTCCAAACAAGTATCCTGCAGCCTTTTCAGATTGCCAGTCGTTCATTCAAACTCTGTATTTTGTTATCCTCACTCTCAAAGTCGAGTTTTCTTAATGACTGCCCAGTTAAACCCTGGAATTTACTTTCACACTGCAGAACTCAGCAAGGCTGAGCCCTGCCAGGGAGGTGTTGAGTTGGGCAGAGAAGCTCTTGGGGACTGCAGTGCAGTGGTCACCATCTCGTGACCTTTTCTGGTGCCTGCTCTGCTCTCTGACCTGCCAGTTGAGAAACAGGATCAAGGGCAGTTCCCACAACCAGGAAAGAGAATTTTTCAGGTTTATTGAGCCTCAGGGCATGTTGCGTTTGACACTGTTTTCCATGAGCTTTTGCTGCGTGTTAGGGAGAGAGCCTTTGATTGTGAATTTGTATGTTATTTCTTATCAAGAAGCCAAGGTTCCCTGAAAAACTTTCAGGGCATCTAATATCATCCCCTTGCAACTCAGACTTCTCCCCACACTTCTTAATGCTTACCAGGGGGTAGGAGCAGCCCAGAGCTTCTCAGGTCCAACAACACGTGTCTGCATCTTCAGTGCTGTGCAGCTGCTGGGCTAAACTGGGAGATCAGATCCCTGCCTTGAGGAGGGAGGATAAAACAATTCCCGAGGGGCATAGCCCACATGGTGAGTGTTTTATTTATATCCTACCTGTGCTGAGCTGGGCAGAACAAATTTGGGTTCTTTTGTGCCTTACACTCCCCAATCTTACCGTGGCTGTTCCTGGGACGACAAAATTCATGGCTGGTGGAAATGGTGCTGCCTCTGCAGCTGAGTTGCACCAGACTGTGTAACTGGGAAGTTCAGTTTGTTCAATAATTTCCACAGACTTCTGGAACAGCATTGGTCCGGATGATTCCCCAAGCCTGTTATTTTTCACTTTCTTCCTTGCACTAAGCAGTATTTTATTTTCAAACCTTTCCTCCCTCTTCAGGACCTGGTCTGTGGTGAGCCCCCCAAGCCAAGCTGTCTCACAGCCTGTCCTGTGAGGAGTGGGTGGTTCTGAGCCCCAGCTGGGTTGGACCACCCATGTCAACTCCAGGATTTTGGTACAGCTGCTGAGGCTTCAGTATTTATTCCTCTCAGCTTCGCTGCACCAGGCAGACATCAGAGGTTCCAGCAGCATTCAGTGCCCCAGCTCTTCACCCAGAAGGTGCCTGTATGTCCCTGTGCCTGGATTGCTGCTCCTTGTCCCCACTCCTTCCAGGGCTCTCACTGCTCTCAGCTTCTCCCTCGACTTTCTCTGAAACCTTCCTCTCCCTGGAAGAGGCCACAGCTCCACTGCTCTCACTGACCTGTGCGCCAGGTTCTTGCTTTGAGACTTCCAGGTGCTCCAAAGGGGCTTGTTCATTGCCTTTTTGTAAACTTTCTCTCACTTTATGTGGATGAGAAGACATGCAGTTTGACTTCTTTATTCTGCTAAAACATTCTTTGATTTTGTGTGTGTGTTGTGATGTTGCAGTTCAGAGGGTGAAGCTGAGGAAACAGATGTTTGTGCTGAAATCCTGTGTTAGGCACCGGGGTTAGCTACAGGCTACACCATTTTCTAGCCCCAGAATTTCAGTCTGTGCAAGGGACAGTTTGGGTTGTAACAGCCTGGAGAAGCAGGATTTCACCTGGAAGTGCAGCCCCCTCTTCTCTCATGTAGGACTGAGTGTGACTGAAGAATAGCAGGCTTGGTGTTCTCTTCTGGGGAAAGTGTCAAAGCTGCCTTGCTTTCCATACCTGGTCTTGCTTTGCAGTTTTAGCTAATTTTGAGTCCTGTAGTAGTATATTTACAGTCAGGAATACATTAGAAAATGCTTGTTTGCCCATGTGAGGTGTTTTTAAAGTTTATTAGACAACAGAGGTTGGTAGGCAATCCAATGGTGCTATAAAAATAGAATCACAAAAGCTATTACAAGCATATTATGTGCAAAGAAATTTCTTGCCTTCAGTTATTAATAGAAAGGTGTAGGTTTATGCCTTTGTGCTTTGCAAGCCACAGACACTTTCCTCAGCCTGAAGCATGCTTTCAGCCACAGCATGTTTTCATCCACTCATCTAGAGCTGAAAAACACCTAAGGAAGGAAAAAAGGAGAGAGGGGGGAAAAAATCCCTGTGCTTGTGTTAAGTCATTGAGTGCTAAAGCAAACTCAGTGTTTCCTTTCCTGCTGTCAGACAGGGTTCTGCAAAGGGCAGAAGAATGTTTTCTGAGCAGCAGCTGCAGGGATGTGGTGAGGAGTCCTGCTGGCATCAGAACTCAGTGCCAGTTCTCGTCCCAGGATGGCCAATTTTAACTTCACAGGTTTGAAACACCAGGAACATCGAGTGTGACTTGCTCAAGCTTCACTCAAACCCTTCTTGCAGAAGCTGCCCTGAGGTAGCAGGAAAACAGTTCTTCACCCTGACACACTGACTCCTCTGCTGGGTGCAGGGTGGGCACTGCCAACCCTCTGGCCAAGTCCAGCAGTGCCAGTCCTGCCCAGGGATATCTGTGCTCCAGGATTCCTCCTTCCTTTGCTGTGTCTGTGACCTGTGTGCTTTCTGGAGAGGGGTTCCTCAGCTGCCCTGGCTGTGCTGGGGAGTGCAGGGTTTGGTGCTGGCTGAGGGAAGTGGCTTCCAGAACATCCTCCCAGCTCCCTGTGTTTGCTGCTGCTGCCTGCTCGGAGATGCCGCACTCCAGAAACTGTTCTGGATCCTTCACAGACCATGTAATACTTTCCCTATTGAATAAAATAACTTTAGTTTCTATTGTTTTGTGTTAGAAAACATAAATGGCACTGGTGGAGTATAAATGGCATGGTTTCCCATGGAAACTTGTGCTCTTTGGCTAGGGAGCCTGTCTGTGACCCCCACCAAGCAGCTCCTGCCAGAGGGGTGGCAGCTGGAGGGCACAGGCAGAGCTGCTTTGGTCTCAGTGGGTTTTTATCCCACCCAAGATTTCGGTGGTTTAAAGTCCTTGACCCTCTAAAAGCTCCAAGTTGCGTTGAAGCAGAGTCCTCAAGGTCTGTTTTCAGGTTTCTGGTGATGTTTATTATTTGATATCTCAGAATTTTCTCTGCTCCCAGCCGAGGTCCGGACAGCAGCTGGGACACGAGGGGACTGTCCATGATGGGATGTTCCCTAACATTTATACAGATAACTACGTGTTGGTTATTTACTATTTTGTGCCAATGCCCAGTGCCCACACAAAAGGTGTCATTTCTACTTTGCTCCAATCCACTCTAACTACTTTGTGCCATCACCACCCCAAAAGATGGAGGACGAGGAAGAAGGAGAAGTACATGAGGTACCACCCAAATTCCACCATCTTGTCCCCATTAACTTCTATTCTATAAACTCTAAAACTACTGAATTCTGTATCTTCTACTGTGCCAAACTACTGTTCTCACATCCCGGTGGTTTGCAATTCCTCTTTCAGTGTCAGAAGCCTCTCCCATGGATTAAAATCAAACCCGGTGTTTTCCTGGGCTCTGTGCCAAGGTCTCTGAGCCCCTGGACCAGCTCCACACTCCCTTGTCCAGGGCTCCAATTCCCTTCCTCGGGTCCCAGGCCATCCAAGGGGATGTCCTGGACTCCAACACTCTGGAGCTGCAGGAGACAGCCCATGGGCAGGGGCTCTGCATGTGGGGAGCAGTGAAATCCCTTCTTGCACACCATGGGGGTTATTTGTGGGTTCACTGGTGGTGCTGGGTGTGCTCACAGGGGAGGAAGGAAAGCTTGTGTTCAGTGCTGAGAACATTCTCTTGATAACTTCAGCTCCTTGCTGAGGTTTCCATGCCCAACACAAGAACCATGGATGTTAATTCCTTTGCACGAGAAGCAGTTTTCCCTCTCTTTGCCTGGTGTATTAATTAAGTCAAGTTTGTGCCTATTCATGTAGTATTAAATTCGTCTCTTTTCAACAGGAAAATTCATCCATATTCTAAAAACATTTAAGTAATTATATTTTGTTATTTTAATAGATGAGACTGCTTCTTAATAGCAAAAATTCAAGTAGTAACCCAGCTTAGACTAGGTTGCCCTCATAAGTTATATCCTCCTAGAAGGAAGAGAAAATCAGAAGTAATGTAAGAGCTTTATCTAGGGAAGAGGCTAATAATGTCACTAACCTCATGATTTCAGCTATGGAAATTGTCTTGCAATGTGAAATTTATGATGTTTAACATTCATGATACTGTTGGACCATTTAATGAGAAACAACATAATTGATTTTCCATAATGAGCCATCTACCAAAAATATTGAGGGGAAAACTGTCTGTTGGCCATCTAAATAATTTTTTTGAAACACAGTTTGGATGCTATGGAAATAAGGAAATTAACCTCAGAAAGATTTTTTTAGAATTTAGAAAATTGGCTGCTATTGCAGTTAAATGTGGAAATTAAGAGTGGATGAGGTAACACAGGCAGCTCTCTGTATTTTAAGCTTTACATTAGAAGCTCAAATACTTACCCCCCTACCCCATAAGAAGTGTTACTTGAATTAAAATCCCATTTTAGTGTTTCTTGGCTCAGCCCCTGTGTGTTTATGGATGCAGTGTCCAGGTGAGGGATCACTGGCCAGGTGATACCTTTTTCAGGCTTACTAGGAACAGAGGCCAGACAAAACTAAAAGGATTAAAGTGGGTATATTTAATGAGGAGCCTTCAGGTACATTAAGGACAGACAAAACCTCCCCAAGGGGCTACACCCAAAAATGGGCAAAAATGGTCACAAGTTTTTCAGATAATTATGTTTGATCCATTTGCATCTCAGGGGTGAATGCTCCAATTACAGCTTCAGGTAATGAAGTCATTTATCCCCAGTTTTCTGCCCCCTGATTCACTTTTTTTTATACATTTCAGGGCCTGAGACAACGAGGTGTCCTTGAGTCCCAGGCCCAGAGAGGAAATGTTCTGACTGAATAAAACAGGAGAACAGGACATGGAAACAGGCTGTGGAGCTTTAGAGTTACCCCCCAATGCAGTACAGAATTTGGAAGGTACAAAAGCTGAAATCCTAAGGCATCACAGGTGATGGATCACCATCCCCAGGGCTCAGCCCCTCCTCTGAGGGTTTCCTGTCCCAGTCCCAGTGTGTGCTGTGAGCCACGCTGTGAGCTGGGGACACCCCAATCCCCCTGTGCTCCTGGGAGCAGGGTCCTGCTCAGCTGCCCCTGTGGGGAGCCTGAGGAAAGGAGACCCTCAGGAAAAACCAACTTATTGGGGGGTTCTCTGTCCTGTTTGTCACTCTGGACAGAAACAGATCAGCAGTAGAAAATGCACTTTGGTTCCTGTGAAAAACAAGATTCACTTTTTACATAGATTTTAAGAAATAGGTTTTAATAAAAAGATAAGACAATTAGGAGATAAAAAAGCAAAGTACGGCCGGCCGGGTGACTCGGCATTCAGCCGAGTCCACAAACTGCTATTTCACAGGCTTTCTTTAAATACCCTTTATTGTATCAGTCTGTTGAATATTCATATTTTTCCATAAACTAGTTTCCATATTCCAGGGACTGTTTTGCATGGCCCCTCCTTGGGTCTGCCTTTTTAGAGCTGCGTGTTTCTGGGCTGTGTCTTCATCATCACCTCCAGCTTGGGCCTTGGTCCGTGCTTTCTTCAGATGGGAGATGCTGATAGCTGGTGTATCAATAGCAGAGTCTTCTTTACATGTTCACGGGATGTTATCCCAGCCAAACTGACAGTTTAAGCAATTACTATATCACTACTACCACTGTGCCTGATTTTCTTTACTAACAGCAGAAATAAAAAACTTACATCCTTACCACAAAGTTATTAATCATATAACACACATCTTGTGAAAAGCCAACTTTATAACAGGCATTTATAACAATTCCCCATAGCAGTTTCTGCTTTAAGGCATGTTCCAGAGCTGCTGGCAGTAACACTGCTGCACATCCTGTGCTTCATGTCCAGACTCCCACCTCTGTGGAGCTACACCTAAATCTGGGTGTTTGTTCCTAAAGCAGCTGGTCATCTACAGACCTTCCTGGAAAGATTTAGTAGCTAAACCCAGAAGGGGCACGAGGCTGGAGTCCTGTTACCTTGATGTGCTGGACACTGGGCACAGGGCAGGAAGCTTTTCCCGCCCTACAGAGCACCAAAGTGCATACCCAGAAGGCAGAGGGATTGTAATAAGGCCAGCAGACTTCAGAAGAGCTTTTGAGTGCCCATTAGGATGTTTTATAGGCATTTAGGTGTGCCATTGGACGTTGATGAACAGTCCTGTAGCAGGCATTAGGAAAGGAGGGGCTCAGTGCTGGTGGCCCTGTGACACCTCTGTTCATGCTCAGCCTACCACTCACACATCCACAGAGACACATTTTTACCCACCAGTAGAACCTTGAAGCTTGGGCAAGATCTGCCTCCAGTAAGCTGGAATCTCACTACCTGAGACTTCTTTAAAATTTTATGGTTTAAGATGAATAGTCCTATTCATTGATTGATTTTAGAAGTATTATACTAAATCCCTCTATAATGTAGTGGGTTTGTTCCATTATGTTTCATTCATTTGCTGAATTCCATGTTCTATTGCTGCTGAAGTTACCTGGAAGTGAATCCTATGAGTATCTTTGGACCAAGTTCCCTGAACTCTGCCACTGGACAGCTGATATCTGGACAGGCACTAGGAAAAATTTAAAAAATTGCTGCTTGAAACCCCTTCAATTAACTTCAAGCATTGCTTTAGGAGTCTCCAAAGCACTGCCCATAGAGGCTGGCTTCCCTCCCTGGCACAGTACATCCCTGTCACTCCACCCTGGGAGCATGAAAGAGGATTTCAGGAAAATCACGTTTCTGAAGGAAATACTCAGCACACCAGCCACCAGCACTCTCCAGTCCTGAGTTTAATGCAGCCTTATTCAGCAGTGGCTTCATGACTATACTGAAATAAAATGTTCTGGGTAAATTGTTTCATCTTTGAAACGGTTTGCAAGTGAAAGCCCTTGGGGGAAAACGAGCGTGTAATTTTCCAGCTATTTTAAACCATGTAAGCACCAAGGAAAATAGTGTGATTCATTTATTTTGGAGTATGTTGATTAGCTAGCAATTAAAGCTGTATAATATTTTTCTTTATGGAACAACAAAGGCTAGTTTAATGCTTTTGCTTTAGTTTTGGCTCATTTGACTGGCTTCATACCTGGTACAGACAGATTGATACTCTGAAAGCATGTGAAGTACCTATATGCAGCTGAACGTGGCCCACTTAGCTCAGAAATATGATGGGTCTTCACAGAAGGAACTTCCATTCATTCACAGCACCTGGTTCCATTCCATTCAGCCCAATCAAGCCATGAAATTGAAACAAAATGACTTTTGACAGTGGTTGTGGCAGTGCAAGAATGAAAGCAAGGTGGGGGGAAGGAAATATCTGCATTACAGGAGGGGCTCTAAGTGAGGACAAGCTGTGTAAAGTGCCTTCAAATTTACAAATCAGTAACTGGGCGTGTGGAAAGATGAACTGGGAGCTGTTGAAGCTTTCCAAAGTGCATTTCAGCTGCTCTTTAGGACTGAGATGGTGTCTGTGTGACACGGCAGGGCAGCACAGCCCTTCCCTGCACAGGTGCTGCTGTCACCCCTTTGGGGGGTGACAGGGGAGCACCTGCAGCACCCTCTGCCCCTGCTGCTGCCCAGCCCTGCTCCCTGGGGACAGCTCCTGCTGCTGCCACCTTCCCCAGCTGTCCTGGGCTGGGCTGGGGATGGCTAAAGAATATGGGTATTGTGGAGAACCTGGGTGGAATCAGCCTGGGAAAAGGAGCTGTGGTTTCTGTCCCAAGGGCTCTGCCACCTCGGGTGTCACAGCTGAGCAGGGGGAAGGTGGGCCCTGTGCCTGTGGGGAAGCATCAGGTGACAGTGGTGCATGCTGCTTTGAGGTCTGTGGTGGTCTCTGCACTCAGTGGAAAACTTGGTGTAGCTCCTAAGCCACCATTACAGTAATCTCCACTCACCCTTGCCAGTGAATTGTGTGCAGCAGGGTAGGAACATCTGCAGAGTCACCTGGAATGTATTAAATAAGGAGTTTGTGTTCAGTGGAGGCACATCACAGTTACACACACAGCATCTGTTTTTAAGCATCCAGGTTCAGGTGTTCCAGCTCCCCTCGGCTGTGCCAACCTCACACCAGGTGAGTGCAGGGCAGGGCAGTCACAGCTGAGCTGCTGTGTCTGTGGGGCCACTGGACTCTGCTTAGGAAAACAGGGATGTGCTGAAGGCTGTGGGAACACTTCCCAGTTTATAGGTATGGTTCTGCTTTGTGCTCTGCATGAGCTATCCCCACATGGCATCTCAGTGCCAGGGCTGTCCACCACTGCAGGGGCCATGTCCTGTATCCCAGGGCTCATTCCCAGCTGTTGGTCCATCAGTGCACTGACCATGTCCTGTATCCCAGGGCTCATTCCCAGCTGTTGGTCCATCAGTTCGATGACCATGTCCTGTATCCCAGGGCTCATTCCCAGCTGTTGGTCCATCAGTGCACTGACCATGTCCTGTATCCCAGGGCTCATTCCCAGCTGTTGGTCCATCAGTTCGATGACCATGTCCTGTATCCCAGGGCTCATTCCAGCTGTTGCTGATGGGGTTCCAGGTCTGGCTGCCCAGCCAGGCTCTGTGCCCATGTCCCTGGGGCAGCTGGTGGCCTCCCAGGGTACCCAGAGGAGCTGGGACTGTGGAAGGAAGCTGGTGTGGGAGCTTCTCCCTTTCTCAGTGCTGAGCTTGTTCAGAGAACCAGTGCTGGTTTGATTTCCCTAAAGCCCCCATGATCTCTGATGAGAAGCTGCATTTTCCCTGCAGTTGTCCTGGGCCTGAACCAAGCCTCCTGCAGCTGTTGTGGATCCTGTTTGTGCTCAGTCACCGAATCAGTCACCTCCACAGACTTGTTTCTATTCTTGTTGCTCTCAACTGGCTTCTGAACGTTTCTGTGATTGCCAGGGAAGGATTTCCTGAGCATTGATCCATCTGGGCTTGCATGGACCCACCTGAGGCAGGCTGCCTGGGTGGGGTGGCTCCTGTGTGCTGGCAGGGCTGGGCTGCTCCCTTCAAACCTGGGTGTCCTTTCCTCCCTCCTTCAAGCTCTGTGGAAGCAAGGTACCCACAGGTGGAAAAGCTGGATGTTCTACCCCTGTGTGTGCTGCCTCACTGGTGAGTCAGGACTTCACTGAATGTTCTGCTAAGTGTAAAAAATGATAAAAAGATGTCAAGGCAGGAGAGCTTGCCAGTGCCTCTGTTGCCATGTTGGGCTTCTCTCTTTGACAAGGGTATGTTGCTGTTTTGGAGGAATTGGTTTTGGTTTTGTGTTCTTCCTCCCCAGTGTGTTAGAATGCACCATTTATTTTTCTAGGTTAGTGGGTAAGATCTCATGCAAATTGTTCCTGAAAACAGCTTGCTTTCCTTGTCCATGAACAGTGTGCCTTTTCATGAATATATTTAGCCTTCTCATAAACATGGATAGTTCCTAAAGCCAGTGTCTTTCTCTTGACACATCCAAGGCTGCCAGAAACCAGGCCAGAGAAAGCAATTTTTATTTACCACGGCATTTCTCCAGCCTCACTATTTTTGGAGGTGTTTTCAAAGGCAAATGTACAGAAAGCAGCAGCTGTTTTAGTTACACACATGAAAGTCAAGTTAGCCGAGGAATGAATTTTACAACACATCACTTTTACTGTCACACCTGAAATGAGTGATTTAACTGATGACTATAATTTAAATCAAAATATTGCAGGCTTCATTCTGGAAAAGTAGGTGATATTTAAATGAGGAAATAAATCGGGATTGAAACTCGAGACTTTGTTTTCTGATGCTAATTTTGCAAATAAGGAACACAGTTGATCTTGTGGTGCACACTGCACAGCAGCACTCCTTGTGGCAGGTGGCACTGGCTGGCCCTGCCAGGGCTCACCTCACACCTTCCCAAGCTGAGGGGGTTCAGTTTGGCTGCAGCCCACCCTGGTGGGTGTAATTAAACAGGATTTTCCCTCTGAGTAAAGCCCTGGGGAGTTACAGAGGCCAGGAGAACAGATCAGTTGGGACAAGTGATGGGGCAGGAGCATTCTGTGTGTCAATAACAGCTGGCCACAAATCCAGCTGGAGCAAGGTGATGCCTTTGGAGGCTACCCCAAAACAGAGGCCAGACAAAATCAAAGGAATAAAAAGCAGTTCTGTTTATTGAAGGGCCTTCAGGTACATTTAGGGCTGATGAAGCTCACCAGGGGCTTCAAAATGGATGATAGATCACAGGTTTTCACACTTTTATAAGTTTGGTCCATTTGCATATTGGGGGTTAATCTTCCAATTACAGCTTCAGGTAATGAAGTCATTTACCCCAAGTTTGCTCTCCTCAACTCACTTCTGTTTCCATCTCTGGGGGCCTGAGGCAGTGAGGTGTCCTTGATCCCCAGGCCTGGAGAGGAATTGTTGTGTCTGATTAAAATGGGGAAGCAGCAGCTCACACTGTGTGTGGAGTTTAGAGTTATACACTCTATAAAGAATTGCAGGATTACAAATATATGAAAAATATACAATTTAAAGTCCCAAGGCATCAAAGGTGTGTTGCTGTGCAGACTGCTGGGCTCAGAGAGGTCCCCTGACAGGGGCATCTCCTCCCTCCCTGCCTAAGGAAATTTCCCCTTCCTGTGCCCACATTTACTTATGGCTTTTAACAAAGAAGGTGTCTGCAAACAGTTGTGTAAGTTATCTGTCGTGTCATACTTATCCCCAGTCCGAGGCTGTTCCGCAGGGCAGGTGCACCAAGTGAAGCTTGTGAGAGGCTGTGAGGGCAGCCGAAGGGCCAGGGCAGGGGCTGCCAGGCTGCAGGAGCTGCCACTGAGGCTGGGAATCAGGCACATGGGAAAGGCACAAAGCTGATCTGCTGGTCCTTTTCCTGCTGCTGTATTCCATCGGTGTTCCCTCACCTCAAGTCACCTTGGTTCTTTCCGGCAAAAGGATTTCTTCTCTTCGCGGGTACGTTTGATGATGGTTAGAGAAAATGAGGATGTAATTCATCAGTTAAATTTGTTATTTTACAATCTGGAGCACTTTCAGTCTGTTTCTGTGTCTGCTCACACTGACAAATGAAGCTGAAGTTCCCTGAATGTTTCCCGAGAGAAGGGCCCAAGTGTCCTGAGGTTTAGGGTACCTGGAGGGTTTTCTGTGCACAGAAATGAACAGGGTCCTGAGCTGTGCTCATCCCCTGTTCATGCACAAAAGGGAACTTCTCCCAAATAACTGTGTTTGCCAGCAGAGCTACATCTGGGGGGAGATTTTCTGCACAGCTCTCTGAGGATCTTGCAGCCATCAGGTTTGTGCTGAGCTCCCCTGTGGATCTTGTCACCTCTGGACTGGAGCAGGTCCAGTTCTGCAAGACAAGAGGGAGTTTTCAAGAAACCATGGGCAGTCTCGTATTTTTGGACACTTAAGGCTGACTCAGTAGCCTGAACAGTTAGACATTATTATACATAGATACAGAGTAGCCTATAGATCTGTTAGTTATCTTCCCTGATCCACCAAAATGATGGAATATTTTTCTCAGTCAGATGTCAGTGATACTGATGCTGGAAGGAAGCAGGTGATATAAATCATTGCACTGCTTGGTTCTTGGTTTAGAGCAAAAGAATGGGCTTCTCTTAAATGCCTTCTGATTTTATTGTATACAGATTTAATAGTGTGTGTAGGTTTTCAGGAAGAAACATCAGTCTGGGATCTCCAAACTTCAGCTGGAATGTGTAAATCTCTTGCTTTGTTCCTGAGGAAGAAGCAAAAGGCAAGGTTTTGTGGGAAAAGATGCACAGCTGTCCTGGTTGGCTGTTGCAGGGGAATTGGTTTGGGATCTGGATGCCTTTCCATGTGCCCAAGCATGTCCATTTGCAGCTCCCTGTTTGGAAGGTGCCATCACAGGCGTGTTTGCTGTTCACTGACTCCTGATGTGCACAAATATTGAGAAAAAATACTTCAGTAATGGTTTGGGGGTGGTAGGGAGGGAATGGAAAAGGGCTAAGACTCATCTTTTCCAGATGTGAAGTTTATTTGTAGTTCTTGTTCCTTTCTGGCTCCGGCCCATTTGCTACACTAAAAAGGAGGAAGAGGAGGAGGAGGTTGGGACAGGCTCCGTGGGAAGAGAGGCACAATCCCCTGTCTGTGTTGGCAGTGCTGCTCCTGCCAGGACAGGAACCTTCACTTCCCAAATCAACACCTCACTGTTTCAGTGAGGAAATACATCTCCTCAAAAGAAGATGAAGATTATCTTCAACCAGTGGGAAGAGATTTCAAAACAAAACCCTTCAGAAATGGGATAGAATCTCTAAGTCTCTGTGCAGCTTCAAATGCACTGCAGGCAAAAGTGCCTCTGGGTGCCCTGAGCTCTGAAGAACATCATTAAAGGAAAGTAAAAGAGATCATTGCTTGAAAAGGAAATTCAGGAGTGGCACAAACCCTTCACAATTTCAAATATGAAGTCTCTTCTGGGAGAACAGTAACTCAGGGATCCTGAAAGATCAACGAGGCTTTTGTGAACTTGGGGGTTTTCTGTGTGTTTTTGTGTTGGGGTTTGGTGGAGGGTTTTTTGTGGGGTTTTGTGGGGTTTTTTTTCTAAAATAAAAGGTTGTATGCTCCAGCCCTTCTCTATAACCCAGAGGTGATTAGAGAGCTCCTGTGGAGTATCAAACTGCTGTACTGAGATGATAGAAAAGTTGTGAATAACCATATCTTAGGAAAAAAAAATCTTTGAGCTTTGCCTAAAAAAAAAAGAGAGGGTAGTAAGGACAAATCTGCCAGAGACATAAATGTCTGCAAGAAAGAGTTTTCTCACCTGAGATAGAAGCTGGATCCTGCGCTCCTTAAAAATAAATAAATAAGTGAGTAAAAGTACATTTAATCATTCCCTGAAAGTGAGATCCCTGCTGTAACAATTAATTCATGGAGCTGCCAGGGCCCTGCAGGCCTGTGGGAGCTGGGTGATGAATGCTGGCTGCAGGAACCAGCCCTGGAGAGGGATCACAAATTACTTAACCCTGCCCCAGCAGCTTTGTCAGGAGCCCCCCACCAACAGCAGCAAGGGGGAAACTGTAATGGAACAGTGGCTCACCAGGAGTGACAGACAGCTCTTGGGGCAGAGGAAGGGCTTTGGATAGGATGGAAGGGCCCTCTTCGTGTCACAGGGCATGTTTTTGTGACTTTTCTAAATGAGTGTGCCTGTGCTGTCAGTCCCAGACAGTTTGGCTTTTTTTTTTCTTTTACCTTAATGTGGGTTGTTGTTACTTAAGATTAACAAACCATATTTTTTATTTGTTACGGCAGATCCGTAAACTAGATTTTTTTTTTTTTTCAATTTAAGAAGTTTAGTAACTGCTCCAACTCCCCAGCACATCCACGGGGATACATCCATGGTATCCTGAGGCTCCTGAGCCCTGCAGCTGGGAAAGGAGCACAAGTCCTGGGTTGGTGGTTCTGTTGAAGTGCTTTGATGCCTTTTTGAGGCTGCCTAAAAACAGTCCAGACAAAATCAGGGGAATAAAAAAGCAGTTCTGTTTATTGAAGGGCTTTCAGGTACATTTAGGGCAGACAAAGCCCACCCAGGGGCTATATCCAAAAATGGACAGGGATCATGAAGTTTGGTCCTTTTACATATTGGGGGTCAATCTTCCAATTACAGCTTCAGATAATGAAGTCATTTACCCCAAGTTTGCTCCCCACAACTCACTTCTGTTTCCATCTCTGGGGGCCTGAGGCAGTGAGGTGTCCTTGATCCCCAGCCCTGGAGAGGAACTGCTCTGTCTGAATAAAACAGGAGAAAAGCAGCTGACAGGCTGTGGAGTTTAGACTTAGAATTACAGGATTACAAATATATGAAAAATACACAAGCTAAAATCCCAAGGCATCAGTTTCTGTTCTGGAAGATCAGAGGTGTGCACTGTGCTGTGTGTAGGAAAGTGCTGGTACCAGAGGAATCCTGGAGGGCACAAAATGTGTGGCCCCTGGCTTTTTGAGAGAGGAGGCTGTGTGGAGCCTGGGAGGGGTATTTTTCTGGCTGGGAGGCTGGCACGGCAGGTCCTGTGTGGAGCAGGGAGAGGCCATTGAATTATAACCTTGAGCTGCTGAGAGAAGCATGGTCAGAGCTTGGAAAGAGAAGCACAGTCGCTCAGTTGTCAGAGAAATTCACCCAGGGAATTAAATGCCAGCTCCCAAGGGGTACAGTACAGGGTGCCTGGCATTTTAGGTCAGGGTGTTGATTTTGACACGGCTGCCAGCATCCCCCACATCAGTGGGTACATCTCCTGCCTTTGCTACCCAAAGGCTTCATCTCACTGTAATGTGGCTGGTTAATAAAAGAAGTGTTCTTCCCAAAAGGCTATGCCATTCCCCACGGATTGTGAGAGGCTGTGCAGCTCCCCAGGGACTGAGGTCTGATTTGTAAAGGCTTGGGGAGTTCCTGCATTGCCTGTGCAGGGCCCAGCAGACAGGAATCAGGTGTTGGAGGGGGAAAGGTGAGCTCCCCACCACCCCCAGACCCCTGTGGGGAGGGCTTGGCAAGTGTTGTGTGCATGACCAGGTACTTCATACCAAAAGAACAGTGTTCTGTCATTCAAACACTAAGTAATTTGAGAGACCATCCAGCATTTCAAGTTGATACAGATCTGGCTTTATGTTGGCATTAAACAAGATTAGGTGTAGTTTTGTATTTAATGCATATTTTAAATGTAGTGTGATAATGGAGTGCTATACTTTTCAGTCTAACCTGAAGAGATTGGAGGGTTTAGACTGAAATGAGAGGAATGCTTGGTTTTGATAAATTTTTCTTAAAGCATCAGCAAAATAAAGAGGCTGATGTCTAATGAAGCTCTTTGTGTGCCTCTGAATTCACGCCAGCTAAAACAATTCTGTTAGCTCACAGATTAGATTAGAACTGTAAAAATGAAATAAAATGTCATCTGGGTAAATGATCTACTGCCACAGGTGTTGAAAAACAATCCCAAGCAGGAAAGGTCTAGGCACCAAGTAATGAAATTACGGTGACAGATGATAGTTTAATAAGGGGGTTGTTATGAGACTTAGTGGTGGACCTGCCATCCTGAGCACTGCTCAGCAGCACTGGCACGTTTGGAGGGTTTGCAGTGAAATTTCCACGTGATGACTGTCAGGTTTGCAGGGAGAGCTGCATCCTCTGCTTCCCATAATACTGTCTCTGTGGACATGTTAAGCAGCTTCTTCACATTATATACCCTTAGTGGGTTCAAATGGTTATTGTCAAGGGCTATAAAACAACCAGCTTTATCTCTCCTTTCTAATAGAATAAGAGGCCAGTGCATAACAATTAAGACCCAGTCCTGAGCACATTCAGATCTGATTCTCAGCACCCGTGAGACTGACAGAGTAACTCAAAGAATTCCATGAAATCAGAGGAAGGCAGGTGTTTGCTCTGCCCCCAGCAGCACTGGGCTCTCACACTGCAAGCCAGCAAACCTTTCCTCTCAGCTAGGTGGGCTTCATGCAAGAGGAGGACAAAGCAGTTGCTGTCCTTCAGGCTGACTGAAGAGCTCCTTTCCTGGCAGACAGAGGTGTTTGGGCTGAGCCCCGTGCACTGAGCCTCCAGCCAGCAGTGCACATTAAATCACTGATAACCCAGGGCAGTGCCTGTGCTCGCATTAGAGGCAGATGCCCTGATGTCACTCTGCTGCTGACACTCATTCCAGTGTTCCCTGGTTTTCCAGAGATGGGTCACAGGGCACAGCAGACAGGGAGAAAGGGAGAAACTTGCTCTTACAATGCAACACTGAGCCCATAGTAGGTGTTTTCCTGGGGGAAAGCCACGCTTTGGAAAACCCAACCAAATACTGAAACCCCACAGTGAGGTTGTTTTGGAGTCTCACGTATTTTCTGTCTTTGTGTTCCTGCAGTGGACATGGTCTGGCAGCAGCTGGCTCACCTGGGCAGCAGAGTGGCAGCTCCAGGAGGTCCCTGCCGGCACCAGACCTGCCACAGGAGCTGTGCTTGCAGCATCTCAGCACATAAACCCCTCTGTAAGGAGCAGCTCAGTTCTCAGAGACCTCCCTTTCCCACCCAGACAGGACAGATCGCAGCAGAGGCAGCTCTGCTGCCCTAAATCAAGTGTCAGGAGTGGTTTGGGTTTTGCAGTTGCTCTCCTGTGCACTCGGGGGAAGGTGGGGATGAGCTGGGATGTCACAGGAGGTGTAAGTCAGGAGAGAACACGGCTGCACTGCTGAGCTTTGCTCTCATGGCAGAATTGATCTGGGTTGTCCTGTTGCCTCTCGTGATTGGAATTTAGGAGATGTAACTGCACAACCTTGAACAGGAAGGCAGACGTTGGAACCAGTGGAAACAGAGTAATTGTTACCGATTTCCATGAGCCCTATTGATTGGAGTGTAGAGTGTATTAGTTGGTATCTCTAACACTTTGTAGTGTTAAAATTCATCAATACTCATAAATACCAATATGTAACAGCAGGTGCTGCTGTGATTTAGTGAATCATTATGATTTCTATTTAGTAAATCACTATTGCCATCACTGTTAATGTTTCATTTGTATGTTAGTGCATCACCCAGCAGTACAGGAGGGATGAGGCTGCAAACACATTTTCAGTAAATATGATATAAATACCGTGACTCCTGCTATTCAGTGCAACCCATATGTTAGCTGTTGATAACTATGATTTTTCTATAAATACAGCATTGTACCCTGACCTTTAAAAGGATGAGATGTAAAATGGAGAAATTTACCGTGATAAATATCTTTTGAAGGAAAGTGAAAAGGATCTGAATTTAGGATAGAGCAAGGCAAATGGTTATTAGAGATAAGTGTGCGCTTCTCTTAATGAGTTCTTAGGAAGGGACCTGGGTTGAATGGGAAATTCTGATTCTGAGCACATTTGTTCAGGAGCAGTGTTTCTCCTGACATGGCCGAAAATGCCGAGTCTTGGTGTGTTTGATGGGAATCCAGGGGCTCCCAAGTCCCTGGTAGTGTTGTCACCCCAAGGCGGGACTGTAAGAGCTCAGGGGAAGGAGGGCAGCAGGGGACACCTCAGTCCAAGGGACTGCCCCATCCTGTGACTGCCCTTGTCCCCGAGGGGTCACATTGTGCCTCCAGTTTAATAATTCAGTGACAATGACCCAGGTAGCCTTGCTTCAGATGGGCTGCTGATGTTTATAAACCTGCATCCACACAATCCCTCCTGGAGCTTGCTTGAAGATGGTTGGGGTCATGGCCAGGGTGTCAGTGCTGCCTGTGTCAGGGCTCTAAAGGAGTCAGCAGTGAGCAAAGGGTCTCAGAGCACTGAGGTCAGAACACACCACTCCACAGCCTGTGGGAAGCACTGCCTTGAGGATTCACATCTCAGACAAAAAACCCAGCGGGATTCTTACTTCTGTGTTGGAAAAAATACTTTGAGTGGGTTTTGGTGACGGAAAGGTGAGAGATTTTAAAGATGATAGCTGAGTAAATGGGGAAACTCCCCTGGTGTGGCCAGGGTTTTCCTGTCCAGCTCAGAGTCCTGGCTATCTTCTGAGCTGGGTAAAGGAGCAAAGACATCCTGTGCCCCAGGTGATGCAGAGATCTGCCTGGCAGTGAGCAGCAGTGTTTCCCAGAGGGACACCCATCCTTACCCATCCTTCCTCCCTGCCTGCTGGCCCTGCAGTGTCGGGGTGAACTTTGGGGCAAGTTCAGCCACCAGAGAAACTCTGCAGCACAAGAACCCTGACTTGGGCTGTGTGGGCTGGCTGTTGGGTTTTGGGAGGTTCAGAGGTAGTTATCCCAAGGCTAGAATAGAAATAAGCAGTGTTCTGCCAAACATATTTTGTAAGTTGGAGGGGGAGTCAAACATTTAACAGACACTGAATTACTTAAGAAGCAGCCAGAATTCAGTTTTCAGAAAGAAATCAAGGGCTGCCAGAAACTTCTCCTCAGTTCCATACCGACTGCCTTATCACTGCTATCCACATTTCTATAAATTTATAGAGGGTCTGAGGTTTTAAGAAGGTATTTTACTAGTCACTCCCCAGCTTTGGGGCTTTCCACACAGAGAGGTGCCATATCCATTAGTCTTCAGTACAATTTTACTGTGATTCCTGTCCTCCTAAATACCCTCCTTCCCCACCCATGAAGAATCTGCCTGGTGTTTGTTCTTTCTCTTTAAGTACAATAAGTGGCATGGAAAATAGGCTGGAATGTCTATGTAATTTATTACTAGCTATTTTCAAATTCTGTCAGCTTAATCCAGAGTAAGTTTGTTTTTACGTCTTTTTGTTGCATTATTTTTTATGCTGAGGTATAAGAGAAGTCCAGTGCTTGCCAGAACATGCCCCCTTTGGAGTTCCCTGTGAGGAGAAGGGGGCTCCAGCCTTGCTGTCCAGCTGCACAAGGCACTGGCAGCTTCTCTGACACCGAAGGTTCCCTGAGCTCTCTTCTGCTGAGCCTTTGATTTGTGCTGACAGCATCATTTTGTCTGGGTGATTCATCATTTCCTCCCGGTCACAAACCTTTAGACAAAGGAAACTACTTCAGTGGGGAGCCCCCAGTTTGCTGGGAGATGCTCTCCCATTTGGACTAAGAACTCCCAAAAAGGGAATTTCCTTCCCTCCAGGAGGGTCTCTGCACCTGCCTGGCAATAGGAGGACTGGCAGCGTGGCATCCTGTCTCCACTGAGTGGGGTTTATGGGGTTCATCCCAAAGAAATCCCCTGACCTTTCTTTCCTTTCCATTCTCTGTCCCTCAGAGCTGCTTCTTCCAGAGATCCATTGCAACAAATAATAAAACACTGCTGTCGTTTTGGAAGTGAGATACTTGAAGTGCCCAGTATTGCAGCATTTTGCCAAGATAAAAAAGTACGCGAGTGAAATTAAAACCACCTTCCTTAGGTTAAGATCTTATCATTGGAGAGGCAAAAACAAGGGCTGAATTGTCTTACTATAATTGTTTTAGTTAAAAATACTTTTTTCCAGTGTGCCTCTTGCTAAGGAAGCCTGCTGAAATAACTACATGAAACTCAGCTGGGGTGGTGGGGTGGAAATCTCCTGTTTCACTTGCTGCTTTTTCTGCCCTTAAGGCAAAATTCATAACATCCAATATGGAAAGGCTGGTTCCAGTGACATGTTTTACACCACTATCCAATCTGGTTACATTTTTAATATAAGCATCGCATTAGCAAGTGTTTCATCTCCCTAAAATATCTCCCCAGTTTTTTTAATTGTCGCTCCTTAAAGCTTTCACGACAGTTCACGTATTTATTATTCCTTCTTTCCCCATTCTTTCCACCTCCTGCCGCCCTCTCCAGCTTGGCAAAGCTTCCCTGGCCCTTTGGTGCCCGAACTTTCTCTCACTGGTATGAAATTATAGCTCAGCCTGTTTTCTCCCAGTCCACAGGAGGCAGGAAGAAACCTCACATATCATGACTAAGTGACATTTAGCACATTGGGTATAATCGGTTTCAGCCCTCTTCAAGCAGGCACTGGTAGATTTAAGAAGTCAACACAGTAGGAAGTGTCTTACCCACAACAATCTGCCTACTCAGAAACAGCAAGTTGGACTTTATTTAATCTATAGTTCCTTTAAAGTGACAGGGTTGGTAAATGGGAGGCTCGTTTGCATCTCTATTTCTGGAAAGCCTCTTGCTGCTCCGCGATCTGGGAGCTGGGATGGCAGGGATAATGTTCTTACCAGCACATCTCCGAGGAGCTGCTGTGCCTTGTGCTTTCAGGAGACCCTGTACAATTCCTCCTGCACCCTGGAGGCACCAGTCAATACCTGCCTCGCTGTCCCTGCTGTCATCTGCACAGGATATTGGCAGCATCCTTTGCAGCAGGTGCTCATTAAGAATACCGGAGCTTTCCCTGCTCAGACCTCCATTCACACAGCATTCTGGGCTCTGCATAATCCCTCACGCTTCACGTTTTCCAGCAGAGCAAATGAGATCGTGGCATCAGGAAATGTGCTTGTGTAAGCTCCCCCTGGGGACCTGGGCTCCCCCAGCCCCCAGGAGCGAGCTGTGTGTGGTTTATTGTTCACATGCGTGGCCTTCTTTGGAGGTAAATGTACAACAGATAGCGCAGTGAAGCTGTGCTGAGGGCACAGCGTGGGGGAGAACAAGATAAGGGATGAGGAAGATGGTTTGGGAGAGATTTGAGACATGGGTTAGGGGAGGAAATGAAGGCAACAGAATCAAAATCTGATTGTGTTTAACAATTTCCATAGCAGCCGTATCCCCCAACAAGTCAGGCCACATGCTGCTCCTCATTACACAGCTTTCAGAAAACACACAACAGCAGGGATGAACTCTAACAGGGACAAACTCACGTAGTTGGAGGGTTGGAGAAATGAAAGGAGCGGGAAAGGGATCTCCAAGTTGCACATTAAACTGGAGGGGGGCACACAGAGGCACTCCCAAGGGGCAGCACAGGCAGGTGACCAGGGCTCACTGCTGGCAGCAGTGTGACAGAGCAGAAGCACATGAGAAAGCAGAAACAAATGATGAGAGGCAGGAGGATCCCCTTTGTCAGGCATGGCTGCAGCCATTTACAGTGGGGGCACAGCAGTGCACAGCACAAAATGGGCAGTAATGGTTCTCAGCACTCAGATTGCTTTCCCCAACAGTCCCTTTCCTATTGGGAATCACAGAATTACAGATCTCAGTGTGCATAATGTTTGAACAGTAAACTATAAACCTCAAAAGCCAGACATAAACTTGGCTTTACTGGGCCTCTCTGTGTCTGAAGTCATTTGGAGGCAGGAGGAAGCAGTGAACTAACTGCAGGCAGTGTAAAATGCACATCAGGATGAGGATTAACATGTTCAGATATGTTCACCAGGTCACCATTTCATTCTGTTCAAGTTTAATTTCTGTAACTGAGATGGGTGATCTGTATTCCTTAGTATAGACACCCTTTTTTCTTAATTTACCTATGTTATCCCCAGGTTTTTGTAGTAGTTATAGTGTATTTCCATCTGGAGCATGGGTGAAAGTGTTGGGAAATACAGGGAGACCAGTAACAATTCATTAGGAAGCCCCATTAGAAATCTCTTTTAATGATGATCCTTTGGCAAGCTAGAATTTTAATTTTTTCAGTTGACTTTTTATAACGTGTTTTTAACCAGAATATTATGCTGCACTAAATCAAACCCCATACAAAAGCCTTATCGCAGTGATGAAATTATCATTATTAATCTAACATGGTCTTGTTACGGAGTGTAACCAGGGAATTTTCTTTTTGTTTTGTTATTGACAGCACCTATTTTCCATAAAAATATTTATTTAATTTTAATTGTGCTTACCTCCTCCACAGCTTCATCCTGTGCATTACCTGCAGTCCTGCAGGATGTTTGCAGTGTGAAAGGAGCACTCATCCTCCTGATCTAATCCATGTCTAAGGGCTGAGGCTGTGCTGTGCCACTGGAAGGATGTGCTGTGTAGATTACTGATGTCAAAGCAAGTCCTTATCTGCCGTGGAAAATATGAATGTTTCATCTTATCTGCACCATCACAGGAAGCAGGAGATCCCTCAGTGACACTCCCTGCTCTCTGGGTTTTCTCTCACCATCCCTAATTTCTGCTTTGGTTGCTGTGTATCTCTCCTGCTTTGCGTTGTCTTTTTTCCTAAATGGGGAACAAAACACAAGAGCAGTAAAGACCAACCCGTGACTCGTACCTTAAGCAATTAAATTTTGTCAAATACCTTTTCCATATGGTTTCACTCCTGTCCATGGCTCAGGGGCAGCTGCTCCTCTGCATCTTTCGTGCTCCCTGTGCTGGCTTTGCCTGGGCTGGATGTGTTGCATTGTTCTGCCTGTTGGAATTCTGGAAATGTGGAATTTGGGGTTTTAGTATACAGTAATAATAGTAATACATATGAGTCAAGATGGAGGGCTTTGTCTAAGTCTTTCTTCACTTTCTTCTTCCTTCGTCTTCTTCATGGGCTTGGGTGGTTTTCTGTAATAAGGTGGAAAAGGTCCATACTGTGGGCCTTGGGTGGTCATTATTGGGTCAAAATCATAAATAATATAGGTGTCACCTTGGTATTGGCTAATTACCACATAAATAACCTTGGAAAGAGTTAGAAGCACTCCATTTTATCTCATTTCTCTAACTTGCTAGTTGGAGCTCACAGCTCATGAGTCTGTAAATAGATAAGAAATAACAAACATCCAAGTCCCAACATGAAATCTACGTTTCCCATGTATTAAAACTGACCTTGGCAAGGAAAAAAGGAAGCAAGAACCTTCAGAGTGCCCTTCTTAGACCCTGCCTTTGCTGACAGTTCTTTATCTCAGCTCTGCCACCCTGAGATGGAACTGAGTTTGGGGAATCCACTCTCCAACAAAGCAAGCAGTGACCTAGGCATGTTCCTAGATTGGTTTTCCGACCAGGAGCAAGGCATGAAGAGTGAAAGGGGTTTGAAAAGGCAGATTGCATTCCTGCCTCCCTGTTTGCTCCTGTCCCATCCCTCCTTTTCCATTATTGCACATAACTCTGCCTGTGCACACGTGATGAAATTTGAACTGATCTGGTTGAAAACTTGTCAGTTCTCCCATCCTGCTTTATCATAATGGCCTGATGCAGGGGCACTGGCGTGGGCAGGGATTGTCTGTGGGCTACAGGCTTAGAGCACAGGGCACACAGTCTGGTTCTGCCCCCAGGAGCTTTCAAACCTGCCACTTTTATCCAAGAGAGACCCTTTGGGAAGCCACCACTTCAGCTGTGTGAGGCCTTTTGTTGTGTCAGGTTTGGGGGTGGGTTTCAAGGCTGTACCTTGGATAACAGTTTAAAATAGGGATGTGGATTCTAGAATCTAGAACTTTCAATATTTCTTAAGGAACCTTCTGAAAACAGGCTCCCGAGTGCATTTTCCTTTGTTTACTGATGAATAGCTCCCTCTTTGGCTTGCAGTTATTTCCAGTGCTCACCTTGGGTGGTCACAGCTCAGTGACCTGGGTCCTGCTGTGAGCTCAGCCCAAGTGGCTGCACACGCTGGGACCTGATCAATGGGGCTGTGGCAGCACTGACAATAGGAGTTATGCTTATCACATTGATCCTGCAAGGGGTTTCCCTAAAATGTTTCCCCGTGCTAGTGTTGATCTCCCTTGATGAGCTGTTTAAGGTATCTTTCCAGGAGAAGAGTGTGAAAAACAACTCATGACTTCTTTAATTAGTGCTGGGGTACTGGTAGTGATGATACTGCCAATACTGTTCACACTTCAGCTCCAGCCCAGCTACCAGCACCACATCTGAGGGGTTTGGCCACTGCCTGAGCAAAATCATCTGCCTTAGGGAAAAGGCATTTGTCCTTTTTTTCCGTCCTAGATCCAGAGGGAGGCTGAGTTACATTTGTGTTTCAGAAACAAAATGTACACGTCAAGGCTCGGGGAGTCAAAACAGAAGGACCTCTGTCTTCAGAGCCAGATTTTCACATGGAAGGTCCCCAAAGCATTGTCCAGAGAATTGCCAGCCTACAGTCACACATGAAATCCCATATGTTCATATTGATACATTAAAGACTTCTTCTCGCTGCTCATTTTCCAACTGACAGAGAGAACCTGTCCCCCAGAGCTGTGAATAATCCCTGATGCAAAGTGTCCCCTCCTCTGAGGTTTACTTACACTGAAATCACCAAAACTGGTGCTTATGAGTGGTGCCTGCTGGGGATTGCAGAATGGGGTGCCAGGCTGGGGTGAGGAGCTGCAGAGCCAGTTCAGGGCAGGCAGGAGCAGCACATCAGGGTACATCAGCAAAGCAGGTGCTTTTCACCCTCTCTTCCTCATACTGAATAAAGACAGGATGGAATGTGCAAACCAGAAACACGTCCTTGCTAAAAAAACCATTAAGTGTGAATTTCAATGTGCTCTACCTCTAGATATTAGTGGGGCTAATTTGAAAGGGAGATGTGGGAGCTGCTAATTTAAGTGAAATTTTAAAAAGAGCAATCAGTGTTTGATCTTCTATTAAATATTTTGCCACTCGTGCTAAAGAAACAGTTGGTAGTTTTTCAAGTAGAAAGTTGCCACTTTGCAGAGGAAAAAACACATTTGACTGCAAAATGTACAGCAATGGTGACAGGAGCAGTCATGGTGGAAGCAGGGGGAAATCTGATCTTCAGTCTAACATGATTAACAAAGTCATTTATTTTTCATGCGTGTATACACGCAGGGGTTTTTTGTGGTTCTGTTTCAAAGCTTTGTTTGTGTTTCCAACTGGGGTAGAGGGTAATTTAGTGTGGAAGGATGGAAATGACCTCTGGTTGCACCTTATCCTGTTGGTTTATATTCTGGTGCAGCAGTGAATAACCTGTTAATATGGTGTATTTCACACCTCATTGCTGGCCATATTAAAAGTTTTTATCCTAATTCCTTAGTAAATATTAATGTACAGTATTCACTAGTATCTGTCTGTTTCATTTACTTTCTCCATTCTTCTTTGTAATTCCTTTTATTCCCTTTATTCTGTGGTGATTCTAATCAAAGCCAAATCCAGTTGTTTTAATGATCAGTTTTTATGAGTCCTCTAGGCAAACTGCACTGCAGAGATATGACATTGGAGCCCAATATTATTATGCCTCTACAGAAATTATTCATTTAAGGTTTTTGCATATTGCAGGAATTAAAAACATAATAAATCAGCAGAGGTTTATTATACTAAGTGATGTATGTAACCTATTAGCCATCGTGTTTGTTTTAACTGTTCAGTATTTGTCAAGATTTCTTAAAAAACCTCATTTATGGTCCTGATCCAAAGGCTGCTAAGGCTGATGTGTACTTTGCTGTGTAAGCTGATTGATCTCGGCTGCTCAGATATGAAAATGACAATAACGAAAAATTAAAAAAAAAAAAAAAAATCTAGTTAAACCCAGAATTTCCGGAGACTTCAGCTGGGCTAAGACTGAGGAAAGTAAATCTGGATTTTCTTAACAATGAGACTTGGTTAGTTGTTCTCAAATCCATGATTATAAAAGCTCCAATGTGAAGAGCTGCTTCTCAGATCTCTGGTGTCAAGAGTTTTGTGGACAAAACCATTTGGACAAGTGGCTCTTGTGTCGCTCCTGTCACTGCAAAATGCAGGAGCTGTTGTTGTGGATCACAACACTGGACAAACACTGATCCCTCCTCTCAAAACCCAAAGTTTTTACTGAAGTGCAGCAGCTCCCATTGCAGGGATCAGTGCTGGCAGCAGGAGAGGCAGAGGATGAGGGCACCAGCTCTCGGCAGGGATCTGACCCACCCTCCTGGGGCTCATCTGGGGCAAGAGGCAGCCCCTGGGCCACTGGCTTTGTCCCAGGGAATTCCTTTGGCAAATAGACACTGGTCATTCAGTGGTAAAAATATAAAAACCATTAAAATAATCAGTGCTAGATTGGATAAGTGTGCTGCATCCCACAGGAGCAAACACGGAGCTGCTGGGTGAGTCCCAGAGATGTCAGCCAAGGCAGGACATGGGGACAGTTCCTCCAGCCTTTTTTTCCTTAAAATCTCTCTTTGTTCAAAGGTGTTTGCCATGTCCTTGTTCAAAGGGCTCACTGCTCCTGGCTGCTGCAAAGAGTGGCTTTGTCACAGGGGGTGGCTTCTCCAAGGGCAGGGATTTGGGACCTGCCTGCCTGTGTGTTGGAGAGGCTGGTCTCAAAGGTTTGTTCTGTGAAGGTTCCTCTGGCTGAGGCAGATGCTGGAGGAGCAGTGGGGACACAGAGTGCTCCCCTGGCTGTGGGATGGAGCAGTGGGAGGGCAGGAGGCAGCAAGACAAGCCCAGGATCAGAGGGAAGTGGATCTGGGCTCTGCCAGCCACAGTCTGGCTGCAAACCTGCACAAAAGTCACTGGGTTTTGGCGAGTGGAAGAAATGACTGAGTGAGGGTGTTAGATCTTTACAGGAGCCCCCAGGGGATGGCAGGAACCCTGCAGCCCCCGGGTCAGTGCACTCCATACAGCCTGGAGGGAAGCTGAAGGGAAGGACAGGGTTCCTTTTCCCCAGCCCAGCCAGAGAGAAGCCAGGGGCAACCCTGCACCTCTGCTCACTGGGGAGGACGGGAAATCATCAAAAATGAGAGGACAGACAACTTCTTGGGAAGCTGACATGTGGATGAAGGACAGCAAGGCACTGAAAGGCTGCAAAGGCCTGCAGTCCTCTGCCCTACCATGTAAAGTGTGGGTGTATAAACATATGTACCATAAAGGACACGCAGATAAATTCTTCCAAATGAAGAGGAAGAAACAAATGAAGTGAAAAGGATTGTGTCTGGCATAAAAATATTTCAGTTGTACTCAAAGAAGGAAGCAAATGAAACTTTTGAGTAGTTTTGTATCAAAAGTAGGAAGGAGTAGGTTTTAGAGAGGTAAAATGAGCTAGAAACAACCTATATGACATTGAGGCTTTTCTTATTGAATCAAACATTTGTTGACTGCTACAGAGAGAGGAAATGAAAAATCATAAAGCTAATAAAATTACCTTTTATTCTTGGCTTTTTTCAGCTTTGGGAGCTAGCCAAAGTTTTACTCTGTGGTATAGCATATCTTTCAAAGAAATTCCCATTTATAATTCTAAAATTATCAGGAATTCATCCAGTGGTTTATTCCTGTTATTAAAAGTGTGTGGCTTTTGCCTGCCTAAATTTGTCTGGTTTCATGTTCTGCCTCTGGGACTGTTGCACCTCTGCTAGGATGAAAAGCCTCTCCTTATCAGTTTCCCTTTCCCCAAGTAAGTATTTACTTGGTGATCAGACACGCCTTAACCTAATCTTTGATAAGCTAAATAAATTGAACTCCTCGAGACTGTCACTGTAAGATGTGTTTTCCCATCCTTTAATCAGCCTCAGGACTTAGAGCCATCCAGAATTTATCACACTCTCCCCTGATGAGTGAACACCACTGCTGAATGTGGGATTTTGCTGGCTGCAGTGTTAATGGGATCGATTTGGGTTTGCCCTGCTCTGTGCCTGAGCCCCTGTAGTCCTTGTAGCCTGGAGGCTCTCTGTGCCTGCTGCCAGGCTCCTCAGGTCACCCAGTGGGTGTTCCCAGTGTCTGTTCTTTCCCATTTGTCCTGGAAATGGTGCCCAGACAGTTGTCACTGTGCTGATCCTGCTGGTGGCAGACCATTAACCAGCAGAGATGGAGTTTCCCGGCGTTGCTGTGCAAGTAGCTCTTCTGATCATATCAAAAGATGCTGTTCTAGCATCAAAACACTCAAAGAAGGAAACGTTTTCTCTGTCAGCAGTTTCTAAAGACTTCTTTCTTCTTCATGTAGCTGTCCAGAAGGGCTTTGCACAGCAGTGGACAGAGCTGCCTGAACAATCCCTCTGCCTGCTCTGGGAATTCCCCTTAGAAAAACCCCTTCCCCAGGCATAGACTGGAAGGAAGGAAGTGATTAGGTTGCTTTGTTTGGGGGCTTTTTTTTGCTGGTTGGTTTGTTTCTCCTCTGTGGAATCAGGGGCTGGGGGGTCTAGGTTAAAAGGTAATTATTTTTGTAACAGAATTAAAACCTGAAATACATTGAACGGATTTCTAATACAAACAGGATCAGCATTAGCTTTTAAAGGATTGCTATTATCATTTCAGGACTGCAATGTGATTTAAACTGTAATAGATATTGATTTCTATATTAGTGTTCTTGCTCCTTGTATTGCGTTTCTGCTGCCATCTGCTAAAACAGGAATGGCATTTTTCACTTTATTGACTGGACAATGAGTTGGGATACTGTATTCCTGAATTCTCTGGATCACCACATGCTTACAGAGGTTGGGACAAGGCAGCTGCTGGGACATTTCCATTTTAAAGTTACAGGAACCAATTAGTAAGTATATATACAAAGAACTTTTAAAGGGCCTCTAAATCACTTATGGAAAGGCAGAAATTTACTCTAAAGAGCATCACAGCTGTTCCACGGGACACTCAGTTTTAGAAGAGAAGTAATTACAGCGGTGTCCTGTGCTGGTGGTCTGAAGCAGCATGGGCAGGATTTCCCAGGCCTTAGCTGAGCTCCCACAAAAGCCGCAGAAATCTCACCCACGTGTGCAAACACAAGTGCTGCTGTGTGCTGGTAGCAACAGATCCTCCCCAGTTCAGACCAGTATCAGACTGGGAATCTCATTCTCCTCACTGAGCCCAGTTTAACCAATCTCAATCTGAGGCCTCTCCTCTCCTCTCCTCTCCTCTCCTCTCCTCTCCTCTCCTCTCCTCTCCTCTCCTCTCCTCTCCTCTCCTCTCCTCTCCTCTCCTCTCCTCTCCTCTCCTCTCCTCTCCTCTCCTCTCCTCTCCTCTCCTCTCCTCTCCTCTCCTCTCCTCTCCTCTCCTCTCCTCTCCTCTCCTCTCCTCTCCTCTCCTCTCCTCTCCTCTCCTCTCCTCTCCTCTCCTTTCCTTTTTTATGATCTATTTCTTAAGGTAAACATAGAAATTTATTTTAAGATTTAGAATCAGAATATCCAAGTATAAAGGTAGTTTAATTTTGCCAGAGTTCTGTCTGTGACAAGAAACCTGTGCAAATGTATAACTGACAATTCCCCTGGTGTATTGCATCAGTTTGTATCCTAGGGACTTCCTAGAATTGCTTCTGTGTTGTGAGAAACTTGATTTTAATTTTTTTTTCCCTTTTTAGTCACTCTTGGACAGAAATCAGAGTGTATGGGAAAAGCTTAAAATTGAAGACAGTAAATTTTCCACCTTCTGTGTACATTTCCTGGTCCCTGAATGCTCCATTTCTCAAACTTCAGTGGCATTATTACATGTAGTTAATTACCAGAGTGAAACCTTAGTTTTCCCTAGTGAGTGAGACTCCTCACCAAGACTGGGGGACAGAAATTAGGGAATTAGGAGCTTTGGGAAAGGTTCTGTTCTGCTGTGCCCACCACACTTGTCCACATCAGGCTGCTGCTACTAACCCCACATGGCAACAGGGAACAAGAGGAATCAATTCCAGAAAAAATGGGATATTCCAGAAGTATCAATCATGGGAAGTATAGAAGCAAATGAATTTAAATACTACCTACCTTGTAAACAAAAAAATAAATAAGAGCTGGTGTGAGTTTTGGTTGTGTTGGGTTTTTTTGGGTTTTGTCTTGGTTTTGTTTTGTTTTTTAATCTAAGAAAGATAAAAATCTTTATCTAAAGACTCTCATAATTTCTGAGCTGTTCAGAAAGGTCAGGACCAGGTGGGAGCTTGAGTGTGAGCACGAGTTCAGTGCCAGGGGAACACAGCCCTGGGGCAAAACCATGGTATCAGCTAACAAACAGCATAAACCCACAGCATTACAGAGAGGGAATGTGGTTTTACTTAATTTGTCACTGTGTTTTTGGGCAGGCTGGGTCAAAACTTGGCCTCCTTCTATGCTGTGCTCACCTAAAGCAGCCTCATCTATTCCCAGGTCAGCTCCAGCCCTGCTGGTTCAGGTTCCTTCTGCAGCTTCTGTCTTTTTTCATGTCCTTTTTTTGTCCTGACCTAGACTGGAAGCTTTAGTGTACCAAGTATGAACTTTGCTCACCTTCCAGGAGGCTGGCTGCAGCAGTCTGCTGGCATTACCACAGTCCCTCTGGCGTTCTCTGAATAAATCCCTTATTTGTTCTTCAGATTAGGAGCAGGTTTTTTAACTCTGTGTTTGTAAAGCTCATAAGCTTGATGCTTTTTTAGCTCAGGACTTGGCCTTGTGGCTACTACTTTTAAAGGTTGCTTTGAGCTCTGTGTGGGTAGTAAATAAGTTGCCCGTGTTTGCTGTGAAAGCTTCTAATTTATAGGCAAATATGTGAGTAATTCACATGTGGATTTTTAAGCAATTAATTCAAGCTGGGCACAAAGGGAGTGCATGGAGGCAGCTGAACTCCGCGTGTGTTTTTGCACCTCGCACTGAAGAGATTCTCCAAACAGGGAATGGCTGCTGCCGTGGGCTGGGGGAGTTTATTCCTCACACAGAGCAGGCTCTGGCCTGAGCTGGGTGTGCCACAGGGTGAGGGGTGGCTTTTGCTCCTCTCTGCACAGGGCCATGTCAGGGTCTGACAGAGCCCAGCTCTGCAGAATCCCCATCAAACAGCTCCACTTCCCAAACCATGGCAATATCTCCTCAGACCCCTAATGGGGGGCTAAATGAAAATTTTTAGACAGCCAGAGTTGCTGTTACATTATGGCATAAATCCTTAACACTCTGAAGATGTTTTCACGCCCAGCTGCTGTAATAAAACAGGGTTTCATAGTCCTCCTCTGCATTTGTTCTCCCAGATGCAGGCTGGGAATGGAGAGACACAGAAAATGGGCCATTTTTTCAAGGCTACAGGGCAATTTTTCAGGGCAGGGATGGAATGCCCCTCCTGGGAATTCCAGCCTGAGCTCCTTGCCCTGCAGTAGGGCCGGGCACTGTGTGTCACTGAGCTCAAGTGTAGCTCCTGTTGGGTGCTGCTGCTGAAACAGAGCCTGCAGTTGGGAATGTTTATCATCCCACTCATAATGAAGCCATTACACTGCAGTCAGAGCTCTGAATTGCAGCTAATAGATTTTCATTTTGTTTTCTCAGTTAAGTCATATTTGATAAATGCAGAAACGTGTAGGGAGCAGCTTATCTCAAGTAGACAGTTTCTCTTTAAATGGGTGGCTCGAATGTGCTTTGCATGAGGATTTTTGGAAAGAAAAAAGGGATTCTGCAGGAAATCTTTACCGATATTAAATGGCAAACCCAGAGTATCCACTTGCTGAGTACAAGTCTTCTCCCTTTTAGGCATGTGTTGACTTGCAGCTGTTGAAAATAAACGTTATTTTCTTTGTGCATGTGTACCTGTACTCATGTACGTGGGCTTGTGTGCAAAAATTCTGTAGTATTGGGTATGGAATCCAGAATGTGCAGTGCATTCTGTGGGGTCTAAAAGATTGCCTTTAATGGATTTTGCTCAAATTCTTTTATAGGAAACAAACAAAACTCTGTTCCTTGCTTCTCAGCAGACAAATGCATAAGGATGTCGCTTTTCTCAAACTCCTTATCTTTCTCTCTTATTTTGAGCTGAAGTGGAACAGGGTAGTCTGGGAAATGACAGCAGCAGCATGTGGTGTACCTTTGCACTGGGTTATCCTTCCAGAATTACTCTGAAAAACTTTTTGGTACAAAGCACCTCTACAAATGTCATACAGGGAACTGGAGGTGATTCTTTGATTTTTTTTTTTACTCCTGGCTCAGAAGGTTCTTAGCAGAGCCAAGCCAGCATTCCTTGGTAGACTGAAGCTAAGCCAGTCTCCCAGCTCTATCCTGGACACTGTCAGCACTTCCCAACTCGAGGCCGCAGTGCAGCCGTGCAAATCCGCGTTTGGGGCCAATCCTCCAGGGGCTTTTCTAGGTGCAGCCAGGGCTTTCAGGAGTCCCCAGGCAGGTCCCTGGAGGCTTCCTGCAGCACTGACAGAGTCACACAGGGAGGTGCCCCGTGGGGTGTTCCAGAGCCCGTTGTTTGGAGGTGCCGTCAGCGGTGGGAATGTCCCACTTCCCAGAGCTGCCGTGCCCAGGCCGGGCGTGGGGCAGGGTCACCTCAGGCCTGTGTCTGCCCCGTGCCCAGCTCTGGCTGCACAGGGCCACTCTGAGTGCTCTGACTGGATCAAAAGGCTGAAGTGTTTCTGTCACAGCCGCCCTTCTCCGGCAACAGTCGCGCCATTGTTGGCGGTGCTCTTGTCACCCTTTTTCTTCTTGCCTCCCTCTGCTTTTGTCCCCTCTGTTTGCCTTCTGGGCCTTCTCCTCTCACCCCTGTGCTGCCCCACGGGCTTTCCCAGGGTTTGCTTTCTCACTTCTTCCTTCTGCCTCCACCGCTTGTTTCTTTGCTGGATGGAATTCTCTCTGCCGCGGTTCCTGCTGCAGGAGATGACTTTGGGAAGCACATCTCTCCTTGGCTGGCCTTTGGCCTTCCTGAGCCTCCACCCAGGTGCACATTTGTGTTCTGTCCAGCTTCTCCTCCGCCCTGTTCCCACGGCTGTGTGTCCCCAGGCTGCTGTCTGTCTGTCTCAGAGCACCACAGGCCCCAGGCTGTCTCCTCCAGCTGACCTTCACCCCAGGCCAGCCCAGACATATAAAACAGGATTAGCCACCATCACATGTGTCGATAAACAAGGCAGCCAGCAGATCGTGTAAACTGTGAGCCATGCACCTACAGTAATATGACCTCAGACCATTAAAATCACATACTTTGGCCTGGTTTAGGGTTTGTATATAAATGTTGTACAGAGACACTTTATAAGAGCTCGGCGAAGCAAAATCTGGCCTTGGAATTCCATAGTACAGGGTTTAAGAGAAAGGAATTAAAAGTTTGAGAGAGTGTTTGTTGAAATTCCTGATGAATTACACCAAGTCAGTCTGTTTATCAGAGCACTGTCAACTTTGTAAGACTAAATGACGGGAAAATACATGCCGTGAAAAATCCCACATCATGAAAAAATTGATTAATCTCCTAAACTGTTCTTCCAAATGTTTTGCTGGAGCAAAACATATACAAAACTGACCTTTAGAGGATGTTGCTGTGAACTTGAGAGCTCTGGCTTACCTGAGAGCTTCTGCAGTCACAGACCATTACTTCACATTGCAGTGCTGCTGGGAGGAAAAGGGCACAGGCTGAGTTCAAGCAGACAGTTACGAAAATTCTGCTGAACGTTTTCAGCAGATTTTTCAACCAAAGTTGCATTTCTGTGTATTAGTGATGGTAAAAGCAAACAGCAGTTGCCTTGTTGGAGCTGGACGGGTTTCTCCACCCCAGAAACTGCCAGCATGGCCTGGCAGAAGGGCACTGTTTCCCCAGGCAGCTTGTTGAGTCAGCTGCTGCTCCTGGGCCAGATTTGTGTCTGAACTCTGAACCACTGCTTTCTAGGGCACTGGAGAGCAGCAGGGAGGGAGGAGGGATGTGTCAGAGACACTCCTGACTTCAGAAATGGATGGGCACAGTCCTGGCCCTGCTGCCACGGAGCTGATGCCTCTAAGGGCAACCTGTGTGTCCTGGGCAGGAACATGTGTGAGAGCACCAGGCACACTCAGGGGTGCTGTTAAGCCCCTTTGAGGTGTGCTGGGCTGCTCAGAGATCCTGGTGTCCCCACGGTGATGTCCAGCCCATCGTGGGCACACAGCTGTGACAAACACAGAGGGGCAGAGAACAGCCACCTCCTCAGGGACAAGGGAGAGAAAAGTTGGCTGTCTGAAAAGAAAGTGTGCAAAAGTCCTAAGAATTGAATATTCGCACCCAAGAAAATCCTGAAATTTTTGATTCAAAGCTCAGTGGCAAGAGTCTTTTCCCTGAAGCCAGTAAAGCTGGCTTAAAACAAATAAGAGATGATTTACACTAAAACTGTCCAATTCTTCTTCTCCTTTCCTCATACAACACAGGCACTAACATTTGTAGGGAGTGCAGGGAAATTCTTTTTGTTTCTGTGCCGAATTTAATTTCCTCTGTACAAATAGTTGCAACTGCAATATTTTATTACCAGTTGTTTTGCACTTTCCATGGAATTAAAACTTTCTTTGTGCACTCCCATTTTTTTTCTTTAATTTTTCTGTTTTATTAAGAGTAGCTTCTTGAGACTTCAGAGATAAGAGCTGATGTCTCTGCTGGTGTCTCTGAATGGCTCTCCAGCACTGGGATGAGCTGTCAGGAGATTCCTTTGGAGCTGATTTGTGGCAGAAATGTCCCAAAATGACCATTCTGTCCCTATTCAGCAGGGGACTGAAGCATATCTCTTTGATGTTAATAGGATGTAAATATTGACTTGAGGTGTTCAGTGCAGTAAGAATTTTAATTAAAATATGCTTTCTTCAGTAACGTGGCTTAGATAAAATCAAATTCTTGGACAACTTGAGTAAAGAAATGTTTCCCACAATATTTGTAAATACTGAGTGGAACTGGTTTTTATTTTTAGTGTGGATGTAAACCTTAATTTCTTTTCTTGTTTCCACTACATTAGGAAATCTCTGAAAAAGGAAAATTGGTAGAGTTTTTCCATTGCATTCATTCATTCATTCATTCATTCAAGTTTATTATCTCTTTGATTTCTTTTACAACAAGGAATCAAATCCATGAAATTTTTTGTGTATTGATGAATGTTTGCTTTCAGTTGAAAAGTAATTAAGACTTCTTAGCTAGCAGGTCTATTTACATATTGTAAATATGCTCCAACAATATTCTCCTGTCAGGGCTGACTCTTTAAAAAAAAAACCACAGAAGTTTTAAGGCATCAGACTTCCCAAATTTCTTTGAGGCTTTTGAAATTGCTAGAAAAATGAGATTTTCCTCTTACAAGTTTGATGCAAGCATTAAAGAATCACGCCTCCCTACATATGGAATTACGTTTGGCAAAAAATACAGAATTTACCTCCTATTAGTATAGAAAAGTAACCTTTTGATCAAATGCTAACATGAAAAATCTGGGGGGAGGTTCAGTAAGACCCTCATCAATCATCACCAAACACCAAGAATCTCAGCTGTGCTTTTTCTGTTCTGTTTTTTAAAGAGGAAAAAGATCAGTTCCTAGAAGCCTTTCAGTGTCAGTCCCTCAGGATTAATCTGTTTCCAGTGCAGAAGGATGTAGGACATACTTAAAGAACTGGGTTGACTTGTCACTGTAGCATCTACACTTACACAGTGATTTTATTCCCTCAGCAGCCTTGTGAAGAAGATAAATCCCTTGCTCAGTGCTGAAGTGGGATCCAGGAGAGATCAGATTTGCCAGATTGTGACTGGAGCTGCCCCTGGCTGAGCCAAAGGCTGTGCCTTGCTCGTCCTGTGCCCACAACTCACAACCATAAGAAGGACCTGTGGGTGCTGCCAGGCCCTCGAGAAACAGCACATCTCCTGCAGCCTCATTTGGAACGTTCGCCACATTGTTGGGAGAGTTTGGGCTTTATTTCACTGCTGCTGTGGAACCATTTAGCAAATCAGGAGTTCCTGGATCACAGCAGTCACCACACACTCCTGAGCAGGCCTGGGGAGGAGTGTTCCCTCAAACTGAGATGTTTGCCATTTGGTTTGAAATAGCCCTGGTGATTGCAAGGCTGGTTTTCTTAGCAGGTGCTAGTTGGGGATGTCTGTTTGGGGAATTGCTTTGCTTTGCAGTCTCATTTTCTAGGGCAGTGTTTGGGGTAGAGGAGATGCTTCTAGGGAGAGCAGCTTTCCAGTCCTTTTGCATGTGTTCTGTGGCCTTGTTGGTGACATGTCCATGCTGGGTGGCAGCTTCCTTCTACCAGAGGTGTCACCTTTGGCAGCAGGTCTGTCACCCAGCACCCTTTCACAGCCTGGCTTTTCTGTGCTTCCCAGACAGCAGGCACCACCCAGAGATGATGCTATCCCAGTTTACAGGATTTCTTGTCTCATCCCCTCTGTGCCTAAAGACTTGTGAGAGAAAGAGCAGAGCACCCCTTCATGAGGAGTTCCAGATAAATCCCAGCAGGGATGGCAGCAGGCAGGGAAGGGAGCAGTGGGGCTCCTCAGCTGCAGCCTCCTCGCATGGTTCCCGTGGAGCTGTGCAGGGTGACACTGCTGAGAAGAGTGTGTTGTGTTCTGCTGTGCTCTCACTGATCTCATCCCATCAGTCCCTGGCCTCTGGGGACACTGTGCCAGCGTGAGTTATTGGATCCCGTTGCAGGGAAAGGGATGGGAGCTACCAGGGAGGAACCACTGATGTCAAACTCCTGCTCAGCTCATTCCTGGTGAATGCTCGTCATCCAGGCAGCTTTGCTCCAGAGGGAGATGGCAGATTCAGGACAGAACATAAGCCCTGCTATCAAATGGCAATTATGAGAGCAAATACCTGTCTGTACTCATTTTGAGCTGGATGCTGAGCAGGTAACACCGCTGTGCAGGATGTTGCCCAGGGAATGCAGAGAACTGCAGGATTTCATAACATCTTTCCGTAAAGGCCATGGAAATGAGAGGTGCTCTGTCTGCTTTACAAATGTGTTCATTTCTGAGCCAGATCAAGATGCAAATTGAATTTCTGATAGAGATAAATTAGTAATAGAGGGTCTAAATGTGGCTGGTTGGAGGATTTTCTGCCTGGTGGCACATTCCCATGGGAAATTGGAACCCACCAAGGTGTGTCAGGAGGACAGCCTACCATGCTGGGGCATAGCCCAGGTTTTGTCAGGAGTATTTTGGGATGTGTGCTTCTCCTCCCCATTTTCCTTGTTCTTTTCCTGCTTGGCACCCGAGGTTATATTTCCAGAAGGATTAAATGCTTTGGAGCTTTTTACTGAAGGATTCTGAAGGTTTATTTCCCCACAGGGACTCGTTTGAGCTGATAAGTGACTTTTTAAAGAGCGGGGTGGGGGGAAGAATCTCCCTTCACATCTCTTTTATTTTTGAGGTTCTGTTAAAGGAGTGGGCTCCTCTGTGCTCTCTTTTGTGCTCATGCATAACACAATGTGATACCTATCAGACTGCATAGAAAAGTTGCTGGGTACAAGCAAAAAGTGCCCTCAGCTTTCCTCTCGACAATGTTTTTAATTTGGAGCAAGTCACAGGCCCTTATTTTCCCCCAGATTATTCCAGGCAGCTCTCCAGTAAAAATAAGTAATTCGTATTTTGAGATGCCAGAAGTCTCAAGGGGAAGATTTTTCCATCAAGCCTTTCTTTTGATTTAGGCATTGCTCCCCACGGTTTCCTCCCTCTTTGGTTTGCCACTTTGTCACTGAATGAAGTCACCTCGGAGGGGATAAGGAGAAGATTACCAAGGGATGGAGTTGGGTATCACATGAAGTTCTGCAATTCCTCTGCTTTCAGAGTGCAAAGAAACATGAAACTGATGCCTATTTCAGGCTTAGTAGGAACAGAGGCCAGACAAAACTAAAAGGATAAAAGTGGATATATTTAATGAAGGCCCTTCAGGTACATTAAGGGCAGACAAAACCTCCCCAAGAGGCTACACCCAAAAATTGACAATGGTCATGAATTTTTCATACAATTATAAGTTTGGTCTATTTGCATCTCAGGGGTGAATGCTCCAATTACAGCTTCAGGTAATGAAGTCATTTACCCCCATTTTGCTCCCCCCTGATTCACTTTTTTTTATACATTTCAGGGCCTGAGACAGGGAGGAGTCCTTGAGTCCCAGGCCCAGAGAGGAAATGTTCTGACTGAATAAAACAGGAGAACAGGACATGGAAACAGGCTGTGGAGCTTTAGAGCTATACCCTAAAGAATTGCAGGATTATGAATATATGAAAATATAAAAGCTGAAATCCTAAGGCATCATAGGAACTCTGCCTCCTGAGCACAGAGGGGTGAGCAGCCCCTCGCTCTCCACATCACCCTCAGTGTGGCACCCTCCTCTTCTTCACCCCCACCTCATTTGTGGGTGACTGATAACCTGGGCTCTGACAGTGCTGACAAACCCAGCTGCCAAATAAACCTGAGCAAAGCAGACAGCAGTAATGTACTGGTTTGTTCATTTGATTTACATTAGAGCCGGTTTATAATGACCATAAGTGATTATTTTTACAAGAGGTACATAAACAAGTAAAATTGAAATGACTGCTCTGCGTGCTACTGCACATTCCTAATGCTGCATTTCTACGTTTACAAATGAATTCTCTCACTTGCAGTAGCTGGTGACTGCCAGAAGGAGCCTGTGGCTGTGCAGGATGGCAGTCCCTCCTGTACTGAGTGGGTATGGGGAAGGCATTCCATTCAATTCACAGAGAGGGGATATCAATGAGAATTTGGGGTTGCACAGGCTTCCTCTAAAGCTTAACCAACTTTTGTCTTTTAGAACAGCTGATACTCAATATTTTCTGTGCATTCATCAGTGTTCTCTCCTGTTCTGGATGCAAGGCAGGGGTGAAGGTTTTCCATGCCAGCAGTCCGTGAAGGTCCCTTTGTGCCAGGACAGTGCCCTCCAGCAGAGCTCCCCACACAGACACCCAGGCCAGAAAAAGGCTGAGCTTTGTTTCTACACAGGTTTTATTGTTGACAGTCAGGCTGTGCCTGCCCTGTCAGAGAAATTGTGCTGTTCCCTTCAGCACACAGGGGACCCAAAAACATTTGGAACAAGCAGCATTTTGACTAGGGGGAGCAATCAGGATGTGCAGAAAGCCAGAAACATCACAGGAAAAACCGAATTGTTTAGAGATACCAGAGGAAGGAATCTTCATTTCTTTCCAGAAACCTGGGGGGGGGGGGTGAGAGTCTCAAATGGAGACACGAGTAAATAAGTATTGGTCACTACAGGAATGGGGGCAAAGATGAAGACAGCAGGAAGATTAGACATGTACAAAGTGGCTTTAAAATGTTAATTGCATTGTATACTTGGTCAAGCATGAAGTTCCCTTTACATAATCATTCAGTGTATTTCAGGGATAACAATCTAACAGTGCAGCAGGTGGGATGAAAAGAGAACTCCTGCCTGTTTCAGCCTGTGCAAGCAAGGTTTGATGTGTGTGTGCATGGTGATCTCCAGATGCTGAGGCATATGTTACCATTGGATACCTTTATTTTTTAGAGGCAGATTGGATGGTTTTGTAACTTTTCACAGGTGCTGAGAATGTCTGAATTAAAGAGATGTTTGTAGTAAGTCTATCAGATTGTGTTTCAGGAACCATTCATTTCCACTGTAGGAAGAATTAAAAAACCCCAAATCACACACCCAGACACAGAAATACTGAACTTATTAGACCTTCACTATCACATGTGATAACCTGTATCACATCACATGAGAAACTTCTTGTAGACTGCATAATTTGGGGATGGTTATTTCATCTTGCACTGTTTCATGTCTGTTTGCTGACAGCTTTCTCCACTGTAACTCTGCTTTGATACTTCCAGCTTGAACTTCACTGCACCTCACAAGAGCAGCAGCTGTTGTGTACTTCTGTCATCACATCTGATTATTATTGTTTATTTTCCATTCCATTTTTTTTTCTAATGCCCATCCTGTTTTTTAGCAAGGACAGGCATTCAGTTATGGTACACCCTAGCTAATTACAGTAAATGAATGATCCAAATATTCCTGGAGCCCTGGTGTTAGATCAGACTGTACAAACAGAACAAAGACAATCCAATCCCTCATCAGATATTGTGGCCTAAGAACCACGAGCTACATGTGAGCTACAGGCTTGAAAACAAACATATCATCACCTAGAGTTTGATTCTGATTCAGACATGCAGTAAATTACCTTTTAGTAACTGGCCACGTTTGCAATGAAATGACATTTGGCTGCACCAGTTTCTGGAAGGATGGAAGTATAGGGCTGACTCTGAAGGCCGCTGCAGGTTTCTGCTGTGACCACCACGTGGATCATTTTAGCCAAATAACAGATTTCATGTCTGTTATTTCATCTGAAAAATAGGAATTACACTTCCCAGGAGTGCTGCAATATTTGCTGTTTGTAATATCTCTTAAGACTCAAACTAAAGACTTTTTAGGAATATAAAAAGTTACTTCTTCCATTGATTATTCTGAAATTACTGTCAAGACAGTTATGCTTTGATTTAAGAACTGCCAGGGTCTCTTGTTACCTGCTTTAGGGGGTCAGAACACTTGGCAGCTGCTGAAATATATTTCCATCTGCCCAGGTCTCTTTAACACGTGTATTGTAGTGCTGAGTAACTCTATTCATTCCAGCTTATGTCATCTTGGATCTTTCTTCGGGCCAAACTGAAACACTCCTGCTCACAATGAGTAGTACCACGCTCCATAAAAAGTCTCATTGATTTCAGAAAGGCTTCCACTGATATCTTGTACTATTCATTGTTGAGTAAGGGAATAAATATCTCAGTCTGTCTGTGTACAGTCAGAGCAACAGAAACTGGAGGATAGGGAGTGGGAATTACAGAGACAAGGAAACCTTTCATTTTAAAAAGATGCAAAGAAAACGTGATTCATCTGAATGTCTTAACTCTAAAGAAAAGCTTTCACTGGCAAATGATAGAATATAGTATAGTGGTTGACATCTGTAGTAAAGCAGAATTTAGAAATCTCATAACAAACAAGAATATAAATTACTTGGCTGATGCATCATAAATTTTACCTAAACAGTGGAAATTCAACTGAAGTATGACTTTAACCACTGAAGAATTCCAGGATGTAAAAGATATGGTGTTTCTGGGAGTGAGGCAGGCATTTGTTTGGGTTTAGTTGCATTCATTTTCTGTCACATTTTACAGGCAGTTCCTTCAGAAGTCACATAATACACTTGCAGCACAGCTTCAGAGCTATTGAAAAAACCAGGGGTTTAATTTAGTGGTTTTAAAGGCTACATAAGGGCACAATAACACTTGAGTCAAAAGTATTTTATACCTGTAAATGTTTTGACCTCCATCACTCAGAGCCCTGCAAGAACAAGCCCCACTCTCCTGGTACACACAGGGCAGAGCAGAGCTGGGCAGCAGGCTGGCAGATTGTCCTGCTGATGCCTTGGGAAGGCTGACCTGGAACAGAGACTGGACAGAGCTGGAGAACCAAGTAGAGATTTATTGAAAGGCCTTTAGGGTCCACCTTGGGTAGGACAGGAGCCTGACCAGGATCCAAAATGGTCACAAAATGGACCACAGGTCACGAGGTCTCACACTTTTGTAAGTTTTGGTCCATTTGCGTATTGGAGTTTAATTGTCCAATTACAGCTTCAGGTTATGAAGTCCCATCCTTCTTGTTCCTCCCTTCAGTCCATCATTATTTGTGCTTTTTGGCCTAAAAGTTGTACCTGGTCTTCATCGGGAAAAGGATTTGTTTTGTCTCCCTACTCTGTGAAGAGCTGAGTGACACTGAATGTGAGGCTCAGAACTGCACCCCTGGGCAGCACAGAATCTGAAAAACATGAAAGCTAAAACTTAATGCATCATTGGGGTGACACAGATTTACCTGTAGGAGGATTTACCTGTAAAGAACTGGAAGAGCCCCTCAGCTGCATGTGCTAGATGCAATTTTTAAAAGAAAAACACAGCTGTGTGTGCCGTGCTGGTTTAGACCAAAACACAGGTCAGAAAACAGCTGTACCTTCCCTGCCATACCAATGCACTCCCCACACTCTCTTGCACAATCCCCTTCTTCCTCCCCTCCACACAGCAAGAGCAAACCCGTTGCCATTCCCTTCTGTCCCTGGGTGCTGACATTACCTGTGCCTCATCCTGTGTGTGGGGTGGGCTGTGCTGAGGCCAGGACAGGCTCTCCAGGGAAAGCTGTCCCAGGTACTGAGCTGGCTGAAACAAGTGATGTTGGTCTGTTGCTGTGTGTGCTCTGTTAGGAGAGGCAGTGGAACACCCCTGGAAGTGTTTCTGGGCAGGGAGCAGCTGCTGCCTTGCTGTGGTGATGCAGGGCGGTGAGAACTGCTCAGCTGTGCTCCCTGGCCCCACCACTGCACTGCAGGGGGATTTTCCTGGAGATGCATTTCAAGGTCTTGCTTTTAATGGGAGCTCCAGATACTCAGTTGGTCTGAAAACAAGACAAATTACTTAGACACGCCCTTGGAATAGCATTTGGCTGATGTTTGCAATTGCTTATTTCCAATTATTTTTGACTGTAAAGTGATGAAGTAAGTAGATGAAAGTTCAGCAATCGTAATCTCATGCATGCTTTATTATTTCCATTGCTGCAGCACCCAGAATCCCCAGTTAAAGCAGTTGTGTTTGTAATTGGGTGGAGTCTTTCCTAGGTATGCAAAAAGACAGTCATGAATTCTGTACCCGGTTACCTCTGCCTACTTAGCTTTCATTTAAAGCAGACTGTCTCAGAAAAGGGAAGAATTAAAGCACCAGTAATTTCCAAATGGACAGGTAAATCAGACTTTTAGTTGTGTTTGTGATTTTGCTGCCTTGAAGTTTTCCTGGAGAGCTGATAAGCAGAGAATAGTCTTCCAGTACAAACCCTGAGTTTAATCAGTCCTTTTGTGACTCTAAGCCAAGCTCATCTTTCACTTACATCCAATTCAGTCCAGTTAATTTTGCCTTGGCACAAATCATTATTAACAGTACTGAAATAATTCATATTTTCATAAAATCACAGAAGAGTTTGGGTTGGAAGGGACCTTTTTTAAAGGTCATCTAGTCCCAGCTCCTGTCCCAATGTTTAGGGACGGGGTTTAGGGTTGTACTTGGCAGTGCTGGGTTAGAGGTTGGACTTCATGATGTTAAAGGTCTTCTCCAGTCTCAACAATTCAATGGCTCTTGAAATGAACAGAAAGTAATTTTTTTTCTCTAGTTAGTAGATTTAAGAGCACGGCCCTGTTGTATTAAATTAGAAGGAAATGGGAAGAAGGAATGCCTTGAGAAAACCCAGGAAGTGAAAAAATAAATAAAAAACTCAGGCTCCTGGGTTTAAGGAAAATCAGCAGCTGTTGGCTCCTGAGGTCTTACGGCCATCCCCTCCCTGTCAGGTTACAATGTGCAGGGTAAGGTGTTCTGCAGGCACAGCCCCACAGCAGAGTCACAGAGCCGAGGTGCCGATGACGCCCGGCACATCCCGCCACGCGCCCGGCGTGTTCCTCGGGAGGAATCCAGGAGCTGCGCCTTTCCAGCCTCCCTCTTTGGCGTTAGGCCAGGAGTGCTGAGGCTTTGAAAAGCGAGATTGTTCTGAAAGGGGGGTGGCAGTTCCAAGCAGCCATTTGCCGTGGGATGGCACATCCATCATCTCCCTGTGATCCACGACTGCGTGTGCTCCCATCACAGACAGTGCTCTTTTCACCGGCTGAGCGGCTGCAGCGCCTGCCAGGGAATTAGGGGGAACTGGCCAGCCTTCAAGATTTCTTCACAAGGACTTCTTAATCAGCTCCCATGCCTCTGTACTCTCATGGCTGTGTGTCTGGTAATTTGCTGTACTTTATGTACACTCTGTTCATCATACAGATTGGCTTTTTACTTTCTGCAGCAATTCCTCTCACTTTGCCAACACCTTGCCATTTGCAGCTTTAATGCCTATCGATAGCACTTCATCAGCAATAGCTGCCAGTGTATATTCTTTTTACAAGATGTTCACCCTTGGTTTTTATAGATAGTTTCAAATTTAGTCACAAACTGATTGAATACTTTGTTTTCATTTGCTTTTTACATGGAGTAGATTCATCAAAATGAATGGATGATCAGAAGATTGAGAACAGAGATGGAGAAGCTTCTCTAGGATGGATTAGTGTCCCAGGCCAGAGTCAGCTCTGACAAGCCCATCCCTGTGTGCCTCATCTGGGTTTTAAATCCTTCCCCGAGAGGGTTTTCACAGCATCCCATGGGCAGCTGCCTGCACGGCCCTAATGCTGCTCCTCATCCCACTGCCAGCACACAGTCCCTAATTCAATTTTCCCCTGCCCTGGGAATCTTCACTCCCCAGACTGAGCCACAGGAACCTGAGCAATTGCATTGTTAGCAAAGCCAGGGCAGAGAAGGCATTTAATATCTCAGTTTTTGTAGTGTTCTCTGTCACCACGAACCATTTATCACATTTCTCCTGGTCTCCTTTTCACTGGTGATGAGTCTTACCCATGGCATTTCACATCTGCGACACTTCCACTGCCACTGGAGGTTTTGCTCTCCTGTTTGTCACCATGTGCCCCATCCCACTGTCCTCTGCCTCCCCTCTTCCTGTCTGGCTGAACAGGGGGACACCTGAATGAGCTGTGTGGTGCCACTTCTTCTCTGCCTGCCCATGCTGGGCCACACTAATTGGAGACAGTTTGGTAAAATTATTTCTCTCTGACAGATGTCAGTTTTAAGAAAAGTCTATTACCAAAAAGCATCACTGTGTAACTGGATAGTGAGAGTAAAGTCCAGAGCAAACTTCAGGCATTTCTCCCAGTCCAGTTTCAAAAGCACATTGGTGTAAGGGTTGTAACTCACAAGCCAAGGAATTTGCTTCTAATTTTTAAATGGAAATGGGAAAACGTTTAGAAAACTGGAAAAGATGAAAAAGTGGGATGGGGAAGAGATTGTGCGTCTGCCCATGTACAAAGATTTTTTTTTTTTGCTCCTGAGGATGATACTACAGTAATCCTTGCGTAAACAAGGCTTGGTATTTTACAAGGAAACTATGTTATTAGTTCCATTAAAGTTGCACAGAGTTGCGTGACCACTGTCACTCCACAGCAATTTTTTTCATTTACTATCAGTGGCAGAACTAAACTGCCTTTTGATATTCAGTGAGGTGCAACAATTTGTTGCAGAGAAACAGATACAAGAGCATATATTTTCCTGCCTTCTCCCATTCTGTAGGTAGAAATAAATTCTTTGAGTGTTGCAAGGTCTCATCTCACAATATCCACATATTCCATCACTTTTGGAATATCCATGGTGGAACTGAGTTCTTATGGCTGGGTGACACATCACAGGAGTATTTCTGGTTCCTGTTTCAACAGCCTTGAGTTGCTTTCGGCTTTGGAGATGTTGGTAGCTTGAGTGTACCTTGAGGTCAGTGACAGGGATGTCTCTGTGCATATTCCAGACTTGGATACACATGAGGTCAGTTGGAGAAGATTCAGTGAAGTGATTATTTCTATCTCTTCTAATTATTTTGAATGGTTCTATGTAAATTTGTAACTAGGAGGCTGTAAATCTGTGGGGTTCCTAGTTTAGGGTTTGATTGCAACCTCATGGATGGCTGGGAGCTTGGTGACTGTTCTAGATACCAGTTAATGTTAGGGTTTAATTGAAATTTAAAATGTACACTGTTGTTCTTTGCTGCCCTTTAATTACCATTGTTTATATCTTCCCATTTTTGATTTGATAGTGGTGCATGCATGCCCAAGTCAAGATCACAACCTTGGCTACTGTAGGTGCACAGAAATTACTGGCCATGTCCTGAAGAGCCTACACAGGCTAGTAAAGAAAACTGAATGGTTGTAAATCATCTTCTGAGCTCCTTTTCTTTTTATAGTTCATGGCTCAGGGAGCACTGCTCAGCAGCAGTGGTTAGAAAGACTCTTCCAGTCACCTTGCACTGCCTCTGCCTGTCAGGGAAATTGTTGCCTCTGCTTTGTAACACATCAGTCTTTATGAACCTTTGTTTCTAATCTCTAATCTGTCTGTAAATTAGGTATTTTTCCTGGCTACCTCAGTTTGCACTGCTTTCTCCATCATCTGGCTCCAGTTAGGTGATGCTCACATGCTATCTCTGAATAAATGTTCTTTGAAGTTATAAAGCAGAAAGATGCCCTAGGTAAGCGACTTTGATTCAGCTGCTTCAAGCAGGGAGAGCACAGTTGAAGTATAAAGGTTAATTTCACTGATCTTAACTCAAGTTAAATACGAATTTAATGAAGTCCAGCAGATGCTCCGTTTACTATTCCTGAAAACCTCGTTTCCCCAAATTCTTTACCCAAGTAGACAGTCTGTGATGTTTGCTTTTCCAGCAAAGGTTATATTACTTGGCCTAGATTTTTCTAAGATGTCAGAGGACAGGAATGGGCCTGCTGAGACCAATCCAAGATGCTTAATGTTCTCAGGGGGAAACAAAAAAAATCTAATGCTTGTCCAGTTTTTAGATTGGATAGGGTTAATTTTCATCTTAGTACACTGCTGTGTTTTGAATTCAGGATAAGAATAATGTTGATAAGACACTGATGTTTTGATTGTTGTTAAGCAGAGCTTACCCTAAGTCAAGGATTTCGTTTCCCATGCTCTGCCAGCGAGGAAGTGCACAGGGGGCTGGGAGGGAGCATGACCTGAGGTGGCCAAAGGGATGTTCCATGCCACATGTGCAGGGCATAAACTGGGAGTTGGCCAGGAGGCACTGCTCACTGCCTGGGGACAGGCTGGGCAGTGGCCAGCAGGTGGTGAGCAAATGTGCAGTGCATCACTGACTTCTCTTGGGTTTTATTCCTCTCTCCATTTCATGACAATAATTGTTAGGTTTAGTTTTTGGGGTTTTTTTCTGCCCTCAGAGGTAGGGACAGGGGACTGAGCCAGCAGCTGTGTGTTACTCAGCTGCCAGCTGGGGTTAAACCAGGACACTGCTTGAGCTGGTCCCTGAATGGGAGCCCTGAGGAGCAGACCTCTACCTGCTGTGTCAGACTGGTGACCTGAGCTCTTGGTCCAGCCCAAAGTCCAGTTTGTCAGTGCTGGGTATGGCTCAGCTCTCAGCCAGATTGCATGGGGGAGAGAACCAGCACTCAAACCCTTGCTCCCAGCCAGGATGAGCCACCTGCCATCATGCAGATGTGTGGATGTTTGGTGTGCGTCAAGGAAAATTCAAATTCTTAATTCAAAAGGAAAACCCTTGGTAATCCTAAATGGACAAGTGTATGTCTAAATTCCAGATGGGATCTTATGGAGCTCTTCTGCAGTTGTAAATTCAAGGATCTCTTACAACCTGTGGTGTAAGTAATATGTGGCTTAAGTAGATTATGACAACTTTGACTGCAAATTTCTTATTACCAAGATGGAATCTGCATGTGAAATGAGGTTTGCTAGGCCTAGACATCCACAGGCTGGCCCACCTTGCACAGCAATCCCAAGTACAGGTTCACATCAGAGATCTTAATTATTGTCTCCAAACATCAGGCAAGTAATCTGCATTTTGAAGAGTCTCTAAATGGGTATTTACATAATTTATGTTGTACAAAGTCCACTGATGTGTATTTGCATAATAGACCACAGCAGTGCCAACAGATCCATCCCAGCACACAATGTCAGCTCTCATGAACTTCCAGTGGGTTTTTCCCTTTATTGGAGCTCCTGTGTCAGAAAGAAGTGGCAGTAAAGAAAATATATATAACTGATGCATGTCAGAGCAGACTGAGGGCCTGGCAAAGCTTCCTTGCCTGCCTGGAAACACACGGGGCTCAAGCCTCCTGCCCAGTCACCTGAGAAGTGCCCTGTGTACGTTCATGCCAGTTCTGTGCACAGAAGCAGCAGAGATGGTCCTTCATGTTCATCCAGGCCCACTGAATTCCCTGATCTGGGGTCCCCACTGCTCTCCACATGCTTCCAGCAATACCCTGACATTTGCATGCTCTCCAGCTTCCTCCTCCTTGAAAACAAGCACTTTTTCTCACCACCACCCACCCTAAGCCCCTTGGCATGATCCACAGGATCCAGGCACAGGTGCCTGCAGAAGGACCTTGGCGTTGTAACTGGTGTCACCTGAGCAGTCAAGCTGGAGCACATCAGTGTAGAGAGAAGCCAGACCTTTGGGTTCCAGGGTTTATCACTCTCAAAAGGGTGTTTTTAGCACTCTAATGATGGAGATAATTCCTCGAGGGGGGGTTACCATGAGGGCTCATGGTAGTAGTGTTTTTTTCCTTTTGGCCAAGTGAGAGAACCCTGGCCAAGGTAAAGCTGAGCAGTGTTGTTACCCAAAAAAGGGGATGGGGATGATTTGTAGTCCTGTCTGTTATGTACCAGTGTTGGCAGACTTGTTCAGCTCAGTCTGGTGCTTTTGCTGTAGGTGACTCCATGAAAATTGGAGGGAGCAGTTCATATCCTTATGAAAACAGAGCAGGGAAAGGAATCCTTGCCAGCTCCAAACAAGAATTTCCTTCCTTTAATTTGCCCCACAGCCTGAACACTGACAGAACATAGTCTTATGCATACCCTAATGCATGGGGTTTCAGTTTGTAAGACTTTCTATTAGAAAAGTTTCTTTTTTATCCTGGTTGTATATCTCCTTTCCATTTCAGTTGATTTGGGTATTCATCATCCTGCTGACTGTGATAAGGGTTCATCAGTTTCCCTGCATGCTACTAATAAGATAATGCTTTTAAGCCGTTCCGTATTTTCACATGAAACATGTTCTTGGTGCTGCAGCTCCTCAGCAGAGTGATGGCTCTGATCATCCTCCCTGTCAATAACTGTCAGCTGTGATGGAGCTGGGGTTCTGGCTGACTGGATAAACCAGCAATGTGAAATAGAAGATGTGCAGTGCTGAAGAGTTGCCAGACTAGAGCAGGAGAAAAGACTAATTTAAGCCTCCATACCAGAGCTGAAGCAAGCCTAATGCCACAATGTTTTTCTGTACTACTCCTGATGTTCAGGCTACAGTGGTTAATCTAGGATACTATCTTGCCACAGTTTCTTTTGATTTCAGTTCTGAGTGAAATTAAATACTGGAAAGACTCAATTAAAAAAAAAATCCTACTGATTGATATAAGGACTAGGAGTATTGTCTGACATTACAACTAATCCTTTCTATCATCTAGATTAAACGCAAACAGATGCTATGTAGATTGAAGTGATTTCAATTATTATTCTATAATTAAACATCAATTATTATTATTATAATATCCTATTTGAACCTCTGAGAGATGCTTAGTATAAGGTTCTATGGCTGCTCAAGAAATGACAGAAATACAGGAAGCATTTTAAACCTTTCCTGTTGCCATTGAGATCTGGTGACTTGAGAATCTTAAAGCAGGAATTGTATCTGCTCAAGTTTCTAAGGGAGCAACGGGAATAACTGGAATAATTTGACTGGCTTTTAAAGAATGAGCAATGATGAGAGCAGCCTGCTTGCAGGGTGAAAAGACCCTTTCAAATATCTTTTAGAGATGCTTGTGATTATTTTCCTGTGGCTGCCATGCTGGAAGTTGATGAGAGTTGTGGTTATTCGCTCTGGCTTTGGCTGAGCTGCCTGCAGTGCCTGTTGAATTCTCCCTGCCTCTTTTTAAAGGCTGCTGAGTTAAAAGGGCTCTGCCCTGACTCCCAGCCCTTTGGTGGGAGGGAAGTGTGCAGTGGCTGATTTTCTCCTGCTCACTCCTTATGGACATGAGATCTGCTTATGCTAAAATGTGAAAGGAGGGCTTCCTGAGCAGAGAGCAGTCCATGCTCCTTCCCCTCGCTGCCTTCCCCCTAGGGAGGCATGAGGACACCTCATGCAGTGGCACAGAGCATTTTCTATGGTCACCTCTCTTTTGGCTGACTCATTGTTAGTTCATTGATCAGTTCTTTTCAGTGGATTTTGGGCCAGTTTGCTTCCAGGGTAAGCCCCAAGTAGTCCAAGCAGAGCTTGCTTCAGGCTGAGATGCCCCTCCCTTGCACAGCTCCTCTGACTGGACAGGGCACGAGAGACCTGGGTGCAAACACCCCTTGTAAATCCCTCACAGGAAGGGGCTGAGCCCTGGTATCTGCTCTCACTGCTGCCCCAGCTGGCACATTCCTCTCTGCTCTCTTTCAGTGTGGCAAGGTCTGGCTGAGGAGAGCAGACCTGCAGAGCATCCCCCACCTCCAGCACAGCTCCCGGGGCTCGTGTGCACAGCCAGCTGCACAAACACAAACCATGGAGGGCTTTTGGAGACAGAGAAGGATCTAGAGGATCCTTCTGCCCCTAGGACTAGGCAACAGCTGGCTGGGAGTGTTGAGAATCTCACTGGTGCATGAACACAGGTCAGGCAGTAGCCTGGCACAAGGAAGTCTGCATTTCCTTGGGGACTGGCCTTGCTGTGCACAGGCTGTAGCCTACTCCAACCTGACGTTACTCTCAAGCTATGTAGTTGTCTTCTCATGGCGTGAAGAAACTGTAAATGCTGCTTAGGCAGACCTGCAAGTGTTTTCAGAGCTACTTTTCAGTTCTAGACCATAAGGGCTGAGACACGTGCCTAACTTTAGCAGGTGGGTAATAGTATTTAGCTTGGTGCTCCCAGTGCTGTTGAAAGTTAAACAAAGTTTAAGGGAACTTCCAATCCTGGCTGTCAGTTGAACTTACACTTGTGAAGTATCAGATCATATCCAGGTCTTTTACAAAATTCTCTCTGTGTTTAGAGCAGCAGAGCTAAATTACAAATTTATTACAAATGTCAATTGCAAGTACAATTAGCAGGTTATGAAAAGCTTGGATATTTGTAACATGTTAATTTTGAAGCCAGAAGAGATGCAGTTTCTCCTTAAGGGAAAGGGTGCCAATAACACATGCTCCTTTTCTTCCTGAGAAATTAAGGAGTGTCTGGGGGAGAGGAGTTGGGATGGCTTTAAATATTTTTGTACTGCCTTCCAAAATAAGTTTATAGTTTCCCCACATACAATTTAATTAAGCCTTCGATTTGACCTTTGTATTGAGCAATAAAAGTTAACTGGGAAAGATGTAGGCAGGAGGAGAGCACAAACAAAGCGTGCCCCACGTCAGCCAGTGTGAGAACTGTTTCTGTAACCAGAACTAATGAGATCATCAGGACAAAAGCAACAGCCAAAGCATTTTCAATTATTACTAATATTTTTCTTCCTCGAGCCAGTTTATATTTTTCTTAATTACAGCTTTGAGCTGTGGCGTGATATTTAGCAGATGCCTTCGGCACTTGGCGTGCTGATCACTCGCACACTCCAGACTGGCAGGGGCACCTAATCTTTGAAGTCTGGAGCTCACATTCATCTTTAGCCATAAAGGTCAGCCCTGCATTCCTCGCATCCCCCCAAACTCCCATTAAGTTTAATAGGAGTTGGGAGCATGCGAGGCATGCGGGATGAGGATCACTCTCAGTCTTCCTGATACTGCCAGTGAGGCATGTACACAATTTCCAAACTTAGCTAATTAATTGCACCATACAGTGAAGGCAGAAGGCTGTCACAGGCCTTTTGAGTTGTTTCTTTTATTACAAGAAAGTTACAACGAATGTTCCACAGATTTACTGGGAACATCATGTTTTACAGATACTTCCATGCTGTGTTTCAGGATATCATGTCAGCTGTGCTGCACTACGTACGAGGTATCTGGCAAACTAAACAAGCATAAACATGCAACCACAAACATGTGCCTAGGACTAGACTAAAAACAGATGTTTCCAGGAAATGTAAAAGATGTTTGACATGTTTTAAGCTTATGCTTTCAGCTTGTCTGCCTTTGAATAAGTCCCATATTAATAAAAACAAAACGACAAAACCTTTTCTTGCAAATGACTGATTGATTAATGGAAGTGCTGTTGAATCACACGACGTTTATTAGCTTAGATTATTTCTTCCCGAGGAAAAGATGGATTGTTCCTGCTTGACATTTCCATGGCAGGAGCTGAGCCAGTTCTATGTGTGGGTTTACTTTTAAACCCAGAACCAATACAGTTGTATTGTGGCTCCTGAAAATCCTGCAGGGCTTGCTGTGGCCACTGTATATTAAAAGTTGATCACATACAGTGACAAGTTTCCTTAGAGCAGGACAGCTGAGATAATGTCCTGTTCTCTCTGTACATGTATATATTGCACTCAGATGTGTATGGGGTAAAAGACTGCTTGGGAAAAGGGGAAGGAGCTAAGTGTGGCTTCTAGGCACCTGACATCTCAAACTGCCTCATGGTTGTTCCTGCCTCCTCTTTATTGCCTTTGAATTAGTTCCTGAAAGTTCCAGCCAATGTTTTTTCTTTAGGAGAGTGGCTAAGGCTCTCAGACAGAAGAATTTGCATCCAGAATGCACAAAATGTGCAAGGAAATAAAGTAGTTCTCTCGCTGGTCCACAGGGAATGGCAATCTGCCAAAGATCACACAGAGCTTAACATAGAATTAAAACCTGGACATGGATAATCCTGGTCCCAGTTTATGATTATTCCTCCACTCATTCCTTAAAAAAAGAGAAACATCTTAAAATGGAAATGGAAAGATCTCAGAATCGAACTGGGACATATCAGCTTACCCCCATAATCTTGTCCCACAGGTTTTCTGGAAAGGCTGGCCTGAACCTAATGCCACTCAGGAGTTCAGGGGGGGGAATGGTCTATCCACTTGAAACTCCTGGAGTTCTTTCTTTTTCTGATTAAAGACTTCTTTCCCCCTGCTAACACCAGGTTTCCGTCAAAAGGTATGTGGGGAAAAGGCTTTTCTGGACACCACATTCTCAGGCTGAAATAGAAAATGGTAGAACAGTACATACAGAGCTGTTCATTGCTCTGTTCTTCTGGCTCCACAAAGCATACATTACCCCCACCTTTTACTGACTGGTGTTATACAGACAACAGTAACAAACTCCAGAATTTGGAGAATTGCATCACGAGTTATCGTAGTTTAGGAGTTCTCACATTCCCATTTCCACAGCATTCTTGTTTCAATTTGTCTGCTGCAGCTGTAACTGGAAATAATTAGTGCTGGTCTTAATGTCAAGATAATGGATTATTTGGAAATTGTTGGTACATTTTATGGTGACAGCATTGTTTTGCAATTTCAGAGCTTCTTCCTTTGAATATGTAAAAGTAATTTCAGCTTTTGCTACCCGAGGTGATAAAAAGCTAATAATAACACTGCAGCATCTACTGTAATTTAAGAGCCTGTTCCACCAAGTTGCACCTAACTTTAATTTTCTTATGAAGCTGTCAGCCAAACCCAAGCCTGTGATCGAAGGGAAATTTGTCAAGCAACTGAGCTCCAGCGTGGAGAGAAACTGCAGGTGCTGACCAGTTCACTTCAGACCTGCATTATGAGTGTCATTACACCCATGATGAGGCATCCAAGATCAAGGCATTAATTTGCTATCGTAGATGCTGACAGTCTGTCTTTTCAAAGCACAGTGTTTGCATGAATGTCTAGAAAGAAATGGATGGGCCTGACTTGATGTAATTAACATGGGGAAAGCAGAAATAAACAATCTCTGCTGCTTTTGTCTCCCCAAATAGGTGGGGTGAAAGTTCTCTCTAGCAGCTCCTGGTTAAAACTGATGGAAACGTGTCCAGAATCCCCACGTTATGGGCACGGTGGATTGATGAGCATGGATTCTCTGCTGTCAGTGCCCTGCGCCATTAGAAACCAGGCTGCTGTAATTAACATTTGCAGGACTGGTCTGGCAAATTTCTCTGGTTTGTTTTCATTCAGCCTCCCCTCCCAGGGGCTGTACCCCTCTCTGCTGAGAGCATCTGCAGCCTTAGAGGCACTCAGGCTGTTGAGCAGTCATGAGTGCAGTGATTTACCATCACAGAGAAAGGACTGAGCTCAAATCAGATCAAGAGAAGGACAGAAATGGAAGGAGGTTTCTGATAAGTAGCTGAACTTGCTCATCCCTTAGCAGGACAGTAGAAAACAGGAACAGATTAAAGCAGACCCTGCTGGTACCGCTCACTAGGGAGCAATAGTGTGCAAGTAGACCAATAAATAGTTATATCTTTGATAATCCCTAGCAGTAGCGAACTGCAAATCATTTGGCCTAGGAAGGGGGAACTGACAGCTCGGGTGCCAATATGATGTGAACTTCTGTCTGATGACCTTTTAATAACCTTAAGAAATTATACTGGCATTGTTTTGCCCCGGTATCTTTATTAGCTCCAATTCAGGTGTACTTCATATGACTGAATGCACTTGAAAGGCACAATCAGCCCTCACTACAGGGGAGGTTTCCTGTTCCTAAATTCGATGTCAGTGACAGTTTTGGTTCTCCTGTCATCCTAAGCTGGACTCTCTGAGGAGCAGTATTGATCCGTGGAGGTATTTATGAGTAGCTCAGTGCCGTCGCAGCAGCGCACGCGTTCCTGGGCAGCAATCTGTGGTTACATCTTGGAGGTGAAGATAATCCTGAACACTCTAAACACTGAGGTCAAGTCATTTTCCTTCTGTGTTTTGTTTATGCTGTCAAGATGTGAATTTAGCAGCAGTTAACACAGATGAGAGTTCAGCTGAGGAAGTGGACTCAATCCCCTGGACTAACTGAGCTGTAATCACGGGGCCAGGAGGAGCTCTGAGCCATCTTCAGTGACCCCAGCAGACCCTGGCCTCGGCAGGAGTCCCAGGAGGCTGCTCAGAAAGGCTGCTTTGGCAGTCAGCTGCCTTCACTAAGCACCCTTTTTGGCAGGATTTGAATATTCTCACTGCATGAGGGAACAGCACAGCCATTACTGCAGGAGCTGTATCACCACCGTGGTGCAGTGGTAAATAAACAGTGCAGAACAATATTGGTGTGCCAGTGTCCATGAAAAAGGCCACCCCATTGTCAGGCTGAGGTGAGCTGACGCCTTCAGAGAGTTTAACCACTCCATTTCTGGAAAGGAGAGAGGGACTGATGGTGGAAGGAAGTTTCTAGCGATGGAGAAAGCTTCTAATGAGCAGCCATAAAGCCTTTAAAACACAGAAGGTAAACAGGAGAACAGACCAAAGCTGTGGGGTTTGGTGGGTTGGCTTTATGAAGTCATACTCCGGGGGCTGGATTCATGGGTGCTGAACATCTGGGGTTTGCCGTGTTGAGACTGAAGTTTCATTTCTGTGCTAGTCTTCACACTAACACTTTTTTCTTTCCTAGCGTGATCAGTACTTTTTTGCCTTTTGAATGTCAGTAGTAGACTGAATATAACCATCTCTGACTCAGAGAAAAAGATTTAAGAGGAAAAGCTCATTTAACTCAGAGTCTCTCAGCTAAAATCGTGGAGTGAGTAAGCAACAGGAACTCTGAGGAAACTGGACTAAAAGAAGAAATCTTTATAGTGCTGAAATTTGTGCCTTAGAAACCAAATAGAGGATTGAAAAAGATTTTGAGTTGAATTGAAAGCTAAGCTATTTTTATTTATTTTTAAGAAAGGAAAAAACAGAGCATTTCAAATAAAATGCCAGTTCTGCACAATTAGATCCCAAATTAGAATTGGCTATGAATAGCATCGGAAGATCCTCTGCTGTGAAGACAGAGAGAGAGTTCAGAATGGAGTGCTTCCCCTGGAAAGGATAAAGGCAGAATCTTCTAATGTATTATTTAACGCTTGTTATGTAGTGCATTAAGCAGTCACTGAGAGGAAAGCTTTTAAAAACCAACAGTCTCTCTGATAGCATTAAATCTTACCTTAGATTTTTGTTAAAGTCAATAGTAAGAAAATAAACGAATTAATACATTTCAGTCGGCCCGATTTATAGACGCCAATCAAGTTACAATGCTGGACATGGCCAGCTGAAAGAGGGGAATAGATTTACCTGAGTGAGGTCTTAATTTAATCAGCTGGCCCCAGAGAGCTGAAGTCAGCAGGCTGGGATGATATAAGAGGCAGCAGAGAAATGGTGCCTTTACTGCAGTTGCAAAGGAGAGTGACAGTGATGGAAAGGACTCGAGGCAGTGTCAGAACACACCTATTTCCATGATTTATTCTTAATTTACTTTAATGGCAGTCTGAGGGTTGTCCATTTTTCTTTAAATGTCCCCAGAATACTGATATTTTCTAAACATTTCGAGCAGGCTTTTTCTCCCCCTCCTTTCTGTGAGCTCCACTGCAAGTTGGAATCAGAGAGGAGCTCTGCCTGCACTTTGCCATAAAGAATTTTGAGCACAATGTCAGAATACCCTTTTCCCAAAGTATGCCTTGCCAGCTGCTGTCCCTTCACTGCAGTCCCTCTTGAGTCAGGTGTAGGAATCACACATTCCTCCAGAGTTAACGTTGATGTTATGGCAAAATGGAGGAATTCATTGCATTTTTTTTACAGTTTATTCTGGCAAAAGAACAATGTGTGCTATCCCAATACAATACCTCATTTTTAGTATCAAGTGAATTTATTGGTGGTTGTTCAGAACTACTGACATGCAGACAATGATCTCAGATTGCATTTACATTTCTGGAATACTTTCCATCTTCCCAGTTTCTGCCAGGAACTTGCTTCTGTGATTCAGAGTTTTCATTTTAAGATTGGACTGCTGTTTCATCTGCATTACAAATCCATGCCTCTTGCTTTCTTTTGTATGTGCACTGCATTCGTTAGTATCACAAATCCTTTAAACTTGGACCTGAACATTTATGTTAATTATAAATTCTTCCAGGTAGGCATTTGTTCTTTCCGAGCACTCAGGTATGCTTTTACAGATTGACTATAAAATCATCATCCCTTCAGTAGATGAAATTGTTTGTTGGTTGGTTTTTCTCCACAATGCCAATGAGAGGGTTTAAGGGCAGTATGGTCTCAGAAATATTTGCAAATTGCTTGGAAATATCTTCATAACTGAAGATCTGTTATTATCTTCCTTTAAAAGAAAATCCATGTTTTTGCAATAAAGGGCTACTCCTACTTTCTTCTGAATCTAATTCTTTATATAAAAATACACAGAATTGCCTCAAAATGCATCTGGAGGGAGAAGCCTTCCAGTGCTTAAAGGAGACTTATAAAAAGTTGGGGAGAGTGACCCTTTACACAGGCAGACAGTGAAAAGGCCAAGGGGTAATGTTTTTAAATTAAAAGAGGAGAGATTTAGGTTAGCTACTAGGAAGAAGTCCTGTCCTCAGAGGGTGCCGAGGCCCTGGCACAGGTGCCCAGAGAAGCTGTGGATGCCCCATCCCTGGGGCATCCAAGGCCAGGTGGGATGGGGTTTGGAGTCACCTGGGATAGTGGCAGGTGTCCCTGCCCATGGCAGGGGGGTGGAACAAGACGATCTTTAAGGTCCCTTCCAACCCACACCATTCTGGGCTGCTGTTCAGTCAATACCCAATCTCCTGCAGTAACCCACCAGCCTGGAGGGTGCTTCCCTGCGACGTGTTCCAAAACCACTTAATCGTAACACCTAACACCCCATCCTAAAGGATGAGCTGCTTCCCAGCCCAGGTGAAACTGAAGGTACTTTCTGTGAGAGAAGATCAGGTTCTGAGCCCAGCCACTGCAATGCAGAGTACCTGTTATTCTGCTCAGGCTGTCTGCAGGTAGCCACAGAGAACCAGGCAGGCAGAGAGGACTTGTTGAGCAAAACAGTGGGTGCTAAGCCCAACTAAAACATGACTGCAAATGCCCCATCAGTCTCCATCCATGTTTCAGTTATTCAGAGTGTTCCAGCACATGTTCCAGCAATACTTTAAAATGTTCAAGCACTGTTTACAAGGTGTGTAGTTAATCTCATGTTTACTTTCATGTTTTCAGATATACTCAAGGACAAGAAAACCCATACAGAAAACAGAAACGAACCAAAACCAACCATGAAGAAGATTGACACCACAACCACCACAAGCACTGTCAAGTCATCCTCCAAACACAGTGTGACTGGAAATGGGAGCAGCCCAGCCCTGAGTGCCTCCCTTGCTGTGCTGGCAGCACTGGCAGTTCTGTGGCACTGTCCCCTGTAGCTGCATTGCCCTGCAGATGCTGTGCTAGTGCTCCTGTTCACTGTCATTGATACCCGCAGCCTTACCCAACAGAAACAAAAGGAAATGGCTGTCTAGTTGATGTGATTTGTTAGGATAAATAAGAAGTGAAATGCTGGAGTTGGCAGATACCAAGTGTCATCACTTAAATGTCTGAAGATAGCCTTTGGCAAAGCCCACCCAAGGTACAGTGAGGATGATCACAAGGGTCTGAGTAGCTTAAGTTATGGGGTAGAAATAACCGAAAACACAGAAATTGTGTATGTGTGTGTTACTGTTTTTATCAATTTTGTTTGCTAGAATCTGACTGGCTGTTGTTTATTTGTTTAATTTTTTTCTGGTAAGTTATATGAATGGTCAGTCTTCAAATTCAAGGCAATCCGTACTTTGTTTTTTTCGTGAACAGCTCACAAGCTGTGCCACAATTCATGGAATCATAGAATGTTATGGGCTTGGGATGGACCCTAAAGATCATGGAGTCCCAACCCCCCTGCCACGGCACAGACACCTCCCACCAGCCCAGGTACCAGGTTGCTCCCCTGTGCAGTGAAGTGCTCTCTAGCAGCTAGATGAAATTCCTGAGTGGCCAAGAAGATCAAAGCATGTTTGAAACTTCTTCTTTTCTTCTTGTTTAGATTGTAGGAAGCAACATAAAAACATATGGTGTGTCTAATATATCAGTATAGTTGCCTTAACTGTGGAAAAAATAGAACCACTTTGTTTACTGAGGGACATAGATAGTGAGTTTCCCTGCCCCACAAAATGTCATTACCAGATGCTTAAGCATATGCTCAAGGCTTATTGGATGAATGTCCAGTGAAGGGAAACATAAATAAACATAATAATGTTTTATCCACTTGAATGCAGCTCTATACAGAAAAAAAAAAAATTATTCAGTTCAAACTTCTTTTGCCTACGAAATGTTACATAGAAACCAACTTAAGTTTTCCATAAAGGTCCCAGAGATATAAATTATTGGGAACTCCCGTTAGACACTAACTAGATTTTGTGCATTATGGATCTCTGAAATCAACTGTTTCATAAACTGTGTATTATTTAATTGCATTTAATGTTTAAAATTTTGTATCACATTAGGTGTAAATGTAAAACATTCTGAAATCTAGAACATTTCTCTGTTATGCTTCATCTTAATTGCTACCCTAGAAAATGTCAAATGTCCATTATATTACAATGCTATTTTTTTTAAGTCAATGACACATTGATGCATTTTAACTTTTTGGATGAAAAAGTACTATAATTACTTCTAATGGGTTAAAAGTTAATGTGTGTTTTCCAACAACTGTTTACAGTGCCATTGAATATATGTATACAAACACAACTGTATGAATACAGTGATTAATATGATAAATATATGAAACGTTGGAATTGTTATATTTACTACATTTCGTAACTATTACAACCATTTAATGGCCATTTTCATGTTGTAGACTATTCTTATGTACAGTTTTGTAAGATTTAATGTAAAACACTTTCCTTTGGTTTTTTGTAAAACATCTCCTTGATACTTGGCATTACCCAGTCACTGAGATTACTCAGAAGAGCCCTGGATCTCACTAACCAGCTTCAGGCATTTTATTGAAAACTTGGATTATAGAAGCCTGACTTAAAGAAGGTCCCATGGGCCAAGATTACTGCTGGGTGTCACCACACAGGAGGGGACAGTAGTACAGAACAAGCAGACAGTAAGTGAACAGAGGCTCATTTCACTTGCTCGTTTCCAGAAGTACCAGTGAACATGTATAATTATGTGTGCAAAGATGGGGCTTCAGTTTCATTTCCAGTTTTGGTTCCTGGATCATATTTACAACATAAAGGTATGATCAGAACCATGGATGCACCCAGCAGCCAAGGCAGCAACTCTAAAGTTGGCAGCAGATAAATTTTCTAAAAGAATTCAATTTTAATATTGGAACAAGGAGATAAAATGGAGAAGATACTTACATTAATATGAGGTTTTTTATATTTAACTCTGATTTTTCACAACAGTAAGGGTATTAATATCCCTAAGGAGTGCTTCCCAGTCTGATCAGTGAAAATCAGTTTTCCTACAAGTATTTAAATGGCTGTCCTGTGCTTTCCAGGGTTTGTGAGCTGTACCAGTCTGTGGAACCATAATTAAAAATGCTGCTTCCTGTATTCATTTCTGGCGCCCTTTGGAAAAGTGCTGTTTTACCTGCAGAGATGTGCAGGTCCCATCATTTGTGCAGTGGAAGGACTCTGTAATGCCTGGCACTCTTAGAGAAGCCTGCACTGTGCTGGCTGAGGCAGACAGGAGCTCTCTGGGCACACACAGAAATGTACCCCGGGTGCTCACACTCACCACTGCCCCCCAGCTCACACCAAGCACTCCAGCTTCACTGGAGCCATTCCTGTCTGATGCTTGTCAGCCTGACTGCTGATGGAGAGTTCTCACACCTACAGTGCTCAGTCATCATTCAGGCACTCAAAGTGTCCATCAGGACTCCGCTGGATACAGGTTTCAGGGCTGGCCTCGATCCTGCCAGATGTCAGCTGTGCAGTTTGGAGCTTTCAGATTGTTCTCACCTGCAGGGAGGGAACTCGAACAGCCAGAGCCAGGTGTGTCTCTGAGGTCAGTTCTGGAAAAGGTTTTAGCGGCGATCTCATCTCGCCAGCCGCATGTTCAGCTGCAGCAGAGGGAGCTGCAGGAGTCCCACAGGAGGCAAGCATGCAATAATTCACCCAGGGGGTTATTTGTTGTTGAGAAATGTCATCGTTTTGCTAAACAGAAACCTCTGAAAAGTTAAGGGTTTGTATTTGGGGATTGGTTGGTGAATATTTGTATTCATCTATCCAGCTAAACAAGACACCCCTTTAAAAGTTTCTGTAACAAAACACAAGAAGTTCAAATTTTGGGGTGAGAATCCACTCATTTCATTGGACTCAATATGTTGATAGGCACAACTTGTTGCAGAGTGAGGGAAGTGGGCTCTACATCAATTAATACATTTCATGCAAAAACACTTCTACACTGTAAGACGAGTACTGGTCAAACCAGCATAAAATATGTTCACAGTGAGCATCAAAAATGGTGCCATTTTAAAGGGCAATGCAGTTTCTTTTTACTGGTGGTTTATGATATTTTTTTCCCCTCAGGATCAGCTGCATTTACATATTTTAAAAGAATGTTTCCATCAGACAAACCATCTACACCAGCAAAGGCAAAACCAACTGGCTGTGTCAGATAAAGGAAGCATTCATTTTCAGATGAATGACATACCTGCTTTACAAAGTCTTAGTTTGTAACCCAGGACACTGTAATTACGATGTAATTACAAAGGTCTAAATTCAAAATACTTTTGAACTTGTCTATGTAATCTCAGTGTAAAATAAGATACCAGTCGAAGAGCATTGCTGTAGCCTTTTGCCTAACGGTTACAAATTGTATTTAGCCACTGCTTTCTGATTGTTTATTGTTTTGCTATGACTTTCTTTGAATATTTTGCTGTGCCCACATTTCTGAATGCCAGCATTGGAAAGTAACTGCTGTCATACATTTGTGAGTAAAATCAATGTACAATTTTCTGTTGGGAGTGATGCGGGCTTTTTACCAAATCAGACCCACTGCCATGGGTACAGTGTCAGTTCTTGGTGTTTCACTGCTCTGTGTTCCTGTAAGAGGTTCAGGTCTGTGGGTCTCCAGTGCCCTTCCTGGCTGTGAAAGCACCAGGGGAGGATGAGCATGGGTGGCAGAGGTGTGGGTGGCTGCAGGGTGCCAGGGCATGGCAGCCTCCAGCTGGCTGCTCTGAGCCCTGAGCCCAGTATTCTCAGCTAATTTCAAGCAGCTTTTACATCTCTCCAAATCATCTCTTGGAGACTGGCCAGGCAAAGAGCAGCAGAGAATCAAGAGACTGCACTTTGAGACAACTTCACAGCCACCTGCTAGGAATTGGACTTTCTTTGCAGTTTAGATGCTTTACACAGTCTGGCCTCTCGCACTTTTTTCTGGCTTGCACATTGCCAGTGCTGTGCTCTGTCTTCTAGTGCAACTTCATTATTGCATAAGGAACTGTGATTCTGATCTCTCAGTAATGAACCTTTTGAGGTAAAAATGTCTGTCAGAGCTTGATAAGGGCACACAAATAATACTGTCCAGCTGTGCTGACTTCAGAGGCTCTGTGCGTGGGAATCTGGCTGTGAGATTCACATCTCTCTGGTCTCCTAAACCAGATCTGTGATTACAACAGCCCTATTCCCTTTTGATACCAAGACTGTGACATATAGAAGAAATTTAAATTTGACTCATCCTGTATGAGTCTCCTCCATGTTGTCCTAATGGATGTTGTGTACAGACTTGATTTTAATATTAGTCATGCCTTTTTGCCCATATTGATTGAGTATTGCACATTATTAGGTCTAAGCAAGGTCTGTGCAAGTGAGAGGAGCTGAAACACACATTGAAGTGACATACTGAGTAGGAAAAAAAATCCAGAAAGTTCTCACATTCCTGCATGGAGCTCTTCATATTAAATAGAATTTACAGTCAAAATTTCCTAGCTAGCATGGTGGCAGAGGGATTTTAGCTTTTTATGCTGAATAAAAGAATATGAAATGCAATTTTTATGAAAATTGATAAGCAGTCTACCCATTTTAAAGTGCAAATCAGTTGATATACGTACTTTCCTCGTGTCTCCTCATGTGGTCAGGTTTAGATCTGTAGGAGACATTCCCTATCTTGCACACTGTAGGTGCTTAATGTTACAACTGGCCATAAAGCATATATTTTCATTTATAGCATTTCACTACTCTTGGTGCTTCTTGTAATGACATATGGCATATGTGTCAGTGACAAGTGAAACATCTTCCAGTCAATGTCATTACTGTTCTGACGTGTGTTAGTTAAAAAGAACACAAGTATATCTTCCTCCCATTGCCTCAGAAGTCCAGAATTATCCTCAATACTGAATTCTCTTCTGTTTTCCATTGTCACTCTCTAAATAACTACATTTGAATTTTATTAAATATTAAGCCACCAAAAAATAAATACTGGGTGGGAGATTGTAATAAATAGATAATAACTTCAGGAAAAGATCCTGCATTTAACATAGAGAATACTACTATGAAAGAAATCACCCATGGACTAGAAAAATTTGTCAAGTCCCTCTCCCTTCTCCAGGTTCATCACCATCCCACCTTCACACAGCACAGCAGGAAGCCTGCCTGCAGGAAGCTGCTACTAAATTCAGCAAAGTGAAATAAAACTATTGCTGTACAGTGATATTTCCAATATCTTGCTTGCAGTGGATGTCCTTTTGCTGTTTGCAAGAATTCATTCCAACTGCACGTGCATCTGCTTCAGTCCTTACTCAAGAAGCAGCTGCAGTTGCTGCAGTTTTCAGAGGAGGCTGCTGGACAGACCATGATGCAATATTTTTGTGTCACTCCGAATCACTGGCGTTAAAATAGTTTAAACCTAATGGTTTAGGCATTCTGGTCATAACCAACACTACAAGGACTTAGCCTGTGGAAATCCTGTAATATCCTTCCAGGAGAAGAGCACATCAAAGAGAGGCCACTGGTGCTCCCAGGATGTGCTTGAAGTGCTTCATTAAATACCCACTAACAACCACCTTGGTCTCTTTTCTTCCATGCAGCAAGTGTTAATACCACCTTGCAAAATTATGCTGTTTGCACTTAATCATTTCAATTAATCTTTAGTAAATTAGCCAGTACTTTGTAATTATAATATTTGCAGCTAATTTAGTGCCATCTTAAAAATAATTAGTTGCATAATATAAGCAATTAATATTTATTCAGGGTTTTTTTTTCTCTTGCAGGGGGATATATAAATTGTCCTCGGTGGCCTTTCTGTATACCTAATTAGCACCTGTTTGAATTATTCTATAGGCTATGGACATTTCATTTGAAAAATAAATGCATTGCTAGTTTTGTGAACTCCTTGCAAATACAGAGTTGTAAAAATTACTTTTCAGGGGAATACAAAAGCATGTTTTCATAAATCTTCTGGGTTTATGAGCTAGGGTAGGCTTTTAGGCTCTTACACCTAAAATAGTTACTGACATTTTAAATGCCGTTAAAATGGAAGAAGTCTGATACTACAGCCTGATTATTCCCCATAATTAAGTACAGTATCCCAGATTTGTAGCCTGTTTTGTTCAGTAATGAAAAAGGAAAGCAGTAAGACTTCAAGAAATTACTAGTGTAATTTTCACATTGCTGTTACATGCATATACAATTCAGAAGTTGAGAACACTGTGCTAAACTTGTGGAAATTAAGGCAGATTGCTTCAATCTTGCAAGAAAGCTTCTAGGTAAATAGTAATTTTCTATTTAAATGAACAGAATACTGAGAAAAATAATTTGATCTTTCTAAAAAGAAGATCTGAAAAAAATGCAGTCTCCACGCATACAAAATTGAGAAATCAAAAATAAAGATACTTTTCTGGAGGTATGAAATGTTGGAACAGACTTTCAGCTCCTATAAATCAGTGCAGTTCCTTTGATTTCAGTTTAACAATATAAATTTACCCTGACATAAATTTACCCTAGCCCAAGAATTGGAATTCCTGCCCATCTTTATATGGGTGCAGAAAATCAAGAGTAACTGCAGGGATTGAAAAATTTGCATAAATTTGCATTGCTCCAGCCACTGATTGGACACTGTCTCATGCCTATAAACACACTCTGTAAGACACGGGATGCCCTGGGTCTTCTGGTGTTTTCCCTTTCTAGGGCACAGCAGGTGCCTTTTCCAGAAGCAGTTGGTTGTACACCTTGTAGCTGGGCTACAAAGAGATATTTATTCTGTGAAATTCTGTGAATATCCTAGGGTAGAAATGCTTTCTGAGAGAAGATTCACTGATACAGATCAAGCTTTGAGGCAGATCAAGTCTGATTTTTCTTTTCATGTTAAAACAGGATCTAGGTCTTGAACTGGTCTCAAAAATTAAGAGACTCGTTAAAGAAGACTGATGGTGGCTTTGATGTCTTCAGGGAAGCTCACACAGCAGAGGGGGCAAGCAGCTGTGTTCTGCCTCAGCTGAAGTTTGTGTGTCTTTGCATTCAGTTTCAGGTAAAATTATATGGGAGTTTCCAGATCAGCAAAGTTACAAATTCCTGAATTGTAGCCTGAAATTACTGTAGCCTGATGTTGTATAGTGAAGAAACTAAATTTCTTCCTAAGCAGAAACAAACATTATTCTATATTATGCTAAACATCCAACTTGGAAGGAAAGCAAAGGAGGATGTCAGGCCTCACAGAAACGCGGATCCCCCTGAGTGGGGTTGGGTTTAGCACAAGTGTCAGAGTTTACCTGGTTGTCATGGAAGAGCACATCTACCCTTCAGTTCTGTTTTGGGGCTGGAAGGCTGTAGACAAATCTACAAAGCAGTCAGGCTGTCAGTGAAAAATGAGAAGATGCATTTAATTTATTATTTGAGCTTTTGCATTAGGGATGAGCAACAGGGTTGAAACCTCCCCCCAAAAATAAAACAGCTGCAGGTGGGAGCAGGCTATTGGAGCAGCAATACTACAGAAAATGTTTATTGAATCCCACTTATTCTGTGGAGCCCTGTTGGAATAAATGTGGAAGCCAGTACACCAAACCGTGTACCAATTTGTGTTGCATAATGCAGCTACTTACCTTTCTTTGGTATCAGAACTAACACAACATGAATGTTTACACTACACTGGGATAGAAACTCTAGTAAAATATGTCCTTTGCCATTTAACTTTTTAAATAACTAGTTTATGGCCTCCTAGTCTGTTTTAGTTCATTTTACTTTACAGGACTTAATAGGCTGCTCCATTTGTTTTTTACATTAGTTGTATCTTGGGTATTTTAAGTTTCAAAACAGATTGGTTTTGCCCTAAGGTGTATTCAGACTCTAATACATATTTCTATTTCCCAGGCACGTGTTTTATTTGCAGTATATCTGCTTATATTTTTATTGCATAAATTTGTCAATTTTCTTGTTTGTTTTCAGCATTGAATACGATAAAGGCAATTTAAAGAAACAGTCTGAAAACAATGTCTTAAAAGAAGAAAAAGGCTACTTTGAAAAGTTAAGCAGCGTGCTTTGTAAAAGACAGTGAACTGTGATTGGGAATAAAAATAAACCCTCCACAGCAGGAAACTGTTGTCTATTAAAATTTCTGTTATTTCCCTCTGAGTGTTTTTCATCATCAGTGATGTAAGTTAAAAAGCTTATAAAATCTTAAATATATTTAATCTGTTGAGATGATGCTTCGACTTAAGGATGCAGACCTTAAGAACTGCTGAGGAACTCAGTATTTTAGCCATAGTCTGGCAAGGAAAGGTCTGTTTCTTTAGCACATAACTACATTATTGTTCTTCTTCCTTTCTTGAAATAAGCACGGTTAGGTGTTAAGGTGCCTACCTGCTCTCCTGGGAGCTCTCAATACCCCTGAGGAGATGCAATACTTGCAGTGGTCTCCTGGGTAAAGGCCACACAGCTCCCATAACAGGTAGGACTTTTCCAAAAAATTTCCATTCCTACATGAACATCAGAACTGAGTTCTCTATTGACAGAGTTCTTGCAATCACTGTGTGCCCTATTAAAAGCCTTTTCTCTGTTTTTGATTGGGAGCATGTTACTGCTCTGTCTTCATATAGCCAGTGTACCAGAAAAGGGAACTCCCTTCTGTCAGCTTCTGTTCTCATCACTTGTCAGTCACAAACTTTGCAGTTTTTCTTCATTTGGGTGGAAAGGGCAGGGAGAGAACAAATCTTGGGGGGTTTTTTTCAGATGTCTCTACCTGAAGTGAGACAGCAGAGACCTTTTGCTGTTACAAGCATTTCTTAAAGCTCATTTCCAAGAGCTTCTCTTCACTGCTCTGTCAAAACAGATTTTTTTTTTCCTGCTTAGAAGTTGGTGGGAAAGGTTTCATCTCTTTTACTTCCTGTTCTGGTACTGTTGGTTGAAGACTGTAGGACAGACCACTGAAGCACAACAGTATCATGAACAAAATGTTCCTTGATTGTGTTTACGTGACTGTGAGTCTCCTCTCTACCTATCCATTTTTTCTTAGTCAGTTTGTTTTTTGATTGCATAATGATTTGCATATTGCCTCCTAAAGCATCTATGACTCCAGCTGTCCCTGAGTCTTTCAAAATGCTTCCTATTTGAGGTCCAGGAATTGCATACAGCTCATCCCACCATGTGTGGAGAGTGCTTTTTGGTAATATATTCGGGTTTGACCCAGCTCCAAAGATAATAGCCAACAGCTCTTCTCTGCTGATACTAAAGAGATGCTTGTTCTCTGAAGTGCTGCCTCATAAAAGCCTTTTAAGGATTTCACATTCATCCTCTAATTAAGCAGGTGTCTGAATCTGCAAAGCTGCTTCATTCTGAAATCCAACCTGCCTCCACTTCAAAGGTTGTTGTTTCTTTTCCCAAAGATGCTTTAAAAGTGCTTCTTTGACACTTCAAATTTGTAGGGTTATTTAAAGGCTTTGCTTCTCACCTGATTCCATATGTATTTTCCAAAAATACTCAGAATACATCAGCTCTGATGAGGTGCCTCAAGGACATTCTTTAATAGTCATCGTGGAGTTCATGTCTTGGACTGAAGATCTTTAATTGCAGTGAGTAACTGGCTCTTCTGCTCAGCCTAATTTCATGGATTTCTGCTCAGGATCCATTTCATGCTTCTCTCATCAGGAATCTAAATCTTTCCTCTTTAGGTTTTTTTTTATTATTATTTTGTTCTTCTCGTTTGGTTTTAATTATGAGCAATATGTCAGTTTGTCTTTGAAACATCTAGAATTGGTCATACCCAAACTCTGTGTAAAAAAAGAATGCATTTACCCTACCTGGTCCCAGGGATTCCAATATGGAACAGCTCCAAATACAACCTCTGACTTACCAGAATGATGTTTTGCTTCATGATACTCAGAGAGGCACTGTGACTTCAGTGTAGGAAGTCTTCCTACACTTGAGTTTTACATCTGAAAATAAGCAGTCTTTTTTTGGAAAGAATGCCTGTGAAGTCATGATTAACTCAGGAACACAACATGAACTACCACCATCCTAAAAGAGCAAACTGAAAATACTTCTGCTTGTGTAAGAAAAAGACAAGTTTTATTTGCATTTATTATGTCCTCAAGGAGACTCAGAGTTAACTTTAGAAGAAACAAGGAATTCCAAAGGAAGAGAAACCCATGTCCTACACCTACAGGATTATGTCCTACCACAGACTACTACTTTCCCATCTTGCATGTTTTCAAGAAAACAACATATGGATGAAATGAATTTGCCAGAGCAAGCAGCAGGAGATTACACCAGATGTGAGCCCTGTTCACTCACAGCGGTTACTCTGTGTTTTCTTGTGGATTTTTGGCTTTGCAGCACAGATCCCATGTAACACCTAGAACCTGGAAACCCGCAGAGAAAACAGACAACTCAATCCTTACGGAGTTGCCTCCCCTGGTCCCACAGGCATTGTACTCTAATCCCAAGGGGGTAAGGACACAGGGTCTCACAGCAGGACCCCATGTTTTGCCCCAGGGTTCTTGGGGCTCCCACATCATGCTGCCATTCCCTTTTTTAGGGCACATGCAGACAACGTTATGGATGCTCCACAGGTAGCCCACAGGGCATGAAGAAAAGGAGAAGTTTCCACAGATCTTCCTCCACCCTGGAGAAGAAAGGAATGAATTATGCCTGAGACAACCCTTCAGTTTCAGAGATATACTTTAAAAACCAAAGGCCTTTTTCTCATATGACTCATTATTTGCTGATTCAGGCAAGTGCTGGGGCAGCAGGAGGCTGCTCCCTTATCCTATTGCACAAACTGTATCAGTGCCTGCCTTCTGTTTTCTCAGCCAGAAGTGACTAGACTTTTCTAGCTGCAAAATCAGTATTTTTCATTACAGAGTAACTTGGTCTGCAGAACTAGAAAGTATCCTGATCCTACTGGGTCTAAAATGTGAACAAGCTCAGATCTTTCAGGCATTAGAAACTTCTAAGAGTGGCAGTGGCTTTGCTTTTCCCTGGAAAACATCCATGGTACACACACACACTGCTGTGTTCCTCTGGTGGGGTCATGGTTAGGCACTTGTCTTTCTCAGTTCCACCTTAAATTGGATGAACAGTTCTTGAGACGCATTTGGAGCATCAATCTCCTCAGGGCATTTCTTTAATTTAAGGAAAGGTGCAGAGACTCCAATTAACCTCAGATGAAGAGCCTCATAGTTCATTGTCCGTCTGGGAGAATGAACCTCAGGGAGCAGCACTCTTACATCGCATGTCAGAACCACAATGAGAACTCATGTTTTTAGCTCCTACTTTGGCTAGTAACCTATTAAAACAGTGTGAACAAACAAGTTCATTAGCCTTCCAGAGCCTTAAGTTCTTTTCTATGCAAAGAAGAAATTATATTTGCCATGGGTGAAACCTGGAAAAAAAAATCAGCACAATTTAAGAACATCAGCATGTGCTAACTCACTACACAGTGGTTACTTCCCTGACCTTTTCTTACAGACAGAACAGGAATTCTTTGGGGTAAATGCACTGGTAAATACTGATTTTCTGAAGTTCCTCATAAGATAATGTTCCTATCCACAGATAGGCAAGTAACTAAGAGTTGCAGCTTGTTTTGTCTGAACAGCCAAAAGCACAAGGCTGATACTTGCCCAGAGCAAAATGAGCTAATAGGAACATGATTCCTCCTGTTAAATGCTCCCTGCTAACTCCTGATCACTCATCCTTGGGGAGAGCAGAACCTACCAAAGGACTCCATCCTTACAGAAACACATGGCAGCACATGCAACAACAGCAAGATTCAAATCTGTATTGGCTGAAAAGTCCATCTGTCAGTGTCACCTTCTTTGTCCCAGTAAACAGCTAGATTCTTAACTGAGGTCCCCAAAACTGTTTACTGATACTCGAGTAAAAAGTGGCCCCAAGATGATGCAGAGCAACCTATAGGGTCATTCTGCCTTTACCTTTTTGCCATGCTGGCAGCCAGGAGCCATCTCCAGCCCTGCTATGACTCAGTACTCAACTCTTCCTAAGAAATAAGGTTTGACTTGAAGGTGGACAGATCAGCAGGAGTCTTGCACTATTACCAATTTCTCTTTCCCTGTAGAGCCAATGAGCTGTGCAAAACCACCTGTATGTATCTGCAAGTTTATTCAGGTCCTTTTGTGAGAAAAGCTGGTTCATCTAACAGACTCCAGAGGGTTGGCTCACACAGCAATTTCAGAAAGAAAAAAATGTATTAAATATAAAAATAATAATGCCCCTAAAACAAGTGGAATAACCAGTGAACAAGTTAATTAGACACACCTGAGCCTCCCATGACTTAGGCAGTCCCTGGGGTTTGTTTCTGGGCACAGCTCTTGCTCCTCAGGCAGCAGAGGGCTGCGGGCTCTCACAGAAGGTAGGAGAAGAGACACTTGTGCTCACTGCTGCGTGTTTTGTTCTGAAAAAAGACATAGAAATCACTTGAGGCCACACTTTAAACAGCCAAAAGCACAAACCACTGTGGAACATTTCATACAGCCCAGCTGCAATGGGCACTCTTCTGTGGATACCTAAGCTTGTAGTCCTCAACATCTCTGGGACTTATTCTAGGGAAAAAATAAAGACAGAGTATTTCTGCTAGCATTTCTGGGGAGCCAGACTTGGGGCACAAGGCTGCAGAAAATGTAAAAGCGGCTGAATTACAGACTCTGGGTTAGATATAAGAGAGTTTAATTCATCATTTACTGAGATGAAAACAAGGCAGTGACATAATAAATTGATTTCAAGGTGCTTCATTTTAATGATGGTATAAGACAGTACTTTGTGTTGTCACATGAGCAAAGGTCAGTGAACTGTCAGCCCTCATTACTTGGGCAAATATTCTTTTGTGAACTCCCAAATTACTTCATGGTACAAAGAAATGAGTACATGTCTGTAATGGTTATCTTCAAAAATCAATAAGCATAAAGTTTAGAAAGAAAGAAAATCAGTAAATGGAAGGAATTATAATTAAAAGGTGCAAAAGAAAAGACAGGCTACAAAAAAAAATAAATAAAAGCCACCAAAAGAAAAGCTCAACTCAAAGAGTCCCAAGAGAGAAGAGTTAAAGAGTTAAGCATTAAGCATTCCTGAATGAAATGATGGCCTATCTCTAAGGTACCCTGTCTCAGAAAAGTAGAAAAGACAAAGGTACGAGGGACTCACAAACACATAAAGGAGAATAATGGAATCAGTCATTCATGGTGTATATTACATCTGCCTCCAGGATTTCACTTTATGCTCTGGATTTGCTCTCACAATGGATCCAGAGTCCCCCACATCCTTGCTCCACCCCATGCAGGCCACATTTTCCTAAACCATTGCAAAACCCCAACCTGGTTTTGATATTGCTTTTGCTTTGTAAACATTTCCATTTCCATTTTGCATGTTGAACTGCCTACCATCATGCTCCTAGATCCAAGCTGTCTTCCAGAACAATTTTTTTCTCCTCATATTCATTGTTAGAGTATCAACAGATATTCATTAACATTTTGCATGCTATTCACTAATCATTCTGCCTGTACAATATGCTCCTATTAAAATAATCATTTTACATCTCTTTTTCAGTTCCACTGCAAGAGGAGTTTTCCTTCTGCCTCTTACGAGTGTTTAGCACCTGCCTTTGAAGGGAGGTCTAGACATGAGCAAAGTCATTCAAGAGAGTGAGCACCACCAAATTTTGATAGCAGTCTTCAACCAGGCTTCTAAGTAGGGTCCTGGAATATACCCAGCAAGTGTATGGCAGGTGAAATATTCCCTTCCCTAAACAACAAAAAATAAGGTGGTGTTTTCCCCCCTCCCACTTTCAACCTCTCGCTTAAATTCATCACCATCAAATTCCGTTTATTGTTTGGCCCAGACTCATCTTCTCTATCCTGGAGGGGAGAAGAAGGAATAAAAGGAGAAAGAGCAGCAGATCATAATAACAGAAGGAAGAAAACTCCACAAAGTCATCGTTCTTCATGTACATGTCTGTAATGGTTATCTTCAAAAATCAATAAGCATAAAGTTTAGAAAGAAGGAAAATCAGTAAATGGAAGGAACCATAATTAAAAGGTGCAAAAGAAAAGAAAGGCTGAAAAGAAAAATAAAGCCACCAAAAAAAAGCACAACTCAAAGAGTTCTATGAGAGAAGAATTTAAGAGTTAAGCATTCCTGAGATAGGGAAAATTTGTCGTGGACAGGGAAAAAAATCTGACTCAGTCTGAGCAAACTAAGCAGGGAGTTTTAAAATGTCATTTGTGGAGCAAAAGGGAGATTATACTCTTAACACCAGAGAAAAGTCACAGGGCAAAAACATTCTCAAATTTTACTACTGTTATTGACACCTTATATTATTACATATGAAGGAAAATTCACAATCTGTCAGGAAAATTCACAATATGCAGAAAAAAAATGAAATTCTTTGTGTTATTGAAGGGTAAATATTTTCTCTTAAGACTGCTTTATATTGGGTTTGCTTCTCTGTTAGATTTCAGCTTTTCTTTTCTACCTTCCTTGCAGCACAAATTATACAGAGGAACAAATTTATTATTCCACTCGAGAGGCAGTTATGAGTTCATTTAACTCATGAAGTGAGGTGAAGGCTTAAGTTCATCTTTAACCCATGGTTTATTGTATAAAGAATATCTGATAATTACTGTGCTTTCACCAAAGAGAGACTGTCCATGGGAAACTGGGATGTGGTGCCTATTGGACTTTATGGCCTTTGTGCATGATGACTAATTGGTCAATGAATAAAACAGATTACACAGTTCTCCAGTTAAGGAATAAGTGGTTTTTTTTTCCTGTCTGGGACCTAATGACAGAAGGATCCCCAAGAGTCACCCACTAAGGAAGAAACAAGCAGTACATATAGTATAATGATGTGAATTCAATACCCACCCAATTTATTTTAAAATACATCTGTGCACATCCTTTGAAGATATCCTCTGGAAGAAATTCCTTTGTAATCTGTCGTGTTCCACTGGGGGAACAAACATCTGTGTGTGCAGCTGGGGGAAGATGGGGGAATTTATTTTATCAGGTTTTCTCTAGCACGGTTTAACCTTTCTTAGTCTTTCAGCTTCTCTTCCTCTCCTAATGGCTTCCCTCAGACATTTCTTTTTAAGCAGTCCTACTGTGTGCAAGATCCACATTTGACTTAGATACTTAATTCAAGCAATTCATACCGAGGGTTATTCTAATGCCAGACAGCTGGACCAAGCCCACTTCCATATTAAGGCAGATGCATGTGCCCAAGCCCCTTTGATCCTTCTTCTCATCTTCCTCCAGATGCACTAATCAACTGCCAGCAGCAAAGGGAAAACCAAATAATATTGGTTTATCTTTTGCTCCTTCAGCAATAAACCCTCTCATTTGCTACCAAAGGCAAAGATAAGCCCTGTAAAGAGGTCAGAAACCCCAGCATCTGTTGCACTGATTTATTCCCACATGGAATAAAATAATTTATTTGAAGTACCTTATTAGACAGTTGCATCATGTGGCATTTTCCTTCTTCTAGAAGAAGATAGGAGATAATGAACACACACAGAGAGAAAGAAGATTGCACTAAAGTGAGCAGTGGCAAAAGCATTGGACAAGGCAAAGAACAGGGGAAAGGAAGGTGAGCTGAGGAAACCAAAGCAGAAAATGATCGTGAAAGAATACTTAATAAGCTCTCCAGAACTAGGCTTGCTGAACTCTTTTCACACAAAATTTCACAAAAACATCAATAGAGACTGGAATACTTAAAAGGTACCTAAATAGAGCAGGTGTACAGACCCTATGGTCTGATTCACAGCAATATGGTTTGAGGCAGCTATAAATAAAAAAACCATCTAGAGAGTTTGGCCTATTTGAGTGACTGTCAAGTGGAGAAGAAAGAGCTTGTTTTTAATGATCGCTTGGGACTCAAATATAGATTAAAAAAAGACCAGCTCTGTCCCACCCTTCCAAAAGGTTGGCTGTTCCTGATGCACAGGTGCCTGATTAGGACCTTACGTGTTTTTGTACACTTTCCACAAGTTCAGGAGAGGACATCTCTCCCTCCTGGACGTGGCCCACATGTGGAGGGAAAGGCCATGGCAAGCGTTGTCCCCAGGCGGTGGCAGACCCCAGGGGACAGGGGCAGGAGCCGGGGCAGACACGGCCCAGGCACACGGCCCAGGGCCTGGGCACCGCAGGCCTGTCAGAGGGCACAGACGGCCAGGTGGCCATGGCCCCCGCAGGGCTCCAGATCACTGCTACCAGCGCAACTCCAGCCCGACACGAGGCAGCCCTGTCCCTGACAGGAGGCTGGAGGGGACACAGCCCCGGCCACCCTCACCCGGGGAGGGAGAGAGGCTCAGTCATGGAGCTCATCCCCTCACCTGGGACCTGCTGCACACCTGGGGCACACTATCAACTCCACCACCACTCTGGGGCACAGCGGCTCTGGGTGCCTGTGGGGAGCCGGCGGGGCTGTGTGAGGGATGTGACTAAAATCTGTTTTATTCACGTCCGCCGGAGGGGAGAAGGCAGTGCCCCGAGCGGACAGCGCCGTGAGGGCTGCGGCCAGGGCCGTGTGCGCTCGGCTCTGGCGCTGAGGGGAGGACAGCCGGGAGCGGCTCCTCCGGCCCGGCTCCTCTGCCCACCGCCGCCTTTGCTGCGGCCTGGGTTTGGTTTGTTTGTCCCGTGGGCGAGCGCTCGGCTGGCTGTGCTCGCCGCCCTGGGGCTTCGGGTTGGGCCGGGACACCTCCGTCCCCTGCCGCTCCCCTCAGGGCCGGCGGGTCCCTCTGCGCCTCTCGCCGGCTGAATCACCGCCTCCCTTTGCCGCCGGTGGGTGCCTGCAGCTTGGCACACTCCTGGCTGTGTCCCTGCTGAGCAGGGCTCGGGTGGTGGCACAGCTTGGCACACTCATGGCTGTGTCCTTGGGTGAGCAGGCCTCGGGTCATGGCACAGCTTGGCACACTCCTGGCTGTGTCCCTGCTGAGCAGGGCTCGGGTGGTGGCACAGCTTGGCACACTCACGGCTGTGTCCGTGCTGAGCAGGGCTCAGGACATGGCACAGCTTGGCACACTCCTGGCTGTGTCCGTGCTGAGCAGGGCTCAGGACATGGCACAGCTTGGCACACTCCTGGCTGTGTCCCTGCTGAGCAGGGCTCGGGTCATGGCACAGCTTGGCACACTCCTGGCTGTGTCCCTGCTGAGCAGGGCTCAGGACATGGCACAGCTTGGCACACCCATGGCTTTGTCCCTGCTGAGCAGGGCTCAGGACATGGCACAGCTTGGCACACTCCTGGCTGTGTCCCTGCTGAGCAGGGCTCAGGACATGGCACAGCTTGGCACACTCATGGCTGTGTCCCTGCTGAGCAGGGTTCAGGTTCCAGCACAGCCTGGCACTCTCAGTGAGCAGGGCTCAGGAGCGGCAATTTTGGGGTCACCTCCCTTTGGGTGCTTGCCCTGGCAGACTAAAAATCTCCTGCAGGGCCTCTTCCTGCTCCACTTCACCTTTCCGGTTGTGCTGTTGTGCTCTTCTCCCCTCCCTTTTCACCACAACCCCCTTATTAAACGTGGGTAAAACAGAACCATAAGTATAAAACACTGGAAAGCACTCCTGGGCATGCATTGTTCCAGTCCTAACCCAACATGAGAAAAATTCTCAGGTTGTCGTGGATCTAAAGAGGCAATGCAAAATCTCTCTTATACCACATCTTCTCTAATTTCTGAGACCTTTGTCATTGTTTTCTGTCAGTATTTACTGCTTTGAAATGAGAGATCCACAGTGGTATGTGCTGTGCCTGTTCACAGACAGGCCCTTCCTAAAGATGATAAATTCCTAGTAAAAGCAGAGGGGAAGTAGAGGAAAGAGAAAACAGCTTGTGCAAGGTCATGCAGAGGTCACTGGGGAAAAAAAAATAATTGAGTGGTGAAAAAAAAGTGACAACTCCAGTGTTTTCCACCTTGATTCCCCACATCAGTGGCACCGATGGCACAGCAGCATGTCCAGTGATGAAGTGTCATCATCTAGATTTGGTGTCACAGGCTTGAAGGTTTCTCTGACCTAACTCAAATGATTTTGCAGATACAGAAACTTTAGGGAAGAGCTACTTGGACTGTGCATGTGCTGGCAATTGTGAAAAGTGATGCTCATGGTTGTGTGTATCTGTGCATTTTTAATCTGATGGACAGAAAATTGAAGAAAAATTAGAGATAGATAACCAAAAGCAGTATAGAAGCTTCCATGAAATTCACAAGGAAGCTTTCAGTCAAGCAGATTTGTTTTAAGAACCCTTAATGAAAGCTGAAGCTGTGTTATAGAAGTCCAGACAATAAATAAGAGAGAACAACTAAGTAAGACTCCACAAATTCCAGGTACAAAGCTTGTTTTATGGAAATTCACCAAATACGCACTTGGAGATAGCTTCATCCTTTGGTTGTTGATTTGAACTTGAGCATGACAGAAGAATGAAAATAATTTTATCTCAGACACCTCACTAGAAATGCAGAATGCCAACATTCTTCAGTCTGTCTCTTGCCTACAGGTCTCCCTGTTTCCATCTCCCGTTTCTCTCCCCTGCATGCAGACATATACAGAAAATAAAATTAATTAGAGAATTCGTATTAATCCTTAGCTGCAAAGTTATCTTGACTTTTTGAAAGTTAAAGGCAGATTTACTCCTCCACAAGCATCTAAATAATGTTCACTCTCTAGTCCCCTGTCTCTTAATTAAATTTTACTCTGTCAGTTCTTTTTAAAATTAGTCTTAGCAACTCACCAGTGCATTTTTCAACCATGGTGTAAATACGACTGACTTTTAGTAGGAATGGTGTCTGCTGAAAGGCCACAGAGGCAAGCCTAGAGCCCAAACAGGGTAAAATCCTAACTAATTGGCTGCTCTCTTAATACATAATCAGATTTCCCAACTCCAGTGATTTTGTCAGGACACCATGCTCACTATATAATGTTTTAAATCCATCCCCAAATGCTTCATTCACACTGTTCAACATTCCAAGTACCATTCCTCCCACCCATCTGTCTGGCACACGAATTGCCAAACACCTTTCCTCGGTTGGGTCTTTGTGAAGTTGATGCAAAAAGAGATGCAGGGAGGCTCTTGCTGAAGTCCTGCACAGCCCCAGGACCATTGTGCTGGAGGAGTGAAGTCCTCAGAGCTCACCTTGCAGTCCAGCAGCAACACCAGGTTTGGTTCACTGGAACCATGCTGCTGTCTCCCCGGCAGATCTGGAGATCTTCAGGCTACGTGAAATTCTTTCACCACAAGGTAATGTATGTCCTTTTCTAACTTTGAAACATGCATTTATGTAGCCTTTGGGGTTTTATTGTATATTGGACGTGTTTTATTCTCAAACTTTTCATCTTTTTTGTAGTAATCTGAAATTAAGGTAAAAATACAGTGGCATTATTCATCCAGCAGATGATCAGTGGGCCACCAACAACAATTGCTTTTATTAACAGCCCTCATTCAAGTAATGAGTGGCCCAGTTACTGCTGGCCATAGGTCCAGTGGCTCAGCAATTGGTTCAAGTGGATCAGAAACAACACACTGAGCCAGTCTTTAAATCATCCATTGCTTTATTGCCAGCTTCATATGGGTTATAAAATGAAATAAGACAAAACTGATCTTATGCTGATGGTTAAGTTCTGCCACTGAGCACTAAAGAGAAGGTTGATAGATCATCTTTTAAAGATGCTGTGTGACTAACCTGGAAGTATAGGCATTGTCTGGCAGAGGGAAGTTCTACATTTTTGACTTTCTATTGATTTTGATTGCCAGCGCAAGTACTATTTAAGCAAGAAACTCTTCCTCTAGGGCCCTCCACTTAATAGTTATTGTGGCCTCCTTATCCTGTTAAAATGAAGAGAATTGGATTGCTCTGGGTTGAACAGCTGCTTGAAGTCAATCTCTGTGTCCACTGTTAAGGGAAACAACGTTAGTGAAGGGAAGCAGAAGGCAGCATATCAAAATTATATCCTCAAAGCATTTTCTGCAGATGTCTCGAGAGTTCATGGGCTATTATGAAGCATAGAAGACATCTGGTCACATTTTTATAATCTCATCAGTGTATATAGAAAAGTCTTCTCCTGTTTACCTTGTCAAGAGCTACAGAAAGGTTTATATATTTCTTTATATGCTTATTTATCTTATTGCTATGGGAACACACTGATTCTTAACTATCCAAATCAGCTTAATGTGTCGTTAAGTCACCAAGTTCTTTCGCTGTAACATCTGACTCTCTTCTGCTTATTTATAGCTCTTCATTGAATCACTTTGTGGAGCAGGAGGCTTGGGGATATTTTTATACTGTGTTATGGGGCGTGTTGTCTTTCATCTGCAAGTGCTGTGAAATCACCCTTTCCTGCTCAAGAGTACTATTGTACTTTTGTTCAGTGTTAACAACACCTCGGTGTGGTTTGTGGGAACACTTTACTTCTCCCCTGGAAGGAGAATACTAAATTGGCTGATTCAGGCACCACTGCAGCTTCCAAAATCCAGGCATGATGAATTTTTTCTGGTGCCCTGCTCCCACAGGTTAACGTGGGCTGCCCAACCAGGTTTACTGGCTGCTCTGGAATCCCAGTTAGACCAAAAACATATTGCAGAGCCTAATTTTGATGAACCAACATTGCAGTCTTTATTTACTGTGATTTGTCATCTTGACCTAGTTTGATGTGGACATTTCTTTCCTAAGAATTAATTAAAGCAGAAAAACAGAAAAATATTATGGATTTGTTTTGCCCGGAGGACAACATATTGTACACTGTTGCGACATTTGACAGCATTTCTGAAACCAAGACTGTTTGTTTAAATTGCCAACATGCTGGACAATTTATTTCATGTACATGATCATATTTTTGAAGACCACATAAGCCATGCTGTTATCCATGAGGAGTGTTTTTGCTATTTGCCTCTCATTAGCTGTTTTGACAGAGGTCTGTATGAAATATCTTTATTTATCTGCATAACTGTTCAAGTCTGTCTTTTTTCTTCAGTCTTCCCTTCTACTTCTAAACCAACCCCAGCCCTGTATGTGATGTCCAGTCTCTGTCCTCTTCCAGGGATACAAGCATTGCCTTTGGAGAATGACATGGTGTGACATGTCAGTGCTCACTAACACTATTTGCTGTAGCCTAACAGGGTTTGTCTGAGCAAGGGCAAATTTTCTGCTACCTAAATTCTGCATAAACAAAAGTAGTTCCTTAATAGCTGTATCATGAGAATAACATGTCAGACCTGCCTCGTGCTATTGCAATTGGTGGGTGATAAAATAAAATAAGCTATGTCCTTTACAAAGCAAAATGGTTCTCCCACCCTGAACTGTGAAGAGACAGGAGTTCTAAGGTGTTGTATACATCCTAAAGGAACAGAGGAATTGGATCCATTCATACTGGAGGTCACTCCTTTGGAGGTTACACCCAATGCCTCCTTCACAAACACTGATAAAGGAGCCTAAGTGGTAAATCAGCCCTGATTTCAGGGCTGGCCTGGGATGCTTCCAGGTGTTCTGTCACATTTTCCCTGGAGAAAGCAAGCTGTGCTCAAGTACTTGGTGCAGCAGAAGCTGCCAGGAACCTGCCACAGTTCAGTGAAAAGCATCAGCTTATAATGCCCCAATAAAGGCATGAGACTGGATGCAGGAGCCAGAATCTGCAAGATCCTGCCAGATGACTCTCTGCCTTGTGTCTCCCTTCAGCAGGAGATAAACTTCTGGATCAGGCACTTGCAGCCTTCCTGGCCGAGGACTCTGCACCACTTTCCTTGGCAACAGCCTGGAGCAGATACTGGATGATGGTGGCTGCTTGCATAAGGATGTTGGAGAACAAGCTCCTTCTGCAAGAGGTAGGTGGGAGGGGCTTGTTTGCTTGGGGTGTGAGGATAGACACTAAATGGAGTTGAAGTGTTGCTTGCAGAAGGAGGAACATTTGGCCACAGCGCATGAGAAAAGTGTGAGAAACCACTGAGGTGAACTGAGAAACTGGAGGGAGAAAAGAAATCAAGCTTAAAGAAGGTTCATCCCTGTTGCTGTACAGGGCTTTAGTCTCACAAGAGGTTACAGTATATTTATAAGCAGTTCAGCATCTTCAAAATTCAAAAATGTGGATCTGACTTTTTAGCCTTAATATACCTAACATGTCTTGAGTATTGCAAGAATGATGGGATTCTTCAGCCTGGAGAAAATGAGGCTTAGTGGCACCTTATTGCTCCCTACAACTACCTGAGAACAGGTTGTAGCAAGGTGGGGTTTGGTCTCTGCTCCTAAGTAACAGGACAAAAGGAAATGGCCTCAGGTTGCTCCAAGGGAGGCTTGGATGGGATACTCGGAAAATCTTTACTTAGAGGGTGTTCAAGCATTGAAACAGATTGCCAGGGCAGTGGTGGAGTAACCATGCCTGGAGGGGTTTAAAGGACATGTAGCTTTGGTACTTGGGGACACAGTTTAGGGGTGGGCTTGGCAGTGCTGGGTTAATGCTTGGGCTGGAGGATCTTAAAGGTCTTTTCCAACCCCAATGATTATGAGACTCTATGAAGATCCAAAGTCAAGCTGAGTTTAGAGCATATTTCTTGCCATCGTCTCACACAAAGACTAAGTTAAAACAGCCAAATGACGCAGCTTTTCTCTCACAGTGAGCAAGGCATCTGGTGTTTTAATGAGAGCTGTGCTACCCCAGAAATGTCTCATCTCCTCCCCAGTGCATTGGCTCTATTGCCAGCCCTGCAGCACAGACATGTAATTGAAATGGTGTTGGAGATGAGGCTGGAGTAGGTGGTGTGTTCTGAGGAAGGGAAGTTCCCAACCATCCTGTGGTGATCGGTTCATGCTATCCACAGTGAGGAGAAGGCCTTGCTCCCTTTCTCCACAGGTGTTGGCAGCACCATCTGCAAAGTATTTTGTTGTTAAATGAAAAATAATGACCTGTTTTGTCACAGTGGGAGTTGTTAGGTTTTTTTCCCTGCTTGTCTCTATGTATGCCTGTATGTCCATTGCAAAGGGACAGTGGGCTGCTTTTGTGCCTGATGTGGTGTCCTGTCACATCAATGTCTGTTCCTGGAAGGAGGGACACTGGGGCCAGTTGAAGCAGAGCTATTGATATTAGGTGTGTGCTGTGTATATTTTTCATCTCCAGGGTTTTCCTGTCAGTACTTGAAAACCATGTTTTGCTGGAGGGATGCCATCTGCAACTCCCAAACGAGCAGCTAATGAATGTGCCAGTTCCTTCCTGAAGTGGTGCAAGAGAGCCTGTCCCACCTGGGTAAACAGAGCCCGTGTTCCTCCCAGGCCCAGGCCTCTGCTGGCTGCAGCTCTCACTGGGAAAACACTTGGACAGCAAAGGGACCTGGCACGGGTGACTTTTGGGGAACGTGTTGGTTTCCAGGTTTTAGGTGCTTTATTTTTCCAAGGCTAACACACCCTCACAACTCACACAAGTTGCATATTTGTCAGCGGGAAAAGGCAATAAATTTCTCCTTCTAACTTACCTGCAGCGAGAATAGTAAAGCTTTGACATAAGGTGTGAAATCATAGTGGAGTGCTTTTATTGACACTCACCCTAGAGCTAAATTGCATTTTTCCAGGACTTCAAATGGAGCAATTTTAATCTTGTTCTGATTTGATAGTGCAGTCTGTTTTCAGTTCTTTGAAATGGGTTTTTCCGGCCGTGTTCTTTGTTTTTCCAACCCTGCTCTCTGCTTAGCCAACAGATTGAACTTAGTACTAGTAGGGAGCTTGTCCTGAAAAAGCAGAAGAGAGCAGGAAATCCAGTGCCTCACTGAAAATAGCAACTCGCTCATGTTTTACGAAATCAGATAATTGTATCCTTGCAAGGGATGACCTACTGGTGAATTTGCTTAGTTCAGGTTCCTTGTGGGCAAGGAACCACAGGGGAGAGCTCCATTATAAGCAGGCGATATTTACTCAAGAACTATTTAAATGGTTTTCTGGACATACCATTTTTCTATTAAAAGATTCAAGCTTTTCTTAAAAACAAAGGGGAAAATCCAAGTAGCCTTCAAATGCCAGCTTTTTTGTTGCTATGGTTGCTAAAGCATTCTTTGTGTGGTTCCCCCAATACATCATATACTTTTTTTTTAAGCCTTGAAAAAATAGTTCAACATTACCTCGTTATGTCAACATGGGCAGTAGTATTTTTTTTAATGCTAGTATACTCTAGACGTTACCTCTTGTGTCAGCCCCATTAAAAAAAATCAGTTGCAGAAATTCCCACTCTCTCACCTTTTGTGTTCCAAAGTCAGCTGTCCATCCTGGCACACAATCGCTGAAGGATGGGAAGATGCTGGATACTCTTGATTCCTTAATGGAGTGCTTCCCATGGAGTCCTGATTAATTTCCTGCACAGCACAAGCACGAGAGTTTCCCAACCCACTTCTATCTAAAAAGTTTCACAGACGTCAGGCTGAGAATAGAGCTGTGCTTTGTTCCCCCTGTGCTGCTCAGTCATCCGATGTGTTTTTCTGGTTGAAGTGTTTTTAAGAGCCATTGAGGGATTCTGTGGCCATGTTATGTAAAAGAGCTTTAAAGAGCAATCTGTTTCTCTCACTTGAAGTTCCCCCAACCCACACACACAGGTGCTGATTTTGTGGCCGTAGTGATTCTCCTTTCAGAGAGGGGGACAGGGAAATTCAATCACAGGCAGCATTTTAAAGCTGTTTGGGAGAGTTCCTAACCTCTGTCAGTCCCCTCTTCTCATTATCTCATGGATGTTCCTTTTCTTTCTCCTCCTAGAGCAGAGGTGTTACAGAGGGACAAGGTGAGAGGTGGAGTCTCCAGGCACTGAGTGCTAGAGGCAAGTACTGGTCTGATGGTGCTCTTAGCAGGAGTGTGTGTATTGGCTCTATGCCTGGCCCTGTTTTTGCTGTGCTTGGTGTGTTATGAGTGGTGCACCTGCAGTTTCAGTAGGATCCAGTGGTGGTCTCTTTCCAGCCCTATGTATTGTACAGATACACTTTGAAGAAGGTGCTGTCTTCCCACATGAAATTCCCCAGGTGAGCCACAGCAATCCAGGTAAGAAGGTTGCACCATCAGATCAGAGTGGTCCTGTGGGGAATTGGATGGTTAAACACAACGATGGCATCACTCAGTAGCCACAACTGGGGAGCTGTGGTGATTTTTGTATGTGGATGTATGTGTAGGAAGATTGGGATGACATATCTAAGTCATCACTCCCAGGAAAATGTGGCTACAGGATGACTTTTCATTTTGTTGGAGATGTAGGCAGGGAGGCAACATATGTGCTAGATACGTTTCCCCCCCCCCGCCCTCCTCTTATTTCTGGCACACAAACAGGGAAAGTCAGTTTAAGAATGCCTGGGTGCCTGTAATTCCTGCTATCTGATGTGACTGCTTCTTTACTGCTGGTGAGGAAGCACTTTCCTTTCCTGCTCCATGAAATACCATCTAATGCATACATTTAAAGCAATGACTAGGTGTTCTCTGCAGTCTCTCATTTGATGTGCCCTGTCACTTTACTGGTCTTCCTTTCTGTCTGTGGTGTCGCCCAAAACTAACTGCCTGGTTCATGGGTAGTTTAATTAGTAAGGTTTGGTAAAATCCTTATTTTGACTATTTTTGTTTGCTTTTGTGTTCTGAGCTTCTGAGAAAACAACCTTGGGTCCAACCCCGGAATAAGGAGGACTTTTAATACGAATACAAAATTCGCAAACTTAAAGTTCCCATTCTGGAGGGAACCAAAGAGGATTGCTTGTATCCTATTGGAGAGTGAACATCTGGTTTCTTGCTGCCTTGCTGGTGCTGGGGGTCTCAAGGACTCACAGTTGAAGTGCAGGTGCTGTGTGGGGGCTGTTGAGATGTTTGGGACATTCAGTCCACCAGAGAAGGCCCTGAGCAATGAGGTGGTTTGAGCAGAGAGCTGGAGAAGGTGATCTGTTCTGTGGGATCCATTCTGGATCTGGAGGGGGATTCTGCTGAGTGAGGGAAGCTGGGTCTGTATCAGGTACTGTCAGATGGGAGATTAAAGAGCAGAGGCCAGAGGTCTGTTTGTAAGACTGATCTGCTCCCCAAGGGTCCAGTTGAGCACGGAGGAACATCCATGGCAAAGAGCATAATTCTGATTTTTGGAGAGAGTTATAGGTGTTGTACCTGCTGCTGGTGACTTCACTTTAATGCCACTATCTCCTCTGTTCAAACGCTGGCAAACTCTGCTATGCTTCTGACCTGTGGCAATTGCTGTTTCCTGACCTTTCCTTCAGTGGTTATAATTGCTAGTTCCATCCTACATTTTTAGAAATCATGTTAGAACTAAGACAGGGATTCCACCTCCTAAAGATGCCAAAGGGTTGTCCTAGCCATCGTTAGGTGTAAAGACACTGCTTCTAAATACAAGTTGCAATTCTGCGAGGAGATTGCACCTTCCTATAGTGCAGGGATGCATAAAACTGGAAGAGAGCAAAGTTCATCATCATTTCAGTAAATGTTAGTGAACTTCTGCCTGCAAAGGTGCTTCAGCTGTTATCATTAGGTCATTAACCTTAACAGTACTTCTTGGTGTGCAGTCTGCCTGAGCAGAATATGTCAGAGCACCTCTAAACTCAGCAGAACTCCACAATTTGCTGACATTTAGTGGAAAGACATCGTATTTTGAAGAGCAGGTAGAAAGTGTGTAAAAGTGATTGTGGATTCAGGAGTACTGGGTCTCTTGTGGTGAGCATAATCCTTTTAATACTCACTCTACTGCAGCTCCAAGATTCATTCATTTAATCTGAAACATCTTGAGGGAAATGAATGCAGGCAAGTTCAGATCAATTATCACACCAAAAAAAAAAAAAAAAAAAAAAAAAAAAAGGAAAAGCTTGCATTTCTCTGGGCAATCTGTGTGCACTGTAATGTCAAGCTGTGCATGAGAATGTTGCCACAAAGGAAGGTAGTATGCTCTAATTAGCAGTCACAAAAATGAAATATCAAGGTGTTATTTCGGTGACTAAGAGCCAGACATGTACAGATTGTGATGTACAGAATGTTACGTGGATACGCCACACTCTGAGGTGCTGTTCCCCAGGAGGATACTGCGTGCTATTAGACACTCAGCACATGCGTTTGGACTTCTGTTTTTGTAAGGTTCGTATAAATCAAGCTGGAAATGGCTTTAAATGCAGTGCTATTTCTGTAGGTGTATATCACAAGTACAGTTGGATGGGAACTTTCCAAGCATGGGGGGTTTTTCCCCCCCCTAGAAGAGGCAGTCTGCTGGAAAATGTCACTTATGTCAAAACCAAAATGTTTGAGGAAGCTGGCTGTTTGACAACCTATTGCTGACACATTTGTGAGTTTCTAGTAGAGAGCTGTGTGGTTTCTTTCTGCCCTGTTGATGGTGGGGAGCTGAGGGACTTGGTTCAAGTGCAGGCTCCATGTGTGGTCTGAGAGTTTTGGGATCCTCAGGCCCTGTGGGTTCTCAGGTATGGGGTCTAGAATGAAGAACTTTGGGCCCCCTGGCTTCAGTGTGAGGTGCTTACTGTAATCTCCTTGGCAGAGACCCTCAAAACACTCAAGGGTTTGTCTCTCTCTGTATGATCCCACTGATGACTTGAAGGACTTGTGAAGTCCCTCAGAGTAAGAGAACAGAAAATCCTCCAGACCTTGGAGCAATCAACTGTTCTGTTTCATTCAGGAATAAAAAACCAAACACCCTTTTTTTTTTTCTCTAGTATCTTTTTCTTCCACAATGTCCCTAGTTCTGGATATTTCTAAATTTATTCTTGTTGTTCTAATTCAGAGCAAAGCTCTCACGAAATACCAGAATTTCCCATAGGAAAGAAATCCTGAGGTTTTTTAGTCTACATACAATGTCTTTGGATTTGGTCCCCATGGGGATGGTGCTTGCAAAGGAGATAATAAGGCTTCAGCAGGCCAGTGACTGGTCTTTGAGTTTTAAGAACCATTTCTGGACCCATTGTTGGGATGAATTGAAAGCATGGGTGTTCCTCCCTTTGCTTATTTCCCTCACAGCACTCTGAAGCAGTCATTAGAACTGCATCCTGTTACCCTTTCATATGTACTTTGTGACGCGTGTGTTAGCCTTGTGTGACTTCATTATTCCAGCACAGGAGTGTCTCATGTTTTACTTGGTTATTTTTTAAACTATTTCTACAATTAAAGTTCACACAGAAAAAATTAAAACGCTTAACACACAATAAATCCTTTCATTGCATTAGGCCCTGTCTAGCTGATTTCTCATTGCCTGTCAGGTCTAGCACTTAATGATTTGAGATGTTGTTCTGGGCTGAGCTGACAGCAAACTTTAGCTGAGGCTATTACCTGTAAGGCACAGGGTAGTATTTCTCCTGCAATGAAACTGAGCAGTTGTCATTTCTGTCTCTGCCAGATATTTGCCCTGTTTTGCCTGGTCTGCACAGATCTGGAGTGTATTATTTACACTGGATTCTCACAGTATTCTTGTCACAAGAATGGCTGCTAAACACAGCTGGCATTTGGGAAGGAGGAGCAAAGAGGAAACTGCCCAGTCCACTTTACTACTCATTGCCTCATTAAATTTTAAAATAAAACAGATTTTGTGACATTTAATTATCAAGGCCAACAATATCTTTTTTCCAAACTACATATAGTTGGTGCACTGGAGTATGAGGTGTCTGAAATAACCCATGAGTACAATTAATCCCCTTTGAAGTCTTATCTGATAAATTGTTTCAAGGGCTACTAATCCATGTAATCCAGAGGAAAGGCAGGACCACAGAATCAAAATTCATTCATCGAACATTCATTTAGCCTCTAGCTGAAGTTCATAGTGCTGAAACATTAGGTCCTACTTATGTAAAGGTCTTTGAATTGAAGACTGGAAGCATCTTTCTGATTCAGGCTTCATCAAAAAGGAATGAAATTGTTCAGCCAAACCCACTTTTAGGGACCACAGCAGAACATGGGTCTGCACAGGAGCAATGTTAGAGTTGCATCTCATCAGCAGTGCTGCCTGTCGCTGAGAGTTTCTCTCTGGTGGACAAATTTTTGATGTGAGCAACAAGAGAAAACTCCCCTGATTGCTGTTGGGTACAGTGAACAGCCTAAGTAGGAATAGGTTTGGTTGGTTTGATCTCTTACCTGAGGCAGGAGGAGATGGCACTGAGGAATGTCAGTTTTCACATCAGCTGGGGCCACCTCACACATCAGAGACGGCAAACGCTTTTATCGACCTTTGAGAGGTTTGGAGCTGTGAAAACTGGTGTAGGATCCGTGCTCAGCAAAGGAGGAAAACACTAAAATAGATGTCAAGAAACTCCACTTACAGCTTTAGAGCATCAGTGTCAGATGTACTCAGCTGCGTGTAACAGGCTTCAAAATACAAACCCCCTGGAAGACAGGTAGTAAGCACAGTTCATTGCTGACACGTTTGCAAAATCCTTCTGCCCTGGAAAAAATGAGAAGGCTGCCTGCACATTAGTTTCCTGGGGGACTTCTGTTGCTGGCATCCACTTTTCCAGAGGCTAAACTTTCATGAAAATGAAAGAACTAACTTTTCAGCCCATGCAAAAGAAACCCTTTCGAGCATGAATGTTGGCAACTGCTTGACAGTGTACAAATGGTTTCTAAATCTGCCTCAGTTCAGCAGTGAAATAAATAGTGACATTTCAGTAGCCACTTCTGCAAGTTTTTATTTTGAAGTACTCTACAGAGGCAACCATAGCATGGGCTATTCCAGTTCCTTTTTCTCCTTGGAAACACTCACAGGGTTTGTACTGCACCTTTAGCAGCAGCAGAACATCAAAGGCGTGGTGTTGCCAACCCAGGACATTTCCAGGCTTTTCCAAGACTTGAGAGGGAAGTATTTCTCCAGGAACAGACCGAATGACCCTGTGGTTTTGCTGTGCTAAGTGAGCAGACTTAAGTGTGTGGAGTATCTGCTTGTTGAGTGCAGGCTCCAGAAGGGTTTTCGGAGGAAAAAAAAAAAAGTTTGGGAGCACATTGTTCTTCAGATCAAGAATGGTTACAGACTGTGCAAGAGTGATTGCATGCCCCCCGCTTCTCCTAGGGAAAATTGAGGAATCATTTCTAGTCCCTGTGAATAAATCTTCACTTCAAATTTTATAATGATTCATTGAGCACATGGAGCTGAGAAAACACTCTGGCATTAGTGAAATGTCACACGTAGATGACACATGTCTATTGTGTGTCAGTAGCAGAAAGAAGTAAAATAACAAAAATACTGCAATTGTTATAAATAAATTGTTCTTCCTGTGGTGTAATGCCTGTTGGAACTATAACTTAGTGGCTGCTTTTCTCCCTTTATACTTTCCTCCTATTGCTTGGCAAATTTTGCTAATAAAGGGAACCATGGGTTACTCTCGCTAAGTCCTTCACAGCACAGGCATTTCTTCCAGGTGTCATGTGGCTTTTTACTTCTTTCTTCACAGCATGACTATCAATCATGGCATGTTTTCCATCATAACTGTGTGTCCACAACTCTTCATCCCTTTTCTGTTCACAGTGACTTGTTGTGCTAAAGTACCAGCCTTTCATTTCTACTCTTGCTAACCATGCTGCCCAGCAGTAGAAGGATTATAATAATTTATAATTTCTAATCCCAGTAGGGCATTGTTTGACTTTAAGTCATTCACAACATGCATCGGAGAGGGGGTGAAATGAAACATTAGCAGTGTGTTTTTTCTCTACTCTGTGAACCCTCTGAAGCGTTGGGAACAATGGGAATGAGCCCTTGCCAGGTGTGGATTGTTTAACTAGAACAAGAGAATTATTTCAAGTAACAAAAGATCTTAAAATATAAAAGGTACCTAATTTCTTCCATCTCAAAAGCAGCAGGTGGATGTTTGCCCTGTGGTTATTTCCTTTTGTCTTTTGTGTTTGTTGTGGGAGCTTAACAAAAAATTCAGCACTGCATGTGAAAACAAGGGGTTTTAACAAGCACACTTCCTTAAGGCCTTGTCCTTTGTTGGCATCTCAGGATTCAGCCTGGCAGAGGGCTCTATTCTCTTGGTGCTGCTGTCTGTGTGGCTGCTCCCCTCCTGTAAGCTACACTGTAACACCTGATAGAGGAGCACAATACAGTGGAACAATGATTCTTAGCAGATTGGTTTTTGAAAGGTTTAGCAGAGTGATGGTAAAAATCAAATGAGAATTTGCAAAAACCTGAAAAATACTTTTCCGGGTTCAGGTGTTCAGCACTCTGTGTTCTAAACTGTACCCAAGGAGCACAGGTTGTCAGTCTGCTGCTGCTGGGAGTGTGCAGAGTCATGATTTTCTGTTACTTCTCCTGTAATGCAACCTGGACCTGGTGCTCCAAGGAGTGTGAGGAGCTTACTAGCAAGGGTAGTCTTGCTTTTCTTCCCTGCCTTGCCAGGAGGTTGCTCAGACATGCTCTGTAGGGGAAATGGACAGCTCTGGCAGCACCAACATAGCACTTCATTTTCTTCCTGTTTAGCCTCTAGTACCAGTCTGTGGCTGTTCTTTGAGACAAATATGGCACACAACATTTCTTACACAGAGCAGGAAAAACAGCACAGCATTGAAAGGAAGCCACAAGGAATCTTCCTTTCGAGGAATCTTCCTTTCAAAAAATCCTCTGTTGTTACAATAATTGATATGCTGTATTTCACTGATAGCAAGCTTACTGCATCTTGTTCCACACACTGGCTGATGGGGTGAGAAAACAGGCACAAGCCCTCCTCACTTCACATGGTATTAGTCATTGCAGTTGGTACTCAGAGACATCTATGGCTAATGGACCCCACACGTGTGTGTTTTTTAACCCTGGCAGTTCATGCAATTTAGCTTCACTTTCCTTCCTGCTGTGTGTTTGCCTCCTTGAATGCTTTCTGTTGCCTTAGGCTGTGGGAGTAACACTGCAGTCGTATATGAGCAGTGCTTGTAACTGAGGCAAGGTCTGTATGGAGGGGAAATGCTCCGAAATCCACAGCTCTGAACATTGAACAAGGATGCTAACAGCTACCAGTGCTCTTTTATAGGGCTGAACATGGAATGGAAAGGAAGTGAGATTGGCACTGGAAGGCACATCTCCCAGTCCCCATTCATGTGCTTGATTTGTCTTCATCTCTAGATATATGAGCAAAAGGTACTGACATAAATTCAGTTAAAGGTGGATATAAAGTGAACTTTATCCTATAGTTTATTTCCAAAAACTCATAGTCTGATATTCGCATCATCAGATATTAATCCTCAAAGCACACATCAGTAATAATGACTGATTAGACTCCTAAAAGGAGCCTCTCCTTAATTCTGTTGTCTTTGGCAGTGATTTTTTCTGCCTTGGATGCACGGATGTATTTTGTGCCTCAGCAAGTTTGCAACCCATGTGGCCCTGCAGATGGTAACTTCATAGTCAAGATGATGAAGATAGGGACAAGGCAAGAATTAAGTGGGCTGAATGTGAGACAACAGTCGATTGTGCTGAAAAGGGGAGTGAGGATCAGAGGAGATTCACACATGGATTGATCTTGCTTAATATATTTGTTAGTGGCATGGTTAGGTGAGAGTACACATATAAAACTGATCAAAAATCTAGCAGATCAAAACATCCAGGAAAAGCAGGAGAATTCTAAGAACTAAACTTTAAAAAGTGAGCAGTAATTCTGCAGTGCTCAGGGCAAGTCTGTGCTGCTAGGGACCAGTAATAAGTTTCTTATATGCTGTTGGAAATGTGAAACATTTGAAAAGGAAGAAAAAGAAGAAGCAAGGCATAAATATATTTATTGACCAGAAGATGCCTGTCACTGTAAGCAAAATAAGTGTGAACCTAAAATATCAGGCCATATTATTCTACTGGATATTGTGCATAGCCATAATTCTCTGTTAACTTCATATTAAACAGTGTGAATGATTTTAAGGGTGTGTGTTCAAAGGGATTCATTCACAGGTACAGGAAAAAGCTACAATGACACTGGGGGTTGGAAAGCCTGTCCCTGAAGTGGAGACTAAGCAGACTTAGCTGCTTTACTTTGGCAAAATAATTGTTCTCCAGGTATATGCTGTGGGGTAATATTAGAGGTGGGATGTAGAACCAGTTCCATAAAAACAAAAAAGCAGGATCAAATGGCTGATGTGTAGAACTTAGAGGAAAAGCATGAACATAGCAGTAATTTAGGCAAAGTAATACAAAAAACTGCAAATGAAAGGAAGCCTCATCAGTTTGTGGGAAGATTTGATGATGAGGTCAGATGCTGTAGCCCATAATTCCAATCTTGATATTATTTAAGGCCAAGGGAGACTCATGGGATTTATTTTTAAGTGACTTGAAATCACTGGGTTGTCAGATAGTCCTATAAACCCTAAAGTTCCTGAGAAGTCTGTGAAATAAAGTTCTGTGCTTTGGAGTAAAGTCAGAATGGCTTCTAATCAGATGGCTTATGACTGTCACCAAAGACCTGCATGCTCCGATTTAATGTGAAATTTTGTTGCACTGTGGTTAATAGTCGGATCATCTTCTAAAGTCAGTTGGTATAATTCCTCTGGCTTCAGTGGAGTTATGCTGATTTCCAACAGCCCAGTAATTTATAGTAATGGGATTTAATGAATTTTACATTAAGTCAAAGAAAATATTATAGCTAGGGCTCCCTGTGCTATCTGCAGGATTATAGTAAAGAGTGGTTTAAAAAAAACCCCTTCCTATCAACCTGTCATTGTAGAATTTTGTGATATATAGAGACCACTTGAAAACCTTTAGAAGTCTGGAATTTTAAGTTCTCTTACTTGTTCTCAGAGCTTGTTGGAAAGAATCACAGCATCACAAAAGTCAAGGAAAGAAAGCAGTAAACAAAAGTCGAGGAGGGACAGACCACATAGGTCACATCTAGCTTCATCCTTGCAATTAGGTGTACCTTGTGTTCATGGGGAAAAAACTGGTTTGGAAAAAGGTAATCTTCAGTTTGATAGTCTACAATGCAGACCTTTCGAATCTAAGGTCTTCAGATTTGAAGATGATTTGAAAAGAACTTTCAAATATTCAGTCTTCTAGAAAAATAAAACCAGGAGAATCTAGTCTGTGTTCAGGTTAAACACAAAACCATAATCATACAAAATGACAGAATCCTGGAGTTTGGAAGCAACCTCTATAAGGTAAATAGTTCAGAACAAGCAAATTGTTCTGCCTGGGTCTTCAGTATTCTAGAGGATGGAGACTCCATAAACAACTTGTTTCAGGATTTGACCATCTTCATAGTAAAATACATATTCGGAGAGTTTTTTTCTTGTGTTTAATAGGGTTTTGTCTATTCAGTTTATGTCCATTGCTTCTTGTCCTTTCCTTGGCTGCCCCTGAGAAGCATCTGGCTCATTTTCTTTATGCACTTTCACCAGGTATTTATACACACAGCTAAAGTCCCACAGAGCCTTTCCTTCTGCAGCATGAACAGTCACAACTCTTTCAGCCTTGTCACACCAGAGACACTTCAGTCCCTCAGTCAGCTTCATGACTCTTGCCTGGATTTGCTCCTTCCCAGGGATGAAGGTGAGGCTGACTGGCCTGTAGATCCCTGGATCCTCTTCCTTTAGAAGCAAGATAAAAGAAAGCTTTGCTTTTCCAATCCAGAGCAAAATCCCCTGATCACTATGACCTTTCAAAGATAATTGAGTGTGGCCTCACAGTGACATTGGCAGCTCCCTCAATGCTTGGAGCACATTCCATCAGGCCCCACAGACTTGGATAATGGCCTGTCTGTTTATATGTTTCCTAGCCAGCTTCCCCACAACAGAGCATAAATCTGCTTTTCAGCAGTACCAGACTCGAGGAAAGCACCAAATAAGCTGCTGTCCTTGCAACCATTGACCTCATAGGAGGATTCCCCAGAACTGTGCTGAGTGCTTGTAGGAATGTGCTGCACAGAAGTAGGTGGGAAGGCACAGTGCTCTTGCACAAGGAAGTTTCCCAGTACAAACCAGTCCTGTGTGGCTTAGTGGCCAGGCGTGGAGCAGTGTTGTTCCATGGGTAACTTCACAGCGAGTCGTGAGCTGTGTTTGAAAACCTGTAAAAGGAACTTCTCAAGTGAGATATAGATGTGATGAATCAGGGAAAGGATAACATGAAAGCAAAACTTTAAATGGATTATTTTCTCACCTTTTATCAATTTAAATATCTATATGTAGTCAACATGCTGTCTGACATAATCACCAACTGAATTTTCCTTCAATCAACCATGTGTGTTTTCCTTTCAGAAGAGTCTTCCAATGCCACTTTATATTTTCTGCTATCTTTCCTTGTTTTAATCCCTGTTTCATCTGGAGATGGAATCCAGTACTCTCACAGATTGCTTGTTGTAGGCGACCCTTTGAGAATGCCAGCTGCAGACACACAGCTCAACAGACTTTGACCTGACGTGGCTTTTTTCCCTCTGAAACTTATTTCTAAATCACTTTTCAGTGAGATCTCTGCGTGCCTGATCTGTTTTTTCTATTGCTTGGTCCAGCTTGTATTTTTTTGGTTCAATATTTGAAACCACCCTATCAGACTGCTGAATTATATATCTCTTAACAGCAGTGGGTGATCAGCAAGAGTCTCTGAAAAGGAAAATAAATAAATTAACTTTTACAGGTTTGGAGAGCAATTCTTGGTGTGACTCACACTTGTTCTAACCATGAAATCTGACTCACTGTGTAGTGTAGCAGGGAAAAGTTATGATAGAAATAGCAAAAAAATCTGTAGTCAGTCATATCCAGGCATACCTCAGGCCCTATATGGTGATTTCCTGCATCTGGAGTTCACCCATCCCACAGTGAGACCAGCAGATGGTTACTTTTGGAAGCTCCAGGCTCCAGTACTACTCAAGGAGTATTTGCTACTTATTTTCTCCCCTGGGCTTCATTGCCATGGGGTTTCAGTATGGCTGGGCTGCTTCAGGCCAAGTGAACCTGGGTGTGAGCAAGAATTCTTTTGTGCTGCCCTTTGAGTGAACGTGGGGATGCCATACACCAGGTGGGGAGGTCATTTTGGGACTACTGTGTCATACCCAGGCTTTCTGGTGTGTTTCTGCTGCACACCTTTGTTCTCTCAGATCTGCAGTCAGGCTTTTTGTCCCATGGCCAAGCCAAAATAAACAGTGCAAGCCAGTTCATCATCATCATCATCATAATAATAGTGATAAAAGAAGGAAGAAAACACTCTACCTTCATTTAATGTGTTAGTGCCCTTCTGTTAGGTATAAGAATGCATATGTGGTATAAATTATCTTGGAGAAAATTATATAAATTTCATTTTGTCAATGTGTCTCAGGGTCCTATAAAGTTAACACACAATAAATTTATTTTATCATCAGTGAGAGAAACCCCTTGCTGGCTGTCCAAACTAGTGTGACTGTAAGGTTTCAGACCTTGATGTTTTAGGCTTGTCTAGATCCTGGTTTACCATTTCCCTTCTTCAGTATCTCACGTGTACAATCTCTGCATCTATTTTAATCTTGCAGTAACCTTTCTGTGTTGCATGGTTTCAGAAGAGCTGGGCATCCAGCATTGCCCTTGATGCTTTTTTAGGCTTACTTAAAAACAGAGACAGACAAAATTAAAATAATTAAAAGCAGATATAGTTAATGAAGGGCCTTCAGGTACTTTTAGGGCAGACAAAGCCTCCCCAGGGGCTGCAACCAAAATGGACAGGGGGTCACGGGTTTTCACACTTATAGGTTTGGTCTATTTGCATATTGGGGTTAATCTTCCAGTTACAGCTTCAGGTAATGAAGTCATTTACCCCAAGTTTGCTCCCCCCAACTCACTTTTGTTTCCATCTCTGGGGGCCTGAGGCAGTGAGGTGTCCTTGATCCCCAGCCCTGGAGAGGAATTGTTGTGTCTGATTAAAATGGGAAATCAGCAGCTCGCACTGTGTGTGCAGTTTAGAGTTATACACTAAAGAATTACAGGATTACAAATATATGAAAAACATAAAAGCCAAAATCCTTAGGGGTCACCCTGATTCCTTTGGGAGGAGTGACTTCTCTGTCCCATTCCCACTGGTACTGCTGTAGAGCTTAGCAGTGTGCCTTTGGATACTGCCCAGACCTCTCCTGGGATCACCTCTGTCCTTCTGGATTTCTTTCTCTCCTCCTTCTGGTCTGCACCTTGCTGGTCCACCAGTATATCCAGCAGGATAGGTGAGAATAAAGGGATACAAACAGATTGTCACTGACAGTTTGCCCCAGAATCTGAGCTCTCTGGTTTTACTGTACAGCTGCATTGATCACCTTGCTGCAGAATTGCACCAGGCTCTTAGTCCATATCATTCCTGAGCTAGCATAAATGGTTTGTGCTAACTAAACAATCCCAGGTTTTGAGGAGATGCTTCCAATACTTTAATAACCAGTTTGTCAGCTGTGTTCATTGTCATGTGATGCTGCAAGCAAATACTAAGCAGCTTGGTGGTTTGACCACAGCAACAATTAGCTCAGGAGTGTCTCCCTGCTATAGTCACTTCATTAAGTATTTATGAAACTGAAATGTTTCTGTTAATAAAACACAACTGGAGCTTCTTAGGGAAAGATTGATGTAAGTGCTTTGCTTCCTATATTATTTAATGTGTTCACTGACTGGTATTGTCTCTGGCATAAAGAATAAAATAAGATCAAAATAAGAAATGGAAGCAGCACCTTTGAGCTCAGTGATACATCGTAGGAGAAGAAGAAGCAATAATTGCCACTCCATTGTTTCAACCTCTGTCCAGTGCCATGTGATCCCCTGAGCTCACAGCTGTGTTGGCAGCCAGAGTCATACGAGTTCTGTGAACACAGCTGCAGCCTGGGCTTGTGCTCTTGTGTGAGCAGGGCCATGCAGCAGCCACCAGCCAGCACCCTGTCCTCATAAAACCACACACCTCACAGTACAGCTGGTCCTGGGAGCCTCAGACAGCACTTAATGAGCAAGGCACAGAATTCCCATTAAATGTCAGATAGTTTTATCTACTGCTGACGAAGGGGAAAGAATGCATGTAACAAATCATATCACCTTTGGATTAATACTGAGATGTTTGGGTCACTTTCTGTCTAGTTTTTAGTGTTTAACATGTGTTGTATCCTATGAACATGAGCAACAGAAGGGACTTAAAGACTCAGGCTATCCCCACACCCCATATTATGATGTGGCAGTCGAGAGGGTGAGAGCAGCCAAGGGGCATGAGGCACAGCTCCTGGCTTTTAAATAGACAGCAGCAGAGAAAGAGCCATGAAATGAGTAGCTCACTAAGAATTGGGCAATTGGGACCTTCCCTAGTGGAAGAAGTTCCCTTTTCCCCTGGATTAATTAAAAGCCATGCTGCTTAACCCAGAGGAAGAGAGAATGTCTTTTTCTTTCTTCAAAGGCTAAGTTTCTCTCAGCCTTTGAAGAAAGTGAAGTGTCAATTTTGTAATGTAGTCTGGCTGAGAGCCTGCCGTGGGTATGGCAGTCAGTGCTCAGGCTGTCAGGAAGCAAGACTAGTTTATACAAAACCATAATTGCTTGAGCTAATTTTAAGCAAAATGAGCTCAAACAAAGCAATGGTATACTCCAACAGCTTCCACCTTCCTCCTGCTTCTGCAAAAGAAAACCAGACGAATCTGTGGCTCTATGATCAGCATAGACCTGGGCCTTGATCAGGTAGGGATGTCTGGATTGATCTTTATGTATTTACCAGGCCTTTGGACTTAAATGTGGCTATTGCCCAGCCACACACTTGCCTGGTTGGGGAGCTCAGGTGAATTTAGCTTTGGTCCTACTATAATCTTGTAGGAATGTTTGTCCTTCACCTGAACAGGTGAAGGGCCTGGCATCACTTTAGTCTTGTTACCCCATGGCAAAGTAACCACACAGCCAAGAGGAAAAAAATTACAGTCCAACAGGTTATAGCAGTAAAACACCATGTGAGTAGGTTTATAGAGTCAAATATGGACAAGCAAAAAGTGCTTCACAGGGTGGAATGTCACCATTTACTCAGGATCATTTCAGTTATCTGATGTAGTTGTAAGTATTTCCTTAAGGAAAAGTGCAGTATCAAAGAAAGAAGAAAACTGGATTCAATAATAGTACTATCTTATGTATTAAAATGATATGTTTTGATAAATATTTGCAACATTCCTTACAGCATCAAAGCTATAAAAAGTACTGATTGTAAAGCAGAGGTCTTAAAAATCTTTAAAAATTATTCCTTCCAAAATAAGCAAGTAAATGAAATGAGAATTCAACACACATTGCATTTTCTCCTTTTAGCTTTAGGTAAATACAGCCAGAAATTCAGTTCTCTATTTATTTGCAAACACTGCATAATAAACATAAATGTACTGCTGTTAGAGAATAATAATGCAATGCTAATGATTCTGAAAAGTAAGAAGGGAATAAAAGAACCATCTGAAGGAAAGGGACAGGTAATTAGGCAAAGCAAGGAGATGAAATGGTAGATAAGTACCTAAGAAAATTACACACTAAAGGTGATTAAAAATAAAGGAATATAGATCGTACATTATATACTAGAACAGAAAATACAGAAAGTGCTGGTAAGGATGAGCCATGAAAGGTGAATCTAAATTGCAAGGGTTAAGGATTTGAAATGTAGCTGTCCCCTAGTTCATCTGATTAGAGAATTCACTCTTGTCAAAATAACTGGGGTGAGACTGCCTTACAGCTGAGAGCACTGACCACAGATTGAAGCAGAGCAGAGCAAGCACAAGGGTTTGGCTCCTGAGATCTGGTGCAGCCCTCGGGCTGTGCTGGCAGCTGCAGCTCTCTCAGCTCCTCCCTCCCATCTCCCTTTTGCATTTTGGCCTCGCAGGAGCCCCACTCCTTGCTGTGTGCTGATGCTCAGCCGTGGTTTTCCACTCGTGGGCCATTTCCTGCAATGCAGTTGGCCAAGATGATTTCCATCTCCTCTTGGATGGACTCCCAGGAAATGGAAATGTAAGGGATGCCACCTGGATCAACACATCCAGGCTAAAAATACAAGGCTTTTGCATATGCCTGAATGAGGATGGTTCTCAGGCTGACGACTGCGAGACATTAAAAATCCCAGTGGATCAGCACAAGGGAAGGAGGGTTCCTGACATGTAGTGACCAGTAGATTACAAGAGTTAATCACTATTTTAAGTAAATTTTTGGCCCTGCTCCCTGCTGTACCATTTTTTTCATTGCTTTTGATAGAATGACCTTATTTTTCTGTTTCTCAGGACTATAACTGGAATAATACAGACAGCTACAGGTTTTATGGAGATGTTAAGAGAAAAAAAATGCACAGAGCATTCAAGTCTTGAAAAGCTATTATTAATTTTGTTAGTAACCACAAAAATATTTTTAGAGCTTAACTTTAATACTTCTCTTTTTCTTTTTGCAGTCAGCAATCAAAACTGGATTACTTCCCATTTGGGGCACTAGAGTTTGTAATATTTTTTTCTGCTGAGAACCAGCTCCCTTTGTAATCAGTTGCTACAGAGATGTTGCTGAGGAACAATAGTATTGCCAGTGAATGTCTCTGATTGAAAGAAGCTTTAATCAGAAGTTACATCTTGAAAGAACAGTAAAATTGTAGAAGTTCAGCTTTCCCCTGGAAAAAAACCCTCTGACTCTTTGAGTGTATTGCTGTTGTGTGCAGTGACAATTGCCAGTTTCCTCCTGAGGAAGGAGGGTCTGTGCAAGTGCAGCAGCATCCAGGTGCTATCTGATACACAGAGGTGCAGAGAGCAAATTCAATGTGAAGTAGAGCCATACAGTGGCACTGTTTCACGAGGCAAAAAAGCTATTTTTCCTGCTGCTAATGAAAGTAGTCCATCTGTTCTCAAACTTGATTCTTCTGACCATTCTTCCCTGCTTGTTGGTCTGCTACACCTGCCTTTCCTTTCAATTTTTTTGGCAGTAAAATGATTCTGACCAACCATCTTTATATTGAATAATCACCTTGGATTATTCTAAGCACACCAACAGGGAATGACTGAAGAGCTGTAAGCACTCCAATGAAGGGTTCTCTGTGAAGTACCAAATCAAAGGTCAGAAGATTAGGCCTCATGAAAACCACTGGTTGCTCTGGGAGGTATGTGCTGCAGGGCATTGCTTTCCCACCTGTGAAGTGGTTAAGGGCACTGTGATATTTATTTAGTATTTATAGAGGGGAAAGTGGTAAATGTGCCTAAACTAAACTCTTCACAACTGAATGAGTACTTTCCTCTACAGCAATGCAAACTTGACTTTTGTCTAAGATTAGTGGTGAAGATACTTTGTGAGGTTTAATGTCACTTTAATTTAGCTCCACCAGCCAACGGTTGTTATTATTATTACTTTAACATTTCTAACGGGACGTCACCTGTACTCCTTAAGCATGTCGTGGTAATGAAAATTTAGTTGATTTAGTGATTAACTGAGTGATTTAATTATCTTAGGTAAATAATATTATATGCCAATGTAGGTAACATTTCATTTTAATCTCTTAGAACCGTATATGCTGCAATCAGATTCTTTAAATATTTACTGAAGCACTTAGAGGTAATAAATCTGATAAAATTATTCTGGAGTGACATGATGGTAGTGCCACTATGAGCTCCTTCCCACAGCATTTATGGAAAAGGTGGGTAAAATGTCCCTGCTATGTTGGAAATGGAGGGAAAACTGATTTTGAGGCATTCCCAGGCTCTCATTCATACTCTGAAGCTGCCTTTGTAGTTGCTTGGCCAGGGAAGCCGTTCCCAGCACAGCTGGCCTCTCTTCTTCCAGCCAGCATTCCCAGAGCTCTCCTTGGGCAGAGGGGGAAGTGGGAGCAAGGGCAGCTGGCCTGGGCGAGGGAAGAGCAGTGGGTGATGCAGTGGGGGCAGCGGGAGGAGGTCGCAGGATGCAGTGGGACAAAGTGTGCTGGGGATTTCCTTTGGGAGCATGGGTTTGGAGTCGGAGCAGCAGCTCAGCATCACTGCTGGCTCTGCTGCTCCACCGACTGTCCTGACTTCCACAAACATGACAGGACAGTGTGTGTCTCCAGCCAAGAGCTACATAGCCCAGTCTTGTTGCATCTTGCTCCGTTTTATTCCTGTTAACATTTATAAAGAAAATGAAATATTTACTGCTTTAATGCACAAAGGTCTTAGGAGCCTCCTAAAAAAATCTCTGTTGATTCAGTTCTTTACAAAATTATTATATAAAACTCTAGAGATCCACAAAGTTTCTAATTACAGGGAAGGTCTTGTAAGTCTCTGCCTTTTATAGCATTTTGAATATAGTTATTGCAGGCTGCCTGAGCATTTTGTTAGGCAGAACTGTGCATTCTTGGAGGTGTCCTGAGACAGACAGTGTGCTTTGGCTTCAGCTGCAGCTCAAGCCTCCATTTAGAGCAAAAACTAGGGGAGATACTGGGCAAGATCTGAACAAAAGTAAGATGCTGATGGTTGTAGCAGCTGCTGGTGATGAGCTGTTCTGAAATTCAGACTATTTTAAGCAGGTGCTTGTGAGAACATCAAGCCTATTTAAGATGCTTGTCCATCTTTGTGGGTTGAATATTTGAAATTTTGACTCAACATCCACAAAGAGTTCATAGAACAGTTACAGAGTTACTATATGACATTCATAAATTGTGGTGACAGTATTCTTAGAAATAGCAAAACTTGTATGAATGTATTTAATGGTTCAGGTCAGTGGCAGATTTTCAGATATGAAGATATTTGAAGTGTCCCTTTTCTCAAAAAAATGGGTAAAACATTTAGATGCCTTGCAGCCTCCATAATGATGAAGTACCTGCTCCTCTTCTCTTCTCTTCTCTTCTCTTCTCTTCTCTTCTCTTCTCTTCTCTTCTCTTCTCTTCTCTTCTCTTCTCTTCTCTTCTCTTCTCTTCTCTTCTCTTCTCTTCTCTTCTCTTCTCTTCTCTTCTCTTCTCTTCTCTTCTCTTCTCTTCTCTTCCCTTCTCCTTCTCCTTCTCCTTCTCCTTCTCCTTCTCCTTCTCCTTCTCCTTCTCCTTCTCCTTCTCCTTCTCCTTCTCCTTCTCCCCTCCCCTCTCTTTTCTCTCGTAACAAATTAACCTCACTGAACAGAGAATACTAATAGCAATCTGAGTACATGCACGTCCAAATATATCACCAAATATTGATTTCATCAACTTAATAGAGATTAGAAATGCTAAAAATAATGATTAAAATTCTTATAATTAATAAAATTACTGGAAAATAAGATTGGAGATTAGATCCATTAAAATCAAGATGTAATATTCTTGCACAATATTTAGAAGAAACCCCAAAGGCAATACTTAAACCACTGACCTTCTTTACATATTTTCATGGTTTGCTAAATGCAGGGAAACTCCCAAACTGGAGAACATCAGCAGGATGTGAGGCATCCTTAACTGCTGACTAAGGACTGATGTGAACAACATGTACAGTGTGGTCAGCACTGATGTCCACAGAAATCCATCACACTGGGATGTCAGGCCTGGTTGAATCACTCATTTTCAGGCCTGGGCTCTGAAAAATGTGCAACACGTGCTAAAAGAAGTGACAAAATAATCTGCTGCTTCTGAAGCAAAGGGGAGTTCTATAACATATATTAGGCAGCCATTCCCAGGCACTAAGCTGTGACAGTCATAAGCCCACATGCATTGCTGTGACAGCTTATTGATATTTATGTCACATTTTAAAGCACAAGGGTTCTTCACGTTATTTCCAACATGCATACTTCTATAGGGCCATCCAGTCATTGGCAGATATAACTAAATGCACAGTGGATACCAAAGCTGGATTCACAGTTGTGTGCAGAGAAATTACTGGTAGTTCCTTATTCTGGGGGCCCAGCAGCCAATTTAAACTAGCAGATCTTTATACCTTCCATATATCCTATTCTTGGAGGTGGCATATTTTTAATTTCTTCAGAGCTGAGCCAGGCTGATTTTGGACAACTGTAGCCTGTGTTCAGATTTTGAAAATGTGTGCCAGAAGCAGAAATCAGAAGAACTTTCCTGCAGGGTTCTAGGAAGATGAGTTTGGTTGGCTGGGCTGGGAAGTTAGAATGTGGCAGTGAGTGCTGGAGGGATGTCAGAGTTTGGGTGAGGGACAGCAGAGGCCACAGAATCAATGGTTAGTCATCAGCACAAGCAGAACAGCTGGGCCCCCAGCAGGACGTGTGGGCTGAGGTGGGCAGTGGGTCTGGATGGAGCAAAGGGACTTCATCCAGAATGAAGGGACAGTATGGTGGGTGCAGAGCCAGAGAGGGCGGGCGGGGATGTGGGATACAAGAACTGGGGCATACAGTGGCTCATAATCTGTGGCATACAGGAGGTTTTGGGGCACAATTTGGAAGATAAAAAAGATAGAGGAAGACATGGGCTGGAGTAGAACTCAGGAAACAGGAGTTCTGTGCTGGGAGAGTGGAGGAGCTGCAGGGCTTGGAGTTGTGGCCTGGGAGCAGAAACAGTCCTCCCATGCTGCCTTTCCTGCTTGATCCATGGGCAGTGAGAACTCAAGGCCCAGAATCTGCTTTGGGTTAAATTGTGTTCTTTCAACATTAGGGTTTTGTCTCAATTTAGTGGCTGTTCATACCCACAGGCCTGTCAGCTATTAACATCCACATTTCATTTTCTCTGCACAGAGAACACTGAGTTAATTCACCGTAGCCCTTGGTTGCCTAAAGCTTTCAGGTACACTATAAAATAACAGCATAAACAAAGCTTTGCTTCTACTAGGAATTGCAAACTGAATTTATGAAATAGTGGTGAGAACTGGAAATGTTTCTCTTATATCAGTGGGAAGATGTGTCTTTTGAATTGAGGGAGACAAAACCAAATGTTCAAATAGTACCTTTTTCAGACATAATGAAAACACAAAGCAGTTCTCTTTGTAACCTCCTGCATATAAAACACCTGACACGAAACATTGAATGGCAGCTAGGAGACAAGGTATGCAGGCAAATGGATTCATTTTCTTTTCCTCTACCTGTCACTTCTGACTGTCAAGTCAAAATCTGGCCCCAGATCAGAGCTTAGGTCAGAGAGCAGCTTTGGTTCCTTGCCTGCCACCGAGCTGCTGGAATCCAAGATGAATTCTCTGCCTGGGTGCTGATGCTGCCTCTCAGCACTCACAGCTCTGCATTGTTTTGACGTTTGGGGGGTAGGTAGGCACTTCTCTTGCATTTAATCCTTGCCAGGCTTCACAGCCTGAGAGTCTGTCTTCCTTTTCCCAAAGGATCTTGAGCCTCAGAGCTAATCTGTAGTGGTTTGGTCTCAGCACCAAATGCAGCTGACAAAAGAGGTAATACTGTTTTTTCTCTGCTCACCAGCAATTTAGGACATTTGCCTAGAATGCAGAAGACCTGGATTCATTTTTGCTGTGTTGTGCCACATGGATTTGTAAGTTTGGGCTACCCTGGGCTGTGTGGAGACCCTCAAGTCCTTCCACTTAAGCTGTTCCACTTTGCCTGACATAATTAAAGATTAATTGGGCCAGACTGAAGGAGTAAATGACTTTTTATAGCCTGGCAACTAGGCCACTCACCTGGGAGAAGAAAATCACAAGTCCTAGCACTCATATTTTACAGCCAGAAGCATAAAGCTGTATTTGAGCATGTGAATGTTAGATTTATTTTTTAAAAAAATTTAGGTGTTGCTTCTTTAAACTTCACTATACCAAGCCTTTTTGAGGACCAGGCCATCTTGTTTGGGTGGCTACTGTAAGGACATGCTTTGAAGCTTATGGCCCCATTAAAAAGCAAAACCAACCAAAAAAAACAAAACACAAAAAAGCACAAAACAAAAACACACCAAACACCTCACACCTTTCAGCTGACTTTGAAGAATCTGAGAACAGATGTCAAAATTGTCAGGTCAGACTGATGCTGCAGGAGATGATTCTCTTTGGAGTTTTTTAAAGAAAATACAGTGAATTGCTATTAATCACTGCCCTAATTGCCCAGTTCAAAGCAAGAGGACAGTCATTTCTGGAAGCCCCATTGCGAACAAACAAATTTCCAGACAAATCTTTTCTTTCATAAATTTCAAGAAAATAATTGTGTTTTCTTATAAGATTCAAGCCTGTATTTCCTGCTGTTTTGAATAACTGTCTGATCAATTAGGGTATGCTATCCAAGGTGTATGTTTGTTTTCAAACTTTCAATATCTTTTGTCTGCAAAGCATTTATATTCACTGGTTTGCTCTAAAAGCACAATATCAATTATCTCTTCACTGAAAAACACTTTTAACTCACATGAAATATATAAAATATATAAAAACAGTTCTTCTAGTTAATCTAGATGCTTACAGTAGATGAAAGTGGATAATATTTTTGTTTATGAAATTAGATACTACAATATCCATCTCGTTAAAATGAAAAAGTGATATCCTTGAAAGGGAGGGGATTTTGTTCTTCACCTTCAGAAATTAATTAGTGTCATACACAATTTCTAGGCTTTCTCAAGCATTCTGTAAATGTATAATGCACTTCAGAATTTTAATGATAAAAACCTTGCAGTAAAACCAATGCTGAGTTCCTGTTGTTCTTAGGATTTCAGAAATGTACAGACCAGTATCAAAATGTTATTTTTATGATTTCTCTCTCTAATAAAATGGTCTATATTTGAATAGAATTAGAAAAGGCCTTTGCAGATGGACACAATTCCATGTCCAGTTTTATTTTTTTCTTTTGCTACAGAGGTTCTTCATTAAAGATTCACAAAACATACCTGAATAATTTACATTGCCTTAATTCACTGGGCACAATAGTTAAGGTAAAAAAGAGTCACAGTCATTCAGGAAACAGAAGGAATATGTTTTAAAAAATCTTTATTAGAGCTGCTTGCTTTGAATAGCAAGGTCTGTGTGTGTACGTATCTACATTTTAATGTTGGCTCATGCTTGTCTGTTCTCTGTTGGTGGTTTCCCATTTTAAGATGCTAGATTGATAGTGGAATTATCTGCTGTTTAATAAACTCTGAACCATTTCAATTCCAATCAGTGGAAAAAGAGCCTTTGGTATTTTCCATGCTTGCCTCACGTGAAAGTGAAGGGTCACAGAGGAATGTACTCTTGACCCTAGAGCAGAGACCCTGATACATTTTCTCAGCCAATCCCACAGTGATTCATGACAATGCAGAGTACTTAATACAATATGGTTTTCAGACAGTCATATAATAAAATATATAGCTCATAAACTTTAGCTCTATAAACAGAGGTCACTGCCTTGTGGGAACTCCCATGATTTAAGTCTGTTAAAATACTGCTGTGTATTGTAGATCTGACACAACCTTACCAGGACTTTGTACAGAGGACACTCCCCAGCCACAGAGGTGAAAAGCTTAATAGAGAGATTATCCATCCAGATGCATAAAAATAGTGGAAGAGAATTTTCAAATCCCATTGGAGACCTCACTGCTTTACAGCAAACATGACTGTGTGGAAGAGAATGTACATACATGCATGCTCAGCCAGTGACTTCTGTGCAAATCTGGCCGTCAAAATGCTGGCTGCTCCACAAAAAAAGGGGAAAAAAAATAGCAGAGAGTAGTGCTGAAATCTGAAACATGAAATGAAGACCTTCAAATTTCAACCATATGATGCCTTTCTGATTTCCAAGTTGAAAACAAGACTGGAAATTCTTTACTATGATAAAGCATTGTGATTTTCCTACAAAATGTGTACTATAAATGTTGCAGTCCATGCTTCCAGGTGTAATCATGTCTACAAAGTATATTTGTCCAAGTTAATATTTTATCTTCAATGTGAAAACAGTGGCTAGCACACTCTGTTTAAAGACAGCAAAATTATTAAGTAAATGCTTTGACTGATAGCAATACCTGTGCAGATGTACCTTGTAATCTTCACTGAAGTACAAGGGAATATGTAGACATATTCCAAACAAGAGTCATGGTATTTTGCCTAATATACGAATTTCTAAATGAAAATATAGCAAGCTTATTATTTGAAAGTCTTCTTGTCCACTTCCTCCTGCTGATATATGAATATAGCCAGATGCAAAATCAACACAGAAAGAGGTTTCCCTTTAGCTAAACTCTGATGTTACTGTGAATACATCTACAGAAAATATTACAGCACTGAATGAAGGCTAAATTCTGTTTATGTTATATTCAAGTGTTATCTCTCAGATAAGCAAATCTTATTAAAAATATCCTTTGTTAATTCCATCAGAGTAATTATAGATGAAAACAATAACAATTACATTGTAATTTCTCTGAAAAGTAATAACCCAGAACTTTGTTTGACATGTAAATTAGATTACTGCAAGAAATTGCAAATGAATTAAAGTCAGCCCTTCAGGCTTTCTACTCTGAAAGTCTGAAACCAAAAATTTCTCTTTCATAAGTAACTGGTGCTTTAAAGGCTGGTAAAGCTGCATTCTATCTCCCATGTTCTTTCAGCTTTCCAAAAAATATTTCCTTCATTTCCAGAAGATGAACTTCAGATTCTTCATCACACTGGATGTTGAACTGAATCAGCTAAAATACCTTTCTTTGGGCTTGGTTTTATTTTTTTTTTCTTGAGGGCATGTAAATTCAGCATCAGCATCTTTTGGAAAGAAGCAATGCACCAAATCCATAGCGGCTCATTCTTTTCCATTGACTCATGTGAAATATTTCTCTTTAAAGTGGAAGGTCAAAGGCGATATCATCACAGTTTTTTGGTGCTCAGGGCTGAATCCCCCCACTGGGATAAGCCCCTCCAGCCTGGGGGCAGCAGCAGCAAACCCTGTGCTTGTGTAGTTCCTGCAGGCGTGGAGAGACTCTCAGGGGTGGGAGCAGGGCTGGAGGCAAGGCCTGCCTTGGACCAATACAGTGGGCAAGCCCTGCAGCCTGGTCTTCTGCAGCATATCACAGCTGGATTCAGGGGAATCTGCTGTGACTGGAGCCTTGGGAAATGCCAAGTCCAGCAGCTGACAGGGCTGCCCCCTGAGTGGGAGCAGGGGAGCGTTTTGCCACCTCCCCAGGACCGCACGGCTCCTCCTGCTGAGCCACCACATTCATGCTGCCACTGCTCGTCTGTTCCCAAATGAGGCATCCTGCTCTTCAAAACTGCTGAGCATCCAGAAATTCTTACTCATCACAGTGGGAGCTGTGGAATAAGTGGTCTGGAAAATGCAGTGATATGTCTCTTTTCTTGAAATAGCATCTCAGGAGCCAGTTTTGAAATGCTTGTCTGAAATCCTTTTCTTTCTCCTTGAATGTGTCTGAACTGCTCCTCAATTTAGGACCTTCTGAAACAGTTCATCGGTGTCCTGCCAACAATCCTGCCCAGAGCACCGTGTAAATCTTCCAGTGGGCTGCTCCTCAGGCAGGAAGTCGAGGTATGCAGTGAAATAAAGGCTCTGTTGGAACACACTTGGGGTTTTATTCACAATTCTCCAACAGGAACACTTCCTTGTCATTCTTTTTGCCTTCCCAGCAGTCTGCTGCTAGATTGAGCCTGTTGAAGGACATCCTAAATTTGCTTACAGCAGTGGCCACAGGCCTCAGTGGGCTGGGTCGGGTTCCCAGAGTCTCCCCACTCCTGATTCCTGATTGAAAGACTGGGATCCTGAAAACAGGCACCAAGTCATGACTCTGGACAACCCTCCTCAGTGTGCTAGTCAGTGATGTGCTTGGAGTTTTCTTCAATTCAAATCTCTTTCTGTGGCAAAATTTAAGGATTATTTAAACAGGAGAATGAGCTTCTTTCCAATGACACTGTGCCTGTGAACTTTAATGCAGTGGGAATTCAGAGCTCCTCTGAGCTGTAGGCCTGTGTCTTGTGCTTTCTGCAGCAAGTTATGATTGCTGTTGCTGTAATTTCTTGTTTCTGCAGATGAAGAGTTGATCTTCCTTCCATTCTCCCACCAACCCAAGCAAAATCTCATTTATCCATTAACAGCAGAGAATACCATTTCTCCCACTTCCTGGCTCTTCTGGCAGCTGCAGACAAATGACTGTCCTGCTAATAGTCCCTCTGTTCCAGAGATTAGTGCTTTAAGCATGTGAAAACAGTATTTCTCAATTTATTTTGACAGAGTTTGATTTGTCAAGTTTACAGAAAGCTTAACCAAGTCATGCTGTGACACCCCTTCCAAAACCATCTTTAACCAGTTCCAGCAAAGGAGCTGGGATTTGCCCACCACCATAGTGTTCTGTCTCCCTGTGTATCCTTGCTGGTATTTTAACTTCCACCCACCTAACACCAACCACACTGTAGATTAAAAAAATATTTTCTTAAATCTCTTTCTTCTGTGACATAGGCATCTTATTGTATTAGAAAAGAGATTAATACTACTACTACTACTACTACTACTAAGAGAATAATACTACTACTATATCTGACTGCTGCACAATTATATAGCACCAGAGGTGACATAGGCAGGGAAATGTTAGAAAGTTCTCCTTCATGACCATTTAAACCAGAATTTTTCATGCTTAAGGGAGAGAAACAAATGGGCCTTAACCAAATACAAATTGTGGAGTGCAGATGGAAGTTTATACTGTAAGCATGGTGAGCTTTGGGGCAGCTCCCAGCAGGACTGATGAGAGGATGTGATTGTCAGGTGAAGAGATCACTTGGTGAAGCTCCTTGGATGGATGGTTGCGTGCAAGAGCAGGGTGGACATGGTGATGAGCGTGGTGATAATGGCAGTTCCTTCTCTGTCACTGGGCAGGTGCTATGACAACAGCCTCTAAAGCCACCTTGCTTGACTGCCTGTGGTGCTCAGTGCTGTGGAAGGTTCTGGGGGGGCTGGGGAGACGGAAACGTGAGGGACTGCAGGGACCCCTGTGAATCCCTGCGTGTGCGTCCGGGCTTGTCTGAGAACACAACAGGTATGGCAGCAAAACCCAAACCCTCTGGGAATCGCTTCTATCCTTTCACTTTAGTAAACACCCAGGAGCTCTGTTCAAGCCTATTAGAAAGCAAGAAAGAGCCTCAGGGGAAGGGCAGCAGAAGAGGAACGCTGAGGACTACAGCAGCGAGCCCAGGCAGCCCTGCTCCATCCCCTGCACATCGGCTCCCTGCAGCACACGACGCCGATCCCCCGCCGTGCTGAGGGATGAGCACTGACAGCCTGAGCAATGAGATGTCTTCCTGCAGCAGCACAAAAATCAGGCCCTGTGCATAAAGACTTATGCTGACACCCTCCCCAAAACAGGGCAAACAGCAAGGGGCTTCCTACAGGGAATAATGCTGTGTGGAGACTAATGGAACAGTCATTAGCAGTATCTCTGTGGTGTATAACAGCAAAAAGCATTCACAAACATTTAATTAAAATGAATTTAATGACTGGATTTAAGCTGTTATTCCAGAAGTTAAATGCCAGTTACCGATGTGTTAAAATGCACATTCAGCACTGCATACATAAATCCATCCCTTGGTCTAATCTGTAACTATAGTAATGTTGTGCACTCAGTAGAATTGTGCTGGGGGCCATTGCAAGAGCTGTCATCTATCTCATTGTCTTGTCATGTTCATACTTCTATTGTTCTTCACTGGTGAAGAAGGAGGGCCTTTTTGTATTCTGAAAAACCTTGGGAAGTTAGGAGATGGAGAAACTAGAGACCAAAATTTTAATGTTCTAGGTGATAATGAATCCTCGTTAGGCTAAAAAGACAAATCTGTGGATTTTACAGCTTGGGAAGTTAATTTAGACTCTAGAATTTTGATTTTAAAAGGAAAGCAAGACCATTTGGACTTGTGGAGCCCACTGCAGGCTACAAGGCTTTACCGGAATTCCTTCATGTTTGTTGGTACTGTGGAAACAACCTTAGTAAAGCAGCTGTCACGTCTGTCCAGTCTGGCATCCTGTCTGCAGGAGGGGCTGACACTGAATGTGTCAGAAGATACATGTGCTGCACTTCTTCCTTAAAAAGACTTGATTCTCAAGGTAAAGAAACATGAAACTTATTTTGCAAATGTTCTGGGGGTATTATGAAACAGAAGTGAATTTTTAAAGAGAAAACATCCAAATTTTTATGGACTATTTTATCAGAAAAAGCCAGTTAAAGGAAGCCCTTCAATGACTAAGCATTTCTGAATAAAGACCTGAACTCCATAAACAGAGTCAAAGCTGCCAAAATTCCTGGGACAGTGCTGAGGAGTCTACCTTGCTTGCCAGTCTCTTACATTAGGCACACATTTTTCCAAGGTTTTGTTCTTCCTTTAGGATGTAAATTTTATTATGAAGTGAAATCACTGTGAAACAGTACATTATCAAAACTTTAATTAATTGCTTCCTGTTACTTGTTAACCTTGCAGGTTTCTCTTCAACTCTGAAGCAGTAGGCACAAAACTGTTCTGTTGATTCAAGACACTGTAATATCTTGACATGGATAAAATTTAACCTGGTAATCCCCATTTGGGTCAGGAAATGGTTCAGCTTTTAATCTAGTGTGGGAAAAATGGGTCCAGAAAAAAATGGAGTCAGTCAACCTTTTTGGCTCCTCCAGCTTATCTTTCTGCTGTTGTGTTTTGTTTCTTCCCATGCTTCTTTAAGGATTAGCTGATAGAAATGAATTTGAAATTCAGACATCAGGTATCGTTGTGTGTTGGCCTTTGACACCAACAGAGCGTGTTTGACATGCAGATAGACTTCATGGGCTCTAATCTGAATCATTCCCTGTATTATAACTCTGAGATGGCAGAAGATCTGATGGAGGTCACCTCAGCCTCTGAGCACTGCCTGTTAAACTGGGGACAGGAGGGAGGAGAACATAAACAGTGTTCATCTGTACGTGAAGAGGTCATTTTAGAGAAACAGAGTCAGAGGCTTCCTCTGAAGCAAACAATTGTTCTGTTAGTGAGTTTTTAAAAGAAAGGGCGTAAATTGGCACCCCAGTTAACCAAACTGGAGAACACAGGTGGTCACTTAACCTGCGCTCAGCCCCCAGGGAGGGATGTGGCCCTGAGCTGCCATCACTGCCACCACCCTCCAGCACGGATGGTGCTTTCCCCTTCAGCCTGGGATCCCTGGGGTGCTGTGAGCAGGGAAAACGAGGCAGGAGGATGTGACAGTGTGTTATGCCTCTCCACTCCTAGAGTGTGCCTGAGAGCAGCCTGTTGGGGAGGTTTGAATGAGGGTTTTGATCGTGTGTAGTTCCAAAGGGCCTTGTAATTGATTGTGAGCGAGGCTGAGAGAGCATCCCAAATCCAATTCCAGTTACTGCACTGTGCCCATCTAAATCCCCCCGACATGTTATTTGGATATTGTGCTGCCTTATAGATTCTCCATAAACTGCCAGGCAGGGCTGCTGTGTGCAGCTAAATTATTGCTGTGCTGTAACATAGAAACTGCCCAGAAACTGCCTATGCACAGCAATATACAATTTTATACAGAGTTTGTTTTCTAACAAGAGAGGTTGTCTCTGGTTTTATGATCGTGTATGGGTTCCAGGGCTGGGCATCTTCATTAATTTTACTCTATCTTCCACTGAACATACCATATATTGCATTTATTGGTTGTCCATTGTGATTGGTTGTGACTGTGACTTGGAGAGACATAGATTTATTAATTTTTTTTTTTAATTCTGTGCAGGTCTTCATCCAAGAGCAGATTAGTTGTGAAGAACAGGTATGCAGGAGGTGAAGCATTCGAATTTTAGGAGATTGGGAAATGATGCTTCATTGTCAGAGCTCTTCTGTGTCTCTTCTCATCACCACCTTGGCAATGTGCTTCTGCTTAGAGGCTCATCGGCACCACAACAAATTTGTATCTTCATGTCTTGCTCCAGGCCAGTTTCTTTCCAGTTGCTGATATTGATCTGATAAGTGCTGAGAAGAAATTCAGAGTGCTATTACAGTATGTAGTCACTGGCTGCTTTTAAATCTTTTGTCCTGTCTCGGATGAGGAAGATTTCACTGAAGTAAATACCATGTCATCATATTTATAGATATAGATGACATATTATACATTATGTTGTTAAAATTGGCTGTGCCTAATCAACAAAGCTGCCATATAGCCTTTAATTTAGTCCGGGAAAGAAAAGACCTTATCTAGCAAGAAGAAAACAATAAAATGCCTTAGGATATCCTCAAGAAAGCAAGAGACCAAATGAAGAAGCTGAACAGCTTTAATAAAATTCCGTATTATTCCTTTGGATTATTCAGGACTTTGCAAATGACTATCCAGGCTTAATGGCATTCACTGACATTATGACAACAGGGGATGCTCCACAGACAGAAAGGGGAATTAGAAGTATGTGAGGTTAACTGAAATGATGCTGCTGGTAATAAGTCAGTGGAAGTAGACTGTCACTCATCCTCTCCTTCTGCTTCTGGATCCTGATTATCTTGTCAGTTCTTCATATGCTTCCTCCATCAGCTTCAGTAAGAGGAAGGCGTGAAAAAGATGGACAAGATGGTCATATAATCAAATAAAATGTACTAAATACTGTAAATATAGGGTGTGACATGCCCCAGGTTATGTATATGTTATGACATATCATTTTAGTGCCAAATGATACAGGATGATACAGGCTAATGCAATGTGAAATGACACAGCCTAACTACAAGTGCCATTTGATGCAGAAAGATGCATTTAGAGAGCAGTGTGGTGAATCCACCATGCATGATGATTTTGAGCAGGGTTTCCAGCCTGCTTGTGCTCAGAGTTGTGAAGCTGTTGGACTCTCCTACTTTGGATTTCCTGGGGCTCTCTTCACAACTGCTAGCTTGTCTTGGTCTGGCTTATGGCTGCAAGCTGCTGCTTCATCTCACTGGTCTTTGACAGGGTGACACGTTTCAACTGAGTGCCAGAAGCCACTTGTGATCCATTACCATAATTAAGGTTGGATATACAGACTTTTCCCTGTGCAATTTTTTTTTCTTTCCTTCTTTTTCCAGTCTCTTGAAAAAAAATGAGACGGTAGCTAATGTTTACTGGGAGGTCATTCCCACTTCTTTCCCCCAGAAAGTTGACTACACATCTTCCTTCTATGCATCCCTTGCATGTTTTCTTTCCCTCCCATAACTGCAGGCAAGTGTGTTCTCCTAGAATAGCAGTGTAAACAGAGGAGAGGAGAGCTGGAGCAGCTTTGCTGGCAGAGGTAGAGCCCATCTCATGAAGCACTGCTAGCAACACATAGGACCACACACGCACAAAAATTAGAAGTGTCCACAGGAATCTGAACGGTTTAACAGCAGCAAAAAGCACCCAAATTGTCATGTGCTACTTACCTGACTTCACTGCCAGGCTGTTTTTCTTGGTCTGCCTCTTGGGGAGGAGAACTACACGCACTGCAGATGTTCTGTCACGTCATGTCTCTCTTGGGCAGCCATGGTAACTAAAAGGAAAAAGACCATAGTGACATGTCCCAAAACAAACCTACCAAGTTCTCTAAAGCCAAGTGAAAGTGGGATTCAGACTGGGTGTTTCTTCTGTGTATTTCAGGCCAACAACAAGAACAAGGCTCCCCATCATGTATGGGAAGGTGAAGCATTCAGGCAGCTTGGCAGAAACTCAAGAGAACAGAAGAATTAGGTGTATTTTTTTTTTGTGAAGTTTTGAGAACCTTGTACAAAGTTGTGGATTTGAGGTGAGTCAGTTGGGCTAATAAGGAAGTCTTAACAGAGATTTGAGCTCTGGTATTTTCCTAAGTGCTAACAGCCAGACAGGTTGGAAGAAGACTGTAAGTGGTACATGCTAATTGTGGGATGTAAAAGAGTCCAACAGCTCTGCTGCTGTATCCTTCAAAACACAAAATATTACATCTAGGAAAATGAAAATTGTCAGCACACATTTACAACATGAATAGGAGCAAGCAAATTGCCCTCCTGGCTCTGACTGACTACCTAAACATGCATTGTTTTCTGGCAGTTTTCAATCAGCTGCTGTGAAGTTTTCCTGCAGTTGCTGTTAGTTCCCTGAGTGCTGTACACACTGACAGTGACCTAGGGCAGAACAGTAATGTTTAAGGAATCATACAATGAAAGTTGACAGTAATCCATGCCTTGAAAAGTTGTGTTGAGGGGCAGGAGACACTGGGCACTGCTCTACACTCCCATCCCACCTCTGCCTCCTGTGCCTAGGCCTGACACAGAGCAGGATCCCAGACAAAGCCCTGCTTTTCCAGAGCCTCTCAGAAAGTGTTATGCAGAGCTAAATAAACATCAGTGCTATTTTACAAAAATTAAATGTAAGTGGAAGAAAGGAATACGATCCCTGCTGTCAGGCACCAGTCTGGGGGTGCCAGGGAACATGCTGTAGTTGGGACACATCTGGGTGGCTCTAGCTGAAGCCTGACTGCATTCAGTGGGAGCTGCTAGACTGAGCTGACTCAGCTGACTCTGAGAGCACTCCCAGGGCGTCCTTGCATTGCTGGGGTGGGCAGAGAGCTGCCAACAGTGCTGACCTGAGCCTGGAAACTGAAGATACATAGCTGTGTGCAGGTGTATATGAAGGGAAAAGAAAAATGGGGACTCCATTACAGGCAGTGCTGTGCCTTTCCTCCTTCAAGTGCCTTTGGCTTTACCTGTCACTGGTCTGTAGGAAATAAGAGGCAATGAAGTCTTGGTATTTTCATCACAGGCCAGGCTTGCCAGGATTTTCATTTCCAGTGCTGGCCAGGAGAGTGGTTCTGCCTGCTGCAGTGTGAGAGCAGGCCTGCAGCTCCCCACTGCATTGGGGTGGCAGGGACATGGTGCAGGTCTTTGACCACCAGTGCAGGGAGGTGGAGTGGCCTTTGGGCTGGGCCTGCAGTCTCCCTTAGTTTGGTGCCAAGAAGGTGCAATGACAGGCAGCAGTCTGAGTCTGACCTGTGCCATGGGCTTTTTGCCTGTGATTGCTTCTTCTGAAATGTTAAATTAAGCCTTTTTTCATCCTGCTGAATGACAGAGCTACTGCCCTTCCATTTTTCAATAAGTCTGTGTCCTAAACCTCCCAAATTATTACCGAGGTGTGCCTAAATGTGTGGCTCATGTGGGAGGGAGGTGTTTAAGTATGTCTTTTAATAGATTTACTGTCATTTACTCACACAGTCTATTGTTGCTGTGGACATCAACAGCACTGATCTGAGTACACAACGTTGTGTAAAAAAGGCACGGCTGTCTCTGAGTCCCCACTGCATTGCAAAGGCTGCATTGGCCAGTCCCTCCTGCTGGGTAGTTTTGGTTGGAGCAAGGGAAGGGAGTAAGGGAGTATTTTTGCACTCATTTTTTAAGCAGTGACTTCCACTGAATTTTGAGGACAGGGTAAAGTCTCCTTACTTTACCAACCCTGCTCTGAGTGAGAAAAACTTATGTGCTGCTCATGACTTTAAAAGTAAGTGTCTCCTTGGCTAATGGTGCACTTCAGCAAGATAGAGCCTGAAAATTGAGTAGTTTTCAGATTTCCTTCATACTTGATTTTTCCTTTAAATTTGGTTCTTATAGTCTTGCTTCATTAACATGCAGTTAATAATTTGGCAATTAATTTAGCAGACATCCGTGTTTTGCATATTTTGTAATGTAGTAACAGTTGCAGCCATTGGATGAGACCATTTGCCAATGAGTCTGAGATAAAATGTTGGTGTCAGAAAAACAATCAAAGACTGCACTTTCATCCTTGAGACAAACCTTTCAAGTGTGTCCAAGAATTCCACAGGGCAAACTCCAAGTCTGCATCTGTCTCTTCAAGCTATACTCAGACTTTCTTCCATTTCTTTTTGCCTCTGGGGATCCAGTAGCCACAGTGTGTCTGAACTGATCGCTTACCACCAGCATCATCTGGGTTTTGGATATCTTTGATATCTTCAGCTCATCCCTCCCAGCAACATCTGAGGCAAGACTCTAATTAAGGACTGTTGTCTCTTCTCTTGGAGGTTAGTATTCTTGTACTTCCATGGCCTCTGCTTTGAGACTCCCCGACTAATGTCAAGGACTGAGCAAATTACTCACAGCTTCTTGTCAGCAATGTTCCCTTTCAAGAGTTTAATTAGCAGAGAATAACACAGTTTGAAATGAATGTAGCCAAACCAAAAGCCAGCTCCTGTGAAGGGCTTAGCTTGTTAGCAGTAAGGCTCTTAGGACTATATCTCTTTTTGAATGCTGCAAGCCTACGACAGGTTGGAGAACTCCACAATCAATGAGTCCCAAAACTGCTTTTACACACACCTGCAGACAAGCCAAAAATATAGAACATCTGGTATGTGTGTATGCATGTATAAAATGAGCCTTTTTTTTATTTTTCCTTTGCACTGAGTGCTGCTATGTGGGCTAAACCAACATAATGTGGCAAATGTGCTTTAGAACTAAATCAGTCCAAAAGTGTGATTAATTGTTTGATCATGGAGACTCACAAGACATTGTGTAGGACTCAGGAATTCTCGAATCTGGAACAGGGACTACATATGTATTTTTATTGTTACCTTGAGATGCAGCAGGAACTATTGTTTGTATCCCTTCAAGTGTTCACAAAGCTCAGTGGAACTGGTAAAAAAGTTTAAAATAGATAAAAGAAAATACATCTTTTAAGTGGTAAACTTCTGGATCTTGTGGCCTAAGTGTTTGTAGAGGCAGGCAGTATGAGCAGATGCAGAAAGGGATTAGACATTCATGGACCAAGAGTCTAGAAACGGATACTAGGAGGACTGAGCAATATACACTACAATATCCTTGGCACAACAACTTTGCGGGAGTAAAACAAAAGTAGAGAGCAGAGAGTGACCAGCCTGACAGGCTCTCTCTAAACAGTTTCTCCTGTTGCCACAGAGTCAGATCCTGGGCCTTAGGATCCATTGGTCCCACCCAGGAAGCAGTTCCTAAATCCTCCTGTTTGTGTAATTAGTACTTGAGCAGTGCAATTTGTCAGGTTCAGCCATGGCTATAGAGGCCCATCCCTTGTCAAACCTGCAATCAGAAGGGGCAATCTCCCTCTGCTTGCCCTCTTGCTAGCACAGGGAGCACAGGCTGTGTCAGAACACAGCTGAGGCGTGTTGGCCAGTCTCCCCAAGGAAAATAGTTACCTTGACTGTTCCAAAGCAGCTATACTTCATCATGCAAATGGCAAGGATCTTTTCTCGCCAAGCCTCTTACTTCCAGAGGTAATATATCTCTAGCCATTTCCATTAGTTCATTGTCCTTCCCCAGCACTGTCCTTTGGCTCAGTTGCTTGGCTTCAGAGTGAGGCAAGATGGATCAGAGTGGCATTTGGCTAACATGCTCTGAAACACTCAGTTCATCTGGAAGTCTCTGCAAGTACCAGCTATTTCTACAGCCACTTCAGCTGGAATTAAGAGGACAAATCAAGGGCAGTAAAAGCCTAAGCAAAGGGCTCTTTTTCCCTCATGTAAGAGACAATACATGGAATTTATGAGACCCACATCTTGAATTTCATTTCCCTTCTTGAATCCCTTCAGTGCTGCAAAATACTGCTTGCTTTGAATGTGAATTTTCTTTTTGCATTCCCATAGCTTCCTACCGCTCATTCCTTAATATCCATTTCTGCTGTCTGTTTTCACAGAGCTCATACAGTCAGAAATGTCTGTTTAGGGCCAGATCATCAGCTGACAGGCACATGCTGCTCAGGCTCCAGTGGAGCTATATTGATATTTTCTGGTTATAGAGAGTTGGGGCAGAATCTCTGGGAACACCATGTAAAGTGCTTCATATTTCTTCTGCTGGTTCAATTCTTGGAAGAAATCCAGCCAAAAAACAATGTGGATTAAAAATGGAAACTTCTTCTCCAGCCCCCTCTGCATGCTGGCTTAGTGATCACAGGAATTAACTGGGCATGCCTTTTGCTTAGCACAGGGCAAACATCTCCTCACATGCAACTCTGTGTTAAAGTGTGAAAAATCAGTGTTGACCCTGCCTTCTTACGACCCTGTCCCCAGAGCTGCATGTATTCTGTCAGAGACAGCACCTTTGGAGTGACTGTACCCCGATAAAACTCTCACAGGCTTTTCTTCTTTTCCATTAGCTTGCTCTGTTGCATTGATTTCATCATTTGTAAAGTGCAGATCGAAGGCATCTCAGCACATCTAACACACAATGCAGACCATTAAGAAGTGTGAAAGAAAAACCAGCCAGTTCATACACAAACTCAGTGTAATAAACCTGAGAACTTGGCACGCAGGCAAACCCAGTAACTGTCAGAGAAATCACTTGTGTAGTAAAAGAGCGCCTCAGATATTTAGAAAATACTGTTCCTACAGCCTATTTAGGCACAAAGCATTCTTGTCACACTTTGCAACAGCTGTGATTAAAAACTATTTGAGGGTAAATGTGTTTTCTGGTATTTATCAGTGGGTCATTAACCTTAACAATATCAACATTTCAATTGTCAGCAAGATTAAAAAAGCCCATTATAGCAAAATGAGCACATTGTATGTAGAGATATTGGAGAGCTGATGAATTACTAGCTCTGCTCAGATACAGACTTCAATAAAGGTAAAGCCTTCAGTGTGGTGAGAAATAGAGGATGAATTAATTGTTGTGTGAAATATAATGCTGAAGAGCTAGAAGCAAACCAAATGAGATGGTTTAGCACATGGAAGGACTTAAAAGTTTTATCCATGAGATAAAGAATACACATAAGCTTTTAGTTTTTGTAGGTGATGGCAGTGATGGTGGTGCAGACCTGAGTAATGAAGTCTGGGGATTCAGGCTCTTATTTCCATACAGCTGGGAGAAGGACTCCAGGCAGGATACAGGCTGATTCCACACACAGGACCGAGGAGAGGGACACAGAAACAATGGGGAGAGGAGAGGAGAGGAGAGGAGAGGAGAGGAGAGGAGAGGAGAGGAGAGGAGAGGAGAGGAGAGGAGAGGAGAGGAGAGGAGAGGAGAGGAGAGGAGAGGAGAGGAGAGGAGAGGAGAGGAGAGGAGAGGAGAGGAGAGGAGAGGAGAGGAGAGGAGAGGAGAGGAGAGAGGAGAGGAGAGGAGAGGAGAGGAGAGGAGAGGAGAGGAGAGGAGAGGAGAGGAGAGGAGAGGAGAGGAGAGGAGAGGAGAGGAGAGGAGAGGAGAGGAGAGGAGAGGAGAGGAGAGGAGAGGAGAGGAGAGGAGAGGAGAGGAGAGGAGAGGAGAGGAGAGGAAACACTGTACTGCCTCTACCTGGTCCCTGGTTCAAGGGATTCCCAAGGAGAATAGCCCAAAGGACCACCTGGGCCTCTAAATTTTGGGGTTGGAAATGAGTACAGGACATGCAGAATTTAGGGCCCATATGACAGGAATTGCTAATTGCTACCTGGCAATGCAATGCAGGTATAACACACTGAAACCATGGGCACAAAACTCCCCTGAGAGGAAGTCTTCTCATTTCAAAGCCAGTGCCAGCACTCCTGGCTGAGAACAATGGAATGGAAAGCTCAGAGAGGAGCAGGCTGTCTAGGGAAAGTGGTGGTCAGGATAGGAAAGATAAAGGCTCACTGCATATTTCCATGGTAATACTGAGGTTGAAGGAGGGCCTGAACCTTGCAGTGACAAGATCTTTCCCGTCCTCTCGGTGACAGAGTCATGATGAGTTTGGTTGGAAGAAAAGCCTTGGGAAGGAGCTCATTCCTGCATCACAGGGCCACATCTTCACTTGGCACTTGCCTCCTGTGTGAGGACCCTGCAGGATGCAGAGGCAGCAAACGTTTGTGCACTGCAAGGCAAGAAGGGCCAGGAAACAAAGGGCATGCTCCAAACCCAGGTCCTCCAACTCTTTTGCTCTCTAGTACAGTTTTTAAGTTATAAAAGTAAAGACATAACATGATCCTTTGAAAAAGGGGTTTTTTTGTGTTTTTTTTTTTTTCCTTGCTCTCTTTTCCCTCTGCTGGTTATTTTTCTAAGTGTGTGTGCAGAGGAGAATGTTCTTAGGGGTTCATTTATTTCTGTCAGATAACTTTCATTACTGTAATAAAATTCCACTGTCTGACAGCTTTTATTTCTGGATTCTGAGTTGTCATGCTTTTCTGAGGTTTCCCTCTGACCTCTAGGATGTGTAAGGTGAGGAAGAGACACGACTAGCATTTGTGAATGTTTTAGAAATGCCAGAATTCAAAAAGCCTGGCAGTTCCTGTCTGGTAGATCTAATTTCAAGCTCTAGTAAGACCATGGAAAGAAACTGAAGGTCAGCTCCTAAGGCAGCACTAGGAGCAGGTTGATTCTCTTTAAAGTGAAGCCTCAGTGCAGAGATGACCAGAAAGGTCAGTCACACCTGACAATTACAGATTCTCCCAAAACAGGTGGAGTTCTGACATCGAGAAGCCTTCTCTTCCTTTTTATATTTTCCTTCAGTCTGCTGCCAACATAGGCACCCAGTCCCTTCTGCAACAGCAGAGACAGACTTGTTCCACTAAGGAAACTCCAGGGACAGAAACAAGTTGGTACAAAGTTCTGTTCTTGTACAGGGTTGAAATACATTTTCTGGGTTTTCCAAATGAAAAGGATAGCATATGCCAACCCTCTGCAAGGTGTCCTGCAGATGTGTAATAGGTCTGCTGCTTTTTGAACAGTCCCTGGGTAGGATTTGCCCTACCATGATCTGGGTACATCTTCAACACTTTCCTGGCAGTTCTGGTGAGTCCCAGGTGAGGAGTGTGTGTGCAAGGACACGTGGCACTGCTGTGGGGGCTGTTTGTGCAATCCAGCCAGCTGGAGCTACAGCTCTGATGGAGCTGCTGCTTCCAGCCGTGCCTGCAAACCTCAAACAAGCAGCCAGTGCTCAGAGGGAATGCACAAGAGTGATGCCTGCCCCTCCTGTGGTGTGCCCCTGTTGAAAAGTGGGACTGATCTCTCCCATTCCAATAGCAGAGGTTTCCATGGGAGATTGCTCAGGTATCTTGCACAGCACTCACTGCAAAGTCATAAAAACCTGCCTTGTACTGGGCTATGAGAATGAAACCTGGCCAGAAACCTTGATTGTTGTGGATGAAGGAGACTTGACTTGATACCAATGTGGTTTCTGGTGAAATCTTACTCATAAGATTTAATTTTGAAATATTTTTTAATTCATAAGTGTCTTTTGCTTGGTAACAGGCAGAAGGGAAAGAAACAATTAGAAATAAAAGCAGGGGGTTGATGAAGTTGATTTCCAGTGAAAATGACCACATTCATATGAGATCTATTACTGCCTAACATGCTTTCTGTGGCATTTGAAAGCATATACAATGCCAGAGTGGACTTGGTAAGGGTACTGCTCAAGATGAAGGAAAGATAGAGCAGAAAGGATAGGCACTAGAAATATGACCTAAATGCCACTGAATAGGAATCTGCTTGGAAAAAAAAACAACATGGAGGACATCTGGGAGGAAAAATAACTCCACACCCAGACATTCAGTGGCATGGAGGGCAGTAGATGTGCAGTCCAAAAATGCTGATGAGCAGCAAGTGAACTTGTAGTGCAGTGCAAAGGGGCAGGTAGATCAGGTCACTCTGGAAGCATGGGTGCCATGTCATCACAGCACACAGACAACAGCATTTCCCTAGGTGTGCCCAGGAGGGAGAACAGCAGCTACAGCAATGGTGATAGGAGAAACTGTGGGCAACTCAGAGAAATGCCATAGACAGGAACAATAAATGGGCACTATTAGCTTTGTAGTTAAACAAGATAAATAATAAAAAATGGTGTAGGGCTTTTGCACTAATTTTCAAATGTAAAGAGGACTGTTTAGACTCTCCTGTCCTACACCTTTGTAATTGCAGGATAATGTTTGGAGCTTGGACATTGCCATAGTCTCCAGAAAGGCATGGTATCAATGCCAGCACCTGCTAGAAATTAAGCCAAAGGGGACAACATTTTACGTTAAGAGAAATTCATCATTTCCAAAGATTTTAGGCCAAATACTACTCTCTTCACATCTCTGCACTTTGACTAAGATAAATTGAGGTATTAAATGAAGCATTCTGATTTATAACAGACAAAACCCTTGATGAAGGCACCATTCACAACAATTAAAAAGATTGAACAATTAACAGTATGGATAATTGAGAGTGTAGTGTCTGATTGATTTATATGTAAATGCATCATTATCTGTCAAAACATTTATTGTTAGCAATACAATATTCATGGCATAGCATTGATAATGTTCTGCAAACTACCTGTTATTGAAACAGTGCCCATTTATCACCTGGCAAGATCTATTGAATCATATCTCATTAAAGAGTTTGAAAACATTGTTCAGTGTCCTCCATGATGTCTGAATATCTATTGTCAAATACTCCGCCAGCTTTGCTCTTTGCATATCTTGACTCACTGAAATTAGATTCCTTGAACCTAATGGCTGCTGATCTACCAATGGAAATGACTGAGGGGATCTGATACATGCAAATGTGAACTCTGAACAGTTTTCTGGAAACAAAACCTATTTTAAGGAATACGTTTAACAAGTATCTTGGGAAAAGTTGTCTTCTCATATTTCTCTTGCTATTTTTGGTTGACTCGAAACAGAGAGGAAGAACTACAAGAAGAAAAGATAATTGTGAGGTGTGAAACCGAGTTCCTCTGTGACTGTGTTTTATAAATATTTGCTATAACCCTCTGCCTGAATGGAGCTTTGTTTGGGGAGTCAGGCAGCAGATGTTTGGCCTTACCTGATAGCTACTTTGGCAACACATTTTCCTTCCCTGTTGTGTGTGACATGGTGCTGAGGCCATGCTTTGTATTTATAGTCTGGTGGGGCGTCCAGGCCAGATCCAAGAGCTGCAGAAGTGACAAGAAGACTTGCACTGACACAGTTGGCTCTGGTTCAGCCTTGCTCTTGCTCTGAGCAAGGAAGGGACAAATGCTGTGTTTTGCCATGTGGCTATTACATGAAAACTACTGCTTCTCATCTTTATCATTTTTCAAATAACAGAGTGCCATCCTTATCGTAATGTCATATTTCTATATTAAGACTAAAAACCTAGGAGAGGTTTGAACTTACATACGCATGTTTTCAAAATAAACATGGAAATCTGATCATTCTAACCAGAATGTAGTTTCTGTAGCAGCTACTAAAATATTTGTATTGCTTTTGCATTCCCAGGTTTGAACTAATATTGTTTTAAGTACTCTGTGTTCATAACAGAGCCAGCCGTTCTTGCAAAGAGCTACGCAGTGCCAAAGAACATTTCTTAGTGCTATTTGTTAGTGTCTGCTGGCTAGTTAAGCACCACTGCAGATGTATGATAGCCTGAATTTGCTAGAACTTAACCTCCAGAAATAAATCCCTGCTATAAACAAAATGGCCAAAACAGTTGCTCACAATGACCTATAAGCCAGTAAGGAGAGCAGTAGAGAGAGGAGAGATTTCACTATCACAGAGTGGAAGAGGTGTTTCAGCAATATGTTCAATACCTTGGAACAGGAGCTGTCATTTGACAACAATTTGACAACAATCTGTCGTCCACACGCACCCGTGTGCCACACTGTGCCCTAGCAAAAGACAAAAAATTCCTCAGCACTTCTCTGGCCATTCCTCCTGAGTCTTAGCCAGCTTACGGTCTTGTGTGGGTTGTAACTTTAAAAGGAAGAGCTGGCAGCAAATGAGCCAGAGTCACTCACAGGTTTTTCTCCTCAGGAAGCCTGCTGACCTTGAAAAGCCTTAAAGCTGCATTCTACATGAAAAATAACTTTTACTTAGTGCTGAGCACGTGTATTGTTGCACAGACAAATAGACAAATAACAATGTGAGTACATGCCTTGATCATTTATCCTCCTCAGAGGGCCATAAACTATGAGTAAATGCAACAAAAGCAGAAGATTAATAGTGGCCACATAATGCTTTGCATTTTTCATAACGATTCTTTACAGATACAATCAGTAAGTGTCACTAATTGGTAGGCACTTGTTCTGCAGGGGGGCCCAATCTTCCCTCTGGTGGGGTGAAGCCAGTGCCTGGTGCTGGTGTGAGCAGAGCAGGAGGAGGCTCCTGGGGAGCTGCAGGGGCTGTATTTTCCAGATGCTGTAACTCCGAGGCTGTGCAGTGCAGAGAGAGCCCAGCAGCCTGACTGTGCAGGGCAGCTCCTGCAAACACTGCTGTCTTCAGGCTCCAGGAGAAAGGCACGGCTGGCCCCATGCCAGCTGCTGAATTTAACATGTATTCAGCTGAATGACTGGGCTGGCATAATAATATCATCCTGCAGTGTCCCGCTGATCTCCTTCAGATCTTGTTGGCTTGTTGGCTGCCCCTGAGCCTTGTTCCCTGTGGATGCAGGGGTGCTGTGTGGGAAACTGCTGGAAAGATTTCCTACCCAGTGTTGTCTAAACACTGTCCAAAGCAGCAAATCTGTGCAGAGGTATCCATCCTGGATGTTATGAAGGGCTGTACAGGCCCAGGAAAAACACTTTCATCAAACTTTTATCAAATTTGCTTTGTTGCTTGAATTGATTTTTTTTTTTCATTTTTTCAAGTCTTACATAAGAATGAGAGCATATTGTGTCTATTCTAATACTCTGAGTCTGAAATTAGAGATCTGCATGTATCCAGTGTTATGCCAAGTAGAGGTACCCAGGTTTTTCCCTGGAACAGTGCTGTGTTTGGGCAGGAAGCTCTGCCAGTGCAGCTGTGCTGCTCCCAGTGCCCAGGCAGACTTGGCTCTCTCTGTGCAGCCTGGGTGCAGTGTATGGGCTCGGGGAGTGACCATGCAATTGGTACCACACCCAGCACTGCACTGAGAGTCCTCCCTCAGACCTCCCACACTGACATGATGATGGGCCCAAAAGCCAGGAGCTCTGGTTTGCGTCGACCGCTTGACTTCTGAAATTGCCACACACACGTTGCAAGGCTGTTCCTGTTGCCAGCTCTCTGAAATGTAAAGCCCAATGATTTGGGCTATGCAGCCAGAATTTCCCCAAGTGAACTCAGAGAAAGTCATCTTACACAGATTTATCTAAAAAGCTGCCTGGTGGTGTGGATCCTTTTACGTTTGCCCAAATCCAGAATACCCACATCATACATGCTTACATTCTCCCTAACACTATTTAGTGTCTTTCTGCTCTCATGTAACTCCAGGGATCTGTCCTGCTCCAGTCTGAGAATGCCACTGGAATGTCATCTCCTCTGCAAAACGGAGGATGTGGCACAGATGGAGACACAGAGGGGGAGGGTGTATGTGGCTTTCCAACCTCTTTCTGTCTGCATCCTCCTCATGGAATTGCACTTTGTCCCTTTGTCTTCTCCCCACTCCCAGTTAAAAGCTGCTCATAGCTTCTTGTGTCCTATAGAAACCTCAATTGCCTGTTCTCCCCAAGAAGGCAGGAAAATAGGAAAAGCAGCTTGTTAAACAAGGTAAAGCTCAGAGGAGCATCTCTCCACAAATGGCTCTAGCAGAGGACAAGCCCATTAGGGAAAGGCTGTCAGTGCTTTAAGTGCCTCTGCTGACCAGGCATGCGCTCCTTTACTTGTTGTTTTACCTATTGCTGATCCTCTTCATCTCTCCCCCTTTCCTCTTTTGACTGTTTGTACTTTTGTCTCTGTGCAGTGCCTTGAACACAATATGGTTTCAGTCTGGCTTCTTGGCTCTGCTGTAACAGAGGTATTTCTGTTACTAAGAGCAGTCAAATAAAATCCAGCAGTCTTGGGATGTGAACATTTGTGGTCAGTCTCAAAACCAAAACCAAAGTAGCAGCTTTGTTCTTTTCAGGCAGATCATCAATTAAGGCCAAAATTGGTAATGTGTCAGCATGACTTACTGACTCCAGGCTGCTTTTGAAAAAGCATCCAAGATACATAGACCATTCTTTGACATGATATAGATATTTGTACAACATTTACCCTACAATTATTGAGAAGCTTCTGAACTCTCTGGGATGTCTAACTTCAGAGCTCCCTCAGTTTACTATTTACTTATGGCAGTAGCAAGCAAACCACTATTCCTTATGTGAGGCAAAGATTTGTAAGAAAAGAATGCAGAATACCATGAAATCACCTCCACTTAAGGAGAGTCACTGCCTGAATGAGAATGACTGGAGCCTTCATTACTGAACTGTGTTATCAGGTACTTTTGGGTGATCAGAGATTACCACCTCGGAAAAACTGCCTCTGAAAGAAGAGCCTGGCTTCCAGACAGGCATTTCCAGAGGGGAAGGAGCTTCTCTGCTGCAAACCAAAGAACTCATGCTCTTCCCTCCGTGCTGCACTGCATGGTAATGAACAGGAGCAGGCTTTTAGCAGAGCTGTCCTGCTGCACCAATGTCCATTTGATGTTCAGTGGCCTGACATGAGTGCAAGAAGAGGGCTTGGATGGGAAGCATCTGAAAAGTTATTAACGGAGGCCACCAATGCTCTGTGGGTCAGAGCTGGACTATACTGCTTGGAAAAAAAATCCTGCAATACCCTGTTCCCTTCTCATTCAGTGTCTCATATTCTGTTATTTACTGGTGCCTTCTATAATTTGTACCACTATGTGTTGGGACTTGCTGAAAATGAAAGGACAGCTTGAGGGAGCAGATTTCAACTAGTATATCATATCCAGGCAAGTTTCTGTGATAGAAACTTCCCAAAATTTCTGGACCTGACTGTTCCAATCTTGTATCTTGGGAACAATTTACCAGTGCCTGTGTACCTGCTGCAGATCCAGGGGACTGAGAACATTCCTCTCCTTGTTACTTGTTAAAACTGTACCTCTGCGAGCTGAGAGCTGCATCTTTCCAGTTAAAATAAGCTCTGGCCAATGGAGTTTCAAGGCTCTTTCTGAAAACCCCGCCTACAAACACGGTTCTGTAAGAAGGGAATATCTGAATCCTCCTTTAGGTGTAAGCATAGCAGGCTCTTTCTTTAGGTGACATCCTCTGGGGGGCAGGGAAACAGCCATTATCCCGTAGTTTTAATTTTCTACGTATCAAAGCTCTGGAGAATCAAGGTGGCTGCTGCTGTCATTGATGGGAAGGAATTTCAGACATTGCAAGGTGATAAATCAGAAATTATACCCCACAGGTAAATGAGTCCCCAGAACTATGGGAACCCAAATATGGGAGTGGTAATTCACTGGAAATCAGGAACTGACCTGAAAGCCTCCCTTGGTTGGGTTTATTATTGGAGTCAGCTGGGTGGGATTGGCAGAGGCTTTGCCTTCTGAGGGTTTGCTTTCATTGCTGCACGGGAGAATGCTCCTGGGGCAGGGCAGGGATTTGTTTGGCAGTCCAGAGAATCAGCCACACCTGAAAGCTCTGCCTTGAGTTTTTTAGCTGGGATGGCAGTGGCCAACAGCAGATCAAGATGAAGGGAAGATTTGAGGTTGTGGTTCCAGCCACATGTTCCTGGGAATTCAGGGGTGAACCTTTTCTGTAATTTGTCCTTGTCTGACTTAAGGAGAAGTGATTTATAAGAGCAGTATCATGGGGATTTTTGTGGCAAAGTGTGCACTGTGCTCTGAAGGTGTTTTGTTGTCTAAAGAGGGCTTTTTTGAAGGTGTATTTTTGATCTCTAATTAAAGCATGGCCAAGAGTAAATCTCTAGAAGTAAGAGTTGGATTAAAACTTAGTTAGGTTTTATGAAGTAATTAGAATGGCATCCATAAAGCCTGTGGCCAGATCAAAAATGCAGTTTTATCCAAAGCACATCTGCTGTATCTTTTCTTATTAAAGCACTTTGACCTTCTACTGTGAACAACAGAAGGTTTGGCAGGTGATATGATATGCTCTAATCACAAAATGTAGGAGAGAGTTGCAATAACCCTGGAGTTCATGGAGTTTTGCTTCCAGAGAGCTTGTTATGATTTTAACTTGTCCCTATAAAAACTTTGCACTGAGAGCAGATTTTTTGTGAGCTCAGAAAGAAAACAACCTAAGTGGTTGTGTATGCACATCCCTTTCTTCCATGGCAAACCTGAGCTCAGGCTTGTCTGAAATTTACCTATTTATTTTTTACTCATTTACCTCTTTTATCTAGATTAGACAGGAAAAAACCTTTTATACATGAAGACCTGTTTGTTTTTTGTTTTTTTTTTTTTCTTTTTAAATCAAAGACACTACGTTTTCCTACTAGCTTTGCCTCGTTAAGATCCTCCCTAAAATACCACAGTGGCTGTGAATACAGGAATTTCATGCTTTCTGCAAGGTGGCCAAAGGCAGCATTAGCTTGTTGCTAAATGATGCCAGAGGTTGTCCCTGTCTCTTGTCTGCAGTGTCATCCCAAAATGCTGTTCTCTGCTGAAGGTGGAAGTTGGTCACCTGGATCTGTGAGAGGAGCAGATGAAATCCCAGGATTTGGAAGAGCAACATTTGTATTAGATGGTGGACAGGCTTCTGTGAATTTTCTTTAGAGCCTGTGAAGAAGAGGAGGTGATTTTTGAGTTAGGTTTTAAGCATCAAAGCTTGGGGGGAGTGGGGTTGCTTCCAGCTGTCTCCTACAGGGATCTCATGCTTGGGCTGATTTTCATCTGTCTCTGTTCTGACACATGCCCCAGCTGTGGACAAAGGTAGAAAACTAAATACTTTCAATAAAGTACAAAAAAGTTATGTGGAGACAGGTCTACAGGAGGGATTCTTGAGCAGAGTAGTCACAAGTGAGTATCCTGAACCCTGGCACAGGGCATGGGGCTCTTCTCCCTCTGTTCCTTCTGCGTGTTGCCAGCACAGTTGCAATTATGAGCATAATCTTTCCTTTATAGCTCAAACCTTTACTAATGACAACTCTCCACTCCATGGGCATCCCTAAAATTTCCTTTTGAAACATCTTATAGAGACTCTCTGAAAGGAATTAAAAGCTATCCTGCCAAATCAGATCTTTGATAGAATATTTCCAATGGGAAACCCCAGACTGTAAGACACACTTGAGGAAAAGGCAGATGGTTGTCAAAAGAAAATGTGAGGTTTATTTTATTTCTATAAAGATAAGATATTGAACTAAGTAGGACCTTAAACAAGGTAGTTTTAAGTCATTGCATTCAGGAAAACATACTAATTTTCATTCTTTTGTATTTTTTTATGCAAAGCTTCTTACATGAGAGCTTTGCTTGGCAACTTAGCTTTCCATGGAAATGGGGTGTGGTGACAGTACAAAGTTTCCTTGTCTTTTCCAAGTATTTATCTGGCCCAGGGGGTCAAGTGCAGGCCTTAGACAAAAACAGATACCCACCCTTGTCAAACCATGGAGGGATGGAGCCCAGCTGTTTGTGTGGGGATTGCTTCTGCTGCAGAGTCCTCTGCTAAAGGTGAGGGAGAGAAACTCCTGCTGCTCAAAGGCTTCAAAGATTATGAAAAACTTGGTTTTCTTTAAAACAGTTGCATCTGATTTGACTCCTATTACATTTTCATTCATTACCCTGGGCTGCAGGAGATGGCCTCTCTTGCATTCACACTGGAGCAAAGAGCTGTGGACAGACACCTCAAGAAGGGTCTCATCAGCTCTATTTCCTGCTCTCAGTTGATGTCCTGCAGTCCAGGCTGGCCAAAACACACCTTTACAGGCCTTTGCCTGAGCTAAGGCAGCAGAGGCTCAGCCTGCAGTGAAAGTGCTCTTGGTCATATGGGACTGCTCCAGGGTGGCTTTGACTCCGATTACAACAGTGGGGAATCAGAGGGACTGAGCAAGTTTAGTGTGGGGGATTGGTTTGGGGTTTATCTACCATCTGCTTGATTCCTGTTGTAGCCCAGCCTCCTGTCATCTTTTACTGAGAAATGCCCAAAGATGTTCTGGCTGCTGTTCTGGTTGTTACAGAATTTAGCAGGGTGGGACCTCCTCCAGTGCAGGTGTTTGTAGGAGCCAGGGTTGCAGAGACAGCTGTGCTGCACAGAGATGTGATACAGTTTAACACCTGGCCAGAGCGTTACCAGCCCTGTGTAAATGCATCAATTTCTGAGGGTGTCCTGCACTTCTCAGAATGGCTTAAAATAATTTTGTGAGACAGCTCTTCAGGTGTCTTTTGTAAAGCAACTCTTTTAATAAAAGCAAAATCACAAACAGTCCAGAAACAACAAAAAAAAAAAGCTGAGCACAAGTGTCAGAGAAGCCCTGCCACCTTGCTAGCACACCACAAAAGCACCTGAGCTCCCCTGTGCACCCCTATAAATACTTAATCATTTAGGAGGGATAACAAGGCTTGTTGCTAATAGAAGCAGCCACAGATGTTGAGAGACATTTCTACAGGCCAACCAGTGGCCGTGTGCTGGCACTGGACCCACCACAGTGAGAGTATCAGAGAAGAGTTTAAGTTCAAAGGTAATAAACCAAAACTCCTTTCCTTATATAGAATCATTTGCTTGGGTATGGAAATGCATTACAACAGAGATGTCTCTGCTGTCATTTTGGAAGTGTCAGCACCAACCTGTGCTTGGGTAGCTGCTCTGTGTCATTCCAGGTGCTGTTGGATTGTCCCCAGGCAGGAGCAGCCCTGAGCAGTGCCCTGCTCTGTGGTGGTGCCCATTTCCCAGAGTTTCCCTCATGGACAGTGGCTGCCTCTTCAAGGAAACTGGTCAGGCAGCAGCAGCAGGGTTTGGTAACTCTGCTACCCTGGGGAATCCCATCTGGCAGTGGGATGAGCAAACAGGGATTTACTCCTTTGTTAATAGTTCTTGTAAATGAAACAACCTGCTGGAGAACTTCAAATTCAGGTCCTTGTATTTCAAAGGGAATTCTTTCATTTTGTTCCTCTATAGTCAAGAAAGTCAAAATAGTCCCCGCCTTGCTCTCTGCCTTCCAGGCTCTATGTGAATGGAGAAGGAAGGACAGAAACTGCTTGAAACAGACACTAATGGCAGCAAAACGTGACAGAACTGACTCTGTTTGAATCCTGTTTGAAGTCCTTCAGATCTGTCATTGGGATGGCTTTTTGCCATCTTCACTCAGATCTCGCTGCAAGCACTCTTTTCCAGCCCTCATCTGTAATTTAGGCACCACCACAAAGGATGTGTGAAAGCAAAATAGAGGGGCTGTCCTTCTTCCAGAAGTGATTTCAGATGTGTCCAATTTCCATAATGCATCAGAGAAAGGGGATAAATATGGCTCCAATGCAAGGTGCATTGGAAACACGAGTGTTTGTTAACAGGAGGACCACAGGGACATTGATCAGGGCTTGATTTGTTTTGCTGTTGTAGCAATGCTTTGCTGTGCTGCCCTCAACATGGTTTCTTTTAATTATTATTTTACTTTTTTGCCCCTTTTTTTAAAATTAGAGAATCATCCCAGGTATAGAGTGCTGAGTTATTAACGCCTTAGATGCCAAATTCACCAAGATTTTGCTTGTTTCTTTGCCAAGGCATTATCTTATGAGTTTCTTTATTTCTGCAAGTGCATATGATTGTCTTTGGAAGAGAACATAGTGGCTTATTATGGTTTTGTATTTTAAATTTATTTATTTAAAAATTAAGATGTTTTCAAAGGTTACTTTCTCTTGCTTCATCAAAGAAATTAGGGGTATAATACTTATATGGCAAAATGGCAAGGATTAAACTTTACTATTTTGAGATGATCATATTCTGCCAACAGCAGAACTTTACCAGAATTTATATTTGTTCTATGTATTGGGGCAGGCACATAGGTGTGAAACAAATAAATAATATGGAAAAAAGGAGAGAGAGAATACATTCTGAGATGGTTATCTTGGACAGAGTGAATTTTTGTACAGTCTGTGCAACTGCTGAATCAACCCAGCTGCAGAACCTCATAGAAGCTGTTAACCTCTCATTCTGTTTATGCTTTAATTGAAAACTTGCATTGCACATTCAGAGGTAATATCTTATATAGCAGTGACAGTGATTGTACAGCACTGTATGTTAAATCATTCACACAGTCTCAGAGATAGTTACCTTTAAAGGACAGTCTGGGTTTATTAAGGCTTTGTTTAGCAGCTCGGGGTGAAGGGAGTTTGTTTTGCCAGCAGCACTGTCATTAACATACAATCTGTTGGAAAATGTTTTGCTGTTCAAAAATAAATCCCAGCATATAGCTGTGGTGAAGTGGACCTGCATCATTTGTATGCATTCAAAGCTGTTCCCTTGATTATTGATTAAGGCACTGTTCTGTGAAAGTCAAGTTTTCAACAGAGTACAGTTGTGCTTGCAGGGTTTCTTTCATTGGAGAAATACTATGGGAATTTTTCTCAGGTTTCCAAAGGTGAAACTGAGGCAGCACATGTTGACAGAGTTTTCATGGGTGGACAGTGGGATCTGCAGAATCAGCTGAGATAGCTGATTGTGTAAAAGCCAGAGAGAAACAGAAAGCAGTTTGAAGGCCTCTTCTAAAGGTGTTAAAAATCAGCAGTTTTAATTAACATGTCTGAGCTGCAGACATGTTATGAGCTGCAGAAAATGCGTTTCCAGCTCAGACTGAAAATACCACCAAGGATCTAGGCACAGACTGAGGTTCAGCCCAGCCACTGCCTGAATAGTCATGGAAAAGCACAAAGCTGTGCTGACAGTGCTGAGGAGCACAATCCAGGCAGATTTTGTGCTGTGGATGTCCTTGCTGTGGGCAGGGATGCAGTCCTGCTGCTGCTCCTGCAGCACCGAGAGTTTCAGACTCACTGCACACAGAGGCTCCTACAGGCTGCTGCAAACTCTCATCCTTCCTGAGAGTGAGCAGACCACTTTTACTATTGCTCTGTCCTCCAAGTGATCCAAACTCTTAAAAAGAAAAAAAAAGGCGTGGATTTTTTTCTTTTGTTCACTCTTTTGCTTTCTCTGTACTACAGAAAAGGAAGAGAAATATTATGAAAGCAAATGTTTTTCATTTTGGGGGTGTCAAAATTGCTTTAAAAAGTAGTTGCAAAGAGTATGTCACATTTTTGCTTTACAAGTTAATCTTCTCTCTCCTTGCTTTTTTAAACTGTAAAAATACACATCATTGTGTGGACCAAGGTAAAATACATTAGTGCTTATTTTGCCAAAGCTTCTTTTTTTTTTTTTTTTAAAAAGTGTGAGTTTTGTTTTTAATTAACTGTTGCATTTTATATTCTTTTCTTCCAAAGTAACTAACCAGTCTGCTGAGGCTTCAGATGATCAGCCAGACTCCCCTCAAATCTCATCTTTGAGCAGTCTGTGTTCATGTGAACAAGCTCACTGGAGCCATGCAGTAGGCAGCCAGCAGAGAAGTCTCTCCCATCTCCTATCTGACTGTGAATAGGGAAGCAGAGTGACTGCAGGGGACTGAGGGCATTCCTGTGTCTCAGGAACACTGTTTTCCTGGAAGGAAGTATTTCTGCTGCTTGTCTTGCCGAGGAGGTGCATCCATTTAGCAAATCATGCCAAATCCTCGATGCCTTGCATTAACAGCAAACAAACAGCCCTGGGAAGCAAGAGGTGACCTCCAGCCAGGCTTGGGTGGTGGCACACACTGTGAGCCCAGGGCACTGCACAGAGCTCCCCACATGTTGCTTATCCTTGCCCTGGCCCATGGACGGCATTGTCTTGTAGTCAGTGACAGACATGGGCATGGTTTTCTGCCTCTTGATCTTGGAGGGGAACCACAATGGAAGGAGAGGGGTGTGCATCGTTTCTGGAGTTAGACAGACCATGGTTAAGCTGGATGGCTCAAATAAGATCCAGCCCAGGCATACTGTTGACAGCACTCAGGAAAATTCCCAGGGACAGATTCCAGCTAACCCTGGTGCAGCCTACCCACCATAGCTGCAAACCTAGCTGTTAGCAGCTCGAGATGTGTGCAGAGCACTGAGCTCTCATGTCTCCTTTATTTTTCCCCAGATGTTTATTTGAAATAGCCCTTTCTTCTTACATGGATCTGGTTCCATGTGTTAAAGTCAACATAAGGTTCTAAATAGATCCCTGATGCAACTGTGAGAGCTTCACTGGCTATAGTGACAACTGTGCTGAGCTACAGAGGGTGGTGACTTCACTGGAAACTACAGCAGGAGGAGGAAGCTGGGATGGAAAAAGGAGGTCTGGTTTTGAATTCTTCTCATGTAGACTTAGGGTTGGGTATCCAGAGATCCCAAGAACACTTAATCCACATTAATTTCTAATGTGAATTATTTCAAACGAATGAATCTAAACTTTGGAAATGAAGTTTCGTAACACGTTGTGACTCTTCATCTTTGTTGTTTTCCAAGTGTTTAGACAGTGGGCTTAATGGGCTTTACTCAGAGCATTGTGTACCACAGGCTCTCAAAACCTTAGAAAGAAAGCAGGTACGTGTTCACACACATTATACATGACATTCCTGTTGCTGGGGGCTAAACATAGAAACATGTGCTTGTTTTGTTTAGGCATGATTTTTATCCACAGGATTTGTGGAATTCTTTCCAGGTGTTGCTCCTCTCTGAGCTTGTAGTTGTTGAATTTCAAATATTGGCAATCAATGAGAGAGTGTCTAATTTCTTTTCAAGGTCAATCTGTGCTCTTTCTCCTAGGAAATCCCTGAAAAAAAGCTTCAGGGGTATATAATCTCCAAAGGTGAAAATCCAGCGATTTTAATGGGGTTGTGTCAGCAGGGAACTTGCCTGTTGGATTTGGCAGAGCAATGGAGACAGCCTGATGGCAGTAGCTTCTGTTGTTGTCCCTGCAGAGGGGAACGAGGACATGGATAATCCTCTTCAAAAAGGACTGGGACTCTCTCTGGATTCCTCGCACAGAATTTCAGAATGAGTTTCATATTGCATCTGTATTTCTCTGTAGCAAAATAAAAAAAAAAAATAGTAGTTCAAGTTTGAATAACTGAAGTCACTTAAAAAAATCAACTCACACAAAATCACTGGTTGGGACAAAGGAACAGAGCACCAGTAGGGATTGATCAAAGCCTTGGCATCTTGTGTCCCAGAGATGTTCTCTCTTTCCCTGCTGCAGAAACTCTGTAGATAAGAAAAAGCACTTTAAATATCTGTTATTCTGCTGTAATACTGGCAGCTTTTTAGGGCCCTTTGAATACCCATGCCTTCCTCCTGGGGGGAAGACAGTGGCCTTTGTTTTATCTCTTTATGAAATACTCCAACTTATTCCTATACAGTTTTTATGAAATAAAACTAGACTGCAGACCAGTTTAATATATCTGCATGCATCCAGGTCAGTTTCTACCTGCAGGAACCCAAATACATGTTTTGCACCTAGTTTACATGTAGACATATGTACATAAATTCACACATGCATCTTGTATGGAGAGTTTGTGGATATCCATAATGTGTGTGTTTGCCTGTATAAAATATGTGAAAAACTAAATGAGAATATATTTTTTGTATAAATTTAATCTGTAGTACTGGTAGGTTCTAAGAAGGATAAACCCTGTCAAAATTACCACACAGGATGTCTGGAAAAGATGTCTTTTAACCATGTTCAGTGTTCCACAGTATTTGCAGAAAAGCCAGTTGAAGTGGTGAGCTCATGTGAGTGCTCCAGAAAACTGGAGATACCAGGTCTAATCTCCATAAGCTGTAAGTTAATATCAACACAATCACACACACCTTCCATGCACATATGTGTGTGCACTACCCCAAACTTCATTCTGAAGGCTCAGCCATGGCTGCATAGAGCTTCTCCACTTTTAGTTTTCTTCTGCATTCTGAGAGGGTCTAAATGAACTTTGCCTATGTTAACTGAAATAAATTGTGTTTTTCCTCAGGCTTTAGATGGTTGTAGACAGCAAACTGATAACCCTTCTCATAGGAGTGACAGGGCAAAAGAGTAAACAGTGATTGCCTCATGTTCCTGTGAACTAACTGCTGCTGTACAACCCCATGAAAACTCTCAAGGCAGTAACCCCAACCCCTATTAATCTTTCATGCAACCAGCAACAGAAGCGTGCAGCAAAAGAGCTACTGCAACCTGAGGGTATGGCCAGTGGCTTTATGTGAGCAAAAGGAGGTAGGTTCAGTAATGTTTCTACTGCCTAAAAAATTATTTGTGCCAAATATATTTTCACTAATGTTTATTTTTTAAAAAAAACCCAGAAAAGAGTAAGATTTGTGGGCATTTCAAAAAGCTGCCTTCACTTTTCTTTTTTATCCCAACTGAACAATATTGAGTTGCTCCAGTTAGAGGCTGGGAGCTGTATATGCTTATTGCTGCATTTTCTGATAAGCTAAATCTGCTAATTGTAGGTAACACTGGGAGAAAATTAAACACTGCTTCTGTGAGAAATGTAAACTCTAGCCACTGACTATATTAGCAAACACTGAATGATAATACAGCTCCGTGCTAAAGCATCAATTAAGCTTTCAGTAAGGAGTGTTTATTGCAAATCAGGACCACAATTTTGTAATGGAAAAGTACATGAGGATGTTTTTTTAATTAATAGAATAGTATAGTTATGCCTAAAGTGGAAAAAACATATTTGCATATGTTTACTTTTACACGAGAAACTAAGTGCAAAGTAACTTTGAACAAGTGTGTTCAAGAGGAAAGGAGGCTTTTGTATGAACAGTCAAAATTCCTCTAAAAAGTTCCTATTTGTTGAGTTAGTGGATGACTGTTAGAGAGCAGAGTGTGGTAAGCACTTGGATGAAACCCTCCCATAAGGAGGAAGGAGGAGAAAACAGATGCCTGTTTGACTAGAAGCGTGAAAAGTGTGTACAGGGGGTCAGAGACTGTCAGGCCAGAGAGGAAGATGAGATGCACGGTCTACCAAGACACACCACCTGCCTGAAGCAGCAGAACAGATTGTAAAGCACGGCTGGGGGGGAGAAAGACATGCTAATACTTCATGCTTTCAACAAAGAGTGTGGTGTAAGGAGCCAAAAGAACAGACAAGTCAAGCAACTGGGGAGAGAAGGTGAAGTGTTTGACAGCTACTTTGTTCAGCTTAACAGAGTGAAATGAGAGCTTTACACAGGGGTAGTGCTGCTGAGCTCAGAGGGCTTGGCACAGCTCAGCAGTGCCCATCCTGCCCAGGTCCATCAGCACCTGTGTGAATGGCATCCCTTAGGGACCCCGGTTCTGCCAGGAACCAGGCTTGGCTTCAAACATTTAAGCTGGAGGTGTGTGGAAGGCCCCAGACTCTCTCAGCAGGATTGGTGACTCTCTCAAGCTGGTATGTGCTCACGTCACATTCAGGAATACAGCTCCAAAGCGTGAATTACTTTTTAATCGGTGTGTGAGGAGTACAGAGCACCTGGTTGGTAGCTGAGCAGCCTTGTTGGGTTTGAGGAGATGTGCCTCCGGTGTGAGCTGTGCTAGACAGGAGGAAGCCAAACTCCAGCCAAGTCTCCACTGCCAGGGAGGCATGGATCACCTGCTGCACAAACCACAGTGACTGCCCTGCCTGGGGACAGGGAGAGGACTTTAGGGATATTGCTTCTCCTCCTCTGGTTGTTTAAATGTGCCCCTGAGTCTCATAGTTTCTGTTGTACAACCAAGATCTGGGATTGTGGATGACTCCACATTCTTTAAAGGTTCTTTAACTCCAGTTTAACTGCCTTGCCTGACTGACTGAGGAACTAGCTGATAGCCAGGGTGAACTTTCTGTCTGTTTAAATGCTTGTGGCTGTGGTGTGTAATGTAATGTGATGCTGTCCTCTGGGACATCGTGGGAAAATGTAAAAACCAATTCCATACATGTGTTTACAATATTAGAAAGGCAGCTTGATCAGGTTGGGCAGGCTTGGATTCTTTTTATAGTAGGACAAGTAAAACAAGACTGCTTCTCAAACTCTTTGGATTAAGGTTTTCTTTCACATGAGTAAATATTTATGGAACTTATATTTAATGGTTTCTTCACTGCAGAAGGATAGCTTATTTTACTTTTTAATGAGGCTTCTACAAACTGAGACAGCTTGACCCAACTTTGTCCTCATTTAACCATGTATACCAGGGTAAAGAAAATGTTCCAAAATCCACTTCAGTTCTGGTAGTCTCAATCACCTAAAAAGGTTTATATGGATACTTAGGTAGATATTCATTCAATTACACACCTGCCTTTTGCTACAAAAAGTAAAATTGCATGTTCCCTGTATGCAACAGAAAAAATTCTCCCAGGAGTAGCCTGGCCAAGATCAACTTTTATTTTACTGTTCTGATGCTCAAGTATTTCTTTTGCCAAATTATTAGTGATTTACAGGGGGAAATGTGACTTCAGACACCTGAACTCTAGGGTGACTAAAGGTCAGCCGTGATGCCAGAGGGGCACGTGGCACTCTGGTCCCTGCAAAGGCAGCTCTGCTCCCAGAGCCCTTTCTGTGCCTGAGCTCCTCATCCTTGCTGCCTGTTGGGGAGCAGTTTGCAGAGCAGTGGGATGTTGGTCTGTAAGCTGTCCCAAACTACAAGCACTCTGTCCCAGGGAAAGCCTGAAGGAAAGTGGCATGTGGAGGAAATACAGCCAAGTTTGAGCTGTGCTCTTTCAGAGTGAACAGAAATAAGTCACAGGGTCCTCACACACTCACTTCCCTGGTCATGAACAGTGAAATTAGACATTTGTCTGGAGACAAGAAAGAAAAAGCGATCCTCGGTGCCCTGGGCATGGGACCATTCTGGGCCTGAAAAGCTTTAAGAGGTTCCTCTTCATTCAGCCCCAGTTACTTCTGCCTATCTGACCACAAACTTCTGCAGCCTCTTCCCAGGCTTCTTGTTCCTGAAACAAAGCCGTTTCCATTTAGAGCCCTCCAAGCCCCATCCACCAGAAGCTTTTCTTTGACCTGCTGGGTGTGGACAGTTTCCCCAGAGCACACTGTCCTGCCCACCCTCCCTTCACCAGACATGGCCCAACAATTAGGCTAATTAAGCTATATGCAGGATTAAGTCTATAGGGCCAGATTCACAAAAGAACCTTGGTGTTTGAAATGGGAATTAAGCTGATTATCAGCATATCACTCTCATTATAGAGTCTTTGAAACCTTCATACCCTTGTGCTTGTGCACATTTCCTCTCGGAAAGTTCCTGTGTGCTCAGAGAGGGAACAGAATTCCCTTTATGCTCTTCCCTCAGTGAGAACTGCCCCAGGGTGAGTCCTGGGCTGGGGGTAGACAGCCCCCACCTCACCCATCCCGTCCTTAGGATCCATGAAAAGCCATCTTCCCCACATCCCAATAGGCTCTCCTTGCTCCATGTCACAGGAAAGCCTGTTTGAACCGTCTCGTTTCACACCTTTATGTACCAAGGCGTCAGAGAACAAAAGACATTTCTGTTTGGAAAGGCTCACAGAGCTTTTCTTTCATGTGTGACAGATGCTTTCAGAATCCGTTCGAGGGAATCTGCATAATTGATACACAACACCAGTGACCCAGCCTGAATGACTTCAAGTCTATTTTCATCTCGGGTGGTTCAGAAGCAGCCAGTGGAATTTGTAAGGCTCCATTAAGATGTTCAGGTCTTCAGGCTCTCTGGCAATGGGGACCATGTGAATACCTGAGGACAAATACCCTGGGTTTCATTAGCAAGATAAAATCCACGGGGTGAAACATGGGAAATCAAATGCAATAGGGAAGTGATTGTGAGCTGGTTATGCATAATGTCAGCCACAGCGGGCTGAGGAATAATGAAAGGAGGGAGAAATGATGAGCTCTAAACTGCAACAATTGCCCTGTGAGCCAGGACTGCTGCAAGACATTTCCTTCTCTCTGTCAGTCCTAGCAAGGTTTAGCAAGCTTTTTTAATAAAAAGCCAGCATGGAAATTTTTTTGACAGCGTACACCATCCAAAGTGTTGTTTCTGTCAGTTGCACACTGTACTACCAACCCTTCTTTGGATTTTTATCTTCATCAGGTATAAAGGCTCAGCCCAAAATAAGGAGAACTCCAGTGGGTTAGTCTTACCTTATTGGGCAGAAAGTGCTTGAATTGCCCAGGTTGTAAGCTTGGTGATTCTGGTCAAGACTTGTGAAGAGGGTAAAAGTTTCCAAAGGATGAGATTTAGATAAACACTATTTCATTTTAAAGACATTTTGCAGCTCATTACTTTCCTTATTAATGGTTTCCTCTTTTATTCTCTGATTTTTTCTTTTTTCTTATTCCATAAACCCCGTGAATTACTGTAGTGATCGTGCTGTGATTTCCAGGCTATGTAGGACTGCAGCCCTCATGGGCTGCTGGAGTTCTGCTTGAGATCCACAGCAAAGTCTGGCTACCAGAGGGTCCCCAATAGCAGAGACTTCAGCAATGTCCAGTAGGGCCGAGTGTGCTGAAAGCAATACATCCAGTTGTACAATAATCATTTCCAGTACAGTGGGTTTAACCCATGTTCATCTCCCTGAGTCACCACAAATCATTGGATCTCTTGCTCTCTATGTCACTATGCTCCATTTAAATTTGAGATGAAGTGTAGTTTTTCTTCACCCACCAGGAACTTTGCACTGATAACTTTGTGTTCTAAAATAACGATCAATATAAGCACTCCGTTTCTCCAACCTCCCTGTGCAGTTTTGTGTGTCTCTGCATGAATGGCTCATGCTGGGCACCCTTGAGAGATGGGCTGCAGGACCAGCTGGCCTGGATGGAGCATGGCAGGTCCCAAAGTCCCTGAACATGCTGTGGCAGTGTGTGATCCTACCTGTCCTCTGTCAAGTGTCAGCGTGGTGAACGGTGCCAGGCTCCAAGAGGTTTGCTCCCTCTCCCTCTAGTTGTGATAATGTTTGCAAACACAGTTGTAGAGTTTCTTCTGTTCCAGTTCTCCGTGAAATGACAGAGTAAAAATGTCTCACAGTGAGGCTGCATAAAAACCTTGGGGAAGTACAGAAATCACATCAAAAAATACTTATAATCAGTAACCCATGAATAAATTGTCAGCACCGTTCAGGCCAACATTACAATCACTAAAAAGCATTTTAAGACACATTCATGTTTAGTGGCTAGTGAGAGTGGGAAACTGCAATTCAGTTCTGCAGTTACAGAACAGAGTCCAGAATCCAACCAGCAAAGGCCACTGGAAGCCTGAGCTCTGAGTTTCAGGTCCTCACTTCACTCTTCCCATCAGCAGAGCCCCTCTTCCTGTTCCAGCCCAAGCTGTTCTGATTCCCTACAAGTCTGTTAAACTCCTACAACAAATTTTGCAGCTCCAGCCTAGGCTTCTCCAGACATTCAAAACTTTCCCACTCTCCTATCCAGTGCACACTCCAGGAATTGGATAAGGCCACCTTGAGTCACAAATTTGCATTTCCCTGAAGAAGCAGAATGATGCTGTGCTATTTGTAGGTTACTAGACAATCAGCTTTATTGTTTGCTACCAGAACATACTCTGGGATAATGACACTAAATTACAAAGGAAAAAACTGCAGAGGTGTTATCAAAGCTAATACTGAATAAGAGAGATAGTCTTTAGCTTCAGCAGCCTTTTACTTGCTCCTGAGGAGGTTAGTTAGCTATTTGAACCTAGGCAAGGCTTAATGTGTCCTGGAGAACTCCTTTCCTACTCTTGTTGGAAGTTGGGTCTATGCTGCCCAGACCACGAGATTATTTCCTCTTTTCTATAAACCAAACAGAAACATCCAGCTTTCTTTCCTTGCCTATTCACGGTTCTTCTCTTTGGAAAGTCAGAACATCATATGACCCTGAAGACGTTTGGGTCCTTTTTGCCTCCTTCCCCAACACTTTGATGAATATGCCTATTTCTGTTCTTTGTCTAGATTGCATATTGCCTTCACCTTTGTGCTCTTTCTTGTTCATTACTGGAGCCTTCAGACACAGTAGCAAGATTTTATAAATGTTGTATGACAACACTTTATAATTCCACCTGCATTTTAGCAAGACAAGTAAAATTTACTGCTAAAGATCCTTTGAGTTAAAAAACCCTATTCAAACATGAAGGAATTAAAAAATGGAGGTGATGCCTCTTATAATTGTCACAAGATTGCATTTAGAGTCACCATGGCGTGTAGTGAACAGGAAAATGTGTTACTTTGGCTGGGAAACAATACAACTGCATCATTTTTTGTTCAAATCTGCTGCAATATTAGTTGAGGTCCTTGTATTACAAAAAATTCCACCGTGATTAAATGGAATTAGTGGATGATGCAGGACTTAATGCAGAGGTAATAATACCATTTCCCTCATTAGTGCAGGACTGCTATAGCTTCTTAATTGATTTTAATCGGCATTTAATTAGAATATGTGAATCCTCTGTGGCTAGTTTATATTTTACACTATTCCAAGGTAGAATATTATTTTTTTTTCTACAAGTGGCATCCCAATTCCAGGTTAGGGAAAATATGAAATCTTGTATTTGGCCTCTGACTTTTGAGAGTCTCTATGCCACAGACTTGGGCTGTTTATCAGCTCTGAGCCTCTAAAGGTCACCATAACCTGTCTCAGGAGAGAATCCCCTTTTCTGTCTCAGCTTTTCCTCTGGAGCCGAGTTTCCTAGTGCCAAAGTACCTCACAAAATGTTATAAAGCATATATCCAAATATTTCTTAGGGAAATAATGCAAGGACTCTGTGTTCAGAACTTGTGGGAAGATGCAGACAGAAGTTTTATCATTTCTGTAAGACTGAAAACACCTGTGAGCCCATATATTGGAAGGGTGGTGACAGGTACTCAGAGTAATTCCATATTGTTTCAGTTCCAGAAAGAACGACTTGAAACAGAGAGGGAGAATATTCCGCTCTTTGAATGAATAGCACAAAGAAATCCCTGTGCTAGCATGATATCAAAGTTTTATTGCATTCTGGATTTTCAATTGTGCTGCATTAAACCCATATTAATATTTGGTTTTTCTAGGGCAGTCAAAAATCATTGGTAATGCTGAATTTTTCATTTACACTAGTGCCAAATGATCAGCCTTAGTGCTCCAAGGTCAGTCAATCATTCCCCTCCGGTGGAACATTTCTGCCTTTAAGGCAAATGAAACTTTTTTTCTCTCTATCTCAAGTGCAGATAACTTATGGGACAAACTCACTAATAGTTCATTGTGTGTGCCATGGCTGTTGCCCTATGATCCATCAACATACCCAAAATGAAAAGTGATTTCCCTGGAGACTCAGGGTAGAGCTGCTCATAGCTTTTTTTTCTTGTGTACCTGCATTTGAGTAGATTCTCTATTAAGCATCCAGATGAAGCAGAGTCTCTGTACCCGGGCATGTTGTGACTTGCTAAGAAGGCAAAAGTTCCCTAGAGTCCGATCCCAAACTGGGTTTAATATATGGAGATCTTGATTCCAAGGGCATTCAGAACAGTAATCATTCCCACCACTGGAACAACATGAGCTCATGCTGAAGCAAAATTGCATTTAAACAAAACGATCACCGAAAACATTAATCCTAATAGTCCATTTTGTAATGGAAACCTTCAGGGCTCTTGCCTGAGTTGTGGTTTTGCTGGGAGCTGATTTACAATGTGGATTTAACTCGTACAGAAAGGAGGAGGCAGGTGTGGCCGACCCCAAAGCCTGCTTACAGCATCACCTCCAAACAAACCCATCTGACCCTTTGGTTTCTGCCTTTGTTTGGCACAGAGGTGTAACTACAGGGATTTTTCAGTGACATTCACTCATTTTGTCTTTCTTTTAATATTGCTGCTCTGAGATTGGTGGTATATGGAAACCTGAGTAATTATATCTGTCTGCACAGTTTATTTAGCCTTACAACACAATATTCCTTTCTTTGCTCTATGTCATTTTTTATTGCCCGTGTTCTGAAGCCTTTGAATTTAGCTCAGACTGTAAGGTTGAAAGCTGTTGATTTCTGAAAGGTAAAAATGAACAAACAGAACCTTTTCCAAAGCTCACTGAATCAACATATTTGTTTCCAAACTGGAACTAACAAAAAGGTTATTGAAGAGATCTGTTTCAATCTGATTCGTAGTCTTGCTGTATGCCAATTCTGCTTTCCTCTTTAATTTCTTTTTTAATAGTATGTCTTTGTTTTCTTCTTTCTCACCTGCTATTGCATTTTTCATCTGCCTTCTGTATTTGTCTCCTGTCCCTCCTTCGAGTTTCTCTCCCGAGGCAGCTTCCATCCGGAAGTATTTTTTTGAGAAAATATCTTCCAGTGAATTATCATCAGACCGGGTTCTTAGATGCCCTGTGGAGGTGGAAATCAGACATCCTACAGAGTGAGCAGGATTGACCAGGCACTGTATCCTTTTTCTACAAGAATTTGACTTTTGTACTACCCCACTTAGGCTGGTGGGAATAATTCCAGTGAAAGGCACAACATGCAGTGTGATTGGATCTCAGGCTGGTTTAGAGAGGTCATCCTACAGATCCACTCCAGCTGCAGGTTGGTTGTTTTGGACTTTCACAGAGAGCATAACACCATTTTGAATTCATCTCCGTGGTGCTTCAATGAGCAAAGTGCCCAAATCTGAGCTCATGTCATCTTGCAGTTTTCATTGTTGGTGTCTGCAGGAGCAGTTTTCATCTTGCATCTGCATTTCCATCTGTGTGTGGCCATCTCAGGCACTGGGAAGCACTGTAGCTCTGGTCTAATTTTGCTGTTACTGGGGGCAGTGCTAGAACTGCTGCTGACCGCACTGGAAAGTCTGACAAATGCAGGTGGTTTTGGAAAGCCCAGTCAAGTGTTCTGCAGTTGTCCTGCTCTTCTGGAGAGTGTTCAGAGCACTCCCCAATGGCTCTTTCAGGCCTCTCCTGCAGTGCTGGTGCTGCTTTTTCCAAAGCCAAGGTGGAGAGAGAGCATTGCATAGGACCTGCACTGCATGACCTGCCCCTGCTCACACACAGAATCTGCTTAACATGGGAACTGTCAGATTTACTTTCAAAAGTGCTTCTAAATGCAGTTTGGGAGTGCATGTGTCCAAGGGGAAGTTGGAGTCACACATCAGTTCTCTGTTGTTGTGCAGCAGAGGCAACAGGCGTGAGAAGCACATGGGAAGTTGAATAAAAATGCACTGCTTGAATCTGCTCTTGAGACAAACTTGTGAAGTGGCTGCTCTCCATGTTTCGTAACAATGAGGATCTCTTACTAGCCCAAAGTGGAAAAATGCATTATGTTTGTATGTAATAAAATGTGTATGTCTTTGAAAAAATCTATTTATAGGCCTTGTAGATGGCAGCCATTCAGCCTACTGCCTCACTGCTACCTGCCAATTTTCTCTTTATGCTTCTATTAACTAGAGCTTTGGGATTCACAGTTTATTCTAATTCATTCTTAATGATAGTGAGCCAAAGTCTCTTGTGTACTCAGTGCTTGTGAGATACACTGAAGCACTGGAGTCAAACTCCTGACAGAGGGAATTTTTAAAATTTTTATTTCATTTCTCTATACTTCTGGATGATTTTTGCAGTGATACATTGTAAGTATCAGGATCAAGACTGGTGTCAGAACAGAATGTGTCAGTAAAAATAAAGTTCTGCAATCTGCATTGTCTTAAAGGACTTTGACCCTCTTCTTCTATGTCTAATTTCTTGGTCTCTGGAATATTCTCAAGTTTTTAGATGGGGGTAAATAAAGGTTTCTGTCACTTTTACTGAGGCAAACTTTATATTTTTAGATGTGATTCCCTTAAAGGTGTTTCAGACACTGATGGGAAGTCTGTAAGTGAGTTCAGCACACTTAAGGCAGGCAGAACAAGTTCATGTGGCTCAGGAAGAACTTCACTCATGAAATCTCCTTTTCCTTTATGTGTCACAGTAGCAAGTGCTGCTGCCTGCTCTGTGTGTGAGGGGGCAGATATGAGTGCAGATTTGTAATATTTAGTTGATCTGTTTCAACCAACTTGGCTTCATTTCTTCCACACCAACAGCAAGTCCAAGGAAGATGTATTTAGCAAGAGGCATCCTACTTAAGTTGAAATTAAAAGCTATAAAAAGAACTAATGCTTTGAGTTAGGCAGACAAAACAATCCTTTGTTGTCCCAATGTGGCTGAAGCATGACAGAAATGAAGGCTCAGTACGAATGAGTTAATAACAAGATCCAGTGCCTTGCCACGTTCTCAGAGCTGTTTAAGGGTACTGAAGGAGAAAATGTAGTCTTAGGTTCTATCATGATATTAATAGGTGCAGTGTGCACTGGTGTCCAAGGGAATTCTGCTGTTTGTGCCAGGACTGCACGGAAAACTTCATGGTTGGTTTGGTTTTTTTTCAGATAAATGCAGTAACAGAAGTCTGTCAGAAAATTAACAGAAAAATGATCAGTGGTTATCAAGACTACAAACAGTCTATCCTGATTGTATTATCCTTGAGCAGCCAGGAAAGCTATAAAAGAAAACAAATCGTCTTCTGTAGCAAACTGACTGCTTTAATTTCTGCTTTCATTGAGACATAGATACTTGAAAATAATAAATGTTTCTCAGCTTGAAAAAACCCCACCACTTCAGTTAACCCCCAAGGAAGAGCAAGAACAATAGGGGAAAATGCAGTGGACTCAAACAGAGAAATTAAATTGGTGTCCTGGAAAAATAAACACAGATCAGGGAATCCTCTCACTGATCAGTGCCCAGAAATCACAGATGCATAAAATTCTCAAAAACTCCTTTACCCCCTCCCTGCCTTTTAAACCTGAATTTTAAATGTTCTCTGTATGAGATTATTTTTCTTCTTTCTCTGTACTGAGTGGTTTTGTAAAAGTGCAGTAAAAATACAGAAAAGGAAATGGAGAGTCTGCTGAGGACAAGTGACCTAATTTATGGCTTTATGTCCCACGTGTCACCAGAATGGCCAAGGATAACAGCAGCTAGCTTGCTCACAGTTACTAATTATGAGAAAGCTTGGCAGGGAGACCTGAACCTTTTTATTAGACTAAGTAATACAGCTGTGGGGAAAAGGAAAACACCAGGAGTAAATAAGAACTTCTACAAGTTAAAAATACATGATTTGGACTGTTGGAAGATGCACGTCTTTCTGATCAAACCATGTTGGTTACCATGCAGACCTTCCAGACTGCCATTAATGTACACACAACAGCTTTGGAAAATTTGTTTGTTTGTGTTCCAAGATGCAGAGCTTTGAATCTACATGACTACCAGAAGTTACCTGATCATTTTGGGGAAAATATTGCAAACTTTGAGACAATCTGGAATGGGTTTGCCGGAGTCACTGGAATTGGATGTGTGTATGCTGGTTGAGGAGCTGGCCAACACACAGATTTGGGGGAGAAATGAGGAAAAGGTGGAAATGTGAGTGAAGTTGCTCTGAAAATGAGTAGTTACAAAATGTGAAGAAAATTATCTGAGGAGAGGGGAAGAGGAGAAGGCAATGTGACCTTTTCAACGCAAAAGAAAACTCTGAATCAATGCTGAAAAAAAACAAATGGCAAGGTCATTAGATTGACAATGAATAATAGAGCAGCTAAGAAAGGCAATTGTGTGCTTCCATTCTTAAGAAAGCCATTTCTTCTGGCAACCAACCATCCCAACCAGAGCCTGGAGTCTTATTAGAGTAGGAAATGAGTTGTTCTGCTGACTTCACACGTACAGTGAATTGGCTGCAGAACTTCTACCACGAAGTTCTTTTAAAACAAGTAGCAAATTACAGATGAGATTCGTTAATATGCCTCACAGCCCTCAGCTGTGTTAATACAGACCAGAATGCACAAAACGTATGGAGCCTAGGTAAAGATTGAGACACGTTAGATTTGACTCTCAAATTAGATTGATTATGTCAGTGTTAGACAAATATTATCTGAAAGGACACAAACACAGCAGTTGTCAAAACGAGGCACCAAGCAGAAAGATGGATGTGGCATGCCCAGGCTTAGCTGGTTCCTGTACTGGACTTTATCAGGAACTGAAGCTGTGCTGATTTCTCACTTGTGTGAAGTGATTGCTCTGTGTGATGGTAGCAAAGTCCCAAAGATCTGATTGCAAAGATTAGGAAAAGGCTCGCTGTTACTAAATCGCTGTCATTCTTCCCCTGTCCTCCACAAGCACAAAGGAAGTGTATTTGGAGATATAATAAGAACAGACAATTAAAACTTCTGTTTTCTGGTGCAGGGGGAGCACAGGATATGCCACAACCCTTGGTGTATCAGGTTCATGTGAGGCGATCCATCCAGAGAGGCAGAACGCCTGCTGAGAGAACTAACAAAAGACCATTCACTAACAAAGCACCAGCAATTAATCCTGGAGTTATACAGGGTTGTAGGCTACTTAGAGGCCTGGTGTAAATGAGCATAGCCTAATGGTACCCTAATTTACACACAGGTCCTATGGCATTTAAAGCTATTTACAGTATAAGCATTAGTTTTTATAATTTGTCCTGTCAGAGGAGAGATTCTCTTCTATATTGAAGCGTGTAAGTGCTGGTTTCAGCATGTGCTGGTTTCAGCATCTGCTGGGAGAAGAACAGTCAGGTCAGCTTTTCTGGCTGGAAACTGTTGTTCTGTTGAAAATAATTGCAGTTTTCATGACAAAATGTTGCACATATTATATTAAATATATTCCTATACTCTTGTATTGAGCAATGGTGTAATTAACGGATATACCAGGGGTTCCCACTGTAGGAACCAACCACCTCTTCTGAAGACTTTAATAGAGCTGTAAAAGCTGATTATATGTTGGAGTGTGAGTGTAGAGATCTTGGAGAAAGAGCTCTTTATCGCCCATAAAAGACATCTCTTTATAATGGCTTATAAACATCTTCCCTCAAAACCTGACAATATTGAAGGGAGATGATGAAGAGCTACTCAAAAATCCATTTAACTGATAAGCTCCTAATAAGCCAATTTCAGGCATCACATTGAAGTAAGTGGAAACACAGTCTGAAGCAAGAGTCTCAGCCATGAGAAATCCTGCCCTTGCAGGACAGTTTCTCCACAGAGTGTGTTCTTTAGAACTTGTGTCATGTTGACAGCATCAGCCCCCACAGTCAGCACCTGCTGCTGCTGTCTCAGTGCCAGGTACAGGAGGAGTCAGTGCTGTGTACCAGAGCTGATCCAACCAGTCACTCAGAAGTTGTTCTTAAAAATGGAAATTTAATTTCTGGACAGGAGCAGCACCACCTCCTGTGGGACAGTCCTGTGGCCCAACAGCCCGTGATGCTCAGGCTCTGTCTCTGCCTGAGTGTCTCTGGACTGGAAGTTGTTCTTTGCCTATCACACAGCAACCTCATTCCTTTTCAGTGTATTCTTCAGAGAGTTTTGGCAGTAGTTTATTCAGTAACTAAAATTTTCTGCTTACCAATTCAGTTCCAGAATAGGAATAGAAAACCAAACAGAGGGTACAGATGGGAACAGCAGCTGAACAGGGCAGGGTGAGCCTTAAGTGAGTGACAGTTCCTAAGCAAAATGCTCTACATTTCTTAAACTCTTGGATTTTTGCTATTCTGGCACAGCCTGTCTAGAAATAGCACTGCCTGGGATCAGCTCTCTTGCAGCAGTGGGTTACATGGCAGAGAGCAGCACTCGTGCAGCAAGGGGCAGCGTGAGCACTCTGTGCACACGGAGCAATGCAGCCTGTCCTCAGAGCCCAGGGACCTCTGCTGTGAGCCCAGGGAGCCCTGGAGCTGGAGCAGGAGCATAGCCCAAGCTGCCATGTGCCAGGCCCAGGCTTTGTGCTCAAAATAAGGGCCTCTGGCCAGAGGGCTGAGCTCTGTGCTGGGCTGAGTTTGAAATGCCTCTTACTCTGCAGTCCTGCATCATCTTCTCCTTGCTTCTGCCTCGTTGAGGGCAGAGCTTCAGGCCATAATTTGCAGATATGGTTGGTGTAATTATGCATGTAAATTAGACCTGCTCTTTTAACTTCATGGCTAGTTTGACTACGCCATTAGAGAGATTTAAAGGCACCTCTGGTCAGTGAAGGTGACTTAAAACTAACTTGTTTCATACCAGGTAAGTACACTTTGTTTCAGCTGGGTCCTGACCAGCCGAAACATCTTAAATCATTCAAGGTTTGTTCTCAGCTCATGTCTGATGGGTCCCTTAGGGCCATTATATTTGTATATATACATGTATATATTCATATCCACATCTATATATAAACTCATTTTGAATCTAAGTTCACTTAGATAAAATAAAGGATTTCAAAAATTTAGAAAAGAAAGAAAATGACAAGCTTCTTTCTTGTGGGGAGAACTGAGTCTTCCTTGAAGACTGAGCACTTTGATAATTTTCTGCAGCAGTTATCTTCAACACCAGATTTTGGCAGAACATGATTGAATTAGGGCCTGTGGGTAACGATTCCATTTCAGGACTGTGTTGGAAGAAGAAGGAGTCTGCCAGCACAAGGACAGAGGCAGTATGTGCAGTGGAAGGCTTTGGGAACAGAAGGGGCAAGGTGAGAGGAAGGGAGCATTGGGAGACTTGAGTGGTGAGGCAGCACAGACAGAAAGCCTTGGCCAAAGTCCCCTTGGAAGCCCAGGGCAGAGCCAGTCTGGGGCCAAGGGCTCAGTGCAGGAGGCTGCAGGCAGAGCTGAGCATTTCACTGCCCTGGTGGGGAAGCACACCCTGCACAGGCTGAGGGTAAGGTGCATTTTCGCATCCTAGCCCAATATTTCAACAAAATCCTTCCCTGTCCCTGTACATTTTTTTTTACATATGACTTGATTTTACCCTAGCTTTGACTTTATTTTACCCATGGAATGGGAACATTGGCAGTAAGTGCAAATGAGTATTTTCTTCCATGTGGTTGAAGACCATTCAGTCAAAAACAAGACTAGGGATGTTGGTGATATGCACAAGCTTAACTTAATCCACCCCTGAACTTTAGCTACTTGCATTGTGCCTGTTTTGCTTGGTTTAATCACTGTGACAATTACATTACTGTTGAAGCTGGCAGCATTTTATTTAATGAGGAGCAATCACTTAATTCATTCTCAGTTTCTAGAGCTCGTATCTGTGACAGGGCCAGAGCTGGTCACAAACAGCACCACTGAGAGTGAGTGGCCCAGCTCCTCACACCCAGCACAGCAAAGTTCAGCCTTGTGGAAAGCCTGGAGCAAACTCCAGGAAAGGTAAAAATCTGGTTAGATGGAACTGCCTATAAATGCCAGGGGCAATGGCACCCTGCAGCACAGTGAGGTGCTCCAGGACAAACCCCGTGTGCAGAAAGGGAAGAAAGGAAAGAGAACAACTGATAGTTTTAAGTAACTGAAGGAAATCTTGAAAAATAATAATTTTTTTAAGGAAAATTGATTATGAAAATTTCGGTGCCAATAGATAGAATATGAGAAAATAAGGTGCTGCTTTACCTCATCAAACCAGGGTAAGCATCTTGCTTTGAGGACATGCACTGGGGACAACTGTGGATTCTGTCCCCTGCCAGCTCCAGTGTGCTGGACTGCAGGAGCTGGATGTCTGCTGAGCAAACTGTGCAGGAGAATGAACAAGAATTAACCTTTTTCTCAGGGGTCAGAGCGCAATCAAAATGCCCTTCCACAGAAAGTAACAGAATGAGATTAATTTTACATGCTACAGCTATGATTGTCCAAGTGTTATGGGTAAGGCAGTATAAATTCAGGCAGGCAGGGTTTCATTAATTGAGGGAATTTCCAGGCTAATTTCCAGGTGTTCAGGGACCTGACCTATTTCAATTTGAATAATAGCTGATGACAGAGTTCGATATGCACCAGCCTTCTATTTAAACAGAAGGGAGACAATTGTTTTGGGTTGGGGCTTCTTAATTAGTATTCCACAAATATGGCATCGTTTTGCTAAACACAGCTAGCACATACTTCCTTGTCAGATTTAAACTTAAAGGAAAATCAGTGCATTTAACTTTGCTCTATGTGAAAGACTGGGGAAAAAAAAAAAAAAAAAAAAAAAAAAAAAAAAAAAAAAAAAAAAAAAAAAAGCCAAAAGGCAAAATTAAAACACAATCTTGTGCTATACCCCGTTATTGATTTAGGTTTTAATCTGAATTAGAGGGAAAAATAAAAAGGAAAAACTCTCAGACACTCTTTAAACTCTTCCTTTGATAATTAGACTCTAAATTCATTTAGTTAACAGATAACTATGTTGGCCATTAACTTTAACTAAAGTGGATGCTAATTAATGCTAAATTACACTTGCTAAGGTGTTACATGCCATACCCACCTGACTGCCACCTGTCACTCACCATTCGCTGTATCAGTGAGAAGGAAACAGTGAATGAGAGGACGACCAGAAGCCAGGGAAGACAATTCTATTATCAGCTCTGATCTTCCAGTTATTTACTGTCCCTTGAAGTTACTTGCTGAGTTTCAAAATTTCAGCTATAATTTTTAACTGTGGGCTTTTTTAGCCTATTTAGAAAGAAACCATCTCTAAACCTCTGAGGAATCAGTTAATATTTAATTCTCTTCTACTCTGACGTCAAAATTTTATGGGTAGGTGACAAAGAAATATGTTTAGCTCAAAATTCCTCAAAGCACAGCACAGTATGGAAAACACACCTCTAATACTGGGTCAATTCAGCTGTTTTCAATGTCACTCTTAAGTTGATGCAAAACATTATCCTTGCCTAAGGTAACAGTTGCACTGAGCAGCTCTCTCCTGGTAAGTGCTGTTTGTATTTCATTATGGTCCTGAGTGCCTGACAAAGATACTTCTGGTCCTGCACACTGTGCAAATACTTAGAAGAAGAAAGACCCCATCTCTGGGATGTTTGCAGTCTCCTAGATGTAATCAAAAGGCAATCCACTGACTTTGGAGAATGCTGTAATAAGCTTTAAGTAGAGGGAGGTGCTTTAAATGTGTAGTGTCTCACTTAAAACCAGGTTTAACCTTTAGTATGGTACTGCCAGGCAGAGCCAGATATCCATTAAATCACTTGGATTCCCTGCTGATTGGTTTCCATCCATTTCCATTTCTCTGCTCTGACTTCTCCTGGCTGTAAGGGAAAGACAATATTCCTCACTGCCTGGCCCAAAATTTTGTCATAAATGCCCCTGATTTGGGATGCAGCATGCAGCAAGCTCTAGAAGTAAACTTGTGCTAAGGACAGCCCCAACATTCAGGGCAGCAGGAAAATGAGGCTGGCACAAATGTCACCATCAAATTAATGGCAGATTTGCACTAGACAACCCAGTGGATATTGGCTCCTGAGGATAACTCTTGTTCTCTGTGCCATCATCTCAGAAACTGCTGAGCACAGACAGCTCCTGTGAATGGCCTTTCTCCATCTTGGGGAAAAGTGTGAGCACTCCTGCCTGTTCTCACAGACTGCATCCCCACTGTACCTGTGGCCAAGGAATGGTTCTGTGATCCTAATTACTTCCCACTGTTCTTCCCAAGATACATGATCTTGGCATTTGGAAAATATTAGGTTTATAAAGAATAGTGACTTCTTGTTCAAGAAGTAGCATTAAGCTCTGCCATGCCATTTTATTGGTGTTCATTCTCATAAAGGCTAATAATCTTGTTTAGTTCCTTTTCTCTGCTGTGAAGTACATTTGCAGCTTCTTTTATCTTTTCAGGATAAGCAAGCCAGCCAGAGGCTAAATAATTACTGACAGCTGCTAGGTAATGTCTGTCCTATTAGATGTGTTAATCAAATTTTGTAACTGTATAGAAACATCAGCATGAGCAGAGCAAGGTAGCTTTGTCTTTTTTTTCCACCAGATTAATCCAGAACAGGGTGTTCTGCACACTCTTTCTACATAGTTTCTCAGAATCACAGTGTGAGCTGGAAGGGACCTTAAAGATCATCTGCTTCAAAGCCTTACTCAGAGTCCCATCCCAAGCTCCCACCAGGGCTCTTGGACTTTGGGTGTCCTCTGGGTCCTCACATCACCCCCAAAGTGACTGTGATTCCTGCAGCACAGGAGAGGGACCCAGAGTGGCTCCATCTGCAAAAGGAGGGAGGATGGCATATCCCTTTATTCATGCAGCATCTCCCAGTACAGTAAGAGTAAAATTAGATTTTGGATGTAGGACACAGCAGAGATTAATATGATGGGTTCTGGCCAGAAGAATGTACTCTAGGCAGATGTGGTCTAATGGGTTTAGTGGAAGCATGCTGTGCGTGTGTAGGTATATCACCAGGCCAAGTCCCTCGCCTGTAACTGCTGCTTTCAAAAGCTAATGAGACAAAAATGTTAATTTAATGACCCATCTCCAGGAGTTCTCACAGAGCTCCCTCTCCCTTGGGATTTGGGAATGAATCGAGATTTAAGGTCAGGCTGCTGTGGAAGCCTTATGTGTTGGACTGGAGTAGAGGAGAACAAAGCCAGTGCTTACAGTGGGTGGCTACTATTTATATGCAGTGTCTGAAATAGGTCCTCTCTGCATTTGTCCCGGTGTCCCCAGGCAGGTGGAGCACAAAGGGCCTGAGCTGTCCCCATGGTCAGGTCCCTGTGCACAGAGGGAGCTGCCTCCAGCCCCGCAGTGGGGCTGGCACTGGGGGCCACAGCCTCAAACCTTTCCTGACACACCAACCAGCCTTCAACGGGCCAGCAAAACCGATCTGCTGCTCCCTCTGCCTGGTTCCTCCCCTCCATCACATTCAGTCAGATTTTCTCTGACCCACTGGCCTTCCTTGAAGTCCTCACCTCCTCCCCTCAGTCATATATCTGCTCATTTAGCTTTAGGAAATAAGTACAAGCCTAATGCCTATCAAATAACCCCAGCCAGACTGAGGTGCCTCTGAGGAATGGGTCTAAACTCGTCGTATTTCTGTACCAGAGATCACAGAAAGGAGTAAAACCAAAATACCTGTTTATTCCCATTTCATCTCAGGGAACACTGAACGTGAAATCAGATCTCAGGGAGAAAACCTGGTCACTGCCACTTGTTCCACTGTCACTTGTCAATTCTGAGCTGCTTCTGCAGCATTTCTGTGCCTCGCCGTGTCAGTTTTGCTGTGCTCCTTGTCAGCTTCACAATAAAGAACAACAGGAAAAAATTGGCAACTGGCACATGGGAATCAGAGGTGGAATAAATTGATAAGGAGTGGTTAGAGAAGCATGAAGGCCGTGGAGCTCAAGAATACTAGAAACCAACAACGAATTAAAGATGTATTTTTGCCATGCAGTTAAAAAACACACAAACTCTAAGACATCAGGAATAGCTCTAAAATAGAACAAAAGGTGAAGAATCTGTAGACATTACCAAAAAAAGATAAAATATAAGAGATGGTGCTAAGCTCCAACAAAAAGAAGCCAGAAGAGGCAGAAATTCTGGTAATCAAATGGAAAAAACAGATTGCAAGTTTTTGGTCTTCTGCTCTGGTTAGTACTGAAGAAGGAACTGTGGGATGCCAGGAGGCTTTGCAGAATAACTGCTGTGTGTCTGTCTCTGATTGCAGAGACATGGACAAAATTTTGGGAAGCCGGTGGGTTTTGAGTACCCATTTCAGCACATGCTAAGTGCACACTCACTAGAATGGTTCTGCAGGCTCGTAGGCAATCCCTGCTGCACCCTTGTCTTGTGTGGATCAGCCGCTGCCATGGCATCACTCCCAGGAAAAGGAGAGGTTTGGTGTGCACACTGAAAGGGGGGAAATGGTTAAAAGAGCTCTGGCGACCCAAAAAGCAATAGCCAAAGGTTTCAGAATGAAAAATAACATGCACTTGACAAGACAGTCCTGGTAATTCAGTGTGCTCACTGTATGAAAAGGGATGTTGGGGCAGGAGAAATTCTGCAGCCCACCTCCTACACAGCTCTGGCCACTGCACTGGAAGATTCTGGCACTGATCTCCCAGCATCTGTTGGAACCAATGTATTTTTAGTTATATATCTGCTGGGGATTCTAAGACTTCAAGAAATGGAAATTTTAACACATCCCTGAATGGGCTGCTCTCATATTACCTCCCTGGTGGTTAAAATAAGAAGAGTTTCATCTCATCTGAATCACTCTGAATTGCCATTCAGAGGTTTTTGTCATGCCTGTATCTCTCAGGTAATGAAGAAGATCCTTCTTTGCTTTGAGGAATTCCCTCTCCACACACACACTGAGCACTGAACCCTCTCTTAAACAGCCTTGGGGATATATGAGGGTTGCCCCACACTTTTTACTTTTAGGATTCTTTTCTTACCAACTGCTTATCATTTTGCCAAAGTGGAACCATTAGGTTCATTTTCCAGTCAGGGTTATTTTCCTTCCAAGGTAATGAAATACTTGTAGGTTTTTGGTTTCGTTTTTTGGGTTTTTTTTTTCCTTGCAAGTAAGTTTCAGGCAAAATGATCCAGGATGTGCAAGAATCAGGAGAGGGAAACACAACTTTTGGGTCATTTATTTGTTTTTACTATAAAAAAGAGCAGCCTGGATGAGCATTTGGTATCATTGTTGTGGACTTAAATTCTTTGTGATGCTTTGAAGTGCTCTGATATCAGCACACTACTTAAAAAAAAAACAGTAAAAATTAAGTGTTCTGTCTTCAGAGCTGGGCTTGGTGAAGGTACAAGCGACCAAGGCAGTTTTTAGGGCCTTGCTTGAAATAACAGTGTTAAAGCAGCATGTTGAATAATACCTCAATGCCCCAGTGAGTGTGCCCTGTCTTTTTTATGTCCCAGCTGAAGGAGCTGATGAATACACCCAAACAGCACAGCTGAAGGCTACAGCACGATGCATTGCAGAGCTTTCTGGCACTCTCAGGGTGTCTCCATTTGGCCCTTTAAACAGTCTTGTTTTCATGTTGTATTTTGCATGCAAGAAGCCACAGGTCCACTTTATTTAGTCTGTCAGGGTCAGGCAGGTTTCCAGCCTGTGAGGCAGAGCTGGAGCAGTCTGCATCCCCCTTTGGTCTGCTCCTTTCTCTGAAGGAGGGTACGGAGTTCCAGTAATGCTCACACAAATAGCTGCTCTGTAATTGCCATCATTCCCGTGGTATGTTTTATTGGCTACCATCGAGTGTGTCTGAGGCCTGCTCTCCATGCCAAGGGTTTTTTAAGATGTGCTGAGCACCTCTCTGCCTCACTGACTTCAGCTGGCGTTGACAGCTCCAAATACCTTGCAAGAGTAAGCACTTGGCATATAGGGCAAGTGAGACAATCAGCATTTTATGCATGTCAGGATGTGATCATGCTTGTTTTAATCCACTCTCCAGTAAGCTTCCTTGCAGAAAAACAGCTCTTGCACTTAATAAAGCCTGTGCCATCAACCAAACAGCAGCAGCAAGTGTAATTACAGCCTGTTTATGAGGAGGCTTTTACATGAGAGAGTTATCTTTTGCTATAGCCATGTTCTTAGCCTATTAAATTTTAGATGACTCAAAGAAGATTTTCTCTCTTGTTCAGGTAAAACTGTGCCCTAACTTTTCATGCAGGTAATTGCATTATCTGAACACATGAGCTCTTCACACGTGGTCAGAGAGGCACTCCCAGTACCAGGGCAGTGTCCCAGGGTGTCTGTGCACGGAATAGATTTTATGGCAGTGCCTCACCCTGACCTGAGCATTCCAGTATTTTGGAATATTGGAATGTGGTGTTCCCCACCATAAGGAAGGGAAACAAGCGTTGAGGTCTCTGTTAATGGGGCTTTCATCTGTTTTCTGCTGACAAAGTACGTGGGATATTGATAGAGAAGGAGGAAAGGGATGTCTGAAGTGAAATTGTGAGGAGATGCAACTCTTCAATCCCAAATCATATAATATGTCCCAAACCAAGCATTTTTATGTTGGACCACCACACCAAAGTGCTGCACTGATGTTCCACTCACCAAGTCTTTCTGTGTTAGCAACAGGCCCCTGTGATCAGTGAAAAATAAATACATTTTTCAGTTTAGCTCTCCTTGGCACTAGAGAATCATTTGTATCACCTCACCACGGCAAGGCTGTGCTAGCAACCCTGGCTGTGCATAGAGAGCATTTTGTTATTTATCACCTTAAAGTGTGTTCTTCTCTGGAGAACTGCTGCTTTTAATGATAGATTTTTGGTGTTGTGAATGTAAAATACATCACAGTTTCGGGTATCTTTTTAATTTTATGGATGGCGCAGCTTAAAACCAGGTACATCAAATAAGATAACTACTGCTGAGAGTGAATAAAAGTTGGCAGGTATGGCAGTTTAAAATAGCCCTATTTTCACCCTAAATATAGCCTGGTTTAATTGAAATCAAGTGGTAGCTATGAGACAGCTGCTATATCAAAGACCAGTGACAGCCTGCTGAGGTTAAAAGAATACTGGCTGCCTGTGTCTCTGCTGAGATAAAGTGGCATCACAGAGAGCAGAGCAGCAGTTAGATTGATGAAAAGTTAAGTTTTTAAAGCACTGATTTGTAAAGCCCTTATGCAGTTTTATTTATAGTTTATTTGTCTCTGTCCTCCCAATAAAAGAGGTTTCGTTCTGCAAGCAGAAATGTGATGCAGATCCCCAGCTGATGTTAACTGGTTTAGCTCAGCTGGGAAGGAGGCCACAGATACAGCAAGTCAGGTGTCCCTCCTGAAATTCTGCCACGGTAGGAGCAACAATGAGAGAATATCGACTTTTTTCCATGAGATAGTTTCTTAGAAATGGGTGTGTCAGCTTCATGAGGTCAGCCCAGAACTACCACATGGTTCAGGGGAGAAGAGTGCATTAAGGCATCATCTGATGCTTCCATAGCATTAAGTGAGTGATCTAACAGTGATGACGTGTGTACCCCACTCTAACAGCACCATGTACAGAAAGACCAGAGACTTAATTCTGGGAAGGAGTTGTCCCCACAGTCACAGGTGAAAAGTGGACATTTTTTATTATCTCACTGCTTTCAATATTCTCTAATTAACAAGCACTTCTTTTAATTCCTGTGCTTTCTGGTTATTATTATTTTTTCAGCCTCATATAGTCTAAACCCCAATCTCTCTGACGTATCCTCCCTGGTAGCTACTGACATTCTTTTTACTTGCTAGTACTTAATTAATATTTGCCATGTTCTTACCAAGGTAAGTCCATACTTTCTCATTATATGAAATTAAAAGTAGATGAGCTTAGTTCCCAAATAAGAGAAGCTTTAGAAAGATATAGGGCACCCTCACATATGGATTTTCTTTTGATTTGGATTCTCAGGAGAGCTCTTAAGACCTTCTATCAGCCCTGTCAATCAAATAAATTGATAAATCATTGAGTCAGAGCCATGGCTACAAGCAGTCCTGCAGAGCAAGTTCTGAGGTGAGTTCCTCACTTTCTTGATTACTGCATGCAGACAAAACCTCTCAGTGGCTGTGGGTCACTGCTGAGGGAACTCAAAACCAGGAAATGAAAGCTCACCCATCTCAGGTTTTGGGACTGCTCTTAGGAAGATGTGAATTCAGTTCTCCTTCTGAGCCTCATGCTCCCAGGACTGGCATTAGAAAGGCAAAGCAATCTACCCAAACAGGACGAAAAACATCCTAAAGCAACCCCTCTGGTTGAGTACAGGACAAAACCAGCTGGCAGGGAGAGCAAGGAAACTCATGGAGCGTGGGGGAAGAGAAAGATTAGACACAGTGTTACTGGAGGGTTTGCACAGACAGAGATTTCTGCATGATGGATGAGTGAAGAGTTCTTAGGAACTTTCCTGGACAGCTGTAACTTGTGTTCTTTGTTGGCATCACTGTATGTGTGTGGTACAGAAAAATATGAGTTTGGGAAGGGGACCACAGCAAAGACATTACCAAACCTCAGAGGGGTTTTGTACCTGTTCCTGCCCCTAAGTATTCCTAAGCATTACATGACACAAGCACACTCCTCTGGGCTGCCCTGAGAGCCCAGCCATTCCCAGGAGGCTGCTGGCACACTGCAGGGCACGACAAAGGGCAGGAATCTGCCCTCAGCATCCCCTCCAGGCATGCAGCAGCCCTGGAGCTAAGCCGCTTGGTCCTGGGAATGATGTGCTGCTCTGGAGGCATCTGAGTGCACAGAGCTCTTCATGCTGTCCCTCATACAGCTGGAACTTGAAATGGCCTCAGATCCTCACATTAGGGAATTGAGAGTCTGCAAAGTGCACTGAGAGGGGTCAGAGCACAGGGCTGCGGGGAGGAGCACAAAACCAACAGAGCTTCCACACTGACCCTCTGAGCTTCCCTGTGCTCAGCAGCTCTCCAGCCAGGAGTCACATCTGGGACAGACAGCAGTGTGACCTTCCCACTGGTGTTAAGGGGAGTTTGAGGTTCCACTCATCCCTGCTGACAAAGATAATTTTGCAGTTTTACCTCTTCATTCAGCTATCTCAATTTTTGTTTTTCATACACAAAAGCGGTGGTTAAAAGGATGGCATCAAAACTTTCTAATCCATATGAACAGAACACTAAATCAAGCCCCATAAACAGAGCAAAAGAGGACTTTCTCTGGCAGGCTATGCTGCATCTCTTGAAGAGTGAAGAGTACAATCATTATGCTTCTTTTTTGAAGGGAAGGATTTTCATCTCCTTTTCAATAGATAGCTTTGAAGAGTTCATTTCACAAAACATTAGGAAGGAAAGATTTGGGGGAAATTGTATTTCTCTGCCTTAAAATTGAGTTATGGGCAGGGTGTTTGCCAGCTCATTTTTCTTGTTTGTGTGAAACAGACATTTGTTAGTAATGGAAAATGAGCAATGGGAGGGGAGAGGAAATTGTCCAAGCCTACGTAAGAAGGTTAGATAGCATACTGATATAATTTATAAGGATTTACAGACTGCTCTGCTTCCATGCCCAAGAAGGCTCTTGTGGACAAACTGCAGGGTGTTTTTGCCTTGTGACCCATCAAATCAATGGCAGCCATTGATGGGTCAGCTTTTGTCTGCCTTGAGGTCATGGGAGCAGCTATTAAATGAACAGCTCTAAATTCTGATACTGGCATTGGCAATTGCCCCTGAGCTCTCAGGCTGATGCCAATCACACGGGTGCTGGAGGCTGCAGAGTGTCAGGACAGGGTGTCACACTGCAAGGCAGGTCAGGAGTTTATTACAGGCAAGTGCTTCATGAGCTGCTTTGTCAGGAGAGCCAGGAGGGAGTCTCCTGTTCCGCCAGGCTGGAGTTAGCAGGGAAGGCAGAAGAGATTTCAAAAAGCTCTCTGCTGTGACACTGGGTCAGTCTCCTCCTAAGCAGGGAACTCTGGATGTGCTGGCATCCAGTCCCAGTCCTTCCCTGGCTAAGCAAATCCATGCTGCTCCTAAGAGTGTGCTAAATCCTTCTCACTGCTCAGTGAGCTTCACAGTGACTTAGACACCTCAGCCTTCATGGACCTTGTTAATGTTATAAAAACAAGAAAGCACAGAAATGAAGCATTTTATTATGCAAGTTTGGGAGGACAGCAAGAACAATATATATTGCTTCATTGTAGGAGCTAGTCTTTAATTTTCTTAATATCTGAAAACATGAAACAATAATTTCTTCTCTTATCAACTGCATGTTCCATTAGGAAACCACTTTGTCTTTTTCATTTTGAGCAGCTACAGTTATGAAAGCACTCCGTGCCTAATTGGTTTAATAACAAATTCTCATACTAAAGATATATGGACTATATATATTTCATCAACAAATAACATTTGTTAGCTGCTGCACTGGAAGGAAGAGGGAACACAGCACATTAGGCCTCCTCTGTTTTTGCAAACTCATTTTGATATCCCACATTAACATTTCCAAATTACTTTATAAAGGAAAGGATGCTCTTGTTTCACTTGGAAACTGAAAGAAACTCCATCAGGCTGTAATTAGTTTTATATTCACCTAATATTGGGAAGACACTAACAGGGTCCTCTTTTGGGGAGAAAAAAAAAAGGAATACATTTTGTGAGCAAGCAGTTATTGAAAGGACTCAAACCCAGAAAATCTGGCCTGATTTTAGTCTCAAACCTGAATCTGTGGTAAAGTCTGTTGAAGATGCAAACATCAGTCACATCAGAACACTATGGATGCATGTTTATTATATTGTAAGCTTCTTCTGGTTTATCTTTTCCATTAACTCTGGCAGAGGTAAAATAGGGGAGATTGGAAAAAGGAGAAGAACAGTGTGGATAGAGCAGAACACAACAGTCACAAATAATCCAATATTTCATAATTTAATTTCACACTCACTAGGCTGCATAGTCCCCACTAGAAAGTGGGGAGAATAATCTAAGAAGGTTATTGGCTTGACAATGGTAACGTCAGAGCTTAAAGAGAGGTCTGGCAGCTTTCTAAAAGCAAATGTGTGTCCTTCCTTCTCCCTCTATTTCTCTACTGAATATAGATTAAAGTGACCTCTGGAGATAATCTCTACTGAACCCCCCCAAGTATTTCAGCAGTGTAGTTTTTATTTGTACAGTATGTGAAAGAAGAGTTCAGATTAAATTCCTGGCCTTTCAGAAAAGTTTTCTCTTCCTTAAAAAAAAAGGAAACAAAAAGAAAAAAGGGTATTTTATTTTAAAGCCAAAGCCTCTTTCATGGTCCCATGATCTCATGAGTTCTTTGGCTGGCCTGTGACCTTTCAACCTTGCACTACATGTTTCTTTTCTAAATTAGCTAGTGTTGAGACATCAATGGAGGAATATCAATGTTATTATAAAAGGCATCATTCTCTCCCAAAAATGTCAGTGTGAGTGAGTCATTGCACCTAACTGCTTAGCTTTTGTAAGGCAGCAAGGAAGATTTGAAAGTGTGCTCCAGGGTCCCCCAGTCCACCAACTTCTATTTCAAACGCTTTAAAAAGCCATGTCCCTGGCATCTGCAACAAGAGAGGCAAGGGAATGAAGCTTTGCTCCTTTAGCCACAGAAGGAAAGTCCTTCCAAAACAAAACTATGTATGTGGTGGGAAAATACACAGCTACTGCAAACAATTTCTTTTGAAGGCTATGCTCAAAAGTAGCACTGTAAAACCCAATCGACCAACCAACTGAAGACCTGGTGGAAAGGAACTGAGTGTTCTGGTGAGTTCCACTATTTCTAACATCCCATGTCTCTGCATCTCCTTGTATTCATGCTCTCTGGTGTCCAGCACGTTGAGGAAATTAAATCAGATTAAGCGCTCTATTTTTAATCTTAAGAAGGTGGGTTTGTGTTGTCTGGCATCTTGAAAAAAATCCAGCACTGGGTGTTTATGAGGTGTTGAGCAAAGAAACAGTAACATTCCACGAGGATGTTTAATTATAAGGGTACTTAACCTTCAGCCAGGTTGACCTGCTGAACCTACACTGGCATCACTGTGTCTTCTGAGGGCTTGGTCCTGGAGCACCTTTAAGATGACAGAGCCATAGCAGATGCATTTGCTGTCTTTGTGCCATGAAATACACAGATCTTCAAATGAAAACCACACTGGCCCAAATCCATTCCAGCTGTAAGTCTGCTTATGTACAGTTACATCAGCAGTGAAGGTGGCACACGATCAAAATGTGTGTCACCTGGTAATTATCTTACTAACAGTGCAGAGAAAAAGGCATGGGAAGGACACATCTCCAACCTCCAAGTCAGATTTCCTCTCCTGTGCGTGGAAAGCTGCCCAACACTTGCTGAGAGCTGTCCTGGCAGCTACCTGGTGATAAGCCAGGGTTAACCTGCTCCTCTGGTTGATGTTTCCTGCAGCACAGACATGGCCTGGAGTGGCAGAGCCTCTGCTCCCAGCTGGAGGTGCTGGGTGCTTTTAAGTACAGTCCTGCCAGTGTTTCCTCACAGTTGGTTTCCCTAGAAAAACAGGTTATGTTGTACCTAACTGAATGTGAGGGGAAAAAAATACACACTTGAGCAAAATGCAAGGTAATCGTATTAATTCGTCTAAGTGCTTTAGTCTGTAGTGTTTAATGTAGCCACAGCTGAGGATAAAGTGCCAGCTGAGAAGTTCCACTTGGGAGGCCAGATGCCCCTATTGTGACTCCACATGTTTTTTTTTTCTTTGTGGCTGTAACTTTTTCTTCTCAAAGAAGTCTGGAATGCTTAGCCCACACCCATTTGCCTTGGACCAGTGCTCAGGAACACGCTGTTGGGCTGGAATTCCTAGGAACAGAGTTCCTGCTCGTGTTTTCCTTAGGTTAGTGCCACAGACAGGGGAGGATGAGATGAGGGGCAATTTTACCTGAAAAATCTCTCTTAAAACCACTTAGGTTCAGGATATAACCTCTTGAATTAGAAGAGGAAGTCATCTGATTGCAACTTGTGCAGGAACTGGGAGGAATCTTCTGTACATCACCACAGGGGCACGCTGAAAGGACACATTTCTCATCTAGTTTTGGGGGCCATTTAGAGCCATTTCATACTATGAAGGCAAGCTCTGCTTATCAAACATAAATCAGATTCCAGTGTCATGTCCATATTCTCTGTTCACTGCTTTATATATTTTGGAGAGTGGAAAAAGCTTTACTGAAAGTGTCCAGAAAGGATGAAATGTGCTTCCTGGGGCAGACTCAATTAGCAGCAGTTTCTCTAACAAGTTTATGGCATTTATTTATTTTTTGGCCTTTAAGACTTCTTTCTACTGGGAAAACTCTGACTCATATATAATACAAGTACAGTCTAGCAGGGTGGAGTCATTGGTAAGAGGTCATTAAGGAATACATTCCTTTGAGTTGCTGCTGTAAAATTGTGTGGTTCAATTCAAAACACAGCACAGAGTGGCAATTACCTGCATTAGCCAGATTCTCTGTCTGAAATTACTTAGTTGTTCCTAATATTCCTAGTACTAGCCACACTGGGGAATGAAAAATCCATTTAAAGGGAATCGGTCTGTTCCACCAAGGGGTCAAAGAGCAGCTTGGCACAGCCTTGGTGTACACTGCTGCACTTGTCCTCTGTGCAGCCCCTCTTCCTCAGCAGCCAGAATTGTCACTGTCCTTGCCCTGGGGCCCCAGAGTAGCTCCCTCAAGGCCTGGGAAATGTCCCAACACTGTACATCTACTGAACGCTATCCCCGCTTAATTAATCTGAGCACACAAATCCCAAAAGGTTCTTAGTATTTTGGGAAGGCCAATGGTGTCTTACAAAGTCAACTGAGATCAAGCTGGATTTGTCAGTTGTACATGGATGCCCCAGCAATTCGAAGGGATTGATCTGATATTTTTGGTGATGAAAACAACCAGGCACGTGCTGTTTGTGCATGTCAGAAAAGCTTCCTGGGGGAATGTGAGCAGAGGGGAGGAGAAGATGACGGATTTCCAGTGAAGGGAGAGCCAGTGAAGAAGTAAGTAGCTGTAGATAGCAAGGTGTAATCTAGTAAATCCTCTGAATAACTTAATTAGATTTGATTCAGCAAAACATATGTCCAGCTTCTGCTGAACACCAGCCAGTGTGGGGGGGGCAGGGGCTTTCATGAATCCTGCAGGAAACAGCTATTGCAGAGATTAAAGGAACTGGGCAGAAGAGGTACTGAGATACACCTGCTTTGATGAACATTTTTAATCTAAAGGTGCCAGATTTGCTGATGCTGCCAGAGAATCAAAAGTATCATAAAACTGGCTAAGGGAAAGGAGCAAAGGGTTTCATTGCATGAGGTTGGTAGGAGCGAGGCAGCTGTAGCCCAGTCAGGTCTGCCCATGTCTTTTCCTTCCCCACTCCCCACTTTGTGTGAATTTTGCACTTGACGCACAGGGAAAAAGTAGAAACACTGCTAAATTCAAGGGAGAAGGCACTATATGGCACCAAAGATACAATGCAATTTGATCCTGTTATCTGGGCTTTTTTCCCTGGTTTGGTTTTGCTGTCAGACTCCAGGTTGCTGTAACTCAGCACAGGTCCATTTTGGAACCAGCTGGAAGTCTGGTGGGCGTAATTGCCTTGCTGCCTCTTCAGTTCTTGGCTTGCATCAAGGTGAAAAAGACAGGCATGTCCCCTGCATTGCAAGTTTTGGAAAGTTCTGGAGAGACAAAGGCATCTCTGTGAAAACTGAGGTTGTAGGAAGCCTCTCTGTTCACTTCTTGTTTTTAAAGGGTAGCTTTCCCCACTTGTGCCAGACCATTTGGCTCTTCATCATCCTTCTTGCTTCATAATGCTTGGATCAGCTTTTTAGTGGGCAGTGCCTTTTGTCGGGACTGTCAAGAGGTGATCTCCAGAGCAGGATGGATTTTCTGTCCTCCTCTGGCGATCATGCTGGCTGACTGTGTGCTTTCTGCCTCCTCTGCATTTTGTCTACTCATCTTTGTGTTTTTCTCTGCCTTTTCCTAGCTTTCCCACCTCTAGCTCTTTCTGCCTGTTTTCGGACAATCTTTTGTTTACTTTTAGCCAAGTTCCATTCTTTCAGCTGAAGATGTTCAGAAACTGGGTCTGGTCCTCAGATATACACAATCCAATTTATTACGGACGACAAAAATACATTTTCATCGTGACACTTTGAAGACGTTTATTTCAATTTACTTAAAATGTGCCTCGGTCAAATCCTGCATGTGTATACAAACTTAACACCAAAATGAGATGTGCCTCACCAATTAAGATTTTTGCCCAGCATTGGATCCTGCACAGACTTGCAGATATCTTCTCTGTTGAAGAGCTCAGATCAGCTTGAGTTCATTTTAAATTTGTCCACTTATAAGCTTCTCATTATGATAGTATGAGCATCTCAAAGGCAGGTGGTTAGATAAGAAACACTCTTAGCCCTGATTAGGAGATAAATGACCTGCCGGTGGTCACTTAATTACAGAGTTTGCAGCAGAGGCCGGGAGCTGGCAGGGTGAGCTGTGCTGGGCTGGCAGCCTGCTGTCTCACCGGGGAACAGCAGCCTGCGTGCTGCGCTCCCCCAGCATTTTATCAGCTGTGACATGACCTCAGTCCCTGCCGCAGGCACGGGCACCCAGCTGGGGGAAGTGAGATGTATGTGAAGAAGGCAAATAGTCTGGCCTTTGAAATGATCTATAGCTCAGGGGATGGTTCCGAGGCCAGAACCCAAGGGCTGCAGTCCCAGTTCTTTCCCTGCCAGCAGCTGTGTGAGCACACAGAGCTTTGTGCTGCAAGCTTGGGGTGCAGCCACAGCTCACACACAGCTTTCCCAAAGTCACTACAGGCAGAGCTGCAAGCAAGCACTCCATATACAATGGCAACAAGTGTCCAGTCCTAGGCTTTGAGAAGGAAAAAAGGAAATTTGGTACTATTTTGGTCCCCTTGTCACTCACCCCAAGTCATTTTTGTGCAGCCGGGCCAGATAAAAGGTTTATGACTCTGCCTTTCTTCTCTATCAAGTACTTTGTCTCTTTGGAGTTTGCATTCCTGGAGTTCATTCCCCTCAACAGACTCAAGTGAGACTGTTGTTACCCGTGTGTCTGCAAGTATTTGATTTTCACTCTTTGATTTTCCAGAGGAGGAACAAGATCCTGGTGTTCCTCCAGTCGCGGCAATGTATGTCCAGATTCCTCTGCTGTTATTGTACTCAGGTTATTAGATGAGACCTCTGACACAGGTCTTCGAGTGATATGTTTAAAGCCTGGGGAGAGGAAAGGGCTATGGCCATAAAATTCAAATAAATCCCCAGGAGTACGGGCTGAAATAACCTCATGCCACATAACCTACTTGGTAACCTCTTAAGTGTGCAGTACTTCTGTGTTTACAAAAAAGTTTAAAAACAGGGTAAGAAATAGGGTAAAAAGAGTTTTAAAATGGGCCATTTAACAACAGAGTAAGTCAGACCTCATCCATGGCAGATTCCCCCCCACATATTTCCAGGAACAACACTGTTTCCACATTCCAGAAAGCTCCCAAAGCAAGCTCCAAGCTGAGGTGTACCAAGTTTTTGGAGCTCTGTAAGCCTTGGGCTTCTAAACTGTGCATCACTGAGAGATGAGGCCAAAAGGCACAGTGTCACCTGTGAAAGAATTAAGATTTGGACTGTATGGGGTGTGTCTGACTCAAAACAATTACCTTTCGGTGGTAATGATGTGTCACCTCAATCATGATCTTTCTTACAAAATTCTCCGTCTTTGCAGGGGTTTTCCCTGTTCTCTTAATCTGCTTTATGCTATTTCATAGATGAATCTGATTAGGACGATTTAAGAGGAAATAATCAGGTGATTTCATAGGAAAGCAACAACTTTTCCCTACTGCCATCTTTCCCCTCCCCGTGGCTCCCTACTTTGCAGTCACTTCTCCCATCCCTCAGAAGAACAAGCAGTTCTGAAGCAATGAGAAGAACAACACCAGTTTCCCATGCAGTTTTGCACATTTGGGTGACTGCTTACTCCAAAAGCTATGATCTCTGATAAATTTTGCTACGTTTTGGTGGGGCGCAGTGATGGTAATTATGTGTGGGGTTTCTGCTGTCTGGTAAGGTTTAAGGCCACGCAAATGCTCCAGCTGAGGCACGGGCAGATTCCCTCCCCGTTTTTCATAGAGAACAACTGCTCTCCAAAGGAGTCATCGCTGGGTCTTCTGTCTGTCCGGAGCAAGTTAGATGCTGGCCAAAAGCCTGCAAGCTCATTTGGGGAAGCACACATATGCTTCAGTTCTGTGGGAAGCAGCTCAAAACGCGGCTGGCAGAGCTGCAGAGCACCAGCTTCAGGAGCTGGCAGGCTGCTGTACGAAGTAAACTCCAAAGCTGAGAATCTGTCGTAGAGAATTGCCTCTCTTCCCACGTCTGCTCTTGAAGGGGCACTCAGCCTCCCCAGGACCTTGCCGGGACTCTCCGGCTCTCAGCTGAACGCCTTTCTCCTCGCCGCTCTAAGCGTGGCACCATTGAAGTCTTGTGCTCTGCCCTTTTCCCGCCCCGCCGGGGGAACTCCGGCTCCTCGGCTCAAGCCCCGGGGCACGCCGCAGACAAAGGAGGGCTCGCCGCGCCTCGCCCCCGCGTCCTTGCCGCAGGACGGCGTGCGGGCCCCGAGCCTGTCCGAGCCTCTCCGCCCGGGGATGGACCCCCGGGATGGAGCCCCGGGAATGGAGCCCGGGGATGGAGTCCCGGGGATGGAGCCCCGGGAATGGACCCCCGGGATGGACCCTCGGGGATGGAGTCCCGGGGATGGACCCCCGGGGACGGACCCCCGGGGATGGAGCCCGGGGATGGAGCCCGGGGATGCTCCGGCGGCTCCGGGCGCTGAGCAGCGCCCGCGGCGGGGGCGCGGGGCGGGGCGGGGGCTGCGCCCGCCGCGGGATTGGCGCGGGCCCCGTGATGCCACGTCCGGCGGGGGAAGCCCTGCCCGCCCCGGAGCCGCCCCGCCGCCGCTCGGCGCGCAGGTGGAGCGGTGCCGGCACAGCCCAGCCCGGCCCGGCCCGGCCCCGCCGCGGGAGCAGCCCCGCAGCCCGCCCCGCGCCCCGCCCCGCCGCGCTCCGCCCGGCCCGGCGGCGCCGCAGCCGGCAGCATCGCGGCGGGACTGCCCGGGGATGCGGCCGCGCTAAGAACAAAAGCCCTCAGCGCGCTCACGCTCCGGGGCTTTGAAGCGGCGCGGCCGAACTTGGATCTCTGCCCTGCCCTCCTCGGCCGAGCCGCGGCGGCGTCCGGAGGCTGAAGTCGGCGGCGCCTTCTCCGCACGCCGCGGGCAGCCGGGGCTCGCCCGCCCGTCCCGCCGGGGCTGCCCGCCGAGGGGCCGCTCCCCGCGCCGCGGGACCTTGGCTTTGCCCTTCGCACGGCAGGTGGCGGGGCCAGCGGAGAAGGATGCGTGTCTTCCCGTGGGGATTTTGGCTGCTGTGTGTCGCCTCCGCCCCGGCTCGCGGTGACAGCGGCAGCAAGGCGAGGAGCTGCGCCGAGGTCCGGCAGCTGTATGGAGCCAAGGGCTTCAGCCTCAGCGGCGTGCCCCAGGCCGAGATCTCCGGTGAGTCCCGCGGGGGTCGGGCAGCCCCGGGGCCGCCGCCGGCCGGGGGATGCCCGCGCACGGCTCGGGAGCCGCGGGCCGGGGGAGCGCTGGCCGCCCCACGCCGGAGTTTGTCTCGGGCCGTGGGCGGCGAGAAGTCGGAGCGGAGAGGTTTCCCTTTCCCCGGGAGCCGAGCGCTGCCCGGCCTGCAGAGGGTCTCCCCGGCGGAGCCGATGCGAGCGGAGCTGTGAGAGGGGGGTGGTCGCACCGAGTGTTCGGCGGTGATTCTTTTTTCTCATTGTCTCGTTGCTTCTGCTCTGAGTACAAGTGAAACGGGTTTCGGGGCTTCGATTCAGGCAGCAGAATGATCGGAGTGCAATGGGTTTTGGTGTCGGAGCGGGAAAATGCCACAAGGTTGTGAGAGAGGAATTTGATTTATTTAAATCTTCTTCTAGACGGGAAGCAAACGTGTAAATGGTATTTGCCACTTACTAAAAATGAAGCAGGAGTAAAAGGACCGTGTCAAACATGAAGTGCAGAGGAAACCCGTGCAACCTACATTAGAGTGTGTCCTCCTGCCTTCATTCTGGCTTTGGATAATTCTTGGTTGATTTCCTCCTCTTTGTAGAAACAACTGAAATAGCAGAGAATATTCGGGGTCCGATTTGTGTTGGGTTTGGGTTTGTTTTTGGTTTTGTTTTTTTTTTTTTTCCTCTGAAGGCTTGGGGAAAATATGCTGATGCATTGTAGGGTTTTTTAAGATTCTCTTCAAAGTTTTGATACACCAACTAGTGACCCATATCCAGGAGCCTTCTCCTCACTTGTGGGAGCTCCCTCCTTCAGACAAAGCATAAAGCATGCAGGCGTACGTGCCAGAGCCAACCTACAGGGACACCCCAGGAAAACTGCACTTTGTAGTGCTCATCGAAGCTACACAATGCCTTATCTTGAATATTTCATCAGGTAATTTTTCAGAGAAGCCAATTTGTTGTCTGACCAATGAATGGAGAAGGCTGAACCGTGCACATGCCTCATAAATGTGATTAAATTAGTACCTTCTTTGTCAAGTTACAACTGAGAGTAAATTTCCAAAGTAAAACGGACAGTCCTCGAAGTTAAGCAGTGGGGAGTTTCAGAATCATTTGAACATCACCATTAATAGAATAAGCACTTCCGTTGAGCAAGAAAGCGGCTTTTTATAAATTTGCATCTCATTATTGCCGACGTGAATTCATGAGCTGTCGTGTTTGGAGTGGGAAGTTCTTGGAAGGCTGTTTACAAACACTGGTGGAGGTGGCTGCAGCCCTGCACACAGGGTAGTACTACGGGCACTCAGTCACTGGCGCTCGCAGCAGCTTCACGGTATCACATATCCCAGGTTAGCAGCCAGTGAAACATCCTGTACCTGCAAACTCTTGAGTTTCCACAAGTGTCAGGACACGGATTTCCAGGCTCTAGGAGTTCTGTTCCCTGCTGTGTGTTGCTATGAGCGTACAGGCTGGCTGGCTGGCGGGCTCCAGCCACAGAAGTTACAATTGTGCTATGGAACCGAGCACCACTGGCTGTTACTGTAGTCAGGGAAACTCCAGATAAATGCCATGAAAACTTGAGGAATACCCCATGGAAAGTAATTCAAAGAAGTGCTTGGAGGAAGAAGGTCCCACACACAAACGTGCTGCTGCTACCATTAGCCCAGTGTTTAAAACATCTGCCAGACTTGATGATTTTCATTGGTAATTAGCTCCTGACTGATGCGTGTCCAGGAACGCATTTTTGTGTCGCTGTATTAATTGCCCAGTGCAGTTAAAACATCAGTGAGCGTAGACAGAACCTTAGAAACGTCCTGATACAGCACAGGGTTGTGTATCCTCTATGCTTTTGGGCAGCTGTGTAGGTTAGTGCCAAGGTTGGTGCCAGTTTTGCAGTCCCCAAGAAAAGGAGTCTTGAGACCCTCCTTGCCACACATACCAAGTACTGGATCATGCACTTTATAATTCCACATCAGCTCGTTGCTTCAGGCTGGTCTCAGTGGCAGCAGTTCAGCTTGCTGACCATGGGGGTTGTCACCTGCATGGAGCCTGGTCAGGTTACACCACTGGCACCTGTGGATGCATCCACGGGCACACAGCTGAGGAGGGGCAGGTGTCTTCTGCCATGTGTCAAGTGAAAGGACAGGAAATGGATGTGCCAGGGCAAGTTCAGGTGAGATATTAGAAAAAATGTTCACTGAAAGGGTGGCATTAGGGTCCAGGCATGAGAATGAGGTGGTGGAGTCGCTCAGATGTGGATAAAGGGTTGTTGTGGATAAAGGTGGTGTTGGGTCGAGGACTGGATGAGATGATATTGAAGGGTTCTTCCAGCTTTGGTGATTCTGTGGTTGGGCAACTTTTGGATAAGTTAAGAGATGTTGATGAAGCAGGTTCAGTGTTGTCTCCAGCTGGACATGTGCTGAGGTTTCCTGATGGCAGCCTTCTGTATGTTTTGAGAGCTGCCCCATGAACCGTGATTTTATTTTATTTCTGAGCTGTCTGGAGACAAAAGCCCTTCCCTTTGTCCCTCTCCAAGAAGACCTTGCTGTTCCTTCTCTCCATTGCTTGCCCTGAAGCAAAGGGGAACATTAATTTCTTAGCCCTTGTCCCCTGAGTGGTGCTGCCGTGCTCAGGTGACCTTGCTCCTGTCTGCCTTCACCTGGCTCCAGGCACTGCCTGGTGTGTGTTGGTGTCACAGCAGCCCAGCCCCAGGAGCCAAACCAGCACTGCCTGCACCCCAGAGCTGCCCTGCAGAAGGAGTTCAGTGAGCTCCCAGCTCTGACTCAGACTGAGATTGGCTGTGTTTGTGTTGGGTTTAGAACACTTACTGCACGCTTTACACCTTCTAATCTGCATTCTTAGTTATGATTTAAGAGGATTATGAATAATCTAGTGTCTCCACAGCTCACCAGAAGGTAGTCCCTGCTTGTGGCTGCAGGGATCAGTTGGAGAAGCAGTCACACAATTATTAGCTGGCTAATAGATAAGCATCTGATGCAGGGATAGACTCTTGGCTTACCAGATTTCTCACGAACCACCTAGACAGGGTTTCCTGGTTTTTTGCTAATGTTGTACAATGCCTTTAACATGTCTAAGCACTTTAAATGTGTCAGGTGCTGTTATTAAGTGTGTTTAGGGAATACACAAGGTGTTATATCTCAGTACTTTGAAGTCAATGGCAGAATTCCCAAACATGAAAGTGGTGTCTGCTCATGTTAGCAATCCTGACAGACAGCCATGCACCCAGAGTCTCGGGTGAAGATCTCCTACACTCCGACAAGAAAGTTTCTATGGTTGGGAGAAAAGCCCCCTGCTCCTTGAGGTTGGGAAAGTTGCACCAGTTGCCGCCATGAGATGTACTACTAACTTGATCACAGCTTTCCTGCACATTGGAGAGTGTTCCCACTTCTCTTCTGGATGACCCACACCCCCCTTCTCTGATGGCTACAAAATACGGGTAACCAGTTTGAGAACTTCCAGTTTTTCCGTCTCCTCCTGAGTCTTCTGGAGGCATCAGCTGTTTCTGCTGTCTCATGTTCTTGCTGCCCAGGCACCATCACCCCACTGTGGGTCCCCTGCTCTGGTGACAGAAGGGGACACATACCTTGCTCTAGGGGTGCTCTTTGTGCCTGTGTTAGGGACTGGTTGTCTTAGGCTCACCCTGTGGCTTGTGATAGAAGAGAGTGAGCCCACGCCACAAAATATTGGCCTTTTGGGGGGATATCCAGCTTTCTCTGACTTACAGGAGTGTCTTGGGGTTGGGTGGGGGATGTTGGATGGGTGACTGCTCCCCAGTGTCTCGAGCAGAGGTAGTTCCCTCACCTGCTGGAGACAACCTGAGAGTTGTGATTTGATGTGAATGTCTTGGCCCTTGTTCTCTGTTTGGTTCAGACTTCTGCTTTGCTTTGTTTATTCCTGGGACTAATCCTAGACATGGCTTGCTGTTAGGGCACTCTTGTTGACATGGGCAGTGGGTCCAGGGCAGCTGAAGAAGAGGAGGGTACAGAAAAAAGCCAGCTGGACTTTGCCAGGCTGCCCATGCAGCTGCACATCCCACGCAGATCCTTCCCTGGCTCCCCAGCTGAAAGGAATCAGAACAATTTTTTTAACCTTTTAGTCATTTTAAGCTGTGTAATTAGGTCTTATGATGAAAACATTGTCAAGTGTATGTGTTTGAGCCTTTTAGAGAAGTGTTGTCTAAGCAGAGAACAGGTCTGGCAACCAGCTGGGACTTGATCAGGCTCTTGGAAGGGGGTAATGAAATCCCATCTTGGACAGTATTTCAGCTGCTGGCACTTCCAAAGTGGGACGAGCATCTGTGGTTTGAAACATAAAATCTGGGGCTCCTCCATTCCCCAGGAAAGATCCGTACCCGTGACTAAAGGGAGCGCTCTGTTGATCCAGCACTTTTTGAGGTGGTCATTCCATTCGGGTTGTGTTTCCTCAGGGCAGAGGGATTTCTCCACATCACTCCACGGAGGACACAGCAGCATCCCGTTAATGAGCTGAATTAGTTTGGGGCAGATCAGCGTGGCCTTTGCTGCTTTAGAGGGCGATTTCTGACGGGGCGAAGCACAGGCCCTTGTGCCTTTTCCTCCATGTGGTGGGTGTTTGGGTGGGGATGTCGGGGGGGCGATGAACGGTACCCGGCGGTGTGCGCGCCCGGCCGGAGCGCTCCGGGCCGGGGATTTATCCATGGATAACGCGGGGCGGGGGGTCTATCCATGGATAACGCGGGGCTGGGCAGTTATCCATGGATAACGCGGGCCGGGGGTTTATCCATGGATAACGCGGGGCTGGGCAGTTATCCATGGATAACGCGGGCCGGGGGTTTATCCATGGATAACGCGGGTCCCGGGGGTTTATCCATGGATAACGCGGGTCCCGGGGGTTTATCCATGGATAACGCGGGCCGGGGGTCTATCCATGGATAACGCGGGGCCGGGGGTCTATCCATGGATAACGCGGGGCGGGCATTTATCCATGGATAACGCGGGGCCGGGGGTTTATCCATAGATAACGCAGGTCCCGGGGGTTTATCCATGGATAACGCGGGGCCGGGGGTCTATCCATGGATAACGCGGGTCCCGGGGGTTTATCCATGGATAACGTGGGTCCCGGGGGTCTATCCATGGATAACGCGGGTCCCGGGGGTCTATCCATGGATAACGCGGGTCCCGGGGGTCTATCCATGGATAACGCGGGTCCCGGGGGTCTATCCATGGATAACGCGGGTCCCGGGGGTTTATCCATGGATAACGCGGGCCGGGGGTCTATCCATGGATAACGCGGGCCGGGGGTCTATCCATGGATAACGCGGGTCCCGGGGGTCTATCCATGGATAACGCGGGGCCGAGGGTCTATCCATGGATAACGCGGGTCCCGGGGGTTTATCCATGGATAACGCGGGTCCCGGGGGTCTATCCATAGATAACGCAGGTCCCGGGGGTTTATCCATGGATAACGCGGGGCCGGGCAGTTATCCATGGATAACGCGGGCCGGGGGTTTATCCATGGATAACGCGGTGCCCTCTAGCGGCGTTCCCGGCCGGGGATGGATGTCCCTGCCGCCCTCCGGACACTGCTCTGCTGCCGGCCTTAGTTGGAAGAGAATCTGCTTTTCTGTCGCCCTGAGATGGATGACTAAGCTCTCCACCACGTAATTATCCTTATCAGCTGTGTCTGAAAAAAACCCCCCTCTTTCAACAGCTTCTTTTGTTGGTGAAGCAAAAGCCTGCTATTTCTTTTTCCAGAAAATTTGCGTGGATGTTTAGCTGGAGACACCCACCAGCACCACTGTGTGAAACTGCAGAGCTCACCTCATCTCTCCTTTTCCTGCTCCTGCCTTGCAAGTGCCCTGTTTTACTGAAGAACACTTGTCACTCCGTGTCTGGGCTCTCAGGATGGGCTGGAGAGGAGATGTGTGGTTTTTGGCAGCGATTGTAAAACAGTTGGTTTAATGTTCTATTGCTTTCAGTACAGTGTCTCACATGGAGGGGACCAGAGAGAGATATTCCTTTGGGTGATTGCAGTAATTAAGTGTGCTTGGGCTTAGCCAAAGACAGGGTGGGAGCTGGTAACTTCATTATCAAAAGTGTGTGTTTAAAGCCAGAGGTTTTTCCTTGTAGGTCACAACAGCGATAACTGGAAACAAAGAAGCAGAGGCCCTGGAGCACCTGCCCATGAGCAGCAGCTGAGCACAGGCTCTGTGCCTGACCCGCCAGTGCCCACTGGGCTGCGGAGGGGGGCTGAGGATCAGCTGCTTTTATTGCAGCATCCCATTGCATTAGGCACAGTACGGCAGGGGAAGGAAGGCAGGATAAAAGGATGGCTGCAGCCTCGGAGAGCAATATCCTGACCCCGCTGTCTGCAGCAGTCTCAGCACTGTGTGAGAGCTGGGGCCAGTGCTCAGCTCTGGTCTCATGGCAGCAGCTCGTGGGTTCCTCCTGCTTGTCTTGTGGGGCTGTGGACGTGAGGAGCAGGGTAGTTGGGGGAGTGACTGACAGCTGTCACTGGCGCAAGGAGAATTTTTGTATTTGCTTCCAGCATTCAACTGAGAATTTCAGGGCAAGACCAGGGAAACAGACATCTCAATTCTGTGGAAATCCACTGGCTTCCTCAGGGAAAACAGCTTTAATTTCTGTTTGCTGCCCAGGTCCCTGCTGAATGCTACATGTTTCTGTATATTGGGTTTCTTTCTTTGCCCCATGGGATGCTTCTGTGTTCATGCAGCAGGCAGGTGGCCCCAGGGAGGGGATACTGTCAGAACAGCGGGCTGCTCTGGCACACAGCTGCCTCAGCTGGCTCTGCCTGACTTCTGTGACAGGGCAGAGTCAGGAGTGTTGCTTTCCCCCAGCAGCTCCCAGGGTGGTGAGTGCTCCTGTTGCTCCGGCTCAGAGAAGCTGTAACAAAAGCCCCTGCAGAGGGCTGCCCTCAGCGAGCTGTCCTGTCCTGCAGTGGTGGGGTGTCCCCTGATGGAAGCACATCCAGTTCCACAACAGCAGCGCTGGGCTCAGCCTGCTCTGGGGACAGGTAGAGGGTCCCCATGTCCCTGCAATGTCCTGCCCTGCAGAGGGCATGGAGCAGACCTAGAGTCACCTTCTTGCCTTTTCCTTCTGCTCAGCTGAGTGTTCATTCAGAGAGGGGCTGGACGTGCTGCCTCTGGTTGGGTGGCAGGAAAGTCACCTCAAGTGCTCTCCTCAGCTTTCGTCTGCCCCTTCTGAACTTGCTGCACAGATTGAGTCTTTCTGACAATCCTAAATCACTCTTTTCTACCTCTCTAAGTTAGGCCAGAGTTGGGCCTCTTCTTTTTCAGTTTTCCTCCAAGCAGTGACTCCCAGGCCCAGCTGTGAGAAGGAAGGAGAGCTGGAGTGGGCAGCATGTGGGACAGACACGCCACCTGCACTGGTGGTGGTCTGGAGCCAGTCCACAGCAGCCTCTTCACCTTTCAGTTTACCTGGGAAAAAGTGACACTTTTGTTTTGCTGTCTGCATCTCCCTGATGTCTGTAAGGGTAACTCTGCCCCACTGTGACGGGGACAGACCCAGGGAAGGCAGACTCTAAAGCTTGCAGGATCCCTCATAGCAGTTGCTTGAAGGGTATTCCACCGTGTTTTGCAGATTTTTTGCACGACACTGCCGTAGCTGCCATTGCATTAGAATATTTCCCCTCGAAGTTACAAAAAAGAGATAAATTTCATAACTCAAGGAAAGCAGAAAATCTCCTCCGTTCTCTGTTAGCCGTGAAGGACAGACCGCCCTCTATTCTGCTGTCTGTTTACCCTGACACTTTGTTGCTCAGGATATGTTTTATCCCTGACAGGTGAAACTTGTCTTTAAGTAACATTTGATTCCCAGGGAATCGGGTTTCCTCCGTTGCCAGATTGTTCTTGCAAAAAATAATGAAGCTCTAGACTGCAGACACTTAAAATGCTTGTCTGAACGTGACAAGGCTGTGAGCTTGGTCAGTCCCTTCTGCCCGCTAATCTGTTCCTGTTTTACTTGGAATTCTTCAGATATGGAAAACTTTTCTTTCTTAAAGTTCAAATAAGCAGAGCGCTGCGACAGTTTTCCACAATGCTCTTGCTTCTGAGCTTTAAAAAATACACTCATCACAACTGTGTTGCCTGTAGAGAAATTATAAAACTAATTTGATTTTATGTGCTTTTCTGTATAGTGCAGCGTGAATCAGAAATACAGAATTACCCAGCTGTTACAGACTCCTGTTCTAGCGACAGGAGTAAAACCAGTTTTCCAATTGCTATGCATTCTTCTGAAGGATAAAAAAGAGAAGAAAACAACAACAGAAGTTTTGCTGTGGTTTGGGGGAGCAACGTGGTAGTACTTATGTGGACAGTCAATCTTTTATATTACTGAAATGCAAATACTCTATGACAAATAGTTTTGGCTTGCAAAAAATTAGGATTTTATAGGATTGTAAAACCATCCTGTATAATTTGGTTGAATGGGCATATTTCTAAAATATTTTAGAGATTCATAGTTGTAATTTTTTGTTTATAAATAAAACCATAATAAAAGCACTGCCAGAAATGAGCATTAATTTTGCATCTTTAAAAACACAGCTACAAAGAGGCTCCTTCAGTGTCTTCTGCTCTCAGCTCATGTCGTCGCACTGAAGTTTGCGGCGATTTTGTTGTATAATTGATCCTGAAGCGAGTGCCAAGCACAACAGACTGGAGTGTGAGTGAGGGCTGCTGTCCCAGAGCCTCGTCTGCTGCTCCCCAGATAAGCTGCAAAGCGGGTGCTGTAATTCCTGCCTGGGCCTGGCACCAGGGAGCTCTCCTCCTAGTCCCCATCTGGATGCAAATCTTCACCGTGGAGCTGGAAAAGCCGCTTCACTCGCCTTGTTTCAGCAGTTTCCTCTGCCATAAACACTAAATTGGAATGAGTAACTCACGGGAAGTTTGGTTTGTTCAACTCTGACTCTGGATGTCAGAGCAGTGGTCTTCCACCCCGCTGCAGTTGCTCGCTGTGCACAGCTGCACGAGTTTAAAACAGTTGGAGAACCAGTTTAGATTTTTACAAACATCTGTTTGGCTTTGTGACAGAATAGCAAACACCCCCTGCAAAAGGACCCCTCTGTCTCTCCCCTTGCGTTTGCGGGAGGTCTCAGAGAGGCTTCCATGATGAGGGAGGAGGAGGTTGGTATTTTTATTAGAGCGGCTCTCAGGGCCAGAGCGTAGCTGAGGGACTCATCTGCTGTGAATTTGAGGAAGGGCTGCACAATAGTGGGAACCCGTGGGTAGGAATCCCCAGGACTCAGCTGCAGGCTCCCCTGGGCTGTGGCCCATCCTGTGCCATGGCCCTGGGTTGTAGCAGTGCCTCAGATGCTTGTGTCTTGGGGATTAGTGGGCAGGAGACCTTGGGAAGAGCCTGGGGAGGCCAAAGCAGTGTTCCAGTTTGCCTTTTGCCAGTGGTGGGCTTGGCAGTGCTGGGTTAATGGCTGGGCTCAATGACCTTAGAGGTCCTTTCCAACCAAAACAATTCTGTGATTTGTGGCAGCTCTGTTCTGTGCCCAAAACACAAACTTTCACAGGTGCGTGGTGGCCACATGCTGAGCTTGTCCTCAGAGGTGAGTGTTACCTGGCCCTGAGCCCTGTGCCCACAGGCACACCTCTCACAGGCAAAGTCCTCTTTGGGCACGGTGTGATCCCTGCATTTTGATGTAGCACGTACCTTTGCTTGGTGTGGCTTTACCTGTGCCCATAAATGGAGGAATGGCTCATCCCAAAGCTGGGACTCCACTGCTCTGCTTTCAGAGCTGGTATAAAAGTGCCCTTGGCAACCAGAGCTCACCTCTGACACGCAGCTGGTTTGTCCCTTCTGTACTGAGGGACAACTTGTTTTGCCATATGCACATGTCCTGTACTGTTCAGCTGTGGGATCACCACAGCCCCACATGTCTCTGTGCTGAGCCTTTCATGTCAGGATGGCTGAGTGGACTGATCATGCTGCTCCTTAGGGCAGTACAGTCAAGGAAAACCTAAACCAAGTGTTGATAGCACTTCTGCAGAACTAATTAAAATGAATTTTTTGTTGGTAAATCTTCATAGGCACCAGCAGATATAAATAAGCAAAGCTTGAGCTGTGACTTTATTCTTAAAATAAACAGAGAGGAAACACCTTTTGACAGGGGGCACATTTTACTTGTAAACCAGGAGAGAAAGTCACTGTGTTGAAATGCAGTATCACTTCTCCCACTATCCTGGATCAGCTGTCTGGGAGCTTGAGTTTTGGTTTAATTAGTAACACTGATGCTAGTGTTTGTGTTGCACTGAAGAGATCTCCTGTCACAGTCGTAATATTAAATATTTTTTCACAGTTAGCAAAACACCGTGTGACAAGTTTTAGGGCTGAAATTCCTAAATGTACGTGTGTCCAGCAGCATGGTGTCTTGTGTTATCCTGCTGTCACTGATATATTTTGAGCACTTTACATCACTCAGGCTGACCTGGCTATCCTTTTTGCCAGCTACAGAAAAAGACTTGTGAGATGTCCCTTTCCAGGGTTCTTTATGGGAGCAGTGGTTTCTCTGGGAGCTACTGAGAAATGAGGCTGAAGAGCAATGTCCACAAGTGGTGTGCAAAGCCAGTGTTCCTGTGTTGTTCTGTAAACTGGAGGCTGCAGGGTTTGTCTAGTGTAGAATGCATAAAAGTACAATAACTGATAGAAGAAAATTAGGTTTTTGCATCCATTTAAAAAAAATGCTGTGAAGTGCCTTACAGTCTTGTGTTTGGCTGTGGGGTGGCATCTGGAGCACGGTGCCCCATTTCAGGGGACCTGCCCAGGAAAGGTGCAGCTGCAGTGGAGCCACCAAGCTGCTGGTGAGGCTGCAGTGTGCCCGAGGGGCAGCCCTGAATGCTGGGCTCGTTCAGCAAGTGAAGGCCAGAAGAAGGAGGGCTAGACGAGATACCACTCCTGCCTGCAGCTCCTCAGTGTGTGAGAAGAGAGGAGACAGAACTGGACTTTATGTGTGGTCCATCAGGAGCTGATGGACACAAACTGGAACTGGGGAAATTCTCATTTCATACATGGAAAGACTTTTTCAACCTGAGTGATGGGACAGCGGCCCAGAGTCCAGAGAAGTGTTGTGATTTCCATCTCCATCCTTGAAGATACTGAGAGTTTGAGAGGACCAGGCCTTGGAGCATCTGCTCTAGTTTGTCCTGCTCTGAATGAGGGCTTGCACAGATGGCTGCAGAGCACCTGTAGGCTTCAATTTTTCTGAGATTCTGTGCAAATGCTGTAATTGTGCCATACACAGACCAGGTGTACGGAAGAGGACTTTTGTTAATGATGCTCTTCTGAGGAGGGATGAAAGAAAATCCTTCCAGTACTGCCATGTAACATTAGCAATTTTTGAACTTACTTATTAGTTTATGAAAAATGACATCTAGTGAAATCAAAGAGGAGCAACAGCATCCTCCTACATGAGTAAAAACCTGTGCTGGTACTCCAGAGAGCAGTTAAATTTTCTGCTCTGGCACATGTGTCTGGCATGACCTTGGGCAAGTTGCTTAATCTGTCTGTATCTCCAATCCCCATCTGTTCATTACTGTCTTTAAATTACAATACCTTGTTTTTGTAATTTGTCTTTGAATTATCAAGTCTTGGAGTACTGATTCTCACCATTTCTCTGAATTTCACTGTACAGTACTAAGCACAATGGGACCATAAATCTTCATCAGTCCTGTGATACATGAATAATAAACAGCAACGGCACAATTTTGGGCCACATTCTGCCTCTGATCTTGTGATGCATAAAGACAGGGGGTTTTGTTGATTAAAATGCTGTGCTGATCAGCCTAACGAAGATACATGGGCCTTACTGAACAGATTTTTACCAGCCTGTTGTTGGCTCTTTGGTTTGTTGGGGTTTTGTTCTATTTCATCATTACTCATTGATTGCAGGTATCTAAACAATTTGCTTGGCAGATCAGGGAATAATAAATTCCTTTAATCTGTGTCTCTTTCAGTTTAATTATTGTTAACTCATTACTTAGTGTTCAGTTCCATGGATAATGAACTCTGTTCACTGTGTGGTGAAACAGAGTTGGACTACAGAGACAGAAGTGGCTTCTCTGGTTCTTTTGAAGATACAAACCAAAATTGCAGAGTCACTGAGTGTTTAACTCCAGGTTGGATTAAAGGTTTCCAGCAGGCACACTGTGGTTACCTTTGCAGGCTCCATGTAGGTTAACATTATTTCCAACATTGGTTCCGTGTCTGGCACTGCATTACATTTGTTGCTTTATTTTTAGGCAGTTAAGAAACTGGTAAGTACAATGTAGGCAGCTATTTTAGTCTTGATTACAAGACAGTGTCTAATAAATCATATGTAGTACAATCCTAATTACTGCAGACAGACTTTACATTTGTGACTGTGGTCATGCTGTGTTGGACTACTTCCTGCAGAGTTTAGCAGTGTGTTCAGACCTCCCTGTTTTGGCTACAGCTGGGAGAGAAAATCCTTCATTGACTCGGGGGTGCTGCGGTCTCTAGTGCCATGGCACTGAGCATCTGGGTTCTTTTAGGCCATGACCCACGTCTCTTGGTTCTCCGTGCTGTAATGTCCTTTGTTGTGCCAGCCCCAGGGACACCCCACGGGGATCAGGGTCACCCCCTGTGGCTGTGCTGTCACATCAGCGGCTCAGTTCAGCCCCAAAGCCACACCTAACACACGCTGGAACACACCTCGTGTGGGTTTTCACACCTGGGTGATGTATCTTGAGTTCTCCTGCAGAGGCTGGACAGCAGAACCTGGGGACACTGATGCACCAGGGAGGAGAGCAGGGCATGAGGAGCCCCTGCATGAACCCCCTCTGCTCTGCAGCTCTGCACAGCAGTTCACCAGGCATCAGAGTAAAAATACCACCCAGACTCCCCTGAGCACCTGGGCTGGGTCTCTGGAGCACAACATGAAGCCTGCAAACACAGCTGCCCTGGGCAGAGACGTAACTTTCCTACCATCAGCTAAAATGAAGTCAAGAAAATAGGGATTTTGGGGAGATCCATGCTGAATGGCTTCTGAGGGTTTGGCAACGTGTCATGGAAAGCCTGAGTATGGCTATACGTCAAAGATCACTGCTGAAATGTTTATTTTGGGCTTGCTACTGTATTCTGCTCAGTCTTGAGGAGAAGACAGTTTGTAGCCTTCATACTGTCTGACCATTTTCCACACAAATTTAATGGGATGAACTTTCTTGCAAAGTTAACAAGGAGAGAAAACTTGAGAGCTCCAGATTACTAAATTGCTGCTCTGGAGATATTTTTCCTCTGCTGGGGAAGGACTTGTTTTTGCAGTGTCCCCCACAAAAACCCTTTAATGCAAATGGCATTACCGACATTTGCAGAAAGAGAAAATGGCACTTGCCAAATCTGCAAATCACGGTTGTGTTTCTGTCAGCTTTGGCAGTTACATGGCTTCTGGTAACGCTAATGAAGGCAATCTGCTTTTAATTTAAAATCCTCCCTGCAGAAAAAAAGTAGCTGGCAGATTCGGCAGTATCTTTGTGTGAAACTTCTTTATTTGCTATGGTTTGCTTTAGCCAAGGAGAAACAGTTAATTAAAAAATATTCCTAATGTAGCCAAATATGCAGGAATGTTCTTATGCAACAACTACCTGTACCAGTTCTGCAGTAAATCACTTCTTTGTTTTCATTTGATGAGCAATTCTAATTAACCAAATAAAAATACTGCTTACCTTGCACTTAACTCAGCATGTTTGCTGCTTCTCAGATGATGGAGGGCCCAGGACAGCGCGTTTTGTTTGGGTGACTTTTGGATTCAGCACAGCCGAGGTGGTCAGAGAGGATAACTCTGACAAGGAGAGGGTAACTCTGCCCAGGGAGCAGTTCCCACTGGCTGGGGTGGGCAGGGTGGGAGCACCCATGGGTGCAGCTCTCCCAGAAGGCTTGCCCTGGCTCTGTGCCTCCTGCAGGAGACAGAGGAGGGGGGAATACAGCACAGCTCAGACCACGTTTACAGGCAGTTTCTTTGAGGGCATTTTTCCTTAGTTCAGAAGGCACTGAACCAAATCATGGATCCAGTCCACGTCATTTGGTGCTTTGCAGAGCAGGAAAAAGTCTGTGCTCGGAGAAGAGGGTGAGGAAAGTGCCTGTGTGTTGAACATGTACAGTGATGGTGATGTGGTCCTGCAGCAGAATCCTCTAGAAATGATCCAAGTGCCTGGATTGTGCCTGGAAGGGACCTCCACTGTGTTGTGGTCACTTCCTTCAGCCCTTGGTCCTGCCCTGGATCCTTTGCAGCAGTTCAGAGGAGCTGCAGGCAGGAGCTACACCTTGGTGTTTTGCTGGTTTTGCAGAGCTTAGGACATCTGTGGAGCTGTAGAATGAGAGAGTTGGGCAGGAGATACCAGAAGGCTTCCTGACAAGTGTAAAAGGGATCAGACAGCCTGGTCAACAACTGGGGTGCTCCAAGTGCAGGATTTGCACAAGTCCCACTTGACAGAACACCATCAGCTGCAACCAGTCTGCCACATCTGGGAGCAATGGAATTCGTTTTTTCTTTTTTAAAAATTTATAAAGCTAGAAATTTTTCTCTAGCTTTAGGAGAACAAAAGTTAAATGTACTGTGGAGTTGTCTTGAACTCGTGTATAACTAGGGTAAGCATTTGCATTGTCACATGATGAAAGCATTTTACACTTTATTGGATTGTAGTAACTTCTTCAGCCCTGCATTTCATGTGTGCAGGAAGGAGGGGTTTGGCTTGTTTCACAGATATTTCACAACGATTCAAAACTTACTCATTCCTCTTTTCATCACAAATGAAAAATGGCCAAAGTTCTTGGGCCTGTAGGTTATTACCCCTTCACACAAGCCCTTGTTTGGAAAGGGGTGGGAGCTGGTGGAGGCACTGATGCACCCTGAAGCAGACCCTGCTGCCCTTTGCTGTGACAGGAGGAGTTGTTATAAGGCGGTGGCTGGAGCCATATTTTCCTACCCAAAGTCTGGGTGTTCAGCAGTCGGCGTGACTGCCCCGTTGGAGCTGCAGCAGCACTGGTACAAGGGGCTGCAGCTCCAGCAGGTCTCCAAAGAGCTGAGAAGTTGGGCACAGCCTTTCAGGGCTGCACCAGAGTGCAGACAGAACTGACTCCCTGCTCCCATCTGCTGCAAGGCTGTACCACAGGGACAAAAATCTGGCCTCATTGCTTCCTCCCAGGGGATTTAGCTTGGAACTTTGAAACCTAACCTCCTGCTCCATCCCTAAATTTAAATGCAGAGTTCCTGACTGAAGATAGAAGCATATGTCAGGGAAGCACTGGGACACAGCCGTCCCCTGGATATTTATAATCTGCTGTTGCTTTGGGAGTTTGCTGTAGAAACAGGAGCCAGAAGAAGGCCCAGCTTGGCAGGAAGGCTTGTATGGGGTGTGCACTTGGGCTGCCAGAGAGCTGCCCTGTTAGGGACATGCAATGAGCCCTCCCTGTTCAGAATTCACTGGCAAATGAGCGCTGGGAGGGGTGGAAAGATGCTTGATGTCTAAAGCAGAGGTCACCTGAGGTAATCCAGAGGCACTGGGGGAGTGCCATGGTCGTGTTTCCAGAAGCAGCCATGGTCTTGGAGCCTTGCTGCACAAAAGAAGTCACTCAAACAGAAAGCTCACCATCCCAGCAGAGCCTCGTGGGGACTGCAGGCCAGCTGCAGCTTCCCTGGTGACCTTGGGGAGGGAGCAAGTGATCTAACAGATGGAGAAAATGTATTCTTGTGATTAGTGGGTGATGGGCTCCTCCTAAGAAGAGAAGGTCTGTTCTTTTAATTAATTAGCTGGTTAATATGTTTGTGCAATGGCATGCCCAGCTAATGTGCAGTTTCTATGAATACACATACAAATGGTAGTAATGGGTGCAGATGGCTGTAATTACCCACGTTGGTTTCTGCAGTAATTGCACATGCAACACATCAAGTTGGCATAAAAATTGACGTGTATTGGGTGATTTGTTTCCCTCCCCCACTGCATGTGGAGGTGCTCATCCATACACCTGGATTTTCCCTGGGCTCACTGCTGGGCTGAGCCACCAGCTGAGGCGAGGCTTTAGATTTTGGTACGTGCAATAGAAACTTGAGCAAGGTGAGGAGCTCTTCAGGTGCCATGTGAGGTGTCTGGTTGGCCTCCACAGGGCAGCTGCCTATTGCTCTGACAGCCAGGCCTCAGAGGGGTGTGTGAGGGGCTTGGGTGCCCTGCAGGAAGCTCAGAAATGTTTGTCTGGGTCTCCCCATGGACTGACTCAGCCCTGCAGTGTCAGTGCTAGCAGAGGACACACTTAGGAACCCAGTGTGGCTGTGCCACCTTTCTGAGGTCTGTCACTTCGTACTCCCACAGCTTCTCCAGAGGGGATGGCAGGGGTACAGCTCTGCCTGTCCTTCACAGACCTTTTGTCCAGGAATATTATCTAATCTCTTTTGACACCTGCTGGATAAGGTCTGCCCAACAAAGTCCCATGGCAGCAAGCTCTGTAAGTTCATCTCCCACTGTAGAAAATAGCACTTCTCTCTCTTCTAAACTAGCAAAGCCCTTGAACTTGCACAGCTGTCTTTCACTTGGATGAATCTGTAAAAGGGCTTTTATTAATAAGCCGAATGCTAAGGAGGAGTTGCATTCAAGAGACAATTCAAGATTTGGGGAAGTGATTACATCTTCTTTTCTGTAAGGGCTGCCTGGAGTAAGAGGACAATGTCAGATAGCTGCAGTGGTGCAGCTCGAGAAGGGAAATTGAGCTGCTTGGAGTGACTGAAGGACCTGGAAGCTCCTGGCTGGCAGCAGCAATGGGGGCTGCCAAAACCTCTTTCTGCATCCCCGCCGAGCAGCGCTTACTGGAATTGGATGATGGACTCCCTCTGAGCCAAGTGACTGAGGAGCTGCTTATCCACGAGGATGAGTTCTTGTTTAGCAAATGGCAAAGACAGCTGAGGGGAAGTGCACATCAGAATGCATTTCTGAGATGGCTAAGGGCTGCTCCAGGTATAAGCCCCGAGCACCATCTGCTCTGGGAGTGCTCAGCACGGAGCAGAAGGAGCTGGGAGAGCTGCTGCCACTCCGGGCACCTTGAATCCAGAGGGAAGCACCCACAAGGAAAAGCTGCTGGCCGCTGCGCTTCACCCCCAGGACACCTCTGGGGGATGGATGGGTGACTGTGTGTGTACCTGTCTCTCCCTGCTCCGGGCAGCAGGCTCTGGGAGAATGAAAGACCTGTGGATAATTCATGTGTCTGCACTTCTCTGTGGAGTGCCATTAATCTTTGCATCAGGAGGCCGCTGCTTTGTCTCCCAGCGCTAAACCTTGAAGGCTCGTGATGGCAGTTAAAAAGGCTGGGGTACAAAGGGAAGTTTAAAGAAGCCTTGTGAGAGAAATTCATGTCAGAGAGTGAATAATCTGAAGGCTCTGTGCGGTGTAATGGAGAGCCAAGCTCAGGCTGATGACTCTAACGTAGTCAGCAGTGCAGAAAAGAACTGTAAGTACTTCCAAATCCTATGGCCATCCTTTCTTTCTGCAGCAAAAATCTCTTGTCATCAGGGGTTTTTTCAAGCTTTTTTTTTGTCTTTCTCTTACAAGGTATGGTCCCTGTTAAATATTTACTTTTCAGCTAACATTTTCCCTCTCTGGTTCATTTGGTTTGGGACACTATTTCTCCTGTTTTTGAAGCTTGTTTTGTTAGGCTGCTAAGTAAAGCCTTCCCCTTTTCTGACAGCCTTTTTACTGGCTCTTTAAAGCTCTTCTTTGATGTGAGCTCAGAAACACAGATCTTACTCTTTTATCGCTTTCTCATGTCACTTTAAAACCAGTTATGGGCACCACAAACTATTAAAAACAATCTAAGCTAACCTCTCAAGTGACAGATACTCAAGACCTACCTTTTATTTTCAGGCGTGTGTGTAAGGCAGACTTTAATTTTGAGGCAGCAAGAAAGGATGCTGCTTGGTGAAGAGACGTGATTGTGGAGGCTCCAAAAGTTCTTTTGGAAAATTGATGTGGGAAAAGGCAGAGCAATGGTGAGTTTAATATACCAAGAGACTCACTCTCCATGCTGCCTTGCCTGTCCTCTTCTTCTGTCTTCTACACTAATTCAATTGATCCTTTGTTGATAATTGAGTTACCTGAGTTCATTCCTTCTTCAGCAAGAGGGAATATTGGCCTGACACATGGAGTGTGGAGCTGGAAAGGACAGCTGGGTCCCGACTTCAGGCCTCTAATACCTAATGCACTGAGGTCTGATGAAACAGCTCCCCGTGTCCCCAGGCACAGGAGGTGCTGCAAAAGCCAATAATGAGGAGAGGTCAAGCAGAGCCAAAGCATCACTGTGTTTTGCATAGAAAAACATGCACTTTTCTGACATTCTAAGTGCATGTTAGAAAAGGAGCTGTAAAAAAGAACTCCCCAAGCTTTTTGTTGTTCTCCATGTGAGAGCAGCTTTAGGGTTCTCTGAAGAGCCCATCTCTGCCAGCCCATGAGGCAGAAGACTCAGCTGGTACAAACTGAGTGATGTTTTGTCACTTGTCTTGTGCAGTAATGGTGCTGCTGCTGTTTTCTTGCAAATAATACCTGCCAGCCTGGAGGTGGGTGTGTGCTGGCAGCCCCTCACCCTGCACACCTCTGGCATCTCCTGGTGCTGCCACCTTTGGCTCCTGGCTGTCATCCACCCAGCAAACCTGTCAGGTCAGGACAGGCCACCTGCAGGGGAGCCTTGGTCCCGTGGTGAGAGCAGGAGAACTTGGAATTCTTGAGCTCTGTGAACCTCAGTAAAACAACCCTCTGTTTGCAGACTTGTGTCCATCAGAAGTGGCCGTGTCTGCCAGGTCCTGGTAATGAGAGCTGGTAGAAGTATCTTGGAGTGGAGCAGGAGAGAGCCAAGCACAGCACTGGCAAAAGGAAACCAGCCATTAAAAGTGCTAGGAGAAAACCTGGATACCTCTTTAACAATTTTTCTCGCTTCTGCAGCCAACTCTGACGTGGTAGTGCAAAGCACTGGTGGGACACACAGAAGAAGGACGCCACCATCACCTCTTGCCAACTAGGTGAAACTATTTAAAAATGCCTTACCTTCACCTTTTTCAACACTGTCATAATTTAAATAATAGTATTTTTCCAATATGTAACTATTCCCAAATAAATATTTTTTATTATTATTTTTAGCTGAGGGTGTACAATTATCTGGCATTGCTCAGAGGTCCCTGATGTGCTGAGAAAGCTGTGTTTCTCTACTTCACTGCTCAGGGGTGCCACTGTAGCTGTGAACAGCAGCAGCTGGGCTGAAATTGGCTGGTTCAGGGCTCTGACAGGCCAGAATAGTGTCTTCTACCTCTATCAGACTGAATTTTCCGGAGCCAGACCTTGAGTAAGTGGGGTTTGTAACTTTGCCCTCAGAAGATCTGCCAAGCACTTTTGCTCTGGCCTTTTTGGTCTGAATTAACCATTTTCTTATGGGCAATTTCCTCCTCTTCCTTTTGCACAGCTGCCTGACAGCCCTTCAGACTGTCTGCAAAAGCTACACGTGTTGGTTTGCAGCAATGTAAGCTTTTGAGTTACCAAATCCCACAGAGCCCTTTGTCTTTTTTACGCGGGGGGGGGATGCTCTGTAAGGCTGTGCCATCCCCTGATGGAGAGAACCTTTTCTGATGGTTTGCATGTGCTGCCTTGTCCCTGCTTGGTTCCCTGGGCAGGGTTGGCAGGGCAGCAGGAGCAGTGCAGGTGAGGCTGCAGGGCTGCAGCTCTCCCCAGTGGCCCAGGGTTCTCTCTCAGCTGTCCTTCTCAGCTGCTGCTGGACACGGGCAGCTGCTGTTGTCTCAGCGTGGGTTTTGCTTGGTTTTGTTTTAATCTGGCCACTTCATTGTGTGCCTGAATTAGAGCGTGCTCTTTGAAGATCTCACTGCTTGCCTGCAGCCTTATGGGAGGGCTTTTGGAAGTGTGTCCCTTGGCCTCCAAACATTTTTGATCCTCAACTCACAGCGGATTGGGAAGCGAGGTGTGTCTGTGTGGTTTTTCTCCCTCTCCCTTGCCTTTAGCTGAGCGTCAGGATATCTGGCCCTTGGTGCATCAGAGGGCTTATCTCTAATTCATAAAGGAGAGGTCTCTGCCGTGTCCAACCTGAGAGTTCCCAAGGGTGCCTTTCACACAGTACTGCTGGGGTGCAGCCTGTCCCAGGTGCTAACCTCTGCTGGAGCTCTCAGGGCTTCTCTGTCACCACTGCAGCCTCTGCTTTCACTTTCTTTATGTACACATCAGCCTCCTGCAAAGCAACCACAAGTCGAGACAAATTGGAGCTGCCTCCTGCACGTCCAGCTCAGGGCTTACAGGGCTTTCCAAGCCAGCCATGTGTCTGGGTTCCTCTCCTTTCAGCCAGGTTTGTCTGGGGCTGCCCGTGCTGTGCAGGGACAGTCTGCAAACACCTTTCATCAGGACTGACAAGGTGAAAATCGTCACACCCAGGGGTCAGGGTGCTGAGCTGCACTGAGCTTAGCCATGAGGAAAGGACATGCACCAGTGCCTCTGGGGGCTGGAAATCTCTGCAGCAGAGATGCAGCCAGGGGTTTGTGACTGCCCTGAGCAGAGCACAGCCTCAGTCTTCATGCTGCTGTTAGATCCTCCTTCAGCCAGCCAGGCTCAGGCCGGGCAGGAGCCTCAGGGCTCACAACAAATGGGGAAAAGCAACTTGGCTGAAGCCTCAGGGCTTCTCAGATGGCCAAGGAGCAGCTGCCGACACACAAAGGATTTTAGGAGCAGGATTTTCAAAGCCACCTGTGTTGATTGAACTGCTTCCATGAAAGCGTCTCCTAAAGCTAAACCGCTGGGCTGGGAACGAGTGCTTTTGCGGTCCCAGTCCATCAGACAGCAGAGTCCACTCACCTTGCAGCCCACTGGCTGGTCTCTTTCTCCCCCACTGACAGCCCCAAGCCCCTCTCCTCAGGACTGCTCTCAGCCCATTCTCCTCTCAGCCAGAAAGGGAAGGAGTGGAAAATCTTGACCCGCTGGAAGCTGCTCTTCACAAACCACCCTGCCAGGGACAGTGCCTTGTTGCATGGAGAAGAGGCAGTCTGTGCTGTGAGAGGCTAAAAACCACAGACAGGGGCTTCCAGCAGCAGGGACCTGGTTGTGATTAGGCCTGAGCTCGCCCAGAGCAGGCTGGCTGTGGTTTGGGGCTGTGTTTGTATCCGGAGTGCAGTTCATTTCCTCTGCCCTGCTCAGTGGCAGAGGGGGAAAAATAGCTGTCCCAATTTGGTACACATGTCCACCAGTCTGGCCCCGTTTGTCCACCAGTCTGGCCCCCATTTGATCAGCCTTGGTGGCTTGCAGCACTTGGCAGCTGCATAGCTGCTGCTCTCCTGGATGGGCTGGAGCCAGTGATGGGAATGTCTCTTGTCTTGGGAGAGGCACGTCAGTGCTGCTGATGGTGCTGCACTTCCTTCTGCACTGCTTGGCTCTACAGCACACACCTAGCCTGCTCCAGGGGCAGCAGGCTGAAAATTGGTCTGAAGTTGGGCTTGGTGCCACCTTCGTGGTGCATCTCCAGACATCCATGAGGGGAGGAGAGCTGAAGAGAGGGGATATACCCCATTAGAGCAAACATCTGGGTGGTTTGGCAGTCCAAGTGCAGATGTTAGGGAAGAGAGAAGGGCAAAGGTGAGAATACTGTGATCATTTGCCCCAGGATGCTCTCCATGCCTTAAGAGGCTTCAGGTATTCAAGGGTTTAAACAGCCTTTTTGGACTTTCTCTTCAGGGTTGTGCAATGAAGAACACGTTGGGAGTTTCAAGCACCTTTTCTTTACTTCACCAGGATGGAGAAACCAAGCAGATGATTTCCTGCACAGATTCTCTCATCCTGTCACAGAGTAATGAGATGAAGGGGTCTGCCCATCTCAAATATCAGGTCCCATTTTGTCAAGCATGGAACAGCAGCGCTCTTTCTGCGCTCTTCTTCCATTTCAAGTCTCCTTGAATTTCATTCCCTCGCAGAGATAAATTCGTTGCAGAGGAGCTGGGCTTTCTGTGTGCTGGGTGCTGGCTGCCCACAGCCTGACAGGGCCAGGGCACTGCAATTACACCTGGCAGAAGCAATCCCCAGGCTCGCAGGAGTCTGTGTTCATGGCTTTTAGGGAACCTCATCATGTGCCTTCTCACTTCAGTGGGAAGCGTTAAATGGCCTTCTGCAGCCAAAAGGGGGAAATAAGGAGAGTCTCCTCAGGGCACTTCTGACACATGCTGACTGCCTGACTTTTTTATAATTCACATTTCTTTCACTGAGGAAATGGCCTGTCTGGTATGCTGTCATTTTGCCCCATTGCCTGCAATTTCAATTTCTTCATTCACTTATGGCTTTTGAAACTCCAGTTTCTTGGAATTATTCCTTGTGTAATGACTTCCGTTGCTAATTTAGGTGTAAGTGATCCCTGGACAGCCACAACCATGAATGCATGGAGGTGGCTTGGTGATTTGTCAGGGCTCTGCCCTAGGAGATGCTTAGTTCCAGTGCTTTTATGAAGTATTTTAAATAGTTATCATCTCTTTTATGTCTGTGTTATAAAGCAATCCTGAAGTATTGCCTTTTTCATTTTAAAGTCTGAACTTGTTGATTTCTGTTAGCAGTCCCAATTCTCTGGCTGGCCTGAAACATTGCCATACTTTAAGTATTTCCTTGCTGGGGGTTTTGCATGGATCTGGGCTGCCTGTCATTAATGGTTTTGCAAAACACAAACAAACCCTTCTGGGAAATAATTTCACAATTAAGCATTTAGGAGATGGGCGCCATCCAGAGCTAACAATTTTATCTGGAGACATTTGTGCAATGTTTTGCAGACTTGTTAGGACCTCTGTTCCCACAGGTCATAAAAAAAAAAAATCTGCAGTCTTCTCCCTTGACAAGATATTTATATTCTCCTGTTTGTCCAGGTTCTAAAACATAGAAAAGTGTGTTTCAGCAAGAAGGATGAACTGTTCATAGCCGGTATAATGAGATCCCACCTCACTTACCCAGGTAACTGCACCTGTGGAAGGAAGGAGGGAACTCATGCTGTTGTCCTTTGAAAGCTCCCATCATGAGTTAAATGCTATTTTCCACTCTCTCATTGCCATTGCTGCTTTGCCATGTTGGAAGCTCAGCACGCTGGGGCATATGAATGTTTCATATATGCATATATATACATACATATATATATATCTATCTATATCTCCTCATCAACTTCTCCATCTGCGAAGCATATCCTAAGAGACTTCAGAACAGCCGCTCAAATAAAGTAACAGCACAGCATTTGCTCTTCTGCTTTGTGGTTGGGGAAATCAAGTTGCTGTGAAGTAGAATGATTTGCTCGAGGTTGCTTTGAGAACTCAGTATTCAGAATTACATTTCCTGTTTCCCTTGATTTTCATTAATATGGTTTCACTCTTTACTGTATCTTAAGAGCGACACAGGATGGTCAGGGAACAGTGATTGATTCAGCCAGGCTAAGAACAAAATGAAACTCTATTTGTGAGATAGACAAAAATGCGATTCCTCTCTCTCTTCCTCTCCCTCCTCCACTGCAACTTTAGGCTTGCTTTTACGCTTGTTTTTCTGAGGCTGGCAGCATGCTTCTTGCTGGCCATGTCATCCTACACCAGAGAGCAAAAGTTTGCTGACTAAATCCAGCTGTTCCCAGGCTGGTGATCCAGGAGAGGACTGCTGGGCCAGAGGGGCCAAAATGTTAGAGGTGCAGAAAGACCCTGAATGGATAAAACCTTAGCTACAAACTACCATACCACAATGTTCAAAACCAGACATCATACAGTTATGGGGGTGTCAATTCACGTTAATTGAAAACCAGCTCTTCCATGGTTTAGCATGACATTTATTTTTTTTAGTTTTTAGTGCGGAATAGAATAGAATGATATTCATGAATGCACATGAATAGATAAAATGACTTTTTGCTGGCAAGGACATCAGAATGTGGTTGTGTCTGGTGCTTGGCAGGGTTGGTGTGAGGACAGGAGGGGGGGTCAGGCTGGCAGGCTGGAAGGGGAGTCTGCAGGTAAAGGGTTCTATTTCCCCTGCCACTTTCTGGAGCAGGCACATATTCGAGCTGTAGCCTGAAGCCTGGCTGCCAGCCTCCTGCAGACCCACTGCCTGAATGAAAACCAGATTATGCCTCTGCTCCTCCAGCAAGGGTGGCTTTGTACAAGGGCTGCTCTGCTGCAGTGAAGTGTTGGGAAGGCTGCTAAAAGCTGCATGTGTAGAGAAGGGAGGGGGACAATGGTCCTTGCCAGCCTCACATAATCCTCAGTTCAGTTCCCCTCAAGCCCCAGACAAAGAGATAATACACCACGTTTTCCTAGAGCGTGAGAAAAGCAGATCTTATATCAACACAAATGCTCGATTTGTCATGTATCTTAATGGGATATCCCCTTCGGAGGAGCCCAGTCCTTGAGCTGGTTCCAGCTGTTGAACCAGCATGTTATGAAATACCACTTTTTTAAAACAAACAAACACAAAGCTGCGTGTTTCCATGCATTCATATAGTCACTCTAATGTTTTTCAAATGGACCTCCAGGGCAGCACCTTGGTGGGAAAACATCTGCTCTTGCACATGGACCTCTAATGGTACCAAATCCAGGGTTTGGAAAGTCCTTCTGATAATGGGGGGAGCTCTAAAGCCCACAAGAGTCAATTGTGTGCTGCAGGGGAATGACTCCTGTGTAAACCAAAGCATTGATGAAAGAGCTAATAGATTTTTAAGGCCAGGAAGATTGTCTCCATCTCAGACTGTGGACTGTGTCCCCTTTGAGAGCTAAAAAAAGATTGAAAGTATAGTGGGCTGTGAACTTTTATTAATAACCTCATAAGGTGGTTTTAAAAAAAAAAGCAAAAAAACCCCCACCAAAAACCAAATAACCCTTGCCAATTATTGTGAAAGAAAACAAGATAAAAATAAAAATCAATAAAGTTAAGTGGTTGCAAACACCTTCTCTTTCTTACTCAAGTGCTGATTGTGAAATTTTGCCCATTGTTTCAGCCTGCAGCGGGTTTTATGAAGACAGGTGAGCCATGAAGCAAATCAAGCTTTCAGAAAGTTTGATAAACTCTGCCTTTTTTAATCACCCAGCATAGATCTGGATGTAAAATTTACACAGAATACAGTTTGTAGGTTCAGGGACTTAGTAATCATTTTTCCAGAGCTGTAGAGCAAGCCCAAGAGAGCTGTTAGACATGCTAAAATAAATAAATATGGAGCCCAAGGGAGAGATGAGTATGTAATTACATGAGGTCTGGCTTTTGTGCCCTCTCAGAAAGTTAATTTAAACTTTGGTTAGCTGAAAGCTCTCTGCAAGAGGCGGCACCACAGCTGGTGGATTTGTTTGGTGTGGCATTTTTATCTGTCTGCTTTTTGCCTGAAATCCATGCAGAAAGGAAACAAGAGCTTTGGAGGGGGATGTTGTGGGGTTTGACCAACAGGTGGGACCATGAACGACAGGAAGGAGAAGGAAAAGAAAAGGCTGCTTCTTCATTGCCTTCAACAACTTTAACATTTCTGTTTGCACAGCAATTTTGGGTTGGTTGGTGCTCTGTTTGTTTTTGTGTGGGGCTGATTTACATCCTCGTGCTTGGGAAAAGGTGAACATGGCATCTCTGGGGGGAGTCAGGCTTCAAACATGTTCAACTGAACAAAGGCAAGTCACCAGACAAGTGTTGAGGATAAAAACAACAAGTACTCACCAGAGATGACCTGTGGGTCAGGTCCAGTGAGATGTGTTTTACCCAGTAGCTTTTTACTGTCTCCCATCATCGTGAGCTCTCTTACCTTTGGAATCCCACATGCTTCAGTGGGGTTGCCCTTATCTCAAATTCAGTAGCACACTGGGAGGTTATAAAACCCACTGGATGTTTTTCTTCAGTCTCTTTGTTTTTAAAGATCTGGTTTTAGATGTATTTGGCAATGTACAAAGTGATTCCTCATAAATCTTATTAAAGTCTTCTGACTGCAGAAGTTAACCCAACGCTGAAAATATGAGTAGAGAATTCAGAGTTTCTTTTTTTTCTCCTCTTTTCTTGCCGTTTTAAATCCCTCTACCTTTGCAGTACCCAGCGATGGTCCAGCAGCCACAGGAGCCTGGTTGTGTTCTTTGGTCACTCCCTGTGCTCCTGTTCAGCCTTCCAATCTTTTTATTATTTTGTCTGCTTGAGGCAAGTAGCAGCTGTAGCTTTAGCCCAGTGTGGAGGAGGTGGCAGTTTCTGTATATTGGATGTATAAATACTTGTGATCACTTCCCTAAACATTACAGGAGCTATGAGTAACTGGTGTGGTGACTCAGTGCTGCTGTAGCTTTTGAAGCCGTGCCCAGGTCTGTGAATCACAGCACACAGAGCTTGGCTGCCACAGGAACAGCTCAGGAGCAGTGTCCTTGGGGCAGGGAGCCACCTCTGCCCTGCCTGGGATACCTGAAGTTTTTAGCTTTTATATTTCTCAGATCCTGTACTGCAGGAGTGTGTAACTCTGAACTCCATCCACAGTGTCAGTAAACTGCCTTCACATTTTGGTCAGACACAACAATCCTTCCAGGGTCACCCTCACAGCCTCAGGCCTCGAAAAGTATATTAAACAAGGGAATTGGGGGGAGCAAACTGGGGGTAAATTACTTCATTACCTGAAGCTGTAATTGCAGCATTCACCCCTGAGATGTAAATGGACCAAACTCAGAATTGTCTGAAAAACCCGTGACCATGGTCCACCTTGGGTGTGACCTCTGGGAGGCTCTGACTGCCCAAGGTGTGTCTGTGGAAGACCTTTAATAAACACCCACTTTACTCTCTTAATCTTGTCTGGCCCCTGTTCCAGGGAGCCACCCCAGGGCATCAGCCCCAGCGGGGTTTGGGATTTCACTGGGGCTCCCAGGGCTTAGAGCAGGGATAACAATAAACCAGATCTGCCTTGGCTCCCGGTCCAGGAGGGGTTACACACAGTACACACAGCCCTGGGAGCTGGGCTGGCTGGGAGGAAGGAGAAGATGTCCCCCCAGGCCACCAGGAACAGCCTGTGGCTTAGGAAAGCTGCAGCATTTCTTGGGATCTTTGAGTTCAGTGGTAAGCATTGGGTCATCCTTCAAATGTACCACCCACAGCAGTGTGCAGGTGGAGCTTTACCAGGCTGATGTTGTTTTGTTCCTCATGCTAATCCCGTTTATCTTCTGGACAACAGAGCTTTGCAGTCCTACACAGCCTTTAGAATGCCAGCTTTTGGGAATGCTGCACAAGGTTTGCCTATTATTTTTTTGCTTTAAGCTGCTCAGGTTTGGAGATTTTCCAGAGGTGTTCCGGGAATTTTGGATGTGAATGTTCTGTACCAACAAAAGAGAAAAGGACAGTGAATCTGCCTTTCTCTTTCATCTACTAAAGAAAGTGGCAACGATCCAGTACCTCAGCAATGATACTCAGAGGAGGATGTTATTTTTACCTTTTTTGCATTTGCAGAATTGCTTTGGCTTTTGGAGGAGGTAGCTAAGTCATTGTAAGTAAAGACCTCAGATCCAAACTGCACTTCTTGTACTATGTCCTGTGACCATTTTGGGGTTATTGCTCATGAGGTTTCTTTTTAGTCTTTAGGTCTGTTTTTAGTGCCTTTGATTGCTAATGAAACTACTTCAACACCTACTAGGGTAGGTTTTAACCTTAGGCTTGAAGACATCCTAAATCACAGCAAAATATCAAAAAAACCTTGGTAAAAACGCTGTATCTCATCAGGACTATGCAACAAAGCTGTGGGAGATGGCTTATTTTGCATTTTATAGCACAGTAAATCATTTGAAGTTGCTCTGAAGTGATGACAAAACCAGAGGAGATGCTTGTGCTGTGAAGATTCTCTCTTGCAGCTTTTTGGTGCAGCTGCTCACTGTTGCTCTTGAAGGTGACCTGTGCCCTTGGAAGTAGCCCCCCAAACCCACATGGTTCCACACTGCTGTCCCCCAGCTCTCAACCACACAACCTTGGGTGGGATTTTGGCACCCAAGTGCCAAAAGACACCTGTGCCAACCCTGGTCTTAGAGCATTAGTTATTAAATTTTCTCTTCTACTCTGTGTGTGAACACTCAGGACTGGAGAAGCTGAAAAGAGTGTGTTTTTCTACACAGATGCTCATGGCGCTGGTTAGTACATGGCTGTTAAAGTCTGGCCTGAATTGGCACATTTTTAAGCCATTAATCCTGTAGCCTCATAATGCCCTTGGATATTTCTGCATACCTTCCTTGGTTTTGGAAGTGGGGATTTTGAAAGAGGTCTTACATTGGGTGTTAGGCTCTGCTAGTGCCTCCTTCACCTGAAAAGCAGCATCAAGTTAAATTCAGGGTGACTCTACTGAGTTGCATAAAGCCAGCCTTTTACAATGCACTTCTTCTACGAGGCACTGAACTTTAAAACTCTGTACACAGACATAGACACAAAGTATGAGGGGTTATAAGTCTCGACATAATCACTGTACATAACCGGGTAGAAATAAGGGCAGCTCAAAATGTGTTCTTCCATGTACTGTTTGTGACTGTTCAGTATTGTTTCTGCTTCACTTACAATGAAATCTCTCTGGGGAAGAGGCAGTGTCTTCTGTTTTTCCACTGCAGGAAGCACAGCATTGTGGTCTGTAAATAATGATGGTTTACATAGTGTTTGCCTTTCACCTTTCCATTCCCTTGCAAATAAATAACTGTACTGCTGTCTTTGCAGGATTCTTTATATTAAGCAGAGGGAAAATTGGCATTATTTGGAGAAAGGTAAATTGTAGCATAAGGGTGTAATATATTTAGTGTGGAGGACCACTTCAGTTGTTCCTGTTTCTGGTTTCTAATGAAGGCAGACTAGATTTACAGCTAGTGATTGATGGTTAATAGAAAATCATTGCAGAAATCCTGTGGTTAAAGTGTACAGTTTGCACAGATCTCTCTGGACACTTTCCAGGTTTTCACTTTTACTTCTCTATAATTTATTTTTCCTGACATCCCTCATTAGAACATAACAAGGTGCTTTGCAGCAAATACCACTCATCAAGCTCATGACCAGTATGAAACTGTGCAGCAAACTAGCAGCAAACTTTAGCTCCAGGGCCTGGTGGTGGCTGCAGCAGGATGCTGATCTGGGTGTGTGGTGATGCCCTGCCTGGACAGCCCACTTTGCCTGCTCTGATGGGCCTGTTATCATCACCCTCATGGCCACCTACAGCTAAAGCCCTGCCTTGCAGAGGAGAGGTCCTGGCCCTGCATGGGGATTCCCTCTGCCCTTCAGTGAGCCTTATGGGCTGCTGCTTACAGGGAAACTCCAAACCTGTAAGGCCTTTGTGTCAAATATCTGGGATAAACATGAAAGCAAATGGCTGAATGATGAGCTTGTGTTTCCAGGCTTCTGCAGGGGGGTTGATATATAAGTGATATATCTGCCCCTTCCACGTACATTTGCTTAGTTTTGCAGATTTTTAGATTTTGACCAAATGATGATATGCCCTGTTATGGGCAATATTTGAAATACTGAAGAAGTGTTAGCTCATTTCCTTTTGCAAGGATGCTGGAGATGGGTGGCCAAAATATCCTTTTGCAGGTGGAGTTTCTGGCTTATCAGAGAAGGCAGAACCTCAGGCAGTCAGACTGGGACTTTGGAAAGCTGATCAGGAGCCCATGGGACTTACTGCAGTTCCTGCAAAATGACATACACTGCACAGAGAGGGATTGCCAGTGCCAGCTTCAGGTGTTTGACACGGGCCAGCCTGTGTTTGTTCCTGCTCTCCAGGTTCTGGTCTGTCCCCATCACTTATGTCAGGGGATTAGCCTCCTAAGAGAGCCAGGGTAAATATTTATGCAAGTAATGGTACTGTGTCTTCATCCTGTGTTTAATGTGCAGTGCTTTCCCTTGGAGTTACTTTGTCACCTGTGAGAATGAGGAGTGACATGGAAATCCCTTCTCATTAGGCTCCATGTATGTTGTGCAATGTGGCCTGCACACTAATTTAAATGTAAGCGTACATTTGGACTCCTAGGCATGTTGGCTTTTGAAATCCTGAAATTGCTGCATTTCTATCCACACAGAGCAATCCAAACCCCCTTGGTTTGGAGAAGACTCCTTGAGGTGTTTATCCAGGGGCTCTGTCTGTAAAGCAGCATATAAAAAGTTTTCTTGTTAATTAGCTCCAGTCTGACCTCTAAAGACCCTTATTCCAGCATCCAAAAAGTAACTTATTCACCGTGATAGAGAAGTGCAGCTTCAACATCCAGTCCCAAATTGCTGAGGCTGCACAGGGGAGTCCTTTTGCTGAATACTCTGAGGTGGCCTGAGCCAGTGAACAGACTTGGAGTTAAACAGACTGTCTTGTTTTAAAATATCAGTCCAAATGAACTCCTTCTTTTCACCCAAGAGCAATCTCTCCTCACTGGCTGTATGTTATATCCACTAGCATTCATGGCAGCGACACAAAGCAGGAGAGAGATATTTTTTCTTTGAATTCTTGGAACAAATGTTGGGAATTAGTGCTTGCAGCTCATAAATAAAATAGTTTTATTTTACATGCAACTTTATTCATTGGATCAAATGTCTGAAAAACATGTGCAAAAGGTAACTGGTGGCACATACCCAGCTTTCTGCGGGAAATTTCCATTAAGATGAATGACCACATAAAAATCACAGAGGGGGAAAGAAACCAAGAGAGCTAAGAAGTGACAGGAGAGAGGTTTTTTGAAGAAAGTTTGGAAGCAGTTGAGGATTGAGGGAGGATTGACGTGGCTGACAGATAAGAGGGCTCTTCCAGACAGCAGAGGTAGGCGATGGGGGATGCAGTGCTATGAATAATGTTAAAATAATCTGAAGGGACAGCACGGGGAGTGGTGAGAGTTGGACTGGGAGAGGAGGGAACGTGCTCTGCATTGAAAACTGTGACCCAACTTCCACTGAGCAAACGGGAGCTTCCTGCACGTGCCCAGAGGCTGATCCGTCAGCTACCACTGAGCAGCAGGGGAGAAAACACCACAAAATACAGAACCCCGTGCTGATAATTCTGCTTTTCTGCATTGCTAAAGCTGAGTGATGTGGATGCAGAAGAGCTGGTGGCCTTTCAAAGGGCACCTCTGTTTCAGGGTAGTCTCACTGCTGGTCATAGAAGCACATACACAATAAAACCAGAGATCAAATTCGGATCTGTCAGGGAGGATAAAACAAACCACTTCCCTCTTCCTTCCATCTCCGAGTTGGGCAGCAGTGAATGAAAACCCCGGGTGTCAGGCACAAACCAAGCGAATTGTGGTGGTTGCTTTTTTTTCCTTTCCTTTATGCATGGCTAACTCCCAATTTCAAGTATCAAAATGCAGTTTCTAGTGCGTAGGATGGTATTTTCCTGCTTCTATAAAACTCGTAGTGAACTATTAAAGTGCAGCAGCTGCAGCATTTCATCCCTGAGCAGCCCACACCTCAGTGTTGGGTGAAGTGACCTGGAAAGAGAATGTGTACTTTATCTTGTTAAATTCATAAAACACCAAGATGGTTTTTTTTGAGAGCTGAAGTGCTACATAAGTGCAGGATCTGATTATTTTGGGAAAGATGCTGTGGCAAGTGATACTGATGTATATTAGCTCACCTGAGGGCAAAGTGGACTTCTTAAGGGAAAAGAGGCTGTGCAGGAGGCCTTGGTGCTGTGCTGTGGGCAGAGGTCCTGCTGTAAAACCCCTGAGAGCCTGAGCTGCTGATTGTGCTAAATGAAGTGCTAACTCTTGGCTGATGCAGGTGCACAGCTGCTCCTGGAAACCCAGCTTGTTCTCTGCAGAAGAACAGCAATACTTCACTTAGTCTTTTCCCCTCCTGAAACCCTCTGCTCCATCCAGTGCCCAGATGAAATGGGGTGACCCAGAGGTAAACGTGCAGTGTGTCTCTTATTTCTGTGTATTTTTTGTATGTTCCTCTTCTCCCTTTCTGGTTGTTTGCAGCTAGATGTGACCTGTGAGTGAAATCCTGCCTTAGCAGACTGGAGCACCCTGTCTCCTGCTGGGTTTGCCAGGCTGACCTCAGCTCTGTTTGTGCCTGTGTGATAATGCAATGGGGTGGCAGGTTTTGTGTCTGCCTGAAATCAGGTTTTAGAGACTCTTCTTCTCCTCAGTGAATCCATTTTATTCACTTCAGCCCTAGATTTACTTTTTTTTTTTTTTTTTTTTTTTTTTTTTTTTTTTTTTTTAATTGAAAATACTTTGGTATGGGAGATAACCTTTTAGATGAGGGTGAGGAAAGCTTTCCTCCCATGGGTCTTTACAGGCACATGTTAATATAGCTTAGGTTTGGTTGTTTCGTTGGTTTGTTAAGTTTATAGCACCTTGTTACCATATATGCACACCTGCCAGATGTTCTCCCTTCCCTTGGATCCCTCTGGATCATTTTTGCTGCAGTAGCACACCCCTGTGATCCTATTAGTCACCCTGGTTCCTGGCCACCCCTCTGAACCACTTTTCCCCATCCCTATTGGACCCTGACCTCAAAACCACCCCATTTGTCTGGTACATAGCCCTGGATCCGTGGCCCTGTTTGGGCTCTGGTCCCTGTGGGAGGCTGTGCCCACGGTGAGACAATGAACAGCGCTGGGATTTCCAAAGGGGACTGTCTCCTCACCTTTATCATCAGCCCAGGGGGCAGGGTGCTCAGGGACACAGCAGCACCATTGCAACGGGAGTTTAATTTAGTTTATGAGGCTCTTTTGGATGGTCAAACCTTCAGTTCTCTTTCCCAGGTGTTGCATTCCACCCCCCGTGTCCCTAATCCCACAGCCCCCAGAATGGGGGAGGAGAGGGAATCTACCAAAGCAACACTGGTTTTGAGGCTGTTGTCTACCTGGCAGGAACACAATGGCACTGCCAGCTGGGAGAGGAGAAGATGAACAGTTTTTGGCTCAATGAGTTGCACCTAGGAGCTTTTCGGAAAATTGAATTTATTTCCTTCTAACACCCAAAGCAGTGCACTTTGTGCTGACACACAGCTTGAAATGGAGGTGTGTAGTACCAGATGTTGGTGTGTGTTATTATTGTTTGTATGACAGCAGCCCTTGGTGGCCTGGTTCAGAGTGGGTGGTGCTGTGTGAGCCTCTGCCACAGCCAAGGAGACCTCACCTGCTGAGCAGAGGGCAGTGAGGATGACAAGGGACACAGAAATCTCAGATGTGACTTGCCCCGAGTCCTCAGCAGGACTGGGAACAAAAACCAGTTCTGAAACTCGACAGAAACAGGAGGTAGGTGATAGCAGTTTTGTCCCTTAATCCCAGTGTAGTGCACTGGTTTATAGGTTTATAAGGTGACCGATCAGTTTGATCCTCTTTAGAGGTTCAATATCTTTAATCTCAGTGTCTGGGAGTTTATGGGGAAAGCTGGAAATGGAACAGGAAAGCGACAGTCACTTGAATTTTGTCCTAATCCCACAGGTTATAGTAAATCAGTGGTGGAAGCATATTGCCTCTCATGGTGCCATGCATGACTGCTCAGCTCTGTCCTTCAGATGCTGGTCACTTCAGGCTGGTTAATCTATATTCCTGTATGTTGAACACAAAGCAGCACTGGTTGAGGGATTAGGGGAGAATTAAGTGTTTGTTCTCTAATCCTGACTGTTTATAAATCAGTATTAATTACTTAAGGTGCTTTTAAAGAGTTTACATCCCGTTTCTTCTAATAATTTCATGATCCATCTGGCTAATAAAAATACTTAATTACAGGAGAAGAAATAAAATCTGTGGCTGTGAAGTGTAAGCGTGCAGATCCTTTGCTTAATGGGACTAATTGCTGTTATTATGGATTCTGATAAGTTAAAATTAATAGTTGGGGTAGCCACATCCCACATCACTGTCTGTAAACATGCTGCAGAGATTTGGCCCAGTACTGGGAGACAGAAAAAAGCTGAGCCCAGACCAGTGGAGCCCTTTGGGTTTCTAAGATTATTTATTTGTTTTATTATTTATGCCTTTGGTGCTTTGAAGGGTGTGTGGGGATTTTGAGGGTGGCATTTTGGGGCTGGGGTGTGTGAGAGACTGGAAAGAATGATGTCTCAGGACACTCAGAGGCCCACATGTTGTGAGGAGGGGCAGGTTTGGTTCTTTGGGGGCAGGGGTGTTGAGTGATGAGCCCAGGAATTGGGATGGGAATTGAGCCTCCTGCAGGGTTTGTGTGGCAGTGGCACCCCAGGCACTGTGCTCAGCCATGGGGAGTTTGGGCAAAGACAGGCATTGTCTGCAAAGGATCATCTTTCCACTGATAAGGACAATGGTCTCAAAGCAAAGAAAAGGGGGTTTGACTGGAGCAGGAAATCTTGCACTAGGCATTAGCAGGGCTATTGATTGCCCTAGATTCAGCATTTAATCCTTCCTTTAATCACAAATCAATTCAAGTGTGTCTTTGAGGTTTTGAAACTTTTCATCCAAATGCTCCAGGCTTGAGAAGAGCAGTGTATGCTGTGCAGGGCTTTGGGGTCCCACAGCCCCCCAACCCCTGACACTGCTGCCACTTGGGGCTACCAGGAAAGAGCGGGGCAAGGGAATCTCTCAGGCTGTGCTCTGTTTATGTCTTTATCTTGAAAGGGAGGCCTTGCTAATACTTTGTCTCCCAGAGTCCTTAATCAACTTGGAATTTTGCTAGGAAGAGGGTTTGGTTTTCCTTCCTTTGATCTTTGGGCAGCTCACAGAAAAATGGTCTGACAGGGGTTACACTCCTGTCTGCCTAACACTCAATTTTCTGTGTTGGAATCATGGACTCACTTAGGTTGGAAAAGACCTCTAAAATCATCAAGTCCAACCCACTATTGCCAAGCCTCCCACTAAACCCTGTTCCCAAGCAGCACATCCCTTGCATTTAGCCCCAAAACTTAACTTTCAGGCCTGCTGACTAACAAAAGGAGTGGAAAATACCATGGATATGTGTGAATGAACATGGCATACCACCGTGATGCCACCAGCCCCCTGTTTGATGCTGCCTCAGCCTTTCCTGGCTTTGAGACATGCCAATTGGCATTTACAGGGCAGTGCTTTGGCTGAGCCTGGGCCCCTGTGGGCATCCTGCTGACATCTGCCACCAGCACAACACACACAGGTTTTTAGCTGGTAGCTGGCTTTTAGGACCCTGCTTCCAAAGGGTCACGTAGCTAGCAGTCATTGCTCACACCAGCTGAAATGGGAGGGACTTGGTTGTGCATGGATGTCACAGAAGTGCTTTTTAGCAGCTAAATAATAATCTCCACACAAAAGGCATAGCAAAAGGGTCTGCAAAAGATGAAAGAATTTGAAAGCTTTGGTGCTTCTTAATGAATCGTGTTTTGTCATAATGGTTTAGGGTATAATTTGGCTGGCAGAGCATTAGGCAAAGAAAGAACTGAAGCTCAAGGCTTCTGAATGGAATGACTTTTTTATTAAGTTATTTTTCAGTTACAGCTAAATTTTTCTCTTGAACTGTTGGAGTTGCTCAATGGGACTGGTGGCCAAATCCCCAGGTCTACAGCCGTGCCTTAAATGGTAACACAACCCTTGGGGGTGTCCCTGCCTTCCACCACTGTGGTTTGTGTGATCACGGTACTCCCAGTCTCACTTGAGGCCCCTTCAGGCCCACTTCTATTTATCAGTTTCTCCTGGGGAGTTTTTCATCACTCTCTTGCAATGGTTAAATGCATCAGCCTACCTGCAGAAGGCAGGGGAGGAAGGGAATGGGATGACTCTGGGTGTTCAGAAGCGCTGGGTTTTTGGCTTTTATTGCCACGGCTGACAGCAGCACATTGCTCACAAGCAGGAGGGCCACTGCTGACCTAGAGCTGCCCCATTGTAGTAAAACTCCAAAAAATTTGCACTGCATTCGTGTTTATGCCACATCTGTTTGGTGAATGATTTATCACCTGTTTTTAAAATGTCCCTGTAGTCCCTGTCACCACAGCAGCAGTGCTGGTCACTGGGCAAACAGGAGCGTTCCTGGTAAAATTAGACTGGACATAACACGACAGGGGAAGGAGAATTATAGATGGGTTTGGGAGACTTTTCCACGTGTTCTTTTTAGCTGGTGGCACAGCTGGAATTTGGACTGCTGTTACAGAGCAAGATCTTAGCTGATGCTCCATGTTCCCCGAGAATCAAAGGCCTCACGGGGACTGTAGTGCACTTTTGGTTTACTTCTTTTCTGCTTTAGTTTTAAGGAAGATCATAATCTCTTGTCTTGTATCAGGCTATGAAATAGCCTTTAAATGTCAGTCTTGACATTACTGAACATGTCCCAGCATTTTCTCATTTTCCACTTTTCTGACAATTGTGCCTGAACTTGCCATGTCACGGTGGCTGGCACAGGGGACACCTCACTATAGTACATCCACGTTGGGAGGGAATGTTTTTGGACATGGGAAGGGTTGTTTTTTTTACTTGGCATGGGACATTGGGGATTTTATATCCAACAAATACGGTTTTTTACATGCTTATGTTCCCATTAGGTGTTGCTGACTGACACGCTGAGCCCCTGAGAAGGGGATTCTTTCAGTACCTAACCCTGAGTCAGGATCAACAGGATTTGGTCATGGCTGTAGTGAGTTTGATACTGTCTAATCCCAAATGTTCCTGCCAGCTAAGTCACCTCACCAAGGTAATTTTAAGAAATACCAAATTGTCCCTAAATATGCTCAGGTAGGTCAAGGCTTTACGTTCAGTAATTGTTTGTCATCTCCTCCTGAGCTCCCTCCAGGATTGTTTTGATATTGGACAGGTTGCTGGAGGAGAAAGTGGGCTCTGAGGATAGGCTGTTCCTGACACAAAAAATAAACACACAATATGTAAAAAAGAAACCGTCTTTAGCAATTAATCCAAGAGACAATGTGAAGGGTAATGGATGCTGGAAGGCAGGAAAGGCTGGTTTTCAGCTGCTGGATTACTCTACTAGCTTATGACACCATGAGAGAAGCAATGTGATATATGAAAATAAAAACATTGACTAGCTGAGCTGGAGACTTCACTTGTGAAGCAGAAAGCTCAGGGCGCCAAATCCTGTTAAATTTTAATGAGATTTTAGATACGACTCCTCGTGTGTCACTGCTTGAAAAACAACACTTGAGGCTGATAACAGCAGAGAGGCTGTGAGTTGACACCTGCAGCCAGCGTGTGGCCAGCAGAGCTGAGATATTGGCTGCTCTGGAGGGTGCTGTGATGGGAAGCAGCTCCTGTGGCTGGGCCATCAAAGCTGCTCTGCAGTGGCTTTTGGTGCCCCTGAGCTTGGTGAGGGCAGTGGGGTCCTTGCCATGGGAAGGGGAGCAGTGGCAGAGTGCTGTCCTTCCCCAGGCACGCTGCCTGCCAGCCCTCTGTTCCCCAGCTGCCCTGCAACAGTGGGAGGGACGTGAACACAAGAGTGAAACCTTGGGGTTTGCTTTACTGTCATCACATAGCTTGGCCAACAGGTGATACTTCAGGTTTTGCTCTTGTTTATGGGCGGTGGAGAGGTGTGATGGTGCACACCTTTTCCTTTTGGGGCATGTTTTCTTAACGGGATGCTATTTCTGTACCAGGCCCATCCCTTTCTCTGGTGGTTGCAGGACGTGAAGTGTTCCTTCAATCTTCAGGTCTAACAAGTAACGTAAGAACAACAACATCGTTCAAGTGGATGGGATTTGTGAAAACACCTCTATTTTTAATAAGTTTTGCAGGCAAGCTTTCATGAGGACTGAGAGGAAGGAGGAGGGGCGTAAGAAAGCTAAACAATCTCAAAACATGACTTTAAAATCCTTCAAGTACCAATACTTATTAATTCCTTTGGCATGTATTAGAATAATATTAATCCTGATGAACTGAATTGGTGTTAGTGCAGATGTCATCAGCACTTCTACAGGCATTCAGCTGTAATTGAGCATCAATTAAATCGACCATTATTTAACAGTGTTATTTTAATACATGAAATTTCCCAGTGTGTCCCCAGGCAGTTGCTGCAGCTGCTGTTAGCTTCTCTTATCACTCTCCATTTTTCTTTCTAGCTGTTGCTCCTGCTGTCCTTCCCTTGCCAGCCCCTCTGCAGGCACAGGACTCCTCAGGGTGCTTGGCAGGGCAGTCCCACCTTCTGCTTAGCCTAATTCAGCTGCAGGAACCTGCTTCAAGGGACAGTCCTGCCTATTCCCACACCCCCTCCTGATACTCTTTGCCCATCCAACACTTCCAGAGGTAGGATTTTGAAACTTAGAGACTTTTTGCTCGGTTTTGTGACCTTGAACACATCCTCTGGGCCTCACAGCTGCTGGTGAGTGAGCTGTGCTGAGCTCCTGGTTGTGTGGGCAGCGCCCAGAAACATTTGTTCATTTGTGGCATTTGTTGCTGTCCCTGCTGGGAGCTGTGTGCAGGGGCTGGTTGGATGCTGGCAGCTCTGGAGCCACGCAAGTGCCCTGCCTTGAGGGACTGCATGGCCTTGTCACAGTGCTGTGACAAAACAGCTGCTTGTTCAGGAGCTGCAGGTCCTCCAACTGCACGGCAGATGTGGGCATTGCTCATTTTATCTCCCCATTCTTGGGGAGTGCCCTGAAAACAGTTCTGCCTTCAAAAAATTACTCTTATGATGTAAAGTGCCCAGTACAGCAAAGCATTTCTATACATTTCTGTAGCACAAATTGACACAAATCTGATCCTGGAGAGTGGAACAACCTTTTCTCCCATACAGTGTGTAGGAGCTAACCTGCAGTCAGTCACTGCAGTGCAGCAGAAGTAGCCCAGTGTTTTTCAGGCATGCTTTGGGAAGTGTTGGTTGGTGTTTTCACCTCAAGGAGCAGCAGCTGCTGCCTTACTCTTTCCCCTGGTAAGGGCTGTCTGTGCTGGTGTGCAGGGGCCAGGATGTGCTGCAGAGGGCAGAGGGCCCTTCAGGCACCTGCCCTGGCCTTGGCTCCATCTTCCTGGGGCTCAGGATGCTTCCCAAGGAGCCTGATGAACAGGCTCCCAGTGCCCTGGCAGCTCCCAGGCAGCCAGTGAGCTGTGTTCCAGCTCACATGCAGCCTGTCAGGACAGGCAGAATTCCCATTTGTAAAGTGTGCTGTTTACAAAGGCTTTCTCTGACCTCTGCCTCCAGTTTGCCATTCTCATTTACTCCTCCTGGAAGACAAATTTGTGTGTCCTCTGCAAATGACCTTTAGGATCTCCATTAGTGCCTGCAGAAGGCAGGGCAGTGGCTCTGTGGAAGCAGCAGCCTTTCACCTGGGGACAGACCTCTCTTTGTCTCACTTGTCTGGAGCAGTGTTTCTGTTTGCATTGTTCTGTTACGATACAGAGACACCTATTTTGGACTTAGGAGTTTTATGGTGTCTCTTCCCTCAGCTTTATGGTCTTTGCGGTCTTTGTGCTCTTTCCGAGTGTGCCAGCCAAAGGCCATGAGGAGGGCTGGGTTGGCTGGGGAGGTGATAACTCCTGTGAAAACCAGCTGGTCAATTGAGACAAGCTAGGTCCTAGCCCTTCCCTTGGATAGAAAGCAGGAGCTCCTCAGCTCCTCACCCTCATTGTTACTACACTAAGCAGTTTTTCTGCAGACCAACAGAGGTTTGAGTGTGAGCAGATCACAGCAAATTTAAAATTTCTGAAGCAGCTGGCAAATGGCTATCAAAACTTCCTGAGTTCAGTAGAACCACCAAAGTCACTGAATTCATGCAGGTCCTGCACTGCAGTGTAGTTTTGGTTTTGTTCAAGATGCTTTTGAGAGATTGGTGTGGATTTGAGTAAACGCCTGAAGAGCTCTTAAGTCACTGTAGAGCATGGAAATATCTATTTACTAATGGGAGAACATTTATCACCAAACATCCACATCATCTTACTCCTTCAGTAATAAACCTCATGGGAGAGCAATCAAACAAATCTGTAAACGAAAATTTATAACTCCACTAAGTCTCTGATTTTTAATTGCAGTAAAGATGATGGAGTTTATGTCATAATTGGACATACACAGTTCCCTCCTTCGTCCCAGATACACAGGCGCTAATTGTAGGTCTCTCTCCTGCTCCTGTTCCACAAGCACTTTTCCCTTAAACTAGATCACAGTAAGTAGCATTCTTAATTTGTGCTTAGCTTAATTTATGGCTTCAGTTTTAGGCTGTAAGGAACACCTGTGGCTGTGAAGTTTGTCATTTTTCCATCAGCCTGATAACGATACCTCTCCCTATGGTGTATTCCTGCATTTGGTTATGTTTCACTTAGGGCCAGTGTTACGATTTTTGCATTATACATTTTTATCCCTTTTAATCGCTCAGAATTCTTTAATGTGCTTTTTCAAGCCTTCTTTACCAAAGCAGAGATTGGTATGTCCTGATGATTTTGTTGGCCCTTTTCTCCATCTGTCCTCTTGGACGTCAGTTCCTCTGGACACTGTTTAACCTCAGGGCTGCTCATCAGGCTGAGCCTTTGATTTGCCATCTGGCTGCCACATTTGACTCTGCTGTCTGCACAGTGATGTGGCCTGAGATGCCTTAAAAGTGACGGCCTTCTGTGTTGTTCTGCATGGATATCTAATCAGTCATTAAGTGATTAAACCCTTGTGACCAGTGCAGTGGGTTTTATTTATGCACTTCTCCTTGGCTTTCATACAGGCTTCTGTGATGTGTTTGCTGAAGTATTTTAGGGTTTTTTTTTGCAGCCCAGTGGTGTCATCCCTCCATCTCCCTGCCTCTGAGGTTCCTCCTCTTGGACCTGTGTAGGCTGACGTCACACCTTGTGCAGAGCTCATTGCAGAGCAGTCATTACCTTCCACCTCGTGTCTTTGTGCACATCAAAGGGCTGCAAGTCCCAGCAAGTGAGGTGCCAGGCAGTGAGGTTTGGTTCGAGGCTCACACAAAGCCAAATTGGCAGGTCCGGTTGGTTTTCTTTTGCAGGTTGAATCAGGAGTCTCAGGACATGGAAGTGGAGCAGCCACTGCTCTTGGACTGATTCAGTTGGACCCAGCTGCTTCTGGGCTTCTTGCTGCTGCCTGGAGGGGCTAGAACAGGAGCTGCCCGTGAACCTGCTGCTTTCTGAGGCTGGAAAATGGACAGAGGGAAACCCTGGGAGCTGACGTTAGTGCTGAGATCCCCTGTGCCAGCAGCTGCCCTGACTGTAACCTGACTGTAACCATGGGTTATGGCTCTCAGAAATCCTGGAGTAGCACAAGGGATCAAGAGGTCAAACCCAGGCATTTGTGAGGGAGAAGAGTGTGAGAAAATCAGTGTTTTATATAAATAGGTCACTACCTAAGGCATGGGGTGCAGAATTAAAGGATTTTCTAGTTTTGTTGTTTCAAAGCAGAATTGATCTTCTCTTCCATTTTTGATACGTGTATTCATTTGAGATGTTATTGATATATTTTGATGTTGGGCACAGGCTGTAATGCTCCCTGGAGATGTTCAGCTGTCCCTTGATCTGCTCAGGTTTGGATATCTCTGTCAATGGGGTTTCTGAGTACCTTCCAACCACGTGTTAAGCAATATGACTTAGCATATGTCTCATTTACTGTCTTCTCTGATCCTTCAGGACGATACTGCTTTGGATGTGTTCTGCTAGTTCAGCTTTTTTTTTTAATTTCTCATTTTTAATGAGCTACAGATGTGGCCAGTTAAATTTGACAGATGCCTCAGCATCAGTCTTCGCTGTGCATTTGGAGAATCCCTATTCCTAACAGTCAATCCCAAGGGATGCCAAATGTCCACAGCTCCTTAACTTCACAAACAAACACTGGGTGCTTGACTCTCAAATTCAGTTCCCAAACTTTACACCACCCCACAGCCAGTTTGCTGAACTGCTTTCATTATGCAACATTCATGCAAACTCATATTGTTCTGGGGGCTCCTTACAGTTCATTGAGATGAAACCAGATTTTACCTTTTCAGGACTCCTGGGATGCCTGTTCTATTCACCCAATGCACTAGTGTTGTACTTTCCTCACTTTATTAATAGCTTGGAAATGCTGGGGACAAGGAGCTGTGTTGTGGTCCTGTCTGTGTCTCACATCAGCTGTATGCTGATGTTGTTTTCTTCACAACAGCCCTACAGCTTTCAAAGTTCAGCTGTTGGAGCTTCTCCAGGCATAAACTCTGCCCAGCCCAGTGAAGGATGTTTTCCTCAGCCTTCTGTATTAGAGATTGCAGAGTTTGAAGTTGTGTTTCAACTGCTTGTGCTACGGTGTCAGAATAGATGATATCAGAGGAAAATAATCTCTTCCTGATAAAATTTGCTGCCTCATTGATACTCAGCTTGAAATAGAAGATTACAGGGAACTGTGCAGATCTGGATTCTGTGTTTGAACACGCTTCTAATCAGATGTCTGTGTTGAGGGAGAGACTGTGAGTGGGTGTAGGTCGCTCCACCTCTCCCTGGCTATGGCGATATGGAGGTTGCACCTTGTTAATTTAGGGAAGATCACTGAGTTCTTGGCTCTCTGGGGTTGTTTTTGCACCAGCTGAGTCTGATCCTCAGAGTCAGAGTTACGCAGTCAGCATCACTGTCATATCTTCTCTGAAAGCACCCTGCACCTGTTACTTATTGAGGGAATAGGTGGTGCTTGGCCCCAGCCAGCCCCTGGGACTGGGCTGGTCCTGGGGAGGAGGGCTGGGGGTGGGGACAGGCTCAGGAGAACAGCACAGGCATGCAGGGGGCTGGGGTGAAAGTGTGGGGCTCTTCCTCAAGGATTTGCTTGGCGTCACTGCAGGAAGAGGAGGGTTTGACGGGTTTGGTGTGTACACGCTGACAGTGATGGGGAGCCTGCTGATGTCTTGGTTCCATCCAAAGCCGGGAGTGTGCTCTCTTGGCTCTGTAGCTGTGTAAACAGACTGAGGTTTCTCTGGAGGCAGCTTAGTTCCAGTCTGTGCTTGGTGCTTACTCACAGAGTATTCCAGGAAGATGCTGATTTTCAGTCAGTGATTTTCCTCCTGGTTCGTGAACTGGATTGGGGTCATCGTGTAAAGGCCCTGAAGATGACAGCTGATACTTAATCATGTGGATGGGTCCGGATGGCCACCAGATCTGTACCTGCTGGAGTGCTTCTCTGAGCCCATCACGAGCTGACATGGAATTTAACTGAAAATGAGCTGTGGGGTGGAGAAATGCTCTTCGCTCTCCTTACAGAAAACTCTGCAGGGGGAGGTTTTATAATTAAATAGGTAAGACTTAGCTCCTGCTGTCTTTACACAGATTAATTTATGTTTTGAAAATCCCAAATGACTTGCAGCTATTAGCTAGAAATCCCCTCCCTGGAGCTCTGACTTGCACCTTTCTGTGTCTGTCCTGAGGTGTCTGCTTAAATGCATCAGTACGTCAGCTAAACAGACACTACCTGTGGGAATGTCCAGCCACAGGAGTTCTGCTTTTTGGTCTCTGCAGGAGAGCTCAGCTGTGTAGGCACTGTGGTGGCTCATGGTTAAGGCAGAAGTTCTTATCTGCACCAATGTGACATGCATTCAGAAATACGTACCATGAGAATAGAAATGCAGGGGAAGGAGAGTGATTAATTAATTAATCATCAACGTGCCTGGGACACCAGTGCTGGCGTAAAACTGTCCCAGACTTGGGAGGAAGCCACAGCTCCTGCTCAGGGGCTGTTAGTCTCAGTTTCTCGTGGGAAACTGAGTTTCTCAGTTTCTGTGCATTTCACATCAAGTCGTTCAGTCAGTGTGTCCTGGATTGCTTCCTTTTCAATTAGTGGGTTTGAACTGCTCAGACTGAGACACCTCCTATTTGAGTTGTGTTTGCCTTTTCTCTGTGTGTGCTGGAACTTGGTTCAGTTCTGCATTGTTAGACATGGATAGGCTTTATTTTTTCAAAGGATGCTATCTAAAGCATGCATTTCAACTAGTTGAATGGGTTTTTTTTTCCTCTTCCCTTTCGGTTTGAATTTCTGGTTTAGGTGATATAAAAAGATCTCGCCTCACGTTTAATTGGAACATGTTTTATTTTGGAGAGGTCACAAAGTGCCATTCCCTAATATGACAACACTGTTATTAGGCAAGATTCCTGTTGCAGGTGCCTTGTTAAGGGGGCCCCTCTTGTCAGAGTCAAGAGCAGTCATGAAAAAAGTGGTTGGGTTTTCCATGAGGTGGCAATATCCACGTCCCTGGAGGCTGGCACACAGAGCAGTCCAGATTTATCTGTGTGTGTGAAGGATGGCTTTGTCACAGCCCTGCTGTGGCTGGGCTCTGAAGGGGAAGTTCTTGCTCTCTGCTGCTGTACACAGATCCCAGCACTGATAAGTCAGGAGGTTTCAGCACCAGCCTCGTGATAAGGGAGCATTTGGTTGCCAAGAGTGGGGCTTTGTGAGAAGTTTGACTCCAATTAAAAACACACAACCTCACACAACAGAAAACAAAACCTCTTCAGGATAAAGAAGAAGAGATAAAAGATACAACCCAAAGCATTACACTCTGGAAGGCACATACAAAAGATATGTATAAACCATACAATGTTTTGGTTGTTTGGATTGTTTTTCAGTAATTTCTTTAAGTCTTGTGGTTGAGTGCTTTATTTGTTTTCAGAGTCTTGAAGAGGTGACTTTATTTTTTTGAGGTTTGGGTTTGGTGTTCTGGGGATCAGACTTTCTGAAATACCTGATTATGTAAAGACACCTCTTGGTGGTCTCCACTGGAGTCATTAGAGAAAAACAGCTGAGGAATTAACAGAGCTGAGCAAAAGGTTTCAAGCTGATGGGCTCAGGATTTAGTTCAGGTGCCATTTGCCTCCTGCCCCTCTTGGGAACGTGGTTTGGAAGAATTGGCAAAAACAGTCTCCTATGGCATCTCTTGCTGATTGTCTCTGTTTACTGAGTAGAGAAATCCACATTATATTCCTTCAATTTTGATCACTGCAATCAAGTGAGGATAATTTTGAAAAGAAAGAGCAGCATTGTGCACTGCAGAACAAATAATGAGAGACTACTAGATGGGAATAGTGGCTGGTAGAAGAGAGAAGTTTTTGGAAAAAAAAAGGATTCAGCAACTAAGTACATTTAATGAAAGCTATCTTTCAGAACTCTCTGACACAGCCTTAAAAAAAAAAAAAAGCATATAAAGTAAGCAAGCATTTCATTTAAAAGCCCATAGAGAAATGGAGTTGGACTTGAGATTGTGTGCCTAGATGTGACATTCTCCCTTCATTCATTCAGACTTCCTTTTATTTCTGTGTGATCTTACCGTGAATGCTGCTGAAGTGGGATCTGCCCACACAGCACATTGCAGCTTCAGTGCCGAAGGCAGTGTCAGCATCCATCCACTTTCTGAATTTGGTTGGGAGGTGGGGGAATCCCTTTCCTTTTGGGTAGCAGCTGTTGGTCTCCTACTCTCCCACAGCTCCCAAAAGTGAACTGTGCCTGGCTTGTGTGGAGTGCAACATGAAGGAAAGGATCCCCCTGTAAATACAGGATGAGAAATGAGCCTAAAACCTTAAACTGCTTTGAACAGCATTAGCCATAGCTCTGCTCCCAGGGTAACAAATGACAGATCAGGTTTTTCTGTCTCCTCCCATGTTTTTTGTTCTGTTACAACACCTTTGAAATGAGTGCTTTGGTCAAGAGCAGCCAATGCTGCCCATCTCAGCTGCAGGGTTCCTCTGGCTGTGAGCAGGACTTGGCAGTGTGTGTGGCTCAGGTCACACAGAGCCAGGCCACTGTCCTCCCTGGAGCTCAGGAGCAGTTGGCAGTGCAGTGCTGGGGGCTGTGGAAGAGCCTGGAAAGGCAGAGCAAGGATTATTGGTGCTGACTAGGGGTGCACTGCTGGCCTTTGTCAAGTGCTTTGCTTGAGGTTCCTTCCCACACTGGGCACCTGGCACCCAAAGGAGCAGCAGTGGTGGATTTTAAACCACTGCTTGCTGAGGTGCACGTGCTCTCCTGTGGAAGAGGTTGTACATTGGGAAGGAGGACAACCTCTGTAAATGAGGAGGGTGAGCAGGCCAGGATAAATGTTTGAGTGCTGGTGCCTCACCTGTCATCTTCCCCTGCAGCCTGGCTGGTCCCAGCAGGAGGACACTGCCTCCCTCTGGCTGCAGGACCTGCAGGTACCTCCTGACCCCACCTCTGGAGCCAGCAGTGCAGGGCAAACTCTGCTCCCAGCCATCAATGTGTCCCAGACATCATCCTCCCTGGTGGGCAGGGCTGATGTGGGCAGGGGGAGCCCGGGCAGGCAGCAGGGGCCACCAGGACACAGGGTGACAGGAGTGTGGCTCAGCACTGCCTGTGCCAGCACCTTTGCCCAGCTGCCCCTGGGCTCCGGGGGCTCCCTGGGACTGGTGCCAGGCTGGAGCAGCCCTGGCGTGCTGCCATGAGTGCCAGGCATGTCACACAGCTGGCAGCTGGAGCAGGTGGCAGTCCCTGGTGGGTCTGTTGGCAATCTGGAAACCACTGGCTCCTTGGTAACCTCAGCCAGCCCCAGAGACAGCCGCGTTTGGAAAGGAGAGCAGACATGGAGCAGGGGTGGCCCCACTGGCACGTCCAGCTCAGAGCTGCCACCAGAGTGTGCTGGGTGCTGGTCCCCACCACGGTGACCAGGAGAACAGAAACCTGTGACATGGGATGTCACTGTCACACCTTTGCTCAGAACATCATGCTGCAGCCCCACGAGCTTCAGTTTGCTGTTGACCACTCATAAAGGGGTCTGCCACAGTCTTTGTGTGGAGTACAGCATGCTCATGGCTGTTGTGGTGATGGTGGGTGGCAGAGGGGCTGGGGGCTCCTCAGGGACCCCCACCCAGCCCTGCTGGAGAGCTGGGCTGCCCCTGGCCCTTCACAGCCCACATCTGGCACGGGTGAGCTCCTGGAGGGCAGCTGAGCTGAGGCACTGCCTGGCTCTGCCTTGGCTGCTGAGAGCAAGGGTCAATCCATGCATCCTGTGCTTCTCCCCAAAGCCAGGCAGTGCTGTGCCTGCATGGTGCGGGTCTGCCAGGAAGAGGTCCCTCCTCCATGGGAGAGGAAGGGGAGAAAAGGGGGATTGTGCTCTTCTGTTGGATGGACAGATGCAGCCTGCTGAAAGGAGCCGTGTCCCACTGCCCACAGTCAGCCTGTGGGAGCACTGCCCAGCATGGCTCCTGAGGGCTTCCAGGTCTCCTGTGCCTGCCCTGGGGAGAAACCCCCATTCCAGGCCTTCGGCAGGGGGAATGCTCTGCCACCCTGCTGGGATTTATCAGCTGCTTTGTGGGTGCAAAACTGCAGCTGGCTGTATATTACAGCTGTGGCAGAAACGGGGGGCTTTGGAATGGCCTCTGACTGCAGTGCTGAATGGAAAACCCTCCAAGTGCTGAGGGCAGGTTCAAAGAGACGGGGGTGAGCGTGTGGCAGCCAGGGCTCACTGTGCAGTGGGACACTGCTGTGGGGCTCCATGGCCCAGGCAGTTCCCCTTCCCTCTGTTAAAAATGACTGTTATAAAGTTGGCTTTTCGCAAGATGTGTGCTATATGATTAATAACTTTGTGGTAAGGATGTAAGTTTTTATTTCTGCTGTTAGTAAAGAAAATTAGGCATAGTGGTAGTAGTGATAGAGTAATTGCTTAAACTGTCTGTTTGGCTGGGATAACATCCAGTGAACATGTAAAGAAGACTCTGCTGTTGATACACCAGCTATCAGCATCTCCCATCTGAAGAAAGCACGGACCAAGGCCCAAGCTGGAGGTGATGATGAAGACACAGCCCAGAAACACGCAGCTCTAAAAAGGCAGACCCAAGGAGGGGCCATGCAAAACAGTCCCTGGAATATGGAAACTAGTTTATGGAAAAATATGAATATTCAACAGACTGATACAATAAAGGGTATTTAAAGAAAGCCTGTGAAATAGCAGTTTGTGGACTTGGCTAAATGCCAAGTCACCCGGCTGGCCGTACTTTGCTTTTTTTCCTTATCTCCTAATTGTCTTATCTTTTTATTAAAACCTATTTCTTAAAATCTACCAAAAAGTGAATCTCCTTTTTCACACCTCCCAAGGGCTGGCTGCACACAGCCCGTGTGCCCTGCACAAGCCAAAGCAGGAGGCAGAGCTCCTACCTGCAGGGGCTGCGCTGGGGTTTCCTCCCACCCTCCTCACAAATCATGCCCTGAAGTGCTGAGGCCTGGGCTAACATTACCTGTGATCTTAATGACTTGATGTTTTAAAAAAATTAAATTCTAGCAGCAATTGATGTGGCAGATGTAGTTTCTTCAAATAAGAGATGATGAAAAGTAAAGAAAGATGAATAGATTATTGTTTTTATTAAAGGTATTACAGAGGAATAAATTCTTCTCATGAGCAGGCTTTCTTTGCTTATTCCCATCCTCTCAATAAATCATTGCCACGGTGTCAGTTAATACTGTTTGGGGATCTTGCTCAGGAATGTTTTAGATTGGAAGAAAGAAATTCATATCACAAAACAAACTGTCTCTGCGATCACCATAAGGGTTACTGTAGTTTAGAGAAAGTAAAATATTTACCATCTGATTCACATAATAGGTGAGATAAAGATTGAACGCTAAGGTGGGGAGAGCAGCCCGAGGGCACGAGCCACTCCTCCCAATACCAGCCCCAGCCGGGATTAATGAACAGCTTTGGGCTCCCACAGGCTTGGCTTTGCTTTGTACTTGAAAGTCTTTGCTGCTGTAACTTCAGACTATAATTAGATTGACTGGAAAAACTGATTTATCTGCAAAGAGCCGCTCAGATCACAAATGAGGCGCATGAACTTTATTTGTCCACCCTAAACGTGTGTCACCTTCAACAAGCAGCAAAATGATTCCGGCATTTAATAAAATAAAGGCAAGAACGTGTCTTGGGAAGTTGTGCATAACGACACAGCAGCATTCCTCTAGAGAAGGACAGAGTGCCGTGGCTTCTTCAGCATGACAGCCTTAAATGAATGGTTTTGAGAAGGGTCCTTGAGTGGCAGCGTGCCTCAAAGAACAGTGTTTACCCACCTCAATTGGTGCACTTGCTATGAGGATGAACAGATTTCATCGAGTATTGCTCTTTGAACTTGCTTAAGCTACAGAAACTCTACTTTCTAAGCTTGTAAGAAGAGTTTTGGTGATTATCTCAGTTTCCTTTTAATCAGCCAGTTTTTTTCACCTTACCTTTCATTTTGATTTAATGCTCTCAGGGTTTGAGGGCAGTGTGAGGCAGTGCTGGTGGATGAACGTGGAGGGTCTGAGCAGCCCCAGCTCTGGCACTGCTCAGCAGCTCGGGAAGATGGCCCTGTAATGGGAGTGTCCTGGAAACTTTGCAGATGTCTCCTGACACTGAACTGTGGTGCTGAACTCCCATGGGCTCTGGGGAAGGCAATGAAGCTGGAGGTAACTTAACTAAATGTCCAGAGCAGTCCATCTTGCAAACCATGGTCCCTAGGGAATCTTTGCCCTCAAGTAATCCAATTTCTGTTTGAAATGAGCCTGAGTCAGCTGCAGAGCTGCAGTCTGCCCTGGCTTTTCTCTGACAGCAAACCAGAGGGGACCACCAACCTTTTAAGCCCACACTGCATGTTCCCCACCCCCTCTGCCAGCACCACAAATAGTGGGAGTGAGTGAGAAATTGTTTAATGGAAAAAAAAAAAAAGAAAAACAAACCAACTCTTTTTGTGGGGTAAGTTGTCAAAGGGGAAGCTGAAAAAATAGATTTTCTTCATTGTTTTCTTGGTGGTAGGGTAAGGTGGGGTGCTGGTCCTCTGCAGTGTCCATCTGCCTGCAGCAGCACAATGCCAGCAAGGCTGCGGGCTTGGGCTGAGCTCTCTGACAAGATCTGGCAAATAAGGGCAAGAATTTTACAACTGAATAAAATCTGAAGTCTATAAATTTAATGGGGCTTGCATTTTGAATTACAATGGAATAAATTTTCCTCTTAAAAGGAGAAATTATCTCACTTGTGACTTTCTCCAGTGTTTTACAAGGTTATGAAGGAAACTTCTGAGCATGTTTTGGCAGTTCCCATTCTGTGGTCTCTATGCAGAAGATATTTTTTAATTTTCCTCTACAGTTAAGTTCCTCTTGGGGCATCTCCCCTGGCTACCTCTTTGAGTTAAGCACCTAGAAAGTTGGCAGCACACGTTGAACTTCAAATGCATTTGCAGCAAAGGCTCTTGTTGGGACATATGAGTGTGATCAGATGTGAAACCAAGTTTGACTGACTTCTCTTGAGATCTGCTTACCTTCAGTTTCAGTGAGACAAGCTGTCGTCCGAGGAATCCTTTGAAGAGTTTCTCTTGCATGTTCAGATGAGCACAAGGAGGATGCAGACGTATCGTGTGTCACTGTGCTTTTTTATTATTTTTTTTTTAATAAAATGAGGGTGGAATGCAGGATCAAAATTACCTCATGTGCTTTAACTTTGAAGTTAATGGGGTTTTTTTGGCTGCCATGACAAGTGCCCTGTTAATGAGCTAAGCAGTGATGGTGCTGGCACACACAGCCCCCAGCCAGAGGCGGCGGGGGCTCTGTGCCCAGCTGAGGTCTGTGGGACATGGGGCACGTGGCCTGTCCTCCCCGATGCCAACCTGCAGCCTGGCCTTTGAGGGACAAGGATGGTTTTCCAGTGAGCACCAATGAGGAGGAGCAGGACAGCGAGTGCCAGGGCTCAGGAGCTCAGTTATGAATAAGCCCATTCACTCCTGCTGCTCGTGGGCTCGGCATTTCCTATTCTCTTTTGCTCTGAGTTCAAATATCAAAGGTCAACATGAGTTCATGTTACTATTTTACCACAGAAGTGTTATATGGTTATTGAAAAATAATAAGAAATACAAGGGCATAAGGTTCTTTTTAATACCTGGTTTGCTTCAAGGAGGCATCAGTTGTTCTCAGACTCTCTCTGGTGAGTCTGTGGCAATAGTGTTGGTCAGTACGCTCTTACACACTTCTATAAATCTTCTAGTCTCTGTGCTTGCTAAGCTTTCCCCCAGTGTTAGTTTTTAGGGTTTGCTCGATTTATTTCTTTACTTTTTTTTGATTTTTTTTTTCATCTAGTTTGCAATGTCCCTTCTCTCTGTGACAAAGCAGAAACGGTGAAACTCTCGTACTGCTCTGGTAATAAATTCTTAGTCTCTTATGAACTGCAGCAAAGTTGAAGGAATTAAAATAAATGTGGAAAGCAAACACCTGTTTTCTCAGGAGGCAGCAGTAATTATGCTGCTCCTTCCTCCAAGTCCAGTGCCATTGGGTACCTATGGAAATTCTGGACTATTACACCTGTGGAACATGCTTAGCATTGAAAGCTGGAAGAGGGGGCTGAGCTCAATATCCACACATTTCTGGCTGGCCTTCAGTCACAAAATCTGCTTCACTTAAAGACCCACTTCACCCCATCTCCTTCTCCACCCAGCTGTGGTAGAAAACCTCAGTCCCTTGCCCAAACACAAGTGTCATTGTGTGGCTTCTTTTGAGAGCACACTGGAAAGAGGAGTCATTGTGCAGAGGCAGAGAAGGGCTTGAGCTCAAGTACTGAAGTGCTTGTGGAGGAATGAGCTGGGTGCTCCATCTCAGTACAGCACGTGGCACTGGGAACCCGACCTGTGACTGGGCTTTTCTAGTAACAATTAGTCACTTCAAAGCCTTTCTCATAAACCACTGAAATAGTTCAGGAGACATGATGAAAACAGGAAGCAATAATAGTCCATGGGCAAAAAAGGCAAAGAGCAAGAACTGAAAGGGAGCCTGTGTCCTAGGGGAGTGCTGGAGGGAGCAGGAAAGGCATGAGGAGAAGAAGAGAGAATGAGAGCAGGACTAAAATGAATGAAAAGGTGGGTAAAAGACAGACGTGGGGAAGGAGAAAAAGGTGTGAGCAGGAAAGTGGAAGAGTAGAACTACAGAAATAAAAGCAGAGGGATGAGCAGAGCCCCTCCTCTGTTGGTTGTATACCCTACAAGGGGTGCTGTACAAGTCACACGTCTCTCAAGTCAGGTGGGCAGGTGGTTGTTTCCTGCAGTGGCTGACAGTAGTGCCCATGGGTGAGACCTGGCTGGTCCTTAGAGCACTGCATTAATGCAGGATAGGTGGGGTTTCTCCACTGCAGGATCAAGAGCCTGCCCTAGGAAGAGGAACATTGAGGGACAGCGCTGAGCACCAAGCCCCAGATATGACTGAGTAATGACTAATGAGTAAAGGCTCTTGCCCACAGCCTGATGATTGAGCAGGAGGAGAGCGGCTCAGAAGGCTCAAGTGTGGATTAGAGCATCTCACAGTAGATCTGAAACACCAGGTCCAAAAGTCAGCTCTGGACAGGTGTGCAAGTGCATACACTGTTTGCGGGCTGCATGGGCTCACTTCTCTCCAAAGATCAGTCTCTGTCACACAAACCCAGCAAAACCAAAAGTAAAGAAAGAATTCAGGCTTTGACTAACACCAGTTTAGTCAGGTGAGGGAAGCTGGTCATAAGATGGTGTCCAGGTCTTTTAAAGAGTGCTTTCCTAATGTTTGTGAAGCGGCAGCATGTAAAGGCCTCAGACACACACCCCTTATGAGGTGGTTGGTTTGGTATATGGGCTGCAGAATTCTAGAGCTCATGGACCAGTACCTTGGGAATGGATTTGTGTACAAAGCACTCAGACATCTCCAGATGAATTGCCCAGTCCCCCACTCTTCAGTTTGACAAAGGCTTTTTTTAGGAAATAAATGTTGAAAACAAACCAACAAATAACACTATTGTGTAAAAATTCTTTGGAACGAGGGTTTGTTTTTATTTCTGTGGGTGTGGAGTTGGGAATCAGAGGAAATAATATTCTCTGTTATTTAAGATTATTCATTTTGAGAATTTCCCCAATTCAGCTGGGTCTCTAGTCCTAAAAGGTCACTGCTATTACTTTTCCCTGGGTTATTATGTGAGCAAGAAGCTAAGGGCCAGTATCATGTGTTGGGTTTGTTCGGGACTCTGCCAAATTCATTTCCCCTCCTGGTCTTGACTTGCTGTTTTTGAAGCTTATTGCAAGTCAGGTCACACAGTCCTGTCTCGTTTTTCTGATGGGCCAGAATAAATCTCTCCCAGACTGAGAGGTATAATGACTGCACCCAGCTCACTCATCACCTCTGCCTGACTGGCTCTGTAATCATGCAGGACAGCAGATCTCCAGTGAATATTGGCTATTTGCTTCCTGGGTTCTCAGTGTGTTGATGGTAAAAGTCCACATTTAAAAGTGCCCTCTCATCTGGATGTCCCATTTCCTGCTGAAGTGCCCCAGTGTCAGGGTCACGAGGCTCTGCTGGGTGTGAGCTGTTTGCTCAGCCAGTGGCTTGGGTCAGATTTGGCTGTTTGGGCCAAGTCCAGAGTGTCTGTCTGTGTGTCTGTGTGTGTGGGTAGGAAAAGCAGCTCCCCACTGCTGACTGACACTTCTCTCTGCCGTGTTTGTGGGATGACACAGCGAACTGGGGTCATCTCCAGGTGAGGAGATGTCAAGTGGAGGAAGACCCACCTCACCCTGCACTAAGTGGGCTTCACAGTGACTTTTCTGGAGGGGTCAGAGAGCAGCTGGACAAGGGCAATACATGTTCTCCAGGCTCCACAGGCAGGAACAGCATCCTGAGACATGCAGGCCATGTTGATTTTGAGCAAGACAGAGCTTTTTTTAGCTCCTCTCCACTCCAGCTTTAATTAACTGTTTGTTACCATTGCTTTGGGGACACTGTCATATTTGTAACATCTCAGCACCACGTTGCCCCAATGTTCAGTCTAAGTTTACTTCTGCTGCTTTCCATCATACTTTACTTCCTAATAAGACCTGCTGTTCCTTCTCAGCTATTCTGGCTGGAACTGTCAGGAGGCAGCTCATGGGGTCTCCCCTGAAAGAGCAGACACCCAACAAGAGGCTGCTCTGATTAGGTGACAGTATGGCTCAAGATGCCACTCCGAGCAGGGGTGAGCCAGTGAAGAGATGTGCTACCACTCTTGCTCTATTTCTCCCTTGAATAGTACAGGGGCAGTTCACTGACAGCTCTTTTGTATTGTGCTATGTGATTAGCTGCAAACCACTCTGCTGGCCTCTGCCCCTATTTATATAGAGCAAAGCAAACTGCTAAGAGCACTCTGGTTATTATGGTTCTGAAAATGAGTGTGTGAGGGAGTGCTGTGTCCTGTAACTGCTGGCTTTTAGGTACCACCATGTTTTTGTCATCAGGCTCACTGGCAGGCACAGCTTCAGTCAAAGCCTTCCTGCCATGACAGCTCTTTGCCTCATCCCGTGGGGAGGGAATATTCTTCAGCCATCAGCACAATCCTGCTGTCACGCTGAGGAGCAGCAAGCCCACAACACAGCTGAAACTCCAGGAGCTGGGCTTAGTTCCTGGCAAAATGCTTCAAAAGGGAATATATATAAGTATATATATATACACACTTATATATATGTATACTTATATACATAAGTATATATATATATATATATATATATACTTACATATATATACTTATATATATACATACATACAGATATATATATATATATATAAAAGGAGCTTTCTTGCCTAGCTAAAATCTCCACCATTCTGGTCTGACATGGGAGAAGTTGTGCATTGCATCACTCGAATATAGAAGTGCTGCTTGTGTTCAAGCACTGCAGTCTCTGGTTTGAGTCAGAAGCAGACTGCTGGTGACCGCAAGCTTTGCAGCAGAAAGGCAGTTCATCTGTGCCCAGTATGAGCTCTGATTTATTGACCCCACTCCAATTCCTAGCAGACAGCCTCCCACATCACACAAGTGCCCAGCTGGAGGTGTTACTGGGAGCCTCACATGGGAAGTCTGGGAATGGAAGAACCTGCAAACTCAGAAGCTTTTGGGCATCAGAAGCAGACCCTTTGGGTGAAGGTTAAAGCACAGCGTTGCAGAGAGTTCTGAATTGACACTGGCTATAGTTTTTGTGTCCTAGGTATCAGTAACATTACTGCTAAAATGCTGCCAGTGCAGATTTAAAGAGAAGATATTTTTAAAAGCAGTGACTAACACGTCAAATTTCACTCTTGAAAAACTTTATTGTATGCCTAATATCGGTCATCTCTGCTGCACTTTTCTCCAGCAGGGCTTGTGCCAGTGCTGGGTAACCTGAGTCAGGCTCCCATCTGGAGGCCCTTCCTGTGCCCACCCCAGGGAAGGGGAGAGGGGAGATTGTGTTCTGTGTTCCCCCTTGGGCTGGACCCCAGGGCTCTGCAGCAGCTCCTGAGTGCCAGCTCATTCCAAGAGAGGGGCCACTGAACTCCAACTCGCTTTATCAGTCTCCCAGTGGAGTGTTTCACAGTCAAAGATGACTTGTCTGGCCTTTCTTTCCTCTTGTAAACTCCTCTGTGGTCAGCTTCTCCACGTTGGGTAGCCAGCCTTATTTTCCAACCATGCCTACAGCAAATGGCCCTGCTGTGTGCAATTGCAGTGCTGTGCCTTCTCCCCAGGAGCCAGGGCTTGGTGCTCCCAGGCTCCCAGCAGTGAGGACCTGGGGGCACAGGGACAGCCAGTGCAGTGGGACTTAGCACAGAAAGTGTCCATGGTGCCACACAGAGAGTGGAGGAAAAGCAGCCCAGCCCTTTCCACTTCATCTTTTCATCAGCAGCAGAACTAATTCCAGACCCCCGACAGAAAAGTCTCAAGCCTTTGTTCATCCTTCCCTTTAATTGTTTTTTTAAAGCAAACCTTAAGAAACGTGCAGGCACCCACACACATGCACAGAGTTAGATTTCAAGTCCTAACAGGAAATGTGTAATCTGCTGGAAGATTAAAGTGCCAAGTGCTTCTCTTAAGATTGGGAACCTGACACGGATGTGATTATGAATTAGAGATTGCTTTGTGGTATCAGTGAGGGGAAAAAAATGAATGGGAAAATAGAAGGGTACAGACTTGTTGACTTCTGCAACCATCTTTGAACAGATGGGGATATGGGGAGCCTGGAGGTTTTGGATGTTAGGGCCTATGGGGAAGTTAACCAGGGTGTTACAAGAATTTATTTTCACTTTTGTTAAGCTTCTGTGATAGGAGAAAAATACTAATTTTTGGACAAAACGTTGCAGAGTAGATGTCTGAACATGTGTCCTCAAAACTGAAGGTTAAAGGTGTGCTGTGTAAGTCTTCACTGAGGAATTCCTTAGTGCTGCATCTAGGTGGGAAACATGAATCATCCCTGCTCTCAGAGCAGCAGTAGCAAGAGAAGAAATCTCCATCCTGCTACAGGCAGAACTACTGCTTTTTGAGGAACAGAGCATAGCACCTGCTAGATTATCTGAGGTTTACTCCTACTGCCAGAAGAAGTTAAAAATAAACATTGTCAAAAAGCACTCCAGCAGAGTGAAAGTTTTGTACCTGGCTTACTAAACTGGAAGCAAAGAAGCAAAGTAGAAAGACAGCAGATTAAGGTGCTCTGCCTGGTGACAGCTCTGCTCATCACTCCTGGATGCTGATCCCCAGTGCTGGAAGTTTGCCCAGTACAACTGGAGCTCGTGTTCTGAATGTGGCTTCCCATTGAGAGCAGCTCTCCGAGCTTACTGGGGGTGTTCCCAAAGTGTACCCTTAGTTTAGAAAGTGTACAAATACCTTAAAATTAACCCATTTAACTTTTCTCCCGATTCTGTTAATCATAGCAATGAAAAAAACATGTTTGGCTTTGCAGTTTAGAAAATATGAAGTGGTAGTTGGGTTTTTGAGACCAAAGGTGACCAGTTATTTCCTTGCTTTTCCTGTTGGAGCTGAGCCATCACTGATCATCTGAAGTCCATCTTTGCACTTCAGCCTGTGACAATGTATTGATAATGTCACAGAATCCTGGAATGGTTGCAGGTGTCCAGTCACACTTCTCAAGCAGGACCATCTTGAGTGTTTAGACAGCACTCCTGTGTTTGGGCTTGTGCCCATTGCCTCTTGTCCTGTCCCTGGGTGCCCTGAAAAGATCCTGGTTCCATTTTCTTTACACCTCAAGCCTCCTTCCCTCCAGCACTGTGAGATTGCACCCTCCGTCCTGCCACGGCAGGGCTTTGAATGTGCTTGATCTTCTTACTAATAAATTGGATAAATGGGACAAAAACCTGCTGTGATGCATAATTCCATCACGTGGGAGAAGAGCCACAGAAAGGGAAGAAAAAGTCCTGCTGGGTTTTTAAGATGAATTCAAGTCTGCTCAGGAAAGCTTGGGACGGAAAGAGGCTTTGAGTGTGGTGATGCTACACCAGAGGCAGCTGTGGGCTCTGGGGCAGTGCTCTTCCTCTCAGCTGAGAGGTGTTGAGGTTTGCAGAAGCCCAGTTCTGCTGGTCACTTGCCTTCCCTGTGACACCTGCCCGTGCCCTGGGGCTGTTTGGGCACAGAGCTGGTGCAGGTGCGTGGCTGGTGGGGCACAGGCCCACGTGAGCAGCACCACAGGCACACACTGCCCCTCCACAGCGCCTTATCAGAGCCCCTGGTTTGTTATCTGGCAGCACGTGGACTGTCAGAACTGGCTTCTGCTTCCCCGGGTGCTCTGGGGCTGCTCTCTGCACCGAGGGCAGCAGGCTGTGCTCTCCCTGCTCAGCTGCCTCCTTCCAGCTTCTGTATTTGTCATGTATTTGTAATCCTGCAATTCTAACTCTCAACTCCATACACAGTGTCACTCTAAACTCCATACACAGTGTCACTCTAAACTCCACACACAGTGTGAGCTGCTGCTTCCCCATTTTAATCAGACACAACAATTCCTCTCCAGGGCTGGGGATCAAGGACACCTCACTGCCTCGGGCCCCCAGAGATGGAAACAGAAGTGAGCTGGGGGGAGCAAACTTGGGGTAAATGACTTCATTACCTGAAGCTGGAACTGGAAGATTAACCCCCAATATGCAAATGGCTCAAACTTTATAAAAGTGTGAAAACTCATGACCCATTGTCCATTTTGGGTGCAGCCCCTGGGTGAGTTTGTCTGCCCTAAATGTACGTGGAAGCCCTTCAATAAATATAACTGCTTTTTATTCCTTTGGTTTTGTCTATCTTCTGGTTTTAGGTAGTCCCTAAAAGGGACTGTGCTGGGAAAAGGCATCACAGCCACACTGGACATTGCAGCATTCCGTGGCCAGGCAGGGGCAGGGGTTTGTCCAGGCTGCCCCATGGAGCAGCAGCAGCAGGGGACAAGCTGCTGCCTCTCTGTCAGGCAGTGCCCACTGGCAGAGCAGAGCTGCTCTGTGCTCTGAGGTGCCTTTGGGAAAGAAATGTTGTTACCACATCAGGCACAAGCAGCAGAGAGGTACTTCATCCTTAGTTCTGCTGGTTACCAGGCTCCCTGAGAGTTCTCCTTCTCTCTTCCCTGCATAACCCGTAGCATCTGACCTCTGCATTCCCAGTCTGCTCCTCCATGGGGGTTTGTGGGGCTGCTGCATCAATGGGATGGGAATGGAGAAGTTGTCAGTGGGTGAGGTGTGAGGGTATATGGTACTGCAGCAGTGCAGAGCCACTTACTTGGAGAGGGGCTACCTTTGCAGTGCTTTCAGAAAATAATTTCCAAACAGCCAAGAATTTACAATACTGCTTGTTTCTTTTCTTTTGGTTTTCTGAATGTGAACACTTGTGCACGCCTCAAGTGCTCCTTCTCTGGGTTTGCTGGCAGTACTGCTGTGGGCTATGAGGACAAATTGACTACTCATTTTAGGAAGTGGAAGAGTTTCCATTTAAAAACCAAACAAACAAATAAACAGCAACTTCCCTTGGAATGCCCACACTGCCTTGCTTTATTTTGCACTTCTGCTTTTTGCCTTTCCTTGTAGCCCCGTTGTGTTCTTGTCCTCTTTGAGCCAGCCTTCCCTGTAACCCGGAGCAGTCCCAAGCAGTACCAGCTGTGGACCACATTTGGCATGGATATGATCCAGTGCAGGTTCCTTGGGGCCATTCCTGGCCAAGCTGATGCCTCTCCTGCTGGTGGATCACCTGGAGGTGGGCTGGGCAGTGGGCAGCAGCCCCTGGCAGGAGCAGGGACCTTCTGTGGTCCCCAGAGCCTGGAGCCCATCCCCACTGCACTGCCTGGCTCAGGACACGAGGCACCACCACCAAACCTCTCTGGCTGCCAGGGGACATCCAGCTGCTGCCTCTGTCCTCTTCCCCCACTGCCCTCTGGCATCACACCTGGGAGAAACCATCTTTCTCACTGCTTCAAACTGGTGAGTGATGTGCTCATTATTGCAGCGGTTCCCATCCCCCAGGATCTTCCACGATTTATTCTCATAAGGGTAGGATGAACCCAGTCAGCCCCAATAATAGAAATGTCACAGGCTGCCAAGGATTTGCTGAGATAAATGCTTATTGGAATTTCAACATGGCAGGAAGCATCAATTTTGATAGTAATTTCCTTTGTGGAAGAGTTTCTTTGATTTCTTCTTATTCAGATAGGATTTTGTACCACCTAGGCTTCCTTATATCAAGAGTTAAAAATGTAGAATTAAAAAAAAAAAAAACACAAAACACAAAACAAAACAAAAAAAACCCACTTTATTAATATGGCAACATGCCAATATAAGTTTGCTGAAGCTGAGCTCCAAGGCAGTGTTGGAGCTGCTGTCATGACTGGGTTTTTTCTGTTTCTTTTTTCAGTTTGTGAGAGTATTTATTTACAGAAGCAGTAGCATAAATAATTACTGGAATTTGCACAAAGCATTTACGAAAAACAAGAAATGTGTCACACTTCAGGCTTTTCTACCTTGATTATATGTGTGAGAACTGTTGTATTAAAATAGTTTTTACTGTTGCGAGCTTGCAATATTTGTTCTTCACTTAGAAACCCATTGCAAGAGCACCTGATCAAGGCAGGTGGCTTCTGGGTTTGTTTTTTTTTTTAATTTCTTTCTTATGGTCTGGTTTGTTTGGGTTTGTTTTTAACAGCCTTTGCTCAGAAATATAAACCCTAATATCACAGCTCCCTTGCTGCAAAATGAGCACTTGTTCTTTTATCACCTTACACGCTTGGAAAGCAAGTACACAAAGTTTTGATGGTGATTTGTGGTGTTGGGGCAGCTGGAGAGGCAGACAAGGAGACAGAGTATCTGCCAGAGTGGAAAAAAAGATGAAAGAAAGCTGATCTCCCTAAACTGATATGTACTAGTAAGGTTGGCTTAAGGCCAAAATTGGTATCAAAGTATCACACTTTAGGATTAAACCCACAAGAGAGATTTTTAGGATGGCTCTATCAGCTTTCACTGGGTTATTTTTAGGGTCTTTCTATCCTGATGGAAAGAGGCTCAGGAGTTCCTTCTGTAAGTAAATGTGCCAGAAGAGGCCAACTGAACTCTTTGTTTTTTGTTGTCTTCTTGAAGGACAACTTTGGGGTTTTTTTCTTGACCAGGCTGCTTTGTGGGTAACTACTGTACAGGAACAGCCTCACGCCTTGGCAGAAGGTTTCCAGGGGAGCTCTGGAAATCCTTTTCTTGTCTCTTACGATTCTTTAATTTTGATTTTTTTGTTGTTGTAAGTCTTTGGACACATCTGTGGAAATGAAATGAAATAGCTGCAGCACAGACCCACGCATGTGCTGTGTGATGCAGCGTGAACGACCAGCTGTGGAGCTTTTGTGGAAGCTTCTCAATTCCTGGGAGCACTAAAGGAAAACAGGATCACTTTGGAATCTTCTCTGCTACACTCTGACTCTCCTGCTGCTGCTTGCTTTTGTGGCTTTTATGGTGTGGTTTCACTCAGGGGCTGTGGTGTCCCTGATCCACGGGTGGCATGGAACTCCCGGGGGTCTGAGCCCAGACTGTCAGACCCCTTTGATTGTCCTTGGGACTCTGCCCCAATGGTGACTTAATGGAGAGAGGCAGCCTTGATCCAGTTGTCTGAAAAGGGATTTTAAAGATATGAAAACAACCAACAATAAGGTGTACACTGTATAAGAGTGAACTGGAACAAGGCAGTAACAAGGGGCAAAGGCACGATGCTGGGGTCAGACAGGGGTATTTATACATTCTGGTGTGGGTGGGGAGTTAAGGTGGGGTCACAGGGGAGGGTCCAATAGGGGAGGACCATTAGGAATACTAAAATTCTTCCACCAAAAATCCACTTATGGTAACACAAAGAACCAGGAACTTCCTAGCAATATTTGCATACTTGACCATGTGAGTAAGCCTCTTGCTTATTGCACTTGGAATGGTGTTTCCCAAGGCATTTTTCTAGGGTTCTCCCCTGGGAAAATCAGGCTCTACAGTGTTCGTGTTGCCTGGCTTGTGTTTGCATTGAATTCTGGGGAGCTGGGTGCCATCCCTGGGCACCATCCATGAGTGCCATCTCTGGGTGCCATCCCTGGGTGCCATCCCTGGGCACCATCCATGAGTGCCATCTCTGGGTGACATCCCTGGGTGCCATCTATGAGTGTCATCCCTGGGTGCCATCCGTGCCCAGGATCCCAGGATCTCAGTGCCATCCTTGTCCCAGTGGCAGGGGGCTCTCATTGCCCCTCTTTGCAGATGTGCCAGCAGTGTTTCCAGCTGCCCTGGGATGTACATCCCCCAGACTTGTGCTGGCTGATTCGTCCTCCCCTGGATGGGGGCTTGGGAGGTTCTGCCCTGTTTGCAGAGCTCACTGCCTGCCTTGGCTTTGTCCTTGGAAGAGCAGCAAACCGTCAGGAGCTGCTGCTGCTTTCTGAGCCTGGGCTGGGGGTGCTCACATCAAACCTCTGGCCTGCTGTGCTGCCAGTGCCACCCTGCAGGTGTCCATGTGCATGTGTCACCGTTCCCTCGGTGCTGATCCAGCCCAGCGTGCCCACAGAGGGCACCTCAGTGCTTGTGCAGCCTAAACGAGGCTGGTCTGTTCTGTGCTTTGCCACCCAGCTCAGGAGCTCGCTTGGATGTGAAGGTTAAGTCGCAGCACCAAAGGATTGGTTTTTCAGAGCCTCACCAGGGAGACGTGCTAATCGCCCGGTTGGGGATTTTCCTGCACGTCTCTCCACACAAGCACACCTTAATCAAGTACTCACTTGAACATAAGAAGTGCTTTCGTTAAGAGGGCTGGCATTTCAGAGATGCCCTTTGCTTAATTCCAGTTGTCTGCTTAATTAGACATTTGAGAGTGCCGTTAATTGATTGATGAACAATTAAAACAGCTCCAGCTTCTCTCCTGACTAAGATGCATTCAGCAACTAACCCTTCTTGTCTTCCCCTCTGGGAATTTGCTCTGCCTTGGGTAGCTGTTACCTTGCCTGTTTTGGTCTGTAGCTCTAGAAACACACAACACAAACACATTAGAGAGGTCTCTAAATAAACACACATTAATGTTCTGGGCTTAACGCGCACACCAGCCACAGTTACGCTCTGGGAGAAAGAAAGCTGCAATGGGAACAAGTGAAAGCGGCAGAAGACCGGGATTTCTTTCCTAGGATCTTGCATTTGCACTTCCACATTATATTTTATAATTAGACTGAGGGTCACGGGGCATTGCGACAGTCATGCCAACTATAAATTGCCCTTTATCAAAACAGGAAAAAAATGGGAGCGAGCATGTATTAATTAACTCTGGCCCAGGCTATCCGTGACCACCAGCCTCACCCCAATTTCTGCTGCCGGCCGTGTTGTAATAACCTTTTCTCATTTAATATTTAGAATGCCCGAGGGAGCTGGCAGTTTGGAGACGTTTAGCAGATGAAGGGGTGGCACTGGAGGGGATGTCTCTCAGGGCAGTGTGTGCAGAGTGAGAGTGATGCCTGCTCTCCTGCTGCCTGGGGAGGGCCCCAGCGTGGGCTGCAGGGCCAGCAGCGTGTGCGGGCAGCTTGTGGCTGCCTGTCCCAGCAGCAGCACGTGCACAGGGATCCCAGGGCCCCGGGCAGCACAGGGGAAAAAATTCGATTAAAATTAAGATTAGATAACAGAGAGAGCAGCTGCTCTGAAGTGTGCTCTTCACAGCAGCCTTGGGGGCATTTATTCCTTCTTTCTCCCACACAGCTTTGTAACAGAGCCCTTTGCTGTGAAACAAACCCAGCTGGGAGGCTCGTGGTGGTTTTCTGGAAGAAGCCGTGGGCTCCTTGCCAAGCTGTGAGGAGCCTCTCCGCTTCTTTAGGTCCTTCCCGCTCACACACGTAACTCTGACCTGGAGCTGCCATATCCCAGCCTGCAGGAGCAGCCTGGATGTGCCCCATGTCATCCCATGGATGTGCCCCATGTCTGCAGTGGGGCTCCCCCCTGAACACTGACACACACTGTGTTCTGCAGGAGTGTGTGGGGCAGGAGAATCCCCATCCCCATGGCACTGACACACACTGTGTCCTGCAGGAGTGTGTGGGGCAGGAGAATCCCCATCCCCATGGCACTGACACACACTGTATTCTGCAGGAGTGTGTGGGACAGGAGAATCCCCATCCCCATGGCACTGACACACACTGTGTTCTGCAGGAGTGTGTGGGGCAGGAGAATCCCCATCCCCATGGCACTGACACACACTGTGTTCTGCAGGAGTGTGTGGGGCAGGAGAATCCCCATCCCCATGGCACTGACACACACTGTGTTCTGCAGGAGTGTGTGGGGCAGGAGAATCCCCATCCCCATGGCACTGACACACACTGTGTTCTGCAGGAGTGTGTGGGGCAGGAGAATCCCCATCCCCATGGCACTGACACACACTGTGTTCTGCAGGAGTGTGTGGGGCAGGGGAATCCACATCCCCACCTCAGCCTGATTTCTCCTCAGCACACCTTGGTGTGCATCTTACTTCCAAGGCAGAACACTGCCTACCCAGTGGGCAGGGGGTGCTGTGTATGTGTGACTGGTTTTGGCTTCTTTTCTGCTCTGCCAAGGTTTGGATAAAGACACAGGAAATGAGAGGTCGAGTTTGGACTTGGTTGTTTATTGTATCTTATCTATGTGCAGACTCAGGGGCTGTGAGCTCCAACTAGCAAGCTAGGAAAAGGAGGTAAAAATTGTGCTTCTAACTCTTTCCAAGGTTATTTAAGTGGTAATTAGCCAATACCAAGGTGACGCCTATATTATTTATGGTTTTGACCCAATAATAACCACCCAAGGCCCACAGTGTGGACCTTTTCCACCTTATTACAGAAAACCACCCAAGCCCATGAAGAAGAAAGAAGAGGGTGGTGAAGACTTAGACAAACCCTAACTCCATCTTGTCTCACATGTATTACTATATACTAGAATCTTAAATCCAAGTTTTTCACCCTGTGGGATCACTATAATATTCCAGCTGCACACCCACAACCCCAGTGCTATCACTCAATCTCGGGAGCCTGTCCCAAGGTCTCAAGTCAAATGCAGTCAAGTCAATGTGCTTTCTGTGCTAGCACAGAAAGCCTAAAATTTTGAGCCTCCAGTGTTCCAACACGTGTGCACCGCTTCGTTGTCCTCCCTGTGTGTGGACCTCAGGTTTGCAGCAGACTCTCTGAAGTGTTGAAGGCCAAAGGAGCAGATGTCTTGTGTGTTCATTGCTGTGCCGTGGTGTGCCAGGGAGCAATGCCTCAGGTGGATGTGGGCAAACACAGCCTTGGGCAAACACAACACATATTTGGTGCAGAAAGGCTGGTAGCTGAAGAGCAGCAGGCACAGCTTAAGGGCTGTGCTGGTGTTGGGAGAAGGGGCAATTTTCATCCTTGTAGCTCTGCATATTTTCATCCCTCTGTGTTTCACATGGAAACAGCATTTGCAGTTTTCCACAAAGGCTTGCTTCTGCAGCCCAGCACGCCTCTGGCTGGCTCCCCAGCAGATTAGAGGTCCTTCCGTCTCTGACAGCAGTGTGAGACTAAGTGAACTGTTTGTTCTCCTTTTTCCAGCAGTGAAAACAGTCAGCCACTGTTTGTGTTCCTGCCTTTATCTTGGGTTTTGTGCAGATTCCCTGTGCTCTCCTGCTGCAGGAGACGTGGTGTGGAGCAGTTGTCAGGTTGGGAATAGCTGTTAGCATTGGCCAGAGCTTGTCAGTGGTTGGAAAATCATCCCCTCTGCCTTCTGCTGTCACCGTGGCTCCAGGGGCAGTGCCTCTATTCCCTGGACCCTGTTGTTTGGGGTTATGGCTTTCTTTTCTACAGTGATTCTTAACAATTTGTTGAACCTGCCTATGTGCTAGTAAAAGGCAACATGAGTCATAGGAGACTTGATTAAAACATTAAGCAAGATCAGAATATGTTTTAATGAATTTTCTTGTTCTCCCAAATGTGATGTGAGCTGCTTTTAAGTGAAAAAAATATATATCTGCCATGCTAGGGGAAAAAAACCTCTTGAAATATCTCACAATGTTCTTGTTAAAGAGAGAAGGAACATGCTCTCCAGTGGTCAGAGGTGTGATGTTACAGCCTGAGTTTGTCTCTGTGTAAGGTAAGAAGAGCTGGCATTTAAAGGTGTTAATTGAAAAGCACAATAGAAGATAAGACAATAAAGCTGCTGTCTCTCCACCTTTTCTGGCTACTGGGAGCTGACAGGGGCAGAGCACTGCACACAGGCTGGCTAATGATGCTTTGAATGCCTCCCTGGCTGCTTTGATTCCCTGCTGGCAGCTCCAGGAGGTGAAGCCTTCACCAGGGGCTGGCTCAGCAGCGTGCTGTAAGGTCAGCTGTGCTGGGTGGGTTACCTGCCTTGCCATGCAGGAGGTGAGAGAGCTCATGTGGATGGGGAGCTGCCTGTTTGTCAGCGAGATAAATTAATATTAAGTTCATGCCTGAAGTATTGCTCATTCTTAGGGCTCACAAAATCTTCGGGTTTTTTTTCAGAAAGTCCAAAGTTGGATGTGGAACCTGGTTTTAATGAGCAATACTTCCCACTTCTTCCTGCCAGGTAGCTCCACTACAGGCACAGCCATAGCATCATTACCTGAATTTCTTTCTGTTCCTGGTTTTGTTAGGCCATCTCCCAGGCTGAAGGATACTGGTTTGTGGGAGGCTGGAAGCACTGAAGGTGGCAGTGATGCAGACTGGTGTAATGCCAAGCCCGATGAACACTCTGCTAAAGGACTGATGGATATTTGTATTATTCAAAGTATCCTATCAGAACTCCCTTCTCACAGTACTGATATGATTGTAAAACAGTTAAGGCACATTTCAGCTTTATATGAAGTCTTGAGGATCTTCTTTTTTAAAGCAGAGTTTTCTGGTATCTCCAGTCTTGTTTTCCCAGAAGGGTCAGTAAAATTGTCACCACTGCTGCTGGCATTAACACAGTGAGGCCAGGGTTTGAGTCTGGGAGGATGAGCAAAGTCAAAAGTTCAGAATCCAGTTCCTATATGGCTTGAAGCCTTTCTTAACGCTGCACTGGAAGAGCTTGCAGCAGCCTTGACATAATGAATATATATAAATCTTCTAACAAAAGAACCCAAGTGTGACTTCTTCAACCCAAACTGAGGTATTTTTCTCAATTTCAGAAGGGCAGCTCAACAGTTTCCAGGAACCTGTACCCCCCTTGGTATGACTGATTTTAGAATTTTACACTCAAAACCCTTCACTATTCATTTCTGAAGCTCTGAGGACCCTGCAGAGGACTGCACTTGGGGAATTAACTTGGTGTTAACTATTGGAAATCTTCTGCTGGCTCTTTCCATGTGTGCAGTGACACATGCTCATGCTGGAACCTTATTTCAGTGGCTGGATTTCCAAAATCTCCTGAGACACAGAGGGCTTCCTGTCGGTCCAAAACTGCTGTGGGAATGGCCCTTCCTGTGGCCCTTGAGTCAAGTCCCCTGAGACATGTCCAGCCATATGAATGGCTTTAATGTTTAATTCACGCTGTCAAAATAAATCATCTCATCCAGATGAACCGTGCTGGAACCAGTTTGGAAGGAACTCGAGTGCTTCCCAGACAGAGAGATTTCCCCATAAGCTCTGTGGAGTTGTGCAGGTGGGGTGCTTGGTGAGGTGCTGAGTGAGCAGATGTCCTGGTGGGAGGCGGTGCCTTGCTTCTAGCATGAGATTTTCCGCAACAGGAAGGGACATCGATCTGGTACCACCTTTCTCTGTCAACAGACTGTCTTCAGTGCCCTCCTAGGAAGATCACAGCTATCACAGTGGATATAATTTTCCTCTAATTATATGATGCCACTTTGTACCACGGTGGAAAGTTCAGTAGTTGGCTCTCTACAAGCTCAAGTTGCAGCCTGTGGTGCAGCAGCAGTAGTGCTAACAGAGTCAGCAAGGGCCACTTTGGAACAGTTTTATTTATTTGGGATTATAAAGTGGCTTATGCAAAAGTAAGGAACAGTTTTACAAAGCAGTTGTCGTAGACTAAATACCAGATTCCCCAAACATCTGTTGCAAAAGCCCTGTTAAATTCTCATTCCATTCCATGGGGAAAGCCTGAGAAGAAAACAAGCAGACCTTTCAGAACGAGCTAAAGGAAATTAGTTGCAGACTAAGGAGGAAGGGAGTTGAGGTTCTCAGGAACGTGTATTCTCATTTTTGCTACGGTGAGCTGTTAGCTGGAAAATTCCAGCTAACACAGACAGGATTGGACAGAAGACAAGTCTATTAAGCACATGCATCTTTCAGAAAAAAATAATAGAGTTAACCTGTGTGTAGACAAGCAGTGTGTGATTTGCTGGGACAGACAGCTGCCCTCACACATGTTCCAGGTGAGGTGCCCAGCTGTGTGCAGGTGTGGGTGCAGAGGCTCTGCAAAGGTGTTTGGGCTGCTCAGGGCAGAGCTCAGCCCTGTCAGTCTCTGGTTTATACAGGCCTGGGCTCTTTGCTTGCAGTTTGGATTCACACTTGAATCAGCAGCCCTCGTCCAGCCTCTTAATGGCTGTACTTGTTTTCTCTTTCCTTAATTTTCTGAGGATAAAGCAATAAAACCAACTGTTACTTGAGCTCAGATGGACACACAGTGTGTGCAGAGTGTGCCAAGTGCAGGCTGGGTGGTGCAGCCCAGCCAACTGCTGTGGAGATGTGATGCATCTAAATGTTCTAAAACACCTCCTTTTGTAACCTCTATGTCCTAGAGTATTTTTTTGGAGTTTAATAACTAGCATTAGTCTGGTAAACTGGTCCAGATAGCTCCTTTCTCCAGCTTCCAGCTTTTAATCATAGTCTGTTTTCATATTAATAAAAGAGCAAGTTATGTAATTTCACTAATATTAGCCCCAGGCTCCTCACTGCTGAGAGTTTTGTGGTACAGAGCTATTCTCTGAATCCCAAAGCTATGTGTAATTGTACAATACACAATTCAGCTCACCATATGCACTTCATATAATTGAGAAAATTTACTTAATTTTATCCACTATTAAACCCAGCTTTAAATGAGAAATGAAGCTAATTAATACAATGGACAATTCCTCCTGCCTCTAATAAACCCTGTTTGTATTTTGTTGGTATCAAGCAGGGTTTATTTTATTACGGAACAATAAATATGCCGGAGCATCCAGCCATTTGTCAGTGCAATCAAGGACAGACATAATTAAAAGGTAGAGCTGACTGACCAAATAAAGTTAAAAACCCAAACAAAGACACATTCATATCTTCTCAGGAATCTTTGGTAGGTGTCAAGTCATGCCCACATCTTGGAAGGGAGAGGTGGTTGGTAGTTGCTCAGCAGCCTGTGTATGGCTCATGTCCAGTGCTCATCTTGACAAGTATTTATCTATCTCATAGCTTTCTGGATTTTCTGCTTTGTTGCTTTTATATGTTTCATTATTTTGACACTGCAGAATGTCCTCCTAGGCAGAAGTGTAGCCAAAAGGAAGAACGGGTGTGATCAAGGACTTGAGATTCAACAAATAAAACTCCTGTAGATATCACTGTTAGTTAGATCATTTTCCCTGCCAAAAGTCACTACAGTCCATTGACACAAGGAGAGCAAAGTGTTAGATTTCCCTTGACCCCCTGAGGTTTTAAGGTGTAGAGTTATGTCAATGTCCAATCACTGGAATCTCAAGGTGCCTCCTGTGTGTCTGGGAAATCAGCCGAGAGCAAAATAAACCTGGATCTTCAAATGTTCTCTGTGCTTTTGACCCACCTTTGGGGAGCCGTCAGCACACAATGCTGTGTGGGTCCCACAGACACCCTGGGGACTCCTGTGCAGCACCTTGTGTCTCAAACAGCTGCTCAGATCCACGTCTGGCTTTGCCCCAGCCCATTTCTGCGGTTTGGTGGAAGTGGAGTTTGTCACACGGGCTGCACATGGGTCACACCCCACTTTGCCTGCAGCAAGCAGAAGAGTTTCCTTGTGGGATCCTCTCTCTGTAAGGCTGGCCCACGTTCCTGGGGGACTGCAGGAGGGATCATCATCTTCTCCCCATCTCCCTGCATGTGAGAGGGGCTGGTGCCTGGGCTGTGCTGAGCCCAGCTCTCCTTCCCTGCTCCCTTTGTGGAGCAGATGTGCCAGAAGCCACTTCTGGTTTATGTGAATCTCTTGTGTCCTAGGCTGGGGAGATGCTTGTCCTCATGAGAAACATTGCACCTATGGGTGGGTGCGTGAGTGGTGTATGCTTTCAGTTCTTTTTGCTTAATTAGACAATTTAATTAAGGTATCAATCAAAATACATGCCGGTGTTTACCTGCAGTGCAAGGGGAGCTGTTTCTGACTGCTGGGATGAACAATGCAGTCACTTTTCTGGTAACTGGAAGCAAATAAAAAGGGTAGCTGTTTATGGTCTTAAAATTTCTTCCCAATAAATTAATTTCCTGCATTTCATTAACTCTGACCGGTTACCAAGGGGGCACTGGAATCTTCTCTGCCCAATCTGCTTTAATTTTGCATGTCATGTGAATTTACCTCTCAGTTAGGAACTGTGTAACAAGATAGTGGAAATAATATCTTTGGCTGAAATATGTTCAGAACAGGTTCACTGTTAAGAAAACCCCTCAAGTAATTCAGTGTTTGTTATTAAAGCAATAAGAAGCTTAAAGAAGATTTCAAATCTATATTCAACCTTTAACTCAGCAAGGCAGAGCTGAATTAGCATCGTGCATCTAAACAGAGATTTTGATTTCCAGAATGATGTGTGAGCTTTGATATCATTCTCCAGTTTTGCAAGCCATATTGTATCAAAGAGAAATGTGGGGGTTTTTCCAGTCTGCCTGTTTGTGGAGTAAATGTTAATGACATATTTCCCCCTCTTTTATGGGCTTTTACATGTGAGTGCAAGATCTGATCCCTTGCTCCACGACTGTGCTCACTTGGCATATAAATGAGGATTTATAATAGAGTTTAACTCTTCCAAATGGTTGTGGGGTCAGAGGTGGCTGCTGCTTTATGGCACGGTCTCAAGCACAGAATGTTGTGATGTTTTAGTCCGGGTAGGAGAGTTTATGACATGAGATTCCTGTGGTAACACAGTTTTTAGGAGGAAAATGGTTTTGTGCATCCTGGTGGCTCTAAACAAGAAAAAAAGGGCTTTGTTGAACAGTGCATACATGGCTGGCTTAAATCTTTGGTACCTCAATAAGGCCTTTAAAGCAGCTGACATTTGGAGCAGTGATGCCTGCCATGGAGAGCATTCTCCATACAGGATGGACCCTTCAAAGGTGATCTCAGCAGGTCCAAGGGGAACTGCAGGAAGGTCAAGAACAACCTCTTTCTTCTTAATTCATCCAGGCAGCCTCATGCCATTGCAGGTATAAAGGCTGCACAAGTGGATGGAGTATAGCTCAGCCTCAGCCCTCTGGTTCACAGATCCAGGAGGTCATGAGAGGGGGTTCTCTGCACTGGACTTCCTCTACTGCAGAAAAACGTTGTTTCCACAGATCTAAAGTGTATGGCACAAAGTGTTACTGGTTATAGGGTCCATATGTCTTCTGACATGCTTGTGCAAGCCAGGAGAGTGAGTGAAAACTCCTGGGGGTTTTCCTTCTTTTTCTCCCACTTGTCTTTTTTCTGTTGTTTGGTGGACGGAGGAGGGGCTTCTGAAGCCAATCATAATCATGCACAAAGAGAACATTTGCACTTTGTAACTCACACGTGTGTGATTGCTCTTTGTTCACTCACAGGCAGTTCTTTAGGTTGGAAGCCTCCAAAAAGGTTTCTTACCACAGCAGAATGAGAATAGCATAGCTAGAATCCTTGCCAGAATGAGGGGACAGGGAGTGAATTTTCTCTAATAAATGCTAGAAAAGCCATGCTGCTGCTGCCAAGGTGCTGCCTGCAGTCCTGGTGCTGTTCTGAGCTGGGATTTGCAGGCAGTTGAAGGGGTGGGTGATGTGCCCCACACTGCCCCTCAGCTCTCCAGTGCCTCTGCAGACCAGCACTTCTCTCCACACAGTGCTCTGACTGGGAAATAGTTTGGAATATTTCAGTCCCATCCTTCTGCCACTATTCTCCCTCTACTTTGGCTTTCTTGTTCCTCTGTCATCTTCTGCTCTCCTTCCTCATTTGCCCATACTTACCTGTTGGCTTATTCGGGTGTTTTGGTCGCACTCTGAAGTTGGACAAACTGTAGCAATTCTTGTCCCATTCCAACCATGCCCCGACAGCAACCCCAGAGCAGAAGTGTTGAAAATGAACCTCCAGGACTGTGCTGTCCCCTTGTCAGTGCAAGGAGGAGCACTGAGACATCTCAGTCAGAGGTTTTGATTCTGGAATAGCAATGCATGGCTCAGGTTCCTAAATGAAAATAAATTCTGAGCTAGCTTAAGTTCCATAAACGAGGAATGAAGTGTAATGTGGCTTGGAGCATGCTGCAACGCGCTTATTTTGTTGAGCTGATTTGTGATTTTTTTTTTTCTTGACCAGGGATAAGAGAAGTGATAGAAGGCAGCTAGGGGTGGCCTTTGCAGAGGGATTATCATCAGAGTTTAAGTGCAGTGATAAGATCCTGCCTCTGTGTTCATAACTCCTCAGTTTAATTTGCCATCCTTGTGGAGTTGCTGAGCTTGTCTTTAAGAACTCGGGAGGATGTGAATGGTTATGTAGTCAAGCACAGAAAGGTTTTAAAAATTACTTTCCCAAGAAAATCCCTTAAATATCAGGAGTAGCAAACCCCACAAGGAAGATCAGGTTTTTATGATTACTGCAGCTTATTTGGGTCAATGAAGAATGTCTGCTTTTATTCAGAGAAAGTGTGACTGGGGCATAAAAAAACATTACAGGGACTGTTGAGGGATTTTTAAGTTCTGTGTGATATGTGAGGAACACCCAGGAGGCTCTCAGAACTTTTTTTTATTATTCTGAAGTTGTTTTATGTTGTGCTTGGTCTTTATATGGAACACCAGAACTGTCAATGCTTCAAGCTCTAATTGAGTCGAAGGCAGTTACTGGGCTCAGCAGGGGAAATGGTACTTTACAGGTGGTCACATTAAATGATCCAGTGGCCCCCTTCTGGCCATAAAAATGTAGGCTTTTTTTCCCCATTATCCTCAGATGTAAAATATGCACTGAGCTCTTTGTTAGCCTTTAAATCAATCTACAGAAGTTGCTGAAAGCAAACTCGGAGTTTTATACCAGATCATGAGAAGTATGAAGAGACTGAAAACAGGAAACAAAGCATGTCTAAAATAAGCCAGTGTCCAGCCCAGGAAAGATAAATCAGAGTGTTACAGTGTCAGAATATAATACAAAGCATAGCAAACTGTTTTGTGCATTGCAAGGCCTTATACCTGCTGCATGCTCTGGTGTTCTGCGTGACAGCCCCAGAAAAGTCTGTACAAGGTGCCCTCAGAACCTGGCAAACCCAGGAGATGAGGAATGCTCCTGCACTGCTGGGACAGCTCATCACCTCAGCTCTGGGAGTCTGGCTGGTGTCACCAGCTGTCCCTGCAGCAGTGGCCAGGACAGCAGCCCCTGCCTGCAGCCCAGGTCCCCAGGGCTGAGTGTGCCATGGCACCCCATCCCAGAAACTGCCAGGAGCCTGGTCTGCTCCTGGGGCTGCAGCAAAGGGCTCCCTGAGGGCTTCTTTGTCGAAAGCACTTGGAGCAGGAGGACTCCCTTTAGCTTTTGTTGCATACAAGTGAGTGCAGAGAGTGGGAGGCTGCCCAGGGCTTGGGGCTGCTGCCCCATGTGGAGGTTGGGGGTCCTGGGGTTCACCCTGCTCACTGACACTCCTTAGGTAAGAGAGGGCTTTGGCTTATGGGACTGCAAACATAAAGCCTTCTACAGGGCAGAGTTGCATTAAGTTTAAAGATCAGTTGCATTTTTTAAGAAATACATGGTGAAGGTGAGGTGTGTCCATAGGGGTGTGCATGAGGAGATTGTGGCTCTCTGAGGCTGAACAGCAAACATCAATGACAGAAGAGGTCATTTAAGCCAGATATGATTTAGCAACAGCAACAACAAAAAGATGTGAAACTGCATATTCTGGATTGTTGATAACTCCCAGCTGTAGCAAGGACTGACCTGATACATCTCCCGCTGCCCTGAACAGAGACAGCACTGTGCCTGGTCACTCACTCAAATTTCCTGGCTTTTTGTCCCCCATGAATCTCCTGGAAAGCTTGTTTCCTGTTCTGTGCAGCTCCTAGATCGGGTGAGAAGCTATAATTCTCTTTTCTAATTGCATCACTATTTTATTGGAAGCCATGGGGTGTGTCTAGGCATGTGTGTCACAAGCCACTCACTGTGGTCACACCACTGAGCTGGGCCCTTACCCCACAGGGGCTTGTCCTTGTGGCACAGAGTGGTTTCCTTCTGGACTTCCAAATGGCACGGCTGGTACTGAGGGGTCCAGGATTTGCTGCTCTGAAGTAGCCACTGAAATAACGCTGCCTGCAGTCCAAAGTGTGAGTAGAACGAGACTTCACTGATGGCTTGGTCTGCAGGCAGTGGGGACAGGTCACAGCTGTCAGTTTACACCAGGGGACAGTGAGGACAGGTCACAGCTGTTCACACCTGGGTTGCTGTCTGGCTGTGATGGGTCCCTGGTGCTGCAAATGGCAGAAGTTGGCCTCTTGCAATTGCTGGGGTGGGTAATAATTTTGCCTTTTTCTCCCCTAATAACCTCTCCACTCAAGAGAGGCTCAGAAAACTGCAAGGCACGTTTAACCTACTGTTAAAAGCCCTTTTCAGGCATTAGGGCTGCCCCTGTGTTGGGCTATTTTGGCAAAGACTTCTCTTTACATATAATGGCATTACCTTGAAGGCTCTGTGCTGCCCTGGTGAGAGACAGCACACAGATATTTCAGGCAGCTTTTAGAAACTGGGAGGGGAGGCAGGAGAAAATGCTGCACAATTGTTTGATGTGCTGATCAAAAGATAAACTAGAATCAAATTAAACCCCAAGGGTTTGTACAACCTTGCTTATGTTTTATGCAAACCTTCCTCTACCAAAGGAAATAAAACACCGTTGCCTTTCAAGGCAGATGGAGTGCAAATGATGAGCAATTTTTCCCTTTTTTATTCCACTATTTACCTTGTTGTTTTACAATTTCTCCTTACCTGTATCACATCATTTCTGATCATTAGGAGTATGGTACTTGCTATTCATTCTGCCACTTTGAGTCCCTCTCTTGTGCTGGCTGGAGAAATGAAACCTTTGTCTCTCGGTTTCTCATCAAAAGGCCAAAGGTGCACAGTGGGCAGGCAAGGAAGCATTCATTTCATTCCCTGAAATCAAGGGGGAATTCAAAAAATGGACTCTTTCAAAGGCACAGGCAAACTCTCAAAATATATCCAGGTATCTTCTGAAATTAAACACCTCTCAAATGTTCTAGGTCACCTAAAAACACAGAGGAAAGCGTGTAAGAAACAGTTTGTCTCAGGTATGAACAAGTCCCAAAATATCTTAGAACAAAACCTGCCAGTGCTGCTGGCAAACGTGAGGCCCCTTGTAAGGCAGGAGAGCAACAAGTACAGCACAGTTCTCCCGTGTTCTCTGGTCTGCAGGAGCTGTCCTGGGAGCAGGAGACAGTCCTGAGCTGTGGACTGGTTCTGTCAGTAAGGGGTTTGGGTTTGCTTTCTTTGACCCTCGCAGCTCCTGAGCCAGCAGAGCTCCCCGGGGCGCTGGTGGGTGCCTGTGTGCAAAGCTGCACATGTGAGCAGAGGTGTGTGTTTGGCCTCAGCTGGGCTAAAAACTCCGGTGAGGTGGGCACAGACCCTACAACAGCTCCAGGTGGGGACAGCCACTGTGGTGGCCAGGCTCACAGGAGTGGCCTGGCAGGCTCCTTGTCCCCAGCCCAGCTGGCCCTGCAGTGCTTCAGCAGCAGCAGAGGTGTTCAGGGGACATGTGCTGCCTGCCCTGTGCTTACGTCCTGTTTGCTCCCTGGTGAAGGGCTTATCTGTGAAAGTGAAATGAAGAAACTGGCCTGTGCCAGCAGAGCCAGACTGAGTTTACAGCGTGGTTTCTGTCTCAAGAGTTTGACTTCCAGCAGGTCTGCTCAACTCGTGTTTCCAAATAGCAGGAGTCAATGTTTTCCTTGGACAAAGGACAAAGTCAGGCAGTCACTGCTTCAAATTTCTGGTCCTTTATCTTATCATGAAGGAGTGGAGGATGGTTTTTAGAAGGTGGCTATTGCCATAACTACTATGATCATGTTACTTGCTTGGCCGTGTTCCTGGCCTTTTGTCTTTGGGGAGCTGACTAAGGAAATGCTAAAAAAGCTACCGGTGGTTGAATCCACAAAATGGCAATGCCGAGTGTATAGGCAAGGTTTGGAGGCACTGTCTCGTTTTTCATGATCCCATGTTTATCCCCTCTCCACTGAAGCCAGAATCCCCTGTGCTGGAGAGCACCTCTGTGCTTGTCCCTGTGCAGGGTGACCCTAGCCTGCCTGCAGAGTGCAGTGACACCCTCTGACATTTGGGAGCTGTGGGCTCTGCTGGAGCTGCCCTGGCTGGCTGGCTGTGATGTGCATGGGTGGGTTTTGCACAGGGCTGCAGGAGACAGCCCTGCCCTGGGCTGTGGTGCTGTGGGGACAGGCAGAAGTGTGTCCCTGGTACAGCACTTCCTGGCATCTGAGTTTGTCAAGTGTATTTAAAAGACAACATTAGATGAATGAAAACTGATGAGGGATGCAAGGCACTGAAACTCCCTGAGACTGTCAACTTTAAACCAGTTTTTATCTTTAAATTTCATTTTTTTTTTATCTTTTAAATTCTCACTGCCGTGGCAATCTATGTACAGATGGTGATAATATGGAAATGCTGACATTCACAGAACCTTTTTCTATCACAAAACTTCTGTATAAAGATGGAGTTTGGAGATTCTGGAGCTGGATATACTGCATTTTCCCGGCCTATGCAGATGGCCCTTCCTGCTCCATGCCTGTCAGTCATAGCACAGGGACAGACAAAGAACAGCCTGGTGGTTAAAGGGCAAACAAGAGATGCAGGAGTTGTAGTTACAGTGTCTGGTTCTGTTGCAGACTTGCTGCTCAAACTTGAGCTCGTCAGAGCCGCGTCTGCACGGAGCTTCCTTCACTTCCCCTTTTCCTACAGTGTCCAGTGAGGCTGTAAATTCTTTAGAATGTGGAAGGACCTTTTCAGAGCTAAGAAAGCTGCTCTGTACATCCATACAAGCATGCAGCCAGAGCCCATATTACACTGATGGCTGCTGGCAGTAATTGCTGATGAGGAGTGAGCATTTCCCCATCTGCCTCTCCTCCCAGGATCTGCCTGTGGCAAGTGCCTTGGAGAAAGTCTTGCAAGGACAAGGCAGTAGCCTAGCTCCGTCCAAACCATCTCACACCTCTCCCTTGTTCCTCCAATCCATGCAAGGAGATCAAAAGTTCTCCCTTGGCAATAGCATGGAGGAGGCTTGCTCAGGAAGAGCCCTTGTGGGGAAGTCTGTGGCAGCAGAAGATGAAGCAGTGCACTTCCTTCATTCGAGCAGCCCTTACACAAACTCCTCTGCAATGAGGGTAATTCATGGATGCCACCTATCAGCAGATGAGGTCCAGTTCAACTGCTCTGGCTTACAGCAGCCAATTCACTGAATCAGAACTACATCCATTAATCACAGGCTGTTGCTTTTGTTATCATAGTTGAAGGTTGGATTCAGCCTCAAATCCAACCCAGCTCACCTGACTATCCTTGACTCTCACTATTACTAAAATAATGTCATAGAAGTCTTATCAACCCAGGTGTTCCTTGAAGCAAGTACAGGAATGGATTTTTAAAGCAACAACAGACACACATGGCTGATGTGGCTGGACTCCCCACAACCAGTGACTCTGCTGACCTTACTTCTCAGCTGAGACTCACACATGGTCAGCCTGCTTATCCTCTGGAGCAGGCAGGATATTGATATGTACAAGAACTGTGCTCTTGTAGCCTTCAGCGATCTGTCAGCTCATGGGCTGAGCAGACAGGCGTAGGCCAGGAAAGGCATGATGGAAACCAGGGAGTCTGCTCACCAGGAGTGAGTAAAAAGAAGGCCACAGGGTGGGAGTCGGGGCAGAGCTCAGGCTTTTGGGGAGGAAGCTGGGGAGTTTTGTCCTGGTGCGAGTGGTGTGCCAGCTGCCAATCTGCTGCTTCTAGGTGAGAGGTGCAAAGAAAGGTGTGCTTGAGGAGGAGGGTGTGGAAGCTACCCAAGGCAGGAAGACACCATTATTCCTTTTGGCCTGACAGTGTGTTATGTTCCAAGTGATGTTAACCAGTAGATTTGCAAAGTAAAAATTCCACTTCTCAGATGCTGTTTTCCAAAAGGTGAAGCGCACTGTGGTTTCAGTCAAGTATTTAATGGTCTGGAGCAATCACAGTTATCTATCAGCTGTTGTCCTCTTTGGGTGAGGTAAATACAGAGCACAGGACGTGCAGTTTAGCAGGGTTGTGTCCTGTCCAGACTGTGATGAGATACTAAGGTGTTGCAGTCCCTCAGAATGGACTGTCTGTGTCAAAAGGAATGCCAAATTCCCAAGGAAAGGACATGTAACAAGGATTCAGCTTTGCCATCAGTTTGTGGACTAGGACAGTTGCCGACTTCAAGCTGGGCTGTCAGGCTTGCTGGTTGCAAAAAGCAGCAGGATGTGGGGCTCATACAGCTGGATTTAGGCTGGAAACATTTAGCCTTCTATGTCCAGGCCTGTGCTACTAGGCTGCCTGCTGTGTCTTCTCTGCTGTTGGATTGTAATAGAGTTTGACAAGGATTTTTCCCTCTGGAAAACTCAGAAGAACTAGGCTTCCTTGCACATTCATGGAGATCATTTAGTGACACCAGTACCAGGGCCCTGGTGGAGTTGAAACAGCGAGTGAGTAACAGCCCGTAAGGAACTGCGGTGACGTGGCCCCTGCAAGGAACTCTTCTGTGATTTATTTTAAACAAAAACAATGTGTAAGTTGTGCTTCATTGAAACAGTTGATCCTAAACAACAGTTCTCCGCTGGAAAATGACTGTGCACAATGGAGGTGCAGGTGGCCTGTAATCATGAGTCTGGTTTACTGAAGTTCCAGCCAACGTAAGCCAGTGTTGCTGTTAACACAGGGGGTGTGTGACCCCTCTGCAGCTCTGAGCATGAGCTGCTTTCCTTGCTCTTTCTTGCATCTTCAACTAAAGGTTCACCTGGTTCCAGTCAGGGAATGGTATAACTGCACTAGGCCTGCTGAGTCTATATTTAATAATTAGTATTTTTTGGCAGTACCAGGGAGCAGAAGCTCTCCCAAACTGAATTCACAAGGTACCAGTTAGGGAAAGAACGTGTGTGTCAGCTGCATGCATGCACACAGACATGCATATAAATATACATGCACATCTCCTCCCCTGGGCCACTGCAGTAATCAGGCAGCAGTACCTGGAATCACTGTCAAGGAGCTCTGCCCCTAATTGCTTTTCAGTTGGTGCACACGTGAAGCACGAATCAGTGGGACAAAGGAAGCATAAGGCTGCAAACAGCTGGTGAGGAAGGCAGAGGTGTATTCAGCATGGATCAGCTCTGTTCAGCACTTGGAAATTGGGGAATGCAAATGACAGCTTTCACGGTACCCAGGGAACATTTGGGGACTGGGAATTCAGCAGGCAGGCTGTCTCACTCCCTGCCTCTTGATTGGTTTGGATGAAACATAAAGACACACAGGATTAGCTGCACAATGTGCCTTTTCAGCTCATAGGGGCCGTGGAACCACTCTCGCCATGGTGAGCCCAGAAGACAACGAGAGGCTGAAGGCAGGGAGGAGGAGGAGAAACATGAAGTGTGTTGGTTCTTGAACTTCCTCCCATTGCAGTGAATCAAAAAGGTGTTTTCCTTGGGAGTGTTCTCAGGCATGGCTGCATGTGCTGTTGGATGGGAACTGCCAAGCAGATCATCTGAGCAGGATTTATTCATCACTAACCCAGTGGAAAGAGGCAACATCTCTGGAAACAAGAGATATGTTCGATCTTCAGTGTCTGTCCTGGGCTGAATGCACAGGGTTGCATCTCATTTTACAAGCAAACAATTCTAGCCCTGTCCAGACCTTGGAAGGGAGGTGGAAAAGACATTCCGGATATTGTTGGCACATACCGAGGAGTCTTGGGGGAAGAACTGGACCACAGAAATGAAGGGAGTCTCAAGATTGCATTTTGGGTGCTGCAGCCTCTGCAGACAAGTGGTAGGAAAGGCAGCATATGCTACAGTCTGAAGTGCCTTAGGTGGTTTAGACAGGGCGTTTCAGGCACTTCTTTTTCTCTTGTTCTTGGGTTGTTGAAGGTGCAACTGTATTAAAAGTCCAGTTACTGACTTAAATGTTCTCTTTGCATGTAAAGTAAATTCCTTACTTTATATATAGACAAAGCAAAGAACTGATACAAATATTTAGATATGCAGCAGGCCTGTCACACACAAGAACCCTGTCCAGTGGATATCTGCTCTCAGAGCTGTTCTGCAAGAGAAACGTGAACAACAAATAGCAAACTAGCCCTTCTGCATCCTATTGCACCTTTTCTCCAAAGGAAACTTAGATGAAACCATGAATATCTTTTACTGCCAATGGTAGATATCTTCAAAACAGCCTGGTTAGAAACATTTTGGTTATTTGGTCTTTTCAGCTGTCCTCTGAACAGCTGCTGTAATGTCAAGAATGCTGAGTTTATGACTACTTAAACCAAGCTTGTTCCTAGCTGTGTGCCGTTGTACTGCGTGTGCACTATCTTTGCAATGTGTTCTAATACCTACTGAGGTATCTGATTGTCTATTAAAATACTGAACAATAGCATAGAATTAATACCTGATGTATGTGGACTCCATCTGAGGGTTTTCATACCCCAAGGAATAGGGGGAATAGCAGGGTTGTGGAACTGAAGCACCGGGGAGCAGAGTAGCAGCCAAGGATGCACCAGAGGACACTTGACAGTGGCTCTGTGGGTTTGCCCCAGGGCAGGACAGCGCCTGTTCCCATGAGACTTCCACGGGGTGTAAGGAGGGCAGCAGGCAGCCAGCAATGCTGTTCCTGCTGTCTCTGCTGCACAGGCTGTTCTCCACCCTGTCTCCTCTGCCTTTCCTCCTGGCACACCTCTGATGGCATAGCAGACAGAGACAGGAGCGTCAGGTGCTCCTTGTCAGGGGCAGATCAAGCCCAGCCCTGCTCCTGGGAGGTGCTTTGCCACCACTCTCATTTGTGTTCAAACGGGAGTGGTGGCTCCCTCGTTTGTGTCCTGCACTCTGTCAGCAGATATGAGCATGGAAGATGGACTGCAGAGAGCTGGCAGTTATTTGAGGAAAGTTTCAGCCTTGTCCAGATGACGAAGAAAAGCCACTGGGGCCTTGCAGCATCCACCCAGGGTGGAATGGGGAGGAGGAGGGAGGCTGGGTATGGAAGCACACTCTGGCTGGCTGGGTTTGTCTCTGGGGGGTGGGTGATGCCTACTTTGATCCTTGTTCTCTCCCCCTGAGCAACTCTGGCTGCTCAGCTTACTGCTATGTGATCTGGGCACAGCAGCATCCTTATAAACTACAGCTGCCCTTAAAGATACCATTTAGCTCCCTGGTGTTTTCTAAAAGGCTCCATGTGGTGCTTCCACTCCCATCTCAGAGGAACATCTGCCGTTTGGAATAAATATAAACCCAAAGCCTTTGCTCACCCCAGGCACTGCAGCACCCTTGCAAGGCAGAGGTGTGCAGCTCTGAGCACCATCCTTGTCCTCTCTCTGGTACCGACTAGCGCGGTGTGTCCCGGTGTGTCCCGGTGTGTCCTGGTGTGTCCTGGCTTGCAGGCACAGTTTGAAGTGCTTTGTAGCCCCCTTCATGCTCAGTGAGGTCCATTTTTACCTCCTCAGAGGGCCCCGAGTCCTGCTCTCTCAGCATAGCTGCTCGCTGTGCACTCTGACATCAGGGAGCCAGGGACCTTCCCCTGCAGGGAGCTGTGCACCAGCCGGGGTTTTGGAGTCACCTGCTGCCTCAGGTAAAGCCACAGCTGTGGTGCAGCTTTGTCCTGCTGCCCGGGGCTCCCATGGCACAGGCTCCTGTCAGGCAGGCAGGGTGTGTGGAGCAGACCTGCCAGAAGCTCTGCTGAGCCCAGGACCTCCCCTCTGCCTTCCAGCCCCGGTGTGTGCTGCTCTCAGCCCTTTGCTCTGGCAGAGCCTTCCCCTGGTGCTGCAGCACCCCAGGGACCCAAGAGTGACACAGGCCTTATTCTGCTGCAGGGCCTGCAGCTGGTGTCAGGTGTGACAGATAGTCAGCGGTTTTCTTCCTCTGTGGCTACTTCATCCTGCTCAACAGGAAGAGAATTTAAAAGGAAATCCATCTGGATTCAAAACTTTGCAAACGTGGGGAATGGTGCAGAAAGATGCCTGCTCCTGAGTAGCACACGGTCTCCATTTGCTACCAGATTTTCATTGTTACTTCCATTGCCTTAACCTGTTTGCTTTACAACAGGAGTGACTCTGAAGTTTGGAAGGCAAATTTCAGTGCTTTTGGAGAGCTAGGCTCCTAAAGATGCCTGGAGTTGGGAACTCAAAATAACATTCTTGAAAACACTAATCAGATGATTTTGATAGTTCAGCTCCCTGGGGAATAATGGCTGGAGTGGACCCAGACTGAGACCTTCCCTCACGAGTCACCTGCCCTGACCTCAAGAGCCAGGTTTAAGGGCTGCCACATTTCAGGGCTATTTACTGCTGGTTGGTAGCAGTAGGTAGATGTTGTCCTGGGTCCAAACAGCACCAGTTTTCACAAATCCAAGTTGACAGTGTTGAGCACGCTCTGGAAGCAGGGGGACAGCAGACACTGTCACTGGGGCACAGCAGAGGAAGGAACTTTGGGCAGAGTGAAGAGGAGCCCAAAGAGGGGTCTCCCTGCAGGGTGGGCTCCTCCTGGGGCTCTGTCAGGGTCTGGTCCCCAGTGTGTGAATGTGAGCAAAGGTTTGTCTGGGTCCAACCTTCTCAGCTACTGATCTCACTTCAGCTAATGCTGAACCAAATTTGCAACGACTCAAAAACACAGGAGAGTGAACACATGAGCTGAAAAGGCTGAGTGTTAGTCGGGCCCTGGGGGAGAAAATGTCAGTGACCAGTGGGAGATATAAACACCAGATACTGCTGAATTTACTGGCGCAGAGGTTCCTGGGCTGGGAGCTGAACCAAAAGCAAAACTGTGGCTGTACTGCTGGGAAAGACAAGGGTTATAAGCTCTTGTGAGAGCCTCCCACAATCTCACTTTCATCAGTTAGTATAAAGAAAATATACAGCCTAGCTGACAGCAACTCTTTACTGCTCGGGGAAACAAATAGCGATTGCAGCCGGGAATGACAGACAGACCAGAATTGTGCTTTCCCGGGCTGAATAGAGCTGTTAAGCAGCATCTGAAGGGCTGGAGCAGAGGTGATTAAAGAAGATGCTATCTCCCAACCCCAGCAGACTACAGAAGGTGTATTTTCAGTGGCTAAATCCTGAAACAATTATGGCCTGGAGTGGAGTCAGGTTATTTCTTATCTTTCTGATGGCCTGCTGGCAAAATCTGTTTTCTTAAATGAGGTTTGTAATGTCTAATACTTCCAAGGAAAGATGGCATTGCCGCTGCGATGCGTGTGGTAGCGAGGATCAAAATAAACATAGCAGGCATTGCTAGAACTGCGTAGGCTTATAATTAATATCCCATTCCTCAGGGAAGTGATATTTTCATTTCAGTTGTGGAAAGACTTGTTGCCTGTTACGCAGGAGTGCTGAGGCTTGTGCCTGCTTCTGTTCCCCCGGTGCTCCCTCGGCACAGGTAGCTTGGACATTTGTGTCTGGATTGCTGGGCTGGTTCCAGCTGGGTTCTCCAGACGTGCTCCTGTGCGAGGGAGCTCGCTGCACAAGGAGGCTGTGCCGGTGCCCCGTGTCTGTGGGAGATGGGAGTGTGCTGTGTGAGATGGGTGCCTGCTGACACCCAGCCCAAGGCGGTGCTAGGTTTCTGTGGATGAGCTATTTCACAGCGCACGATGGGTTTTTTTCTCATCCTGGCCCTCGACCATCTTGCTGTGCTGTTTTGCTGGGCCTGTCCAAGATGGACAGAGTGCCAAAGTCCTTCCCTTGAATAATTTGTCTGAGACAATGGTGACCGGGTACCAGTAGGCAGCATGACCCTTCAGGATCTTCTCTGAGCCTTCCCTGGGCTGAGGGCACATAACACTGCTGAGCTTTAGGTCTGCAGCTCATCCTGAGGGAAACAGTGCCTTTGCTTTAGTGGTTCTCTGAAGACAAGCATGAATTATTATCGTAAGCTTTACACACTTGCAGAAAGGCTGCTTCGTTAAGTGTTTCTTTTTTATGACATCCTGAGAGCTTTACTATGAGGAGTTTTTCTTTCAAAAGAAACACCAAAGAGATACCCATTCTGCCTTGCAGAGGCAGTGAATCCATGGCACTGCAGCTGATGGTGTTTATTTCTTCCCACTCTAACATCCAACCTCAACAGAGCATTCAGGTAGTTAAAATTCCCAATTGCCACACTGCTTACTTATGAGATGCGGGAAAAGGACATGATAGCAAAGAAGTGTGAATGAGTGAAGACAGAGGAAGAGAGAACAGGCTGCTGAGACGAGGGAAGTCTGGCTGAACACGAGCACGTTTTAACGCAGAGCTTTCCCAGCGGCAGGTCTCCAGAATTTAACCAGTAGGTGGTGAAGCCACAAGGGATTGTGATCTTCTGGAGTGCCCTTCTGCATATCCTATTCCGTAGGATCACTCTGCATTCATTCCTTTATAAGGCAAAGCCTCCCCTTCAGCAGCCCCAGACAGCTGAGCAGGGAGAGGACTGAGCAGCCTGAGGGGAGGGCTGTGAGAAGGGGATCTGTGCTGGGTCACAGAGCTCCAAGAGGCAGGTGCTCTTTGGGCTTGGGGCTTTCTACCCCTTGTGCTCAGGAGCTTACTGGCCTGGTACATTTCTTTAGAGAAAATGCATTTTCTCCTCTCCATTTGGTCAGGTGAATAGATGAGGGTAATAGAGACTTTTTCAAAGACAGCAGAGAACCATCAGAATTGGAATAGTGTTGTGGGTTTCTCGGGGGTTTGTGTGGGGTTTTTTTAATGAAGCACCCAGGGAAGAGGGAAGGAGTAGGATATTCCAAAATGACAACTGTCCTGAACAGTGTCCTGAGACACTTCTGCTGTATTGCAGGCTGCTCCATTTGGCTTCTCTGAATACAAATCAGCAATGAAAGTGAAATCTGCTAGGAATTGAAGTAGATAATATGAATAAGGGACGCACTGAAAGCTGTCCATGTTTAGAGTGTGATGAGGCTTTGAGATTATTTTCCTGTCCTGGTACTGTTTAACTGTTCTTGTTTTCACGCAAAATCTTGGTCGCTTTGAGCTGCCTCAGGAAGTGTACACTGGCTGGTCCTTGTGACCCTTGGGCCCCTTATTGAGATATCACATGTCAGGCTGGGCAAAAACAAGCCCTATAATTCATCTAGAAGTCTGCATCTTCTGGCAGGCAAAAGCATGGAATTGGAGTACTTTCAGGACTTGTGAAGGAAGTTTGTCTTTTGACAGTACCTTTTCTTTACAGTCTGAAGACCATAGCTAGAAACTAGGTGGCCATCTGGCACAGAGCTTTCAAAGTCCACCTTTGAGGACCTGTTGATTCAGGCTGGTAGTTGTCTGTAGAGCATCTGACTTGCAGCATGCTTCGCTTCTTAAAAGCAGCACTTGATTCAAGCTCCTGACACAAGGGTAGTTACTGTGTAGTGGTTGTGATTAAAGGAATGGAGCAAAAGCCTTGGCCAGTGTTTGGACAGACCTCTCTTATCTACTCAGAAGACGGATGTGAAAGCTCTTGCCAGCTGGGGTAAGCTACTGGTAAGCACACAGGTGGGTTACAAGAGTTGGATTCACTGCGGGTCCAGTCCCTCTGCCTTCGAAGGCAGCAGGAGTTTTGCCATCAGCTTCAGTGGCAGAAGTTTCAGCCTCAGGTGGCCAAGAGCCTGAAGTTACAGCAAGTGCTTTCCATCTCATTGAAAAGGATCTGGATTTCTAACAGCAGCTCCTCTGCAAGGAGATCTGATGCATTCTCATTTGTTCCCCCATCAGATGCTGCCTCAGAAATCGGTAGTTCAGTGTCTCTGCTGCTTTAAGGCAACTGCTGAGCAAAGTGGAGGTTTTGCTATCTGTGTGCCCTAATAAATACCTTAAGGTGGATGCAGAACTCTGTAGGCAGAGGGGAAGGAGCCAGTTGCCAGTGGAAGGCCATGCTGGGATAGAATCAGGAATAATTCCTCCATGTCCTCAGTAAGCTGGTGATTGCAGTGTGCTGCAAGGGATATGAGGACTTTGAGGAAATCCAGAATTTTGTCTGACAGGATCCATGGAGTTTGGAGCATAGCTGCTGCCCTGCCACTCCAGCACTGCCCTTTTATTTGGCACAAATGTGGGGAACCACAGATCGGAGTGAAAGGGATCAAAGGAGTGACTGGATAATCTGCATCAGTGGGAACAGCCTGGCAAGGAAAAAGAAGAGGTGACAATTGAGCAGCCAGCCCAGCACCTGGTCTCCTTTGTGCAGGAGTGCAGTGTGGGCCACAGCTGATGAGGCCTGTGTGTGTGAGGACGTGTGGAATTACATGTTCGTCATCTGTTGATTACAGGAGATCAGTCCTTTCATAAATGTAACAGGGAAGTCTTGTGGCTGAATTTCAGACATGGGGCCTGAAAGATCCATGGAAGACAGTGAGTTTGTTTTGTTAAAGAGTGAAGTTCTGTATGCCAAGGAAAAGAGGGCAGTCTGGAGTGCTGAGGAAGCTGAGTGAGCCAATCACACTGAGAAAGGAGGGGAGGGGGATATTTCATGCAGGGGAGAGGTATCCACAGCTGTCTTCCTGTTCGAGCAAGGCTGAATGATGGGCATCACAAATCCCAGGGGGCTCTCAGCAGGAATGGGACAAACATCCTCTGCTGATGGTTGGAATTTGAAGTAGATCAAAAATAGACAGTGTATGAAGTGTATTAATTAAGGGGTTTCAGCTGTCACAGGGAGTGAGGATGCAATTAAAGGTGCAGATCTTGTTGCACTTTCTTATTTCTAATGCTGGGTAAGTGCAGTTTCCTGTCACTCTCACACACTGAAGGGTCTGTTGTCCTGATTCCCAGATGAGGGAATGATCTATACCAGTGCCTGATACCCTGGCCGGGGAGATGGGCAGGTCATCACATCCTGGGAAATGGAGAATGAAAAAGTCACAAGACCACGTGGTTTCAGCAGTAACTAAGCAATACAGCAACTAAGAGTTGATCAGTGGAGTCTATTTAGAGCTGTTTGCCCAGCCTGTTTCTAAGCATCCCCAGTGACAACACCTGTTCCCATGAGATTTCCACTTGGATTTTCTCCAGTGCAGGTGCACTGAGGCTCGCTGTGACTGCCATTCAAGCTGTGGGAGCACATATGGCAGGAGAGCAGCAGTCCCTCAGCAGTACCCTGAGTAAGCCTGGAGGCTGGAACATGACTTGCCTGTAAATACCAAAACCAAGAGAATTGCACAGTTTACTTCCATGGGTTCTCAGAGGATCAAATCCTCTCCACTTTCCTGCCAAACTGGTCATCGATGCTGCAAAGTTAGCTGGTGGGAGGCAAGCAAGTTGCATAGAATTGTGATTGCTCAGCAGAACAGAGTCTTCTGCTCTGGAAGACTGCTCCTGTGTGGGCACTTGGTTTTATGTCAGTAGCTCAGAAACAAGCCCAAAGGCAGGCAAGGTCAGGGGAAAGCACTCTGCAAGGCATTGCTGAAAAACGTGCTGACTGTGGTGGTCAGTCACTGTCACTTACTGGCCAGACTGGTATTAAATTTTCCCTAATTGCTTGCAAAAGGAGAAAATGCTTTTGAATTACATTAATCTTTTAGGCAAATAGTGGCCACACTGGTGAATGTCTGGAGGTCCCCACCTTTAGGACTGCCAGAAGCCTTTCCCGCTGGCATAACTGAATCTGGAAGTGGAGTTGACTTCCACACTTGATAAACCTCCCAGGGATGGTTCTCTTTTTTCTTACAACAAAAAAGAAAAATTTGGTGACGGTACTATTGTGCTATGATGCACAAAGGATGTGATTATTCAAGAGCAAAAGCATCTCAGTGAGTAAGAGAACAGAGGGATCAAAAGGAGAACTTGCTGCTTTGACTGGGGTCCTGGGTTTAGACCAAGTTAAGTAACTGGGACCTGATGCACTTTGAAGCAGTATGGATTTTTCCCAGGTAGGAATAGCATACTTACAGTATCATACATACATACAGTATCAGGAGAACTAAATTCAGATTTTCTAAGTCGTGTTTTTCACTGACTGGCCCATAATGTCTTCTAAGATGGGTGTAGAAGACCTATTGCTTACATTCAGGGGGAAAGTGGTGAAGGAAAAAACTGTGCAGTTTGCATTTAATGTGAATCTGCCACTTCTTGGCAACACTCAAGCAAAAAAGACCCAATAACCAAAATGTTCAGAATGGACCTTTTTCAAGTCATAAATTCCTGAAATTGCAGAACTTTTCCTTCAGCCATCTTTCTGCATTTAGCTGAGTGCTTAATGAGTGAGTTTCTCTGAGATATTCCCTAATCATAACCATATTCTAGGGAGACCAGTTACAGCATCGTTATCATCTCTTACTCTATGAACATGTTATGTCAGGTTAATAATGGTTGCAGCAAGAAAGTGTTATCCAGCCCTCTGAAGCGTGGCCCTTGCTAACATTCCTGTAAGTGACTGAAGGTACATGAGTAATCTTACCGAGTTCATTTGCCTCTTAATTTCTAACTACCACCTTGAAAAGCAGATTCAAGCAGTATATGTAGAGAGTCTGCTTTGTTCTGTTTTTAAGACATGGCAGGAGTTCAGATCCTCCTTCCTGCAATATACTGTGCTTGCTGCAATTTTTAGCAAAGACAAAACACTTTCACTCCAAAGAGAGAATTTCTTTTTTATGTCTTTCACAAATCACAGTGGTCAAGGTAGCGGGGTATCTGCAGAGACAGCTGGTGTTGCTGTTCCAGTCCTCTGAAGAGTGCTTTGGGATTTCAGGAAGCTTGGAGGCAGCTGCCCTCAGGAATTCTGCCTGGTACCTTGCAAGCACTCTTATCCTTGTCAGTCTGCCAAGCTGTCTGAGGGGAAGCTCATTAGTGCTGGGATGGGGAGCTCCGAGGAAGGCATGAACCTTGCAAGGTGTGAGAAGCTCAGAGGTGGCCCAGTTTCCCATATGCCAAGATCACGGTCCAGGAAAACAGGTTTGAAGCATGGTGATGGTAAATGGTGCCATCTGTTTCACCAGAAAATCAAATTGCCTGGATAAACTGGTCTGTTCTTCAGAGAACTATTCTGATCTTTAGACAACTACTCTGTTCTTTAGGAGCTGTGCACCAAAGATACTGGTATGAACACTCTGGCCATTCACAGTGATCCAGTGGCAGAATGAGGCTTGTAAGTCTTCCAGCTAGTGGTTTTACACTTGTTTCTTTCAAGCTGCGTGACTGCTACCCCACTCTGAGCTGGGACTGCACTTTAGGCAGTTCCTTCTCACACTGCTTGTGGCATGCAGTGACAACCAGGCATGCTGCCCAGAGGCTGCTCTACCTTTCTGGAGTGTGGTCCATATGTGTGAAAGCAAATCTCATTCATGCCCAGGCGTGCTGAACCCCTAGGATGCTTCAGCCAAAGCTAGTTGGAAAAGAGTAGATGCATTCCTCTGATGTTCCTACAAATACAATCAGCAGTCTGTTTTCCTAGAATAGCTGAAAATGCTGTGAAATGCTCTGTTTAATTTTGTCTGGGATAAAACAGGGATGCTTCTCCAGTCCCTTTCTCTTTCTCATGATTGCTGTTAGTGGTCCCCACCATGCTTTTTGTTCCTGCTGAAATGTGAGCCCTAATGGAAGTGTCAGGCAAGGAGGAAACAGGCGGGTGAATATAGGGCTTAGGGTTGAGTCCAGCAAAAAGTAATCTCATATAATCCCTGGAAAATGTTCTTTCAAAGCAAAAAGATGTAAAGAAATCTAACAGCTCTATCCCATCAAATGTAAACCCATCTTTGGCATTAGATGGGTATGCAGGCTTACTTAGCATGTCAAGGTTCCTTAATACATTAAATTAACAGGGTAGATATGAATGTTCATGGCTACATTGAGAGGAAAGTTGAGTTGTAACTGTTGTGGGAATCAAACTACAAGCTTTTAAGGCTTCTGTTTGAAAACCCCTGCTAAACTGGTATTTTTTGTCCCATTAAGCACTCAGAGACATGCACAGAAACCAAACATCAAACAGCACGCAGACGTGTTTTTTGTTTCTTTTATAACTACTGCTACAGCCTCAGAAGTGAGAGGGGAATTGAAAGTGGGTGGAGAAAAAAAGATCTTTAAACTGTTTAAAAAAAAAAAAATTCCTTGCTCTTAAATTTCTACTGCCAAATTTCATCACAGACTAATTCCTTGCAGCTGAGCTGCAAACCTCTATGAAAATAGGGGTTTACAGTGGAAACACTGACTAACTATAGCTGTGCAGTGCCATGAATAATGACGCTCTAATTACGCCTTACGGTTTACCAAGACCTGCTTTCTGTATAGCTGTTGCTGGTTTGGGGAGCAAGATTTTTTTTTTTCTCGACTGTGGTTTGCTTCTTTTTGTTCATATTGTGTTGGCACATAGTTTTTTGAAAAGCTTTTCTCTGAAGGGAGCTGGGCAGACAGCTATGATTAAGTATGAAATGATTGGTTAAGCTGTTTGTCAAAGTTATAAATAGGATACCACACAAACCCAACACTAATCTTGCTGAAAGACAGATACTGGCAACATTTCTTAGTCATCTGTTCCTGACGCTCAGGGGAGAACAGCTACACTTCCATTAAGTTTCCAAACAGAAGTTGCCTAAAATACATTTCTCTGGTAAAATTTTGGGCATATGCACTGTAAGCCACAATGAGATCTAGCAGGGTGTTGGAGTTTGAAATGTTCATCCCAGTTGAAACCTGGTTCTCTGGATCCACCGCACTGTGTAGTGGTGAAAGGTGATGGTTTGATGTTTTTTGGAAACGAAGATCTGTTTGTGAAGCAGTTCTGGCAGGACCAGACTGATGTCCTTATCTCCTCATACCCCTGGATTAATTTTAAGGGCAGAAGAGGAGGTCCCTAGGGATGTCCTTTGCATCTTCGGCGTTACCGGCAGCGTTCTGTAATCTGCTTTTGGGAGATCAGATGGAGGCATAAAAAGAAGAGCAGTGGCACAGGTTTCACTTACGTGCGTCTGCAACCAGAAGGGAAAGGCAGCATATTGAATTCCTTCTGCTGCAAATCTCTCCCACAGCAGCTTCTGCAGACTCCAGCCTGGATGCTGCTGCTTGTCCATCCCAATTCTGTATCAGCTGCATCCATTCTGTCCAACTGGAAGTCTGCAATTTTATGTTCCCACAGGATGACCCCATATTTGCCGTTTGCTTTCATAGTGCCTCAAAATTGTAGGGAAGGGCTCCACAGTTTGGCACTTTTACTGCTGGCCAAAACATTCATGAGACAATTAAAGCAAAGCAATAGCTGAAGGAGAGCCAAGCATTTCTGGGGCTGAAAAAAGCTTCAAGTTGCAAAGTGAAAAAGCCCACAGCAACCAGAACTTGCCCCTCCAATCCTGCACCTTCCCACATCCCTGCCAACACATACAGCAAGGAGTTTTAGAGGAAGTAAAAGCATTTCTAATTTATGGCATAAGTCAACAACTCTTCATAGGTGAAGTCTCTTAATTTTTTACAGAAATCTAAAAAAGGATTATCTTGAATTTGTGGGGTTTAGACAATTCAGACAGGCATTTAGTTTTTTTTAGCTTCGGTAAGTGTAAACACATCTATGGAATTTCAGATTAATGACTTTCATTAAACCTAATTTCTTAGATTTTTAGTTTTGCATTTTTATTTTTTAGATTTTGCAAATTAATTTTAATTTTGCAAATTCTCAGAATCAGATTCAGCTGATTTTTTATAAAAACTTTGTTTAATAACTATTTTAAAAGAAAGTTTTTTGCAAATTCAGGAGTCATTTTCATTCTTACCAGCAGACAGAGTGACAGAGGGTTTTTTAAGCTTCCTGATTTTCCCTTGGGAGATTTTTGCTGCTAGAGAGCAAGACTCTCCTTGTGTGCACAGAGCACCTCGCCTGGGTGAGCTGGCAGCCAGGAGTGGGGCTCATCAAGGTGAGCAGCAGTGTCCTGTGCCCTGTGCAGCCTTCCCAGCCTTCTCCTCTGGTGTGGTACATCCTGCTCATCCCATCGTGCTGCAGGGATAAGGAGCAGGGAGTGCCTTCCAGGAGCCCAAGGCTGAGCATGCAGCTGAAACCCAGAAAGATGATTTTCATGGTTTTCACGCCAGCATCAACTGCTTGAGTTTTGCTGGGATTGAAAGGAATTGTTCTCTAATTACTGACTTCTCCATGAGAGGTGAATACAGGTTTGTTCTTTGCAGTGAAATGACTGGGACCAGCCATGGGCACTCCCCATCCTTGAGCAATAGTTTTACAAGCTTGATGAAGCTCTTAAGTCTCTATCTCAAACCAGCCCCAAGTGCAGTACCACTATTTTCCTTGCAGAGCATTAGCAGGTGGTCTGGAGAAGCCGCCTGGTTTTGTCCCTTCCTCAAGTTCCTGACATGGATTATACGAATTTTTGCCCCAAAGTCTGGGGTTTTTTAATGGAGAATAAACCAAAGGCTTTCTGCTCTTCAACTTCTTGGTGTGAACTACGTCTTTAATCCTTAGTTTACTAGCCAGATTCCTTTTGCAGTCTGATCTTACTGGCAGTGAGTTGTCAGGGCGTGAGGAAGAGCTGACAGTTTCTCCAGTAGATACTTTGCTGAGAAGAATCTAGTAAAAACGATTCTGCTCAATGAGTTGTTTTGCCTCTTATGTAATAACGTATTTGTGTTGTTATGAAGCCTGCACAGTGAAGCTGCATCTGATAAAAGAGTGATAGGTTTCCATTTTGATCTTATTTTAGATTGCAGCAAACTGAGGATAAAAAGACTCTTTGTTCCAAGAAGAAAAAAACAGCACCAAACATATGGTGAGAAGCTGATGTGCTCAGGACAGCTCTGAAAGAGGTTGATAGTGATGGATTGCGAGAAACAACTTCAATAGGTCCCCACAAGTGTTATGTGAAGAGACAAGATAATTCTTCCCTTGTCTAGGATTCATTTTAAAAGTTTTCTGTTTTTCGGGGAAGGGGAGAGGAAGGAATGTAACAGTGCACTCCCTGTATGTTTCTCCATGATTCTTGCAACTGGTCTAGTTCGTACTGAAGGCTTCTTTCAGGATTGATGTGCTTGGAGAGTGTTAAATGTCAATCATGTCCTAACTCCCAGTTGAAGTCTTTCCTAGTGGATCATCTCCTGTAGCAGTCATGCTCAGAAGCACCCCCACTGTGTGTCCAGTGCCCAGAAGAGGATCTGGGGAGTGTTGGGTTCAGTGTGTTCAGTCAGTTCTGCTAGCTGGAGGTCTTCCACTACTTGTGGTACATGTGGATTTGGCCCATTGTCTCTCAACCACTGCAAAAGATATTTTCTGCTGCAAATTATAAAGTGTTTCCTACTCTGTCCTTAAATACAGGCTTGGATCATTTCTCCCTGTGCTGATTCCTGCTGTGTGTGCACAGCTCAGAGGCAGAGTCAGGCCAATGTAGCTCAAGGCAGGTCCTGAGAGAAACTGGGGGAGCAGAGTGATGGGAAGGGGTATTCTTTTTCATTCAGAAAGACATTCCCAAAACCCAAAGGAGCAATGCGTGGGTGAAGTGCTTTCATGCAGAGCTTTTCACTAAGAATCAAGTCTGTTGTCAGCACTTGTGACATTTTCTCTGTTCCCTTCCTCTGGGCAGTTTGCCACTGTAACATACACAGATGACATTAGGATTTGCAGACTGTCGTTTCTGAAGGCACTCTTATCTAATCTGTACTTAGTATTTTTCCAGGACACGGAGGTGGCTCTTTCTCCTCTGTTAATTAACTTTCTTTGCCCATGTTTGCCTGCCTTATAAATTCCTCTGACATCAGGGTCTAGGATTAAACAAATTGATACCACACTTCCAGTGTGTGTGAGCTTGACACTGAGCTGACAGCCTTGGAGCCTGAAGTATTTTGACACACGAGCAGAGCAAATACAGAGGAAATTGCTGTTCAGCCTCCTCCACATGCTCCTGCCAGGCTCCTGGTTTGAGCAGTCTGTGTCGGTACTAATGGGGTAGTCCCAAAGTCCTCCCACCCATCAGCGGGTTTCAGCTCGAGGTGCCAGTTGTGACATTTCTCAGAAGTACCTGTATTTATTCACTGTGTCAGGTTTTCACTGTAATGCAATTACAGAGCAGCACTAACCTGGTAGGGAGCCAACTCCATGCAGTAGCCAGATTAAGTTGTCTTATTTGGTTAACAGTATTTTGATAGTTTATTAAATCCTAGTAGGAGTAGAAAGATAAGAGTGGAAATAACAAATATGGATTATCTGCTCTTGGTTGTTCACTCCTGTTGGTATAATCCTGGTCTGAATTATGAGCTGTGCAAACAAGTGTTTAATAATTTGCTATTGTCCTATCTTAAACATGTGCATTGCTTTATCAGAATAAGCATATTCTCTAGCTATATTTTTCCAGTTTGATGTTTTTATCACTGATGTGGAACGGAACACAGTGCTTGTTTTCTTTATCTGGAACGAAAACATTAGTTCATCTCAGATAGCACAAGCTATTTGATCAGCCTTCAGATGGCAAGGCATTACAAAAGCTGCTGACATGGGACAAATCCAGACCTGTGGTGTGCAGCTTGAAAAGACTTCATGCCCTTGTTATCAGTCCCCTGAGATAACCAGCTACTCACCCAGCAGCAGAAGCAAAGAGATGGGACTGATTGTGCCAGAGACAAAGCCCTCTCTCCTTACTGAGGCCAGGAGGCAGCAGGGATGTGTGTGGGGTTGCAGATGTGGATGCAGCTGTGAGAGAGCCCCAGGCTCTTCTGCAGCCCTGCTCATGTGTCACTGTGACACTGCTCTGTGGTGGCCTTGGCCCGGCTGAGATTAGCCTGGGTCTTGTCACATAGCAGGAACTGAGGTCCATGAGTGGTTCCTGCAGGGTTGTGGTGAAGCAGACAGCTTCCCTGTGGCTCTCCTCTCCACCTTGCTGCATTAGCTCCCAGGCCAGCTCATCTGAGATGTCCCCGAGTCCATGGCAGGGCTGGTTTCCAGCTGCACTCTGCCACCTCTGCTTCTCACCCTGAGAGTGCATCTTCCTAGGATGTGCAGGAAAATAAGGACTAGATTTGAGCACAGCTTTTCCTTCATGACCGTATTCTGCCCCAGCTTTCTGGGCCAGCCCACCTTGCCTGTCCTCAGCCTGCAGTATTGCTGACACCAGGGAGAACATGGCTCAGTGCATTTTGATCACAGTGTTTGCTGTACAATACTTGATATTCAGGCCTGCTGTGACTCCCCTGACATTATGCGCAAACTGAAGCCAAAATGATGATACTCTTAATGCACAATCAGAAAAGAGAAGGTATCGTATTTTGCCAACAGCTGACTGCAAATCAAAGAAATAGGCTGCACAGCTAACATCTGCCTTTGCAATATGGGAAAATATCTGATTTTTACTATGCTTAATAGAGCAGTCTGATCTCTGGTTCAGTTTGATGGTAGCAGCTACAGCAGGAGATGAGCTGTACAGCTGGACACCTTACACAGGATGGGGTGTAGGATTTTGGCAGAGCTTGCCAGCAATGGTTCTCAGTGAAAATGGCATGAAGAGCTCTTCCTAGGCTGGTCAGCCAAGACTATCTCCTAGCCCAAATGTTTTTTGGGTACTCCTGTTTCCCCTTAGGAGTTATCTGTGGCAAGACTTGGATTCAAGGTAGCATCATGGTACTAGTGCTGGCTGTTCCACTTATTGGCACGTGCCACATCGTGTTCTCTGTAAAGATACATATTTGAAGACAATGGGGACAGGAACACCTGAAGTGGGAAAATCTGGGAGGCAAAAGGAAATGGGTTTAATTTCATTGCACTACCTCTTTGCAAGGTATTTTTAACATCTCTGCCACCTCCAAGCTCATTTTGCATCAGCTATAGGCACTCTGACATGGTTTAAAAAAAAACAAAAAACCCAAAAAAGCATATTCTAAACTACACTGTTTTGTCCTCGGTTCCTGGCTGTGATGCTCATTAGCCTGGATGGGATTGAGGTGTGAAGAGGGAGAGGCCAAGAGAACATTAGTGCCCACCAGGGACAGTGGGAGGGGACTGGAGCTCCTCAGCTGCCAGGTGCTCTCAAGCTCTGTGGCTGCACCTGGCCAGGGGCTGTGTCCTGGCGTCTCTGCCATGCCTGGCATGTCTTGCACTTCAGCAAGCCTGATTGCCTGGGACATGTCCACCCAGAAACCCCCCAAGAGAGAGCTTGGGCTGGAGTTGTTCCTGGCATGGAGGGCTGGACTGAGGCTAGGAGCATGAAATGAGCTGTTGGAACAGTTTGGAGAGCGAGTGGGAGGAGGGTTATAAATATGAGGGAAGAATTATGATGGATTTATCACAGCCTGAAATAAATTAACCTCTGGGAGGAATGATTTTGTAATAATTTGCATTTAGATACTCTGACACAGCCACATAACCCCAAACCTTCTGCAAACATCGTAATTAATTCAATCTCCAACATCCTATGAGAGGGATAGAAATAGCACTATTTACATGTGTAAAAGGAGCCAAGGACTCTTCTCTCCGTATTGCATTTTACACCCGTGGGGCTGCCCTTATGTCTTGTTTCCAGAGCCTCCTGGTGGGGTGGAAAGCAGCAGCAGTGAACAGCTGGAGAGCGTTCCTGGGCACAGCTAGCTGAGCTCCTGTGTGTTTCAGCCCAGGGAGCCCGTGTGGGCAGGGCAGTGAGGCTGCAGCACACAGCAGAAGAAGCAGGGAGCTGAGTCCTGTCAAAGCTGAGCCCTGTCTCAGCTGCTGGTAGTGGTGGCTGTGGGCAGGGCTGTTCCCCCGCAGGGACCCTGGGCCTAACTCCATCTCTGAGTGGAAGGTGGTCAAGTGATTTAATATTCAGCATTCTCAAGTGTGGTAATGAATTTGGTAGCCAAAGTGACCTGCTAACCCAGCCAGCTTGAGAGGGTATTTCAAGGACAATCCAAGCCTGTAGCTATGCAGTGGGATATTCTCTTGTCATCAGCCTCCTGCCTATTCCTTCCCATACCAGGGCAGATAATCATAAATGAGATACTTGCTTGATGCCATTTTCATGCCTGCTCTACCCTGGTTCCATTTCCAAGGATCGTGCAGTTGGCGGGTTACATCCCACCCCACCTTCAGCAAGTTTTGCAGGAGAGCTGGCTCTTCCAGAGAGAGCCAGATTGAACCTCACATTGTGACTCTGGAAGGCTTGGGCAAGCTGATTGTTTTCAGAGCATCTCCAAGTGCATCTTCCCTTACTTACTGTCCTGGTTTGGGCAAATGTATCTTAAATCCAGGGTTCTTAGGGCAGCACGGAGCTGGTGTTAGCTGAGCCACTGAGTGCACCCTGGGCGCCTCTGTGCTCCACTGCCAGACCTGCTCAGGGGTGGGCTGGAAGTCTAGGGCTGAGGAGAGATGCCTGGGTTTCAACTACAGACTTGGGATAGTGCAGTTTTCTTTGGGCATGACCCAGAGCTGGCCTTGGTTGCTGGAAGCGTATCCCATCATCTTCAAGGAGATTTGAGGAGCCCTCTCTTTGCTGAGACAAAGTTTGGCTTCTGCCATGGCTGTCTGCTTTCTGCAAAGCTCTTCCAGGGGTGGGAGCACGTGCTGTCCAGCAAGTGGTGAGCGACAGGTCAGCTGTACACAGGGGGAACTCGTGTGGCACAGCAGTGGGGAGAGGACACACCCTGTATCGTGGAGATTTACTCCTGGTAAAACACCTCTGCCTCATCTGCAGATGTCTCCTGCCAAGTGAACCCAGAGATATTTGTAGTGCAAGCTTCAGCAAGAGGACAAAGGCAAGTTGGCAAACAAAGGGACTTTGAAATTTAAGGAGAACCAAAATATGGTCTGGAGCACATTTATTTTGGAATCAATAGAAAAAGGTTAAATAATGATAGTGAATGTTTCCAGGGTGGGTCAGGTTAAAAAGCAAAGAAAGCAAAGCATGTTCACAGTGCTGTAAGACTGTTCTGTGTGTGCTGAGTTTGAGTTACATAGATAAATGATGAAAACTTTGCTTCCCACTGAGATGGAGTGTGGTGGTGCTGAGTACCACACATACACCTGCTGAGTACCTTACAAACACCTGCAGAACACTAAGATAAATGCCACTTCAAAAGGGATTGAGACTGCTCTGAGTTCAAGAGTGGGGGGAAAAAAAATCTATATTCAGTTCACAGAATTGTGTAAAATTAACCAATTTGAGCTACGGGTGTGACTTTTCCCTGCTTTCTGTCTGTTTTGCCGCTGTCCTTCCCTGGGCTGTGTGAGGCTGTGCTACAACAGCGGGGCTGGAGCCATCCTGCTCTGACTCGCAGCACCTTGCCCAGGCTGGGAGCGCGGAGTGTTTGTCTGGACATGTCCAATTTAATCAGCACAGCTCTCCTGCTGCTGCTCCTCAGGGTCTGTCTGGGAGCTCAGGGCTCTTCCTCCCCTCCTCTCCTCCCGAGGCAATCCCCACACTTCCCCCCTTGGTTTCTAAAGTCTGTGCAGGGAACCTGCCTGAAGGGCAGCTCTAGTGAGCACTTTGGTGTCTCCTTGCCGGCATGTCCATATTTGCTCTCCCAGTTTCAGGCAGACCTGCCTGAACCCTGCTGGGTTTAATCCTTGTAAAGATGGCTCCATAGTCAAGCTTGGTGCTGATGTTTTAATGTAGCCCTTTTGCAGCTTCCTCAGGGTGAGTGACAGGAGTGGAAGCAGTTTGTGTGGAGGTGGGAGCAGGTCAAGGGCTCATCCTGAATGCAATCGTGATCAACAGACACACCAATAGGCAGGGTCCCATGATAAATACAGATCTACAACCAGGAGAAGACTTTTAGATCACACATTAATATTTTCCTCTCTTTCTCCACTGCTGGATCTGCTATTCACATTTCTAAGCTAGGCCAGCAAGGACACCAAACCTGCTGCGTTAAGTAAGGGAGTCAGAAAAGCACTGTGATATGATTGGGAACACCATTAGGGGAGGGCACTATAACAGAAGGTCAAGAGACTGGGAGCCAAAGCCCTGGAGCTCTCCCAGAAAAATTATTCACAGCCAGGAGATTGGAGATGCCCAGGGTTGCACTGATTTGACTGGGTTTCCCAAAACAGGGCATTAGTGCCGGGCTGCTGGAGGCTTTTCCTGAGCCCGCCAGCCCCGGTGGCCGATGGCACCCAGAGGAGATGGCAGGAGTGCTCGTGTTGTGGAGTACAAGGCCTCTGAGCACCACCAGGACCTCACCAGCAAAATTCACCACCAACTGAGGTGGTAAGGGCACTTTTGGAAACCTCTGGGGTCCCTTGGGATACATTTCTTTGTGGGTTGGCTTTTCAGAGAGGCCAGGCCCCGTGAAGGCCTGGCTTTGTCCTGAGGGCCTCACGGAAGGACGCGTCCCACAGCAAACCTGCTGCCCACAAAACTTCCATCCTTGCCAGAAATCCTGTGGCAGCAGAAACAGGATGGAAAAGGCCGGGCAAGAAAAAAAGTTTCTAATTTGCCGTGACAGGAATCAAAGCCGTGTCTTGTCAGAAAATTGCAGCTGCCTTTTGCTGCCCGTCTGTCCCATGTCAGCAGCCCTGGCGCTGTACGGATACATGCAGCCCGACGGGAAGGAGCCCAGGGAACAGTGACTCCCAACAACCCGCTCCGTGAGGGAAGGAGAGGCTTGGAACTGAGCTTGCATTAGGTGTGGTAGGCATGGAGCCACATGATATTTATATTTGACTGTAGTTTTTGTACTGAGGGAAGCTGGTGCTGTTCCTGCTGCCTGGGCACTGGTGGGGACAGAGGGTGGCCCCGTGGGCGGCCCCGGGACAGCCCCCGGACACCCCTCCGGCTGGGGTGAAGGCAGGAGGGACTCCCTGGTGCTCTCTGAGCTGGTGAGCAGCAGTTCCCACCAGGCAGACAGGAGGACTGGCAGTGCAGATGCCCACTGTAACCCGTTTTCCAAGGGCAGGCTCGCCCCACGCCCTGCAGAGGCTGCTCAAGGGTCATCTGTGAGCAGGAGTCCAAGGACCAGCAAAATGCAAACTCATCCTGTATGGCTTCTGCCTAAAGTACATCTACTAGAGAGCACTCCAGTTGCTCTTAGGCTGCTGATGAGGTGACTTTTACAAGGGTAGGACATATGTCCACTTGCAGAGACCCTTTACCACCCATTTGCTAAGAGCTTTACACTAGAAATAGCTAAGGACTTTAATGTGAAATTCTGGAGACTGTGCAGGTTCAGGATTTGAAGCTGTGGAGACACACAAGATAAAACACATTTTTAAAGATGTTTAGGCTCAGCTATGACATTAAGACAGCAGTCCTGTGAAAGTACCAGGAGAATCATTGGCAATCCCAATCAAATTATCTTAAACATGATAACTGCTTGGTAACTGGTTTATCTCAGAATATGCTTGGAACAAGGGGGTATTTAGTTTTAATTTTTTTATACAAATGTTTGATTTCATTCAAATGGATTCTTACTGCTTGTGTAAGGAGAAACATAGGGTGTGTTTGCAGGTGGATGTGTCTTTGTAAGAACTCATGAGAACTTGAGCAATTATTTTTAAAATGTTGCTGACTCTGCCTATGTGAGCACTTGCTTCTCCACAGCAAAGAAATTGCAGAGGGCAGGAGAAGCTCCATACTGGAAAATTTTTAAATTTAATTGCTGAGTCCTCTTACCTTTCCTGTTCTTCCTTACAGCAAATGGTATGTTCAACTGATTGTCATAGCAATCCCATAGCAAAACCCCTTTTTTGGGATGGTCTTGTCTCTTTCCTGGAGATACATTATTCACTGAAAATTTCAATACATGTGGAGGGGAATTAGCCACCCAAATTCCACTGACATTGATCACATTTCTCTGTCTTGAAGAGGTCTTACTAGCCTCACCTCTCTGGTTAAGGAAATGCCTTCTCAGGATAAATTTGATAGGGTGGGGAACACTTCAGAGTTGGTTCTTTTTTTCTTGACAAAGCAGTTTCAAACAGCTGTGCTAATATACATATTAAGTATATGACTTAATATGTAGTACAGCTACATACGAATATAGCTGTCATTTAATCTGACTTCCATGTCTTCTGGAATTCTAGGCAGAGATGGATTCTAGGACACACTTTGTGCAGGAGACACCTGTATTTCCCTTCTCCTTGCTCCATATATGATTTTTTTCTCCTTTGTTTTTCCTTCCCTCACAGTCAACAGTGAGAAAATTTGTGCCTACGTTGACACCAATCACTGTATTAACGCAGAAGAACTCAAATTAGGTGGTAAATTTAACAGAAAGACCTGATGCCATCCAGGCTACCAGGGAGCTGGGATATTTTTAAGCTGAGATTTTCCAGCATGAAATCCTCCCTTTTCCAGACCAGACCATTAAACTGCATTTTTTCTCATTTTAGGGGAGCACCTGCGAATCTGCCCACAAGGCTACACCTGCTGCACCAGCGAGATGGAGGAGAACTTTGCAAACAAAAGCCGAAGTGAATTTGAAGCCATGATGAAAGAAGCTGGTCGCTCTGTGCAGGCGACCCTGACAGCACAGCACAGAAGCTTTGACAGTGAGTAAAACCTGCCTGCTTCCCTCTGCTCAGCATCCAGTCACTGCTCAGTTTCCCAGGCATTGTTGGAGCCAAGAGTTTGTGTTTGACACGCTTTACTCTGCATCTCACTCAACAGTTTGCGTGAAGCGTTGACCTGGTGGAATTGTAGGAGCTGTACCTCTGGCAGTGTTTCTGTAAGACCAAGGCATTTTGAGATCTCCATTTCAGAGTAGCCGCTGGAGGAGGCTGGCAGACACTGGTGTGCCTTGGCACTGACACAGCTTTGACAGGCGTGCTCTAATCAGCTGCTACCACAGCAGAGTAGCATTTGAGGCAGTGATGTAAAACCTGGCCCTGTGCCTTGAGCTGTAAGTTGAACAATATGGTAAAAGTGACTGGATAGCCCTTAGTAAGGTGGGGGGAGTTTAAGGAGACATGGATTTTTCTTGTCCTTTCCATGTAGATAGCAAGTGAAAAGGATGTTAGTTTGTATTGGATGCTTATAGCTATTAGCTTCATCTGAGCACTGGGAAATGTTACAGAGAGGGAAGCTCTTAGAAACTGTGGTGCATAAGATGTTGTGGACAAACATTCTCTCCAAAGTCCAGTATCCCTCCTAAGATGCTAAGCAAAGGCTAAGGATGACTCTCTTACTTTTATTGTTCCCTGAAAAATCCATTTTGCAGTGCACAGTAGTCCTGGAGGTCTAAAGGCCACTGGAAATAAATGGTTTACTGGCAAAATTGAGATGACCTGTGATTCAGAAACTGTATCCATTATCAGATTTTGAAGAAGGTCAGACATTTAGAATCATGGCCCTCCTAACTTTATCAACAGTCATCATGTGGAGTTACCCTGAAAAGGAGTCGGGGAAAGAAGCTGTAATAGCCAGAAAGGTGGAACTGGAAATTCAAGTAGTAAATAATAGATCTAAAGAAATAAGCCTGACCTTCAGGCTTATAACCAAGATGAAGTGCTTTTACACTAAACAGGAAGAAAAGGCAGTGCATCTCTGCAAAAGGCATTGTGTGTGTGGCCAAGGTTGGCCACACCAAAGGCATTCCTTTATAAGCTCAAAATTAATTGATTTTCACCTGCCTTAAAAGGTGACAATCAGGATTTTTAAAAGAGCCTAACAATGGTGGTTGCTCACACTGATGTCTGAATGGGAGCTGACACAGCTGCTGCTGAGCACAGTCCCCAGCCCTGAAATCCAGCCCTTTGCAGGGGTGCTTTGTTAGTGCTTGGCACCCTCTCCCTCCACTCCCTGTCACAGCACTGGCTGCTATATCTGCTCTTTATTTTCACCACAGCCACTCAAAAGAGCAGAGTTCTGCATCTGTGATGTAAGAGAGTACAAAATTCAGTGGGAAGCTTTGAGAGTTATAGTGACAAGCAGAAATTTCCTAGTGAAGAACTGGTTTAGTCTGTGATTTTTTTTGTGGATTAATAATAATAATAACAGCAATAAGAGTAAGCAAAGCAAAGAGTAAGTAAGCAAAACCAAGCATCTAAAAAGGGGATGCTTGTGTTGAGATGTCAGTTAGAGCCATTTGTTTTTATTCCCCAGTATTTTTTTTTATTTTGGTTTTATTCCTCAGTACTTTACAAAGATGGAGCTTTATTTCTGTGGTGTGTACCCAAGTTTCTTTTAAGTATCAAACAAAGTAAGTGTTCAATAAGCAAAATATTACTTTAACAGACCATAATGCACAAATCAGTGGTGTTTTGTAGTGGGAACAACCTCACTTGAGCCCACAGGCCAGGAAGATATGTCTCCTGCTCCCATTAAACCCTTTTAGTTTGCTTAACTACCCTTGCAATCAATACAGAGTTTATAATTTATGCAAGACATGATTAAAAAAAAAATCATATCGTGTCTCAGTTTCAAGCATGAGTTTACCTTTAAATAGTACTATTATTTTTTCTTTAGTTACTTTATAAATGGTTTGAAATTGAGGGAGTTCTGGAGATGGGGCAATGGGATCACCTCAGCTCCTGAAACAATGCCACAGAAACTGCCCTAACTTCCAGTAAATGGCATTAATCTCACAGTTAACAAGATCTTTTGCAGGTAGTGCTGCTTAGAGCTGTTCAATAAAGGAGCTTTTTTATGTCAAATTGATGAGTTCTAGTCTTGCTGGCACCGGATGCCTGCGTTTGTTGGATTTCCTCAGCAGCAGCTTGGAGTGCAGCTTTTGGGCTTGCAGAGCTATCGATGCACAGCTTGTCTTCACATTAGTGATTTTATTTGGCCTTAGGAGGATGTGGAGAGGCTCCACTGGATGGGGATGTCCAACTCATTCTCAAAGTATTTGTAGCCTGGAGATCAGATTATTCATGTATTCTGTGTTAGCAGGTGTGGTGTAACTGAACTTCAGGCCTGGAGCTCTCATATTTTTGGATCCATCGCAGCAAATCTTGCGCCCATAATCTCACTGCCGATCAAGGCAATAGTCTCTACTTGTAAATTCCCCAAGCTCCAGATAGAAAATAGAAAGGCTACAGCAATCTGCCTCTGAAGTAATGTTCTCCTTACTTGTGGTCAACATTTTGCTTTGGAGAGTAATTCATGTGTGCAGGTTGTGGTCTATAAAGCCCTGAATTGTCATCACGCCTCTGCTCTGAGCTGCAGCTTTGCATTGGTGCAAGGAATTACAGAGTCTGTTGTTCCAGCCTCCCTGGCTGCTTTTGGGGCAAAGAGCTGAGTGTCCTTCATCTCATATAAAGTACTTTTAGACAAAGTGCACGTGTGAGATACAGGGGTAGCCATATATTCAAAAGTGAGATGTGTGGAATAGGATCCCACAGTCTGAGTGCTCTCTGCACAGCAGAGGACACATGGCCCTTCCTCCAGGATCTGCCAGGGCTAAATTTAATCAGCCTATGGCATTGCTTAGCTGCTTACCAGCACATTTGTTGTTTTGCTTTATGTTACTGTAGCTAGCAGAATTTGGGGACATCAGTTGCAACCTATACACGTGGTCATCGGCTTGCTGGTAACCTTTTAACTGAAAAGGTAGCATTTTGCTCTACAACCAATTGGTTTGAATTAAAAAAAAAAAAAAAAAAAAAAAAAGAAAAAGAGCCAGAAGCACAGACCAGGAGTGATGGGAGCATATGCTTTTGATAATTCAGTGCTAGGGAGGATGTTGTGGTCAGAGTAGAGGTACTTTATTAGCACGATTAAAGGCACAAATTCTTTGTTAATTTTGATGGCCCAGGCCTCTTGATCAGACAGGGAGGGAAATGTAGTTAACTGGGAGCAGAGCCTGTAGCAGAGACCTACTGGAGGCTGCTAGGATGGTTTTGGTTGGCCTTTATTTGGCTGAAAATTTATATATAGCCTACACCTAGAAAGAAAAACATGAATAATAAAAATAAAACCAAGCAGGCGGTCTTAAAGAGAGCTGGGGTACAGCCTCTGTTGAGACTGATCCAAAATACTGTTTTAAAGGTGCTTCCAACATTGATTGCAAAATGTGCCCCTTTTTAACCTGGTATCTTGTCAGTAATGAGGAAGTTTCAGTATATATTATTACAAAATTAAATAGATTGATGAGGTGCTTTGTCCATGCAGTGGTTCAGGAGACAGATATGAGCTGGCTGTGCCCCCTGTGACAGCTGCAGAACAGGACTTTGGCTCCTCAGCTGTGCTGAGAGTGAGTTACAAACATTGCTCGGGTCTGGGGGAGATTCCTGCCAAAAATGAGCTTTTATTTGCACATCACACAACTGCATGTCAGTATTGCTCACAGTCATGGGAATTCTGAACTCCTGTCCTCCCCGGTACAAATTAAACTGGTACTTCCATAATCTGTTGCAGCAATGAGTCTGGAATAACTTCTGGGCTGTGCAGGAAAGGCTCTAGAAGTCATTTGTGGTGCCTGGTCAGAGCAGCCCCTTTCCAAGGCCGTGCAGTCGGGGATGGCTGCAGAGGGGTGGAAAGGTTCCTTGCTCCAAGCACCACTTGCTCTTGGTGCTTGGAGTGACAGTGAGGGGCTGCAAGCAGCAAGGAACAAGGCTGTTTTTCTAATCTTTGTGAAAGCTCAATTGTTGAGAGTCTAATCCTTGTCTGTCTCTCTGTTTTGTCCCCTTTCCCCCACTTAAATCACTTTTTAATAATACTGCAGTGTTGTGCCAATCTTTCCTTTTGGTGCATTTAGCAAGCAGTCCCTGTGTGACTGCTGACCTTTAGCTGTGAGCCAGGAAATCTGTCCTTTCAGAATTGTTTCATGTTTTCAGGAAATATCAACAAGCCAAAACAAAAAACCTTGGCTTTTAGTCCACATTGCACAGTCTAAAAATGATTTGCAGCTCTCATAAAATCTGTGATTTTTAAGCTGTGACAATCAAATGCAGATAAAAAAATTTGTGTTTTATAACTGGCTGGTCATTGGAAAGCTGATGTCATGTAAAGGCTTTCATAATGTCCGGTCTTGGTAGCTGGAAACTACATATGCAGAAACACAGACCATGCAGATAATTAACATTATTTGAGGGTTAGTTTCAGACAGTTACATATTTCTTATGAAGATGAATCACTGTTTTAAATGTTACAAGGTAGGCAACGTCCTAGAAGCTGTTACACACTGATGGTTAAAATTTTACAGATTTCTAAAGGTGCCTTGTTTAAAGTTCAACCAAATGTGTCTTTGTCAGAGGAACTGAGTTATATAACCCTCAGTACCTAGAGCTGTAGCACCTAAAAGCACTGTTGGAGAGAGGCATATATAAATATTTTTATTTACATTCAATATACTGTGAATACTTAAGGAAGCTGATCAGGAGGTCACAGAGTAAGCCCAGCAGGCAGAGCTCTGTACTACCCTGATGGCTTTAAACCAGGCCTACAAAATCCAGAGTTGAATCTGAATTTTGCTGGCATTTTCTCAGTTGATGATAACATGATCCAAGCCCTGATGACGTGAAATTCTAAAGTAATTTGGTGGCCCACAGACCAAAAGATGTATTCTGAGAGATGAAGGACCTCTCTGTGCAGAAAAGGATTGACACAAGACCCGAGCAAGGGCTATCTGGGCCACAAGGGCTCAGTGCTTGTCCCCCCAGATGTGTTGTCCCAAAAGCGCTGCTCCTCTCTTGCAGTGTCTGCAGTCACTGCTCTCGGCTCCGGGTGTTTCTTGGAGGCATCACATGGTTTGGTAAAGTGCTGTCTCAAAGATTCTTTTTCTGTAGGAAGAGGGAAGAAGGGACTGGTTATGCCTTAAAACACGGAAATGCTGCTGTGTTTAGAAATAGATGCCTTGATTTCAGAGGTTGTGGAAAGGGAGCACTTTGTGGAGTGAGCAGAGTTGCTCCAGCAGCCATGGGCTGTGCTCTGTGAGCTGCCTGCCTCCAGCTGCCCCTGGCATCAGCACTGGCTGCTCCCTAGGGCGAGGAATTTGAGTTGGGACTTCAAATGTATTCCTTTTGATCCAGAAACCCCTAATTTCCTGGGAGCACTCTTTCTTGTGGTGATTCCCCAGGCCAGGGCTCTGCCCTGAAATTGTGGTGTGTGGCTCAGTTGGTGGCCTTGGCCAAGGGCTCACCACTGTGGGAGAGCTCTGACCTCTGAGGCATCCTCAGGCAGATGGGAGGCAGCAGGAGTCCCAGCACCCCATGGGACAGCAGGCTCAGCTGTCCCCCTGGATATGTGCTGGGGACATGGGATGGTTTCCACAGCTCACCTGAGCTTTGTCTTTTCCTAATGTCAGTCTTGCAGTGGCTGCCTGCTGTCTCCCAGCTGAACATCTACCAGGAAACAGTGTCTGTGCATGGGCATTTTTTCCCAAATGGAAAAGAATGAATGGGCCTAGAACATTTCAGCTCCTGAACAAGAAGCTGGTAGAGTCAGGGAGACTGAGTTAGAGGGGGGACTGACTTAAGGGCAGGAAGATGTTTGATCATTTCTTCTAGTGACGTGACAAAGGAATAGGAGGAAAAGAAACCTGGAAATTAATCTCTTTCACTGAGTGTTCATCACCTGCACTGCATTTTTCTGACAGGCCAGGGGTAGCCTTTCTGGTAAAACTGCACTACTGAAAACACCACAGTTTTGTGCCTCTTTCTGCACAGCACTTGGGCAGCATCATTCAGAAGAAGCCCATTTCTCCTTCAGCTTTATCTCTGGGATGCATAATCAAAAGGATTTAGAGGCCATCAGAGATGATTCCTCTGGCTCCCATGGACTTCCTTCCCTTAAGGCTGGTTTGGGGACAGTACAGACATAGAGAGCACCTCCTTTAAGCTGAAATAAAAAAGCAGAGTCTCAGGTGGATCCAGGACAGAGAAACAAATAAGGGGATTCCCTTGGAGGTGTCCACAGGGGAAAGGCAGCAAACACCCATGCTCGCTTCATATCTTGTTCCCCCAAGGAACCACCTTAAAAAAAGCCCAGCACAAGACAGGATTGATGCTAGCCAGGCTGTCACTCCCCCACAGCCAGGGTCCGGAGACAGGAGATGCTTTCATGTGTGGTGCTGAGCACCTCCTGTGGTATTTATGGGTTTCTGGAATGGGGTGCGGCGTCTGCCGAGGTGCATTCCTGGGCTGACAAGATTAATCCTGACAGGTCGCTGCCTCGGGGAAGCACATGCTTAGGCTCACCTGTAACAGCTCCAGCACCTGGAGTTTTCTCTCCCCTTACAGCCACTTCTCTTCACATTTAATCTGGAAGGCTCTGTTCTGTGCTGCAGGGTATATTGCAATGTACGTGCAGCACTTTGCTTGACAGATGGCATAGGCACGATATTGTCTTTTATTGAAAGAAAAGAGAACCAAATGCTGGAGTGGCTGGGATGAGAGCACAGCATTGGGATGCCTCCTGCAAGGGCCTGCACACCTCAAGAGATGAGCTGCTTCATCCCTGCAAAAGTCAGGATAGGTGTAAAAGGTACATCAGGCATCTCAGTTTCAGGCACTGTCACCATGTTTTGTCACACACTCCAAAAAAGCTGCCTCTGAGTGCTCAGAGAGCAGTGAAATGTGCATCTGCTTGGGGACATAAAAGAAAGCACCTGCTCTTCCGAGATACGGGATAACACAGGCATATTTTGCAAGAAATTAGTGATGCCCAGATAGTAATCTCAGAAGAAAGTGTTGGCAGAGTTTATTTTAACATTCAGGACACAGTGCATGAATCTCTTTGAAAGGCTCTGATTTCACAGGGTAAGCAGCCAAGCAGCCTAACTTTTATCACAGGTGCTGCTGTTGCCCTCAGTGGCTGCAGAGCCTTAGTCCCAGATGGCTGGATGGAAGTCAGGGCAGGGAATGGGAGATGAACTGCTGAGATTTCTCTGCAGAAGAGCCTATCTCTTGAACCACTTTGTGCTCAGCCATTTTCCAGCTGGCTTACTGGCTTCACATGAAGCACTTGTCACCCTTCATCTTTCTGATGCCCAGTGTTTCTCCTAAGAGGAAAATAATAGGATTTTCTGGACTGCTATTATTGCAATGAAGTGTAGGTGCTCTGAGTCAGCTCTTAAGGGGATATTTTTGCTTCAACCTGATGTTTGCCAAGAATCCCATCTCTGTTCCAAACCAGGTGCTGTTGGATATTTGGGAACATGGGGGCTCCAGCAACAAGATGCTGTTCCCATCTAGAGATCAGCAAACACAAGCTGGAAAATATGCTACTGAAATATGTGGCATGTCCTGACATAGGAGCTTGGGTTATTTTGAGTACTTCAAGGTATCTGTTCTCATTTGAGATGATAAAAGTACTTTGTTCTCTGTCACCAGAAATGCTTGCAGCAAACTGTTGATTCTGCTTTATTAATTATTGCCATTGAAGCAACACATCCATAGAGCCAAGAAGTGCTGTAATGCACTGTAGGGCATCCTGCCTGTCTGAGCCTCAACCTATGGTCCAAGGACTTTGAGAACAAAAATAAACCAACAGATATTTGGTTTGGAGAAGTGAATTATGGAGGGAAGAGATCAGTGAAAGGTCATACCACAGGTTTGTGCTAAAGATGGGAGCAGAGCTCAAGTCCCTGGCTATTCAGAGAGGTGCATGAGTACCACGAGTCTCTCTAGTTCATGAAACAGTGATCCTCTTCTGGTAAGACCACAAAAGTCATCATGTCATTCCCCATCTTACCGAGCTTTATCAGCCAAGATCTCTCCAGACATCAGTTCTCAGCATCCCAGCCTGGGAGGGAACAGGCCCTGGCTCTAAATGCTCTCTGGCCTCTGCTATTTGTGGTTTTTCTGTGCAAGGCCCCTTCTGAAGTGGAAGTAGTGATCCAAATCATGACAGAAGTCTGCAAACAACTTGTGTAAATGGGGACAAGTGTATAAGAGATTTTTGGTGTCAGGTAACCTGTTGTGATTAGAGGAGCTGACCTGGTTTTTAGAGTGCAGTATGAGTACCAGTAGTGCCTATAAGAGCTTGAAGGTGACGTCTGCCTGTGAAAGGCTGAGAATTGATTGTCTACAGGGAGACTCAAAGATAATCCCTTTTTGTGGTAAAAAGAGGCTGAATACCTTAGCTGATAAACATTTCACCTTTCTGTAGCTGCTTAAGTATGTAAACTATTCACTTCTCTCCACCTTCCTAGTCTTATTTTATTTTCTCTCTTCAGGCCAACACAGCTTCTTGCATTTAAAAGCTCAGCTAAAACGGTGTAATGTGTACAGAGCTTTTTCCAGTGCTTCATTTCCTGTCTGGGCAATGTTGGGGTATCTTGATTCTATCCCTTGCATTTTCTGAAATCAACCATGATAGAGGGAAGGAAAACTCTAATTTTACCCACAGTTCATAGCTACTTCGGAAGAAACCAGGTAGTGTTGAGTTATTCTCATTAAACCTGTAGATTTGGTCAAGACACCAATGGGCTGAGTTTGTTTCAAAGAAAAGAAAAGAAAGAAAAATGCAAAGAAAAATGGAAATCAGAAACCCCAGATTCCATCAGGCCTGATACTACAAAATGTGAGTGCAGCATCGGGTGCTGTGAGGTGGTGAACCAGGCAGGATACGCAATGGGTTTTACTTCAGCTTGGTTGGGATCTTTAGGAGACTATGTGGAAAAAAAGATTGAGGGGTTTTAAAGATTTGTCTTTAGTAATACTCCTAATCCACAGCCTTCCCAGCAGGATCTACCCTTTGCAGGAAGTTGTTTGACATTGCTCAGCAGTGATTCCTGCTGACCAAGGGGTAACATCAGCACACTCTTCACCCTGAGGCCAGGAGAGAAACAGTGAGGCTGTTCATTAGTAGAGAAAATAAAAAGGATTCATTTTTTCTCTCTGAAGCACCTTGTTATTGATTACTCAGCCTTGTTTTTGCATGTTCTGCTGGAACTCTTGTTTCCCTTTGTCTTAGCTGCATCTCCAAGCTGTACATTTTCACTTTGTTCACCATACTTGCCTCGTATTTTTCAAAGCAGTACAGTTAAGACTGTGAGTTCATTTAGACTCCGTGACTTGGAGATGCTGGTAAAGGCAGAGGGTCATATAAAGAAATGTATATATATATATGTGTGTATGTATATAGATAGATGTGTGTATTTCAGTTGAAAGGAATTGCTGTGTTCTTTAGTAGGTGTTGCTGGGAATGAACATTACAGTATTTTTACATGTCGGGAGGTGACAGGCTTGTTAATTTGACTTTTGATTAACAAATATCTAGTTAAATGTGAATGCTAAATTGTGGGTCTCCAGCTGTTCTTAAACAGAAAGGAAGCTCCAAACAAAGGAGACATCAGATACAAAAATAAGAGGAGCAGCCTTACTGTGAGTAAGGAGGAGATTCAGTCTTTTGGTTTTCATTCCCAGTAGTGTTTAGCAAGAAATGTAGCCAGTGGTGACTGTCTCTGCTCTGCAGGTTCCCAAGCTGTGTGGCAATGATAAAACAAACAAACCCCAGCATTCCCAACCTCCCTCTCAAAACCTGAGACTGCTGTGAGCTGGGTATCAGCCTGTGGGTTAATCAAGGCTCGGGGAAATGATATTTCTTACAATTTGAGTATTGAGTCGGGATTCAGCTTTTAGTGTTCTGCAGATAATTGAGCAGCTTCCTACAGCCCCAGCAGTAGAGCAATTCCCTTGCAAAATGCAGCCTTGTTTTAATGCTGCTAAAAATGAATAAATTAGTCCTCCAGGAGTAATGAATGCCAATAAAAGTGTTGTGTGGCAGCATGTAGTAAACTTCTTGTGGAGGAAATGGCTGGAATTGACTTCTTTGAGAGCAGGATTTCAGCTGTCTTCTGATGCACCCATCCGTGCCTGTGGCTCTGCGCCTGCCCTCCAGGTCATGAAAAAAGGCAAGGGATTAGGTGAAAATAGCCAAGAATAACGTATAGCCTCAATTTGCTGGCTTTGTGCTTTATTTGTGACATCTGAGGGCAAAGTGGAGCATCCTGTTTGTCTTGATTCACTGTAAATAAGGACTTGTCTGTGTCTGCTCTCCAGTTCTGGCTCCCAGGTAATAATGAGAGAGGTAGGCTTCCTCCTCCTCTAGTGCTGACTGCTTTGGCTGGAGCAGGCACTGATCCTTTCCTTCACACCTGCAGGTGAACAGGAAAGCTGTGCAGCTGGCTGTACCCAGGACAAATACAACCAGGATTTTACCTGTCGGTGTGCATTTGACACAGCTCTGAAAACAACACGGCTGTTTCAGAGCTGAGTTTTGTCCAGCTTGAGGAGCCCTTTGAAAGGAACATAACTGTTCTTGTCTCTGCAGGATTTGGCATCCTCTGCCTTCTGTGTCTGCCATGCAGTTTTCAGTCAGGTTGGAGATGACATGGCTGAGCTAAGCCAGCCCAGCTTTCCTCTCATGTCTTCGCCGTGCCAAGCTCAGTCCCAGTGAAGCCCATCCCAGTCATGCATCCATCTGCCTTCCTGGTGGTGCCTGACCTGTCACCACCGGGCCCCTCAGCTGGTTCAGCTTCTGTTTGATCATATGAGACACTAATTAACAGATAAGAAACACTAAATATTTTTATGTTTCCATAGTCCATATCAAAAAAGCCAGAAGGCAAAAGACAAGAACTGAGATTTTTTTTTTTTTTTTGCAGTTTTAATTTGTGCCTCCCTCTCTGGCACAAATAAACCATTGATATTTACTCTTCATTGATGTGATCCTAAACTATTTTTTTTCCTCACAGGCCCTTTGCTTCTTGCAGGACACATGAGAGATGATGTCTGCTGAATCATCACCATTCGTTGGGTAGCGTGGTGCATTATTTACTGTACAGCAGCCAAATCCTACACTCAGAAATAATTATTAATTTCCTTATGGGCTAATTAAAGATCATATCATAAAGCACGTGCATCAGGGAGCGGAATTAAGGCTTCACCAGCAGCTTGAATTTTCTCAGATCACTAAGTATGGGGGTGTTTGGCTTTGCAGTTATAAGGCAACCTTGACTGGAGCCTCTAAAATCTCTAGTTTAAGGCCCCATTTGCACCAGGAGGTGCCAGCCTGGCTCCCTCCCTGCCATCACTGCCCACTCCAGCATGTCAGGGCACAGCAGCTTCTGGGGAAAAAGCAAAGCAAGGGCAGCTGCTCCTGCTGTAAAGCACTAACTCCTTTCCTTAATCTCAGCCTCACACACAAGTAACGTGTTTGGCTGATCATCTTCCCTAAAATTCATGTCAAAGCAGATTCCCAGCATGGGAAGGCTGGTGTAAGATGTGCCAGGTAGGTTTGTTTTGAGGTGTATAATTACACTGGGAGCTTTTCAGTCTGCTCATCGGGAATTTGCATCGAGTTAGATGATTAGTTAACTGGAGACCTCTTTATTTGATTACCTCTCTTTTGTTGTTGTCTAAAAGAGAAAATGACACAGTTAGGCAGGAAAAGCTTTAGAGAGGGGCGATCTCTTTATTATATGTTTCTTTGGTGTTTGGCACAGTGTGGTTGAGAGCTTCCAGTGCTATAATAACAGTTATAATGAATGTGCCTTACCAGTGAAATTGTACTTCAGACATCACAGGTGAACTGATACAGACTCAAACTGTTACCTGAGAAGAAAATAGCTTTTCTTTGTTGTTGCCTTTACACTGTGATAAGCGTTTCAGCTGGAGAAGGAACAAGTACTTTTTTACATTTTTAAAGTTAATGCACAGAAAGTCTTCAGTTGATTAGCAGAGGTCCTGTGTAGGATGGCCGTTTCATTACTAAGAGTTTAAGTGAGCTATAAATATATTTTATGCCCTTGTACAAGTTCAGAGGACCATGAAATATAATTAAAAGATTCTGGGCACTGCACACATAGGAGTAACATAGGAAATAAACGTTTGACCTTTCTTACCTTTGGTCACCAGTAAGCAATTGCTCTCCATGCTTCTTGCCTGCATTACTTAGTGTTTTGGCTTAAATGCAAGATTCAGATGCCCACTGAAAACGTTGAGTGAACATTCACAATTCAGTCGTTCTTCTGTCTGGATTTTTTCTCTTCTCTGGAAGATGCAGTGAAAAATGCTAAGCTACTAGAAGTTAACAATTACCTTTAATTATGCAGACCAGCTTTGGCTATGAATGAGAAAGAGATTTGGAGTCTATTGTCATTTCCTTTTATTTCTGAAAACAAAACAAGAAATGCTAATCAAGACATTTTATACAACTGAAGCACAGAGTGTCGGAAGCAGTTCTGTTTTATTCCTAGCCAAGGGAAACTCCACGTATGTGTCATACGAGAGTAGGATTTGCCTGTGGATTAACATCCCTGAAGATTTACTGGGAAGCTGACTCACCAAAGAGACTTCTTTGTAAAACCAAGCCAAGTTTTGACACTGAATAAGTTGATGTAACTGAGTTAGGACATGGCCCAGTGATTTTCAGGTTTGCACTGGGGAATGCAGCTGTGACAGACTATCATTCTGAAAGAAACCCAGAAAATTAAATACACAGTAACAAATATAAATTTTTTTCTCTTGGGGCCAAAGGAAATAGAACAAGCCCTCGTCTGCTGTGTGTAAAACAGAGGAAGAAGCCAGTTGCTGTCGAGTTGAGGGAAATGAGTTTGCAGGATCCGATTATGTGTTATTTGAGTCTGTAGTCACTGAGCTCAGAGCAAGCCTGTTGGACTCAGTCCTGCTGTGCCCCAGCTGCACACCACTGTCTCCTGAGCTCCATGGGATCATTCTCTTGGCTCATCCTGAGTGCTGGTGGTGGAGGCTCAGAGACGGGAGCCCTTTGGTCAGTGGTGCTGTGATCAGTAATGCTCCTGGAGGAGTTGGTGGTGTCTGTGACACCAGTTCTGGACACTTCTGCTGGAGGTATCCACAGTAGACTGTCATTAGGCACCTGCTTCAGGCATCTTCAAAAGGAAGGGAGGAGGGAACCAGCATGTGAAAAGCTTCTGTAAGCCTGCCCTCACCATCCAGATAACAGCTGCCCCAGGGAGTGTGCCCAGGTGAAGCAAGGGTGGAATGAGTCACCCTGAGAATTCGGCTCGTAAAACCCAAGTGCTGAGTGATCAGCAGCAGCAGAAGCACAGCTGTGGGAATAGATGTCTTTATTAGAGGCAGAGGTAAGCTCTGTGGCAAGACTCTCTAAAGAATGGATCTGTGTAAAGCCTCCAAGTGCCTGCAGTGCTGGGGGTCAGAGATCCTGGTTAGCTGTGCTCTGGGTTCCACAAGGCAGCTGGTGGGACACTGGGATGAGGAGGTGGAGGCACTTCCCTCATCCTGCACTGAAGGACATGGCCATACATCCCTCTTGGGGGATCTCTGACTTCTCTCTGCAGCAGGCAGAGATTCACACCACCAAAAAAAGGCCATTGATACAAACTGGCCTGTCCTCACAGCAGCTCTTTTCCTGATGTGTCTGCTCTTCATTGTGAGATGCATAGGCATGCTCCTATTCCCAGGGCCCTTCTTATGGAGTGTAAAGCCTCCGTTCTGTTTAAATAAATATACACATGGCAAGGATCCAACACAGAGACTGTTGATGTTGCTGGAGGGCCACTTCCATGGCCACTGAAGTGGACCTCTTGTGGATATAGTGAAAAAGCACCTTGAGATAGAGGTGTGAAAAAGCTGGAGAGGCTGAGTTTTAACAGGCTGTCCCTCCTGAGTGTAAGGGCTGAGAATTTTGCTGCCGTGCATGATCCACATTTGCACAACAGAAAGAATATCTGTGGAAGGTGACCCAGCTTTGAAGATGGGGGTAGCTTATCACCAAGAGAATATGTAAATAATGGGTAAGCAGAAACTTGCATACCCTCCATTCAGGCATATTCCTGGGCACAGAGGAGGGAGATTTGGGCAGGCAGCAGTTGAGAGAAAACAGCCTGATCAGCAGCAGTTGTGTTTGAGCATCTAGGGGATAGACTGGGATAGAGAGGCAAAGAGCGAACAGGGATATTTCTTACAACATGAAAAACACATTTGAAGGAACTAGGAGTGAACACTGTCAGCAGATGCAGTTTAGGTTTAGTCTTTTTCCATAAAAAAAAAGTATGATGGGTAATTTTCATTAAAAGGGCTATAAAGATTGGAATCTCTGCTATCATAAAACTTACTGGTCTCTGTAGTGCAATATATTTTAAAAAGGCAGGCACTTGAGAGAGCAGGTGATACTGCACAAACCACAGACCACAGCAGGGATAAAATACTTCCCAGTCATACCTGAGTGATGGGACACAGCACGTTGACTGAGCACTTCCACCTTGAGAATTGGACTGTGATATTTGTTGTGTTCTGTACCAGAACCTTCCCAAGCAACCCAGGAAGGAAGCAGCCACCAACAGCACAGTTAAATCTTCTCAGGTCTCTTCTGCAGTCATAGCGCTCCAGTAAATCTTGCTAATTATTTCACTGGAGTTTTGTCCCCTTTGTATCTAAGTCCAGACATTTATCTGTAGAGTTGCACATTTATGGTATTCTGTAGTGATGGTAAACTGGAAATAGAATAGATATTCTCCATAATTCCAAAGAGTCACAATGAACTGAAACAATTTGGAACCTGAAATCAGGTACTGTGAGTCCTTCTGATTAATAGAAATCCACTGTGTCAAGCTAAGCTGATAAAATACTTCCATTTCAGCTTGCTGCAAACAGGCAATTTGGGCAAGGAAGCAGTTTGTACTTTGAACTCTTATTAGGAACAGAATTAGTTTTCAGCACGGTCAGATTAGCCAAACCAGTATCTAAGGACCAATTTGTAATTTCTTATTTAAAGTAATTGCTGATCTGCTGAACGAGACCTGTGTCCATACTCAGAGGAACTGCAGTCGTGGCCATGCTAACATGTTAACATCTAAGGCAAAGTGAACAGTGCAAGCCCCAAAAACACAATATAATTGTTTATGGAGGCAGTTCTCATCTTATGGAGGCAGTTCTACATCCTAAAGGAGTTCTCAGCTTCATCAATCCCCACCTCAATGCACATGATTATTGTGTTTCTTAGCTTTATACAGATCCCCTATTTTTTACATTCCAGACCACTTCAAGTTAATACGAAAATCCACCTAAAATATTAATTTGGGACTGGAAATAGATAGTATGGTTTTTCTCATCTTCCACTTTAGAGAATTTAAGTGGTCAATTTTCAGACAAAATTCTGCGCCTTTAAAGTAACAAGCATCAAAGACTGTTTTTAAGATGCTGAAAGACATTGAAAATATTCAGGTGGTTAGTTTTGGATGATTTAATACTTGGCTTAATTTAAATCCTGGAAAGATTGAACTAATGCGTATCTTAAGAGGCAGTTCCTTTGAGCAAGTGGAAAACACCATCTCTTCTTTATTCAAAGGAGTGTGTCTGTGGCAATTAGGATGGAACATTATTTTGAGCTTATTTGGGACTGCTGAGTGACCATGAAGAAAAAAAATCACATTTTCCTATGGTCACAGTTAGAAAAAATACCCACTTGTGTTGTCCTGATAAATATTTGCCCACTAAAGGTCGCGATTTCTGTTGCATGAGGAGGCCAAGGTGCTCATGGGGACACCTCCAGGGCAAGAAGTTCAGGGCACTGCTTTTGTGACCACCCAAAGGTGCCCATAGAGAGCCCAGCTTTGACACAGTGAGGTTTTGTTTCATTGTGAACATTGTGTGCTATTACCTTGTCTTAGATTGGTTTGCTGTTTGCTTTTGGGAGGCTTGGTGCTGGAAATAGATACCCGTGTTTGGAAGCCAGCTATGTTTAGCCAAATTCCCAGGTGTGGAGGACAGGAGCTACACTGCTCCTGTTGTGCCGTGTGGGTCAGTGGCCAATGTGTTTTGTATGTCTGCTGCTCAGAACTGGGCAGGGAACTGGTGGAGTCCCCCAGGAAGGATGGAAATTTCCTTTGTAAGTGTCCGTGCTGGTGAGGAGGGTTTGTGCACACACTGCACAGCTCTCAGCACGCTCTGCTTTTGCAGGAGCAAGTGCAGGAGAACCAGTGCTTCTGCAGAACAAAGTCAGGTGCAGAGGGCAATAAAAGTCTGTTTGCTGCTCTGTAGGGAAAGAATCCAGGAGTGCTGAGCTAAATAGGAGATTTGGTAGTTACTCTGGCAGTTTTACATAGAGCTTTGTTAGAGACGACTGAGCTGGAGTAAAGCAGAACACACTGAAGTGCTTTGCCGCCTGTGTATGCCAACAGTGCTGAAAGCTTTTCAGTTATTCAGAGACAGAGGAGATCAGGGACAGGGTTTTTACCTTATCTAATACCTTTATCCTTGAGCAACATAAGACTAAATCACAACAGGAAAGCTGGTCCAGAATTGAGCCCCACAGCCTAGGTAGTGAGACTCTTAGGAGTGGTTCCTTGCTTCATTTGAGATGTCCTTTGTGATTTTAGGGACACACTGGAGGCTCTGAGCCAGAAAAGCCATGGGGCAGCTAATCCCATTTATCTCAGTGGCAGGTCCCTAAATATCTCTGATGTTCTCAGCCTGAGACTGTAATAGGACTTTCCCAGCTCCCCCAGGTATTACAAAGATAGATAGACTAAGGAGGTGCTCACATCCTTGAGTAACAACAGCCATGTAAGTACCTTGAATGCACTTCATTATGCATGGAAGGAGTAGGATGGAGGGAAGATAAGATTATGTGTTAAAAACAGAGTTTGGCTCTATTAAAGTGGAGCAGTTGAGAATTAAGCAATAACCAGGAGAAATCCCTGTTAAGGAGCATTTTTGTAGACAAATCTTTAGCTCGTCTTTCTTTATTCTCATTCCTCTTTATTCCAAAATGAAGTGACTTCCTTTCCAGAAAGCCCTGAACCCAGAAATTAGACTAAAAACTTGCTGCACATAATGAGGGAGACGCCAAAGTATACCATCATAATTCTGAGGTAATTTCCAGGGCTAGATGGCCCTACATTTGCAAATGTTCATCCGTCAAAGCCGTCCGCTTTCTGCGCTTCCCAGGATTCTCTGGGTTACTGGAACTTTAGAGCCCAGAAATTGGTTGTACTCTGCCTAATTTCAGGGCAGTGTAACAGAGCTGATGTACTCCAGTGTCATTGCTCAGGGCTTTGCACTCCCACCAAAATCAATGGACATTTGAAGGAGGCTCGGGATGGCCCAAGGCAGGTGCAGTAATGACCATTAAAAGATGTTTCCTAGGCTTTGAAGTACTTGCAGTGATGGTGTTTTGAAATGGATTCCACTCGACATAAGCATGCTAAGAAGATGAAACTGCCATTTGCTAGGAAATACAGCTTTCTATGTGCCTAACATTTTAAGGTTATTTTGGGTTAAAAGGACGACAAATTCACAAATTAGGAAGGAAGCTGTACACAGGCAGGCTTCTTTATGTAGCAGTGCTTCATGGGACGCTTCTCTGTCTTGTTTCCATGTACTCAGAGAAATAATAAAACGAAGAAGACATGGATTTTAGCATTAATTCTGGAAACAAAACAAGGGCACTTTAGTATTTTCATGTACATTTACTTTTTGTGGCTCTTCAGACTGATGTAAATTCTATACAGTTCTATCACACTATTGCCTTATGAAATGGAGTTTTATGCAAAGATTTGCAAAGCTCCCACACCACAGGCTATATAGACTTTTTCTTAATAGATGCAGAAATCAAGCCACAGTGAAGGTGTCAAAAAATAGCCCTTGAAATATTTACTCTTCCAGCTTCAAAAGTAATAACATTCCAACTGCTGCTAAGCCCAAGCCTGGCAAATATTTTTCTGCCATTAAAATAAGCATTTCCCAATGCTATTTCCTTCCTGTCACAGTGAGTATTGGGCTATAATTCTCGCTGCTGCTGCCTTGCTTTGCTTTGGGAGCGGGTGGAGGAGTCTAGACGGGACGTGGTTTTGCAGGCGTGCCCTGAGCCCCGCTGTCCTGGGAGTGGATGGGTTTGCTACAGGCAGCTCACTGCTGGTATCTCTTTCCCTGCTCATTTGAGGTTAACATATCTTTGCTTTTGCAAATAGGCCCTTGGAGCCAGTGAGAATAGTTGTGTGCTTGAGACAAACAAGATCTGACCTTAAAATAACATAATAGCAAATAGAGGGGTTCAAATGGATGGCTGGGTGGATGGAAGTACTGAGAAGGACCTGCAGCAATTAGCTGCTCACAGATTAGAAATTTTATGCTCTGCAGCCCTCATTGTAATCCCATTTATTCTTTCCCATATTTCAGGAGAGGTACCATTTAGTTTACATTAGCATGAATGATGAGTGCTAATCTGAGATGACAGAACAATTTAAAGCTGGCAGGAAGTTGCTGAGGTAATATCTAAAATATGAAATGTCTCATTTGTTAGGAGAGGTGAAGATGACGAGTTTAACTGCACCCTCCCTCAAACTGGTTTTATGCCAAGGCTGTAGAGCTGGCTTCAGTTCAGATTAGAGTCAAGGTCCAAGTATCACCTTCTTCACAGTAGCTCGGCAAGGTGGGTATGGAACCAAGTGCTGGATATATGTCAGCAAAAATCAAACAAAAAATGTTAATAGGGATTTCACCTTTTCTTTTCCTAGTGACAGGTAGGATAATTTACGGTGATCCAAGAAAAATTAGTTCTCTTAAGCAAGGCGGTGTGCTTGCTATCTTCAGAGAAAAGGAATGACAGCTGTCCTTCTCCTTGAAAGCACAAGTGACACTGTGGCACAGCTGGCATAATTCAGATTTTTAGGAGGATGTGCGACTTTTTTCATTACCGGCTCCACTAAATGATCTTGGCCAGAAATATATGACCAGATGGCATTAGAGCTGCTTTTCCTATAAGATTACAAAGTGCCACTGTTCACAATCTCAGCAGCTGAGAGATTATAAATTGCTAGTGCAGGCAGTCATTGCTTTTTCAAGCTCATTTTCTTGGTGCATGGGGAGTCTTTAGGTTTTTTGTCATCATACCTTCAACTTAAATATGTCAGGCTTTATTAGTTGCCTGGTTTAGCTCTCAAACCCCACCTCTTCTTTGTTGTGGAATTGGTGTGGAATTGTTGTGTCCTCATCCTTTACTCTTTCTTGTGCTCCATCTGTGGTCTTTGTCCACGTTGGCCGTGTTCCCTGACCACAGGGTGCTCCTCTGACCTGGGTGTTCACGTGGGTGAGTGTATTTAGACACCTGAGAAACAGGCTGGGATGTTCCTGTGGGAGAAGTGAGGTAGAGCTGAGGAGGCAGAAGTGCATTTCTTGCTGTTTTATTCTGGTCTTTGTCCGTGTTGAGTGCTAGGGCTGCCAAAGGAACAGCAGCCTGCTCTGGAGCCAGGAGGTGAGCGAGTGGGATTGGGGATGTGCCTGAGCAGAGAGTGCTGAGAGGAAGAGATGCTCACTAATCCTGGGCACTCTGTGGGCAAGAGGAAGCAGCAGTGGGGAATGAGCCTTGCTGGACAGTATTCTTGAGATCATCTTTGAGTATCAGCTGTTGTTTCCTTAGGCAGATCTATCAAGTAAGCCCAGTCTGTCCACATAAGATGTGGATCTTTGTAAGACCGTGGAAGGCAAGGGTGAAAAAAGTTTACTATTGTAGACTCCCGGCAATGGCCATTTTTTGAAAATCAGCTCCAGAAGTGTAACACGATCCCAGAGAGTCAAAGAACCACGTGGGGTGAGTGGAGGAGGATCCGTGAATGCAACCTGTACTTTGGAGGGATGTCCACTCTCCCTCTGCATTTCCAGTGGCATTCCAAATGACATTTGAGATTTTGTATGGTGGGTGATGTAATCAGTTTGTCTTACAGGTTTAAGAACATCAGTATTTTGCAAGGGCAACATTTGAAAATATCTACTTCTGCTGGAATCCTTGGAAATGGAAATGAAAAACACTTTGGTTGCTGGTCCACTAACCTCTTTTTAAGTACAGAACTCACTAGCTCTTAAGAAAATGGTTTTAAAGGATCTGAAATAGGTTTCTCATTAAGCATTCCAAAGAATGCTTTTCAGATATGTATTAAAAAACATCCTCTATCTATATACACATTTATTTATTGCCTGTAATTTTCTCTGCACCGTAACTCTGCTTGCACAGTGCAGCTGAGCATAAATCTCATTTTTAGGAGCACTGCTCATGTTATGTTTCTTGACTTTCTATAATAGCAAGAAATGGGATGCTTTGAGATAATCTAAACAAAGCTTTGTGCAATATAAAAACATCTAGAGGAGTTACAAAGGGATTGTTGAAGCTGGGGAACCTAACGACTGAAGGCTGCTGGTCACTGTGATGTGAAGGTGACCTGAGCTGGAAATCAGTTGCAGTTGTGCTGGCCAAAATGCTCCCTGGAACTCCAGAGCAAGGTCCAAGGATCAAAGGGTGAAAGAGCATCAGCTTGGGCAGCATTCAAGAGAAGGTAGTGCCCTGCCCAGGCCACAGCTGTCTCTCCTCAACCCATGGGGTATCAAGGGAAGAGCAGACTGGAAGGAGGAGCAGTTCACCAGAGAGGGAGGAGGTCATGAGAACAGACTCTGGAGCCTGGCTACACCAGAGTCAGGGTGGCAGCGATGTTGTAACGAGGGGTGTAAGGATCAATTCAGAGATGGATCCAAGAAATGAGTAAGAGTAGGTCTGGAGTCACAGCCACTGCCAAGTAGGTACTGCAGGGCTTAGCACTATTGCATAATTATTGTTGTTGTTACTATTATTATTTATTGCTCTGATCACTGCTGTGCAGTAACACGCAGTATTGTGTTCTGAGCAAGAGGGGAATGCCAGACTCTGAGGGGGTCTGGCCCATGTCTTCACCCATGCTGGCTCTGTGTGTGACCTAAAGCAGATTCTAAGCAGAGAAAAGAAAAGCAGCCTTTAAATTTGCAAACAGTGATTAATTCTAGCTGTATTTGAACTGATTATGGATGGAAAAGGAATCAAAGCTGGGATTAGAGGCTTAGCAAGCATGAGCACATCCTTGGGCAGCTACTGCTCTCTTACAACTCTGTTGCATGTGAATGTCAGTGTGCTGGTGTAATGTCCTTGTCCCAAGTAACCTGCAGAGTCCCAGTGGCTGCACTCAGTAAAAAATCATCTTGGTTCTCCTGCCTTCCTGATGTTCTCTTCTTGTGGCTGCTGGAGCCAGACTTGTTTATTTCCTAACAAGGTTGTGTGTTCCATTTTATAATCTTCACCAGGTTAGGCTGATATGTGTCTGCTGTTGAATGTGAAGGATTGTAGTTTTGTGCATAGGTGAAATTTCAAAAAGCTAGAGAAGTTCCTTGACAAGGTGACATTTCTTGGCTGTGCCTGTGGTCGTGGGCCTGCTGTATCTTTGCAGTAATATTTCTTGCATTACATTTAGAGCTGATCTCTTCAGTATTAACTTGGAAAGGTTGTGGCCTCTTTCTCCTGGACTCTCAGTGCCTCTTTCTATTCCAGTGACAAATCACCAGGACAGGCAAGGTCTGTCCTTCAGGACATACCTTGGAGCAGCCTATGTTACTGAAATGCTGTGCTGCCTGCCCAGGGCCATGGGGCCACTGTGTCAGAAACAAGCCAAGCCACTTTTGTGTGTCAGAAACACATAAGCCACTTTTTGGGGGTGCATTTCTGGGGTTGGCACATGGGCATTAATTGTTTCCCAACCCACTATTTCTTGGGTTGTAGAGGTTTCCAGGCTTCATTTTCCTCCAATCCTCGCCTTAAGAAAATTAAGGATTGTCACATTGGTCTTTGTTCTTTGCAAATAGCTCTTTATCAGAAAAATATTAACAAGAACTTAAAGAGAAGTTTGCTTTATCAGGTACTTGCCAATGAATGTTGCGTGTATGTATTTTTACATTTGAAGAATATGTTCTTCATATCAAGAAACACTCAGTGTTTCTTGAGCTGTACATCATCTCTCTGAAGTTGGCCCGAACATCTTAAAACATTACTTAAATAGGATCAAGAATCTTGAAAATAAGATTTGTTGTAAGCTTCCTATTGTTGCCTCTCATACCCTTGCATGTCTGTTTTTCAAGAATCACTTTATAATCTGCACTAAACCATAAAGGATGCTTAGTTGTTATGGTTTGACTTACTATAATCTAAAAATGGCTAGCAATAAATCCAATCATTTCCATGTAAAGGAAACATGGGATTGGACTGGTGGAACTATTATACCTCACTCAGGGGAAGAGCCAATAAATCCAATATATTTGTTCAACTCCAAAACATCCACCTTAATTTGGTGCAAGGGGGGAAATTAAAAAGCACAAGCCTATATTTTGACGTACAGTACAACAGTCGTGGGAACCATGTCTTGCATTTCTGAGAGTGGGGAAGGCAGAGAGGAGGGGGATTTGATGTGATTAATACTGTCTCAGGGGTGAGGAAAGCTGAAGGGAAGACAGAGCTGTCTCCTGAAGGCTGTTGATCTCTGCTCTGGGCTCCTGGCCAGACTAGCTGTCCGCTGAAATGACTGTAATTTCCTGAATTATACAGAGCCAAACTTCCATTTTTGAAAAGGACAAATTGGGCCATAGGACAATCACTTGTCTTTACAGCTCATGACAAAGTGCTCCCAACTTAGAGGTTGGCCTCACCTTTCCTTGATTTTATAGAGCTCTTATTGGCAAGTACTAGTCTTGTTATGGTTTAATCAATATTAATCTCAGTTGGAAGGATACTTCTGGTTGCTAATTGAGATCAGGTTCAATTCCATCTCGTCATATTTGCTGTATAATTATTATATGCTTTACATCATGTCGAAAGAGCCTGGCTAATAGCATTGGTGTGACATTCCCATATGCCAGCACAATGTACAGCACAGAAAAAGCTTCCATGAGCTTGTTGCTGTCTCTGCTCAGGGCATAATTCTCTGAAGTTTTCCAAACTGTGGAAAGGTTCACCAAACCTAGCAGCAGCTCTCCTGCTTCTGTTTAGCACATGTTGATCCTCTCTCATTTATAGCTTAGTTCCTCTAAACACTTAAACGAGATGATGTGGCTGGATATTTCTGGAATGTGTTTAATAAATTACACCCTCTTCTCTGTGCTTCCCTTGACTGAGAAAGAATTTACTGTTAGGAGGAAAGAACAATGACCAACACCACCTCTAAAATGCCTGTGATGAGAAAGATGTGAACAATAATACCCATCTGAAACTATTTTTTCTGTGTGTCCCAGGCCATTTGACTGTGCACAGGTGCTTCTAAGGAATTCTGGTGTATGCCAGGAGCATCTGTTCCCTGGGCTGCACACACACTCCACTGTGGGATTTGCTCCCCTGTCCCAGCTCTGGCACTGCAGCATTTCTCAGGATCACTGCCTTTGTGCAGATGGTTTCAACCCCTACGCTTGCTGTAGGAATCAGGAGCACAGAGTAAAAGTGGCTGTGCTGGCAGGGCCTGGGCATCCACCAGGCAGCTGCAGAAAGCCCAGCTGGAAAGGCTGTCCCCAGGAAAACTGCTCCCTGCTTTGATTTGTGTCTTTGTGATGTGGTTTGCTTGGGAATACACTGGACTAATGAAGCTCCTGCTCCTGGCAGCAGTTTGTGATGTTAGTGGGACCACTTCAGCCCCAGGAGATCAGGACCAAGCCTGGGAACAGGACATGGGATGGGAGGAGTGGGTGGGATGGTTTCTGGATACTGAGGTTGATGTCCTTTATTGAAGTGTGCAGTGTTCCCATAGGAAAGCGAGTCAGGTCTGGGAACTACAGGAGTTGGGGGAAAAAATAGCTATTCCCTCCATTCTTGCTCAGTGTCCCACGCTGACAGGGAATGGCTTTTTACAGGTTTTAAAAAAATGGGGGCAAACATCAGTGCACTTAAAGGTTTCAGTGAAATCTGAAATATTTTGACAAGAGAATGATTTATTTGTTCCCCGCTTTGGCACAGCTGTTTAACTGTCATTTGAATTGTTCCAAATGCCAAATGTGGCCTCTAACAGGTTGGCTCCAGCCAAAATGGCTGAGACTGGCCCAAAAAAGGGAGCAGAACTCATCTCTGCTGACCTGGGAGCAACAGGAGGTGTGCAGGAGCCTCTGGCTGTGGTGGATGGGTGTGAGTGCCAGGGCTGGGCAGCAGCTGGGGCAGCCTTTGGGTTACAGGCTGTGCTGCTGGGGCTGGTTTGATGTTCAAGGAACTCCTGGGGACCCTCGCTGCAGAGCAATCTGGCCACAGCTTGGGGATGCACGTGGGTATTTTTAGAACTTATATTGCAACATGTGCAAATTTATTAGAGCTTGTTAATTAAAATTACTGTGGTGAGTGCTCGTTACTATATCTGACCAAAAAGCTTGCACAGACAGTTAAAAGAAAAACCACCAAACCCCACGTTACAATAAATGCAGGTTAGTAACTAAAATGGGGTATCTAAAAATAGTCATATTGCAAATGGATTTAGGCCTTTATGTGGTGCAGTTGCTGCTTTTTCCTGCCTGTCATTTTATGAGTTTCTTTAAAGATTTTCTGGTTTCTTCTTCATCGTATATATTTTTTTATTCATATGTCCAGAATCCATTTTTATTTCCATGCTATTGATCCAGATGTACAGCACACAGCATTGATTTCTGCTTGTATGTAATACATACACATTACCAATGGCATCCACCTCTGGCAATAGTGAGAGCCTGGCTGACTGGGGTCTGCAGAAGGATAGGAGTGATTTTCTAGGATCAAATCTAGGTGTAGCAAGGCCTGCAGAGTGTAGAGTGAGATTTAGCTCAGCAGCATGCAGTATTTTGAGAGTATCACAGCCAATTTCTAAGTAGATCTACATGAAAAACAAAAGAGGATGGTAAATTTAAACTGTGAAGAATAAGGAAGAGAATGTAAATGGATAAGAGCATCAGGACAAAAAAATGGCATTGCAGAAGAAGCTTAGAAAACTAAGAGGGTGTAAAGAGGCCAAAGGATCCTCCCTCCAGCATCCTCCTAGCCCTCAAGTCTTTCTGTGCTCTTGGTTCTTTTCTGCAGCAGGGCATGAGGAGTTTTTAAGATGAGATCCAGACCTCATTGCTCCAGCGTGACTGATGACCAGACTAAAAGGCAAGGGAGATACTTTCTTTTTTTGTAGAGTTGGACTGGACCTTCCTGTGATGGGGATTTCAGTTGTAGCCTGTAGAGCAGGATGGTTTTACCCTCACAATTAATAAGTGTGGCTTAATCCTCTTTACCTTCTAGTTACTGATTATTGGCACCACTTTCTTTTCCGTCACAAGAGCTGTTTGGAGACAATTCCTTGTGTTGGTTTGACAGGCTGCACTAAGTTACTTCTTCACAAGTCAGACCTCAGGTCAGGCAGGGCACGGGCATCAGGCTGGCAGAGCTGCAGCTGCTCATTTACCTTCTTCAGAATTTGTATAACATTCACAGTTTTCTTCATCTGAAATTTGTCCAGTGTTTTATGGGTTACTAAAAGTAACTATAAAAGTTACAGCAGTTTTAGCACTTGCAGATACTGAGTAGCTGAAGGTTTTGGATTTTTAAATGTGCTATTTCAGTTGTTACTGCTTTACTGCTGGAATGAGAAATTTGGTCATCACCCTGTGATAACACTGCATTCATCTGAATTTTTTCCTAAATAGTGAGGAAATATAATTATTCTCCCCCTTGTGTTATCTTTGGCAAGTCTGCTGGTTCTGCAGAGAAATAGCTCAATGTAATTGTAAAAGCTCTTTGCAGTATCCTTAATTTTTTTCTTTAAATCCTTTCCCTTGTCCATTTTGCTCCTGGCTCCAGAGCCACCTCCTTGCTTTATTCTGCACTGGAGCATGGGGCTGTCTGGGCTATGGAATGTTCTTCAGAGGCTCTGCAGAAAGACACTTTGGCACAGCTGTTCTGGTCAGGTTATATTCTCCTCCTTCTAAAGGAAGTCCATGGTAATTAGTATTTTTAATAAGCAACCACACAGAAGAGACAAGAGAGGGAATGTCTCCCTATCAACTTCAAGGAGGAGCAGAGAAGATTGTTTTCTAAGGTCTCTCCTGCCCCTAGGCAGAGCGGCATTTTGACCCTTTGGGGTCTGTTCTGGAGTGCAGAGCTGTGATGCTGACAGGCTCAGCACTGGCTGGGTGTGACACTCCTTGGAAACCTCCAAAAGACAAGGTCCCTGAGTGAGCCCTCCCCGGACAGCAGGGAGAGGCTGCTGTGCCCTGCCCAAATCCCCTGGTGCATGAGCAGGAAGAAGGGAGGTGCCCCTTCGCTTTCAAGGCATGCATGAAATATTAAACAAGCTTTTAGTGTTCTCGTGGAGTAAGAAGTTAAGACAAGCCCTAACCAAAGCCTCCAGGACTGCATGACCACAGAACCTGGGAGAGGTCTGGCTATAAATACCAGCTCTGCGGTGGAGCTCAGCGCTGCTTCATGGGAGGAGCCGGCTGGGGAGGTGCTGCAAGAGCAGGCGGCCCTGTGCTCCTTGGCAAGTCCTTGTCTTGAAGGAGTGTGGCCTTTGGAATGGAAATAGGAGAAGTGTCTGAAAAGATGTGAAGTATAGGCTTATCTTGCAGCTATGGAGCATTTAAAACTCCTTATTTCTGACAGTACCCAGACACACAGCAGACGTTTCACAACATGCAGGTGATGCTGTACTGCCTCACCTGGAAGAGCGTGCTGCAGCAGTGCAGGGAAACAGGCTGCATGCAAGAGAGACAGTGAGTGTCTGTAGGATAACCTGGTAACTCACTGGAGCTCCACATGGGCATGTACACAGTAGGGAGTGTGTTTTTGAAGAAATAAAATGAATTGCAGAGCAATGGGAGAGGGAGGAGAAGAGGGTGGAGGAAGGGAGCAGAGGGGGAAGAAAGCACGAGACAACTGTGAGAGGAACAAACATCGCTTTGAGGATTTGTGCTTTATGCCTTCTGTGGGGTTTTCTACATTGCCTTCAGGCAGTTCAGGATGTGCAAGAGAAATCGGGAGATCAGAAGTGGTTGGATAAAAGTCTGCTCAGCCTCCTTCATCGCGAAGCACGCTCTCCTTGCTGGAGATGAAAAACAAACATTGGGTGCACAACCTGCTGTTTACACGTCTGGTGGATCTGTTCACACAGGGCTCTTCTTGTAGCCACGGAAAAGGCTTTTTTCGTGGCTTCTTTTGGAGCTTTCTTGTTATTTTCACGGGAAGGAGAAACGTGCAGCCTGAGTAGGGCTGAATGAATGACTTGTGGGCATAGGCCTGGGAGGGCTGGGTGTCTGCCACGGCAGGTGGCTCTTACAGCAGCTCGGGGTCTCTGAGAGCAGGGCAGGAAGGAGCTGTGGGTGCTGCAGCAGCCCTGTGCCTGTGTGGGAAGGCTGGGACAGCCAGGGGCACCCTGCCCATGCCATGAGCCATTGTGGGGTGCACTCTGGGCTCTACAGCAGGGTATTTCCAGGATCACTGGATACCTGTGTGCACCATCCTGGGGCTGTGCTGTGTCTTGAAGCAAATAAAGATGGTGTTGTCATGCAGCAGGTGAGCTTTGGAAGTTGAAATAGTTTCTAATTACAGCATTTCAGAGCATGGACTTGATCCCTGAGAAGTGGTGTGTTTGGAGGAGCTTGCTGTGTGCCAGGCACAAGTGTCCTGTGCAAGGTGTGTAGAGACATGTACCATAAATATACCCTAAAATTTAGAGCTGCTTATCAAAAACAACTGAGAAAGAGGAAAATTTAGATGTAGGCAGTGTTCCCTTCAACTATGTCAGCATTGTTTCAGTGCTCCACGGGCTGGGAAGCATTTACTATCACTGAGTATTAGGGTTCCATAGCGGCCTTTCATTGTCAGATGGATTTTCAATCTTTATTCACTACTCTGATCATGTTTCTTGTTCATGCCCTTCATCACGCTGTCTCCTGAAGAAGAAATCCCAATATTACGTGTCTTTTCAGAGTCGGAAAAAAAACCACTAGTAGCTGGAAATGCAATGCTGATTTCAATGTCTAGTCCTGTGAGACACCAGAGGAGTCTGAGGAGGCTCTGCTGCCACGAGGCTGGATGTGCCACGCCTGGTGCAGGCAGCCCCTCGGTGTGCCAGGGCTGCCCAGCAGGTACAGCACAAGCCTGCTTTGTCAGAAGGGTTTGCTCCCTTCAGCTGCCCACTTGGCACCCACAGGGTGCTCCAGGTAAACACCTTGGAGCCTGTAAACACTGCTCTTGGTGGTCACTTGACAACAGGCACGGATTTATGGAATATTACTGTGAACGCAGGGAAAAACCTGCATCAGTTTTCTGTAAACATATTTATCTTTTCAGCTACAAATTAAACATCACGAATTTAATTGCAAATTAAACATTTGGGCCAAGACCCAGAGTTGTTATTTGGAAGCTGTGCCAGGAGCTGTGGGATGTTTCCATCCTTGCTGGCTGCGCTGCCTGCTGGGGCTGCAAGGCTCCACTGCTGTGTCTCAGGAGCTGGGAGCATCCTCAGGAATGTGCTCTCACCCAAACCCAAAACCAGAATGGTTGCCATGAGGGATTGAAATTGAACTCTTAGTCCTTCTCACAGGCTGTCCTGACCGAAATATCTCAGGTTCAGACCCTCCTTGGAAAATGACACTTTTGGCAAAATGCTTTTCTTAAAAACATTTTCCTGGCCGAACAAGTTTCCACAGAAAATGTTTGTCATCTTTTCCTATTTCAAAGTAATTTGCCAATTAAAGTAATCCATGCTTGCTATTTAATAGAAGGGTAATGGTCACACCAGCCTTAGGCAGCATATCCACAGATTGTCTTTAATAGCAACACTTAGTTGTGTTCTCTTAGTTATAAACAAAATAATTTTTCTTTGTTATTATAATGATTAACAATACAACAAATTTCAATTATGACAGCAAATCATTACAGTATATCGAGATAAAATCAAGCTAAAACGTGGTGTAAATAAGGATCTATAATTTACCAGAATGGCAATAAATACGTTATTGGATTTTTCCTTTAGTCCCATGGCAAAAAGAGAGAGATTTTATTAAATGTCTTTTTGCTTTTGAAAACCTAAAGTTCATGCTACTTTCATTTTTCACTAATAAATTCAAGATGTCCATATTAGTTTAACCTGAAATGAATTTAGTTTATTGCTGAAACTGAAATTCCCCTGTGAATGTCTCTGTGGATTAGATATATGTTGGTTATATTCTTCTATGATTAACTTTTTATTGATTTTTTTAAAAGTCAGTCAGTTTATGTATGTTACTCCTCATTGCCCACCAATATTCTACTGTACAGCCCTTGATGTGTCAAAAAGGATGATATGTATTTAATTTACTTGGTTTCTCGAGAAGTTATTAATGGCTGTTTAATACCCTTGAAGGTATGCTAATTTGGGCTCTAAAATAGATGGTGCTTTGTACAGCAGGATTCAATGCTGCTAATCTGCACAACAGCCATTGTGGCCTGTTCTTTCCTTGTCCACTTTATAGAGTGAAGCCCAGAGCAGGTGTTTTGGGGTTTTGTTTCTTTGTGGTGCTGCAGCAGGACAGCACACAGGGCTGTCTGTGATCGTGGGGCAGAGCAAGTTCTGTGTCCTCCACTTCTGTACCCTCCAGTCAGCTTTGGACCATGCCAGGAAGGGATTTGAAACACTGGCCAGCCTTCAGCTCAGTAGGAAGAATTCCCATTTTTATAGGTAACTATAATAAAGTAAGCAATGGTCAATCTTTTGGAAGGGGAAAAAGATTACTGTTACTGTTACAGAGGTATTTTGTTGATGAGGTGCTGAAGTCTAGACCCACAGAAGCTGGGTCTGGATCAAGTTTAGGAGATTTTGAAGGAGTGACCCATCACAGTATTCCGTACTTAAACACAAGAAATACCAGACGGAGTCAGATTTTTCTCTGTGTTTGATTTAGATAATCCCTATTTGTCTCCACAGGCTGAAATGATTTTCTTCCCAAGCATGTGAAATAGCTAAATTATTTTTATCCAGTGGGTCATGATTCAGTAGCAAGAACTTTCTTGATCGCTTTTTTTCATCCCCACCCAGAAAAACTCCCTGCTTTGCTCCAGCACAGAGCCAGGCAAAAAGGCTTTAATCATAACAGGGTCACACTTTGCATTTTGCAAAAGTCAAACAGCTGCACTTCTGCCCTTGCTGCTTGTGTCATGCAGTGTGAGCCCACACCCTCTGAGCATGGGGCACTTTTTGGGATGGGTGGTGGTTTTTAGGGATATTGGTTTGTTTGGGGGGTTTCCTGCTGGAGGGTGATGTCAGAAAAACTCAGTCACTTGAGCAGATCAGTGATCCTAATCATCTTCATCACATTAAATGATTCAGAGGGAGGGGGACTGTGTCCAAAAGTACAGCGAAATCCGTTTGGCTGGGAAGAAGGAACATTAGAAATGCAGATATTGTTTTCCTATGGTTTGAAGGTCATTTTCACACTGCATGGAGATTTTCAAATGCATCCATGGATAACGTGCTGCCTGTTAGCATTTTGCTGTTGTAACTTCATATTGATTGTCCTCTGCAAAGATTTTTAATAACAGCAGGAACGTAAATTCACTGAATGTGAATAGAGGCTAATTAAGAACAAATGTGCTGGTCCTGGTAGGAAGTTATTTATCACTAATTATGTACCCTTCATCTGTGACTTGCTATAAATACTCTGGTCCAAGCTGATGCTCTAAAAAGGCCAGTCCTACCTGTGGGTGTGTGGGCTGCCTGTCCTGCAAGGCAGCCAGGCCCTCTGAAGAGGAGGAGGAGGAGGAGGAGGAAGAGGACTGTGGCTGGAGCAGCCCAGCCCTTGGGTGGGAGTGGGAGTGTTTGCCAGAGGAATCCAGCTCTGCTGGGAGAACTGGGGGAAGCTCCAATTTGGACCAGAAACCCTTTTGCAAACTTTCATGTACTTTGACACTGTAACCCCCCCGGGAAAGGTGCACAGATGTGCCTGAGCCCGCCATGAACACCGCCAGGTGACTCCCAGAGAGGCTGAGGTTTGAAATCATGACACTGCAGATGTTTTCTCTCTGCAGGTTCTTTGCACAGCTGAGAAAGAGGGGTTCATTTGCAGAAGAGAGATTTAAATGTGCCCATTTGAGCATTTGCTGTGGCATTCGCATTTCCCTGTGCATCAGGAGATCCTCTGCTTGACAAGCCACGCTGAGGAGCCCTGGCATCAGGCAGTTCAGGAGCTGAGAGAAGCACCCAACAGGACCAGGCAGAAGCACCCCTGTTGCCCTGTGACAAGGGAACAGGGCAGTGGTGCATGTTTGCAAAGGTTGGGACACTGCTCCCCAGCAGCACCTCACCAGTGTTCCCCACCCTCTGGCAGCTCAGGCTGCGGTATCACATAGAATCCTGAAATACAGAGCAAATCCAAGCAGGGGCTCTTACCTCTCATCCCCTCTCACTTGGAAAGGTGCCTGTGCCAATCTCGCTTACCCTGACAGAAGTGCAGTTACCTGGTGGTGCTGCTTCTCCACCTTTCACTGAGCTGTGGGAAAGCCCCCAAAACATTCTCAGACCTTCTCATCCAACTCAGTTTCCAAACTGAAACTTGCTTCTGCAGAGACAGGCATTCCTTGAAGCTTATGATACAGAGCCACAGTTTTTAACTTGCAAACAGTTGGTGATAAAGCTTATAAAATGAAAAGAGCCTGTGGAAATCATTAGGGTCCTTCAAATAAAAGGTTTGTACTTAAGAAGAATGATTAATTAAATAATTGACTACTCATTCTTTGCCTGTAACATGCATGACTATCCCATATCACAAATTATTAATTTAAACCTGGTTTTCTAAAGTAAAAGCCCTTGTTTAGCTTTTCTTATTAATACGCTTTCATTCTTGGGAAGTGGTGTGTTATTACAATGTGCGTTTTGCAATCAACTTCTGTACATTTTCTTAGAGTGGAGGGATTGCATTTGCTGTCCAAGGCATGGTTTATCCACATCTCTGTCCTACCTGCTCCAGGATTTCCCACTGCAATGGGCAGTGTTGCATTTCATGTTGGGGAAAGCACCCCTGGCAGCCTCAGCAGCCGAGGGGAGCTGCCTCACCACATGGATTCTTGAGCCTTTCCCACCACAGCTGCATTGACAAGGAACTAAGTTTGGGTTTAACAGTGCTGTTCTGTTTTCAAGGGATGATATATAGTCACTGGGGCAATAACAGAGTGATATCATATTGTCCAGTGAAATCCCTTAGCAACTGGTTCAATATTTGCAGGAAAAAATAGTTGGAATGGTGAAAGCCAAGGCTGCTGAACGAGTGCCCCAGCTTGCAAAGCTCTTCCCTGCAGACTGTTTTGCACATTGGATCCTCAGAGCTTCTGGGAAGGGTTTCAGAAGCAATGATTCAATGGTACCTGTAGATAATAAAATGATTCTTTCTTTGGGTTTTTTTAACCAACATTTGTTTAGTGTTGAAGCTGGGCTGGCAGCTGCTTCCAGCATTTGAAGCGCCCTGGAGCTCATGTTTCAATGACATAAACTGGGCAAGGCTGATCACTGGAGACTGTTGTACAGTGAAAAGCTCAGGTCTGGAGGAAGTGTTCAGTGTCTGCTGCTGACATTTGCCTTAACAAAGAAGCACTGTTGTATCAGAATAGCCCAGAAGACCATAATAATGCTGCTCTGATGTGCAGGCTGCTGTTGTACTGGGTTTCTCTCTCTGTACTCTCCATGGCTCAAGGGGGAGTGTTATTTTTTCCCTTTAGTGAAGGCTCTAAGGGGTGGGGGGGCAAATTTCACATGAATCCACTGGGACCTGAGCAACTGGCCGTGTTTTAGCAGGCTCTTAAGATTTATTGCACAAACCCTTTTGCAAGCTCTGAAGAGATTTGCCATGCATTTCAGTGTCAGAGGAGCTGTGGGAACAGAAAGGTTGGCATTTAGCTCTAAATGACTCCCATAAAAAATGAACTGTTCTCTCCAAGTAGATGAGAGCTCCTGCACTGGCTGAAGGCATTCAGTGTGTTCATCACCTCGTGTGGTAATGAGCAGGCCTGTTAATGTGTGATCAGAGCCCAGCTGGGGTCACACAAACTAAGGAGCAGGAGAGCTGGGCTGGGGAAGAGGAAACCTTGGAGTCAGCAGCTGAGGCAGCTAGAGGGGAACAAGCTTTTTTGAATATACATTAAATTAAATTTAGTTCTTTTTGGAGGTTTTGCCCTCAGAAATGTTCAGGAATGGTGCCAGAATTCTGATACATAAATCCTACTTTTTACCACAAACTGTCTTCCTTGTCTTCCCTGTCATCTGCTTCTATATTAGTGCTGTCAGCACTTCTGCTTTCCTTGCCCTCCATTTTGTTTTCTTTCTGGCCTACTCATCTTTATCTCTTCTCCTCTCCTAAGCTTTCTAAGTGCTTGTCACTCTTTTTTCCCCCCCAGTCCTTTCAACACAGACTCATGATATAATTCTGCTTTACCTGATTTCTCTGCGGTGATGTGTGGCTGAGGCAGCTGTCAGTAATCCCCTTCTATGAGTGTTCAAACTCTTGGATACAGCAACCAGGCAAGAGTTCTGTATTCCTGAGTTTATATTCTGTCCAGTCACTTGGGCTTTGAGCTCTTTCCTTATCTACTGCTTCTGAAAAACCATATTCTCCGTTATTAGGGGCTTACTTGCAGTGTCACAATCTGGAGTCCAGGAGGAAAAGTAATAAATAGAAAAAAAAAGGTCAAACGTGAGTATTTAACTATAAAACTAAGAGTAGAAAAAAAACCCATAAAACTTTCAAACTGACTGTTTTCTAAATGCTTTATTCCTGTGCTTATCTCTTTCAGTTATAAGAGACTGTAATTTTCTTCAGATGTGCCTGTTCTCATACTGAAATTTGATGGGGTTTTTAATAGCATGACCATATAGAGGCTTGAACTTCGACAGAAAGGGAGGTTTTGATCTTATCATCAGGCTGCTGTAGTAAGGGAGATTAGTTCCTATCCAACCCACATCTTGCTAGATTGTAGAAGTGTTTGGGCACATTCAGCATGCAGGCTTTTTAATCAATTGTCCTTGATTGCAGCCTCTTCAAAACTCATGCAAGAGTCATCTGGAGGAATTTGGTTTACTTTTAATGCACATGAAAGGGAAAGCCAACCAACAGATAATATTTTTATTCTATTTGTTTGGGTTTTGTGTGTTTGCTTCTGATTTCATATGATCTTTTTGAACCTTGGCTGTTTTTCAACAGTCTGACATGTTTTCTACCAACTCTTTAGCTGGCTTAGGTTGGCAAAGGTACTGGACATCAGCAAAGCTAAGCTGAAGGTTGGCCTTCTGATCTAAGCAGTTCCATACAGCCACAAAAATTCCTGCTCCCCGCAGATGGGGAGAAGGCGTTTTTTTAGTCTTGTCCAGCTCAATACCAGCTGCTTTGATTTTGCTCCAACTTCCCAAAAGCAGAGAGGGTTGAATGATGAAGCAGAAATAAATCCAGTCAGGAAGGCTTGGTCAACCAGAAGCACCTCAGGCATTCCGTTTGTCCCTGCCATGGCCTCTGAAGAGCCCGTGCTGCTGCAAGGATGTTCAGAAAGGGGAATTAACCTGTGCTGCCCTTGGCAAAAGCTGTGCCTGTGCCTTCTGCTTTCACGCTGCTGCCCAGAGCAGACAGTGGAGTTACTGGTGCTGCTGGGAAAGCACACAGAGCTGGGGGCAAGGAGCCCTCTGAGGTCTCCTTGCACAGATACACCATGTTCTCAGTGGGGAGAGAGGGTCAGTGTCTCTCTGGGTACTCTCCCACAAGCCCATCCTCAGTGGCTGGTCTCACAGAGGATCTGGGGAAGAATGGGGCCATTCCCTTCATGGCCACTGATGTTGGCATGGTCTTTAGCAAGCTGGGCCTTGCCAGCCATGGCAGCTGCCAGGCACTTTGATGAGCCCAAAACAGGCTTGTGCATGCTTGTCTCTACTAGCTGAGATCCTCACTGCCTCTGTTCTCCTAAATTTTTATGGGCATGTTATGAACAGTTGGATTATAGGTTTCTGGTTTGGGAAATATGCTTCATCCTTAGCTGTAGTTCCAGGATCCCAAGTTCACCATGTCTCCCTGTAGCCTTTTCTATTTGTAGCTCTGCTGTCATTTGCACTTTCAGGACTTAAGTTTGCAAACCATCCCCAGTACTAACATCTGCTTCTGCCAAGCCTCCTATGCTCTGGGAAGCCTCCCATTTCTTCTCAGCTTTTGGTGAGTCTTTGGCATCTCCTCACCCCCAGGGCTATTCATCAGCTCACAGCGTAGCCGATGGCAAACTCCTCATTTCTCCTTCTGGCAGCAGATCCTTTCCAAACCCTTGTCATTGAAGTCACATTGCTCTCTGTGCAGGGAGCAGGGCTTTTCAGGTTACCACAGCATTAATAATGTGCCCGAAGCTGAGCAGATGGAGCTGGGATGTTTGCACAAATAAAAGCAGCATGTCCAGAAAACAGCAATTTGCAGTGTGTTCTGGTGATTCTCACTTTGATGGAAGGACAGTTACACTGCAGAGGCAATTTTTGAGTTGGAAAGGAGAAGGGTATTCCTGCAGTAGCTCAGGCACAGTCACCAAGAGGCTTCCCCATTCACACTGCACCATTTGAGGTGTCACCCCCTGATGACTGTGTGGGGTTGCTCTGCACTTGATTGTTGGGGAAGAGAAGGGGCTGTCTACAACCAGGCATGCTGTATGAAGACAGAAAGCTGAGCATCAGAGATGAGAAGTGTAGTCCCAAATGTTGTACACAGAGAGCGCTGAATCTGCTCACTGAGCAGCATCTACTCAGGCAAAATACTGAGGGAGTTTTGACAAGTCCAAGTGCTTCCCTCACTTTGTTTTCGTTTTTAACCCTTTTTTCATCTTTCAGCTGGTTGTGTTGGGATAAGAGCACAGATGTGGCAGAGAGACAGGGAAATGTCTGCCCAGCATGCAGCCTGCATCTGGAAGGGCCAGTCCTCCATGGGAAGAGCTTACAGGAGTTTTACTTAGTTGCTCTCCCTCTGCAGAGGAGTGCAATGCTTTAACAGCTTAAGCCTCTACTTGTAGAAGTTGTATTTTTAAAATATTTGATTTTTAAACATCACATTTCTACAATAACTTCCAGCTTAAAACCAGCTTTCTTGCTCGAGGATCCTGTGAAGTTGAAAAGAGGAGCAGAGGACAGCTCTTCCTTGCATAGAACATGTGGCTGGTTGGTTTGCCCTGGCCACGTTTTCCATGTCTGCAGTGCCTAAATCCCGTGCTGCTCTGGGAGCTGTGTCAGTGACGCAGGGGGCTCTCACAGTTCCCCAGGCAGGGATAGGGACAGGGGCTGGCTCTCCATCAGGCAGCAGGGCACAGGGGGCACATGGTGAGCCAGCACACCTCCTGGCCTCTGCGATTTCACCAAGTGTTCCTTCTGCGTTTCCATGCCTAAGAGGGCTTTTCTTGGCACTGCTGTCCATCCCTCTCTAAAGATACTGGGTCATTTGGGGGAAAATCCCAGTTTTAAGACCAGCCCCAAAGAAGGCAACTATTCTTGGCTGTTTGAGAAATAACATAGTTTTTGGTTTGAAGGACTGTTCCCTGGAGCTTCTTTCTGAAAATAAAAATAATGTCTTTTTACTAAAGATAACAGTGCACGTTTCCAGGAGAAATATAGGGCTGATGTGTTTGTTCATTTTCTTAGAGAGTAAAGCCATGTATTTAAAAGCCTGAATAACCTCCCCAGAGGAGCCTTGACTTTAGTGAGGTGACTCCAGGTTTTTAAGCAGAGGGCAGTGCAGCCTCCTGAAACAAGAAGGGGTCTTGTCATCCTTGTGGCTGAGGGCCTGGTTATTTTTGCTGACTGACTGTTCCTTTCCATTTTGGGGGGGTTTTCAGGTGGTTTTTTTTACCACTCAGGACAAATTACTGCAGTTTGCCGGAGGTGGCACAGCATGGATGAGGCAGGCCTTAAAAAACAGGTTGGGGATGCACTGCCTGAGCTCACAGCCAGCCAGCCTGGGGTCCCCTGGGCTTGGAGTGCCCTACACCATTCCCTGGGGCTGCAGATGGGTGGTGGGCACAAAGCCAGGCTGGGCTCCAGGCACTCAGCCTTGGACAGGCACAGCCACGCAGGTCTCCACTGCCCCCACCACACATGGGGGGTGTGTGGTTAAAATGTGGAGAGAAAGCTGGTAGGAAAGCTGCTCTGAGGGGCCAAAGAACTGCTCATGGAGCAAAGGAAGCTGTTTCAGCTGGGAGAGGAAGGGAGGAAAAGCTACACACATTCCTTTCCCTACAGGGCTGCCAGTCACCAGCTCTTTCTCTCTTCAGGGGGAAATGCTGCACCTTTGGATTTGAATGATTCAATTACTCATTAGTGAGATCCTGTGGGACTCGGGTTGGTAGCATTTCCTAGCATAAAAATTATCTTGTTGAGAGATTTTTATTTTGGCCCCGTTGGAATTTTTTCCTCTGGCATGTCATGTCCAGCTGCTTCTCCAGATGGAGGCAAGGGAGCAGTTGCCAAGCCCCTGTGGGAGGAGGAGAGGGCTGGGAGTGATTACACAGGAGGCACCAGAGCACAGCTGTTGGGCTCTAGAAACGTGAGGTTGGGCTCCCCTGTGCTTCTGGGCTGCCCTTGCTGCCACTGGACGCTTGGACATCTCTGGATGGCCAGGCTGCTCACTCAGCAGCTGGACACCTGGCCCCTCAGACAGCATGCCTAATTGCCCAATGCCAGCTAGCAGGATGGTCTTTTTGGAGACACAGTATTTTTGCTTGCTTCCGTGGGTTATTCTGTATTCCAGCTGCTTTCAGAAAAAGAAAAGAAAAAGAATAAGTAAATAAATAAATAAATTAAAGTTCTAGAGAACTTCCCCAGATGCTGCTCATATTTTCCATAATATGATTTCAGATGTGGGGAAGTCAATAGGATTCAGTCTGTCTGAGCAGTCGATGGGTATTTTATCTAGAACTTTATTTTATGTAGTTTTCTGTTGTTTTACCTTTCCATCGGGGGCCCAGCATGGCACACAGAGTCCAGCAGACCTCCCTTGCTCCTTGCTGACCATGTGGTCATGGTCAGTTTGCCAAGGTAGTGCCATTCCCCTTCGACTTGACCCTGTTTCATCCTTATGGTTCCCAAAGGGCCAAATTCAAGGTGAAACTTCCTCAGAGTTTGCTATCAGTTTTTACCCATCTAATCTTCCCTGTTAAAGGCTTGCATTTCAAAGGCTGATAATAACCTTTCTACCAGAGAACTCTGATACAGTTCTGTCGTGCTCTGTGTATCCAAGCTGGCTAACACTGTTATCATTCTCAGCACCTTCTGGGAACAGGACCTCCATTCCTCAGAGGCTCTCAGACACACAAGAAGTTCCACTCAAAATTCTGCCTTTGCATCTGGGTACGTGAAGTTTGTACTGAAATCCAAGGCACAGAGAAAGGGGTGAGGGCAAGACAAAGCTTGCAGTGATCAGCCAATCTTCAAATTCAACAGGCTTTCCTCTTGCATTCCTGATGGGAAGGCTGGAGCACACAGAGCTGCTGAGCAGCAGTTTTATTGGGAGCTGCTGGGGGAAGAGCTCTGGCGTTAGGACCAGTCTTGCAACCTTTCACACATGAAATAGTTTTTATTCATTTGTGTCGTCACATTACATTCTGTAGATTGAAGATGGCTTCAGCTGGAGACATGCTTTAATTACAGAGAGGAACCTGAAGCCTTTAGGACTGTGATGGAATTACTCTCCATTTCCAGGTCTCTTTCCCTGGCATTTTTTTCCCTTTGATTTTGATTTCATGTTCTGCACCACATCAAATTTTGCTTATCCAGACTTTATGGGTACCTTTCCCCTTTGATTTAGCTTGATTGCAAATCAAATATGTCTGTGGTTTCTGCCTGCAGTGCTTTCCTGTGACTTCAAGCCCAGCCTAGCCTGGATTTGCCCTCTCTGGCGCTGCAAGCAGGAGGTTCAGGACACATGAAACCCATCCTTTCTCTGTCTCAGGCTGCCACGTTTTTAGTGTGTCTCGTCTCCTCCACTGACGTAGTAGCGGATTCTTTGCAGGTCACTGTGATTCATCTTCCAGTGTTGCCCCATGTGAATAAAGTTATAGAAATCATTCCTGGGGTAAGGCAAGATTCTCACTTGCCTGGAATCAGCCAAGATCCACGGAGATCTGCCGAGCTGCACCCAGCCAGGAGACCTGGCTCCGAGGCTGGAATTGCATGGAGATGGTTCAGCGTGGTGAGTGAATGTGGGTACGGACACAGATGGTACGAGAAGCTCAGAATTTCCTTTAGCCAAAGGCACTTGACAAACAGGACAGCTTTTCTCAGCATGTCTCGTAATATTTATTCGTTCTACATATGTGAGATGTTCCAAACTTTGATCTCCAAAATAGCAGGAACAGAATGAGTAGCACTGCCAGCCAAAGGAAAAAGAAGTAAATCCCCCAAGAAGTGATTTATAGGATGTAAATCACTTACAATAATGACTGTAATCCCGTTGAACAAGTTCTTCATTGTAATAACTTAACAGGCATCTGTTGATTTTTATATCAGATCATAAATGCGGTCCCTACAGTTTTATAAAAGCATTTATTTGCAAATGATGTTGAAAACTGTTTGACAAAGTAAGTCTCATCTTACTTTGGAGGGCAGGGCTCTGCATTCTTTTCAAATTGGGAGTATCAAGAGCTGGTGGGCTCTCTGCCTGCCTGTGACACAAGCCGAGGGGGCTCTGTCAGCAGTGTGGTGGCAGCGCTGCTCTCGTGCTGTGACAGCAATCAGGACACTTGTCACCAGACTCTGCAGCTTCATGTGCAGCAGCTCCTGGAGCACAGACCCAGCCAGTGCTCCCAGCACAGGGGACGTCTGTCTAGGGGGGCAAATAAGTCATTAGAATGCTGAGCTCTACAATTAGAAGTTAGATATTTATTTTGCAGGCTTTGCTGTGATGTGTTAATCCTGTTCTTAGTAGAGAATATTTATTTTCTTCTGTACTTAGTGTTTAGCTTTGAAGTTGTTCAATAACATCTGCTGGTGACCACAGTAGATGTCATAATTCTGGTACATCAGTTGCAGCTTAGGCTTCATTTGGGGCTCTGTTAGAGGCCCTGTGTCTCTGTCAGTTCTCTGGTTCAAATCAACTCTTTTCCCTCTGAAGACCCCAGCCCCTAAGGCACTGGATAAAAATCTCTTACTTTTGGTACTGCACTAATTAGTTGTTTTAATGAGTCTTCAATTACCTGCCTGCCTGAAACACTGTTTACAGTGTCCGAGAAAACTCTCAGTAAAAAGATGGAGAAACATTTTAAACAATGTAAGAACTCATGCCCACTTCCTAATCAAACTAAGCACAGGCAAGTTCTGAGAGCTAGGAATGGGCTGACACCCTTATGGTTGTTGTGTCAGTTTGCCTTGCCACGCTTCGTCAGGAAGCAGAAACAGAGATCTCAAAAGAGGGAGTAGGAACACAAATATAAACAACAGAAGGAAAGCAAACTGGATGTGCTTGGATAAATGGGCAACAAGCAGTGATTTTTTTCTGCCTATTTCTCTAAACCTAAACTTTTGAATAAGGTTTTTGTGCAAACCAGGAAGCCGGAGGTGGAATTTAAGTGTCTGAGGGTGTGGGAACCTAAAGCCACAGCTCAGACTTCCATCTGCCTCTGAGGTGTGTTCTTCATCACCAAATTACATCATCAGTCTCAAGAGCATTAATGACTTGCTTGTTTGCCTTTTTCTAACCTTGAGTTTTTCCTTCATCGGCTCCTCTTGCGTATCTTCTCTTTTTGTACTCTCCTGTATTTGTCTGTTTATGAAGGTTGTAAAGAGTGACATTTTGAATATTAATGAAGGTGTATATTCACACTCATCCTATGATAATAGACAGCATTCGGGATCTGCTGGATGTGATCCAAAATCCCACTGAAGTCAGTAGGAATATTTCTTTTAAAGGGCTTTCAGCCAGACCCCGAGCTGTGAGTGTGGTCTGCCTTTCCAGATAAAATGCTGAGTAGCTAACTCATTTCATTCCACATGTTACCCTTTCTTCTGTATCTGTTGCATTTCTCTCCTTTCTTGATGTGCATAAAGGACGCTCATTGTGATTTGGTGAATATTTCCTCCTGCTGTCTCTAGGTAAGACAATGTCCACAGTGCAAATACAGTTGGAGTGTGTTCAGCAGAGCACACATGTGCTTCACACGTGGGCTTTGTTAATTTCTCAGGACAGGTTGAACATTTTTCTTCAAGATCTTTTCCTTTGCTGCAATTAAAATCAGATTTTGCTGTAAGAACTAACCTAATCTGGAGAGTTCGTGTCGTGTCGAGGGAAGCATCTGTAATCTGCTGTTAAGTTAAATGGGCTCCTCCATGAATACAGAGTTGATCTGTAGCAAACTGATTTCATCTCAACAGACTGACTTGTGCAGCAGCTCATCATCCAAGTGCTTCCCACTGTGGCATTGCTTGGGTTTAATTATAAAAAACTGTTCAGAATGGTTCAGGGTGGAAAATGTTGGCGTAAGTAACAGCTCAAATCCCAGAACATTTCTGAAAAATTCAAAGATCTGATTTGGCAGGGGAAGATTTGTGTGCACAGAAGTGTTCCTGAGGTTTAGACCTCACTGATCATCTGTTCCACTCCCAGGAAGCTCTTTTAAGTGTTTAGATAGAATTAGTTTTCTCAACTGGGTACAGGGAATGAATCCCAAAGAGAAGTCTGATGCACGAGCTGAATTATATTAAATACCGTGAAAAGTAAGTGTTTTTAAGGAAAGCAACCAAGAAGTGTTATTCCCTACTGTGCAGCCCTGTGTGCCCTTGGTGTTCAGTGTGGACAGTGTTCATCTGGCAAGGGAAAAAATTCCAGATTTCCTGCTGACAGAAGAAAAAATACTAAATGTTGCTGTAGGCAACTTGCCATCACACATTATTTCTCATGAAACATGTTTTTGTGGTTTGATTTTTGAGTCATACAATTTTGAAGGCACACAGAGGGTGTGTCAGGGTGGCAGGACGGTGCTTTGTGTGAGGCTCCCAGCACACTGCCAGGCTCCACACCAGCCTGCTGGGCTCTGTTTCTGGCCTGTCACTTGCCTGTGGCTCATGAATCACTTGCTTTAAGGGGTATTTTATAAATCCCACACAACAGGTATCTAAAACTAGATTTAAGTACAATAGGGGTTTGTTTTGGTTTGGTTTTACTCTAATTGGTTTTTCTCTGTACCTTTAGGCTTAGCAAGTCCCTTAATTATGCATCATCACCTGGAGGCTCCTCTGAAGGTTACCACAATGCTTTAGTCATGGCTCTGTATGTAACATATGAATTATATATGGAACCAGCCCCAATTCCTGATTATTAAAGCCCAAATACTTTGGTTATTTATTTCTTTGTATCTACATGCATGTATATAGTAAATCAAACAGCATGATAGATATCAAGTTTGAAAAAGAAGAAACAACATGAAAAGCATATGAGGAGATAAGACTCAATTGTTGACATGGCCAGACCTTTCTCTGTGTGCACAAACCTCTACTGAATGTTACCAGTGCTGGGTCTGTCATTTTGCTGCTGCCTCCTGCCAAAGGACTCACCTTGGCCAAACTACACTTGTGTCCTGGTTTAGGGTAAATTTGGGAGAAGACTTTTGAATAGGGTCCCTCTGGGAAGCAAACTTAAACTACCCCTCCCTTAACTGGTCTGGGAGAAAAATTCTTTACAGAAAAAGTGGAAAAAAACTATTTATTTAACAAACAAAGTGCTCACAAGTATAAGAAATTAATAGTATGAAACAATAAAACTTCTCACTGCTCTGAAATGAGATGGCAAATTTGGAAAGTCTTTGTCGTGGGTGTAGCTCTGTTTGCTTAGTCTCTTACCAGCCTTGGTTCCTCTGGCACTGAAAAGTGCTGAGGTCCAGGGTGGGCCACAGGCATGAGATCCCAGGGTCTCTCTTTTCAGTCTAGGATGGATCTAAATAGTTTTAAGAAAAAAAAAGGGGGGGGAAATGTCTAGAAAACTTCTCTGTCTCATTAGCTAGAAGAGCTAACTAAAAGTAAGGAGATCTTTGTCCCACTGTCTGTCCGTGCCTCAGATAGCACAGTCCAGGAGCAGGAGTGTGAAGAAGTGAATGCTGTTTTTCAAAACAAACTCCACACTTCTCTTTTTCCTCGCTTTGCTCTCAGAACCAATCTTAAAGGTGCAGGACACAATATCAACACAAACAGAAGAGGAGACTGGGGCTACAAGCATCAAAAAGTCCCTCTAGGACATCTTGCAGCCTTGTATGGAAGGGATGTCTGGGTACCTTCTCAGTCATTCTCATTTTTACCCTTCACCATTTATTCCTGGCTCTCCAGTTTCTGCTTTGCCTGGACAGGTGAGCTGGGCCTGTCCAAAGCATCAGGGGGTGTTCTTGGGGAGCGGGTCACGGAGGAGCAGCAGCAGGACACACATTCCCCATGCACAGTCACAGCCAGGCTGGAGAGCCCCAGCAACCTGGGTCAGCTCGGGGATAAATCACTGAGGAGACATAAAACAACAGCTGAAATTAACATTTTGCTATTTTAAAGGTCACTCTCAGTTGCTCTTCTTTAACTCCGTGTATTTGCTGGGTTGTGAAAGGCAGCGTGAGTCAGTGGGAAAGGGCAGTGCTTGGGAAGCCTTTGTGGTGTTGGTAGCCAGGATTTTGGAGTGTCTCCAATACAGAGTCATGTATTGTGTATTCAGTGATCCACCTGAAGGGAAAAAGATCCACAGGAACTTTGCTGTCTGCCTTTAGCTGCTGCCATCTCTTTTGTTTGCTGCGTCTTAAAGTCAGCCCTCGACAAGTTTTTTTGTGGAGGGTAGTCCTCTACTTTCCTTCTGAAATGGCTTTCTGTAGAAGTGGCCTAATAAGAGCCAAGTCTATGTGATGTATGAGGTGATTGCTGCTAATACCATATCAGTAAGGTGGCAATTCCCATGACTTATCCAATGTTTTGTAGCTGAATGTTAAAATGGAATAAAGAAAGGTACCTTTAAAAAGGAGAGTAAAGGAATGAATAATTTCCAGCACTGTTGCCCAGTCATCAGAAGTTATTCTCATCAGCTCAAAATTTACATTTCCCTTGACAGAAAAACACACAGGTAACAGATAAAAATGGTTGATTTGTTGTTTTGAATACACTTGCAGTTAATTTCAGAGAATCCTACTATTTTGTTCAGACCTGCCTGCAGTGAGAGGAGACAAGGATGTTCTTATTTTGATTTACTGTCATTTATGAGGTTTCAAAAGGGAGTGGCCCTTTATTTTCCATTTTCCATTTTCTATTTTCTATTCAAGTTAGCCACTGGCTCTGGAGTGCACAAATCTTGTATAGGAGCCCATTTTCCCCCTAAATAGAAAATCACTGCTGTGTCACACCCTTATAGTCAGGTACTGTCATGGTACTCTCCATCCCCCAGGCTCTAGAACCTTCTGGAAGCAGCACCACTTCTTTATCCTTTAGAGAGGATAAGTACAACTTAGGATCTTGCCTCTGCAGCTTCTAGAGAGCACAGTGCTAGGCACAGCCAGTTAAAATCCAAAGTAATGCAGTGGTCCTGTACTTGTTTGCTGGGGAGAAGGGAAAGAGTGCTCACTTCTCTCCAGGCCTGCTGACAGAACAGCTCTGAACACCCAGTCCTGAAGGAGGGTGGCCCAGAGCCAGGCAGGGTGAGCCTGGTGTGACATCAGCAGCTGCAAACAGAAAAGACTGATAATGTTTGAGGGGTTTGGTTTGATAGAAGAGGGCACAGATTGGAAGGAGTGGCAGCAGCGAGAGCAGAATCTGTGCGTCGGCCTTTTCGAGAAAACAGCCCCTGGCAGCTTCCCCAGTTGGAATATGTTTCAGCTATTCATGGTACTTAGAGGTGGCAAATACTCAGTAATAAACAAATGGGAGTTAATTTCTTGGAGGGACTCAGTTTGGGTTGGCAGATCTCTCTGTTGCTTCTGAATGGCTGAATCTCTTTTTTTAGAGTCGGGCAGGAATTTGGGTTGGTTTCAGCTGACGGGTGTCTTTCTGTGGGCAAGCACTCTGCAGGCTGCCCAGGGACGAGCAGAGATTCAGAATTACATGTGTCAGCCCACCACCAACCATCTCTGTGGCCAAGGAGGCCTGGAAAATATAGGTTTCTTTCATTGGGCTCCAGAGGGACTTGCCAAAAAGCCACACTTTTCAGACAAAACATGGAGAATTACATCAGTTTGAAGGCATGCCGTGCTGAAACCTCCAACACAAACCAGCTGACTTAAGCATGGCAACATATCCAATTGCACCGTGATTATAGAGCTGTCATCAGCTGTGGCAGGCACCCTGAATACTTCTGTAATGACCATGGGCACCAGTGCTCCCGGGGCTTACACAGAACAGGGGCTGGTTGGGGAGGGCAGAGAAATGTTGAAAAGGTGTAGGGTGAAGAAATACATTTCTGCATTTCTTGGCGCCATTTGCCGAGGGTTTGGTGTGGTTTTTGGCTTTTTTTATTATTTCTTGGCACCATCTGCCAAAAAAACACGACAAGCACATGGTCTTAAAAAAAAAAAAAAAAAAAAAAAAACCTTAATAAATATGCTTTGAAAGAAAATAAATATAGTTGAGTAAATAGTCATTCTGTTGCTGAGAGACTCAGGACCAACAGGACTGAAGAAATGCCTTGACAGAGGTACAGATAAGCGCCTTTGGAAGCTTCAGTTCAGGGTCAGTGGGTACTGTATAAATATGGGATGAGGACAGTCCTTGGCCCTAGAAATTCTGGCAGCAAAAGTTTATGTGAAAGACAGACAGAAATCATAGAATCACTGATATTTTTGTAGGATTGATATGTTTTAAAAAGAGCTCATCCCTGCATGAGAGGGGTGACATGGGTATCTGTGTAAAACACACCTTCCCCCAGTTCCTTCTGGATGCCCAAGTGCTTCACACGGGATTACTTCAGAGTTGCTTCAGAGTTACAGCTGTGACTCTTACCTCTGGTGTCTGAATTATTCCACTGTACCCAAAAGAGAAGGAAGAAATTCCATGCTTCCTGCTAAACTCCTGAGCAAGCATTTTGCCACTGGAACTGCTCCTGTCTGGTTTCAAGGAGCTTGGTTGGGAGGTTCCTCTCTCCAAGGCTCCTGCTTGTGTTACACTCGCAGTTTGCTAGCAGGCAAGCTGGGTGCTAAAATCAGTTTGATGCAAACTAAGGCGTGTGTTTTAGCACCCAGGAAGATTAACTGCTGGAACATATTTCTGAGAGGAGCAATGGAGTCTATTTCTCATAAACCCTTCTGGAAGATATGTATTCCCAAAATGCAGGTTCTGGTGCTTCTTGTGATGCAGCTGATGAAAGTTCCCTGTCTGTGACATGGAAAAGCCTTGGTCAGCCTGCATGGCCCCCAGGGGCTCTCCAGCTGTGGGAGTACCACACCCTGATAGTGTTGGGAACAGGCTCCCCAGGGCAGTGGGCACAGCACCAAACCTGACAGAGTTCAAGAAGCGTTTGGACAATACTCTCGGGCACGTGGTGTGTGCGCCTCTTGGGATATCCTGTGCAGGGCCAGGAGTTAAACTTGACAATCATTGTGAGTCCCAACTTGGCATATTCTGTGATTCTGTGAAGCAGGAGCACATATGTTGTTGCTAACATCTTCTCAGAGATGCCGTGTCACTTTCTAGTGTCCAGATTAGTCCATGAGACAGGCTGAGTCTAAGGGAGTTGTGTGGCAGGGTAAGCATAATTAATGCTCTGAGAGACCTTCCTATAACAGCTTTGGAAGCAAGTATCATTTCTACCTCTGATGGTTCCAGTTCCTGCACAGCCTGGAGCATTCAAACCCATGCTGTCAATACAGCAGGGGGACTGGTTGCAAGCCTGATCCAAGAGATCCTTGCTCTTTATAAAATATGTCACAGGATCACAAACTTTTACTGTATCAGCTTCTACATGAAGGAGATACATGGAGGCAAGTCTGTTTATCAGAGAGATGATGCTTCTCCTGTCCAACAGCTCCTGGGCCCTTGGCTCACATGAACTGGTGTTCTTTGAAGTTTTTCTGCTCTAAGCAGCATTGCAACATTTCTGTGAGGCATTGATTTCACCTGTGGAAATGCAATTTATTACTGCCATCAAGTTTGGAAAAAACAAAGGCATTGTTCTGAGCGGCGCCCCATGGATTAGGTGAGTTAGGGAATGCAGAAGATGTCTCCTGAGGTTTATTAAGAAAGGGGAGTGGAGCTATTAAAGTGATGAGCAATGTGCTGCAGCAAAGCAGTGTAAATTCTTTATCTCCAGCTTGTGGTTAGCTCCTGTAGCAGATGGCAGCGCTCAGGAGAATGAGTGCATTGAGTGGGCTCCATGGAACCTCCAAGAAGCTATTTGCTCCTTTTCCTGCCTTGTTGACTCGTTATGGCATACCACAGCGTGAAGCTTTGGAGTACAGCATGAGCTGGGTGACACTGTGTCCTGGATGTCACTGGTCCTCAGGAGGAGCAGGAGGTGCACAGGTGGAGGTGCTAAGGCAGAGCTGAATCCCACAAGTCAGACTGGGTTGGACCATTTTCTTTATGGGTCTGGCAGATTTCAGTTCTGTGGAGGAGGAGCTACTTCGTTTGTATCATTCAACAAGCTGCTTCTGCAGAAATACTCAAGAATACTCTCAGTTTTCATATTAATCATCCCTCATCTGTGGAGAACTTTGGTCCCACCAAAAACTTAAGTAACACAGAATCAGCTGAGTCACACCTTGACAGCCTCTCTCCCATCTGATAAAAAATGGCAGACACACAGCTGCAACCAAAACCATGTTTTGCTGGTTCTGTTGCAGCAGAAAAAGGGTTGTTTTATTGGGCTGTGATGTTATTATGAGTCCTCCCCAGGAACACTGGCTGCAGATTGAGTAGAGGACATGGAGTGTCAAGCATAGAGGCATAAAAGTCATGTATTTTTAACTCAATAACTTCATGCAAAGTCTGGGATGGAGGAACTGTTTGGGTTTTGTGAAAGAGTAGCCCACATTTGAATTTTAACTTCAGATGAATTCGCACTCCTTTACTGAGCTGCCTGCTGGCTTTTGGCATCATGCCCCTGGGATCTCTGTGCGTGTTTATTTGATTAATAATTTGAAGTTGACTCTAGCTCTTGCTGCATGGAAGCATCGAAACACAAAGACTAACAATAAAATTATTGTTGAGCTCCTTTAAGGATCATATAGCAGGCCCTCAGATGCAGAATCTTGTTTCTTAAGATAGAGGTGTGCTTATGTAAATTTTCTCTTTTTATGTCTATAAAAAGTTTTCACAAGGTTCAGGCAAAACCTTGGCTCAGGGGTAAAGCATCTTACTCGTTATTGCTGGAGACTGTATGTCAGCTGTACAGTTTCTAACATGTTCACGCTGGTCAGATTTGAAGTTTCCAGCTCATTTCTTCAGGGTTAAGTTTCTTGAAGTGTTCTCATCCTCCCCAGTGAGTTCCCCCAGGGCAAGTAATATTTTGCAGTATATGGGAATCGAAGTGATACGCCTTTATCCAATGTTTTGTTAGCTCCATTGTTTGTATGCATTGGATTGCCTAGGAAACCATAATAATCTTGCTAAAATAAAGATTTAATCTCTGTGTGGCATTGGGGCTAGTTCAGAAGCCACACTAACCCTGGCAGCTCGGCACAGAGCACATTAATGTAGAGCATTTCCCCTCCTGGGAGGCGGCTGAGCTGCAGCAGCGCCCGGCCCTGCCCTGCAGAGCTGGGCACCCTCAGCAGCCCCGTGGGCTCCAGGGCAGACCACCTGCACCTTGTGCAGCTGGAGAGAGCCCTGAGAGAGCCCTGGGTCAGCATCTCCTGCAGGATGAGCCACAGCGAGTCTGCGCAGGGGCAGCTCCCGGGGACACAGAGCCAGCTGCAGCAGGCACCAGCTCTGAGCTGCCTCTCCCAGCCTCTTCTGCACCCACAAGAGTTGGAAGTGGAATCATCTGCATTTCCCTGTGTTTGGGTTGTGGCCAGCTCACTGAGTGCACTTTCATAAACTGTATTCTGCTTAGTGCTTCCCCAGTTCCATGTGCTATTGTGTTTTTCAGCAAGAGTAGGCTGCCTTCTCCTCTAGCTCACAGGGAGATCCCTCTGGTGTAGGTTTTCCAGCAGGGAATCTCCATCATCTCTTCCACAGAGCTGTCCCAAGTGGCTGGGGCTGGTGTGGCCAGACCCATCATCCAGGATGCTGAGACTCTGGCGTTGGCTGTTCCTCCTCTCTTGGTCACAGCTTTCGGTTTTGGATTGCATCAGGTCATTTGTACATATGTAGTTAAGAAATGAAACCAAAGCATTGACCTCTGCTGACATCCAGCAACTCCTTCAAACAGCTCCATCCTTTCTTCTCTTCCCTGGTTCTTAATTTGCACTTTAAAGAGCAGGCTGCTGCTCGGAAGGCAACTGAGTTGCTGATGGAATAAAACCTGTCCCAGTTTGAAGATAATCAACAAAGTTAGTCTATGAAACAATTTCTAAGATATAAACAAGATCAAAGCATTATCAGATGTGGACACCAAAAGAGTAGGCTTTGATAATTTAATCTACCAAATTACCAATTTTGGGGTATTTGATTTGTTATTTCTGCAAATTAGAGGCCAGATGCTGCTGCTCTTAGTTTTTAATCTCTTAAAAATAGAAGAGATTACTGCCAGAGGAATGTGCTGCTCAGACAGAGAGTGATGCTGGTTAACCCTTTCTGTAAATCATTTTAATTGCAGTTTGCCATTTCCTTCTGTGCTCAGTGTGGTGTTCCAGACAGGTGAGCTCATCAGAGCTGCCTGGTGCAGCAGAAAAGGCTCCTCGTGGTCTTGGTGACTTCTTCCTTTGATTTATGCATTTCTGTCTCTCACGTTTTTCTGCTCTTACTCCTGCTCTCAGCCCAAGCGGGTCCATCCTGCATGTTCAGTCTTTTCATTTCAGGAGACACTGGCTGGACTGGTGCCTCTCTAGAATTCTCTGGACAAAACATAATGAGTCTGGCACTGATAAAAGCTGCTCACCTCATGCCACTGGGTGGAGGAGGCTGGATTATGTGATGAGCAAGTCTGTGTTTATGTATTTCTGATGGGATTAAAGAGCCTGTGTTTGACCTGAACAGTTCCCATGCTTTGGGCTGTTTGAAGAACCTCCCTGGGGGAAGGGAGGTGCCTTCAAGGGGCAGAGAGTTTTCTGTTATGTAAAATAATAGAGAATAAGCTCTTGTGTTATAAGTATGTTTTACTGTCTATATTTGCTCAGCCCAAATTAATTCAGCATGTTTTCAGGCCATGAGAACCTAGCTGAGCCCTGCCAGAAGTCAGCAGTGAATTTGGTAGTAGATACATTCTTTTCTTTCAGCAGTGAAAACACATTAAAGCTCAGGAGAACAGCCCTTGGTGGGGAAAGTTTCATCCTGGAAAGGAGATTTGGAAAAATTCCTAACTGTGGGGCAGAGAGCCTGCGAGAAACAGTGAGATGATATATCTCCTGCTGCTGCTCTGCTCTCTTCTCACTCTCCTGAAAGCTGGTGTTGAAACACTTTTTCCTCTTCTGCTGACAAGTGCTTATTACGGCCTGATTTTTGGTGAGAGAAAGTTCAGGAGTGTCTTTCTTTCTCATTATCAGCCCAGGTCTTTCCCCAGCTACACACAGGCAGCACCCTCCTCCCAAGTAATCCTGCTGTTTCATCCCCTGCAGATGATGCTGGTGGGTGCTGATGAGGCAGCACATGTGTCACCACACAGCTGTGGCCGTGCAGAAGGACCAGCACCAGCACACTGACCTTTTGCACCAGCTCAAACAGAAAAAGGGAATTACTGTATCCTGCAGTGTTGCAGAGGACACCAGGATACACGGGGCTTCTTCATCTCATTCAGTCCTTTTGGACTCAATGATCTTGAAAGTCTTTTCCAACCTTAATGATTCTCTTTTCACGTGTCTTCTGATCAGCGCAGGGCGGAAGAAATGGGGAGATACCCTGGGGAAACTTGATCCACTTTCCACTTAGCAGGAACAGGACAAACATGGGCCAAAGCACTTGCTCAGGGCAGCACCTCTGTCCTTCCAGCACTGAAGAGTGTCACTGAGCTGGTGCCTCTGTTTGCACCACCCATCCCATTGGCCCAGTCCAAGCAGAACAAGGACTTCATTTAACCACATCACCAGAACTGGCAGCAAGGAATTCTGGTGCTTTTGAGGGTTCTTAATTTTAAAAAATCCAGATAGTTAACCGGCCTTTGGAGTCTGTCTCACCCATTTGTCAAACACACATAAAAATAAGAACCTTGCTGTTTTTTGAGGTCCCAGGGGAGCTGCCTGAGCTAAGCCTCAGCACGAGGAAGGTAGTGCTGAGGGAACGCTTGGAAGAGTTTCACAGCAGGAAGAAGAAATCATTAACCACCTCAATGGTGGTTGCTGGGCTCTGGCAGCCTGCAGCTACATGCCAGGCTGCCGGGTTTGTATCAGAGGAGCTGCAAATTGTACATGGGCTGAATGATGGAGCTCTGCTGCAATGTCATCTCTTGGTGGGGTGGGAAAACCTACTGCCTGATCCTTCATGGAGATAAGAGAAATGAAAGCCCAGATAGACCAGCTCAATCAGCATTCAGTTTTCCATATAGCCATAGCGATAAATTAACCAGAGATAAAGACCTGAATACATTCCTTTTTCTGTCAGGATCCTCTCTCATACAGCTGTGGTGCTGCAAGAAGTTTCCCTTTGTTCATGCCTGGAGGGGCAGCCACTGCTGGATGGCTGGAGCAGCCACACCCCCGTGGTTTTTGGCTGGGTAGAACAGGGAATGCCATGTTCCACTGCACTGGCAGTGGCAGTGTTGCAGGTAGCATGTAAAGCACTACAATTAGCTCCACAGGGGTTGAGCATGTGTTTTACAGTCCCATTAATGACAACCATTTAGTTGTTATTGCAGCACACCAACAGGGCTGCAATCTATCAGGTGCATACAGGACTTGAAATTATAGAACATAAGTGTGCAGAGAATTGGAAGAGGAGGAAGGAATTATTTGTAAAATCTCCTGATTTTTACAAATACTTGAATTTTCCTGGAGGTGGTTTGGTATCTGCTGTTTGTTGTGCACAAGCAGCAATGTACCCTTGGGACATTGGGGACCTCTCACCTTTCATGCTTGCTACCAAAAACCTTTTCTGAGTATTGCTGAGGTTGGATGTACAGAGCCAGAGCACACACAGCCCCTCAAACAGCAGGGCAATGGGTGTTTGCTGGGAGGAGGTTCAGCAGGATGAACCCCATTGAACGTGTGGAAACTGGGACCGGCAGCATGGGACAGTTAAAGTCAGTGCTCCTAAAAACTGCCTTTCCAAAAACCGCTTCCAAATCTGTCTGAAATGATTTAGAAAATGTTTAATGTTTCATGTTAAACCAATAGCTGAAACACAAAGGCTGATGTTTCCAGTATCACCCCTAAATAACTCCCACACACTCCACGGGAGTCATGACACTGAAGAAGCACAAAACCCACGACAGGCAAAGGCAAAACAAAAGCAAAATGCAAACAAAGAGCCCAATCCCCCAAAGTTCAGTTCTCAGAACTCACTTAACTGGTGTGACCTCTTCCCGTTGAACTCCTGGAAGACAATCAGCATGCTGCAAATTAGGCACAGGCACAGATGTTGTTCCTGAAAATGTCTATTTGTGGAACAAATTATTTATAATAGGCAATGGCATCTGTGTCAATTTAAGGAAGCACCAGGCGAGGATAATGGGAGCTTTATAGCCTGGGCTGCTGTGGGCTCAGGGTGAGCTCCCCATGAGCAGGGTGCTGGCTCTGCAGCCCTGGGGAGGCACGGGGGAGTCACAGCCTCCCTTGCCTCCAGGATGCTCAGTCTGTCAATCTATGGCCAAGTCTAACACTCTGATAATTTTAGTGGAAGCATTTTTTTGCATCACCAAGCCCCAGGCCTGCCTTTTCCAGTTTATGGGATATTTTAAATGGAGAAGTAGAACTCCTATGTGAAAACCCTGACATTATTTTAGGAATTACTGGCACTCAATTGTAAGACTGAAACAGCGAAGAGGAGGGAATAAAACTCTGGCAGTATAGGGAGAAAAGTTTAATATTTTAAATTCTGAAAAGATTTAAGGTCTTTGATCCCAATAAATTTAGTTAGGGTCCTCTTCATGCCTTCCTGACCTCAGCTGTAGAGTAACTCTTGAAGTTGCAGAAGTCCCTGAGCCTTAATATTAAATTTTGCATCACTTCTGACTGCAAGCAGCCAGGAGATGCCATGCAGCTTGTGAGCCACAGGAGGGGAAAGCTTTTGTTGCCATAAAATCACTCTTTTTTCCTCTCACAGAAAATAGGGACACAAATGCAGTGTTCACACATGGACACTGTCAGCAAGGGCTGTGAGATTTAACCCTCTTGTCCTTGGGGGGTTTTGCTGTTGTGCTGATGAATTTTAATCATTAATAGCAAAAGCTTTAGGAAAAATAGGAATTTTGGTCTGAAAACCATGTTTGTGTGTGCAGTTTAAATCAATAGCTTTTTCTTACTAATGGCAGCAGAATGAAGTAATTGCAAAACTCAGTATTGTGACGAATTGATATTTTTCGTATCAGAACAAATGGAAATCTCAAAGCTGACTGGATTAAATTGAAGAAGCCAATATTACAGCATTTTTATTTGTTTTTATGTGTGGAAATTCAGTGTCATCTAATTTTTGCTACTTTTTGTGCAATTTCATGTTTGTTGAAACCATCGCTTTCCAATCTTCTTCTCCTTCCCCTGGGATAGTCCAGTGTTAAAACTCTAAAACACACGTAATTTTTCAGTAAAAGCAATTACTGCTTTTGCTTTGTTTATGGTGGAGATCAGCAGTACTTGATAGCCTACCTAAATTATCACAGATTCGATTTTTATGTAGTGTGAAATTATCAGCGAATCAAACTCTCCACCGTGGCAGATGACTCAAGACTGTAATAAATACTCTGGATGAAGAATTCTCCTACGTGGTCTTCATGCCTTCCTCTTACCTGCCAAACACTTCCTCAGGATCAGTGGGTGTTACAGAAGAAGTCAGCTAACGTGCAGAGAGCTCTGATCCCTCAGAGGGGCACGTTCAGATGGTGCTGGTTGATGTTTCCTCACATTGGGGCAGTAAAAAGCAGGTTTGTGTTGGATAAGACCTTGGAAGTGAGACATCCTGGGATGGTGTGCACTTTTATCTGTGCCGTAAATATGTGATTTTTATATTCAGTGGCACATGGTTACTGAAAGGCCTCTGAATTGCTGAAGAAAAATAATTTAATTGAAGTCAAATATGAAAATACAAGGCAGACCCAAAAATAAAGAAATTAAGTATATTCAGCTGATCTTTTTCTAGCAAGGGATTTATTTTTAACTTTATGATTATGGATTTTTATAGTGTCACATTGGCATAAAGGGCTTTTCTTCACAGAGAGCAGAAGAGAGGAAGTCCAAGTAAATGAGATCCAGTGTCTTTCAAGGAGGCAGTGGTAAACATGTTCTCAGAGATGGAAAAGTTCAAATATAAACTAACTATGCTTACTGTGGAGAGAGAAGACATGGATTATGTTTGAGAAGCTGGCTGGTTGAAGACCAAAATCAGTGTTGTTTTCCCCAAAGTCTGCCACAGTGATATTTCAGAAAGCCATTCAAGCCTCACGTGGCACAGACTGACAAAAATAAATCTGATACAGCTAACTCGGTTTAAAACTGGACAGCAAATGACCTTCAGATACATCAGAACCTCCCCAGGAAAAAGATGAGGGCAAAAGGAAGAAGAAGACCATTTTGGGGAGAAAATTCCACAAAACTAGTGACAGTGGCTGTGGTTGTGCCAGTGGACCTCCCAGGTGGCCAGGGCACTTGCCTGGGGTTTGTGTGTGGCTCTGGCAGGGAGCCCAAGGAGCCACTCTCCCTGCTCTGCTTGCACTGCCTGTGCTTTGGTGTCCTCAGGGGCTTCAGATAAAATCAGTACAGAGGCAAGAGTCCTGTGGTTCAAGCTACACTTGTCTTGCAGCTAATTGTCACCCTGCTAATGAACACCAAATAGTTTTCTTTTTAATAACAGTACTTTAGCATCATGGTCCAAGTGTCAGCCTGAGTAAACCTTTAAAACAGCCTATTTTAAGAGTATTAGAAAAAGGAGTGCTGTTAGATCAGACCAAGTGATAGAAATGCCAAGGGCTAAAACAGTAATTAGACCTGGTTCAAGCTTTCAGTAACACACCTAAAGTTAGTTCCAAAGAGCACTCTCCACCTCTGATGGTGTGTGTGTGTTCAAGTGGTCTTGTCCCAGGGTCTGTCCCACAGCCCTTGTATCTGGGGGCAAAGGAGCACAGAGGAAGAGCATGACTTGCTCTGCTTAGAGCTGAACTCCCATTTTTCTCTCCCACATTCAGGCTGAATTACCAGGATTTGTGGTGTTGGTGTTGTGGTCAAGGAGCCATCAGACAGCAACTGCCTCATACTGAAGTGCAGAGAAGCTTCACCCTGCACATTCTGTTCCCAGGCAAATGCAGGTGACTTTTGTTCCCAGCCACTTGCATTCAGGTGCTTCCCCCTGAAAAGTGTCAGGAAGAGTGGAACAGGTCCTGCCCAGAGGGGTGGCTGTTAGGATTGAGAAAGTAGAGCTGCATAAAAAAATAAAAAAATTTAAAAATCAGTACAAATATGTTCTGCTTTAATATTGTTACAGATTAGTTCATTCTAAGGCAGTTCTTTAAGGAAACAGCTTTTTCTTTCTCATTTGTTGAGGATGAATTGGTACAGTAGTTTCCATGGGTACAGTAGGGTCATTTATTCAGCAGATCTCTAATAAATAAGTTGCAGCTATTTGGCTTGTTGTTAGAAACTCATTTTAGCTTCCGGACATGCAGCACCATTCTGCTGATATTTTATGACCAGCTTTTCTATTATTTTTTAACATGTTGTCCAAGTGGTTCTGTGAGCAGTAGAACAAATGAAATCTGTTTTTCTAGGGCTTCGTTTTTCATGCACAATTGACTTCCATGTCAAGGAAGGTGCAGGACCCCACTGAAGCTGTTCCTGAACTCAGAGTGTTTGTAGTGGCTGTCCCCTGCATATTCCTCCCAGGAGTCAAAGGCTCTCTGAGCCTTTCCCATGCACAAGTTCTTGGCTCAGAGGGTGCTGAGGCCCTGGCACAGTTGCTCAGAGAAGCTGTGGGTGCCTCATCAATGGATGGGGCAATCCTGGAAGTGTTCAGGGCCAGGTTGGACGGGGTCCTGAGTGGCCTGGTCTCTGGTGGGTGGTAGCACTATCCATGGCAAGTGGGTTTTAACTTGATGATCTTTCAGGTCCCTTTGACTCAAACCATTTTGTGATTTTATGACTCAGGACAGCCCTGAGGGTGTCTCTTGTCCCTGGCCTGCCCTCCCTTATTTCCCAGGACTGGCAGGAGTGTGTTAACACCCATGTCATACAGTCTCCTTCACAGTCCTGCTTTGAATCCACCAGCACGTTCAGCCCCACCCTAGAGGATGAACTAGCACACATAAGATACTCCGCTCATTTTTCCCTTATTTTTAACTCATTCACTCCACTTGCACAGATTTCCACATGCACAGATTCCCATGTGCACATATGGGCTCATTTCAGAGGTGTTACAGACACATTACACACGGCAATGTCTAACTCTCTCTATGTGAGACAGCACACAAAAAGCCTCACCAAGGAGCATCAGCATCTCTGTCCCCAACTCAGCTCCCTGCTTCCAGCCCCACAAAGCAGCAGTGGTTTGTATCACTGTAGGACACTGATGGAAGGAATTGAAGCAGGAGCAAGCTCCCAAATGCCAGGAGTTTCCTTCCCCAGGCAGTTGTTATGAAGGGCAGGGAGGTGGTCCCACAAGAGTAGCATGTTAATTTAATTAATTGAGGCGGGACTGAAGCTTGAGGCCTCCATGTGTGTGATGTAAGCAAGTGCATGTGAGTCAGTGAAAGAGAACATCTCTGGATGACTGGCAGAACTTCCATGTGGTGCTGAAGGAAGGCCTGGGCAGATGGATCATGCAGAGCAACTCTCCTGTTGGCTGTGTAGGAGAATAACTGCAAAGGATCAAGTCAACAGTGTGAAAAGCTTTGAAAGCTGAAGGTTTGGTTATCCTTGGTGTGAAATGGGGATAGGGGAGTGTCTCCTCATAGATCACTGCCTCACAAATGCCATTGGCACACAACTGCCACCCCTTCCTTGTAGTTCTTGTCCTTTCCTGTGTGCAGAATGCAATGCTGTGAGCCCTGCAGCGTGTCTGGGGGACACAGGGAGCTCGGAATGAAGTGAGATTACCCTTCAGCTTGCTAATGAAGAGCCAAGTTACTTTTTCTCCCTTCAAAGAGATTAGGGCAGCATAAACACAAATTTGCCAAGCACATATCTGAAATGAGAATTAAAAGAGAAGGAAATCAGCTCTGAAAATCGTTGGTACGTGCAGCAGTTCCATGGTGTAAATGGGAATTTCAGAAAAGGCACTGTTAGAGTGTGCCCAGTCAAGGTCTGGTCCTCCTCCAGTCAGCTGCTCCCACATCTGTGGTTTTTAGGGCTGGGAGTGCTCTTCTGCTCCCCCAAACGTTGGGAATGGTCATTCAGTTTGCTTTCTGCTATTTAAACTGCCCAGAATTGTACTTATGTCCTTTTGAAAAGCTTGCACAACCCAAAATTGGTTCCTCCGAACCAGACACAGATTGGCTTACTCAGAGGACATTCTCTGGAGAATATCCATCACCTCACCACTAGTATTTTCTCCTGAGCACACCAGGAATTTATATGACTGTTTTACAGTCAGCGAGTTAAAAGCAGAGTTCAGCTGAAACAGATGGGTGGGCCATTGATCTGAGCCCAGATGAGGCATCCTAAGGGAATTAAAGGCAAATTGTTGAATTACCCAGCACCACAACAGGCATAGAAAAGTCAATATATAGGATGGGCTCCCCATACCAGAGAGCCTTAATGAGGGCACTGCTCAGGCTGTCTTGTTATCTGTTGCCTCTGCCCAGGGCTGACACTAAGCTGCATTTAGTGTAATTGTTGTTGTTTTGGTGGTAATATAATTTTGTAGGTTTCCATGGATTCACTTACAGGCAGAGGAGATGTTGAGGTCTCACTCACTGCTGTGTTGGTAAATAAAAAGCTGGATCTGTGTCACCTGGACAAGCTGTTACTGAGCTGGGCTGTGCCATGATCTGCCTCAGCCAGTGTGAGCTCCTGTCCAGAAAGCACTTCTGTACATCAGCAAACAGTGATGCAGCACACAGCTTTTCATTAACAGGAGGTACATAATTACTGTCCTAATTAACTTAATCACTGAGCTTCTGGGTTAGGGAAGATCTCTGGAGATACACTGAGGCACAGCAAGGTCACAGAAGGGTATTTGCATCAGGAGGAGGGTTCTGGCTGGGGGGCAGTGCCAGAAAGAGGAGCTTGGCCAAGCCCCAGGTCCTGGCTGTAGGAGCTGCAGGTGCCCAGTCCCTGGTGAGCCAGGCAGGACCAGCAGTGGCTCTGGGCTGCCTGTGGTAGCTCTGTGCTCTGAGAATAAAATTCACTCTGATTTTTGCCTTGATCTTGAGAGTATCCTGAGCAATTAGGGTAATGGCAATTAGTGAGGTATACCCTGGCTTACAGAGAAAGTTCCAGAGGCTTCCTGTGTGCCTTCTCCTCCATGAGAAGGATGCCTTCTCCTGTGTGCCTTCTCCTCTGCTACCCTGGATGTCATGTTGGCTTTGTTTCCTGTCCACCCAATGAACTTGCTTTTTTTCTGGTTTGATCATCTCCTGCGTTTATTTTAGTCCTCAGCATCCAGGACATTTTGTAACAGGAGTGAGGTTTTCCATAACTTGGCTGTTTAAAATAGTATTTCCTTTTGTCTGTTCTAAATCTTCTGCCAGAACTGAGATTATTTTGATAGGCTTCAAACACTTGTGGTTAGAGGAAAAGGTGAATGACAGCTGCTTGCCAACCTCTCTCTGCATCCCTATAAATTCATTAACTTATCAAGATGTTTAATGAGGGTTTAAATCTATATTCATGGGAGGACATTTTAAAGAGATCAGAATGTATGACTGATGTCCAATTCAACGGTGCAATGTACTTGGTATAAAAATCTGACAGGAAAAAAAAGGAAAGTTTTGTGTTGGTTAAGTGAATCAAGCACATGTTTTTAACAAGTATCCGTTTCTCCCATCATTCAAATTTGGACCAGAGCCAGAAATTCTTCAAAAGCAGCAGAAACCCCAACTCAGGCAGGAGGAGTGTGCCAGCGTCTCAGGGTAACCAAAGCCTTTTTTTAGCTGTTGTAAATGAATTTTTAAAAAGTGGAGCACGTGTAGTTTCCTCTCTGTTTTTTCCCAAGTGTAGCTGCAGCCAGAGTGCAGTTAAACATTCTGGTTCCCAGCTAATATTTCCTTTAAGGTGCATTTTTGATCTCTGTGTCCATAAGCTGGATGTCAGCCAGGGGCAGATGCAGATGTCCTCAGTCCCTGATGTGTCCAGCTGATGTCCTGAGAGGCACCCAGGCAGGTTGTCTTTTATGGTTTTATCATGCCTGCAAATTTCAAAGTGATTTATGTTGGATTGATACAAATTTCAAATATGCGTGTTATATGTACATCTCAGAATAGAATTTGGGAGGATGGGAGATGAGACATTTTTCAACTTTTTGCAGAATTTTTCCCAAGCCTTCAAAATCGTATTTCCTCCAGATGAGGTTCAGATGAGTTTTAAATGCCCATTGGCAGTGTGGAGGTGACTGTCAATATCCCAAAGCAAATAGATTTTGTGGTAGATTTTCCACGCTGGTCACAGTCATGATGCAACTTATGCACAAGTAATAAATCAAACCAGTAATATGTAATGTGTATAGTCCACAAACGAAAAAAAAATGTTTACGTCTGTTAGAAAATATATTCAGACATAATTGTAAAAGGTCTAAGTACTGGACAAGGTCTTTTTTCTACCTCAGTGAAATTAAGCAAAATCAGCCAGTAGTAATTCAGTAGTAGCACAGCTAGAACTTAGGTGTCTGTAGGTTGTGGTATCTCAGTGTTTAACTCATTCTAGTTTTGAACTGATCCTCTTCATGAGGCTTTCAACACCGAGTCAAGGACACTTGAGCTAGGACTGGTCTGGTGCCACATCTGCACCCATCTATTTAGAAAGAAGTGCTTCTACTTAGGTGTTCTCCTGTGATCTAACACTCACTGAGTGCTCAGCCACCTCTCCTGGGCTGCAGCCAGCACTGCCTGTGGGTTTCAGGTGGGCTGCAGCCAAGCAAAGCTCCCAAGCTCAGAGAATCCAGTGGTTTTATCCCAGGCTGCTTATAGCCGGTATATGCTTAGCAACCTTTAAAAAAAAACAGCAAACACTTTAGGGAAAAGACTGGATAAGCTAAGCTTAAATCTCCATTTAAGACTGCTTTCTACGTGACTTTGTATTTTAAAACAGAAGTTGTTAAATGGTGCTAGGGTCTTTTGAAAATCCATCTTTATCTACATTTTTATCTTTGGACAAGGTGAAGTTAGAGGTGTTTAAAAGAGCAGGTGCCATCAGATGGGGCAGAAACTGAACTTTGCTACTGAATTTATTATTGCAATATCCACCAAGGAACATGAATTTCTTTTCCTCGACAATTGCTAAAATTTGCTTCTTTTTGAGCAGGCATCTGGTGAAGAAGTACCATGTGGTTATCCCCAGGAAAATCCCTGCACTGAAGGGCTATGGAAGTGCTTTATTATCCACATATTATCTTCCTAATTTCTAAAAGTGTGCTGTAATGTCTTAATACTATTTCAGAGTAGCTGTATATAAGATATCCATATCTGCCTTAAAATAGCAATTGAGGCTGATTTGTTCATGATTCCAAAAACAGATGTGCATGCTATTGTCCATTCTGTTCACTCCCAGCTGTCAGAGGTACCCACCTGCTGCATTCTTCAGGTTGCATCTCAACATGAGCTGTCTACAGCCATCTCTACCTGTTCCTCCTTTTCCTACTGGTTCCATGGGAGCAAAACACTTTTACAAAGAGGCAAGTTATTTTCTGAAGGCAGTGAAGGAGAGAACACTAGAGATTAAGGGCTTTATAGAGACTTAGATAAACTCCTGCAATAATAACAGGGGAACTTAGTCTGTGTGGAATATTATCCCCACAGCCAGTAATTCCTCTCCTCCTTTTTCCTTTGGGAAAGCCCATGTGTCACATGCTCAGGATTCTTAGAAATTCAAGGACCATGTGGCTTAGATACTCTAGACTGCAAAAATGCATTGGCAATCATAGATCCAAACGATCTAATTAACCCAACAATAAATAGTTTGTCTAGAGGCCATTTGGAGCGGAGAGCAACACTAATGAAGAAGACAAAATGCCAAAGTTAGTTGTCTCACTGCCACAGTTTTGGAAAACTCAGACAAGGAGTTTTGATCTGTAAAATCATGTAATGGACATGCTCAAGCCCCTTTGTGAATGCAGAAAGTGTCAAAAACAGACCAAACTGTGCGGTTGTTTCCTCTGCCTTTTTTTTTTTTTTTTTTTTTTTTTTTTTTTTTTTTTTTTTTTTTTTTTTTTTTTTTTGAGACAAATACATTTAATTCTAAAGAAGTAATAACTCACTGCTAGGCCTTACATCTGCACTTTCTGCTTTTTCTGATATTTTTCTCAATTGAAATAATACTGCAAAGAGTCTGACTGAGTGACGAATTGGTTCCTGTATATTTTATAAGTAAGGAAGAAGTTGAAATATGTGTATTGAAATGTATAAAGGCTTCATTAGTTTCATCCTTGAGCAGTGTGTATGGGAGCGAGGGCAGCACCCCGAGGTGTTGTGCAGGTTAAGGGGCAGCTCTCTGGAGCTTGCTGGAAGGGGCAGAAAGTCAAATTCAGCCTCAGTGTGGCTGGTTGGGATGGTGCTCCTGGGAAAGTGACCACTTCCATGGGCACATCCCGAGCAGATCCACTGCTTGTCTCATTCCTGCCACGTTCTGCAGCTCCTCACCAGCTCCAGTGCTCAGCTGCAGTAAAGGAACGCTTCTTTCTGGAGTGAAAAATACCTTTGCTCTAGAGGTATCTAGAGGATATATCCAGGGTGTATATCACACCTTTTAAAACTGCCAGCAACCCTCAGTATTGTTAAATTTCTGTGTTTATTTTACCCGTGGAGAAATGGAGCCCTTCAGGTCTTACTGAGTAAACCTGGAAAGGAACAGGCAGTATTAGCAATTAATTTTAGTGCCTTTATGTTCCTGTCAGTGATAGCTGTGGTGCTTATTGGTTTGCCTTTAAATGCAGCCTTTCTTGGGGGGAAAAAAAAAAAACGAGAGCTAAATTTATCTCACAAAATTTCATTTATCCAAAAGTTCAGCTTGCTCTGGCTCAGTTATCCCAACTCCTACTACAGCCCAGAGGGAGAGGAGTGGCTGTAAAGAAGAGCTCAGCTCATGCTAAACAGGGAGGTGCCTGCCCTTCCTCAAGTGAGGACTGAGCTGCCAGGTCAGACCTGACTCCCGTGTTATGAATCCCACCCACACATCTCCCCAGTCCTTATCTAACAGAGAGGTTGCTCTGAAATCTGTTTGATAAGAGCCTGCTGGGGCAATATTTGCAGTTCATCATTTGCTGCAATCTCTGGTTGTAACACAGGGATATTTAGAAGGTGCCATGATTAAAATCCCTTGCCAGCTGAGATGCCAGGAAAACACGTGAGTAAAGTAATCTTAAGATTCACATCTCTTGTATTTGCTTATCCCACCCTGGATGCAAACAGAGCAAATCCCCTGTGCAAGGGCTTTCAGCCTACAGGAGGTTTCTCACCAGCAGCACAGCTATTCATTCTCTGCCAGGCAGGCTGGAGAGTTACAGGGAACAGGGATGGAATTACACGGCTGAAAACCCCCTGTGAACAGTCTATCAGGGCACAGCTCGTCTTTGGTTCTCACACGCTCTCACTCACTGCACTGGGAGCAGCGTTACAGCCCTGCTCAGTGCCACACAGAACAGGCACACCCCAGTGCCACCTCCTGCTCCGTCCTCCCAGCCCTGCAGCACCAGTGCACCTCCCTGTGTGCAGCCTGGAGCAGCTCGGAGCCTCCCTCACCTGCCCTGGCTCCCAAGTTCCAAGCTTCAACAACCAAGGACTTACCAAGCAGCTGGCAGAATGTGTCGTGGCATTTTATATCCCAGGGGGTGTGTGGTGCCTGGAATTCCTCTCCGGGCAGGTGCAGGCTGCTTGCTCCAGCTCCCTCCTTGCTCTTACACTGCTGGGCAGGAAGGAATGCTGGAGCAGGCTCGGTGCTCCAAGGAGGGGATGCTGACTCCTGTTAATGCTGCAGTCTGTGCACAGGCTTTGCTTCTATGTCCTGCCACTCCTACAGATCATTTTGTGTTCTTTACCCCCAGCCCCAAGTGACTCTCGTCTCTGGAGATTTGTTGAACTTGACTTCAGGGGTGTCTTATGGTTTGCACAGAGCTGTTTCCAAGGGTCATCAGGATGGAAATACTGAGCACATTGGGATCATCAAGGCCTAAAGTGTTTTGGAGAGAGCTGCTGCTGTGCCTGGAGAGCTCTGTGGGTGTGCTTGTGACACCCAGGCTTGTTCCTGTCACCTTGGGTGACGCCCTGCTGGTCCCTAGTGCTTATCAGGGGAAAAGCAGAATATCCAGCTTCCCACTGTTCCTGGAGTTAGGGTCAGCTCTTTCCTCTGAGGAGCTTCCCTGCCAGGGATCATCCTCCACTCCCTTGTTTTGATAGCTGGATGCAGTCCTGCTAGATAAAGGCAACCCATCTTGGAAAATTGTAAAAACAGGGGAGAGGCAATATGTAGAAGGAGAAAAAGCTGCAAATAATTACATCTCTCTGCCATTCAACACAATGAAATGAAAATGTTATCCAAGTCCTGGCAGAAAAGGTGCTGTTTCTTTGGAGTGACTGGAGGTGCTTCCTCCCAGGCAGAAGCTCCTCTCCTCACTAGCAGAATCCCGCTCCAAACAGCATTTTCATGCAACAGCATCTTTCTTTTGCAGGAAAAGGTTTTGGTTTTCTCAGAAAGCTCTCCTTTTCCCTATCGCAAGAAACCAGCTGTCTGCTGAATGTCCCAGTCTAGACCAGTTTAAGGAAGGCCAGCTTTTGCTCTTACTCAAACGCAGCTTGAGTAAGAGATTGCAGAGATTCAGTCAAATCCTATATCCAAAGCCTGCTTTCACTGTTGCTCGTTGTGTGTCTGTTCTGTCAACTAATCCATCTCAGGAGACTTCAAAGACATTTGCATCTGTGCCTTGAGTAGTTAATTAAGCTGAAGAAGATGGAAATTAGTAAAGGAATTATCAGGTAAACTAGCTAAGGGGGAGGCAGCAATACACTGTGTTGAAAGATGTGCCCCTGGGCTGGAGGGAGGTCCCAGTCGTAGTTCTCAAGTCAGGCTTAGAGCCCCTCCTGGTTAACAGCCCCATTAAAAACTGGCATAAATGATAGGAAATGCAGTCATGAGATTAATTGGTGGCATAGTACTGGGAAAAGCTGTCACTGTTGAAGAGGATAGTGGATAACCATGACAACCAAAATAATAGAAATAGGGGTGAAATTCAATATTTCAGAGTTAGGCGTACAGCTGGGGATTAATTGGTTGGAAATAGCAAGGGGGAGAATTAGGGAGGTACCAGTTGGTGGCAGAAAATCTGTGAAATGCTAATGTGGTGCCTTCCTAAAAAAGGCAAATGCAGTCCTTGCAGTATTCACAATGTTAGTGCCAGTGAGGGAAGGGAGGTGTTCTTTGTGCTTCTGACCACCCACAGCTAAGAAGAGTTATGCCAAGCAGAAGAGGTGAAGAAAAGTGGAGTGATCCAGAGGACTGGAGAGCCTATCAGGTGTCAAGAGGGGAAAGTACCTTTGTTTGTGTAGGAAGGCAGCATGGATGCTGAGGAAGTGTAAGACTTGGTGTGTAAATGTCTCAAAGAGTTAACTCCAGGAAAAAAAAAAAAAAAAACAACAACAAAACAATTGAAGCTACAGGACCATATTGGCAAAGACCAAGTGGACAAGGAATGAACTTCGACCAGAAACTGAGAAAAGAAGTCCTATCAGAGGAGGTGCCCAGGACCAACCTTCCAGCAGGATTGAGGTCAAAATTAAAGTGTTTTTGTGCTGGGCACTGAGCAGGTTTAGGAGAGTACAAAATTGATCTTGTGTGGCAGAGCTGGCACTTTTTGTCTCTGCATTCCCACACAGTTCTCAGCACACATGCCCAGGACACAGTGTGCAGAGGAAATATCAGTCAAGTGGCTCTTTGGAGCAGATCCTAAAAGTCTTGAAGTTGTATTACCTCAACATAATTCTTGCATTCTAACAAGAATGTGTGAATTCACGTTCATTCACACTGCTCCTCCTTTGGCTTCTAGAGAAAAGCTGATTTTATCTCCATTTGTTTGGGCTTTTTTTTGCAATCTGAGTCTTGGTTTATCCTGATGCCTCTTTGGTCACAGCCACCAGAGGCATTGGGAGGGAGGGAATGATCCAGAGGACAGTAGAGAGGGACTGTGTTCTCCAAGGTGGCTCAGGACTGACGAAACAGCTCCAGAGCAGCAGTTTTACAGGAGTGTGAAACTGTGAGGAGAGAGGTGACCCCCCAGGAAAATGGCATTTGCTGCATCCAGGGCTGTCTGCACATGGAGCCTCAGTCACTCAGAGTCACTGTGGTTATTTCTTGTGAAAGGACACAGCCAAGGTATGAACCAGAGTATATCACTGCTCTTGGATTGATATCAGCTCTTCAGCACAGCCATGGGTAGTACTTAAATTAGTAATAACAATTTTATAAATAAAGTGTCATTGTACTTGCTGAAGAGAATAAAATAGACGTGAATGCATTGGATTTGGATTTTGATGGCTTAAACCTGTTGCTGAATTATTCCCTCCTAATAGTAGACTGACTGCAAGAGCAGCATCAGAACCAAACTGGTGTTGGGAAGTGCAGCAGGGTATTCAATGGGAGCTCAGCCCAGGAACAGAGTCTTCCTCAGATCAACAGGGCTGGCAGCGAGCAGGAGCTCTGCTCGAGCAGACATCTCCATCCTGTTTCTTTCCCTGCTTTGGCTGGGGTTCAGGACATCACAGAAGCAGCCACAGTCCCTCTCCTGTTCTCAGTCCAGTGCTGACACACAGCAGTTTGTCCTTGGTGTGTTTCCCCAGCCCAGCCTTCCTCCCGAGCTCTGTGGCTCTGGCCCTGTGTGAATTCCACCACAGGTGCATGTGCTCGCTCAAAACTGAGAAATTACAACACTGCATCTGATACTTCCTCCTCTTCATGTTGTTGCCCCCAGCTCCATCTGTCCTGGCAGCTCATGGCAAGGCCCTCAGACCACAGAGGCAAAGGTGTCTGACCAGCAGGAGGGTTTAAATTTCACCCATTGCTGCAAAACTTGTGCAGCAGCTTCACAAGAACACCATTGGTGTTCCTCCAGTCTCAACTCTTCCCTGTTGTGTGTAAGACATTTTTTACTTCAGTTTTCTGCTTAAAATTGTAATAATATTCAGACTGAAAGTAATTCAATCACCTTTCTCCATTTCTCATATTTCCTCTAACATGCCTCTCAAATTTGATGGGGCTTGAAGGAAGCCAGCTCTGCTGCCTGCCTAAAGAGCATTTGGGTGTTCTTCCTTCAGTGATCTCATTCCCTCCTGCTTCCATTCCCATTCCATCATTGTATTAGTTGAAGAAACCCCAGTGTGTTCCAGATGTTGAGTGATCAAACAGTAGCACGGAGCTTGGATAAAGTGTTCGGTGCTGGGGGGGCTGAGGAAGGAGAAACTCAAAACTTTCTATCTTCAGAGAGAAACTGCCAGTCCCTGCCGTGCTGTTCACAGCTTCCCAATTTGAATCCAGAGTTGTGAAAATGTGGAAACTGTGAAAATATGAGCTGCGAACACTGGGAAGCTGTGAAGCAGGGAAATGGGTGGGGATCTGCAATCTCCTTTGAATGCAAAGGTTATACATTCTGGTTGAAAACTTAATTCCCTGAGAAGTAAGTTTTTGTCACTACAACAGCAAGAGGAAGCATGGCCAAGGTGGCAGAATTGTTTTGGTTGTAAAGAGCTTTCATTTCTTTACTCATAACTTCCTGGCATTTTTGCATTTGAGGCAGAGCAGACTTCCATTTCATTTTATGTTCCTTTTGAATACTTTGCAGCAGAAGGGTGTGAAAGGTGATGTTTCATGTAGGAGCAGCCCTGGCTGAGGAGCCGTGCCTTGCATTGGCCCAGGGAAAATGGAGTTTGATTTGTCTGAAGTCCTGGTGTTGAAAGCCACCTGCTGGGCTTGGTGTTGAGTCCCTCAGCTGAGGAAGGACTCACCTGTCAATGGCTCCTGAAGAAAACTTTGTGAAAGGGGGGAAGGCCAGTCATGGATTTAGCAGGTAACTCACAGGGAGGTGTCTCTGGCTGGTACCAAATTCCTGGGGCTGGCAGAAGCCAAGTACAGCCATGAGTTTTTCAGCACAGGTCCACAGAATGTGTAGCTGCTTTCTTGTGACTCAGAGTGGCAGCAAAAGCATCCTTCCAGAGGGAAGCTGACCTCAGCTGCCTTGCTGCTCCAGGGATGGGAGGGCAGTAGTGCCTCCTGGAGCCAGAAGGGCTTTAAAGCTGCAGCACCAGCTCCTTGTGAGCCCTTTCCCTCCATCCCTGCCATTCCCGAGGGGACAAAGCCCTACGCTACAGTGCCTGAGTGCAGGTCATGAGCCTGCTGCTGGCACAGAGAACGTGGTGGCAGCAGAGCTCGGGGGCCTCAGGCTGTGTCCTGGGTGAAGCTGCTCCTTGTGCTCATACCCTGAGCTAAACACTCCGCCATGCTCTGCCAGCCAGGTCAGAGCCAGCAGTGAGCAGCCAGGGGCAGCTGGTACATCCAGAGGGATCTGCTGGCCCCGTTTCTGGTAGCTTCTGATGGGAGCAGTGGGACAGCTGCATTGTTGGAGACTTGCAGGGTCCCCCACCCACATGGCTGCTGGTAATCATTAATTCCCCCTCAAATCAATAATTCCTTCTCCCTGAAATCAAGGTGGAATGGCAGGAGCCTGAACTGTGCTTCAGCAGGTTGTCTCATCCCAAGGCCCTGCACATCCCTAATCTATGACACGTCTAAACTCATTAAAAGGTTGGCCATTAGCAGGCAGGGAGGGTCAAGGAGAAGATGCAGTGTTACTGGGAGATCTCAGCTGACGTTCTACTGAAGAACAGGGAGGCTGGCATCCCTCCTGATAAACCTCACTTTGTGGTACCTTCTGATGCTGCAAAATGGGCATGTAAATTCCCTGCCAGGTCAGCCATTCATCACAAACACGTGTAGGCTTAATTGCTAATTAATTTTCCCTGGCTAGTGTAGATTTTTTTTTCCCCTCAGTGTGTGAAATGTAGAGGAACTTTGTGAGAACCGGCCACAGATGAATTGGCTGTAATCGGTGTTCCCTCACTTGGGTGAGAAGTAATAGTTCATCAGCCCTTAATTAGCTCTGACTTTCTTGAGAGCAGTCTCCAATTTTTTGACAGGGAGATATACATCTTGTTTCTCTTGTAGCAAAACTAAGAAAGTAATTTTGCCTGGAATTGAAAAATTGGGCCATATTTGTTGGTGTTTTCTTCCTCCTGATGGTGAGGGCAAAGCTGCACATCCTGCCTCGATTGTTGAGCAAATTGTTCCGTTCTTGTCTCTTGTCACACAGACAAGAACACTGATTATACAAGGGAGAGAGTTTGAGCTCAGTTTAATTAACTTGTGACTGGGCAACCAGGGCTGTTTGGAGTGATTCATGAAGGTGGGGAAGAGCTTTTAGACACCTCATCAGCATCAGAGAAACTTTGTATTTTGTTTCTGTTGCAGGTTACTGCAGCATCTCTTTTTTCTCATCTGATGGGATCATTTTTGTCTTTTTTCCCCTGTTGAGAAGCCCCCTTTGCAAGGTCACAGGTGACTTTGATGCCCTGGCACCTGGTGTCTGTAGGGAGAAATCCAGTTTTAGTGGGGAAGGTGCATGATCAGTCACTTGAGAGATGGAGGCATCCCAGTAAAAATGGTTGGACAAGGTACAAATTTCCAGCCCAGTCATGTTGAATAAGAATAAATTTCTTCCCAAAGTACATTTGAAAGCCAGTTTTTAGTCAGCATTCCAGATAACAGATTTTTACTTTCTGTGTAAGTAATTAAACCAGACTTCTGCTAAGACCTAGTTTCCTCACAATCTTTTAAAAACAAAAATCTCTTGATCAAATTTGAATCTATTAAGCAGCACATGATAGAGGCTGGAGAAGGCCAGGCTGTTATTAATACTTGATGTTGCTTTGTTAAAATAGCACAGGAATTTTCAGTATTAGCAACCAGTAGTGCAGATGGAGAGACTTCTTTTCACTTGGTCAATTCACTTTTGAAGTTTTAGCTTCATTGAAATCTGAGAAAACAATGAGAGATTATTAATACAAGAAAGAAAGCTTGTATGGCCCTTCTCAGTCAGTGAACATAAGTAAGACCTATGGATCTGAGCTTTACTAGTTCTACAATTTTGGAGGGCTTTAATTGTAGTCAGTGCCATTCCCTCAAAAATACTTTGTTTAGTAAAGCTTTGTACATGCAGCATGCATTTTTCAGGAGCTTCTCTTTCTTTTCCTATATGTCTAGCCCCATGAAGTTAATTTATGTACCTAAGTACATGCTGTTTGATTTTAATTGAATAACAGTTTCTTTCCAACTAGAGCTTATCACGCATCACCAAAAAAAAATAAGTAATTTAGATTTAAAGAATAGTTTAATCAGGTTTGCTGCAAAAAGACCCTAAAAGTACAAATGTAATTGAAATTAAAATTATTATTTAAATTATTTTTCCTCTCACTGACTTCAATGATGATTAAAGTTGCTTATGTAAATCTATTAATTGGATCAGGCCAATCCTGCTATGAGGTCCCTACTGTGCAATCTCAGCCTGAAGGTGGCTGGCAGTTGAGATGATGGAAATACCTGAAGATGTTGGTAAGGGAGGAGTCACATCTGTCATTCTTACCCTGGTGTAGCGAGAGAGTCACATTTCTGTCACATTTCTGAACCACGGGTGTAAAACCACTCTGTTATTTATGCTGAAACAAAAGCAGGATGCACACCCAAGTAAGCAAACGGGATGAGGACCTCAGATAACGTTAGCCTCGGTTAAAAACCAGTTGGGTACAGCCCTGCCTTGGAATCCTCAGGAAGGTGTCCCTGTTCCTGACACTGCACCTGGACTCTGGCTGTGCCCAGAGCAGTGTGGCTGCCACCACCAGGGATGTCCCTGGGAAGGGTTGGCACCCTGCTGGCAGCCCTGCTTCATCTCACCAGAGCTTTGGAAATAACCTGTGGCAGCTTAGGGTTTGTGTAAGAAACTTAAGGTTGTGAAGAAAACTTAAGGGTGACACTGTGACACCTTGTGAATTCAGAAAAGAGACCCAGCTTTGCTTCCAGGTGATGCTGCCAGAATGTGAGGCTGGAGAGGCCCAGACCAGGGCTCTCCAGCATGGGGGGTTCCTCCTTCTGTCTTCATGCCAAGGCTCAGATCTGAGAGTGGGTGATGTTGGTTGGAGGAAAAGCTCTGTTAGGGCCCTTCCCTTTTCTCTGGGTATTCAGCTGTGCTGCCAAATGACACAGCCTGTTGGATTCAGCTTGTGCGACTCATACGTCACCTCTCCTTTTTCTCATCTTCCAGGTTATTTCCAGGATCTGCTGAACAAGTCAGAAAAGGCCCTTTACGATGCCTTTCCAAGCATGTACGGAGAATTGTACACTCAAAATGTGAAGGTGTTCAAGGACTTGTACGGCGAGCTGCGCCGCTACTACCGCAGCTCCAACATCAACCTGGAGGAGGCCCTCAATGAGTTCTGGACACGGCTGCTGGAGAGGCTCTTCAAGCAGCTGAACCCCCAGTACCACATCACGGACGAGTACCTGGACTGCATGGTGAAACACGCCGAGCAGCACAGACCCTTCGGGGAGGTGCCCAGGGACCTGAAGGTGAAGGCCACCCGAGCCTTCATCGCGGCGCGCTCCTACGCGCAGGGCTTCCTGGTGGGCAGTGACGTGGTCAGAAAGGTGTCTCAGGTACGCTGGCTTCTCCCTCCTCCTCCACCCTCACCTAGGCTGCAGCCACTCAGCCACTGCTGTCGGGAAGGGGGGTTATTTCCCCTTGCTTTCACTGAAAAGCAAGCAGATGCTTTCCAGTTTTAAAAAATAAACTACTCAAAGATTGCCTATCAGTGGGAGGGAGAAAAGTTGTGGTCTGGTCCGGTGGTGAAGGAGCCACGACTGTCCTCATGAGAGATGTCTTTAAAAAGACACCTGGTTTTGAGGGGCACAGGAACTCTCAGGTGCAGAGTGACCAGCTCTTTGTGCACTCTCAGGAGCAGAGTGACCAGCTCTTTGTGCACTCTCAGGAGTAGAGTGATCAGCCCTTTGTGCACTCTCAGGAGTAGAGTGACCAGCCCTTTGTGCACTCTCAGGTGCAGAGTGACCAGCCCTTTGTGCACTCTCAGGAGCAGAGTGACCAGCCCTTTGTGCACTCTCAGGTGCAGAGTGACCAGCCCTTTGTGCACTCTCAGGAGCAGAGTGATTCACTCTTTGGTGAAGCTGCCTGAGCAGCAGAGCCGTGTTCACCACCCCGGGTGAGGCAGGAGTGAAAGCAGCCAGATGGGCTCTTCCTGATCTCCAGGAGAGCTTCTTTATTCCACCAGGTCCAGAGGAGAAAACACCAAATAAACCTGGGGGAGAGGGATTATATAGGGCAGCCAAGGGCGGGGTTTTACAACTTGGTCAATGGGGAAAGGAATTGCGAAAGGGACCAATCAGGGGAAGGATCCAAAAGGGAACCAATCAGGAGGGGTAAAAACCGGGAACAAGGGGAATAACCAATGGGGTATGAAATATTAACATAGAACTGCAAAGGCTCATGGGTTGGAGCACTTTTGCTCACCCTGAGCTACAAGGAAATCTCTCAAAGGTACTTCCCAAAGGGGCATCCTTTCAAACTAGGGTAGCCTACTGGCTGCAGGAAGGGAGTTATCCTCTGTGGATGCTCTAGGTTACATTAGAGGGAAACAAACCTGGACTTCTATAGGTACTGACAGCAGCACGGAGGAATTGAGGTGTACCTCACCATAGAACACCTTCTGCCTCATTCTAGTCTGTGCAGAGAATGCCAGGGAGATGTCACTTAGCCAGGCTGGAAAACCATTCTGCTCCTTGGTCAAATTCCCTGTGCTTCCCTGACGTGTCTCTAAACCACACTGCCCAGTTTTCCTCCTTGATGGAGAAGAGCTGTGGGGTGTGCAGAGCTGCATGGCCACGGGTGTGCTGGGAATACAGGCAGAGGGATGTGTTTCAGAGGATGGTGGTGGGATCCTGTCTCTGTTTATGTGGCCTGTCTATTGTACAGCTTCTGTGTACAGAGAGGGGGAGTTTGTAACATTCATTGGGATCCTCAGGGGTGAAAGGTGCTATATAAATGTAAATTAATGTGACTGAATCCAAGGCTCCAGAAGGAAGGAAATTGTCTATATCCTTTACTGCAGAAGCAGCCTTTCAGAGCCAGAAGAAAGCAGTTGTCTTGAAACAAGATAGTTGGGCTTTTCACACAGGTAGCAAAGAGAAAATCCATAATAAAACAATGGTTTGCATGCCTCATGTGGAGATGGGAATCAGCATGTGTGAGAATCAGGGTGTGATTAAACTGTGAATGTAAAAATCCAGAAGCACAGTTTATTTCCTCAGAAGGTAACGTGTGGTGATGCGGAGCAGAGGACGGTCCCACTTAATGCAGCAAATCCAGACTTTGATCTCAGGAAGAAACATTAATGTGGTAACAGTGACAAATGCTTTCATTTATCAATATGGGACCATAAAACTGTTCAGCTACCCAAAAGCCTTTGTACATCTCATTAACATCACACTCCTCTGACACTTAAGACAGATAAAAGAGGAGAATGATGTAATTTCAGGGGGACAAAAGCAAAATACTTTCCATAAATCCTCTCAATGGCAGAGATTTCCAGCTGGATGGGCATGATGCTGCCTGTAGCTGAGACTGGTGGGTAAAACAGGCTGGCAGGGCAAATGCAGGCATGGTATCAGCCAAAGGGAAGGACCTGGAATACCAACATGCAGGAGATTTTTCCCACACCTTCAGTAGGCTTCTGACCCACTGGATTTTGATTCTGGTCCCTCCTTTCTGAATTTTCCTTCTCTTGGCCATCACTTATCATACAGGATGTGGGGAACATGACAAGTCCCAGATCCTCCTTTTCCCTCAGTTTGCCCCAGTCCATTCCTTCGGGATGAGGGGTTTTCTAGGAGGGTCCCAACCATTTCTCTCTCACAGGAGCCCTTCCTGGCATTGCAGCTAACCCAGTGTGTTGCTGTTGCATGAACTGAGTCAGAAAACCTCAGCACAGCCTTCTTGAGAGTTGATTTTGTTATGAAGACCAAAACTGGGGCATTTTCCCTGTCTTCTTTACTGACTTTTTAGTTGTGGGTTTACACTTGTGTCAAATGGATGTGAGTGCTTGACTCAACCCACAACTGGTGCCTTGGTCCTAGTCATTTTTCATGTTGCTCTATACTTATGACGTTAGAAGAAGGTCAGAAACTGGAATTCAACTTTCCTGTCAGCTGGTAGTAGCAGTCTTGAAAACTATCTTTTTGAGTTGGCATTTCATATGGAGCGCTGGCGAGTGTTTTGGTCAGGAAGGCTGAAAAAGCCTGATGAAATGAACACTTAGAATTAAATTAGCTAGCTTTAGACTCCAGAAAAAAATAGATCTTATTTATTTGCAAATCCCAGTAAAACTACAGATTTCTACTAAACCCTTCCTAGTCTCAGCTTCTCAGACACTTCCAGTTCAGTGTATGCCCTGTGTCCTGTCACTGTTTCAGGTCCTCGTGCAGAGGCAGCGTCACTGGGCACTCCAGAGAAGGGCTGATGCTGTTTGCCAGAGTTCCTGGCTGTCTTTAAGTGGGGGAGAGCATCCCTGAGTGAGCTACAGGTGTGGATTTCAGGAGATTTCTTTAATCCCTGCTGCCTCTCCACTGTGCCCAAAGCGTGTTTCTTCCCCAGCCTTCAGCTGCACCCATCTCAGGAGGCCACAGCTTGAGGCAGCCCTTGGCAGGGACAGGAACAGGAGCCACATGTGGGATCAACCCCTCTGTGTCCTGCTGGGCATAAATAGTTTGAGGGCAGACGGGGAGAAAATGGCAGAACCATTTTTCATCTTTACTGCCATCCAAGCTTTCAAGGCAAAGTCACCCTGACAGACTGCAGGCTGTGACACAAGTCCTAAAACGTGTGATTGGTGGTTGCTGCCACCGACCTGGCCTGACACAGACAGCAGTGGCAGTGCTGCCACCTGGGCTGGCACCTGGGGTGGAGTTGGTGTGGCTCTCTGGCAGGTGAGGATGGATGTGCAGGCTGGCACCCTGCCCTGACACAGGCTTACCTTGGGCCCCTCTGTGTTCATGTGCAGCATCTCTGTGTTCGTGTGCATGTTCTGTGTTTCTGTAGCTGTGCTTTCAGCACAAATTGGGGATTTTCATCTAAGTTCCACAATGCTAAGTGTGTGTTTTTCATGGCCTGCATGAAGTAGCAACAACCAAACTGGCAGCAGTCACAAAATCCCTAGTGCAGGGCACTTGAAGGAGCTCCCCAGGGATGTGACCTTGTGCTGCATGCCAGGGTGAGAGAGAACAATATCCCAGTTCTGTTTACGATTCTGTTTGTTGGTTGTGAGATTGGCAGCTGCCCAAAACCAGAATTTGCTCCAGCTCTCAGCCTCATGTGAACAGGAGAGAGCCCTGTGCTGGTGGAGTCACTGCCTGCCAGCTGCTGCCCAGGGATCCTCCCTCGCTGTGCCCAGGGATCTCCCTCACTGTGCCCAGGGATCTCCCTCACTGTGCCCAGGGATCCTCCCTCACTGTGCCCAGGGATCTCACTCACTGTGCCCAGGGATCTCCCTCACTGTGCCCAGGGATCCTCCCTCACTGTGCCCAGGGATCTCACTCACTGTGCCCAGGGATCTCCCTCACTGTGCCCAGGGATCTCCCTCACTGTGCCCAGGGATCCTCCCTCACTGTGCCCAGGGATCCTCCCTCACTGTGCCCAGGGATCTCACTCACTGTGCCCAGGGATGTCTCTCACTGTGCCCAGGGATCTCCCTCACTGTGCCCAGACATCCTCCCTCACTGTGCCCAGGGATCCTCCCTCACTGTGCCCAGACATCCTCCCTCACTGTGCCCAGGGATCTCCCTCACTGTGCCCAGACATCCTCCCTCACTGTGCCCAGGGATCCTCCCTCACTGTGCCCAGGGATGTCCCTCACTGTGCCCAGGGATGTCCCTCACTGTGCCCAGGGATGCTCTCTCCCTGCTGTGAGCAGGTGCTGTGCACACTCCAGGAAAGCTGTGGTGGAAGTGAACTGGGATGCTGCAGGGCTGGGGGGAGCAAAGCTGAGACAGGAGAAATGGCAAGGGCTGGGACACAAGCAGAGCACCGTGAGGGATGAGCAGTGTGATGAGCAGTGGTGGCTGTGACCCTGGCTGGGTTGGCCATGTGCTGCTCACACTGCCCAGGCCCCTTGGCTCAGTTGTGCTGCAGAGTGCCAGGGACAGGCCAGGGCAGCAGCAGGACGGCAGGGAGGCTGCACAGCTGCCTGCTGCATGCCTGCATCCAGGAGAGTGCCCTGTGCATGCCAGAGAGTATCCAGAGTCCTCCAGCTCCCCTGGCAGCCTGTGCCTGTCAGGCAGAGCACACAGAGCAGAGACAGAATGTTCCATTTCCACAGGCAGCAAGAGGAAGTAATGCGAAATGAGTTGTGCTCGTCAGTCAGAAAATGAGTTATTATGACAATCTTTCCTTTGCTGGGTCTTCACTGGTTCTTGTTTCTAAATTTTAAGTTTTCCCAGGGTAGTAGAGATTGATGTGAAGCAACGCCAGCTACGTAAGCAAGAAACACTTACTCAAATAATCGATTTTAAGAGTTGTTTGCATTTCCTTTTCTCAGTAGATGTTCTTAAGGCTGATTCTCATTTGCGTTTGAAACAAAATGTAATGATTTTCTTTATAAGCTTTTTCACTAAATCCTGCATTTCATTTTACCAATGAAAGTTGAAGTCAGCTATCAGTACATTTTTATTTAGCCAATACTGTGTTTCACAATATATTTCAGCCTTATTTTTTAAAACTCTTCTGTTAGTATAAGGTACATGGCAGCTTTCCGATTTACCATATGAGTAATTTTTAAACACATGGTGGGTCAGTCTGGGAACTGAATTCCAATTAAAAAGTCCTAAAAATAAAATTTTTAGAAATATTTTTAATGGTTAAGTGAATGTGCTGAAGACATATGGAAAATAATGTTTATCTAAACATGCTTTACATTTCCAACAAGTCAATAACATAACAAAGACAGTATGGTCCTCACGTCCTTTAAGACTGCAGCCATTTTTCATACCCACTTTTTTCCACAGCTTGAAAGGACATATTTGACTTCTGTCTTCCAGTTTCCAGTTGCTTTTCTGGTGAAGTAGGCACAAAATTGACCTTACTGAATTAAATGAAGATAAAATCTTCTTCTCCCACTTATGAAACCACTGCCCTAAAGCATCACAAGAGCAGTGAACTCTGGTCCCATGTGCTTGGTGGGACATCTCCGTCCTTTCAGTGGCTGATCTTTTTTGAGAGCATCAGCAACAAGTACACACAACTATAAATAACACGTTATTTCGTTTAAAGGATTTCACTTCTGTAAAATTATTAAGTATTTCTCTAAATTGGGGTCCTCTTGATCCTGAAAAGACAGTGTTAGTGTTTCTAAGTGGATGTTACGAGAGTGTTGTTCCACGGCAATGGTGAGTGGCAATACCCTCATATCCAATTTATTTCCTTGTCACTGGATGCTGTCCCAGCTCTGGCTTTGGAGCTGTGCAGGGTTTGCATGGCAGAGATGTGTGGGTTTGTGTCCTGCAGGGTTTCCACGGGGCAGCAGGAAGCAGCAGGTCCCAAAGGTGCTGGTGTCAGCGCAGGGGTGCAGCCAGGTACCAGCAGCAGCTGCTGCAGCAGGCTGGCCTTTCTCCTGGTTTTCCTTGCTGTCATTCCAAACCACTGATGAGGCTTTCCAGCAATGTCAGTGCCTGTGCTGGAGGTTTGTGCTGCTGCAGACCCAGCAGCAGTTCCCAGGGTGCAGAATGCCCCAGGGGTCCTCTGCAGGACTGGCTGTGCACAAGGAGGGCCAGGAGGACCTGCAGGCCCAGGGTGGGAGCCCTGCAGTGCTTCAGACACCCCTTCCTGCGAGCACCCTCTGAGGCTCCAGGCTGAGATAAGCTCTTCACTTTCAGGAGTTCCTGTGCTGGCTGCCTCTTGCCCTTGTAGCCTCTGGCACAGCTGCCCAGACCTGCCCGTGACTGGGTGACCTTGAAGGGGCCTGGGACCTGCCCTTCTTCCTCAAGGGAAGTGCCACCTCTGCTGAAGTGCCTCATCTTTTCTTGTCCAGCTGCCCCTGGCAGTTTGTTTGTGAGATTGCATGGCTGAAACCATTTTAGATCTAAGTTTCAGTCAGCCCAATTCCCCCTGCAGACCCAGAAGCTTAATATCCCTTTCTCTGAGCTGGCTGTGCTCCCTGGATCATCACCCTGCCATCAGCTGCCCTCTTGCTTTGAACACCTTGGTACAGAAGCTCCTGCAGCTCCCTGTGCAGCCCTGCTCCTTTCCAGCACTGCTGCACATAAAGCTGGGGAGAGCATTTTGTAATAACATTGGAATTTGTTTGGATAGATTCAAATCAAGCTGGATGAGAAGCATGCAGTCTTGAACACATCCTTATGTATTTCACATATTACTTTCCAGTATTTCTATCCCTTATTATGTTTCAATCACAACCCTTCAGGGATAAAAAACCCATAGGTGTTCTGAATAGAATAGAAATAATGCAGGAAATAGATATATGTCTCCCATATTTACCTGGTGGTTAAAAGTCAATTGAATTTAGTTTTCAAAGGATTGAAAATTGTACCAGCTGGAAATACCTGTGTTAAATGAACAGAGCAGGGAGTGTGTGGAATAGGCAGGTGTTGGCTTGCAGCGTTTTCCTCTGGAGGGAGAGCACATGGCAGCAGGCTGTCTATGTGAATCTCTCTCATTTTAATATCTGAAGGCAGTTAGGTACTAGACAGGAATCTAGAGACATAGATCCTCCCAATTAGCTGTGGGTGCTGCCTCTGGAGCCATTGTCACTGCCCTCTCCAGGTGCCCTCACCACTGCCTGGAGGGAGATGGGAACAATGCTTCTCCCTGTTTTGCTGCCCCAGTTTGCCTCAATTACCCCAGCCTTCATATATATATTTTTTTTCCTGAGTCTGCAGAATGGCCATTTGGCAGCTGGGCTGGCAGGGCTGGACCCAGGCAGTCTGTCTGGCCTCAGGCCCAACAGCAGCTCTGCTGTGCTGGAGCATGAAGGACACACATTTGGGATCAGCCTCCATCCTCCATGTCCCTCCTGCAGCGCAGTGCTGAGCACGGGAAGGTGACAGCAAGAGGGGCTCTGAGCTGTGCTGGGGTTTTGTGTCCTCCCCGTGCCACCAGACCCCAGCACAGCCACCCCCAGCACACTGTGCCTGTGCCCTGCTCTCCTCCCAGCCCTTACAGTTTGGGGAACTTGATGGGTGTTGAATGATGGGCTTGGCAAGGCTTGAACCCCACCGCGCTCCAAGGACTCGTGGCTGTGCATTTATGGAAGGAAGATGCAAAATAATGACTGAAGTGATTATACAATTCATTAGACTTTGAAAGAATCATATTTCTGTCAGCCCTGCAGCTGTTTCTTTTAGAGTTTCACTCTGAAAAATTGGAAAGCTTGGTTCATTTAACACACGTCAAGGTGCTAATTACATCAGGGCTGGCATAAACATGCACAAGGCAGCTGCTGACCATGTGGTGGAGTGAGCAGGGTGTGCTCCCCACAGCAGCTCCCCTCAGCAGCCAAGGCTGGGCACACCTGCAGCTCCTGTCACCAGAGAAAGCGGGCACTGAGTGCCCAGTGAATGGAGCAGATTCCCAGTTACACACGTGGAGGTGCAAAGAGCATCACAGCTCTTCTGGGTTTGGATCATATTGGATTATTTTACAGTCTCCCTCCATGGGGAGACTGTAAAAGTGAAATGTTGCCCAGCATGAAATGGCCACATTGCAGATGGCTGCGATCACAGAGCTGGCCAGCTCCCCTGTGAACCACAAACCTCTCCTCTGAGTGCTGGTTTGTTCTAAAAGAGAGCTGAGCCCACTCCTGGGCTGTTGGGCATCCCACGGGAAGCTCAGGGGCTCCTCACCACCCAGCAGGATCAGCTCCTCTTCTTGACCTGATTTTGTAGCTGCTGTTCTTCACACTGACAACTTTATCCCAACTGTACAATTCCAGCTGAGGGATTTGGAGTAATTGGAGTGGCTCTGAATACCTGCCTGCACTTCCCAGCACACACAGCCTGATCTGTGGCTTGAAGAGCTGACCTGCTTTCCCTTAGACAGCTGGCAGAACTTCCCTCACCTGCCTTGAAAATTCCCATGAGAAGGTGAGAGAGGGTGCCAGGAATGGTTCAGTGTGGCTGGTTCAGCCCCAGCCCTGGGGAGGTCTCCAGCTGTGGGTGCTTCTTCCTCCAGCTGCCCAGCACCCCTGCCTGCCCCTGAGACCTGCCTGCTGTCTGCTGGCTCCAGAGCATGCCTTGGTTTGGAAACCTAAATTGCCTGATGTAACTTGGTTTCTGCAGGTTAGAGCAGCCATTCAGACAGCAAGGCCTTCTACCTGGGAAAACAGACCTGAGAGTCAGTGCAGGCACATTTGGGCAGATACCTGGCACATCTGGAGGTATTTTGTTTCACCCAACCAACCCCACATGAGACCAATCCCACGGGTTCCAGTGCCCACCTTGGTCTGCACTGCTACTGGAGATGAAAGCCAGGAAGGGAATGGGAGAGCAGGCACAGGGCAGGGATGTGGGAAACACCACCACCACACCACAGAGAGCTCCCTGCAGGCCACCCTCACACTGCCTTGGGTGAGAGTTTGAGAGGGAGCAGAGCCCACAGAACATCACTTCCACCAGCAGTGGGGAGGACCAGCTCAGCCTCGTCCCTCCCTCAGCTGACCTGCCCTTGTCCCTCTGACAGAGAGTGATGGCACTGCCAGCAGCCTGCAGCTTTCACCCAGCCTGGCCTCTCTCTCCATCCCCAAATCTCTCCACTCTACCTAACCCTGCTTCCCCTGGGAAGCAAGGCACAGATGGCTCCCAGCAGCCTGGGGGGAATGTGCAAGGGGAGGAGCAGGGTAGGAAAAATACCGGCAAGAGCTCAACTTATTTTATTGGTGTTAAATGCCTTTCAGATGTATTTAAAGGCCCCTGAAGGCCGAGGAGTCCAGTCACATTGCAACTAGGCTGCAGGTTCTCATTTGCTTTTAAGCCAGGCTTCAAAAGGAGAAAGGATTTGGGGTCAGATGATTTTTTTTTTCCCTTTCTTTCCTTGGTTTGAAGCCAGCATTTCAAAAGCAGCATCTGCAGCTTGGCTGCAGGCTCTGGGTGCCAGAGGAGCTGGCCATCTCCCGCTGGGCACAGAGGAGCCCTGCCACTGGCCATGGGGTCAGTCCCATGCCTGGGAGGCATCTGGAGAGCAGTGGAACAGCCCAAACTGCTGCTCCAGTAGGGGCTTGGTGCTGGCACTGGTGGAAGGAAGGTCCTGTGGCTTCCTAAAGCTCCACTTGTCTCCAAGTCTCAGGCCGCTGGGATGGGAAGGAAGGGTCATTGCTTGACCCTGTAACTCCAGGATGTGACAGAGCTGGTCCCAGCACTAATGCCTCTTCACCTGCAGCTCCCTGAGGCCTTCCTCTGTGCATCCCACACTGAGGTCCTTCCAGACACCTTTCCAGGAAATAACTGATTTGTATAAAGGAATGGGTTTGGGAGTGAGTACAGCAGCTTTTAGCTGCATGTGAGTCAGATCATCACTTCCATGGTCCTTCCATGCCCCAATATAGCTCAGGTTATTTTTGGAGGCTTTGAATATTTCCAAAGCACCAGGCATTAGGGTAGTGAAGGAAAGTGCCTCTCCTCTTTGCCCCTCTCTGTTCTTCTTTGAGACCTGTCAAACAAGGTCCCAGTTCAGAAGAGTAAAAACCCTCTCACTGTTGCAGGCTCAGCAAGATCTGGGGTCAGGAGGAATTGCTCCCCTCTTCGTCACCAAATCTTACACTGTAAGAAGAGCTCTGCAGATCAGTGGGTGCTGTCTGGAAAATGAGCATGTAGCCTGGCTAGAAGCTTCAGAACAGACCGTGGTGGGGCTGAGGGAGAAGTGTTCCATGGCTCTGGAAGATCTGCTCTTGCTACCTCTGAGCATCTGTAGGTGTGCAAAGATGGGTAACTTGGGCTGAACATGCAAATCACAAGTTTGATTTGTTCTTCAAAGGTACAGAGGAAGGATGAGAAGGTTTTTTCCTCTGTTCTGGAGAAATCTAGCCCATTTTGGCCAGAGTGCTGCTGTGTGAGCTAGGGGCTCTGAAGGCCTGGCCATCCCCAGAGCTGGCAGTCCTCAGATGTCTCTGGGCCTCGAGTGCCTGGACAGGAGTCTCTCAGGCATTTGAGCTGAGTGTTTTCCCCATCTACAAGGAGTTTTCCTCCCTGTGTTTGTGCTTCAGGAAGTTTAGAATTGTTCCAAAGTTACGTTTAGGTCCTGTGAAGGGTAACTTGGCTCTCCTGAAGTGCAAAGGGAAAGAGCTGGTGAGTTCTGGTTATCCTCAAGATATCTTCCTGTGCGTCTGTGATTCTCTGCTTGGAAAGCATGTTAATAAAGTACATGGCAGGAGCTTTTTTTTAAATTGTTGTTAGAAGCCTTTCACACGGAATGTTTTCTAAATTGGTAGGGGGGTGGCAAGGAACCCAGTTAGTGCCTAATCCCCCAGCCCATCCTCTCAGCAAATGGCTTGTGAAAGTCATTAATTCCACTGTAATTGATTTAAATGTTGCTCAGGAGGAGGAAATATTTTTCAGGAGGAGGAAAAATTAAGGAAACCAATGCCACTCTGAATAGAGAATTATGTGTTCTCAATTTTCTGTCAAATTATCTCCACACGTGGCTGCTCTGTGCTGGTTGCTGAGCAAACACCGTGCCAGGGAGTAACACAGCAAATCCCAGCTCTCAGAACCTGGGAGGAGCTCCAGCACCAGGGCAGGAGGCAGGAGAGCCTGCAAAGGCCTTTGCCTCCAGCAGTTCACATCTGGTTGGGTGGCTCCACCAACAAAACATGGGCACATGAGGCTGTGGAAAGTGGCCATGGAAAAGCCCAGAGCTGGACCTGCTGACAGCCTCTTGAAATGGCAGTGCCTGTGGTGGAACAGGGCCTTTTATGAGGCAGCCACGTGTTCCCCTGCATTACCTCATTGCCACTGCTGTACGCCCAGCTGTAAAGTAGCTTTAATTAAAATTATTCATTGCTCAGTAAGATTTGTCCCCTATTTTGGGTGGATCTTAGAAGATAACGTTTTTTCCTTATCACTTCATCACTGGGCTTATACTTCAAAGGGCTGTACCCGTGGATGTCACTGTGATCAGAATAGAGTATGTGGATTTTAGCTGAGCAGTGACGTACAATCAATGTATTTTTAGGCTGAGCTTAGCTTTATTTTGCATTTTTATTTATACCTCTGACAACTGAATGAGTGCCCTGGCTCCAAGCCATATCTCTCAATAATAATGATCTTTTCTTCAGAATCTTGGGAAATGGCTTCTCCACTGTGTTGTGCTTGTTCTCTTGACATCTCAATGCAGTTTCTAGGTCACTGAGCTAAGAAAAGACTGGAGGTGCCACTAAAGCCTCCTTAAAGAGAACCAGCCACAGGCTGGGCCAGGTTGATGGTACTTAGAGAAATCAATAATTGTCATGTACCACCTTCACTCTGTGGCAGATCAGTTAAAGATGAAGCAGTTTTGTCAGCTTTCACTCCATCTGCAGGACTTTTCATGCTCCTGCCCTCGGGGCACTGTGGTGAATGGATGTTGCCCATGGATCCATCAGCTGTTGCAGGTCTGTGCTGGGAGGCTGGAGGGACTCCCTGCAGGTCTTAGCTGGCACCCACAGATCTTGGGCAGGGGGAACTCGATGTTTCGGGTTCCTTTGAAGGCTGAGGGGTGAAAGCAGGAGCACTGGGAGGTGAAGATGTCTCAGTGTGCAGGTGGAGGTCAGGCTTGCCTTTGCCAGCCTGGAGAAACTTCTTCACTCCCCCTGGGGGAGTTCATCTGGAAGGAGCTGCCAGGGAGTGAGGGTGTGTGTCCCCACAGCTCCAACCCCAGAGCTCCTGTCCCCAGTGCCACTGCAGGAGCTGGCTGTGCCAAGAGAGGATGAGGAAGGACAGCTGCAGTGCTCCCCAGTTTGTGCTGTTGGATCCATATCCTGGGAGGGAAGCTCAGCCCCTCTGAACTGGGGCTGGGATTCCCGTGTGGATGCAGCATTGATGAAAAAAAAGGAAGCTAACTTCAGCAAACTAATCCAGGAGCACTCAGAGATGTTTGAAGGACTCTGTTGCTTAATATGCTGCGAGTCCCCCAAAGGGATGGTGCAGGGTCAGGGCTGGAAGGGGTTCTGGTAGCCCCAAGCCCTCATACTCTTCTGCCCTGCGTGGAGCAGTAGTCCATAGGCTGGGTGGAACAGTGAGAAACTGAGCTCTGGCCAAGAAAAACACAGAGGAAATGTTTGGTGTGATTCCTCTTCCTGCTCTCTTATCCTCATTTTTGTCAGTTCCCCTGTGCAGCCTGCCTGTGCCAAAGGGCTGCTGCTGCCACCAGCAGAGGCTGCATCGTTCTCTGGGGAGAGGAGTGCAGCCTGGTGTCGTGCACCTGCAAAAGTTAATATTGATCCTTTCTGCCAAGAGATCAGGCTGATCCCTTGGCACCTGCCAGATCCAACAGAGCAGTGGCTGGTGATGGATGGTCACCTGCTCATCTTTAGAGAGGCTGTGGGGCAGGGGGCAGGCTCCCCATCCTGGGGCAATGGGACACTGCACTGTCCTCCAGGAGACAAAGCCACCTTGTGGGAGTGACAGACTGCCAGTGCACACACAGCTCCCTCTGCCATCCAGAAACGTTCCTTACTGAGCTGCTGAAGCATTGTTTCCCCCCACCACACTCAGGAGCTGAAACTGAGCCTCAGGTGCCGTTGTTGCCTGCACCCACTGCCCAAAGGCAGGTGGCAGCATCCCGAAGGAGCTGCACGGGCGTGGACACGGGCGGGGTGGCTGGTGGCAGAGTGGCTGGTGACAGAGTGGCTGGTGGCAGTGTGGCTGGTGACACTGGCTGGTGACAGAGTGGCTGGTGACAATGTGGCTGGTGACAGTGTGGCTGGTGGCAGAGTGGCTGGTGACAATGTGGCTGGTGACAATGTGGCTGGTGGCAGAGAGGCTGGTGGCAGTGTGGCTGGTGACACTAGCTGGTGGCAGAGTGGCTGGTGACAATGTGGCTGGTGACAATGTGGCTGGTGGCAGAGTGGCTGGTGACAGTGTGGCTGGTGGCAGAGTGGCTGGTGACATTGGCTGGTGACAGTGTGGCTGGTGGCAGAGTGGCTGGTGACAGTGTGGCTGGTGGCAGTGGCATGGGGAGGGGGACAGAAGGCAGCTCTCTGCAGCACGGGGCCTTGGGGATACTTTTCTGAGCCAAAATCTGTCTCTGCCCTCTTTCAGTGGCTCCCTGGCTCTGGCAGGGTATCAGGGGCTTTGTGGCCCCTCTGCCTGGGGCTGGCCCACACCTCACCAGGGCTGCTTCCTGCAGGCAGCGCTGTGGTCCTGTCTGCCAGAGCATTTCAGCTCCCTCCACTCCAAAAGTCTGCACAGTGCCTCCAGGGATGCGTGGGGTAAAGGCAGATGATCCCGTGGCTCCCCTCGGTGCTGTGGGAAGTGCCACACGTCAGGACTCAGCTGTGCTGCAGGTGGCAGGTGTGCAGGGGGAGGTGACAGTGCTGGATGAGCTGGGGGAGCAGTGATGGGCTGTGCCAGGAAAGAACAGGGACTCAGGGTGGCCTGTGCAGCCTGCAGGATTGGGGTCTGAGGTCGGTGACTGCTGTGCCTGGGAAAGGGGAGGTCACAGCTCCTTTCCCATCTCCATCCCTGCTTTTGAGTGCTCTGGTTTCAGCAGGTCTGGAGCTCCAGCCTGTTCTAGCATGCACTGTGCTCTTACCTGGTGTCTTTTCAGCCACTGTTCAGCCCTGGTTATTTAAACCCTGAGGTGAGAAGTAACCTCCTCTGTGTCTGCCTGTCCCTGTGCTGTGTTGCTCTGCTCTGGTGGTTTCCCTGGGATGGATGAAGTGCGTGGTGTCCGTGCAGTGCAGCAGGACAGAGCCTCCATCTCCTGGTGGCACAGCCACATGGCAGCCGGGCTCTGCCTGCGGGACTTGGCCCAGGACAGGGACACAAAGCTGGCCCAGCAAGCTGAGGGAAGCTTTGGGGTGTGGGGGGCTGCTGCCAGGCTCAGCCCCTCCAGCCCCGGGTTTATCCACAGTCACCTCAGGGCTTCTTTGGGCTGCCAGGCCAGGGAAACAGGCTCTGCTTGGGCTCTCTCTCCAGAACTTACGAATTTTTGTCCTCATCCTGAAGAAGGTTCTCACAAGGTTATTTTAGTGCATTCCTGCCCAGTGAAGCCTCAGCACCATCCAGCACCTGTTTTCCAAGGTTTAGTGGAAGTGAGGTACCACCACACTGGCAGTCTCAGGAGGGGGAAAGCTTAGGGATTTTCTCTGATACAACCTCTCATGCTGGGCTCAGCATGTTCACACTCTGCCAAGGGTACCTCAGAACTGAATCTTCCTGGAGTCCCCCGGAAGGGCACGTCCAAAGTACTTTCCATAAGGATTAAGGGGGTTCTCGGCATTGCAGCTGTAGCTGGACACCCAGGGATTTTTCCTTTCAAGATTTGCCCCTTCTGTCACTTTTCGCCTCTCTGGGTTCCTTGTGAGCATCAAGTATCTGGAACCAAGGGAGACTTCATACAGACATTTGTTTTCTGTTTTGTAAATTATTTTAAAAGATTTACAAGGGAATTGCTAATGGATCTGAGCAAAGATGGAAAATGACCACGGAAGAGAAAAGACAACAAGACAAGTGGAGCTGTGCCAGCATCCCTGCAGGGTCCGGCAGGCTGTTATTCACCCCTCAGTGCACTGTCAGCCCTTGCCCAGGGCAGCTGAAGGGACACTGGCCCATGGCTGATGGGCTGTGGGGACACTGCTGTGCTGTGAGGCTGTGGCTCTCTGGGCTCTGCACCTGCGCTGGCTCTGTGCTTTCAGGCCCAGGCTGGTTTAATTAAACGTGGCAAAGGCCCTCCAGAGTGAGCCCTGCAGAGAACCAGCTGCAGGTGCAGGGCCTGGGAGCTGCTGGCTGGCCCAGGCTGCCTGTGCTTCCTGAAGGGCTCACAGACAGCAATCACTTCCCAGTGTCAAGTGCACTCATTGCCCATCCTTTTGGAATTGTGCAAGTCTTCCCCCAAGACTATTCTCCTTTCCAAAGATGCCAGCTGGGAAGGTTCTGTGTCCAGGGCCCCGCTGTGCATCCCCCCAGGAGGTGCAGTTTGTGTGGGACAGCTGTGTCTGCAGGGCAGTGGCAGCAGACCCTTGCAGAAGGGGCACGGTGGTGACACTGATGGCAGAGGCTCCAGGGACACGCACGCACCATGTCAGGGTCCAGGTTACAGTGGGGGAACAGCCAGAGATGTCCTTGTGGCCACCACAGCTGGCTGGAAGGGGGATGGTGCTCACAGACAGGTTTTTCCCAGAAGCCTGGGTTCAAACACAGCCTGAGGAACTGGCAGCTGCCCCAGAGGTCCTGTCCCTCCGACAGGGAGGGGGAAGGAGGGGCAGTGGCTTGTCCTGCTCCATGTACCCAGGGGGTTGTGCTGCCTCTCAGATCACAGCAAGCTCCTTCACCCCAGGGAGGAGGGGAGTTCCCCCACAGCCCTGAGCAGTCTGTGCCTGACTCTGCCCTGTCCCCACAGGTGTCCCTCAGCCACGAGTGCACCCGTGCCATCATGAAGCTGATGTACTGCCCGCACTGCCGGGGCATGTCCAGCGTGAAGCCCTGCAACAACTACTGCCTGAACGTGGTCAAGGGCTGCCTGGCCAACCAGGCAGATCTCAGCACCGAGTGGAAGTACCTCATGGGTAAGATGGCCTTTCTCTGCTGCAGCACAACTGCCTCTCGCTCTTGAGCTCTCTGAGGCTGTGTTTGGCAAGTGAAGAGGATGGTGGGAGGCTCAGGAGAGGTTGTTTGCTTGGCAAAAGCTCTCAGTCCTCCTTGTGCCCACACAGCATCACTCAGCATGCTCCTCTCTCTGTCACTTGTACGTGCACAGCTGGAGTGATCTGAGAGCTGGGGGAGCCTTGGTGCTTGTCTGGCCTCAGGAAGGGCAGGCACCAGAGGAGATCACCTGGAGCTTGGCCTTTTTCCCCTTGCCTTGGCTCCCTGTGCCTGGCCAGCAAAGCTGCCAGCTCAGCCCCAGCTGCTGCCCCCAGGCTGTGTTGGCACTAAGAACAAAAACCCCAGCAAGGCAAGGAGTGTCACCTGCCTGTGGAGGGACACTGCAGGATGGAGGGGCAGCAGAGCCCAGCCAGAGCAGGGTGCTGCCTGGAGAGGTGCCCAGCCCAGCTGTGGAACTGGAAACGCTCCCTGTGGGAGCAGCTGGGAGCCTGCTGCAAAGAGGGGTGTTGCAGTGTACCCCCACACCCCAGCAGCTGTTCCCATATTGGGAAAGGGGTTTTAGCCTCACCCCTGAACTTTTATGGAAAAGAACCAGAAACTTCCATGCTTCTCTCACCATAATTGTCCCAGCGCCAGGACAAAGGCACCTGTTGGACCCTTGAGCTGTTCCTCAAGGAATGTGGCTGTTTTCCATCGGGCAGCAAGCCAAAAATCCATCCTGGATCGTTGAATTCTTCAGAGCGAGCATGGAGATTCTTGGGGCTTTTCGAGGTGCCTTAGCAGGTGTAAGGAACCTCCCTGCACCTTGCACAGCTTTTACTCTTTTGTTTGGTATAGTTCGTTGTTTTTTCTTTAATTAAACCTTTTCACTTTTTCAAAACACCTCCCATCAGCCATCTCACTAATTTTTCCAGAAGAGAGATTTTTGTAATTTTTCTGAGAGGTTGCTGGCAGCCCTCAGAGTGTGATAAACCTTTGTAGGGCTAAAAACACGCTGGCCTCATGCAGAAATTCATCAGAGGGGGAGGAATTGTCCCTTCCCCAGGGGTTCAGTGGCCCTTTGGCCTTTCTGACCAGAGCCAGCCAACTGTCCCTGTCATTCTCTGCTGGCAGGATGATAGCCTCTCTCCTGAAACATCACTGTGCAGCTTTCCTTGATTGACAGGGAAGCAATTCCATGTGCATTTTGCATTTATTCTGGCTTCCTCTTCCCAAGAGACACTTGGGAAGTCAAGGGGTGATGGCTAGGAGGCAATTGGAGCTTCTTTCAAATTGCAGTTGTACATTTCAGTGTCAGAGGTCACAAACCGATCAAGGACAGGAGCAAATCGTGGAGTCAAAGGCTGCAGTTTGGACACTGGTGGTGTCCTTCCTTCACCCTTCTCCAGGCCCTTCTTTGTAGCCAGAAACGATTTTGTTCCACTAAATACTGAATTACTCTTTCAATTTGACAAATTAGGGCAGGGCAAATTAAGGGAGATTTTTATAAGTGGCTCAAATATAATTTATCACTATTTAGGGGTGCAACCTTTGATTTAAATGTCTGTATCTCAAGATTAGTGCCTCTGCAAGGCACTATTTGTCTGAAATATACAGTCTCAAAAATGACACCACAACCCCTGAGTGGCAGTAAAGTTAAACTACAAGCTCTTCAGTGTTGCAGAAGATTTTATTTCCCAGAATACAAAAAAAAGTTACCAAAATTTACCTCCTTATATTGAGAGCATATAGGCTGTCCTTCTTTCAGACCCAATTGGAGTGTTGAGGTTGGTAATTCCTTGTTATCCAAGCACAGGCCCAAAGCAGCCACCCAAGCAGGAACTTCCAGGCTAGGCAGGAGTGCTTGGACATCCATGCTCACCAAGGGGAACTGAGAGCTGAGGCAGCCCTCAGTGACTCCCTGTCCTATTTACCAGTCAGTTGTGGGCATACTGCTCTGCTTCTGGATCTGCATAGCTTGATATTTCCCTGGCTGTTGTCCTTCCAGAGGTGAAGGTGAAAAATTACTGCTTTTCTCACTCCTTCACTGCCACAGAAATTATTTCCCACATCCACTACCTCTGGCACGTTATTGACCCCAGTTCTCCCACTTTCTCCTGGCTGCAGTGCTTTGCTGAAGACATGCACTGAGTTAGGAGGGTGAGGGCCAAGAATTGCTGTGTGTTTCTTAATCATTCTGCACCAGTTTTCTCATTTTCCCTTCTGTATCACCCAGGGAAATGCTGGTTACTTGGGGTGAACACTCCACCCAAAGTGGATTTACCATTTGCAGGAGGTTCCTTTGTCACAGAGAGTGGCTTTACTGCATAAAGAAAGGAAAACAAGTGTGCACTTGGGCAGTGTGGAAATGGAGAGGGGTGTCCCAAGAAGGGGCCCTGCCAAGGGCCCAGCAGCCTCCCCCAGCCAGCCTGAGCTGATCTGTGCCTTGGTTTGGGCAGTGCTGATGGGAGCTGTCCCTGCCTTGTCCCCCAGATGCCCTGATCGGGGTGGCCGACCGCATCGACGGACCCTACAACGTGGACACTGTGATAGGCACCATCCACATGAGGATTGCTGAAGCCATCTCGAACTTGCAGGAAAACAAAGATTCAATCACCAGCAAGGTAGGAGTGTGTGCCTGGGCCTGCCTGGGGACACATCACATGCAGCTGCCAGGACCAAATGCTCTTTTGTGCTCGCTGTTCAGCTGAACTGGGGGAGATGAAGAGTGAAGGAGAGCAAATTCCCACTCTTTAATGATAAATTACCTTGGTTTCCTACCACCCATCTGACACAGGCAAAAACCTTTGCAGATGTTTGCAAATACTGCTTCCTGCCACATCCAGCCAGCCTCTTTTGGGTACAGGCACAGGAGGTGGGACTGCATACACAGTGATGGGGGGACCATGTGCCATTTGCTGTCAGGGGCCTCTGTGCTGGAGAGTTTTGAGATGTTTTGGCCGAGCTGAGGCATTTACACAAAGTGCACAGGCCCCAGTGACAGGAGGCAGCTGCTTTACTCTACCCCAAGGGGATTTTCTGCAGTGGAAGCACTGGGCTATCATGTTGTGTTGTGGGACAGAGCTGCAGTCTGGCAGTCTATCTGGGGAGTACAAACCAGGCTCTCCTGAGGATCACCTGTCTTCCAAGTATGTATTATGTTGGTATTCTATTTTTAGTCTATTTTATCCACTTAACCACAGTCACCTCTGTAGCTGCAGGTAAGAGAAGCTTTGGGAGCAAAAACAGCCCTCCAGGGCTCCTGCCTTTTGCCCAGACACTCCCCAGGCCCTGCAGCTATTCCACAGTCAGGGCAGAGATGCAGATGAAAGAAGTGGGACAGGTCTTAACTGGGTTTTGGATAAGAGAATGGCCAGAAGCATTGCTTAGCAAACAGGAATTCACTGCACACATCAAAGCACTAACAGCAGTGTGCATCCAAGGCCTGGGTTAGGTTTCTTTTCTGACATGAAAGGCAATGTTCTTTCTTCCCTCTTAGGTGAGACTGAACCTTTCCACATAAAAGCAAACCCATGGTGTGGGAAAACATAGCATCATCTGCACAGAAAGTTGTTTCCAAGGGGAATACAGTAAATCTGGAGAAATGAAAGGTTAAATAGTCCAACTGGTGTTTGATTGGAGCAACCAAACATGTTTGATAAGCTCCTGAGTGTGTCCTGGTGACCAGGTGAATGGAGCACTCTGCTGGTGGCACAGCTAGCAGAGGGCACGAGCTGCAGAGCTCTGAGCTCTTGTTTTGAGCATGGCAAAGCCATCAGATGAAAGATTTTGTTGTCAGCTAAGTTCAGGACTGTCCCAGGCCAAGAGCAGTGCTGTTAAGGTAACCTCCCAGTCTGCCCAGTCAGGAGGCTCTCTGGCAGCCACACTGCCACCACCAGAGGCTGTCACTGCAGCCCCTAAGAGTGACAGGTCACAACCCCCGGGCCCCCCTTGACTCTGCACACCCCACTGACACAGCCAGAAAGCAATTTATTCACACACAGTAACACAAAAAAAAAAAAAAAAAAAAAAAAAAAAAAAAAAAAAAAAAAAGCTTGAGCTGGTGCCTCTCAGGACAACAAAGGAACCCCTGGCCTTTTATCCCCTCATGGTCCAGGCATGCAGGAGTCTCACTGGGCTCTCTCAGTGTCTGCTCAATGTGCTCTTCCACACCGAATGCCTTTTGTGAGAGGAGCTGGGGGTGGCCCTTGGCCCCAGTGCCACCCTCAGTGACACAGTCACAGGCTCTCCTTGGATCTGGATAAAACTGCAAAGAAGCACTTGTGGTACTGAGCCTTGTGTTGAGGGCAGCACGGAGCACTCTCCCTGCTTCCTTGCACTTCCTGTTCATGGCTTTCAGGCAGCAGGAGCTACCAGAGGCTGTAAATGCCTCTGTGCTCTCGTTATTCAGGACACTACTGACCCCTCAGTCTGCTGAGTTGTGTTTTCTCCAGCAGTGCTTTGCATTTCTCACCTGAAGCGTTCAGAGTGGCAGGAGGTTTGCCTTGGAGCCACACGGTGCTGGAGCTGCCACTGTCCTGGACACGTCCCCAGGCTTCTATCTCCTGGGAAGAGGCCATCTGCCAACAGCAGCAGTGGGCCAGCAAGAGGCAGCAGTGAAACCAAGGTTTTGTTTTGGTAGAACCACGTTGCAAATGCTCTACCATGCAGTTCTCAGGGCGGGGTTTTTGCACAGAGTGAATGAGACTGATGAACAAATGAATTGGCTTGGTGCTGAACTGCTGGAGTCATCAGATCCATCTGGTGGGCAGGACAGAGCACCCAGGAGGGGCCTTGGGAGGCTGAATGTCCCTCAGACACATGGACAGGGGACTCCTGGCTGGCTCCTTGGCTGCCAGAGTCCCTGAGTTCAGCAGGTGGCACGAGCTGTGTCAGCAGAGCTCTGTCTGTGGCCCTGACTCCTCTGATTAAGGGCACACCAGGCAAAGCCATGTTCATCAACAGCTTCTGACAGCACCCTGGCAGCCACAACAGGCTTGGAGGCCTCTTTTCAAATCAGGTGGTGTCCTTTGTAAAGGCTGGCATAGAGTCTGACTCAAACTGACAGTGCAAAGTCCCTGCTGACCTCTGATGTTTTGTCTGGCCTGGCTCTCTGAGCTCCTGCCACCAGGGAGGCTCAGCTGCCCAGCCCTGGTGACGCAGAGTGGGAGAAGCAGGTGTTTCCAGGACTCCTGGATTCGTCTCATCCTACAAGCCAGGTCTGGGGATTTTTCCTTCCCAGTGCTTCTGCTGCCCTCTGGCTACAAAGCCCACTGGGCAGGTAGTTAGGATGACAGGAAATACCTGAAGACAACAGATAAACTATTTCTGCTGCTTCATTTGCCCCTGAAACATCCAAGCTGACAGACTGTGGCACATCTGCTGTCCTTGCAGTGCCCTGGTTGGAGGCACATTGATTTCCCAATGGTGATTGCATTGTCCTGGGGGTAGTCCCACATCAGTCTGTTGTCCCTCAGTGAAGCTCCCATGCTCTGTAGTTTTGAAGCCTACACCACTGATGTAATGAGTGCAAGCAGCTCCCATCTTGTTCTTCCCAGGAGTTTATTTTCCAGTCATAAGAAGAACAGATGAAATTGCTATAAATAATTTAATACCAATATTGGCGACTCATCCAAAAACATGTGTTACTGCTGAATATTTTGCTTGGTAGTGGTAACCAAAACCAGCTACAATGTGCTGAAAACACATCTGGCACTAGAAACTAAGCCAAAATCTCTGAGAATCTTGGCAATAGGAAGGATAAACATACTTAAGAAGTGAAAAAACCCCATAACTGTGGAGTGTTAAATAATTAAAGGAATAGCATCAGAACATGGGCTAGAGCATTTGGTTTGTTTTTCAGGTATTCCAAGGCTGTGGAAATCCCAAAATCAGCACAAAAGGCTCCAGTAGTGAGGACAAGAAGAGACGAGGGAAGGTGACATTGGAAGCCAAATCCTCTGCACAGGCTCTGGAGATGCTGGTGCGTTTGTCCCTGGAGCTGCTCCTGGGTCCTGTGGGTTGGGTCACACTTCAGCAGCTCTGGGGGCTGCTGAGCTGCACGTCTGGAGAAGATCAGATCATCAGGTGCTGGTGGAACCCAAGCAGACCTGGTCTTCTTGCCTCTGCACACAGGGTTATGTCTGTTTGCTGGTAACCATTTTCCCAGGGATTTGGTGCCAGACTTAGCCGAAGAGGCTCCTAGTCTGATGTCTCCTGTCTTCTCCTGGTTGGTCTTGTGGTACTGGAACAGTCCTTGGCATGTAACCTTTAGCCTTGGGCACGTGGGTTGATGATTGGTCTTTAGGGGAAGGTTGATGATACATCCTTGTTTGCATAAAAAAAGATTTTATGGTGGTAAAACAAAAAATAGGCAGAATGCTTGTACTTTCCTCCACCCTAGGGCACCCCCGAGCTCTCGTGGCCCTGAGCATCTCCTTTGTTTACAGGTTTTAGATGCCAAAGGGAATCTGACAGCTCTCAAGACATACTGGATCACCCTGCCCAGCAGCCTGTGCAGCAAAAAAGTAATGGCCAGCTCAGCGTCGGATGACAAATGTTGGAACGGGATGACCAAGGGCAGGTATGGAGCGGGTCACAGTGCCAGGAGCACCAGTCTGGGCTGAGAGGAAGGGTTTGAAAAGGCACTTACACATCATCACAGCCAGCCCCACCTGTTCAGAGTGAGCAGTCTGTGCCTGTCCATAGAAAAGCTGCATTTCCAGGAAGCCTCGTACCTGGGAATGTCAAGCCTGGTGTCATTTTGCTCTGTGTTGAGGGTTAAGCACTGAAATGCACTCATCATGAAATAACTGTGTGGTTTTCCACTAAGGAAGCAGTTTTGCAATTCCACATGCACTCAGAAGGCAGCAGGGCTGGATTTGCCACACAAACTCCACAGCTGCTGCAGAGAATTGCATACACATCCCTCTATCCATACCTGCTCTGAGATGCTGTTTGCTCTGAGAGGGGCACCTGGGTGACATCAAACAGCTATAGAAAGGGTTCCTACCCCAGTCAAGAATAAAGGAGGGAGACTGGCAGCTGCTGGATTTGCACCTTTATCCTCTGCTCTCCACAGACCTCTTGGGTTTGGCTTTCCCAACCTGAAGTCAACACCTTCAGTTCTTCCATATTTCACATTGTTGCCAGCAGTGTCCCAGATCTGCAGGACAGGACCAGGGCATTGCAGAAGGCAGCAGTGCATCTCTGGTTGACAGCTCCCACCTAATTAAGCTTCCCTGGGAGCCTGTCTGGTCAGGCTGGGACCATTCAGGGTGTCAGTCTGCACAGGATTTAACCAAGCAGGGATTGAAGTCTTCCTCAGCCTCCCATGTGGACAGAGATTTTCCACGGTGGAGTGTCACTGTGAGCCCATTGATACCAGCCTGAGAGCAAGCCCTCTGCCTTTCCTGCAGGAAATCCCTCCCTGTGCTGGGACAGGGGTGCTGCAAGGCCACCAGCACCTCCTGTGAACTGAGACCCCTCTGCTGGGGCCTGGCCATGGCAGCATGGTTCAGCCATGCAGAGAGCTGGGCTGCCTCCAGCAAACACCTACAGAGGCCGTTCCAGTCAGTGGCACTGGCACAGCCTCTCTGGGGTTCACAGAGCCTGGATTGTCCCTGGTGTCTGTGGGGAGAGGTGAGCTGGAGGCAGACATCTAAACCTTTCGCCTTCCTTCCCAGTTACCTGCCCGAAGTGATGGGGGATGGCTTGGCTAACCAGATCAACAACCCAGAGGTGGAGGTGGACATCACCAAGCCAGATATGACCATTCGCCAGCAGATCATGCAGCTGAAGATCATGACAAACCGGCTGGGCAATGCCAACATCGGCAACGACGTGGACTTCCAGGACACAAGTGAGTGTAGCAGAACTGGAGAGGGGGGTGAGAGGGGCTAAGCAGTCCTGCAGCCTGCACAGGTGCCCCTGCAGATGCTGCTGCATCTAGGCCCTGGGGACAGGGAGGGGCTGTGGCAGCCTGGCTTTTGGGCTTTGGGGCTGCTGAGGGGCTGCTTGAGCACAGGCAGCTTGTGGGGTGGCTGGAGGCTGTGCTGTTCCCAGTGCCTTACTGACAGCTGCAGGGCTGTCCCCAATCCCAGCCCTGCTGACAGGGCCATGGTTCCTGTCTGCTCCAGGGTGATTAAAGCCGGCAGGAGGTCCGGTATGAGCTTGTATCCCACGCTGAGGGATGCAGAGGGAGGGGGTGGCCAGGGTGGGGCTGGTGGCAGGAGCTCCCCAGGGTGGCAGGCAGGGGAAGGCCTTGCCCACCCTGAGGAAAGCCGTGTGTGCTCACCCCACATCTGTCTCTGCCCAGGTGACGACATGAGTGGCTCCGGGAGCGGGGACAGCTGTCCTGATGACGTCTGTGGCAAAAGACTTTCCAAAAGCCCCAGCACCAGGCAGCCAGAAACACACGCTATTCCTAAGCAGTCTGGACACGGCGTCCACGGGGCCAGCAGCAGATCTTTGCCTTCTGCCTCCCTCCTCCTCCTCCTCCTCTCGGTGGCTGCCATTGCCCCGCAGCACTTGTGGCGGTAACTCACTGGTACAGCCAGGAAACAGACTGCGGCTGAGGGCTACACTTTGCCAAAACCAACCAACCAACCAACCAACCAAAGGACATATTTAATTCACCTTGGCAAAAAAAGAAAAAAAAAAAAAAAAAAGAAAAAAAACACCCACCCAAACAAAAAGAAAAAGGAGGAGAAAAAGGTTTTCAGAAGGTTTCAGTTGTTTGCTATTTCTGGCAGTGCTCGAGCTGTTTTTCTTCTTTCTTGGTCTTTCCCCAGTGCTGGGCCCTTCTTTCCATACCTCATTGTTTTACTTTTGTTATTGCCACAAACTGGCTCTTGGGCTGACACGAGCCTTTGCAGACGCTCCAGGGGAACTGGGCCCAGCCCTCCCAGGGCAGCTGTGCTGCTGCCTGCAGTGGAATATGCAATTGCCCTGCCCCGTTCCCCAGCCCGGGCCGGGGCTCTGCCGCCGACAGCGCCGACAGACCGGATCCTGGCACGGCTCACGTGCTGCATTCAGGGCTCTGTGGTCCTTCCTCTGTGCTTCCTAGCTGGGCAGAGATGGCCCTTCACTTCCAGTGGTGGACGCAGGAGCGTGAGCAGGTTGGGTGGGTTGAACTGAAAGAGTTTGGCAGTGGCTGTTGGACCCAAAAATGCAGAACTCCATTTTTCTTTGGAAAGGTCACAAGTGGGTTTCTTGACTAGAGCTTGTAGCTGACGACAATTTGAAATGTAGGTTTCCTACATCGAAGTGACTGGGAATGAGTGTTAGGGGTTGGGGTTTGGGGTACTTTTTCTTTGCATGCTAGTTGGAAAGCCATTTTTTACCCAAGTAACAATGGTCCAATTTGTACCTGCAGTGCAGTACCATTGTAGGTAACAGAGAGATGCAAACATGCACAGTGGCATTTTCTGTGTGACAGACAGTTGTGCTGCCTCCTCCTTCTCTGGCCCCAACCACAGACAGGAATTAGGGGTTTTTTCTTGATAATAAGAGAAACCAGGGACATTTTACTAACTGGAGCTTTGAGACTGGTTGTGCCCCTTCAAGCAGCTGCCTTAGGGCAGAGAGGGGCTGGTGGGGATCACCATGGGCACTGGGTCCCTACGCAGAGCACTGGCTCAAGGCAGCACCACCAGGGGGAATGTGAGGACAGGACACATTTCATTTGGGATTTCTTTTTACCTTTGGTGTTTGTTCCAGTTGCACTGTAGGTTTTTAATGGACTCCCACTTTCCCTGTTCCTTCCCCATGATCCAATACACCCTCCCTGACCCCTGCAGGCACGGGCTGAGCCAGCAGGTCACCACCAGCAGCCCCGTTTTGGCTCAGGGGAGGGCCAGGCTCACCCTTTGCTGCCCCATCCCACCACTCACCAGCCTTTGGGTGATGTGGACAGCTGCCCTAACCCCAAATTGCTTGATGGGGTGGGCTCTGTGCCAGGTTTTGAGGCTGCTGGTGGTGAGAGAAGTTATAAATGTCCTCATGTAGCTGCAGGAGTGTCTGTGCTTGTTTGGGCTGTGTGTTTGGGGCTTCCACTGCTTCTGTGCCTGACGAGCAGCGAGCGTGGGCTGGAGCTGTGGGATACAACACAGTCACTGTGACTGCTCGGGCCAGGAGCACACACAGCTTGGGTCTGAGCTTCAGACTGGTTTGTACTGGAGTGATAGGAAGGGCAGAGCTGGGCCTGTCTCTTGCTTTTGCACAGCATTGGAGCATTTCTTCTTTGTCTTGCCAGAGGAGATGTGCCTTTGGGCTGAGCAAACATTATGGGGTTGGGGGTTGGCTGTTTTCTAAGAAAGGAGAAAAAAAAACCCATTTTTTACATTAGCAGTTTCTAAAGTGTGCAATTTAAGGAAAGATGAGGACATGAGCAAGGTAATGCTTGAAAGACAGTTCCTTTCCTGCCCTTTCTGGGGCTGAGTGGTGGCACTGAGGGTGCCTCAAACTAGGCAGGATTTTAGGCCAGCTTTGACTGCCTCTCCAAGTCTCAGTGATTAATGGATTAATGTCACTGACTGTGTGTGCATCTTTTCTGCCTTGGCCTCACCTTTTTGTAAGGCAAAATCATACCTGATGTGGTCAGGTGTCAGAAATGAACGCTGGGGTGTGGGACAATGGCTGAAGGACAGACAGTGCCACTACACCCATCAGAACCCTGGAGAGGATAAATGTAAGTTGTGCTTTTGTCTAGGTTTATTTACTCCTAGACATACAGCAAATTCACATGATTTTTACTGCTCTAAAGAGTTCCTATCTTTTCTTTTTCATTTTTTAAATCAGAACTGCAAATACAAATTTAACCTTCATTACAACAATCCTGCAGAAGCTTTACATCCAAAGCAAAAAAACAGAGGGTGGGGGGAGGATGAATTAAAACATTGTACCCTCTTTAAAACACAGTTGGGTTGGGGTTTTAACACATGGATGCTGAGGTCAGTGTTTTGCTTTGCAGAATGGGAGCTCGAAAGCCACTTCCATTTCTATGCAATTAGTTTTTGCTGTCTTGTCTGTTATTCTCAAAACTTCTTATGGGCCTTTTCACATCTTAAATGTGAAGCCAGGAATTTACTGATTATCCAGTTAATATTTTAACAATTTAATAGCCCAAACTAGTGGTTCTATTACTGGGGAAAAAAAAAAAAACAACCACCCTGATAGTGCAAATTAATAAGGCAAAACCTCTAAGGAATAGTAAAATCTGTTATTCAGGGGAAACCCTTCCTGATGCCTTCACCTCTGGGCTGGGGCTGAGCTCCCACTTCCACATCCCTCCTGACCCTGAGGGTGCAGCCTGCACCTTGCAGCAGCCAGGCCAGGTGAGAGCAGCCCAGCAGCCTGGGGTGAGGGCAGTGCAGGGGCTGGGCCCCTCTGTGCCCAGAGAGGCTCCATGGTGCTGGTGACACTTCCCCCTCGGCCCTGTGTCCACTGGGCTGGATTTTTATATCTGCCCACGGCCAGCCAACACTGCTGCTTTTTGTTGGTCCCTGGTTACTCAGTTTTTCTCTTCTCTCTGGCCCTGAAGTTGTTTCCCCAGCTGCTGCCATTAAGTGGCCTGGGCTTGTGTTTGGCCGTGCCACTTTCCCCAGGAGCTGAAATGGCCCAGAGCCCCCAGGATATCTCTAAACTACAGCAAACTGTAATTACTGCAGACTGAACAACCACTGGTGTGGCTGAACAAGCTGAAATCAACCCAGGTCCAGACAAGTCCCGAGCTTGTGGTCGGGCTGGTGCAGAACCTGGGGCCTTTCAGTGCTTATGAATGACATTTCCTGGGCTGCTGCCTGCTGGAAAACACTGTGACACACTCTCCCCCTGGCTGGTGGCTGCTCTGGGTTGGCTGCATGAGGGGATCTCTGAGGAACCTGGCTGGCTGGGGAGAAACATCTGCTTCAATGTTATCAAGATGGGGATCCATCGTGTTCTGGTGGGAAAAGGCCTCGTACTTGACAGGGGCGTGGAGGGGGTAGTGGTGTAGGAAAAAACTATTTACAAAGGCCCCGTCCCTGGGAAGGGGAGAACCATAAATGGTGGATTTCCAAGTGTCTCTGTCTTTCAGCCTGCTCTTTGTGCCATATCGTGTATGTTTTAAACAATGGTGAGGGTCTCCAAAGGCTTTGAGAGCACAGCTACTTCTCATTTACAAATGACAAGCTGCCTGTTGTTTTCTGGTGGGCTTGGTAGGGGCTAAGGTATAGCAGAATATCTAAAGTCCACCTTTGCTTTAAACAGATGCATTTCTATCTGCAGGAGTAAGAATTATTTCACTTATCAGCATAGCTGGACAGTTATCTATTTCTTTCTGTTACCAAGGTACTTGTAACTCTCTTGCACTGTTTATCTAAAGTTGAAATATGTTCTTTGAATCCTTGTATAAATAAAAAGGCTGGAGACAAATCTGTATTTACAGGGCAATTATTTCTTCTCCATTTAAGCCGAGTCTGGCATTTTCTTTCTTTTTCCCTTGTTAAGGCACAGATAAAGGCCAGGTCAGGAGCCCTGAGGAATGAAACCACGTTTCAGCCACAAGTGTGCCATGGGCTGATGTCAGTGCTGGCAATAGGAATTTGCCTTCATTCCTCTTCAGAGGAGCAGCTGCTGGGTTCTGTGGATGTGTGTTGGTGGGAACAAGGTGAGCTTGGCTTGAGTCATCAAAGCGAGGATCCTGATTTGTCTCTTTCTCATCTAGAAGCACAAAAAGTCGTGGCATAAAGGTATAAAAAAATCAGAAACGCCCTTGGTATTCATCATTACAAAGTGTTGTGGTAATGATGGACCGTGGCTTTGCACCAGTGCAGCTGTTGAACAGGCTCACAGCAAACAAAGCAGCGAGGGGGATGTTTGATCTCCAGCAGGTGCTTGAGACTGAGCTGGTGCAGCAGAAAGGTTTGCTTTGAAGGACAGTGCTTCAGCTCTGTCCACTCCCAGAAGTGGGTGAATGCAGCTGTCAAGGTGTGATGTGTTGGAAGCTGCTCATGAAATGTCTAGGAGAGTCTTGGTAACTGAAAAGTACAAAAAGTGTATCCTTCTGCCTGGAAGCAAATATCAGCTAAATTTAATAAACTGACTGATATCCTTGAGTGAGTAGGTATTTATTTAGGTTCCTCTCCTGCAGCTGCAGCTATTTGCATCAGATGCATGCATTCATACAAATACAAGTGCAAAAAGACAAGGCCTGCTCCTTGGAGAAGTTTTGTGTACACCAGTCGCCTGCTTTACCTCCTCAGTAAAAAAAACACCTCAGCTTGGTGTTTACTAAAGGTGTCTGAAGACATTTCTGCAGTTCATGTCACTGAACACTGCATGTTTGGAAATTCACTGCTAAGAGCTTGCAGGAGGTGTAGGTGTGGCACGAGCTCAGCTCCCACTCCCCTGCAGCCACACATCACTGTGGCATGGAAGGCTTCAAGGGCTCCCACAGCAGCCCAGTACGTACTGGGAGCACACCAAAGCGGTGGGGCCAGACACTTTGCAGGTGCATGGCAGGAGGACAGGCAGCAGCCATTGTGACTGAGGCTGTTGGCACCATACCCCAGCTGGCAGTGCCACCAAGACCAGAAATACCCCAGCAAAATCTGGACCGAGACGTCACACCTTTTCTAACGAGGGGGAGAGGCTCTTACCCTGCAGTTAACCATCTTCTTACAGAGGCAGCAACCCACTTCACTGCCAGAAGATGGCATTTGTGTTTAACTTTTAAATTACTCGGTGTGTAGTGACAACTGCCCTGTTCCCAAGTCCTCCTGTGCACAGAGACACGGTGCACGGCTGGCTGGTGGGAAGGGCATGAACGACCATCCTTAGGTCAGCTGCAGGCAGGCAGCGACTAAACATCCCTAGCCTCCGAGAGAGGGAGCTCAGGTGCAGCCCCATGGCATTTGGTGGTGCTGAAGTGACAAGAATGGTGTCCCGAGGTGGTGTCACTGGCCCAGTGCCGGGATGAGCTGCAGGAGCTGGTAAAGCAGTAACTCAGAGCAGGCTTGTCTGGCAGGTCCCAGAGCAGTCTTATGGGCTGCTGCCCCCCCACAGATCAGTGGAGAGTTCAAGGCACAGCAAGTGTAATGGCATGTGAATAAAGATCCTGGTACGGGCTGAAGCACCACCCAGGGACTCTGTCAGGGCCCAAGAAAGCCCACTGATGAGGGCAGGCAGGAGAAGGATGAGCCTCTGTCGAAGGAAGGCAGGGCAGCAGCTGGATTTTTCCACAGTGTGGGGAACTGACGTGTGCCTGTCCCACAAGGAAGTCCCTGGCAGTGATTGCAGAAAGGCTCCTTGCCTGAATCATCATGGCCTAGGAATAAGGGGTGTGCCATGGAAATGCTAGGTTGGGCAAGGGCCACTGCCAGGGAAGGTCCAAAATCCCTGGAAAGAGTGGGTGTGGAGGAATCCAGGAGCCCTCCTCATGCTGCTGGGGTGGACAGCATTGGGGGGCTCCTGTTGAGCTTTCTCCTTTCCAGCTGCAGAATCCCAGCCTGAATCGTGCCTCCTGGGGCCTTGCACCAGCCACATGCCCAGAGCACAGGAAGCAAGGGGGTACATGAATAAGCCAACATGTGGGAGCTGAGGCATGTGCAGGATAACAGGAGGGGACACCATGCTCTTGTGCTCATGTGAGAGAGCCAACATCTCACTGACAGGCCTGTGCTATTGGCACAAATGATGGCAGGAGTGTGGCAGGTCAAATTCTCCTTCCTCCATGGTCAAATAAAAGCTCATCCATGTACCTCACTTCTAATTCCTTAATAGGTGCCACTGCATCTCACACTGGTCTGTGCTCTGCTGCCGCAACAGCTCAGGTTCATTTTTGTGTCAGCAGCAAGTATCAGCCAAGTGCTCCTGTTTTGCCTGAAAACAAAGGGTTGAAACAGCTCAACCTCCAGGAAGCAGCTGGAACCTGTGACCAGCCCAGCAGCACCTGCCCAGCACTGACCAATGTGACCTTCACCTGGCTGGGCTTGGCCCATCCCCACCCGTGTGAGCAGTTCAAACCCATGTCAGCACACTCTGGTGTAAGATACTCTCTGCCCTGGCAGCACACCAGCAATTCTACTGAAGTCCAGAAAGATTAGCACTATGCTATCTGGCCAGCCTAGTAAATCATTTTCTGGGGACTCAAAAGATGCTTTTGTTGTAGGTGAGGGGCACCGAGATGCTCTGGAGAAGATCAGATCAATCACAGAATCACAGAACATGCTGAGTTGGAAGGGCCCACAAGGATCACTGAGTCCAACTCCTGCACAGAACAGAACATCCCCGAGAGTCACACCACGTGTCCAAGGGTACTGTTCAAACACACCCTGAACTCTCACAGGTTTGGTGCTGTGCCCACTGTCCTGGGGAGCCTATCCCAGTGCCCAACAACCCTCTGGGTGAAGAATCTTTTTCTAATACCCAATCTAAACCCACCCTGACACAAATTCAGCGTTGCGCCAACAGCACCGCCCACAGCAGCAGCATTGCCGTGCAGAACACTGCAGGTAAACAGCTGCTCTGGGGGTAGCGACTGTACAAATCCACTGGCTTTTCAAGCGAGCTGTGGGCTCTGGAAGCGCTTTCAGCTGTCCAAGTGCAGCTCTCGGGATGCAGCGGGCACTAGGACCTGCCTGGAGCCTCTACGCCCCAGCCGGTGCGGAGCGGATAAACACAGCAGAGCTTGGCTGGCTGCGGCACCCGGAGCCCCGCACCGGCACCGGGGGCTGCCCCGTCACCGCCGATGCTCCAGCTGTGGCCGGTCACGGCCTCGCTGCTCCTGGGCACGGCCAGGGCAGCGTGCGACGAGGAGCTGCTGGAACGGGAGGGGGTCACCTTGTGCGTGAATGTCACCCGGCAGCAGCCGTTCCCCGGCCTGCGGCGCGTCCGCGGCATCCGAGTGCCCGTGCTGGACGAGCCGGCCGAGGACCTGTACCGGCACTTCGAGCCCTGCGGAGCCGCCATCGAGGAGGCCGTGCGCGCCGGCGGCAAGGCGCTGGTCTACTGCAAGAACGGCCGCAGCCGCTCGGCCGCCATCTGCACGGCTTATCTCATGAGACACCGGCAGCTCCCGCTCAAGGACGCCTTCCAGGTAATGTGCCTACAGCCAGCCAGACTCTCTTCTGGGGGAGAAATGCACTGCTTCTTATGAGAAATGATGATTCCTTGTAGAATTACTTTGGTGCTTTCACCTGCCCCTCACCAGTTATATCGAGATTCAGCGTTTGAATAAACGGTCCCCTGAAAGTTTTTCCACGTCCAGCTTGGTCTAATAAGTTTTCAGTGCGGGGTTTTCTAGGATGAACATAAGTATAAATGCAAATAGGCTTTAAGCACAGGTAGCAAACAAGCAAAGCTTAATGAACATCTTCCCTCTCATTTGCAGTCACATTAAGTGAAGACAGAGACATAAAGTGAGTGGGTGCAGGAACTGCTCCGCAGGTTTTGCTCCTATGTGCCAGCTCCAGACAGCAAAGAAACATCCTGTAAGGCCTGCCGAATGCTGCATGGCAGCCACAGCTGTACTGCTGTAAGCAATGACATTGCCTAGGAAGCCTAAACAATACAAACTACTTGTGCTCCGTGGGTTTTTAGCCTTCACCCACTTGTCAGGTGTATCACCCTAGATAGCCCATTTGCCTGATTTAGCCTGAGGTGTGCAGTGAGTGACCAAGTTTCACACTATCACCTTAAACACGAGCAGTGTCACTGCACTTGGTGAGAGACTTCCCCATTTGCAGCAAAGCAGCAGCTGTGTCTCGTGTGTTGCCCGTGAATCTGTTCTGTAACCCGGCCCACCTGTCAGTCCCCAGCGAGCACGGAGTGAAGTCAGCTCACCAAAATAGCTATCTGTAGCCACATCAAAACCAAAGTAAATCTTCTCACAATTTTATGTTCAAAAGTCATTTGCATGACTCCCACAAATGCAGGATACCTTGCTTCTACCATGTCTCTCCTGTTCTCTAGGCTGTGAAAACTGCCAGACCTGTAGCAGAACCGAATGCAGGATTTTGGTCTCAGCTGCAGAGATATGAAGAAGATTTGCAGATACCAAAGCAGTCTGCTCTGCTGAGCAAACTTAAAGGACTTAAAAATAGTGATGTGTGAAGATACTTTAAAGAAAGTGAAGTGACTTGCTACAGACTTTTTAAAAAAGGAAAAAAGATCACTTCGTAAATCACCTGTATGTAAACCACTTTATCCCCATAACTGAGTTGATGGTTCATTAAATTAATTCAGACCATTTCTGTTGGTAATGCATGGAAACAGGGCAGATAAGCAGGGAATAACATCAAAATCAGCAAATGGTTGGAAGGACTATAAACAAACCAGAGAAAGGCATGGAATCTTCAGCAATTCTTTTCCCTGAATGACACTGAATATGGTGACCATGTACTGAGCAAAGGAAGGAGTTACCACACAGGGAGTTTATTCCTGTTCAGTTGAACTTCCCAGTAATGCCATTAGAAGACATGATGCCAGACTAAGGAAGTTCTGAATTTCTCTCTCACTTAGTGGATCATAATTCATGTTAATGAGCTGCCACAACCTTTGATGGGAAATTGACAGTGGTTGATGCTTTGTCTCTGCAATTTTCCTTCTGTCCAACTAGACTAAAGTACGTTCCTAAATTACCCAAAAATCCACAGGACAGAATATACAGGTGATGGTAAGGAGTTCAGCTCCCACCATGCAAGCTAAGTGCCACTTCAGCTTTTGAAATTATTCTCTAAAACCAAAGAAATGATTTAAGAAACTGCAGATGATACTGGAGGGAAGAAGATGACACTGGCAATTTAGAAGTAATCACCACTCCTTTTAGCTCTACTTACTAATTCCAACAGTGCCCAGTTCATGCCTTAGTGTATCAGTTTACAAGTCAGCTGTTCCTGCAACATGGCAAAATCTTTTCTGCTGAGACTGCTTGCAGGTCGCCCTCTGAAAGTATCTATTGGGCCACTAAGGAAACTGCCTGAAACTTCCTGATCAGACTGCTACGTGTTTATCATTAGCCATCCAAAACAGAGTTCAAAAAAATACATCTGTAATTTAAAAGGGACAAGTTATGGAACCTGAGAACCTGCAGGATGAAATTCCATTCCACCTTGCTGAAAGCATAAATATGAAGTATGGTTAGCTGACTGCCATCTGCCTAAGTGCTCACACAAGGTGAACGTGCTGCCAGCAGTGGAGTAGTTTAGGGCAGAAATTCTAATGATGGAACAATGACAGAAAATAAAACCACTGGGGAATTACATTGATTAGAACAATTCAGATGCAGTGAAAGTTCCCAAAGTTAAAAACTGCTCAGAGTTAGAGTTATTTTAAAAGCTGAAACCATAGAAATAAAAATAAAAATTTCAGGCTATAATTTTCTTAGTTACCACAAGGCATTTTTGCACCAGATGCTTTCTCCACTCCCAGCTGTGTTTTGTTCATTCTGCATCATTTATCCTTTATATCTGCATTACAGCCAGCAACAAATTTGTTGCACATCTGCAGTTTGAAGGTGCTAGAAAAATTTTTGTAGCTTTTATAAACCTTGACTATCATATATAATAAGAATTTCAGTATAACATAAGATCCTTATTAGAGGAATTCCACTCGTCAATCTGTTTCAGTCTGTGGAACAAAATTTATTTCTTGTCAAAAGCTTAAGCTGCTAAACAAAAGGAGGAAGCTAAATATTAATGAAAACACAACACATTTCTAACTGTGAGGCATATGAACTTGCAGTCAGATACAGCTATCAGTTCCACATGTTTGAGTCAGCTGAAATAGAAAACATTGCTCTTGAGTGTCAGCATATGCTGCTCTCTGGTTAAATTTTACCAGGCTTCTCAGCATGCAGAAAACCTTCATGCCACGGGGCTTCACATCACGGCATCTTCTGTAGAAAGCTATTTACATCTGAAAACCATTCCTAGTTACAGTGAAAGCCATACCTCCTCCTGGTACTGCTCCAAATTAAGGCATAGGATTGCAACTTGGAACTGGAACAAAGAAGTGGTTCACTTCTTTATTTGAGTTCATAACCCACTAATGCTACAGGTGATGCAGGCTGGAGGCTCAGACATACTCCTTGTTGCTTATGACCGTCTCAGAGCTCCTGAGGTACGTGTGTGGCTGAGGAGCTGCCTGGGCTGATGTGTATCCGTATTTGTTGGGACTGTGAATCAAGAGAAAATAGATAACAAATTAATAGGTATTAGACACATGCCCATGGTTTCAGATACTTAGGAGTTACTCAGTTAGCTTTGTATCCAACCCACCTATAGCACGGTCTTCACAACGGGGCAGAAATGAGAGGCCTCCTGTTCTCATTGTTCTGGTAGCTAAGGGGGAATGGATGGGCTGCCTGATGGGCTGCACAGCCCATCTCTCATAACCTCAGCCACTCTGGATTCCTAACTCACATGTGCTCTTCCTCGAGGCATTTCAGTCAGGGCCCTAAAGCAGAAGCCCTCAGCACCTTTGTAAAAGCTGCAGGTTTTAATACAGGAATCAGGATGACGAAGAAACAAAACAGAATTATCTTTACCCAACCCCTTCAACTGTCATTCATCATGTTGAACTTCTATTTCATGTATCAATTTTACCTGATTTTCAGGACATTTCAGAACATTTGGTACTTTGTATCAAAGTAAGGTGAGCAAGATCTAAAGTCCAATGTGACTGATGAAATGTTACCATAAAACTGAAATGGTTTCAGATTAGGCAATGGAGTATCAGAGGAACACTCACTTACTACATTTTGATAAAATTTTCCTACGATTAAATACACTAACAGTGAATATGCTTCTTTCTTGCATATTATAATCCTCTCAAGCTTAGCCAGCACAACCTTCAAGCTATTTGAGTTCTGGTAGACATGGACCTCTGCTATTTCTGCCTATTTCACCCCTCTCCTTCAAAGAGGTCTTCTGTATGTGTCAAAATTAAGGACTAAAAGAAAAATGCAGGAAAGGTTAAATACTGAAAGCAGAAATCTCCCCTTTCTCAATCTGATGTGCAACATTTCCATAAAGAACAAGAAAAAGAACGTGTTTCTAGTGATCAATTTCATTTGCTTTGGAAAATGCCTTTACACTTTCTGCAAACTGAACAGTGTTTGAATATTTTACTTACAGTGAGTCCTGCAGAGAAACTGGATAATAATACATCATGAGGTTTTATATACTTTTCTTTTGGTGACAGTATGATCTTTCACTGCACATTTTCACCATCAGCAGTGTCCAGATTTACCAAATACAGGTTAGAGGTGGCTGCTGACAGTGATGCACAGTACCCTGCCTGGGAGGTACAAGTATTTGGTACAGCATCCCCTGCCATCACCAGTCTGTGACATGCCAGAGCACTGTTTGTAATTTATACATATTTATACCAGGGAGTGAGAGAGAGACAGAATAGTGCACAGAGAAAGTGGTATGTGATTGACAGCTACTACTTCAACTGACAAATCCAAGATTACCTGTAATTTGGTTGTTCCTTCCCTCTGCATGAACAGGTCAGTAAGATCCCACCAAGCATATAAAGTATAGATCCAGTCCAGCCTAAGTACAGACCTTCTCCTAGTTCATATCTGAAACATGAAAGATTTTATGGAAACAACTTTTAACAGGATCACAAAGCCAGTCAAACAAATTCCAATCTGCATAGAAATCCGCTAACTGAAAGGCACTTCAACAGTTTACAGAGAACAGATCTGGCTTTGTATCTGCTCAGTAAAACTCTCATTTGTATAGAGTTGCTCTGCCAAATTAGTGACAGTACAGAGTGTACTAAGTAACATAAAGATAAGTAGCAATAAATAATTGTGTATATTTAACAAATTGTTAATAATAAATAATAATGACAAACCTCTGCAATCCACAACACTTATTTTGCCCTTTTATTGGCTGTGTCATTGGAATGATTTTGTGAAACTGAATGATACAGATCTTACTGTCCATATGTGCTGACCACAGACATCAGTTTTCTATGGACAGAACACTAGGTCACTTACAAGTAGCTGATTGTATAGGGCTAGTTTTCAAACTTAGATATCCTAAAGGATATTCAGCACCCTCTGTAGCTGTATGGGTGAAAGGCATTTATGCATGTCCCAGGCTGGAAAAGAATACTTCTCTATTTTACTGTACAAAACTATACCTTTCAGGAAACCCCCTAGTCTAGTCCAAGAAATTCATTGATAATGAATTTGTCCCAAAGACTAGAGACAACTGAGTCTGGAAAAGTCTGTCAGGAGTTTCGTAAAAAGAGGAAAAACAAATTTTTATGATCAGACAAAAACTATATCCACTTGTACATCTGTGGTCTGAGATAACCAATATAAGGGCAAAATAAGTGCCATGGACTGCATTGAAGGTAGCACAGAACCAGAGATTTGTATTTTCTTTCCACTTGGAAACACAATTATTCATAAGTGTCAAAGCTTCTGACTCCAGAATCCATTGCTAACAGGAGGGTTTCAGAGGTTTACACAGGTTCACAGCTCTCCATGTTCTCATCACACATGGGAACCACTGGTTTAGGGACTTCCAAATATGGAACAAGCAGAGAGTCATTATCAAAAAACCCCAGGAGAACAAATTGCACATTGCCCAGGGCCTGCAATCATTTCCGCTCACCAGTCTCCTATATACCAAAGCAAAGTATATAGGAGACATCTGCAGGAGAATTTAGTTTGCCTTCAGAGCTGTAAGAGAAACTCCTCTAAGAATTAGCAGAGGTCAGCTTCATTAATTTGTTGAAGTCAGACCAAAAAAATGCAATCTGAAAAACCAGATTTGCCAGTCTCTTAAGAATGAAGATCAATACTGGCATGCAATGGAATTTAAACCTTCCTCACAGACTCCATGTCCAGCTTTACCAATGATCAAACTTAATTCCTCTAAGAATTGCTCAGTGAATCAATACCCTAAACATGAGGTTTAGATATTAAAAAAAAATTCTTTAGCTACTGAATGCAAACCACCTGGTAACTGATTAACAGGCATTGATGTTGAAGCCCCAAAGCTATGGCAGGTAGCTATAAAACACACCAACTATCCGACTAACCGAAATTCCTTATCAACGGTTGTTGCAGTTCTCTAATGTATTTATTACCCTTCATATAGTTCTCTCAAGGGGATATAAAGCAACAAAAAGTAACTGCACAAATACAATTTCTTTCTAAGCACTTCATAGAAAACACAGGGAAAACTGACAAACAACAAAAGCAATTGCATCAAGTACTTTGATTTATCACAAAGCACTTCACCTCTGACTTCCTTGAATTGATTCCTGGGCAGGAACTTACAAAACACCTCAAATATGATCCTAGCAACTAACAATTTATAGTTTACTAATCTATGAATTATATACTTGGTAGAAGTATATTATAGATGTCTCATATTCCACAGACAGTATGTTTCCCTCTCTTTTTCCCCCTCTCTGAAGGAGAGGCCCAGTCACCTCTACTCCTGTTCCTCATTGCTAAACAGGGCACCTAGATAAGGTGCCATAAGCTGCTATTTGGTTTTGACAACTGTTACTTTTATATCAGACAAAGAGCAAGGGCTTTTATACCTCGAAACTTGTTTGTATGCAGCTTTACTAGCTGATAATCCCACAAAGTTTGCCTCATTTTAACTCATAAGACAAACAGATGTTGAGCTGTTAGTGTATAGTCTAACAGGCAGCAGATTTCTCTGCAGGTCACTAATACAAGCTCAATCTGGTTTCCATGCGATTTTCTCTTGCGTGTACATCTGAGGTACTTTATTCTAGCCAGAACTTGAGTTTTGTACCTCTTTTGGTCTAAAGGCCAAAGCAGATTAAGAATTTTACCTTTTCTTCTTCATAACATTGAGATACAGACTTGAGTCTCTCAAGAAAATGCAAACGCCATACAAAACCCCTTCAGATGCTGGGTTGGTATTCCTCACACATTCACTAACTCTTCCAAAAGAGAAATCTCCTCCCTCCCCACCAACATCTCTGAGGTGAAAAGATTCCCTGCATACATTTTTCCCTCCTGTAGGACTGGATAATGGGATCCATCCAGGTTCTGAAACTCTGGAGCAGCTGAGGTTAGTGCAGCTGTCTAACACACGATGGAGTTTGTTATGACAGATACATTAACTTACCTGGTTCCAGCGTACAGTTTGTTAAAAAACTGAGCAGTAATCATTGCAGCATACCAAGAAATAGCCACTATGGAACAAAGACCTACGAGAAAAAGTTTAAAAAGCACAGAGGTGAATGATTCCTTTAATGGCTGGAACAGATTTAAACCAAGAAAAAGTAATTTCATTTAATCTTGGTGTGAAAGCAATACGAAGTATCAATAGTGCTCTCATTTTAGCCTTGACATTACCTGCTAAAATAAAAAGAAATCCTCCTGTGACAGTAAACTTCATTTTTCCATCTTCATCACTCAACCCAACGTTTGTGCACTTCATACCAAGCAGTGAGACTACTGCTGCTAAGAATCCCAAAAGGATGGAAGTAATCATCAGAGCACGGCATGCCTGAACGTGAGCTAAGACAGAAAAAGAGAAAACAAATCAGGATCTATACAGAAATTACATTAAACTTGTGCTGAAAAAATAAAAGTGATTAGAGGAAGTGACAAAATTAACAGGTGCAGTAATGAATGAATCTTGTCTAACTTTGTCATATGGTTCAGAGAAACCTCCAAACCCAAGTGTGTTTAGCCTTCAAGTCAAACAGATTTGAGAGTTGAACTATGCCTACACGTTATAAGCTCACCAAATCCCCTTGTGTCTTTAGTAAATCCTGAAAAACTACAGCAAGCCACTCATCCCTTCCATTCCTGTGAAAATGCCTAGTGGTATACATGGTCATTTGCAGGAGCAGGAAGAAGTCATCCATTCACAAGTCCTGAATTCCTAACGTGTACAGCTGAGTGCACAGGACACATCTGAAATCCAGGTCACAGTCAAGGTGTGCAAGGCTCTGGCACTACTGAGGCACTGGAGAAAGGTGCCAGCTTTGCTGTTTCCAGGGAGAGATAGGAAAGAATTGTGCTCAAGTTAGCAGTGTACTTCAAACTCAGTGTAACAAACAGAAGGTGAGTGCATCTGAGAGCTGCAGCACTCCTCCCTAGGACATTCCCCTTTGGAGAGGTTCCAGCTGCTGTGGGCACATTGGGGAATCTGTAGGTATTGGGGTATGCTGGCAATTCTGCATCCTTTAAGCTCCTAGTCTTCACATCTAGGTATCAATTGCACAAAAGCCAGGAGTAGATTATTAATCAGCCTAAGAAAGAAGGTCAAACAAGGACTTTGGGCTCCTTTAAAATCCTCCTAAAAAAAAAAAAAAAAAAAAAAAACACCCTGTATTTGGCAGGCTCCAGGTCAAATGGCATTTCGGCACCTTTGTTGGGAGATAAACATGCCAAGCGTCACAATCTGGCAGGGTCACAACTGCTAACTTTGTTGACTTGATTATCTTTAAGTTCTCTTCCAACCTAAATGATTCTATGACTCCACTATTTGAATCATCCTGGACACTCACATCATTGATGCCAGCATTCCAGCTCTTTCTCCCTGGCCACCTCCATGTCCTCCACTATAACCTGCCATCTAGTTCTGTAGTGGAGTGAGTTGTAACTCCCCAGACAACAGAAATCAGACAGAGAGACAGGAGGCAAAGTGATACCCACACTCCAACTCAGCCTAATGTGGCTTAAGAGTACTGGTCCTACAAGCTAAGTGTGATCAAAGATAGCAATAAGCACTCATGAGATAAATATAATTAAAGGCTAAAATCATGTGATGAAGTTAATGCTTTGTTCAGCACTATATTTAAAATTTTCAAGGAAAAATATGAAGATAGTAGTAAAAGTGGAAAGACCCTTCAAAATACCAGTAACAGTTCAAGGGTTTTGCCTGCAGAAGATACTGTTAAGGTATCAATGCTGCTCAAAACTCAACAATGCTGCTTTCAGGTTTGGGATCTTACACCATGGCAGTCACCCAGCAGGGCCCAACAACTCACATTTCAGGCCTCAGGGACTCCTACATGGGACTCCCCTTATCCTTCCAGGACATACAAACATCCCCTTGCTTGCAATCCAATGGGAAAGGGATTTCATACAACTGTACCACAATACCATAGCCTCAACAGCTTTAACTGAGGACTTTAGTTCACAATTCAGAAAACTCAATTTTTTATTTTAAACATAGCTTCTTTAACGAGATACAAAGTCAGTTCATTTTATTAGTACACACCAATTGTAAGAAATTATCCCCAAATCCTGGCATTAGAAAAAAACCTATGGAACCTTAAAAAGAAGGGAGCAGGGGGAAAGGAAGGAAGTTTACAAAGCTTTGGCAACTACTTATATCAAATGTTTGACTTAGTTGTGACTAGACAGACAGTGCTAGCTATATGGAGTAGCCAGTCATGGTTTCAATCTTGTGCAACATTGTGCACTTAAAAAGCTCCTCACTTCAAGTATTTGTCATTTAGACTAATGGTTTAGTGAACTAAAATTAAATTGGTTCAAAAGAACCAAGTCTGGCTTTTCCCATACATAAAGCAAAACCCAGAATATTCCACATAGCTCAGTTGCCAATAAGGAAAGTTCTGTGGAAAATCTTCACTGTCCTTCTGATGGAAGGTAACAAAGACACTTTGGTTTTTTCTTTTGCCCTTCCTCCAGCCCCTGGAATCCTCGCAGCAGTTTCAGTTACATTTCTAAACAGGAATTTGAAACATACCTAAAGTGGCCATGGTAATTTTTAATCTGCCTTGGTTCATATCTGCAAGCGCTATGGATGTTTCTCAGAAGTCCCACTGTCTGCTGAGCCTTTGTTGTTACCAAACCCATTTTCTTACCCACTTTGCCCAGCTGTTCTCTCAACTGTTACTACCATCCACTGTCTTCTGACTTTTCTTTTTCAGCTTTCCTTCCTAAAAATGTTTTATCTTCATGGTTTTGCAAGTAGTTTTTTCCTTTCCCCCGCCCTCAATTATACTGCCATCTTCTCAACTGCAGGACTGATCTCCCCTTCAACAGATCAAACCTAATCTTCACTAAATTCACTTCAGAGTCTGAACCAGTCATTTACTCTCTGGCCCCACTTTTCTCCTTCCTGCTGACTCCAAGTTGTTATCTGTCGCTCTCAGGAGCCCTGCTGTGGCTTGCCTTCTGTTCTGTTTGCTTTAACACTCACGGTGCTCTTTTCTGACCCCCACCAGGTTCTCTCAAACCCACTTTTTTCTCCAGATGCTGATCTCCTGCGGGCCTATGGCCCAAATCTCCACAATACTCTCAGAGGAAACACCCCGTGTAAACACATCAATGACAAGATGCTGCCTGGAGTCAGTGGCAGTAAGGCTACAAACCAGCCCTTGGAGTGGTTTTTACAAGAACCAAATAAAATCACAGAATCATTAAGGCTGGCAAAGATCCCTCAGATCATTAAGTCCAGCAGTGCTGGTGCACACTGACATTAGTGCTCTGCAGAGGATAATGTCTGATGGAATGATCCTGCTGTTACTGAGGCTAAGATGTTTAAATAGGGTTATGTTCCTCTAAAAGCAATTGTTAGAGAAGACTGAAAGATGAAAAGAACAGATTATTCCCTAAATACTGAACACAGTTCCAGAGAATTGCTATGCAAGTGTTAGAGCTGGTCAACAACAAACAGCCTTTACTTCAGATTGAGGGAGAAAGTGAATTTAACACCTCATTCCCACTAATCCTATATTACACATTCTTCAGATTAGAAGTATTCTCCTACCTATTTACTTTACCCACCTCCTAGGGCGGATTCAGCTAGAAAAAAAAATGCATTTTTATTCCGAATAAGTATCTACATACTGAATTATTCAAGATTAATAAAAAACAGCTTTGCTGTCTATAAACATGCTTACTATCCACAGAATATTGCCTAGTTGGGCATTTGAGGACAACAGTTATGATGAAGATTGATAGAGAGGACAGGGACCAGCAGATCTAAATTTCTTGATATTTAAAACAACATCCAAATAGACTTTAGTTAACAAGCCCTGACAGTAATTAGCATTGGTTAACAAGCCTAATCATATATTAATTAATAGCATACACTAATTCTATAAGTTATAATGTAATATGTTATAGTATGTATAACATATAATCATGTATTTCTTGGATTATCTACAATTTCCAGTCTCAACTCACAAAAACCACTACCGCTTTGCAGCTAAAACCAGTATTCCCTGTTACATGAAAAGACTCCAGCTACAGTACATTAGCTATGAAGTATTGCAAAAGATGGTCTACACAATAATTCCAAATAAACAAATAGTTTAAAAATGTCTCCTACTGAGACATCCCACGAGGTGCTAGAGAAGAGATTACAACCCACTTTAAATGCCTGTTAAACACTTGATGAACCGACTTCATTCGCCTTATTTTATAGCCTTTCCTAACATGCCTGACACGTTCTGCTGCTTGAGAGATTTTTATTACTTCAGCCCACAAAAGTCCTTCTTGGCCAGTTATTTCCCAGAATAACTAGATTACCAAAACAAAAGCCTTACTACTTTTTGCCAATAAGTTCCTAAGGAATATAAACAAGGCTGCACAAAGTCACCTACCAGGCAGTGCAAGCATGGTGTCAAAATCCTTGCAGTTGGATACTCCAGTGCTGTCTTGTGCACAGCTCTTCCACAGGTTTTCATACAACGTAACTGATGTGATCACAGAACCATGCACACTAGAGACTCTCCAGTAATTATTTGGCAAAGTAGCTCCAATAACTGCTAACCCACCCAAGCACAAAATAAAGCCAACAATTTCCAACGCAGCAGTCATGCTTGTGAGTAGTAACAGTTAAATATCCTTATAATTAGATTACAATCAAGTGAAGCCTTTCAGAAGCCTCCTTGCTGTTTTATCTCTGCGTTTCACTCCAAAATGAGTCTACCTTTGCTCTTTGCTCTTTCCCCATAGATAAGGCTTACTGGGCATGACAATAAGAAGTGGGAGCAGTTCATGATAAAGATATTAGCGTGTAAAAAAAGTGACAATAATAACTCTTTTTCTAATAGGAAGTGAAAAATGAGCCTATTCTTTTCCTCAGCCTAGAAACTCCAGTCAGTATTTCTACAAAAATACTGTGGAAGACTGATGATATAGGCAAATGTTTTATTTCTGTCTCTTTTCTGAAGTCAACTAGATTTTACACTGGATTTAAAATGCTTGTAATTTTATTATTGCTGTCAAATCAAAAAGCTTCTGTGTAATATTTTCTTGAGGACTCAAATATAAAACAGCTTGGGGACAGAAGCTTTATACAGGATTCTGCTAGAAAATTTAGCAGTTTTTGGAGTTATGGTCATAAGTAATCCACAATAACTGTACTGCCAGCTTCTTTCAGGAAGGTAAAGTTTATGGATGAGTGGTTTTCTTTAATATTTTACTGTCTATTGATCTACAGCTAAATACATTCAGTTGTAAAAACAGCCCCACCTACACTGTACAATTGTACAATTTATTACAATTGTAATAATGTATGTATCATGGAATTGAAATATAAGGAAATTAAGGAGCTAGTGTGACAGATCTGTCTCAAAAGGAATAAAATTATGAAGAAAAACAGCTGTAAGAAAAATAATACATATCAGTAAATTGCATCTGTTTGTTAGAATACCTTAGGATTTTAAAAAAACTATTCTAAGGAAAGCATATGTCAAACTCAGTTTAGTTGCTTTTGCTGTTGGCAAGACAGAATTGTAGACTCAATTCACATCACTCACTCATGCTAATACTTTAAACTGCTTGTGGATGCAAACAGGGTTAACCATCTCTTGCAGTGATAACCCGCTCTTATCTCCAGGAAATGGAGTCAGAGTTTCTTCATAAAATAATTCTGCTATGATGCAACGTGGTAACAGGTCTACATCATTTATGTAAACACCACCAGAAGGATTAGTCTTTGAGAGAGCCACAACTTGTCCCTAACAGGTATTTGTTGTTTTTCATCAAAATTCACTGGTCACTTCGAGCTGATGCTGTAGGTAGTAGGTTCAGCTGCCAAAATGTATTAATTACGCCACTATGACATTTTGGCTCCATGGCAGTCAAGAGGATCACTGCCATAGATTTAAACAAGACCATATTTGGCAGTGTGATCCTGTGCAGCTCGAAACTTGCAATCTTTTAAGGAAACCAGATAGTGTGTGGTAAGAATTGATCTCAGGTGACTTACAGGATTCTCTCCTTCTGCTAAGTCACTGCAACTTGACAAGTGATGGCATGGTAAAATGAACACACTGTACCAGTACCCTGGAATATCTGCATTTCATTAAAAGCCCTTCAAAGAGTTTCCAGCTAGTTTACTCATACGCTGGTGCTATGCTGGTGATCTCAGCAATCACTTCTGCTGACAGCACTTTCAAAGGTGAGATAGTTGGGACCTTGAAGCAAGTAACCCTGGCTGTTATACTGCTGCCAAGGATAGAAATAAGAAAACTAGGAGTATAATTTTTAGAAATCCCTTCCTAGTTAAGAAATGTATTTCAACAGGCAGACATAAAGCACACATATAAAGAGAAAAGATTAAACTGCAGACCTGAAGTGCATGAGTTTTCCTATACAGCACCAGGCATTTTAATAATTCCCTTCAGGAAATCACTCTCCAATGCGTTAAAGAACATAAGGCTATTCTTCACTAAATTTTGTAAACTGCAGCTTGTCAAGCAATGGGCATATCAGCCAGTATTGCTCTGCAAGAGGCTCTGCATCAGCAGGGCTTAAGAGCTGGTTTTGAGAGCTTCACATCAGCACCTTCCACAGCTTGGGAGCTTTCCTTTGGGCTTGCCCTAACCCGGTCAGCTGAACCAAATGCTGTCATTGGTGGCCCCATCTCATCACTCTGATTTCCAGAACTTAGGGCATCCTGGTATCTCCACAGAGAAGGCCCTGGAGAGGAGCTGAACAGGTACCAGGACAATGTGAAAAGCTGATCTGATGCAATGAGCAATATTTTTAAAACCCTTGGAAGCACATGACTGGCCTCCTTTTGAGGCTACAAACTCTGGCCTCGTTATGGAATGCTGATACTTATTCTTAAACTGGCATCCTCATTATGAAGGCACATGAGGCCACCAAAGCAAGGGGCCTGTGGAAGAACCATGAACATGCCAAATCTTGAGAGGTAAACTCTCACCCTTTAGACATCTGCCTTACAGTTAGGCAGCCCTGACTCCAGGGAAGTCCACATCTGTGTCAAGTAAAACAAGGTTCATAGTCTGTGACACGTCCAGACAAAGAGCAATGACAGCAATCAGCAACCTATAAAGCACGGAAGACTTGAAGAAATTATACTAACATCACTCATAACGTGATGAAAGCTGTAAAAGAATAAATGCAAGGCTCTATTTAAGACAGAAAACTTAACAAAATACAATTTCCAGAGGCTACAGTGTTGTATCTATACTCAGTTTGCTGAGCAAAGAACTTCAATGTCAGTCCTTCCCAGTCCTTTACCATAAAGATAGTGTTTACAGAAAAATGGTTTTTAAATCCAGAACTATTCAAGCAAATACTTTCCAGCCCCTACTGAGACATTTCTTTCCTTTCTAACTGCAGATGAACTACCTTGCTAGCATGGTTGACACTAGAAAACACAGAAGCACCCATTGCACAGATGTATTTTAGTTTAAAATACATCGCCACCTCTGAGAAATTCCAGAAAAAATAGCCAGGTATACAGGTTTAGCACAAAGTATCAAACCAGTTCTGGAATATCTAATTATTCCTCACACCAAATAATTGTATCACACCAAAGCACAAACAAACTTATGGATCTGTGCTTGTGGATCTATGATCTGCTTGTACCGAAGAACCAGGCTGAGTGAAAAGATGCTATTTCTTCCAAAACTACTTGAAAAAAATTCTCAGACTTACTGTATGTCACCCATACCTCTATGTCAACACACCAGAGAGGGCAGCAAAGCCACAGCAGTGACTGAGCCGAGCTGCAGGGTGAACACTGGTTTCATGGTGGCCCTTTAACTTGTCTGCAACCACTACACGGTTTGACCATACTGGACCCTGTGGGACAACTGCACTCTGTGCCCCCCAACCTGCTAACACACTGTCCAGAAAGGAGGAATAAAACCCCATCCTTGGATTTTATGCCTTGACCACTTACGGTCTGAATTCAGCATGTAGAGAAATTTCTTGCACTCTACTGATCCAACAGCAGTTGCTGCACAGTCCATCCAAAGCCCTTCAGAAACCCAGTCTGTAGTAACCAGCTCTGCCGTGGTGTCCAGCACTTTCCATCTGCTGGACATGGTAGTGAAAACTAGTGTGGTGAATCCTGCTAAAGCCAGCAGCAATGCACAGATCTGCAGACAGGATGATGCCATTGCAACACAAGTTTTCTTCAAAGAGGTTTCCCAAAATTTCTGGTGTCAGAAACCTGTTGAAACAGTTCATACACACACAGTGTATGGAGTTACCTTTACACAAGCCTGACCTTTGCAAAAACATTTAAAAAAATGCCTACCTACAAAATAATGTATCACACAAGGGAGCTGTAGAGCTGGAATCTCAGTAACTGGAATAATTGAATATTCTGTACATTATCTTCTTAGGAAAACTTTCATTATTGTACACGTTTACCACAAAAAAATGTAAACAGAGCAAAACCAGAGGACTCAACCAAAGAATCCTCTAATTTTAATTTGCAATGTTTCATCCATTCGTTACTTGATTGCTATCTCAAAATTAATTTAAAAATGAAAACTATCACATGCTTTAGTAAATTATTCATCTCCCAATTACAGTATCTACCAATTCAAATTTAAAGCAAGATAAATTGTGATACTCACGTTTATGGTATGTTTCTAACCTGTTTCCTCTACCTTCCTGCTAGATACCAGTCAGCACTTTGTGAGGACCGATTCGATCACCCAAGTGAAAGTTTTGTACTCTTTAGGACCTTTGTCCCATTCTAAAAATCAAGGACCCAAGGCTAAAGCCCTGTCCAACTGTTGCACGTGTCCAACTGTTTGCCATGTCAAAGATTTGGCATGGCTTTTCGCTATAGCAAAGTGTCAGTGAAAGGGAAAATTACCAGAAATTGATGTAAGTACCAAATATACTCAGATTAACCTGGCATATAATTTGCTTTGTCAGGGCCACTGAGCTGCCCGAGCACCATCAGAGTGCAAAGTACTGCAGAAACACTGCTACAACTTTCCACAGTGGCTGTTTTACCAGAAATTCTTTATGCATTTGCTTTAGGATGCATCCTAAAGAAGACCTATACAGCTGAACAGCTGTCCAGTGCATGGCATTACCAAACCAACCTGTTTGTGTCTGCAGCCATGGCCTGAGGCAGGACAGACCTCCCGGGCTCATGGCCAAAGGAGGTCTGGCAGGCTGGGACAGCTCTGCAGCCACTCTGCTGCTGCAGTTCCTCCTCTTTTTGCCTTCCTCTGTCTCAAGGAGCCACCCTCACTCACCCCTTCCTGACCCTGTTGCTACCACACAAACCTCATGGGACTGGCCAGATGATACTTTATTCCAACAGCACATCCATCCCTTTCCAACCCATTCCACCCTACCCTACAGGACCTGATTGTCACACAATGTCATGTTTATAAGTTTGAGGTGATGGCACAGTTGATAGCAAATGTGCATTGCAGCTGTCCAAAGGAGAATGACAATAAACCAAACACAAATAAAAACACAAAGTCCAGAGCATCATCCCTCACAAAGTACAGACATAGGCCATATGCAAGTAAGAGCTCTAACGTGATTAAAAAAAAAAAAAAAAACAACTGGGGGAGCAAAAAGTATCACTTTAACATTAAAAACATCACAGCCAAAATATACCTGGTTTAAACACAGCGCAGGAAGGGTTAGCAAAGAAAAATGTTGAAGTCACTTAAATAAACAAATTACTCCTGATAAGATTTTTGGAACAAAAATGAGGAGTAAAAGTGTCTAAAATTGAAAGTTAAAAACCTGTTTTACTTCTTTTTCATTTTGTTACGTAGAAAAACAGAGAAAGAGCATTGATTACAACACTGGTTTCAACTACAACACATTTCTAACATCAGCAATATATGTCTTTGAACCTACTAATCACTTCTTAGTTCAAGCAAATTCTGAGGCTGACCCATGGCCACCAGTGCAATCAGAAAGAGATAAAATGCAAATTTAAATACAGTACTAAACCACTTAAAGCAGTTTCCACTACAGCTCACAGAGGTTTTCTCTGGTCAGAGTCTGACCTTGGGGTGAGAAGGCAAACTCTTTTCACTACTAGTTAGGGGAAAACAAACAAACAAAAAACCCCAACAAAACAAAACAACGTTAATTAATTTCCTACCACTCCCAAAGAATATGATTTTTAACTTTGCTCTTCTAGTTGTCATAACGTCTTAATAACCTAATCAGTCTTATAGGCACTTGCAATTACAATATGCAGATCATATTGCTATTAACTTTGCCTTCTCACAACAAACTATAAATTACCTTGGGTAATTTATAGAGAGCCACATGGATGCCAACCTCCCGCTAAAGCAGAGTTTCAGTGTTGGGTCAAGTCACCCAAGTCTTACCCAGTCACAACAGAGCAGTCTCCAGAGCTGGAATTTGCTCACAACATTCTCCTTGGAGCATGTTCCTCGCACCTGTGCAGGATTTTTCCTGCTGCAATACACGACTGCTGCCTCTTGCCCTCCACGTGCAGCCTTGAGATAAACCACTGTTTGTTCTGCTGCTGGATTTTGGCAGCTCTGCACTCTGCCTGGCAGCCCAGGCATGACTGGCATCATGTAGGTGGCTTTGCTGTCTCAGGAGTATCTCTCCACAGCAAACAGGCAACCAGGAAGGTGCACCCAAGTTCTTCAGACTTGCAAGCTCCTTTCAAAGCAAGCCCCTGTTTTCTTTTCCCATTTAATTTCAGGAGGCTGGCAGTGTGTACAGCAGACTGTTCTCTGCTAACAGCTCTCCAGCGCTGCAGAGCTTTCCTGGCATGGAGATGGTGCTGGGAAGAGCAGCACAGAGCCAGAGAGCAGGAGCCCCAGCCAGCAGCAAGGCGACCACGGGGCAACTGTGGCACCTGCTCAGGTGTGTGGGGGTAACTACAGAATCATAGAATCACCAAGGTTGGAAGAGACCTTTCAGATCATCCGGTCCAACTGTCCACACAGTACTGCCACTGTACCCCGAAGCCACTAGACCACACCACCCAGCACCAGGTCCAGCCGCCTTTGGAGCACCTCCACCACCTCCCTGGCAGCCTGTTCTGGTGATGCCTGACCTCCTGAACAGGGACAAATATGTTTCTAATCTTTAACCTGATTCTCCTGCCTCAGCTTAAAGCCAATTCCTCTGGTCCTCTCACTGCAGACATGGCAGAAGAGACTGGCCCATCTCACTCCAGCCTCCTGCCAGGGAGCTGTACAGAGCAAGGATGTCCCTGCTGAGCTCCTGGAGACTAAACAACCCCGGCTCCCTCAGCCACTCCTCACAAGACAAGTTTTCTAAACCCCTCACATGCCTTGGTGCCCTTTGCTGGACACACTCCAACGTCCTTTTTAAAGTGAGGGGCCCAAAACTGCAGGCAGAACTGGAGATGTGGCTTCACTCTTACCGAGCACAGGGGATGATCACTTCCCTGGTCCTGCTGGCTAAACTATCCTTGCTACAGACACAGGGAAGAGCCTGGAAGGAGGTGGTGGGGTGGGAATCTGGTCACCCAGCAGCCCTTTGCTGGAGCAGCCCGGTGGTGAGCTGAGCTGAGGTGAGGTGGGGTGAGGTGAGGCAGGGCAGGGTGAAGGAGCTCGGGAGGGAAGGCGCTGAGGTGTGGCAGTGTGATGTGGGGCCACACACCGAGCAAGGCAATGCTGAGGCAGCAGCTCCAGCCTTCACCTCGCCTCCTGGGCTGCAGGCTAGGAGGAAACAGGCTCTGCCTGTTCCATAAGGCTTCTAGAGAGCAATACAATAAATCAGCCATGCAGAGATACCTTGATAAATCAGAGGGCTGGACAATCACCAGCTGTGTGAAGTTTACAAAGGAAAAGTGCTGGATTCTGCACCTGGGTTGGGACAACCCCGATATAGCTACGAACTGGGGAACTGCAAAGCAGTGCCATGTTAAGGTACCTGGGGGTCAATGGCAAGCTGAATATGAATCTGCAGTGCCCTGGCAAGCAGGAGGGCCAGCTGTGTCCTGGGGGGCAGCAGGCACAGCATCGCCAGCCAGGCCAGCGTGGGGATTGTTCCCGTCTGCCCTGCTCAGGGATGGCCTCGCCTCGAGTCCTGCGGGGAGTTTGGGGCACCACAATACAGAGACATTAAGTCATTCGAGACTGTCCAAAGGAGGGCCACAAGGATGGAGAAGAGCCTTGAGAAGGCCTATGAGCAGAGGCTGAGGACACTTGGTCCATTCAGCCTGGGGGAAACTGAGGGCAGGCCTCATGGCAGTCTGAACCTCCTCGTGAGGAGAAGAGGAGAGACAGGCACTGACAGGACCTGAGGGAATGGCCTCAAGTTGTGTCACGGCAGGTTTAGGTTGGATATTATAAAAGGTTCTTCATTCAGAGGGTGGAGGGGCACTGGAGCAGGCTCTCCAAGGAAGTGGCCGCATTGTCCCGCCTGACAGAGTTCAAGGAGCATTTGGGGAACACTCATGGGTAAATGGTGGGATTCTTAGGGATGGTCCTGTGCGGAGCCAGTAGTTGGATTCGATGGTCCCTGTGGATCGTGTCCAACTCAGCATGTTCTGCGATTCTGTGAAAACACGGCAGCCCCCGGCCCCCCGGCGCAGCGCCGCTCACCGAGACACCCCCGGCCGCGAAGGCGCTGCCACACTCATCATGGCGGCACGGCGGGCACCGCCCGCCCGACATGGCGGCCCCGGGGGCTCCGGCCTGCCGCCGCTGCCCGCTGAGCCCCGCCGGCGGCACCGGGAGCCGCACGGGCGCCCACCCACCCGCCGTGCGGAGCGGCCCTGGAGCCGCGGGGAGCCGGGCCGCCCTCTGCCGTGCGGTGAGCGAGCGGCTCCCCCGCCATCGGCGGGAAGATGTCGCCCGGCTGCCCCGGAAGCGCTCGGGGAGGCGCCAACATGGCGTGGCGGTGCTGGGCCCGCGCCGCGGGTCCGCGGCCGCACAGGTACCGCCGGCACGGCACGGCACGGGGAGGGTGAGGGAGGGAAGAGGCGGCTGTGGCGGCCGGTGCTGACGGTTCGCGTGTTTCCCCCGCAGTCTGGCGCTGCTGCTGCTGCAGCCGCGGCGGGGTTTCCGCCGGGCGCGGGTCGCGGCCCGAGGAGCCCCCGGCAGCCGCCGCCGAGGCGCGGCCCGTGCCGCCGTCCCGCCGCCGCAGCCTCTACCCGCCGTCGCCCACCGCGGCCGCCGGCCGCCCCTCGCCGCGCCGCCTGGTGAAGCCGCTCCTCTTCACCGTAGGGGTAAGTGGTGGTGCGGGCCGGGTGCTGTGCCCGGCTGCGGGGAGCGGGCCGGTAAGGAGCGTATTCCATCTGTCTCTGGGGGATGCTTCCTTCCGGGGATTCCCTTCTCAGCGCCTCAAAGTTAACGCAAGGTTGTTGGCCAAATATTGTGGCGTTGTTCTGAGCTAATACAAAGTAACTTAAGCTAAATCAATGAAAATATTGTAAAGGTAACCCCGTTTCATTCCATTTTGGTGAAGTTAGTAATTTCACTGACTAGTATGGTTTGTGAACCTTTTTGATAAAGCATCATCCTATGAAACTGAACATTCAGTAAACGCGAGGAAATGGCCTCAAGATGCACCACGAAAGATTTAGATTAAATGTTAGGGAAAAAAAAAACCAAACCAGAAGGGGTTACAAAGCGTTTAAACAGGCTGCCCAGAGCAGTGGTGGAGTCCGCATACCCGAAAGCGTTCAAAACACGCGTGGGTGTGGCACTCGAGGACACGGTGAACTCAGTGGTGGTGTTGGCTTGACACTTGTGCTGAGGCTGTCGGTGGTGTTTCCCAGCGCTGAGGGCTGTGTCTGTGCCGTGTGTCGGTGCGGTGTGTCGGTGCGGTGTGTCGGTGCGGTGTGTCTGTGCGGTGTCTCTGTGCGGTGTGTCGGTGCGGTGTGTCTGTGCCGTGTGTCGGTGCGGTGTGTCGGTGCGGTGTGTCTGTGCCGTGTGTCGGTGCGGTGTGTCTGTGCGGTGTGTCTGTGCCGTGTGTCGGTGCGGTGTGTCGGTGCGGTGTGTCTGTGCGGTGTCTCTGTGTGGTGTCTCTGTGCGGTGTGTCGGTGCGGTGTGTCGGTCCCGTGTGTCGGTGCCGTGTGTCGGTGCCGTGTGTCTGTGCCGTGTGTCGGTGCGGTGTGTCTGTGCGGTGTGTCTCTGCGGGCTCTGTGCGGTGTGTCTGTGCGGTGTGTCTGTGCGGTGTGTCTGTGCGGTGTGTCTGTGCGGTGTGTCGGTGCGGTGTGTCGGTGCCGTGTGTCGGTGCCGTGTGTCGGTGCCGTGTGTCGGTGCCGTGTGTCGGTGCGGGCTCTGTGCGGTGTGTCGGTGCGGTGTGTCGGTGCGGTGTGTCGGTGCGGTGTGTCGGTGCGGTGTGTCTGTGCGGGCTCTGTGCGGTGTGTCGGTGCGGTGTGTCGGTGCGGTGTGTCTGTGCGGTGTGTCGGTGCGGTGTGTCTGTGCGGTGTGTCGGTGCGGTGTGTCGGTGCGGTGTGTCGGTGCGGTGTGTCGGTGCGGGCTCTGTGCGGTGTGTCTGTGCGGTGTGTCGGTGCGGTGTGTCGGTGCGGTGTGTCGGTGCGGTGTGTCGGTGCGGTGTGTCGGTGCCGTGTGTCTGTGCCGTGTGTCAGTGCGGTGTGTCTGTGCGGGCTCTGTGCGGTGTGTCGGTGCGGTGTGTCGGTGCGGTGTGTCTGTGCGGTGTGTCGGTGCGGTGTGTCTGTGCCGTGTGTCGGTGCGGTGTGTCTGTGCGGTGTGTCGGTGCGGTGTCTCTGTGCGGTGTCTCTGTGCGGTGTGTCGGTGCGGTGTGTCGGTGCGGTGTGTCGGTGCCGTGTGTCGGTGCCGTGTGTCGGTGCCGTGTGTCTGTGCCGTGTGTCGGTGCGGTGTGTCGGTGCGGTGTGTCTGTGCGGTGTGTCTCTGCGGGCTCTGTGCGGTGTGTCTGTGCGGTGTGTCTGTGCGGTGTGTCGGTGCGGTGTGTCGGTGCGGTGTGTCGGTGCGGTGTGTCGGTGCGGTGTGTCTGTGCGGGCTCTGTGCGGTGTGTCGGTGCGGTGTGTCGGTGCGGTGTGTCTGTGCGGGCTCTGTGCGGTGTGTCGGTGCGGTGTGTCGGTGCGGTGTGTCGGTGCGGTGTGTCGGTGCGGTGTGTCGGTGCGGTGTGTCGGTGCGGTGTGTCGGTGCGGTGTGTCGGTGCGGTGTGTCGGTGCGGTGTGTCTCTGCGGGCTCTGTGCGGTGTGTCGGTGCGGTGTGTCGGTGCGGTGTGTCGGTGCCGTGTGTCGGTGCCGTGTGTCGGTGCCGTGTGTCGGTGCGGTGTCTCTGTGCGGTGTGTCGGTGCGGTGTGTCGGTGCGGTGTCTCTGTGCGGTGTGTCGGTGCGGTGTGTCGGTGCGGTGTGTCGGTGCGGTGTGTCTGTGCGGTGTGTCTGTGCGGTGTGTCGGTGCGGTGTGTCGGTGCGGTGTGTCGGTGCGGTGTGTCTGTGCGGGCTCTGTGCGGTGTGTCGGTGCGGTGTGTCGGTGCGGTGTGTCGGTGCGGTGTGTCGGTGCGGTGTGTCGGTGCGGTGTGTCGGTGCCGTGTGTCGGTGCGGTGTGTCGGTGCGGTGTGTCTGTGCGGGCTCTGTGCGGTGTGTCTGTGCGGTGTGTCGGTGCGGTGTGTCGGTGCGGTGTGTCGGTGCGGTGTGTCGGTGCGGTGTGTCTGTGCGGGCTCTGTGCGGTGTGTCGGTGCGGTGTGTCGGTGCGGTGTGTCGGTGCGGTGTGTCTGTGCGGGCTCTGTGCGGTGTGTCGGTGCGGTGTGTCTGTGCGGTGTGTCTGTGCGGTGTGTCGGTGCGGTGTGTCGGTGCGGTGTGTCGGTGCGGTGTGTCGGTGCGGTGTGTCGGTGCGGTGTGTCGGTGCGGTGTGTCTGTGCGGGCTCTGTGCGGTGTGTCGGTGCGGTGTGTCGGTGCGGTGTGTCGGTGCGGTGTGTCGGTGCGGTGTGTCGGTGCGGTGTGTCGGTGCGGTGTGTCGGTGCGGTGTGTCGGTGCCGTGTGTCGGTGCGGTGTGTCGGTGCCGTGTGTCGGTGCCGTGTGTCGGTGCGGTGTGTCTGTGCAGTGTGTCTGTGTGGGCTCTGTGCAGTGTGTCTGTGCCGTGTGTCTGCCTGCTCAGCAGTGCCGCAGGGGCCGGTGCCGTGCTGCCCCGCTCGGCGTGTGCCATGATCCCGGCCGGGGACCTGCCGTGGGCGCTCACTGTCCGCTGTCGCCCAGTTCACAGGCTCGGCCTTCGGCTCTGCCGCCATCTGGCAGTATGAGTCGCTCAAGTCGCGCGTCCAGACCTACTTTGAGGAAGCTCGAGCGGACTGGATGGATAAAATGCGGCCGCAGAAGAGAGGCGACTTCAGAAAGCAGGTAGGCAGCGCCAGGCTGCTCGCACGGGGCGGATCCCTGCAGGAATGCAGGCACGGCCGCGTCTCTCCTGCCGCGAGCATCGTTTGTGCAGCAGATACTTGTCCTGGGACAGATACTTGTCCCGGGTTTTGTGGTTTGGGACTTGGAGAAATATTGGCTTCTCAAAAAATTACAGTAGATAAGTGGACTTGCGAGGAAAACTGATAGAATTAGTTCTAGAAAACTGCAACTCAATGTCACAGTCACTCAATGCAAAAGTTATAGTGGAAAAATAGAGAAAAATACAATCTTCACCCAGAACTGCAGGAAAGAGAGGTCAGTAGTAGGAATTTGTTTGTCTAAACTAGGTGCTGTTTGCTTTTTTACCATAAAAAATATCCCCAAAAATGTTCTTGCTGTATCTTAAGTGCTCTTAAAAGTGAACATGAATTCCCAGAGGACAGAACTAGGTTAAATTCTCGATCTTATGCTTATGAATTTTTATTGCTTTGGCTTCTGAAATGCATTTCTGTTTTCAGCCTCTAAACCCTTAAAAATATGAGGCTTTAGAGGGCTTTTTTACTTAGAGAGCTGACATTTCCACAGAAGTGCTTTTGGGTTTGAGCAGCAAGAACATAATAAGTGCTGCAAGATTTGTTAAAATTTAGTTGGCAGCCCAAAAGTATCAGTTATTTAGTTTTTAATTAAGTATACTTAAAACTAACCTAAACATTCATGCATGTGTGCATTTGTTTCAAGGTTACTAGTGGCTCGTGACAGACCAGGCTTGATATTCTTTCAGGTCTGTTTGCCCAAGGGAAGTAGGGCTGGAGAGGCTCAGGATCCTGAGTAGGACACACAGGAGCTGTTTTTCTAATGTGTATGGTGCACACCAGCACTGCTATAAAAATGGGCATGTGGGATAACCCTGGTGGGCAGCAGGGCTCTGTGTGGCTCCGTGCTCATGGCCCCCACAAACCCCCAGTGGGCTGGGGGAAGAAGAAAAGCAAGAAAACTTGGGGGTAAAGATAAAACAATCACCAAAAAATCGTTTAGTAAGTGTGAGAAGAGAGAAGAAAGTAAGGGATGCATAGGCAGCCACTCACAATCTCCTGTGGAAGGACCAGTGCCCAGCCAGTTCATGAGAAAAATATGTTAAACCTCCTGAAATCCCCTCTTTTGAGGGAATAGCATTATCTGGTAAGGAATCTCTCTGGTTAGTTCAGGTCATCTGCTTGGTTGTCCCCTTCCAGCCTGTTGTAACCTGCAGTGGCAGAGCGAGAAATGCAAAAGATCTTGAGTGATGTGAACAGCATTCACCAAATGTAGAGCATCAGTGTTACCAGTACTGTCTTGGTCAAAAATCTAACACACAGAACCGTGTATAAGCTCCTAGAAAGAAAATTGCCTTTATCTCAGCATGCTTTGTTGCTTAGTGTATATGAACTGCAGGGAGATTACAATCAGCATTTAGTACTTTTAAATAATTATGCCTTTATACTTTTGTTTTCCTTCAAAACCTGAAGGGGAAGATCTGGTGATTAACTATCCAAAAAAGAAAACTAAACTGCCCTGTTGTTAATAGGCTTAAACTCCCAATCCCCATCTTCAACGGGTAAGTTCTATTTCGAATAGTTCAGGATTCTCCTCGTTGTTTCTGAGGGCATATAAACCTTGTATTTAAAAAAAATCCTGTCTGTTCTGAGTCCTTATACTGAAGACTATCCTCTGCTAGAGAATTAAACAAGAACTGCAATGAGGTTGTTACTTAGATATTGAATAGTGAATATTTTGTTTCATACAGCATTACATCCCCTGCCTCCAATCTGCAGATAATTTTTATTGTCCCCATCAATGTGGTTGGCAGGTCAGTGAGGTAGCAACAAAATATATGTCCAAAATGATTACAAAAGCTGAGGAAGGGAAGGGGGGGGTGCAATTTGTCTGTGGGCTGACTGCGCTCAAAATAAACTTTTTCAGGGGTTTTAAACTTGGAGGAGGGCTGGGTGAACTGGACGCAAGGGGGAATGGATTCCACATCTTGTGAGCCACCTCTGCAAAAGTGATCCTGGCACAAAAGTGGAATCACTCAAAGGTGGGTGGTGTGATGTTAGACAGCATTAGGGTGAGGCTTAGTCGAGGCAGGATTTATGCTAACTTTGGCTAATCTGCTAAAGTCAGCATTATGGGCTAGATCTTTGTTTAATGCAAGCAGGGTAAACCCATTGGAGTTGTGTAAAAGGATATAACCCTATTCTTTTTGAAGAAACTCATCATCCATATTGGGGTATGTTTTGAAAAGGAGGGTAGATAGCTGTTCTTCAGTGAGGAAATGTCAACTTGAAAAGCTAAAGCAATCAGAAGTAAAAAAATTAGAAACCAATTTACTTCACAGATTTCCATTCTTAAAAATGTGTAAGCTTACCTGGCTGTTTTTTAAATTGCAAGTGCTTCGTGGTGGCATTGATGGACAACAATTCTATTTCAGGTTAACAGCTGGTGGAATAACCTGACTGAGGGTCAGCGGACTGTGACAGGTTTGTGTTAGCTTACAAGTATTAGACATTCACAGGAAGAGAAATATGGCAAACAGGTACAGTATATTAAAACAGATGGCTTTCATACCATGTTTAGGTTGTTGGGCACAAAGCATGTGTAAATTTACACCTGCACATACACTATTTCTGCCACACTTCCTTCTCACAAACTATTTTTTGTATGCCTTAAAAAAGTTCCCGTACATCTGTGTGACAGAGTGTGGAGGATTAAGTAGAATCCTCCCCCAGCCATATTTTTCTCATGAATTATGAAAAACAGCAAATGCTTTTAGAAGAAATGGGTGTATATATTCTATTGAAATGTGGGAATTAAATAGTAATTAAATAGTTACATCTTTTCAGTATGACGTATGAAAAGTAGCAAAAAATTAGCCTTTGAGCTTTCCTGTGGTTATAATGTAGTTTTGATTGGTTAGCCTAAATCCAGCTGAAATCCCTGAGATAAATGTAATGTGTGAAACAAAATTGATGAGAACTTGGTTCAAATCCAGTAGCTGAGCCCTATCTCCTGCTACATATTCTATATTCAGTGTTTACTGAATCTTTATTAGGAGGTTGTTAGTGTAAGGCTACTTAAATGCTATTTCTCTGCCATTTAAGAGTTACTTTCACCTTTAGTGTTTCCAGCTATTATAAAACATTTTAAATACCTAAACGCTTGGATAGAAATAGAGAAGGCACTTTACACAAGAAATAAAACATTTTCATTATGTTTCGAATAATTTACACTCTTACTCACAGTAAAGTAAGATTGCAATAACATCTGTGATGTAAAAAGCTGTGTGTTTGCTGTGTCCCAAAGGTCACTATGCCCTAGCAATGCCAATTCATCTTTTCAATTTTCTTAAAACCAAAGCTCCCCCCAGAAATGGACAGGATGTGTACTGTGTATTGGTATGGGTCCCCCAGTCTCCTCCCCTTGTGCAGTTAAATGCAGCTGTGCAGTAGATTGGTGGCATTTGGAGATAAACAGCAGGAGGGGCAGGAAATGGGAATGCTTAGCTGGCTGCTGTTTCATTGATTGTGTAATGGAATATAGCAGTTTGAAACCATAGCTTGAACCTTCTCAGCACAGATCTTTCTGGACTATTGGATTCATTACACTGTATGTTAGAACAGTTGCAAGTAAATGTCAAATTTCTGAAAGACTTCCGCTATATAAATGTAGCTTTCAGTATTTTTCATTGCGTTTTCTAAACTGTATACAAAGTAAGACGTGGATATTGCTTTTAATGGAATTGTGAAGAAAAAGTACAGTTCTACAAAGCTGCCTTTTAAATACTTGCTTTCAGTAAGCATTATGGTGAATTACATTTGTAATTTGCTTTTATACTTTCTTTTCCCCTCTTGGTAGGTATTATAGCTGCGAATGTCTTTGTATTCTGTTTGTGGAGAGTGCCTGGCATGCGACGGATTATGTTTACATATTTCACCTCAAATCCATCCTCCAGTAAGTGAACAATAATTTGGGTGTCTTTCCTACACAGAGATGTAATAGAACCTCTGATGATGCTGCAGAAGGCTCAGGTGGCATGTGGCTTACTTAGAGCTCCATCACCCACAAACAATCTCAGTCATGCCCAAACACGTTATTCCATCTAGGCAGGAAATGGTTTGAGGGGAAGGATGTTAGGAATAATGGATCTTATTTTTTAAAACAAGCACAACTGGTGCTTTTCTAAATACTGTAACATCAAAACTGCTATCTGGCCTTTTCCTGCATGCAGTGGGATGCACCTCCTGCCTGAATGAAAGTGAGAGGTGCTCTTCCCAGTTACATCAGCTAAACTGCTTTCTTGGACAGAGTGCACATCAAGCCACTCAGAGAAGGAGGAAAATAAGCTTTACTACATAATGCCACTCATAAACTGGACTCAAATGTGACTGTTTCCTCCCTTTAATGTTCTGTGGGATGCAGACAGAGCCATCGTCAGTCACATGCATGTGTGCTTTCATCAGTAGACAAGTCTGTAGGTTGTGTACAGAGTCCTTCCTTCAGAGCTGTGCTTTGAGTCACATTAAGAAAACCCAAACAAACCCAAGCACCTTGGCTTTCACTGTGTGTGAAATGTGTTGAAGATATTAACCTAGGGGAAAAAACAGTAATATTTAATGGCAGAAAGATGGGGTTTAATTTCTGCAGCAGAGAAAAGAATTAAAAGGACAAGGAGACGAACGTGTTTGGAAGGTACTTTCTGCTATCCTCTTAATTTCTGCTGAAAACGTGGAAACTCAACCAGTCCCCCACGCACTCCAAAGCTGAAGATAGCTGCTACCCAGATCTGAGCATGTCACCCCAAACACTCCTATTTTAGATAATGTTGACCTTCAAACCTGCTAATTGGCTTGTTTGCATTTTCAAGGCTGCCATTTCAGTCAGGAGAGCTTAGTAGCTTTTTCAAAAAGGAAAACTATTTTTTCTCTGAGTTCATCTTCGTTGCAAATTCATTTTATATGGTAAATGAATAAATATAAATTTTATAAGCTCATGTATTTAAAATCCTTCACCATATACATATATAAATAAAATACCTTTTTTCATTTTCAAACCATAGGACACCATGTCATAAGATAATGTTTTCTATGAAACAATCCCCAGTAGGTAATTAAGACTGTTGTTACAGCTTGTGTATTTTTGGGGTGTATGTTCTGCCTTTCCAAAAGGCATTGCTTGGAATTTGAAGTTTGTTCCATTGCTGGGTTTATTACGTGGCTTGTATTTAAGAATCTAGGCATAATTAGCCTATGATGTCTCTTGATAAATTTCTAATCTACATGATATGTAAGTTGAAGCAAATTGAAATACTGACTTCTTTATGTGCATTGCTTTTCTCTTTTGTAGGAGCCTTGTGTTCTCCCATGCTGCTGTCTACGTTTAGTCACTTCTCTCTCTTCCACATGGCAGCAAATATGTATGTTCTGTGGAGCTTTTCCAGCAGCATTGTCTCTCTTCTGGGCTGTGAGCAGTTCATTGCAGTGTATCTTTCTGCTGGTAATGTTTAATATATATATTTACAACACTTAAAGAGTATAAATACGTGTTCATACACGTAACCTGTGTGCTTGGTTAATAAATGTATGATGACAGATGGCCATTGTTCAGTCCCACACATTGCTTTATTCTAAAGGCAGTACCACTTTGCTGTTGTACAGATTTTTGGTGGGTTTAAGATACTGGGCTTTGAAATATGATAAAACTGTATCTGGTTTTAATTCCTGCTTTACTACCAAAATAAAATAGCTCTTAATACAGTCTCTTGGAATTTTTGTGACAGAAGATGACAGTTAATTTGTACTTTCTGATGCTGGTCTGCATTGCTGCCATCATTTTCAGTAGTAATTTCTCTTTTTCAGGGGTTATCTCCACTTTTGTCAGTTATGTCGCTAAAATGGCCACGGGAAGGTTTGAACCATCCCTTGGAGCTGTAAGTATCTTGGAATATGAGAGGCTGATAATGGGCTTTGAAGCCAATTTGAAAGCCTGCTGTATGCTTTAACCTCTTTAAAAGCCAAGAGTATATCTAGGGTAATGGAAACTTTACCATCTTTACCAAAAAAAAGCTTTACCAAAATGGAATAACCAGATACAAACTGGTTCTCCAGTGCAACAGCTTTCCTATTCTTCAGGTATGTCACTTCTGCTGCAGCAGCTGCCCACAGCTACCACCACTTAATGCTGAGGGTTGTAAAAGAGTCCAGAACAGCAGGAGCTCTTGTCCCTCAGCAGATCAGTTATGTAACTTTTTTGCAGAAATGATATTTCGTAATTGTGCAGCAGTCTTCTCTAATTAAAAATAGAATACTTTGGAAAGAGCTAATGTAATCAGACAATCAAACTCAGCATGTGATGACAGTGGAAGTTGTAGGGCATGCTGTGCAGGAGGGCCAGCACTCCTGCACTCCTGCCAGAAGTCTCACCCGATGAACAATATGAGGCAGGCTGAGGAGCTCCTGCAGCTGCTCAAATGTTTTTAGTAGTACAACATTTTAAAACACTTCACTTACATTAAATTTGAGCTTAACCTAGACATTTGCCAGGTTTTAAAGGTTTAACTTACTATACTGAATAATTTTGATAGAAGCCCAGAGTCAGATTCTCATTATTCTGTTAAAATGAAAAAACTTGTTTAGCTGTGCTAGAACTTTTGGAAATGCTGTCTGTGTATTTTCCTTTTGTCTTATGAATGAGCTATATCCGGAGCAAGTTATTTTCCCTTAGTCTTACTGATCAGAACTTACTGAAATGACCACACATTGCATGAGCTTACTGCATTCAGAGCCTTTCTATTGAGATTACTTCAGGGATACAGAAGCCCATGGTCAATTTGCTACAGTCCAAGGAATTACTTGTTTCATTGACGAAAGATTTTTGTCCCTGTCCATCTGTTATTTTCCTTGGTTTTGTACAAGCTTCAGAATGAGTCCCTTCATTAGATGTGTCTGTGCTTGATTAATACACGTTAGATTTCTAGGGTTTACTTGGAGAAAAGTGTATTTACAGAAATCATTATCTTCAATTTGGGAGTGGGTATTTCTTAATTACTCAAGAGGATTTGAAGGATGTTTTTCCCTAGTATTTATAATTCCAGATATTAAAATTAAATAGTGATGTCTTGTTTTATTTTTATTCTGAACTTTTCTGTGGTGCTTTGTACTTTGATATTTACCACAGGCCTGCATTTGAAAATAAAAGCCAAAAGGAAAACAGATTCACATGCAGAGAAAAATATATTATCCCTTACGTAACACTTTAGCTTGCTTTGATGTATTTTCCTGTATTTCCAGTCAGGAGCTATAATGACTGTCCTTGCAGCTGTGTGTACGAAGATGCCAGAAGCAAAACTGGCCATCATACTTCTACCGATGTTCACATTTACAGCAGGAAGTGTAAGTGCCTCTGAACTTCAAAGAAATGCTACTCTCAAAACATTTTCTCCCCACCTCTTCAGTATCTGAGCGTGTGTCCTCTTCATCTATGTTTCTAAACTGTTACATTTATTTTGAAAGAGAAGAGGGGTCAGGGAAGATCCCAGGGATTGGTTGTGAATTGTTGCAGCCTGGCACAGTCATTACAGCAGAGTGTGCTGAATTCAGAATTATCCTAAATTCCATCCTCCATGGGTCTGTTTTAGATCTAATCCCAAGAGGTGAAAGAAGTTGGGAGGGAGTCAGGTTCACCTGTCTGAGGAAACCTACATACACATCCTCTTCTTTCTGATGGGTGATATTTTTTATAGCAGCACTTGAAACAGGTTGTGTATGTAAAACTGGTGTGTGGTCTTTAAAGAAAAATTTATCAAGATGAGAAACACAGAATTTCACTCTCTGAGATTATATTCCAGCCCTGGGGGAATATTTGCCTCCTCTTTTCCATATAATCTTTTGATACTTTTAGGAACACTGTTGGAATTGGAAATAGGTTACTGAGACTTGTCTTTGTGTGTAGTACTAGGACTCCTTTTTTTTGTTTCATTAAGTTCTTCTATGCACATCCACTGCCACATTTAAGAAAAGCTTCTCATGTATATCTTAACTTGCTTTAATAAGTTAATCATCTTTGGTCCACTACTTAAAAGTGTTTTACTGCTTAAAGCAGTTAAGCCAGGTCATTTCAAGATCATGAGATTTAATACTTTTTGTAAGTGAAGCTTATAGATTTGGACAAACATTCTTAGATGTAGCCTTCATGTTTTTCTTGCACTTCTGCTTGAGTTCACCTGGGGTTTCTGTTGGATTTTTGTTGGGTTTTGGTAGGGGGTTTTTTTGAAGGATTTTTTTTTTGCATGCTACCCTTCAATTGCATCTTTCTTAAAAAAGGTGATCAGGGTAGAAATACAGGCAGAGCCACAGAGAGCATTGCCACGAACAAGTGCTCATTGCAACAACAAAATAAGAGCAGTGTCAGCTATTGCAGTAGAAATATTCCAAATCATTGGAATTATTTTAGCTCTTCTATATAATTGTATATCTAAACTTTACAGAATCCTTTAATCTACCTTAGCTACCCTTAAGGAGAGGAATCCTGCCTGAAGTACCATTTCATCCAAGCATTAAATCTGTCAGTCTTTATGAAATGAAGCATTTAGTAAAATCTTGTGTATTGACAGTTGTGGTGCCTTGTGTCTCCTGTAGATGGTACACCAGCAGCTCATTCTGCTCTGGCGTTATTCACTGTCATCCTGATTTTCTGCCTTCCAACAAATATGTATATCAGATAAGATAACAGGGATGTTGCCCCACGTGTTCCATCTACTAGAGGGTTGAGTTCAGGAGCACAGATCCACACAAATCTAAGCTACAGCAGAATCAGAGAATGAGAATGTTGCAATTATGTATTTTGTGGTGTCTTTTATAGCATGTACACTTTCAAGTAATTCCTGTTTCCTGCTGACCCAAGTTTGGAATGTGTTTGTAGCTTTAGAAATGAAGATTGGAAGAGACTGATTGTTTGAAAAGGGCACATTCCCACCCTGCACTATTCTGTAGCTGCTCACATCTGTGTTTTGATACCGCAATACAGCTGGAGACTGACTCTCTTGTTTTAAAACAATTTTTACAGTAATTTCTTTGATATAAAATGTATAGGATGTTTTTTTGATTCCGAATTTTTGTTCTGTGGTAGAAAACTGTTATTATTGGCCTTTTTATGCTGTGACTGATCCTTTCCATTCCATGTTCTCTCCTTTCTAGGCTTTAAAAGCCATAATTGCATTTGACACTGCAGGGCTTGCTTTAGGCTGGAGACTTTTTGACCATGCTGCACACCTCGGGGGAGCTCTCTTTGGAATGTAAGTCTGTATTTATTGACTCTGTTTTGTATTTAAATTATTCCTGTATTTTTCTCTCTTCCTGTATTGCTGAAGTGTAGGGAGTTTTTGTAAAGTTGTTGTAACTAGCAATAAATACAACTCACTGTTACCCTTCTAGTGCTGTAAAATTTTATGGAAAACACTGTTAATAGATGCTTAGACCTGAAAAGAATTGAGCTGAACTGCCTTAGAGTCATGGATTAGATGTCAGGTGGTCCTGTAACCATAACCTGGGCTGGCCATCTCTGTCCTGCTCTTGCCAGCACATTGAAGAGAGTCACAGGGCAGAAAAGATTCTCACAAAACACAGAATGAACAAATTGAAATAACTTTAAAAAGCTAAAAAAATGTTTTTGTGTCAGTGTTTTTCCTCTAATTGCCAATTTACAGAGAGCTGCAGAGTTAATAAAAGCTCCGGCCAAATTCCTTTGAGCAGCTTCTAGTGCAGTTTTCTCAGTGTTGCTGTATTGCCTTTGTGGGAGCCTTCCTAATTAGTAAGAACTACTAGAAACAAGTTGGTAGGAAACAGTTCTCTATTGTTCCATATTTGAACTGCATTGAATTTTTCCACTTCTACCCAACTGCACACCTATTGCTAAGTGCATTTTTTAATACTTTATGTAGGCATTTGAAAAGCCTACCTGAGATTTCACTAGGGCAGACTTAAAGCCAAACCGACTTGTAGACCAAATAGTTTGCTGTTTCTTGGCTTTGGTGTCAGTAAGCTCTGTGCTGTACAATCTCCCTTTCTCCCATTCTCTGGTATCATAAATGCATCTGACGTAGTCTTGCTAATTCATAACTGCTTTCTGTCCTGATGGATCTGTATCAGCTCATTCATTGTAATGAAGGGACCCTCTGCATTGGTAATGCAGTTCACATATTAAAAGAGGATAACAAATGCAGTAAAAATGATCTGGAGTTGGCAAGTTTCTTGCTTTCTTCACCTACATATGTTTTACCTGTGTGTTCTACTCAGTGATGATTTTGGTCCCTTCATCCTGAAAGAGAGCCTTATTTAGGACCTATGTTGAATGGCCAAAGTATTTTCTATACATTCCCTCCCACTTTAGAAAGCAGCTGTATGATTTAAAGGAATGGCCAGTTGACTGGCTGCTGGCTCACAGAAAAGTGATTTTGTTCCTCAGGACTTAGGTGTGGAGTTGGACTTGTGAGGGAACCTTCAGCCTATTTCCATGTGATCGTTTCCCCTGTTGCCTCTCCACCATAACCTCCATTGCTTAATCACTTATGTTGATATTCATATATTAGCATATATAATTGTCTGTGAATATAAACAAAGTTAGAACACTTTGACAGATTGATCTTTGAGTGCATACAGAAGTAAATTCATTTTGAATGGAACACAGTTGTTCTTTATAGGGCAGTTGTATTTATATAGGAGAAGAAAGAACGCTTTTCCTTGGTGTTGTCAGTAAGGATCAGCACAAGCAACTGAATTGTTTTAACAGTCTTTTAAATGGAGATAATTTTTTAATACCTTTTAAAGTAGAAATCATAACAGCTTGAAATTAAAGGCATGAAAACTGTTCATTCTCAGGACTGAGACAAACAAGAACAATGAAATTAACTGTTTGGAGTCAAGAGAACCAGTGGCTTACCTGCCATTTCGCAAGCATGTTGTTCTTTGTGCCTTAGTTTATCTTGTCTCACACTGAGTATTTACTTGTTTTCAGTGCTCAGCCTGTTTTCCCTCAGATGCAGAGAGGAGTCCCAGTTAACTTTGGCATTCTTTCCCAGGTGGTATGTGACTTATGGCCACGAGCTCATATGGAAGAACAGAGAACCACTGGTGAAGGCTTGGCATGAAATGAGGACAAAGAACACAGGAAAGGGAGGAGGTGGAAGATCTAACTGATTCTAATCCTAGAGATTCCTTGTGCCCAAGTGGTATCTTACTTGAAGACATGGGATTGAATTGGTTTTGAAGGTTTTTTTGCTACTCAACATTAAGCCTCCAAGGAGCTGAAGTTTCTGATGTAACAAAATTATGTTACAAAAATGCATATCCATAAAAAATGAACTCTGACAAAGGTGGAACAATAAAGGTTTTTATTCTATTGCTTTCTGAGGTAACATTCTGCATTACCTTTTTAAAGGTGGAATAAAACATGTTTTTCAATTAAGTGACCTTAATCTCTGTCCAAAAAAAATAAATAAAATGGGGTACAACTGATTAATACTTTGAAAGATAAACATTTTCCGAAGTGAGGAAGTTAATAGATCACACACATCCCTAATGTCTGCCAGACAATACAAGGTGTTTTCCTAGAAGGGAAAGTGGGACTCAAAGAAGGCTAATATGGTGAAGCTCAGTGGCTTTTATTGTTGAAAAGCCTGGATGAAGTGAGCCAATGGTCTTGTTTGATTTGAAACTTGAAATATATGAAGCAATACTGAATTGTTTGCCAAGGCTTATGTACTGGTTTAATGGTCCAGCTTTGTCACCTGTGGCTTATTCAGCTTGTGTTTTTTGTTTCTGTTGAGTTCCAACAAGCTTTCAGATCTTGTTAGATTTTACTACAGTGATATATCCTTTTCATAATTGTGTGCAGGGGAAGAATGACAAACTGTGGTTTTTTATATTCTACCATGAGTAACACTGCTTTCTGTATTCTTTCACTGCATTGATTTGAGGGTGGGCTGGAGGGGTATTCTTTAAGCTGTGCAGTTTGTTTAAGGTTTTTGTAAGAATTTTAAACCTGGAACATCTGGTTCAGAATCTGCCAGCCTAAGAAAATAAGGAGCTCCAGCAAAAATAGATGAGGTGCCTGAGATCAGTGACACTGTAACCAGAAGTAACTACTGAAGTAAACCTGAGGGTAGTACCATGACCAGTGTTCCTATTTTACAAGTGAAAACTGGATTTGGGGTGTGCTGCTACTCTGTGGCTGTCCTGCAAGGATGATACTGAAGCCCTTGCAAAAGGCTGAGGAATATGCCCAGACACAAGCTGGTGGCTTCATCCCTTTCCTGTCCGCTGAGTTAGTTCTTCCACATGGACTGACCTGTCAAAGAACATGTTGAATTTTTAAGAAGCAACTTGTGCGTGTTTTTACTTTACAGCAGTGCCTCACATAAAATAAATTTTATGTGGGGAAAAGGAATACATAATGCTAAGTGGCACCAGTTTTAATAAATGATGGAGTACAAAATTGGTGTAAACTCCCTGTCCCAGGCCAGTGCTTGTTTAATTCTTTTTCATTAGAAAAATAAGGCACTTGAGGATTTGGAACTTCACATGCCTGTCGATGTAAACGTTTAAGAATGAAGGAGCTGGGGTACCTAATATTCCTTTGCTCTGCTCCTGAAATTTTTTGCTTTCAGTTTCCAGTCTATCAGTTACTCCCGTTTCCTGCCCTGTGCTGTGGTGTTCTGGCCAAGCACGCCAGTTCTCAGAGCTGCAGCCGAGAGAGGGCAGCCGAGCACGCAGCGAGAGCACAGCGCAGCCAGGGACAAGGCGGCAGCAGCACATGATGGCCACTGAGCAGGCTTGTCCTGGGGGAGCATTTTATTCCAGAGAAGCTCAAAAGCCACACCTCAGACTACTTCGTTTGCAACTATTGTGTTTGTCACCTCCTTTTTTCTCCCCTTTTCCTTGTGTTACCTCTTGTCCCCTCAACGACTTACCTAGTCTCTTCAAGAATTACGTATTTGCTGAGAGGTTTTTCAGAGATCCTGGCTGAAAGCAGCAGGGAGTAATGTTGCAGGAAATACAGTGCATAAATCTGAAGTGAACACTTTTACAGATCTTGTAGGATAAGCCAAAGTTGCAGTTAAGTTCTTCAACATAGCAGCCAGCACTTCCTGCCCCTCTATCATCTGCAGGGTGAAGTCCCACTTATGCTATGTTAGACCTCCCTGCAGCGTGTTGCTGCACCCTTTCAGCTTGCAGGAAGGGACTCAAAGCACCTGAGGAAAACATCCTGGAACTGCCAGAGAGGTTTGGAAGTGACCAGCTTTTCAGCCAGTGGTTGTGGTTTGAGAGGCTCATGCCTAAGCTTCACCTTAACTTCAGGCATAAGAGCATTCACCCCTCTAAAGGCTGTTCAGTATCTCAATTTTCCTCATTTATAGAGACCCTAGAGATGTGTACCATATGTAAGGTTGTACAAAAATCTTCATGTGGTCAAGCAGTGGATTTCGTGTCGTTTTGCACCTGAGCCTTTCTGCAGCATTGTGCGGGAAAGACAAACTTTCTTTTCTGTCCAAAATTACTTTGAAACTGCAATAGGAAAGTCAATTCTCAAGTCACTCAGACGAGGAATGCCCTGAAGTTACAACAGCTCGCTAGAATACATAAGATGCTTTTCTGACAAGCAAATACCCTTCTTGCAAAATGTGGCATCAGCACATGTCAGTATCTCAACATTTAGACACCTTTGACTGACAAATTAGAAGAACGACAAAAAGCCTAAAATCCAACCCTAGAAAAAAACAAGATAAAGAACCAATCACCTAAAACAAAACCAAACACATGGAAAGACTTTCCCCTCCCTTTTCAAAGAGATTATTGTGAATAAAAATACAATGTGGTGATTATGTGGACACTTGGCAGAGACAACAGCTAGTGTTTGTGTAGGAAAACAGCAGTAAGTATAAAGTCATGGTTAATCATGTAGAGACACAATTCTTCATCCTTTTTCAGTGGCTTTAAAGTCTGCTTTGGCCTTGCCATGTTTAAAGAATAATTTGTTTCAGTGATCTGCTCTGTTGGAATTTCATTTTAGTGTTAAAACTGTTTGAGTTTTCAGCCCCCATTCCTGGCAGCAAGAGCTGTTTTGCTTTCTGATTTCATGGCTCTTGTCTTAGTGTTGCAGTATTACACCCCTCCTCCTCCCAGGCTTTTAATCATGACAAATCTTCTAAATGCAGACAACTTTTTAATCTCATCCAGCATCTTCTGGTTTTCCTGTCTGAGTTAGCCTTTGTGCCAATTTCATCCTACAAGCTGTGATGAGCAGCTGCTCAAAGCACTCCCTGATGCTGTAGGTGGGCTCTGAGACATGCAGTGCCAGAGCTGAACTCAGTACTAGGAAGCGTCAGGCACAGGATGAGCAGAGACATCCGATTTATTCACCAATGCATTTTGCTAAGTCAGGCCTAGGAACAAGAATCAGAGTGTCATTTGTACTGTGCCAGTGATAACATGAGAAAACAGATGTTCTGTTTTCTCCCATGCCTGTAAAGTCTGTTTCTCTTTATCAGATATGATTTACTTTTAAAAATTACAGCATAAAATAGACCAGTTCCAGAAAACCAAGAGCCACAGAAAATTAATAAATGTCTCCCTGCACATTGCTGAAAGTAGAATTACATTTGTGACGTTTTCAGATAACAAATGAAACACAGCATCCACTAGCCTACAGAGTAATGTGACTAGAGTTCAGTGTTGGGATAAAACAAAAAAAAATGTTTTACCTGACATTTCTGAGTCTCCTTGCCCCAGCTGACATGTGAGGAGAGGGGATGATGGAATCAAAACTGTTAGCAGCAGGGGCAAGTGCTAAATCAGGTATTTAGGAAACAGGATCATCTGCAAAGGAATTTCTTTTTGTCCCATGATTATGTTTTAGAGAGAGGCCAAACACTCAAGGAGAGGTTCTGCCCTAGTCCATATGCACATTTCTTGTCCTTCTTGAACCCAGGAGCAGATGCAAATCTGAATTGAAGTGAGGTGCTAATATACCAGGATAGAAACTGCTTAGCTGAAACAATAAATCTTACCTTCTCAAGTTCCATTGCATAATTAATTTCTTAATAAAGCTTCACAGAATGGTGTGGATTGGAAGGAACCTTAAAGATCATCTTGTTCCATCCCGCCTGCCTTGGGCAGGGACACCTGCCACCATCCCACGTTGCTCCAAGCCCCATCCAGCCAGGCCTTGGACACTTCCAGGGATGGGGCATCCACAGCTTCTCCGGGCACCTGTGCCAGGGCCTCAGCACCTTCATTAGGAAGAATTTATTCCCACTATCTAATCTAAACCTGCCCTCTTTCAATGTAAAGCCATTATCCCTCACTTATCAGATAACCACTTGTAATTGGATTATTACATTTTGAAATGAAATGCCTGTTCTGTTAGCCTTTCAATAGATTTTCCAATAGGTGGAATATCAGTTTATCTGCATTCTTCACCTTTACAGCCTTGCATTTCACAGTTTGGTGACCCTTTGGGAGATTCAGCTTTGGTAATAACCCACTGAATGGGGAATTGTGGAGGAGCATTATGTAATAAGTGGCTACAGGCCATAAAATGTTAAATTTCAAAAGCCTGATTTTATTCACGATATAATTCTGTCAGTTTCGGTGGTTTGTGCCAGGGCTGTTGGTTTTGAATCTGAATCTGGCTGTTTGGTTTTGAGTGTAATTTGCAGTGTCCAGCAAACAGTAAAGGATGTAGGTCCTATATTAAGATGTATATAATAGATGCTTGGATTTTGGTCAATAGGTAGTATTTTAAAAGTGAATTGGTTAAACTGTTAATGTAAATGGAGAGGGATTATGGGAGGTGGGGATTTGTACGCAGCTCTTGGAAACCGACATCGCAAGGCTGCTGTTTCTCACCCTGATCACTTATTTTATAAGCGCCAGGTTTCGCATACAAACGCTTTCTCTAATCAGAAGCGTTTACGGCTGCCTCGCAGGTACAATCGAGCAGTAACACTCAGCTAGCGCGGAGCAGCGTTCCTCGCCTGGCCGGTGCCCGTCACTGGGCGCGCTACGGCGCTCCCGGGCACAGAGCGCCTCCTAAAGCCCCGACAGCCAGCGGGACCCGAAGAAGCACGGGCAGAGCCGGTCCCCTCCGAGAGGCAGCCCGGGGGCGCAGCCCGGGGGCGCAGCCCGGCGCGGGGCGCAGCCCGGCGGGATCCGGTGCCGGCCGCGCTCTGCACCGCCGCCAGCCCCCGCAGCTGCACGGGGCTCCCGCCGGCAGCCGGGTCACGTGTGCGGGCCGTAATCCCGGCGAGGGGGTGTCGTTACCGGGGAAGGGGGCGGCGGGAGGAGGGGCTGCCGCCGATGAGGGCTGAAGCCGGGAGCGCGGCCGGCTGCGGGCGCCGGAGCCGCGGGCGCCGCTGCGGGCGAGGCGGGGGCTGCGGCCATGGCCTGGCCCTGCATCAGCCGGGTGTGCTGCTTGGCCCGCTTCTGGAGCCAGCTGGACAAGTCCGACCTCTCCGTGCCGCTCACCATCCACAACTACTCGGACATCGAGGAGCAGGAGGACGGGCCGCCCCAACGCGGCGGGCCCCCTCCGCGGGGCAGCGCTCGCCCGCCCGCCCCGGCGCGCCGCCCGCGGGACGCCGCCGCCGGGAAACCGAGCGGCCGCAGGAAGAGCCGGGCGGCCGCGGCCGAAGAGCCCTTCGCGGCGGAGACCCAGTACCGGCGGGACTTCAGAGCGTGGCCCCTCCCGAGGAGGGACGACTTCCCCTGGGTCAGTGCCAGTAGCGGCGGCGGCGGCGGGAGGGACGGGGCCGCCCTCCAGCCCGCCCCGGGACGCGCCGCCTGCGCCCTGCCCGGCGGCGGCGGGAGACCGGCGGTCGACGGCCCCGAGCAGCTCCGGCCCCGCTCGCAGGCGGACGGCGGCCACACCACTTCCTACAGGTAACCGGGCCCGGCGATGGCCCCGCTCCGCCCCGAGCCGGGGCTGCTCCTGCCGCGGGCGGGGGACGCTCCTCCGCAGCGCGGGGCGGGGATGCCGGCGGGCGGCCGCGGCGCGGGGGAGCCGCCACCGAGGGGAGGGGTACGGGGGCTGCCGGCTCGCCGGCGGGCTCAGCATCTCGCCGAAACCGCCTTGGCTTTTGGAAGTGCGGTCCTTAAAAGCGTCTCGTGCCCCGGGCGGGTGCCTGGCCTCGGCGGCCCCTGTGCTTGCCGGAGCAGCGGAGCCGGCCTCGGTGCGCGCAGCTGCCCGCCCCGCGCTCAGCGAGAGGAGGGAGCACGCCGGGGTGGGATCCATGATGCCATCCATCCATCCATCCATCCATCCATCCATCCATCCATCCATCCATCCATCCATCCATCCATCCATCCCTGGCGCAGCAGCGCTTTACCCACCCTCTGCCGGGTGACACCGCACCTCCGACAGCCGGAGCTACCCGCGTCCCGTCCGTGCCCGACAGCCGCATCCCTTAGTGCCATCATCCTTTTCCCTTTAAAACTCCTGGAATGCGACATTCAAGGCGAGCCAAATTACAGCCTTAGAAGATTAGTCAGACAAGAAGACATTTGCAGGAAATATCCCCCATATCATCTAATGGGCAATGGAAAAAAATGTCACAAACCACTTGTCTCAGAGCCTTTAAAATTTAAGTGACTTCTCTTATTGATGTCTTCCTTTCACTCTGAACAGTATGACCGATTACAGATGCTTATTTTCTGGAACAAGCAGTCAGGTGGGATGCGCCTAAATCCAACTTTTGTTCTTATTGACATCCTCCACGGGAGGAGAGGGATTTTAGCTCCTACAATGATGCTGTTGAATATTGTATTGGTTTCATGTTATTACCACATGCTCCCTCATTATGATGTGTGCCATGTTTTAATAGACCTATGAGGTATTCTAATAGAGTAATAATTTTAATTCTAACCGATTCACATTTAGTATTTAGGCACCTATTACCTATTATTATCTACCTAGGAGACATTTCTCTTCATCACTGCAATTCATTAGATTATTTATCACAGTACTTTTAAGACAAACTGGGGGCCCTGGGGAGGATTACCAGCCTGCACAGCAGTATTGCTTTTCCCACTCCTCTTGCACTGCACTGTGTGCAGTTAACATGCAGAATGAAAGGATAACTGCAGTGCTTGAATTTATGTGCTATTTTCTCCTTTGGCATATCTCACAGGACAACCACTGAGTAATTACTGGTTTTAAGGCAAAGCACTTTTCAATTTCAAAGCAGCAAGGCATTACTTCAGAGAAACCTGTGTAGAACAAGACTAGCAAGATTCATCTTTCAGCAACACATCCATCTCACCTCGTTGTTGAAGCCTCCCCTGCCTTTTCAGCCTGACTAGAGAGGAAGGCTGCATCAGCCTGCACTAGAGCCACAGCTTTCCTACAGCTGTTCAAGTGCTCAGAGTCACTTCTCTTACCTTCCTTCTCTCTGAGAAGAACAAGTGTACAGATCACAGGACAAAGTACTGGCTAGGGCAACATACCATCATGCAAACCAAAACAAATTTTACAAAAAAGTAAGGCTTCAAGGTAGTTGAGGAACTACTCAGAGCTGAAAGAAGGAGCAGTGCATGACAAGGATGGAGACCTAAGCCAGGGCAGCCACACCACATAAAAGTTCTCATATAAAACCTTTTAGCTGTTTGAAAGCACACTAAACAGAAGCAGAACTATGTAAGTCAAGCCACTTTTTGCCTTTTTCCAGTAATTCCCACGGTTTCTTTAGATTATCACCTGGTACAACATTGCATTTAAATCACTGTATCACTGAGCACACAGGAGTCACAACAAGCAGCAGGAAAAAAGTTCACAATAACTTCACAGGCTCCAAGAGTATATTTTCATTTACCTTTTTTTTTTTTTTTTTTTAAGACTAAGCGTGTACTTGGCAGTTACACTCATTATTAGTTACACTTGGGATACTGGGTCTGTATTTGCTAGCTTCAGTGATGGCACTCCTTCAGTCTGAAGCAGGGAAGGAGTGATGACAGTACACCCACCTTTGGTAAGCTGAACACTCACAACCCACAAGGACATTTCCATGAGAACCACTACAGTTCACTCCTCTTACCTTATTTTCCAAAGGCAGCACTGCAATCTGCAAACATTTGTCCAATATTCAGTCAGTAGCTGAACAGCACCATTAAGGATTGATATTCATCTTCCTCTATATCAAAGACCATGAACACCCTCTTTGTTTATTAAACTGTGCCTTGGTGGGCATACACAGCCCCACTGTGCTCTGGCAACAGCGATCTCCCCCAGTTGTCGACTGTACATCCCCAGGGCAGCAGGGAAGTCAGATTACCTGTGGCAGAGGCAGATCAAGGGGGTTTCCCTTACTGAGGCCCATTGTGTCCTGAAGAGGAGGTTGGGAACCCCATGAACCCCATGATGTCTTTGGGGTGGCTGGAAAAAGGGAGAGTGTCCTGCAGAGACATGCAGGCAGAGAGCACTGCAGTAGGTAGTAGAGAGGAGCAAAGGTATGATAACACATGCTTTTCGTAAGACAGTCTCTGCCTTGCTAGGGAGAACATTAGGGAGATTCCCTCTTTTCTGCTTGCAGGAGTATCAGCCCTCCCTGTGGGGCAGCCCTGAAGACTGGGTTCTCTGATGGGGAGCTGTGTCCACTCTCCCAAGAAATGGGTCATTTGAGTCTTTTGTACTCCAAGTGCTTCAGCAGGTTCTGTGCACAGCTGGGTCAGGCACACACCATGTGTGTGTGCTGGAGTGTGGGCACTGCTGGTCAGTAGCCTCCAGCTGTACTTTGTGTCTGTGTCAGGTCTCAGCAGATGCCTGGGCTTGCCTAGCGGGAAAGAGAAATCAAGACTGTCTTGAAAAAGACAATGCAGAAGAGTTGGCATTGATACATGGTCCACTCCACGCTTTTAATGGCAATAGGGGTTTTCTTGCTTCACTCTGTAAGGTGTTGCGATTTCTTTAGTTTTTGTAGTTTGTTTGAGTTTTTTTAATTCAGGAATTTTGACTCTGACAGCCTATTGTGTTTGTTTCTGTGAAGCACCCAAGTGTAGTGTTGAGTGCCCAGTAACATTCAGCACCATTTGATGTGCTTTTGTGTATCAGTGCAATGCTCCTGTGAGACTTCATTCTGCACTCTGCTTTAAGCTCAGAAGGAAACACAGCTGCACACAAAACTGTCTGTACATCGTGAAGCTGGTCAGCATGACCTGGCATTTCCCAGAATAAAATAAACCTCTGGGATCAGTGACTGAGACTGGAGGAAGCTGTCTATGGCTAGAATAAAGATAAAGGTGGAGGGGGTGTTGGGAGGATACCTGTACTCCCAAGGAAGCAAAGATTTTTTTGTTGTTTGAAATAACAACTGAATAAACGGTGGAAGGACAGCACAACTGCCTGCCCTACAAGCTATTGCACTGTGTCCCCAGATCTTTGGGCAGCTTCTGTCTCCCTCCAGTCCCTCAATTTTGGCTGAAGTCCTGCAGGGTCTGAATGAAGTCAAACCTAATGGGGCTGCATTGTGGGAGCTCAGGCACACAAGTCCAAGGCAAATTGATACAAGCTGCACTTGAAAGGCTGAAATGGGATGTGCTCCAACTGTGAAAAGATCCTGGGGACTGCTGCAGAGGGTTGCAGTACATTACACCTTAGTGATGCTGGAGGAGGCAGAAGAAAGTGCTGAGTGGCCTCTCTGCACCTTCCCAAGGGTTTGTCCTTTGGCGTCAGGAAGTGACTTCTCCCTTCAGCAGTAAGTTGCAGGTGCTGTGTACTTTTGGCTTTGCACACAATTAATTGTAGTACTAGGTCTTGATTGCGTTTAGCAGACATTCTAGAAATAGAGAAGTGCTTTACTTAGCTCTCTTAACAGAGGATGAGGAAAGCATGTGCTGTCAGCAGGTTTCCCCAGCTGGCTCTGTTCTCTGGATGTCATCTTCTTACCTTGTTAGAAGGCAACAGGGATGAAGGCACAGCCTCTTGGCCAGGGCGAGTATTGCTGGGAGAAGAACCCTATTCAAGACTTAGCTAGACTATAAATCACTACAGACATCAGTTTTCCCTTCAGTAACCTGCCAGCTTTTGGAAAACACTTCAGATGTGTAAGTGAGAACATTGCACCAGAGCTGTGAGCAGTTGTTTTGCCTCTTCTCCCCCCACCCTTCGGCTTTACTTGTATTGGCACATGGGGAACTGGGAGATGACTGCAAATTTCTGCACACAGACACAAGGCAGACCCCGAGCAGAGCCCTGTCCATGCAGTTGGGGTTTCCAGGACAGGTATTTTGAGCAGGTGTGAGAGCCAAGAGCACCCACCTTGTTTGCTCTTGGGAGGCACAGCAGTGAAGACCAAGCTTGGGCCCTGACATCATGGAGGTTTCCTGCTCACCCAGAGTGAGCCATGTTGCTCTGATGGAAAGAAAGCTCATAAGGACCTGGAGTAATTAAGGGGAAAGATGCCTGTTGTGCCATTGCTCGTGATTTTTGGGAATAGTAGGTGGAAGGTACCTCAGCAAACTGAATTCCCACCTTCTTGCACAAATACTCAGCACATGCCATCCTATGACCATGAAGCAGATTTCCCCCTGAGGAGGGATACTGCAGAATGAAGGGGAATGACACTTTTCTCCATAACTATGGATGCACTCACAGAGAGTGTTACTTAGCTGCCTGTACATTCATCTGCCTTCAAATAGTGCTTGGGTAGAAAAACCAAGTGAACTGTGATGACTGTTCCACTTTGAAAAGCATCTTATTGCAGCTTTGCAGAAAACAGAGAGAAGACCTGCAGTTGTGTTTAGCAATGTGTGGGATCAGGGCATGCACCTGAGCTGGCAGGGTTAATAGTACTGTGTATGAGGAGCTCCATCCTTGATCCAGCAAGATCTTTAAAGGCATGCTTATCCTTAATAATAGCAGTAAATCTTTTATAATCAAGGCTTACAGTTATCTTTACATTCTTAAGTATCTTGCTGCTTGGGGAAATTAATACTCAAGCCCCTGATTTTTATGCTATTTAAGAAGTAAGCTTGCTTGGTGCAGGCATTGGGATGGATCCAGAGAGACTCACTGTGCACTGCATAGCCTGGCTGGGAGAGGCACAGAGGTGTGTGAGGAGACACACAGTGGGGCTGGGAATTGGGGCTCAAGAGAGGGTGTTTGTTGTGCAAACTGTGCTGTAGAATTGAAGCGTGGGATTCAAAGATGTTCCTTAAAGCAGGAGGAAAATCCTCCATTCGACGTCCACTTGGCCTTAGGTTAGAGTGAAAGACTGGAAAGTGAGTGAATGGCAGAAGTCAAGACCTTCACACCTACCCACGCATCCCCAGTCACATAGTTCTGACAGAAGGGAAGCAGCTGCCTGTCCTGTCACACCAGTGTAAGTGTTCTTTCCTTGGGCATCTGCCTGTGAGCAAAGCAAGCCCCTAACACTCACCCTAAAATAATAGTTTGAGTCTTAGGGGTTTTGTCTTATACTTTCATTCAAGTCTTTTGCTGTTGCTTTCTTGTGACTTATGAACAGCTCCAAGTACTGCCTGACCTTACTGGAGCTGAGAGTTGAGACAGGAAATATCCAGGTGGCTTCTGCTTTTCTCCTCTGTAGTTCCTGTGTGCTGGTCTCTCTATCTTTCTGCTATGTCTTTTCTCTACCCCTCTATTTTTTCCCCTCCTTCAGCCATTCCCCCATTTCTGTCCTCATGCTGGGCTCTTTGGCTGGATAGGAGAATGGGCACAGTCTGCCCCTGTGACCAAGGGTTGGAAGGGCACCCCACCAGTGTCTGACACAGCTCAGAGGAAGCAGTTTAATGGCTCCATTATCCAGGAGGGCTCCTGAATGTCATGCAGAGCTCTCACTGTGACCATGACCTGAAGCTTTTGCAATCCTCCGCTTTTTCAGGAGACATCATAGCACCCTCCTGACTGTGGAGATCTTTGCCAACAAGTGGACTTAGTCTGTCCCTTGGGACTGCTGGCTGCCCAGCTCTGCCTGGGCAAACCAGATGTATGTCCCTGACAGTAGTCTGTGAAGAGCTGTGTTGCCAACAGGGACACATTTCACACCTCACCTCTTCTGCCGAAAACAGTCTGGCTTCCCCAGGGGACATCTAGAGTAGTTTGTACGTTCAAAAGAAAATAAGAGACAAGATGTGCACACGAGTTTCCTTCTAAACAGAAATTTGGAAGAATGTTCATTATGCTGTTTAATTCTCACTGGTGTGCTGGGTATGAGAAGGAAGAGGGGAGAAGAATGAACACAGGTCAGGCAGTGTAGCTTTGAGTTACAGTCAGCTACACAGAATGAGCCTTTTTCTCCCCTTCTTAAATAAGAAATGTTATGCAGTGGCTCAGAACCACCGCTGATAATTAACCATGCAAAGGCAACTGTGACATAAAGATGAGGTACTAAAATGGCAACTGTTCTGCATTGGTGGTGTATGCTATCAATGCCAGTGGTAAATCTGTATGGAAACAGCAGCCCCAGCACTGCAAACAGCACTGTTGGGATTCCCACTGTCTGCCTCCCTACGCCTAACGGAAGTGCCCTCTACCTTGGTGAAATTAAAAAACCTTCTAGGCTAGATTTTCACTAGGTCAGTGAAATAAAAAGGATTTTGCTGACAGCTTTCTCTGCAAAGCAGAGAGCATTAGTAGAATGGGGGAAGAGCTGGAGGCAGCACATAGGCTGGTCATCGTGTGGTTCACAGCATTCAGCAGCTTGAGCTGCAGCAGACACTGTGTCTGGAAAGAACAGAAGGACCAATCCCAAACCCCTCATTCCCAAATCATGGCCTGAAGTCTGCAAGGCCACAGGATGAATCATAGTGGGGACATCTCTCTTGCCTGGCCCCGTCTCAGCTGTTTAACAGCCTGGTACAGGCAGTCTTGTTCACCCGGGGGAGAGTGGCACATAAGCACCAGCTCAGTGAAACAGCTCTCATCAATGCTGGGTTTCATCACAGCACTCTGGTAATTAACAGCCCGTGCTTTTTTTGTTTGTTTGTTTCCAGCTTATACATTCTTTGTACTCCCACTTGCTCCATCTCTCATCACCGCAGGGGTTAAACTGTCACAGCAGGCCACAAGCCTCCCTCTCCTCACTGCACTGATTCAAACCTTCCCCTGCAGACACATCCCCACACTTTACAAAAGAAGTGCCTTTTCTCAGGCTCTATTAACCGGTTTTGAGAAAGAGCAAAAAAAGAGTTGAAAACCCAGTGATTTATATTATCAAAGCACTGCAGCAACCCACGTGCAAAAAGCTGCTTCTTAATTCTTCCTAGAGTGAGTTAGAGGTAAAGAAACAGCAGTACACAGAAAGCAGCCCTGCCCTTTTGGTCCCTACTGTTTTAAAGCCTGTGTGCTACTCAGGATGTCTTTGTCTTTCAGAACCCCAATGGTTTAGTACTTCAAGTACCACTGGGTCATTCCTATTTATGGAGATCAAAAATCTCACCTGTAGGTTGTAAAAGTGGAAGACAAAACAGAACCTAAAGAGAGCCTGGTCATTGAGTTCTGGCCCTGGAGGCTGCTTTCTCTCCACTGCAGGTCCTTGGAGTCCCAAAGTAACCTGGCAGCTGCTGCTGTCTAGGCACAAGGGGAGGAGGAGAGGGGTGCAGCAGGAAGGGTGAAGATTACTATGTCCAGCAGCAGTCAGTCTTGCATGTTCGTCCCCAGCAGCAGCTGGATGTCACACTACGCAGGGTACAAAGGGGAAGACAGTCACTAACCTTGTCACTTGACATCTTAAACTAAGTATCATTAAAAACAGGTCATTTCTCTTCCCCAGGCTTTGATCAGATTGACTCCACTCGTGACTCCAAGACTGATTTCTAGTCAAGTCACCAGACTGATATTTGGGCTGGCGTTCTTTCTGACTCTTGGCTATGAGCTGGGGATGGGAACATGTGTCCTGCAAGCTTAGAGACAGAGCAAATTTAGTGAGCAGCACTTTCTCAACCAAAGGTTATAATATTCCTTTCTTGTTTTAAGTACCTCAGCTCCCAAAAGGAACTAAGCCAAGTTGTCTTTCTTTTGCTCTGCCTTCATTTTTGGCTCAGAGTTCTGGGTTCTCCCACAGCAAAATCCCAGTTCCAAATCAGAAATGCTGCTGTGGTGTGGGCCATGACTGTATCTGCCCTTATGTTTCCGACTCTGTGGGGAGCATTTCCTCAGTGCATGTAGGTGCCTCAAAAATAGTTTTGACTATCCAGGCTGAGATGAGAATGGTTTGACTTCCAGCCAAAATGAGGGTCTTGTGATCCAAAAGGACTGTGTTTGGGGGCCTGCCAAATCAGCAAATGATCTGCTATAAAGCAGCGAGACAGAGTTGGCTGCACAGAGAGGCAGCACAGTCATTCATTGAAAGCTGGAGACACACTCCATTGCAGCAGGGAGACCAGTCAGCACAAGGATGAATGGTTAGGAATAAATGCCACCAGCATTCTTGAGGAAATCAGGCTTTATGTGGAGCAGCAGGTTCCAGTTCCTAGAAACTGTAGGGATGTAACTGATGGTTTTGTACCATTTTGCTGGTATTTTGCCCAGTAGCTGTATCCTCCCTCTGGCTGTGCAGCAGAACAGAGGTCAGATTTAATTCTGCTTTCATTCACATGTGGGATTCCCTGCTGAAAGGTTGCCTTCTTGGGGCATCACTTTGCCAAAATCACCTTTCTTCAAAAGTGCTGCCTCATCCTGAGGTGTTACAGCAAGGGAGCAGGAATGCCACCTGCAGCACCAGGGGAGCTGTGTGAGCACTCACCTGCAGCCTGGGCAGGCCCAAACAGCATGGTGCAGAGAAGGCAGAAGGTGGCAGCTCAGGACAGCAAGAACAAACTGATTTTAAACAAGATTTGCAATGCACATAGACAGCCCTGACAGGGGCCTGGCTTTTCTTTCCAACAGCAGAAAGTTCTTCCATAGGACATTATCCATAATATACTAAAATAATCAAGTCCAAACTATGCATTCTGAAATAATACTCCACACTTATGCACCTAAAGTTAGATATTTAAAAGAGGAATTTGCAGCTATTATATAAATATAGCAAATAGCATGCTTGGGAAAATGAAACTCAGAAAGGCTGAGATCAAAGGTAAGCTTGACACATTAAAACAAGCCTCAGTCTTACTCCTTGATCCTGTGTATAAGCAGATAGTAAAATGCAGTTATTGAACCATGCCAGGGTATGAAAGTAAGATTGTCACATCTCCATTAGTCACCTCTCCTTTTGCTACAGAAGCTGCCTCAATTGGTTGCCAGAGATACATGCACAAACACAGCAGACTTCTGTCTTCCTCTGAGCAACAAGACAGCTCAGTTGGCTGCTACTGCGGCATCCAGAAAGTCCTAATGGCAAGGGCATTAATGAGGCCTGTTTGTGACAAGGAGCACAGAGAAGCAGAGGGAAAGCTGCAGAAGGGAGCTGGCAGCTGAACTAAGCAGACCCTGCAATGCTGTTCTTTGGTGCTGTCAAAAGGTGTTGCCCCTTTCTCAGTGCAGTCTCTGCTCCCATTTCTCAGATGACCCTTGTCTGACTTATTCTCAGAGCAGCAATGCCTTCCCAGGCATCATCATGCAGATTTAGAGAACTTTCCCCCATCTGAAGGAAAATCATCAGCGTAAGCATCTGCCAGCTGAGTCGGTGTCTCCCTTTGGATGCATTTCAGCCCGAGCTGCCGCAGCTGTGCAGCACAGCACACGCTGGCAAACACCTGCTGCTGAGAGCCACAGCCAAGTATGGGGACATCAGCGGGCTCTCTGCATGTGTGAGAGCCACGCACCAGACCAAGGGGTCTAACAATATAAGTGGCCAACATGCCAAACAGTGTTTTACATTGTAAGTGGTCAGTGGGCTAGCATGCAAAAAGTCACCCTGACTTCTTCTTGTCCCGGAGGGAAGCATCAACGACCTCCAGGAGAGAGCACATTTTGTAGGAAAAAAAGAAGAGTCAAGTCAGGGAATCCAGCTAGCCCAGTCTGTGCCCTGTTCCATCTTCCAGTCTAGGCTTTCTGAGAGAAACAAGCTGCTAGGCTCAGTTCTTTTATTCTCTATATGCCTCAGACAAGTTCAACCTTGCAAGCGGATTGTATCCCACCTTGCCTTCTGACTTTGGAACCCCTGTAAGCAGAAATACTCTGTGAGAATGTTGTCTTTCACAAGTTCTTCTGTCTTGACAATCTCATTTCAGACAAGAGTATCGCCCATGGACTGGAGCAAAACCATCCAAGCCTATAAAGTCAAAGCAAGGCTTCATTATCCCAGAAGACCATTTTGTTCAAGAGTCAAGCTACAAGGCAGACTTTAAGGTAACTACCAGTTTTAAAAAATTCTAAAGTCAATATGAATAATGCCCAAAGTATCCATCAGGAACTCCTCATATTTGATCACTGTGGTGCATGTAGGATAAAGCCACATCCTCATTGACAACTGTTTTGTCACTGCCTGTTAAGTAATGTGGCTATCCCTTGCCTTCAGAAAGGCATGCTAGACTATGTCATTCTGTAACTGATCAAAATTCAACCCAGGACAAAGATTTTAAACTACATGACAGAAAGTTCAAGATTTACGATTCCCTCAGTTAGATACCTTATGACACACAAGTTGTGTCATCACCTCTGTGTGTAAGGTGCCTTTAACACCTTCTGCACTAACTTGGAGCAGTCAGTGTGGACTAGCACTAGGGCTGCAGAGTGAGATTCAGCCTCTGGGCACAGGTGTTTGCCTGGGAATGTTGGCAGATCTCTGCCTAAGGCACAGCACCTGCCCAGACACCACAAATCTCCCCCTTGCTGGTGTGGGCAGAAGCTATGTGTGCCCCACTATGAATGCCAAGGAGGATATGGATGTGATGAACAGACAAGCTGCACAGCTCTGAAAAATTTTTTTGTATTTTCCTGGGAGTTTCTACAGTTTTTTTCTGTGAGTTTCTCTATACCATCAAAGATAATTTTCTGGTTGCGAAATACTTGTGCTACTGAGGATCCCATGGGGAAACATTCTGTGCTCAGCATTTTCCCTAACAGGGTTCCCCACACTCCCCATCCCCAGAAGAAAGGAAAGTGCACCCTGACAAGGCTCTGTTTTAGCTGCTTTTTGCATTAGAGCACCAAAGAGAACAGCACCTCCCTGCCAACCACAGGAATTGTTCACAGGCTGCACTGAATGACTCAGAACGCAGAGCCAGGGCCGGGGCTGAACTCCCCAGCCGCAGTGTGCTGTGCCAGTGGAGGTAACAGCAGCTACTCCAGGGCCACATGTGAAAAGTAAATCTTTGCCTTGGAGGAGGCAAGGAAGAAGTGTTTAATCAGCAGACAGTCAAGTGCCTCCTCCGCAGAGGACTGCTGGCACGCTGCTGCGACAAGGCTCAGGATGGGTATAGCCAGCTCTGCTGAAAGTGGGACAGTGACCTCAGGCAAAACAGAATTTGCAAAGCTCACCAAAACTTCCTCCTTGTTCTGAATAGTCTGGGCTGTTTACTGAGGTGCAGAGATGAGGATAGACCTTGCATTTAACCCTTCAACCTTGTATTTGACCCTTGTTAATTTAATTTTGCATTTTGACCCTAGAGAGTCAAAATACAGTGTTTTCCAATTTGCCAAATAGGATGCAAAGATGGGGGTCCTATCCTCCTTCTGAAGGTCCCTATCCCAGTTCTCGAGGAAGGGAAAGAGAAGACTGGAATCTTAGACACAAATGCATGTAACCAAGGACGCTGCATTCTGAACCAAAGGTCCCATGTCCTGGAGCCCCAGGGCACCATCACAGTCTGTCTAACAGACAGCATGGCAAAGGTGGAGTCTGGGATGAAGACAGTGCCAAGGAGCCACCAGTCCAAAGAGGTCAGACCCTCCCTGGTTCACACAGGACTTTCCCTCTTACCTGAAGCCTCTGGTTTTGCCAGACATATGGGAATCAGGTTTATGGTATGCCCTGACAGCCTACATGTAGGACTCAGGCTGCTGGTTCTCCCCAGCCACTGAGCTGTGCATATGCTGTTTGTGACATCTCACTTGTTCCTTAGTGTGCCAGATGCATCCCCAGAGGAATGGAAACATCAGTGAATGATGAAACAACATTAACCAGAGATCAATAGCTTTCCCTGTTTCCCTATATTCTTTGCCTGTAATTTTGCATTTCTCTCTGCTTGGATGGTGCCATCAGCATACCCAGCAGAGCTTTTGACCCTTTCATGTTTAATGGCCAGATTCACCCCAAGTCCTGAGCTGGAAGCACATCTACAGCCAGAAAACTCTACTACTTTGAGTTTTCAGTATTAGGGATGACAGAAGCATCCAGGTGTCCTTCATGCTTCAGTACAACTACAGGGGCTACATATTGCATGAAATTCTGATTCCACACGCATCAGAGCAAGCAACCATTATAATCTCTGCCTTTCCTCCAGGCGTGAGAAGTTCACATCCTTAGCCAAGTCCTTGCAGTTTAACAGCCTGACATGTCCAGTAACCAGTTTTTCTCCTTTGGGTCCTCCACGTCTGCACCTCTGTTCACAGCAGACACAGACTGTGGCCCCTTAAAGCATTACAATGGAACATTTTGATGGAGCCTGGATGGCATTCCCCAAAAGCTTAAGGACCACAAACCACTGTAATTCCTCTTACTTAAATCCAGCACCCATCCATCAGTGAATTTGTTGTGATGCTTGTAGAGTGTTTGCCAGCAGGGCTCTGTGAAGAGGCAGCTCTTCATCTTGCAGAGGTTGGGCGCAGCCAAAGCCTGCCCAGTCATGGTTATCCCCATCACATCACACACCTCAAGGTCCAGGGGCTGGGTAACAACCAAGCCCCTCCTTGCTGGCCCAGTATCACGCCTGCCCTTGAATCACCCTGTACAGCAATCTCACTGGTGCCAAACCACGGGCTAACACCTGGGTAGTGGCTGCAGGGAGAGCAGATAGATCCTCACAACACCTCTCAAACTTCTCTAAACAGTTGTATCCTGTGTCACACTAATGGTTTTCTCCCTTCCTCACCCCACTAGATCCCAGAGGTGAAGACCAGGTTCTCCCCCAACCCTTCTGCTGTTTTCCAGGCGCCATCACGGATCCTCAATGTGTGAACCTGGACCCTCCTCACACCCAGGCAGCTTAAACCGCGGAGTTTCTGTTAAGATGTATCACTATGCAATTTTCATGAGGAGTGTTAAGATCAAAGAACTGGTGTTATCAAAAGCAGCTCCAGTGATTAATGATAGGCACACACACTTTCTGTTAACACAACAAACCGCAAAGCGCTTGGTTCAGAACTGGCAAAACACGCTGTGAGGAGTGACCTAGTTTTCACGGGAGCAGGTTCATTACTATGCCAGCTGGCGTCACATTAGGAGATTGACTTTGGGCAGCAAAGGCAGGATTGCAGGCAACATCCCTACTCAGAAATACACAGGGTAGGAGGGGGAACAATTGCAAGCGGGATGGATAATTTTAAACCAAACCAGTTTTATTTAGCAACACCCTCTAAGTAGGCCACTGAAAGACAGGGAGTAGTCTGGCTGACTTCTGAGCTTCTTGAGGGGTTTTGGGAGTAGGACCCCAAATGGCATCGCCAGAAAGCACAGCTTCAAAGGGGCTGGTCTGAACTTCCAGAGTTGTCTTAGAAGCTGGAGGAAGCCAATGTCATTGAACTGTAAAATAAATCTGGCACATGCAGTGTCTGGGCCTTTAAGGCTGGGGAGCTGGATATTCCCAAAACTGGAGAGCTGATGCAGGAGCAAGAGAGGACTGAACTTCAGGAGACAGCCCTGACAGCAGTGCACCAGACTGGTTTGGAGAGGAGTGCATGGATACAGCCAGGCACCCACCAGACTCCTCCAGAGGATCTAAGATACTTACGTAATTTGTATAGCTGTTAGGGTGACTGTAAATATTGTACATGGATTTTACCTAAAGCAATTTGTGATCCTTTAATGAAAAGGATATGCTTATACTTTTAATAAATGTTAACTCTTTGCATATGCAAGGTGGAATATATTGCCTTGAAATTCCTAAATTATCGCCTGTATATTGGTAATGCTAATGCTAGGAACAACCACAAGCGAATGTTACTTAGAAATTCTTCTTAAAGAAAAATGTAATGTAGAATGTAAGCCATCTGTCATTTTTAAGATAGGCCGTTTCAAGTATCATTGTTCTGAAGCTGATTTTTTAGACTGCTGCGCATTTAACTTTTGCTGAGGTACATGTGTTTTAAGAAACCATTTTTTAGCCTTTGTTCATCGAGACTTTACAATTTCTATTTCAATAATTTATGCAATATAATCAGCCTACTGCTTATTTAACGGATTTACTAATTATTTTGGGGAAAAAAAATTGAATAACTTTTACTTGCAACACATGTGTGTTGTCCAGAACAAAGAGAAACTATCGTCAGACTTGAACAGTGATTCAATATTCATTCATCTGAAGTCTGTAATGAAGCAGACTTCTAACACAGGAGGATTTTTTCTTAACCTTCTCACTAGCTGAAGTCTAAGGCAAATTTCATAAACTTCGGGGATTCTGCAAACACGTATGCATTGCTGATAATTCCCATGAGAACAATTTCTGAGCTGTTGGCATGTGAATTGTACTTGCAATACATGCAGACAGCATCTTCTCACTGCATTATGTGAGAATTTAATGGTGCCATCCCTGTTCACTGTTGTGGGACCGAGCACTACCACCAGAATGGGGAACACCTGCAATGAGCTGCATTTGGCTGGGACAAGGGATGGCTCTTCCCACACTCATCCTTGGAGAAACCTGCAGTAATCCCAGTGCTTGCCAAAATAATTTTTCAGGAAATTCATTTTTCAGGGAATTCATTTGAAGCATTCAAACTGCTAAAAGTTTTGCATGTTAGATGTTTCTAAGAATTCAATCTGCTTGTTTAATCTCTTTATAATGTTTTTAACAGTTTTGTTCAAACAATTAAAGTTCATTTCAATCCTGGACTTTATTAACAGCAAGGAAAAAAAGTAAAAAGGAAATTGTCTATTATCTCTTCTTAATTGACTGTGTTTCTTAAAAAAATGACCCATGTTTAAACAAATTGGTAATACCATAAGCTTGTATTTTATCAAATGGACTGGATTTAATTTAATAAATTAAAATGTATTTTGGCTATTGGTTCTCTCCCATTTTTTTTGTTGTTGCAAAATGCAACCCTCAGGTGTTCAACCCTGCAGTACAATTTGTCACTGCAAGGGGCAGCAGGGCACACTGGACACCAAGCAAAGCATCGGGGATGCATCCAGCCATCAGTTCCTTACTCCTGGAGCTTTCCCCCAGGCACAGCCCCAGCAAGGACAGCTGGAAGGCACACCCAGCTGTGGCCCAGCTGCATTCCCTGTGAAATGCACGGAAGTTTGATCCACTCTCAGGTAGATGCCACGCTTGAAGAGCCCTTTCTGCATTACCCACACTGTGCCCTGTTAAATTTCACCTCATTTTCACTCTGTCATCTCACATAAATAACAGGAAAAGGTGATAGCCTTGAATCTTAAAAGAGACCATTGCTTTACAGTTATTCTCAAGAACATTTCAGTCAGTAAAAGTGCTGAAGATACAACCAGCTTCCCTAGACACTGCAACAGCTCTTTTAGCTATGCCTCAGAAGACTTCCAGGAGGAAGCCAAAAGCTCATAAGCTGCTGCTCAATGTATGTGAGCAATGAACAAGGAGAAAAGTGAGCAGGTACTTACCAGGGTAAGGTCTAGAGTGATGCCACTGGCTGTCAGTGTCCACAACTTACTTGATTTTGTATGAAAAATGCCTGCCTCAGCCAAATTGAAAGTTATCACATCAAGTTCCTCCGAGGAAGTCAAATCTACGTGAATTTTGGAAGCCCCAGGGAGTCGTGATGCCAGGATTGCTTCCAACACTGCTATCACACTAGTATTTGTCTTCCCAATTGCTCTGGGCCCATGTCCAAGTCCCTCAAGGATTTTTGACTGTGAATCACGCTGCGAGTAAGGGTTATTTGATACATGAAGAAATGTCCTTTAAAAAGGAAGGGTTTGCACCTGTAACTTTAGAATTTACTACCTCTAGGGTAACACTGAACCCGCTTGTCTTGTTTAATCCTGCTGACACCTGGCCTGTTGGGATGCTGAAGGTGAGTTTTGTGTCAGGGAGCAGAGAACACCTGCCCTGCCACATGCTCACTGTTAGTTTTGGTGTGGGAAATACACCACTGCTCAGGAGAGTTCTTGTTGTGAACTTGAAAAATTCGCAGGCAGCACACTACTGATTTGATTGCCTTCATAAACTGCACGTTTCTATCTGCATTGCACTAATTTCTTCGAGAAGGAACAATTGCATGCAGACCTATCACCTCTACCTTACTCACACCATTTCCTCTACCTTGGCCACTGCAGTGATGTCTGATCCTAAGGACCAACCTGATTTGGCACCAATGGATTCCTGATGCCATGCAGCCCAAAAAGGCTGTGTTCCAGGGCAGGAGGCACTTTGGTAGCATTTAGCACTAACACGGAGTTCTGCAGCATTTCCAAAAACAGCGGCGCGTCGGTCTGTTCGCGGACACCGAAGGCTCCTCCCCACGGGGCGGGGAGAACACGAGAAGTTCGGTTACTTCGCTTATTTTTCGGTTCTTGTTCGTGTGAAGCGGCAGTGCCCAGCGCTGGCCGCGGCTGGTGGGGTCTCTGAGGGGAGGGAGGTATGGACAGGGCCTTTGGGAGGTTCCTGTGAGGGGGTCTGAGGGGAAGGAGCTGTGAGGGGTCTCTGTGAGGGGAATCGCTGAGGGGAGAGCTGTGAGGGGTCTCTGTGAGGGGAATCACTGAGGGGAGAGAGCTGAGGGGTCTCTGTGAGGGGAATCGCTGAGGGGAGAGAGCTGTGAGGGGAATCGCTGAGGGGAGAGAGCTGTGAGGGGTCTCTGTGAGGGGAATCGCTGAGGAGAGAGCTGTGAGGGGAATCGCTGAGGGGAATCGCTGAGGGGAGAGAGCTGTGAGGGGTATCGCTGAGGGGAATCGCTGAGGGGAGAGAGCTGTGAGGGGTCTCTGTGAGGGGAATCGCTGAGGGGAGAGCTGTGAGGGGAATCGCTGAGGGGAGAGCTGTGAGGGGTCTCTGTGAGAATCCCTAACAGGTCGCTGTGAGGGCTCTCCGTGGGGAGGTTCCCGCGGGGAATCCCGAAAGGTCCCTGCGAGGGGAATCCCTGACAGGTCCCGTGAGGGCTCTCCGTGAGCGGAGGGGCCGCCCCGTGCCGGACACGCCGGTGCCCGCAGCCCCGAGGGCACCGAAGCCGCCGGAGGAGCCGCGGCCGGCCTGAGGGAGGGAGGAGGCAGCAGTTCGTGATGACCGACTGAAGACATCAGTCAGAAAGAAGTCAGGGGTAGGCATTTGGGGTTTTTTTCCCCGTCTTTTTTGCCTCTCGCCGTCCAGCTTCTATTTGGCAATAAGTTCAACTAATTTTCCCCAAATCGAGCCTGTTTTGCCTATGGCAGCGACCAGTACACTGTTGTACCTGGTTTTATGTACTGACTCCGTTGATCTGCCCAGGGCAGAGGTGGCATTCTCATCGGTAGCAGCATTTAAGGCACGTAGATGTGGCACTTGTGGGCACGGTCAGCGATGGGCTGGGCAGTGACTGCCGGACTTGGTGACCTTAGAGGTGTTTTCCAGACTCTGATTCTGTGGTACACTGTCCTGACCCACGTGAGGCATGTTACTTTCTCTCCACTTCTGAGAGTGAGAGCGGCTGGGTGGGGGTCTGGGAGCTGGCCAGCCTCAACCCACCTTACTTTTCAAAAGTCTTCCACACAAACCGATGACTTGCTATTTAAGCAGGCTGCTCTGGAAGATGAAAGGTTGGAAGAGCTCAGCTCCTGGAGTCCCTTCCCCCACCTTCCAAAACCGGGAGCTTTTAAAATTAATTAGAAAAGGGGAAAATTACCTTTTCCTTCAGATCAATTCCTCAACTAGCAATTCTTATCTAGAACTAACTACAACATTCTGAATACACAGAGCACAAAAGTATCAGTGGATCTGGAGAAACTTTGAGTTCCAAAGTGACAGTCGAGACAATCCTAGCACAGCTAATAAAAGAATTTATTGTAAACATACGTATATTACACAATTATACAGTATAATACAGATAACATGAAGGATTTAAACACTCAGCATTACAAATAGGGGCAATATTCGTAAAGAGATCTTTAACTCTTCAGAAAGCCAGAGAAACATACCGTAACATTTCAACACACTGCACCTGTAGCATTCCACAAACACCTGAAGGGATGTGTGAAATTCCACAACCTCGATCCTATCTCCAAGCAATTCCCACAGGAACTTCTCACCAACAAATTTTTCTCCCACCACTATCCAAAATGCAAAGAATTTGTTGCAACAACGTTTCCTACATCTGAAGAACTAAACAAATGTGTCATTTTCTATCTGCTTTTAACAGTTTCTTTTTCTTCAGCAAACTTTATATACTAATAATATAGCATCTCCTAGGAGAATAACCTGTGGTTGCTCAGAAATGTAGCAATAGATCTCCACTACAAGAAGCCCATTAAAAAGGAGGGGTCTGTACCTGCCTGCTTGAGGGCCAGGTTCAGAGCTTTTTCTGAAACTCCATTCCTCACAGAAAAGCAGGACACAGGCAAAGAAGCCACAATTTGCAAACAGATGCCCAAAGATGAGCTCCTGCATCCTCAAAAGCTGCTCTGGGTGTTATCAGAATCCCAGAAACAAAGCCTGCAAGAGGCAGGGGCTGGAAATGCATGTGCATAGAGTCACAGAACATGCTGAGTTGGAAGGGACCCACAAGGATCACTGAGTCCAACTCCTGGCCCTGCACAGGTCACCCCAAGTCACACCACATGTCTGAGAGCGTTGTCCAAACGCTTCTTGAACTCAGACAGGTTTGGTGCTGTGCCCACTGCCCTGGGGAGCCTGTTCCAGTAACCAACCACCCTCTGGGTGAAGAATCTTTTCCTGATCTTCCACCTAAACCTCCTGTAACTCAGCTTCATGCCATTCCCTCAGGTCCTGTCACTGGTCACGAGTGAGGAGACTGGTACCTGCCCCTTGGGAGGCTGCTGAACACCACAATGAGGTCTCCCCTCAGTCTGAACAGACCAAGTGACCTCAGCTGCTCTTCCTACAGCTTCCCTCCAGGCTCTTCCCCATACTCGTGGCCCTCCTTTGGATGCTCTGCAAAGCTTAATGTCTTTTTTTTCCACTGTGGCACCCAAAACTGCACAGTACAGGAGGTCATTGCAGATCACAGCACGACTGAGTTAGCCCAAAAGGCTGCTCCCACAGAACCTGCAGACTGTCCGGATAGTGACAGGGATCTCAAAAATTCCCTTCTCTTCCATAAAGTGTTCAGGGATGCCTGAAGGGAGTACAGACCCCAAGTTCACTACAGCCTACAAAGCAGGGGGCCTGCAGTTCCCCAGCTACCTGGATTCCTCCCAACTCAACACTGAGCTGAAACATAATCACTGCTGCTCAACTCCACCACACTGACCTCCGCTGATAAAGTAATGTCAGGGCTAAGCTGTGCCCTTTCCTTTCACGGGCAATCCTGCACTCAGCTCACCCGAACAAGCCAGGATTAGCTTTTGAATCCAGAGCATCTGTAATGTCCTTCCTAGGGGGCATTTAAGTCCTTCTCTGAGCGTTGTTTGGATTTCATCCATTGGTCCCATTTCCTAGGTTTAGGGGTCAGGTTCTGCTACTCATATATCCAACAGAACTGCAGCTCCCTGTTACCTGTGATGAACTGAGAGGGGCTTTCCTGCAGACATCAGTTTTACTTAAGGTGCAGAAGACAGGTGGCATCCCATCTGAGGTACACAGTGCTTTCTTCAGTTTAACAACTGCACCAAACTTATACCACTCTCCTTCCAAGTGTGAAACCTCTCGCTGAAGCATTTTTTCGCAGTTCCTGCACGCTACTGCAGTTACCATTGCCTGTCTTCTAGCCCCAAAAAAGCACCAAAAGATAACATTCTGCTCCTACCCCAGGCCAAGAAAGCTAACTGTAGTTTAATGTTATAAAAGGCTTTGTATTGTCAAAGCACGGCACCAACAAGAGCAAGGCCTCAGTACACCCCTGTGAGGTAGGTATCCTGCTCCCCATGCTCAGAGATGGGGAAACTGAGGCACAGAGTGATTAAATCAAAGGCCATGCAGCAGATCAGAGACCCAGCTGAGATCAGCACACTGGAGGTTCTGGCTGTTGGCCCATGCTCCACCCATGACAGCACTGCCAGACAAAACAAGCATGCTGAAAGCACAACAGTCCCACAAGAGTCCCACCAACTTCACAATGGCTTATTCACACTACCAGCAAGCACCCATGGGGCAGGACAAAGGGGTGGTGGATGTGGGGTGGTCAGGATGTTGTCAACGAAGCTTTCTTCAGCAAGGTGTTGATAGCCAGGCTGCAGACATGTCTCCCTCACCAATGGTGTTCTTGAGACAGGTAAGTGCTGGGGTTAGTAGCAGAACTTCTTCCTGCAGTCAAGGCATGAGAGGATCTCCCCAGGAGCAGCAAGTCTTTGAGTTTTCAATCCTACCAGGCCTCTCTGTGTTGAACAGAACTTAAGCCAAAGCAGTGCTGCTCCCACAGCACTGCACAGTTTGGGCTGATACCTGGTACAACATTATGAATTGTACAACACTGCTGGTTATCTGCCCTCCAGCACTCTTCAAACCTTCTGGAAGCCTGGGGAGGCACTCACTGGGCAAGCGAAGCATTTCAGCCAGCCCAAGCCCACAAACCCTGAATATCGTCTTTGTTCCTCTCCTTTCCCATGCAGAACAAGCAGTCAGTCAAATCCTTCCAAGCCTGATTGTGGTTTGTTCATCTTGCTTGATATTGTGCCAGTCTACCCTTTCCAAGGTGACCAAGAAAGGTGGCACCTGACACCTCCTCTAGAGAGGCAGGGAATTTGGTTAGGTGACACTCAGCTGAGTGAGCTGCTGACAAACCTACCCAGCTGTGTTCTCAGTCACACACATCATGCCCAGGCAGGAATGGCCAAACTTGCTGCTGCCATCAGCCTTCTGCTCCCCCAAATTCACACCTAATCCACCCATCTACTCACATGGCCCACCTGAGCTGCCTTGGACTCTTCCCATATTCAGAGTGCCAAAGCAAGTGCCCTGCTCGCTGCACGGAGAAACCAACTCATCTGCAGACTGCATTAAAACCCATCATTTCTCGCCTTCAAAACCTTCAAAACTGTTCAGTCTCACCAGCAGAGCAGTCTCAGAGGGACCAGGCCTGTGGAGTCTCTCACAGCTAGCAACTCGATGCAAACTGACAATGTTTGTTCAGCCACTGAACATACACTTACCAAGTAAACACTGACATTTAACAACTTGATTTGGAACAGAGCATCATTTTGTTGCATTAAGGTGCATCTTTAGTTGGAGGTAACAATCTAGTAGCCCAATGTTATAAATGTAATAGTGTCCTACAGAAATACTGGATTTGTCAGCCCAACTTCAGTCATAAATCCACCTTTCCTGTAGCACCTCCTCTGCTCTATTTCATTGCTCCTCATTTAGTATCTTCATATGTTTGTTTGTGAGGAAGTCAAGAAAGGGAATATTACAGATGGCTTTGTGAATATTCATCACTGTGATCTCTCTTGGAGTCCTGCAGGGAATGCATCAGAGATGCTATTATAATACACAAAAACCACATGTCCATAAAGCAGCAAGTCAAAAATAACAATCAAAGCAAAAAAAAGTATATAAGAGCAGGTGTTAGAGTAATGCAGGGAAAGCATTAAAATATCACAGCACAAAAAAAGCCACTCAAATGACTGGGGGGAACCTCTTGGGCACTGGACAGGAAAATCAAATAAATACTAAAGTATGAATTCTTGAACATGTATAGCATAATTGTTGTGTATGTACTTTGATATATAACATTATACTTTTAAATATACTTTTTAATATATTATGTAAATATTTATATATTACATACAAGTGAATATTTAAACTGAGCATTTTCTCGTAGTGTTTGGGTTTTTTAAATCAATTTAAGCTATCTCAAATCATGCTGCTGATCAGAAATCAAAATGTAGCCTAATCATTAGATATTAAAAAAAATTCTTCCCTGTTAGGGTGCTGAGGCCCTGGCACAGGGTGCCCAGAGAAGCTGTGGATGCCCCATCCCTGGAAGTGTCCAAGGTCGGGCTGGATGGGGCTTAGAGGAGCCTGGGATGGTGGCAGGTGTCCCTGCCCATGGCAGGGAGTAGAACAAGATGATCTTTAAGGTCTCTTCCAATACAAATAATTTTATGATTCTATAAAAATTTCTCAGCATTTGAGGCAGAAAAGTGTGTATCAGTAAAAAAGAGAGATTATTTAGGTTATTTAAGTTCTGGTAGGCCATGCCTAAGTTGTCTACACAGTAACCTGGGACAAGAGTGAGCAGGTCCTTCCAGTGTGGCTCTGCAGAAACATGTCATCTGCCTCTGAGGCAAGGCAACACCAGGGAATCCTGCCTTGGTTTTTAATGTTTATGTTTCCATCCTTTCCTACTAGGGAGCCACGAAATGACAAACCCCTCTTAAGGCTTGGTTCTTCTCAGAGTATAGTCCATAAATCCCCTGAGTCTCATGGTCTGAGGCACACAAAGCCATAGATTCCCAAAGCCATGACACCTCAGTGCCGTGGTGGCAGAGCAGTGCTGTACCTGTTGTGAGGAGCTGTCTGGTACGCCACAGCGAGCGCTTGCCGTAGGATATCACTCATCAGCTGTTCAGTGGCCTGAGACAAGAGGCAGCATTGAGAGACCATGACAAAAAGGGCAAAGGAACTTGCTAGTCACTCAACTATCAGTGTAAAAGCAGCTGAAATTTTGGCTGGCTTCAATCCTCAAATGATCGGCACATGCCACTTCAAGACATCTGAGTGAGTTTTACTACTTAAGACATGAGTTTATCTAACAAAAAGAGACCCAGAAGTGTGCAGAGCTCAGGCTGCAACTTCCCAGTCTGTTTTCCCTCCAGACCTGCAGAGCTGTACGTGCCCCACAGGGAAGACCAAGCATTCCAGAGCCTGAGCTTCCAAGAGCATTTCAGGACCCTTCCTCTCACACACCAGAGCTGCTTTTGTACATGGCAGACTGCAGATATGCTCCTGGGAGTCAATACCTGCATCTCAGCCCTTTCCCAGTGGTCACCAGGCTGGTGTCAAAACACCCTCACAGAAACCTCCCAGCCTGGGCAGCCATATGCCCAACACTTGGCTTAACCAAGGCTCAGTCATAAGCTAATTAAGGCTCTTGGCTTTCTGAGCTGTATCAAGACCAGAGGAGAGGTTTCTGCTATGTTCAGTGAGGAAACCTGGCACAACTCTGCAATTATAATGGAGCAACCTGATGGCTACAATCTGTGTCTACAAATGGATGTATCTGTATCAGAGCAACTGTGGCAAGTAACAAGGAGCACAGCACAGGTTTGAGTGCATGTGCCACCTGGAATCAATCAGCTTTTGTAAAACCCATTTTCTGATAAGCTGCAGTCTGTAAAAACAACTCCAAAAATAATCTTTGGCATGAGATACACCAGAGTGCTGCTTCAAATAATCTGTGTTAGCCTTCAGTCCAAGCCAAAGAACTCCAGATCCCTGCTGTTCAAATTTTGGTGCAAAACCACTTCTCTGTTTTTCCAGAAGTGATTATGATAAAGAAATAGTTTTTCACACATGATAGAATTGTTACTCTCTGCAGGTATTCAGCAGTCTCCCAGCAGAGACAACCTGGGCAAAATAACTGAGTAGTATTTAGGAAAATACAGCTAACCTTGTATAAAACAATCAAGTCTTGCACAATCTGAAAGATTCCTCCCCCAGTTCTGAAGAGAAGGACAAAGCATGGGGTACTTTCAAAGTTACAGAATGCCAGTATCTTAGTGGTGGTGAGAACTTCCAAATCACTGTTCTGTGTTCAAGCCAACAGAATCAGTTAGAAACCTGAAAACCCACACAAAAGTGTATAACCTTCTTTGGGCAGTTGTGTATCTATCCATGCAGAAAGATGGACTTTGATTTGATAAATGCACAATAATAAAGATATTCCATCTTTTTTTCTAATTGTTGAGTTAATACAATTACAGACAAGCCCTTCCTGTGAAGTAATTTCTTACCTTTAAAATCATATCTTCTATTACGGATGCATAAACATTCTTTTGTACCTCAGCAGGTTGAAAAGAAATCCCTATCTATAAAATACAAGAGAGAAAAAAGAATTAAGTGTATCAAAAACCACAACTCACATTGTACTAGAATTAGATAGGATTAACAGAAAAAAACTCTATTACAAAGGGTAGTTAAAAAAGAAGCAAGTAGACATACAAAGCTTTTATCAGTATAAGCTCAGGCTTAATTTAAAAAAAACCCATCTGGGTAAAATTAGTGCTGCCTGCAGAAATGCCTCTGAAAGTCAGAAGAAACAAAAGCAGGTTTTAGTTTTTGTTTCAGAAAGTTCACACAAAACCCAGGCTGCACTGGGTATCTTTGCGTTGAGAATCGAAGTCCTATTTTAAAACTGTGCACATCTTCAATCCATCTACACACCACCTTTCCTGCACCCAACTATGGCCACTAAAACCACTTGAAACAGCACTCCTGGCACAGGAGTTCCACATCAAAAGAGTGTTTCATCCCTCCGTTCCACTCTCATTGTGCCTGTGCCTTTGTCACCTATGTAGCAAGAGACCAGACACACTGCAGAACCAACGTTTTGTCCCCTGATGTCAGCAGGTGAGGCGGGGACAGGGATCCTTTCTTTCTCCGGCAGTTGCTCCACATGAACCCCTCCTGCTGCCATGACAGAAAACTTCCCTCTCTCCTGCCCTAAACTGAACAGGAAGAAGAAATCCAAGCAGCAGAGAAGTTTGCTGAGGTTTACCACAACCCCTTTTCAGGAACTATTACACAGCTTTGGTCCAAGCAACAAGTCCCTATCTTTCGCATGATGGGATAGGAAGAATTCACTGCTAGGACTCCTCATCCTTCACTTATTTTTGCTTTTAGCCTTTCAAGATGATTTTTCTGTTTTAAGCCCTGCAAAAAAGCTACTCTGAAGCGAGCTCCCAGCTGGCATTCTTCCCTTTCCCCTGCCAGAACTGGCAGCTGCATGTCTTGAGTCAGAAGGTCTAATTTTTCCAGGGTATGCATAAAAAATTCATTAAAAAGTCCTGAGGTCTATATAGATGAAAGAAATGCAACTAAATAAATGTTGCACAACTAGCTTAACAACAGTTCTAATTAGCTTTTTGATTCACTTATTACCTTCTCAGCAGTGTCCCTCACAAACTCTGATGCAGGCAAGGAAGCCATGTAGAACTTCATCTCTTCTTGTTTCTCCTCCTGTTCTTTCTTAATGTTTATTTTTAATGGCTCACTAAAGTTGAGAATATCTACTTCCTCTTCATGTTCTGGCTCTTGTTTCAGAAACTGCTGTAGTTCCTCCAGTTTTCGGCACAGCTCCTCACCACTGCTGTAAGATGAAGGGCATTCTGAAATAGAAGCAATCAATTAAACACATGATAGGTTATAGAAAGCTGTTTATAAACAGATGCACACTCAAAATGTGGTAAGAAATTAAGGTAATTGCAAGTTATTTTTGTAGTGCCTACCGAATATAAAGACGAACAGAAATGCAAACAGTCATTGAGAACCTTCTAATTATATCTTCATGACACTCATGGTTCTCTCCCACATCTGCTCCTACACCAATCAAGAAGGCTGCATTTCATACAAAACCAGGCTCATGTCAGTCTCCCAAAAGCTTTTGAAGCTTTTTGGCAACTGGCAAATCAGTCTGCTGCTCTTCAACTTGCTTAGAGAAATGGAGCTTTTACATGTAGGCACCATGTAGTGCTAAATCATCTTTTACATTGTGACGAGCATTATCGTGCTTCTTAAGAAAAAAATCAGAAGACAGGTTGACAGTGAAAAGGCAAAAGGCTACCTCTTCTCTGAATGATTGACACAAGCCAGCAAAACCTTCAGTGCAAAGCTATGCAGTAAACAGATTCTACTCTTCAAAGACAAACACAAATACAGTGATGTAGATAAAAATATTATAAGGTGGATGTAGGCTTCCTTTCCACCTTCAACAACTGCAATGCAGGGCCAGACAGGCCAACATATAATCACTTCCATACACTTCTGTGAAATACCTTAAATCCCTGTATGGTCAGAACAGAAAAACATTCAGCTCTTGGAAAGGGATTATCTGAAGGTGAAACAAGAAAGCTTAACCGTGAAGAATCAATGAAATTAAAGATGCAATTTTAATACACACTGAAATGAACTGAGGAGATCCTAGAGCTATGCTAGTGGAATAATGTAGCAGCTGTAATACAAAGCATGAAGCTTCACATGAGCCAATTCACCTCACTTTTGGAGGTAAATTAACCCCCTACTGAGAGGGTTATTTTACTGAGGTAAATTAAGACCTACTGAGCTCCACACTGCCACTGCCAGGTTTTTTTTCTTTGTTCTGCACCTGAACTCATTCATAGTGTTTGCATGCTAAGTCTCAATAGGGGCTATGCCTACCCAAGGGCAGAAATGTTATTACTCTCATGCTTACTTTGTGTATCCACTTATAAATGATTACATTGTGGAGCAAGGATGACTGTCCACAAGATTCAGCTACACTGAGCCTCCAAGGGCCCCAAAGCACAATAAAAACCAAGAGAAGCCCCAAAAAGACATCAGGACTGGTAGGGACATGGGATTGCCCCACTGTTAGGTCTGCCCTTCTCCAAGTTTTGTTATACCAGAGTGAATTCAGTGAAAATAAAGCAAGAATCCCCTTCTCCAGATGTGGTTGCACACAGGCATTTAAGGAACAGTGTCTTTGGCAGCAGGGAGCTGCCTGTCCCCCCACACTCACCTGGCTCACTGTCTATCTGTGTCAGCACGTCCTCAATGGAGTCCTCCTCGTTCCGCAGGGCCTCGGGGTCAGGGGGAGTGTAGCCATGGCACCGACACCACTGCACCACGTGCTTTGTTTTCAGGGGGGTGATATTGTGAAACCTGGGATGCTTCTCTATGATTTCTTGGAGGATCTTTCTCACTGTCATTGCTCGTTGCCACTGTGACCAAGCAAAAAGAAAGCTCATCACACGGGCTAAAACATTTACAGTTAGCTTACAGTCCAGAACCGTAATCTAGGTTGCAATGGAAACCAAAATTTCTCAGGACTTCTGACAGGTCATATAAACTTTGCTTTATCATCCAAAAAACAATCTCACGAAAAGGGACACACATTTACAGGGACCTAGTCACATTTGTCTTGACTTGAAATGTTTCATCTCCCAAATAACGCCAAAGATGGCATGGTGCAAGAAATCCATATGTTCTTAAATTTTGGTTAAACTCTTTGATCATTTAAGCTGGCAACAGCAGAGGATCTAATAAAGTGTTAACATCTTCCTTGTAAAACTCCACACCAAGATGGCAAAGTTACGAAGAAATAGAGAGAAACCACAATACGAAATGTCCAGGTTAACTGAAATACTTATCTTTAGTGAATTGACAATCTATTTCAGCACTAGTACTGCTTGTGTCAGATCCCTCAATTCTCATTCTACAGAAAGCAGACACAATCCCATAACAAGACAGATAAATATGTTAGGTAGAATTCCCTTGACTGTAACATGCCACAAAGGAGAGATGAGGATAAAGTACTACCAGTTTGAAAAAATCTAGAGCTTTAAAATGCTTCAAAAACCATCTTACTATAAATAAACTGAAAAATGACCTTCAGCATCCTTTCTGCTTGAGAAAGTCTGTGAACAGTAAACTGTCTGAACACAAGTCAGTGCACCTTGCAGTAAAGAATGCTGCCATTTAAAATAACAGATTTATTCAGAAAACAAATCATAAAACAACAAGGAAAGTTGTGAAATCCTTTTTTGTGTTCCTATTGACTGCTTATGAAACATTGGAGGAGAGAATTACCTCGGCTGCCCTCCTCTTCCCAATGTTCCAGCTGTAATACTGTTCCACTGAACTGGCACAAAAAGAGCTTACATCCTCACCTAAAAAAAACCCACAAAATCAAAACCTCTATTAAATTTTCAGTAAGTGACATAAGATGAATTCTGGGTTTGATATTACTTAGCAAAGAGGAAGAGGGAAATACATTTCATGCTCACAGGCTCAATGGCTGCAATCAATTCTTACAAATGCTGTGCTCTTTCCAAGAGAGACTTACACTGGTTTTTGAATGCAAAACCAGCCTCCCTCTTGGTCACACACACACAAGACCTGTAGCTATACGCTGTTTTAAGCCACTTTTTCCTCCAAAACGCTATTATGTAGACCTGTAAGTCTGCCTTACTAGTCCAAGTATTTTCCTTTGGAAAACTGGATTTTTTTCCCCCAAACAAATTACAACATAAAAATGAAAAAACAGTGAAAAGGTTTCCTGGCAAAAGCACAAGAGCTCTATGTGATGAAAGCTTTACTGTGCCTCTCACTCCCTCTTTGCTGCTTCTGCCTGTGAGGGTCTGCTCTACCCAGACTCCAGGACCACTCACTCAAAGTACATTAGTTACCAGGAAAAGCTGACACATTTTCAATTATGAACATGAGTCAGAGGAATGAAATAATAAAATACCACACAAGATTAAAATGTTTCTCTGCAAATTAACCCCTTTTGTTTAAAAAAGAAGGTAAAAACCCCAGTAACAGACACATTTCAGTGCTGAGCTATGTTACTGTATTTGCCAGCTCGATGAAACCCTGGTTTTAAATTTCAAAAAAGAAAAATGAAAAGCAAAAAAGCAAATCCATTAAGGATAAACCAGGAAAAAGACCTACTTGCAGCCATTATGTGAAGAAATACAATCTATTTCTAACAAAAAAAAAAAAACAGATGAAAGATTTTAACTGCTAACAACATATTTGACTTTACTGGAAGAACCTAATTCTAAGCACCCTCAGAATAACCCCTGGGGTAAGCTCTCTAGGAGAATGGTTTCATTTCATTCCACCTTTTAATAACTTCCGTGGCTACAGAGTATGCAAGGCATTCTGTTGATACACTGATAATACAGACAAAAGCCTTTTCATTTACTGCTTACTTTTTTCAGCAATTAATGGAACCTTCTTCACTATTGCTGTTAAAAGCTGCTGGATGTTCTCCAAATATTCTATGCTGCAAGAGATAAAAAGAATCACAGTGAAGATTGCTGTTAGAAGCAACGAATCTGATGTAAAAGGTTTCAAAATCACTGCATGGTTTAAAGTCTTTGGCTCAAAGGCATTACAAATAGCAATGTGAGGATAAACTGTTACACCCCAATCCAGAGAAGGTATTTCAAACACACAAAGTGTCAGCATCTGAAGCTGCATTTTTCAGGCTGAAGAAACTGGAAGACAGGCTTGGAGAAAATCCCAGCATTATCTCACAAGCTTTATTACATATCACTTTGAGGGGCAACTAGTGCAGGCTGTCCCAGTAGGAAACACGGGAAACTTTGTATTTATGGGACTTGACTTAATCGGCCATAGTCTAATAAACTGTCAGGAACTGTATTTTCCAATGGTTATCTTATAACTAGAATCATTTTCAGGGTGTAGAGACTGAAAATTTATTCCTGTCTCTTACACACACTCTTCATCAGGGTAGTGTCTTCAGGGATACACTGAGATAACAAAACTTTACAAAACACAGAGACAGGAAAGCTGGAGCAATCAAGAGCAGAAGAGACATCCTACACACTGAAGAAGTATAAAGAGAAAATTCAGCAGTCTGAGTTCTAGTGAAAAAACACTAACAAGTACTTGCAAAAGCATCACAAACAAGGCACCAGTGATCGAATACTCACTATTTAATTCTAATTCTGAAGCAAAGCAGCCCTCATACTAAGTAATGACACAAGTATATGAGTTTAACAAGACTTGAGAGTCCAGAAGGTGGCCAGTCCTACTTATTTCAGATGCCCCTTCTCACAGCTGCATTTCACTGGGCACTGTGACCTGACTAAGGACACGCAATGGCTAAGGGACTTATACAAACAGAGGATGAGAAAGATTTTAGCAGCTTGTGATTTTAACAAAGCCCAAAACAACTGCAAATCTTCAAATAATGTTTCGCCTTTCGTGAACCGTGCATACAAATCCATGCACAGATAAAACGTTGCAACATTGAAACAAATGCCACCCAACAGGATTATAGTACAGATACAGAGTGTATGGGACTGACTTTATAATGTATTTCTAGGTCAAAGTAACACTACTGCACGCAATTCCTAGAACCACCTCCATCCCCCCAGCACTTCAAAGATCAGAAATCCTTATAGAGAAATGAACAATTACTTGATAACGTAATTCCCAAGTTCAGAGCTCTCTTCTGTTTTAACTGCTGCTTGGCCTTCTTGGGTACCCATGGAACTGCAGTTTTGTCCTGTTGAATCAGGCTCCATCTTAACTTCAAAGAAACAAAATACATTTTAAGACAGAAAGTACAGCCAGCTTGATAAAAGTACTAGACAGTCTTGTGAGACTCCAGTAAGACTAAAGGTCTTACATAACATCCCTTCATTTATTGTTTGCATTCTCATTGCTAAGAATGAACAAATTTGACCTTCAATTTTGCTGAAAGAGACCTACCAGAACATGTTCCCCCCACAAATGTCCACATGCCCATATCTCATCCTTGTCAGAAAACCCGTACAATCAATTGTTGCTGTTTTGCATACGACTGCCTGATGTACACTGAACTGCCTGGCCAATCTGCAAACAAAGAACTGGATAGAAAGCCACCAAGTTTTAACAAGAAGTGACATTTCAAAGTGACAACTTTTTGGAAGACATCAGTGATTCTGACATGTGAACTTTCTCATGTCTAGGACAGAACTCCGGTGAGACAGAAGCAGTGAGATGTGCCGAACCCAAATAACCAGGCAGTCTGGTCATGCAGCTGGGATGGAGAGAGACATGACAGTTCTGCCAGAACTGGACTGCATGTGTAACTCTGCCCCATGCTTTATTCTGGGAAGGACTGTGTCTATCTCCTTCCCCCGTGTGTGCACAGGGACACGTGCTGTCTGCATCTAGTGCAGCTGGAAAGCAACCTCCAGTACCTCTGGCTGAGAACAGCAGGATTCGGGGGTTGAATACTTGCTGCTCATGGCAGGTCTGCAAATATGGACTGAAACAATGAGTGTCTAAGGTACTCCTTGCAGTCTTCTAGAACATTCTCATTTTTCTCCACGCTCGTTTATGCTGTGGGATTTGTTGAGGGGGAAGTCATTGCTAAATTCCTAGTCCCCAGGTGTCATTTTAACTTGATTTAAACTCTAATAATAATGGAAATAAAGGAATCCACAGTCATCGAGTCTACTTTAATAGTCAGGCCACCTGCATAAAGCAGCACCAGCTTTTTTTTACTACTTGTCTTACTAAGAAATCCCTTTTTACCTTTGGCAACGGATGCCGTGGAGGGACTTGGGACAACTGTACTTGCTGCTGTGACTGCTGCAACTTTGCTGGTAGAAAGTGACTGTAGCACTGGAGATGAACAGGAAAAAAAAGAAAGGGATGGGGGCAACAAAGAAGAAAAGAAAATCAAATTTCATACACTGCAACAAATTAACATTTTCAGAAGCAACACACTCTATTCGCAGCACAAAGTTTAGGGATGAATTCCTTGCTACAATTTCTTCTATCTCTACTTTGGACCATGTATTCCAACCCTGACCAAGTGCTACCCTGTGTCAAAGGAGATTTTCAAACACCATCTGTCATCCTCCTCTGCCCTTTACCTTTGTTCATAGGCATGAGTATTGTCTGAACACCTCCAGAAGCTGTGTTTACACCGAGCTGTTTAAGCTGGCTGGGAACTGTCAGAACAGCCTGCTGTGGACTAGACTGATTTGAGTGGATTTTTAGCAACCCTGCAAGAAGAACGGAAGACAAAATGTTAAATAAAACACACCAGTTAGTTTTTCTCCAGCTACTTCTCTCCCTCTCTGCTTGAAGCAGGATGGCATGTAACCTAGCACTGCCACCCTCTTAACAAGCCACAGTTGGCTGAGCTGTCAGGACCAGTTTCCACTGACACAAGTGATGGCTCAAACGCTGTAGTGCTGCACCACAGTGTGCACACTCTTACATGCTGCACAGCACTCTGAGACTTGTAAAGCAAATCTCCTCATTACTCAGGGATCTTAAGCAAAAGTTGATGTAACAAACCTTTCAACTGAAGCAGGCTCAGCAGAGTAAAACACTCTTGTCAGGACCAGACCTTGTGCTCAAGGCTGTGATAAGCCAGTGAACTACAGCTCTGTTGTATTCACACAGCTGCTCTCAGGGAGGTATCCCAGTGCCTCTCACACCTCTGCAGTTCAGCTTAGCAGCATCCACAGCAGTCAGCAGGGCACAATCAACCCTGTTCCAACTCTGGGACAAGCCCAAGGCTGCTGTGCAGCAGGTGTGACAAAGGACACACCTGAACTGAGTGTTGTGATCCTCTCTGCAACGTGCACTGAACACACCCTTAAGGATGGCTAATCAGGCTGGGAAGTACATTAAACTGGAGACTGAACTAAATAACTGATTTTAGTCAAGGCCAAAAGAACAAGCAGAACATTCAGATATTAACAGCATTATCATTGGCAGCACTCAGTAACTTCAGGAGAAATCAGCACCCTCCAAGCTGTGCCACAGTCCAGCGGGTGAGGAGTGCTCATCACCTGTCTGCCAGCTCTCTCCTCCACAAGGAGATGTCATCTCCTCTTTCTGATGACACCCCGAGGCACGACAGCCAGCATTCTAACACTGTGATTTGGGCCTATGTCCATCCTTTTTACTGGTAAACTGGCTATTTTCCATGTAATTGTATTCAATCCGTAGCTAACTTTTCTTCAGATCGTGGAAATTTAGCAGGTTTCTATTTTAAAACATTGACAACAATAAACTTTATTTTCTCCACGGCAACTTTGTAACTATGATTTGTTTTGACACTATTATTAGCAGCAGTAGTACTGAAGCACAGCTGCTTTCCAAGTACTAAACATGCAAGTCCTGGTGAAGATGTCTCGGTTTTTCTTGGTTTTTAAGGATGCCCAGCACTGGTCAGTTAGGCTTTCACCTCCAGGCAAGAAGGCTCACCTAGTGCTACCCATTCCTTTGTGTGGACACATGGATGTGTCAGGGTAGGACAGCAGGAGATCCAACAGCAAGGCTGTTAAGAAGGGACCTTCTCCTTTTCAACATACCCTATCAGCCTGGTGGGTGGGAGATATTGCTTGGTACAAAACAAGGGAAAGTTTGAAATCCTTTTCAAAACGTTGCCTTTGAAAACACAAATGTTCAGAATTTTAACAGTTTTGAGTTTTTCTTTGGTATTACATTGAAGTAACTTTTATAGCCACTGTTCCTTCTGAGATTCTTGAATAAAGAGTTTTCCATGATGAAGTCAATGCCTCAGGTTATAAAAAAACCCCAAACAAAATCTAGACAGCATTCTCACATGTAAACAGGAGTTTTAATCTGAAAGCTATTTAGTATGGCTTATTTCCTCCAAAAAACCCTCCTGCCTGCTTTCCTTGCAAAGAGAAAAACACTGAACTGCTTCCTGCAGGATTCTGTCAGTCTTGGCAGTCTATGCTGTTCATTTTCAAGCTCTGGGTAAAACAGACCCATGAGAAAGGAGAAGTTTAAGTCTGAGTAGAGAGGAAACAAGAAGAGCTGCTTCAAAAAGACACTGTCAGATGAGCTCAATGTCACTTACTTTCTCTTTTCTGTATTCTCATTCTGCTTTCACTTCACAAGAAGCCACTTCAAGTGAACAGAACATGCCAGCAGGTAAATTTATCTAAACAAAAATTTCCAGTTTTAACTCATAACTCTCAGACCTGCTGTATTTGCCCTCCCTGACACAAGGATGCTGGAAATACAATAAAAATAAATAGGGAGAACACACCTTCACATAAGGGCAGCCCAATTTAATTACCTCATTTTTATTAACTTGAATGATCCAGATCCAGCCTACTTCACTGTACTTAATGAATTTTGACTTCAAAGGCTCCAGTTCCCTCTAATCAACATCTCTCTCCTCTTCATTCCCAACAGAGCAGATGCAAAGCCCCAGAGACAAATTCTGCTCATTCTCTGTGTACAGTGGAGTTTCACTTTCACAAACAAATTAAGTCTGTAGTACTGCTGGTATCTTGCTAGTGACACACTCTGCCCCTGACAGGCAAAATGCATCTTCTAGTGAAAACCTGGCATGAAAACTAAAATCCCTCTCCAATACCAAAGGACAACTCGTGCTGTTACATGTAATAGACACAGTCGATGCCAAATGCCAAATTATTAGAGATTTCCTTGGCTAAGCCAAAAGTTATGCTAACAAGATATTTTAGAAAGCATGACTTTCACCCACTCACAAACGCAGGTGACTAAATTCTTCCGTTTACAGTGAAGACATGTACAGAACTCACATCTGGTTTCTGACTTTCTCTAGGAAAGGTGTGAAGGGAATTTAATACCTGATACTGTAGCTTTTCCCGTCACAGGCGCTGCTGTAGTCATCAAGGAAGCAACACTTACAACACTGGAAGTCGCAGTCTTATTCACTGCTGATGAAGCAGACTGGCTCTGGCTTACACAGATCTGGTGTTGCTGTCCAGGTGTCTTTGCTGCAGGAGTTCCAGAAGATGATGAACTGGAAGCTGCATTATCTGCTTGCTGCATAAGAGGCAGAGAGGGATAACAACTCCCTTTTCATGTCACAGGTGATTCAAAAGTAACCACAACAAGGTAATAAAAGTAATAAAAGTAGCAACCCCCAAAATTTTATCTACTGTTTGTTTGGAAGCAAAAGATTCTCAAGCTTATATCCAAAAGCCCCCACACAATGATGGCACATACAGAATGGAGGCTGTGGCAGCATGGCACCAATCTCCACAGGCATTTTAGACGCACAGACTAGGGGCTCACAGAAAAAAACCATGCTCAGAGTGAATTCCAGTGCAGCTCCACTGCAGGTGGACAGCCTGCATCCTGCATCAACTGGATCCATGGCAGCATTCACTTCAGGAATGCAAATGTTCCATGTCCTGCCTCCTTCCTTCCCAGGCTGCAGTGCCACCGCTGCCCTGGGCTGGAGAGCAGTGACAGCCCCTGCACAGGGCCAGGGCCCAACAGCTGCTGCCAGCAGCTGGGGCAGCAGTGCAGGGCCAGGGCCCTCAGCAGCACCCACTTGAAGCTGCTTGGTGCAAGAAGAGCAGACCCTGCAGCAAGCTGACTGCAGAGAACACCCAACAGGGGAGACAAGCAGTAGAAGCCCTCCCCTGGGACTGTCATGGCAAGAGTGCAAACACTGCATGACACAACACTGGCAGTGCTGTTTCTCACCTGGGCCACCCCATTTGTGGGGAGGGCCACGGCAGGAGCAGCAGCTGTGGTGATGACACCTCCTGACACTCTCAGCACAGTGGTGCCAGGTTTGGAGAGCTGGGATGAGGCAGGCACTGATTTTATAGACCCATCTGATATCTTCACCAGTGATGTCTGTCCACTGGATGTAGCCTTTGAGAAAGAATGCAGCATAAGGAAATCAGTGTATTAGTTAGGGTTTTAAATTATTTTAAAAAGCCAAAACAGAACAACAACGAAACAAACAAGATAAATGCTTTTTATATTACTAGAAAATATTTTCAAAATACTTTTGAAAAAATCAAATTCTGGAAATAATTGATAGAACAAAATGATCACCTCAGAAATCAGAAGTCAAGTGTTGACTGTGCAAATATATGTCTATTAATCTTGAATTCTGGATTATCAACTGCAAGTACTCTTGGGGCATTTGAATTTCACAGAGACGACTTAGTACTTTTTAAAAGCACCTTTGAAGGGTACCAAACCCAAAGATTTTTAAGAGCTTTAGCAGGTGACTTATTTCCGAAGTTCAAATAAACATTTAAGTACATTTTTGCACCTGGCTCTACTCAGTTTTACAATTCCATTTCAGAAAGAAATCCCAGAGCCCATTTACAAACAGCAACCACAAGTTTTCACGGATTGCAAGCTGACCCCCTCTGAGAAGAGAAAGCTGGAAATCTGCAGTCTGATGAAAGTAAACCTTTGTGCTTTCCTCATCACGGTACAGCCAGCACCATAATTGTACAAAACCCTACATCAAACCAAACAACTATGAAAGGAAATGCTCTCAGTAATGTGTGGCTATGGTTGCTGTACTTTATCTGACAAAACTAGTACGAGAGAAACACATCATTGCACATTACCTGTGTAAACAGAGCTGTTTTCTGTCCAGTTATCACTTTGAGGGCTTGTCCTTGTGTGGAAGATGCTCCAACTCCTACAGTGCCCTGAACAACTGATGCTGGAGTCAGCTGCTTCCCAGAGCCCTGAGGTGAAGGCTGGCCAACCAGAAAGGTGCCCTGCTCCAGAGAGAAATCAGGGAGGTCAGCACTTCGAGACACAGATGAGACAACAGAAATCTCTGAGTGTCAATAACAGATAAAAGCTTGTGGCGACAATGCAGCCACAACAACATTTCATCTTCTGAACCAAGGCACTGCTAACTACACTGGATGCTCCTGCACTAAGAGCTGGATGGAGCCTTCTTGCTGCAGAACACCTTCTGATGGAAGCAGAGCAGGAGACAAGCCAAGTCAAGATCCAGACACCAGAGCCCCAGAACGTTTCATATTCTACAGAACCACAAGACAACCACCTAACACCCCTGCAGCCAGAAATGTCAATGTGCTTCCACTGAGATGCTTGTGCCACTGACCTGGGGTGTCTGCTTCAGGATGTAGGATGTATAGGTGAGGTGCTGTGACAAGTTACTGCTTGTGCTTTGGGTTCCCCCACCTCCTCCTCCACCTCCTCCTCCACTATTCGTAGAAGAACCAGACTGAAGACCTGTAACCACAGGAAAACACTTGACCCTCTGGTAATCAGACAGTGCCAGCTGCTAAAGCATCCCTGCATATACAAGTACTTGAAAAGACTTTGCCAGACATTTGGTGCCACATGTTTTGCAGTCAAGTAATGTTATTATTCAGTAAAGAAGAGTTCAGCTGTGCTCTCTTACAGCTCAGTTAATGCCATGAACAAGAGGAGTGATTGGAGAGATAAGGAGGACTGGTGGACAAGCAAAGCTCATTTCAGGCTTTTTTGAACTTTCTGTGAAATGAAAATGCTGTCCAAAAAATAACAATCTTTTCATCACTCTTTTGCAGGTTATGGATCTGCAGCAAAAGCCCTGGAAACAGTCTGAATCTCACTGGCTTCTTAATTTTAATTTCACTGGCTGTTAATGCAATTTTGCTAATGGAATAACAGATCTTGGATACCAAACAGTGGTAATTTGCAGTGACACTTTGATATTGCTCTGTCTCCAAAAGGAACATCCTGAACAGTGACATTTACAGTCTCTGATTAAGAAACAAGGGTAAAAAAAATACTCATGGCTCTGTCATAAATATCACAAGTATCTGATCTTCCTTGCTGCCAGTGAGATTATTAAAGTTGAACTGCCCCAGCTGCAGGTATTTCACTGGGAGTTCCATTCACAGCCTTATTAACCAAAAAAACCATTTCTGCATTGACAGCACGGCATGAAAAGCTGTTTCACTGAAAACAAAAGCCACTTGTGAGATTTCAGCCTTAAAAAGCACCACATATGGGTTGTTGTGAACAACGAAACCCTATCCCATTACTGATTTCCACAGCACCAGGATGCTTTCTAGCAAAAATGCCAAACATATTAATTATGCAGTGATTACATTATTTACTCATTAGATTTCCCTACAAGACTAACTAGCATTATTTGTGGCTCGCAGTATGGCTCCTTGGGGTATCAGCAGCAGTTTTCCTTTCCCAGAAGGGTTCTTGCTGTTGGTAGTGAGGTACAGCTTGGTGCCTGGTGGTAAATTTGCCAAGTTTGCCAGGTTGGTGGCTGGTAACTGCAGTGTAGCCATCACTAGAAAGAGAGAATAAAAAGGAATAAAACAGCTGCTTGCAGAAACTAGTAAGCACTGAAATCTGCACAGGATGGAAGTACTCAGTGACATACAACCAGCCCTCAGTAATCCCTACTTAGCTGCTCTAACCACAGATTAACTCCACCAGTGATGCACAGACACTTTTTTTAATAGGTCTGGAAACAATCTCTCTGTGTGCAGTCCCACTTGTGGCTGCAGGCCAAAGCAGCACAGCCGTGGGGTCTGCAAGCTTCCTGCAGCCCCAGGCACCACACAGCGGCTGTCCAACAGCCCAGAGCTCCAGCCCGTGCTCAGCTAAAGCAGCTGTGTGCAGATGCAGACAGGGGCCTTCTGCCCATACTCCTGTACCTGTAAGCACTGCAGAAGATGTGGGGCTAAAATTGGGACATTAGGCTCTGCCTGGCTGGATTCATAGGGAAAGGACCATAATGCCAGGCAAAAATGTGAGACCTGGCTCCATGAAAGTCTGCAAGGTCTCCTGCACATGCCCCAGTGTATCCACCTGGTCTCCACAACCAGAACACTGCATGTTTTAAAGCACTTGGCTCCCTCTTCCCCCTTATACACAATGAATTAACATTTTCTTTATTATTAATCTCAGTCTGAATTTTCCTACAGAGCTCTCTACTCACTTCCAGGTTTTCAATCACACACACTTATTTTGCAGTTGAATAAATCATTACAGACCCATCACTAGCTATTAACAAGGTGTAAAATCACTCTACCTGAGCCTTGAGATGTACTTTTCAGAGTCCCTGTGGAAGAAACTTGCGCCTTTGTTATAGTCTGCACGGGCTGAGCCACAATTGTCCCTCCACCTCCACTCACGATGGCTTTGGCTACACCTTGAGTCACAACCTGCTTCGAGCCAACAGCCTTCGCTACCGAGGAGCTGGACTTTGCCACAAGGATCTGACCGCCGCTGATTGCCACCGCTTGTTTCACTGTCGACTGCAGCGCAGAACCCACTGGAACGCCAACAACCTGCAACAAACAGCCATGGCAGGGGGATGGCACGGGGATGGCATGGGACCCTGCTGGCCACAGCCAGCCCTGGAACCCTGGCTGGTACACGACCCCCATCTCCAGACATTTCAGGACATGCCTGGTCACGAACAGAAGCTCTTCATTCAGGAACAAAATTAAATCGGCAAGAGGCCAATCCCAAGTAAAACGATAAACTGTTAAACCCAGGCAGGATCTCAGGGCAACCACAAAAGATTAAATTCATTCAAATCACAGGGCAATTCCTTTTTTTCTGATTTATAAGCAATGGCTTAATTCCAGCTGAAGATAAAGCTTGCCTTGGTAAATTAAGAGATGTAAAAATTCAGTTTCAAAACATTAATGGGAACAGATTCCCTGGGAAAACTATGACCTCAAAGCAGAACCCATGAAGTGCTTCAATTTTATGTGTCAATGGAAACTGCAGTGGAACGTGAGTTTTTGTATACCTGCTCAAACAGGCAAGAAAGGCAGCAAAAGGAACAAGGAAATGTTGCAAATGCAAAAAAAGTATTTACTTATGCAAACGTGAAAGTTGTCTATGTTATCTCTAGTGCCTGGCACGTCATTTGACTCTGTCCACAAAGGAAAGAGGCAAGAACGGAGACAATTTCTGACACATCTGTTATCTTGTCACGGCACTGTGCCTTCTCAGCAGCTGTGTCACTCCTGTCAAAGCAGGACTGCATTGGCACAACCCCGGCAGTAAAGTGCTTGAGTTGCCACTCAAGTGGGACTGCTTTCACCTAATGCTAGTTCTGTCTCAGCCTCCAACCCCACTCTCTATTCGGGCTGTTCTTCTGTGTCACAGGCCTTCATTCCTAGGAAAGAATTCACCTTCTCTTATGGAAAGCCCTGGGTGAGTTTCAGCAAGAGCTGCTGACGGCAGCCAGCTTTCTGGGTTGACAGTCCAAAAGCACCTGCACCCCACTGTTTCAACGGCTTGGACAGAAGCAGGAGATGTCCCTGTATGCAGTGAAATGTAACAGTGCCTGCCCAGCCCTCTCCCTTCGCAAGCACTGCACGGAAGCAGGACACGAGCCACAGTGCCCACAGGAACCCGGCCACCCATGAGGCTGCAGTAACAGCACGAGTTCCCAGTGTCCCAGAGATGCCACGGGCCCCATACCTTGGACTGCACGGTGCCCTCGCCGGTGCCCAGCACGGGTTTCTGTGGGGACAGGGCCAGCATGTGGCTGCCCTTGACGGTGACGTACTGCTGCACCGAGGGCTGCGCCGCGCCCGCCGCCGGCACCGCCGCCTGCTGCGGCAGCTCCCCGGGCTCCTGCTTGATTATCACCTGGGCAAGGGGAACACACAGGCACAAGGAAAGCAAACACCTTTGATGCCTTTGGATTTCAGCCTTTATGTTTTTCAGATCCTGTACCCTGTTAGTGCATAACTCCAAACTCCAAATACAGTGTTAGCCACTGGCTCCACACTTTGGTCAGATAAAACAATCCCTCTGGGCCTGAGGTCCGAGGACATCCTACAGCTTCAGGCTCCAAAAAGTATAAACAAAAGTGAATTGGGGGAGCAGACTGGGGGTAAATGACCTCATTACCTGAAGCTGTAATTGGAGCACTCATCCCTGAGATGTAAATGGACCAAACTCAGAATTGTCTGAAAAACCCGTGACCATGGTCCACCTTGGGTGTGACCTCTGGGAGGCTCTGACTGCCCAAGGTGTGTCTGTGGAAGGCCTTTAATAAACACCCACTTTATTCTCTCCATCTTGTCTGGCCCCTGTTCCAGGGAGCCACCCCAAGGCATTGCCTTCAACCACTGAAGATGGTTTGTGGAGCAGCCTGTCTTCTGGGAAGGGCAGGCACACTCTGAACTCAGACCTGCTGCTCACCACCACGGGGCTCCACGTGAGAGCTGCTCCCACACAGCGTGTGGGGTGGTGTGACAAGTGACATAGTGACAAAGCAGTCTCATTTCAGAGGTGGTCATGGAAATTACAGAGTCACAGCAATTGCTGGTAGTGTTACAAGTACCACTCGTCCTGACAAGGGACTTGGCATCACCTGACTTCTTCAGACCCTGCATCTCGGCACAGAGCCCCTCTAACACAGAGCCACACCCTCTAAAGTTTCAAATTAATGTTCTGAACCTGGTTTTTATTTCTATCCTGCAACATTACAAGCAATAGCTCTAGACACTATAAATGATCATAGGCAACATATACACATTCTCTTGTGTGTATGTTTTATGTTTCTCCTGGGATAGCTCTAAATCTAATCCATAAAGGCAGAGACATCAAAAAGCCTCTTTTGGTTTTTTTTTTTTTTTTCTCCTGTTAGATTGTTATAGGTACTGTAACTGGTAGGAAACATTCTTTCACCTTTTACTTGGATCACCCAACACTGCCAGAAACAATTTTATACTCCATGTGGTAATATTCAAGGAAACACAATCAGAAGCAGCAACATCTGAGATTCACAAATCACTTACAATTTTTTAAGAAGTTCCTGACAGATCTATTGCAGTTTACTTCTACTGCATCCCATTAAAAATATCTTTCAAGATATCAGCCTGAACACAACTGGTTCAAAAAAGAACCCCAGAAAGGATGGAAGAGGTGATAAAAGGCAAGATCCCAGGTACAGCAGAACCACATGGAAAGAAAAGAAAACAAGACACATTTTTGAGAGATGCTACAGAGCCCTTAGCAGCAAGATACATTGGTTCCAGCAGGAGTTTTACAGGCACTGGAGTTCCATGGTTTCTGGCACAAATCAGCATGAAATGACACTACTGGGCTGCCTGTCCCAGCACAAGAAGTCAGGAGGGATACCTTTGTAAAAGCTCCCAGTCCTCCAGTGACCGATTTGGGGCTCTGCACCTTGGAATGGCTCCCAATGGGACAAAGGGGTGGCATGGTGGCAAAAAGAGAATCCTCCTGCTGCAAATAAGAAGACATGGTGCAAACATCAGTGATACATCCAATAAAAGAAATAAAACAAGTGACTGCTCCTAAAGGGCAGCATGGACTCTCTGGGCAGGTCAAATTACCTGTGCAAATAAGACATTTCCAATTATCAGTTAACACTTGAATAAAAGGAGTCAAACTTTCTTAATATAACCCACAAAGCAAATTTTACTTGGAAAATTACATCTCCAACAGCAGTAACTGTGTCTTACCATGTCATACATAAGCAAAAATATCAACTCATGTTCTCTGATCAATATCCCACTGAACTATCAGGCACATTCTTCTCTGTAAAGAAACCCTAAAATTACAGTTTTTCCACCAGAGGACATAAATCAAATTACATTTCTGTTTACTGAAGTATGATTTTTACGTGTTTTTAAAAATATCTTCCATTTTTAATGTTGCCCTGGAAATATGGAATTCAGCTGTTACTAATGACGTGTGCCTACTCTGACTCATTGAAAACTTTTCTAAAAAAAATGTCCCAAATCAGTGATAAATAAAGAAAAATGAACAATTTTCAACACAGTTAAGTGAAATCCATCTGAGCACACAGGTTTTTAAAATCTGACCAGCCAGCTGCACACCTGACACTGAAAATGCTACTCCGAATTGACTGCTTCAGACAACAGTCTGCATCACCTTTCCAGGAAGCATCTCAGATCCAAATGTGAAGTGATTTGCTCTCTGCAGGCTGACTGCAAGCCTTCCCCCACCATATCCTGCTTTAATACTGAGGCCTGGAGACAGGGAAATGCTCCTGTTTCCAGCAGCACACCCACCAGCTGCTTTCAGAGCCTTGCTGATGCCACTTCCCTGCCAGAAATATCATCCCTAGCACAAGATGAGGGAAACATTTTATGTGAGACAGTACAGCTCTGTAGCTTTTGCGCTTTGCAGATCAGAAGCATGAACTGTATTTATTGCTGTTTGTTTACACATCCAAATGTTACTCCACTGTTTACACAAACATTTTTCTAAACTCAGGCAGTTGTAGAACCACTCCATGAGTTATTTTCAGGCTGCCAAGAGCAGCTGCTGTACAGAAATAATGAACGGCCTGAAGGTTTTGAGGTAGGCATCTCTGGTTTAATCATACTCTGACTAACAAAGTGAAGGAGATCAAAGCCAGCTACAGAAGAGTTTTTTGAAAGATACAACGTTTGGGGAGCTATGCCCTCCATGGATTTCCTTGCAGAGAAGTAGAAGAGCAGTGCCTTTAACAGACATGTAGCCGAGCCTAATTAGAACTGCATGAAGTGACACTATCATCTTGTATAACCACCATGTTCTCCTATGGCTCCATCTGTTATACACAGTAAAACCTTCACATGAAATGACAATCCAAGGAACCTGCCTGAAGTGCAGGGGTTTTAATGCTAAAAAGTCCCATTTAATAGAAAGCTGGACTTTAAATGGGAAGCACACAGCTAATGAGAACATTACCTTGACAGCTGAGGTGCCAAAACTGCTCCCATGGGTCTTTGACACAGGAGATCCAGTCCCGTGAGAGGCCTGGCAGACACTGCTCAGTTTGCTGGTCGGGCTCCCTGCACAGCAGGAAACAAAGCAGATGTTGGGTGAGAGCTGGGAGCAGGGCACACATGAAACCTCTTCTAACAGGGAACAGGGCATTTCATTTCAGCTGTGCTCTCCATCAGGTACATCAGCAGGAACCTCCACGGGCGCAAAACAGATCCATCACCAAATTTCCACCTGCAGGAACCACATCCCAGAGAAGGTGCTCTCCACCCACTGCTCTGTGTGCTGCAAGCAAATGGTCAGGAACCTTCCTGGGTGGCTGAGAATATCAGCTACGGGTGCAAATATGTGAAATTAGGCCAGATGCAAAGTCCTCTGCTGCCCAGAATCCCCCTGAACCCACACTAGCCTTGGAGACTGGCATGGAGAAAGGCTTGGAAATGGAAGGAAAAGAAAGGCCACAAAAGGAGAGAAACAAAGTGAGGAGTAGCAAGAGAAAGGGATCAAGTGAGGAAGGTAAAGGAAGAAACAGAAACAAAGAAATGAAGGCATAGAATCACGTGTGCCAGATCCTCTTGCAAAATTATCAGACCGACACACGTGCCACAGCACTCTCCTGGCCCCCAAGATGGATGGGGGTCCAGTGGTAAACTTACCCTGCATTATCAGCACATGCACAAGACTGCTCCTCAGCACTCTTGTGACTGCTCATGTTGGGCTGGTTTGGCAGTTTTGTTTGTTCAAGGGACACCAAAGCCACAGATTACACACATGAAAGCAAAAAACCAGTGTCTCATACAGTTGTACCATAATCCAAACTTCAGCTTAGAAGTAAATGAGGAGCCATTTCTGAGACTAAGGGCTTTGGGAAAGCTGGCTTTCACAGAGCATGAAGATCTCACCCCTTTTCTTAAATACAACCTGCAGCCTTATCAAAAGTGTCCCAGTGACTTTTGCTGTAACACACATTATGCTCAGTCCAGCCTGGCTGCTGTTGCCAAACAGTTCCACAGACCCTCCTGCACCCTCACACAGGGTCTGGTGAGGAGGCTCTCTCACAATAAAGTCGTCTGGGGAGGGCAGGGTATCAATTTTCTGCTCTGCCACTGATGTGATCTGACTCATGCAGGGGAGGCACAGGAGTGCAGGGAGGGAGAGGCACCAAGCAGTCTCTGCCAGGCCACTCTGTACATCCCCACTGTGCTGGGAAAAGGCAGTTTTAACAGTAACTGCACTTCAACAATAACTGCACTTTAACAATAACTGCACTAACACCTGTACATCCCAACAATCTGGAGCATCTACACATCCTCCCCTCCATGGACAAACCTTTATTAGGAGAACCCAAACCATGAAAAACCACTTAGACAGAGCAGACAGTCAGGCTGGAGGTAAAGAAGAAACAGAAAGTAAGAGGCAGAAATTCCCCAACCAATCAAAAAAAAACCCCCAATGAATCAAACTCTATTGGTGAAACAGCATCAGTGTTACAAAGAAAGCCCCAAAACATACTTTAAAAAATTCAGATACAGCTACACAATTCTTACCAATTACCCTACCAATTCCCTCTGTGATGAAGTTAAAATGAACATGACAGCTGTGTTCCCTCAGATAAAGAGAGGAAGCATTAGTAAAAAGAATTTTTGTGTTTTCCAACCATGTCCAGCAAACGGTTTGTGTTCCATGGATGCTGCACTCCCTCACTTGGCCCTGGGCATCCTGCTGAGATGCTAGGAAGCACACTTAGACACAAGCAAGTGTGTTTTAAAACAGACAGCAATTCTTGGCCATATATCACAACAAATATATGACTTCTGAGGGACCTTTCCTCCACCCCAACACAAAGATTACAGACTCCTCTATCCATCACCTGTGTCCTACAGTTCAGCCCCCCCTGTGACCCCAGGCTTCTGCCACCACTGAGAGCATCCAGTCAAGAAGAATTCAAAGCAGCTGGAATTGGACCAGGTACAATTTTGTTACTGAGAACAGTAACAAAATCCAGCAGGGCTGTTGTTGTGGTAATCAGGGTCTCTGCATTTCAACACATCTACTGTGCCCCACACTGGGCCCTAACACTGATCTGCCAGTCACTGTGACCTCTCCATGCTCTTGGCCACATCCACAGCAGCACTGTCACCCAACCACCTGTGCACTCCTTCTGTCTAAAGCTGTGCAACAAGGTCTACATCACCTTGTCCCTCCCCTTTTCACCTGAAAAGAACATGCTCCCTTTGAAGCAGCGTCTGTGAATTCAGTTTGGCTTTACACTGTGCTGCTCCCAAAGGAAGCAGTCCTCAAGTCTGAGATACCCTCAGCCATGCCCACAGGCCAGCAGTGCAAACCAACACCTTCCTCTTCCCCTGCTGAGCAGCACTTTTCCATCTCCATGAGCTGAAATGCTGCTGTCAAAGGGAGAACAAACCTGAAGGGGTAAGACTAAGCCACTGCCCTCTGTGGTCACACTACACACCTGTGCTGGTGGCTGCTGCTCCGACCGTGTGTCCAGGCTTGTCCACAATAATATAGGGGTTATTGAGGACTGAGCTGGCAGAGCCTTGCTTCATGTGCACCGGAGTGGACGTTGGGGTACGAGGTAGCGGAGATGGACTAGGGGTCGATATTGGAGAACCTTAAGAAAAAAAGTCCAATGCTTCTAGCTTGTAAATGTTGTCAGAACACAAAAACATGGCAATAGCAGTACTTTTGAGCATGGCTTAGAAAAGGAATGCTTTTTGAAGATGCATTTCCCAGCCTGAGGGAGCTCACAGGACTTGGAGAAGGAAAGAGGAGACAGAAGGAAAGAAAAGGCACATAAAGCACTACAGCTCATACCTACCCTGGACATGCTCTGCCTACCAGATCAACAGGGCTCAAAGGGAACTTAAGAAGCCATCTGGTCCAGCCCTGAATCCTGACGGACATTAGCTACATCATTCTCACTGCCAAGACCAGTGCACCCCAGGAAATGGAGAAAGAGAGGTGAGCTCTCTTGCCTTTGTGCAGCCCAAGGTAGAGGCACTCAAGAGTGGGAACCAAGGAGTTCCCCTAAAAACGCTGCATGGAACAGCCTCGGGCAGCAGGAACACCCAGATCCCTTCACTGCTCTCACTACAGCAGAAACCCTTGAAATCAATCTGTAAAACAGGCAGCTTCTGGGTAACGTGGCAAGGAGAGAGAGAAACTAGAGAAGAAAAAAGCTACATGAAGAGGTAAACACGAAACTCAGAGAAAAGGACTGGCAAGGAAGCTATCTGAGAAAAGAGACAGCAGCAAACACCAAGCTTCACCTGCTCATTGATCTATGTCTTGGCAGTTAGTGACAGTTAGAACATAAATAATCATAAATAAAATCCCCGTGTCTTATAAACTGCTTTGGAATCTGAAACTGGTAACCTTTCTTGGCAGACAGTAGAACCTTGGAAAAATGTTTAGCAGGGAAACATTTAAATAGGAAAGGTCAACAAAGAATAGTTCCAAGGACTTTAGGAAAGATAGGATGGCCCCTGTAATTCCCACTTTCTAGGAAGCTTTGGGAAAAGATCAGGAGAAGAATAAAGAAAGAATAAAGGAATTGGCATAGGTTCAATTATAAATCAACCTGAGTACAGTTTTAAAATGTCAAGGAACAATAATAAAATCTAATTAAGAAAAACCAACAAAATAACAAAACCAAACCAAAACAACAAACCAGACACTTTAAGAAAATTTTGTGGGAGCAGATCACCAGGAATCACACATACTGATAGCTGGTGCTTCATCCTCTCTACCCTGAACACCAGAAAATGAAGAGCTGCAACAGGTCACCTTGCAGCTTCACAGCATGTGCCAGGGGGAGCTGTACATCAATACTTTCTGATGTAAAGCACATCCAGTGACTGGAATCACACCCAGGGGCAGAGAAGGCACCACAAGTGAAATGAGCAAAGCAGCATTTTGGCCATGATTGGTTCAGAAGCTGCCACACTGCCCACTGCAACCAGCTGGCAATTTAACCCAACACAAGATGGACTTTTAGAAGACAAAGACCAAAGCTGCTCCATCTGATGCAATATGGTAAGCACAAGAGGGTCTATTTGAGCCTACAATGCTAAAACTAATTATTTGCCCAGTAATCAAGAAAAATTTCTTAATCCATCCAGGCTGTATGAAATCAGGAGGGAGAAGAATATACTTTTCCCACATAAAATATTCCACATAGAAGATGTGCTTTTGCCTGGGCCTTTCTGTGGGTACCAGTCCATTTCAAGACTATCTATTTCATACTTAAAAGCATTCAAGAATAGAGAGAACAGCTCTCATCCTGCTTTTCATCTGTTGTGAACCATTTCACACTTGTATTTTTTTTCACTGAACATTAAGAAGTGTGCTTAGCTCCTTATTCTACAGTTTTCTACTGTCTGATGCTCAAAGACTGGCAGAAAATCAAGGGAAGGGCACAAAACAAGTCCAACTGGTTTACTCTTGTTTTCCAGGGGGAGGCACTCAGGTAAGTAAACTAACATTCACCTGATACAATCTTGCAACTCATGGTGATAGGCTGGAAGGATTTTCCTGGTGACTCTGCAGGGCTTGGACTCTGACCTTGAGGCACTATTTTACAGCTAGCTGCAATGGGTTGAAAGGCTGAATTTCCATGAGAGCCAAATGCAACTTTCTGTGTGGCTAACTTGGTGGGAGTCCGTTCTATCGAGGATGGCAGGGAATAAAAGGCGGCATGTCTTTCGGTTTCAGCATTCCCAGAGAATCCTGATCAAAACAGGGAAAAGAACAGAAATACTTCTTAGGCTGACACATCTGATTGCTGACTGCTTCTCTACACAAGCACAACTCAGGTATGACAAACACACTCTTGAAGGAAGGAAGGAAGGAAGGAAGGAAAAGCAACTGGTGGGAAGCGTTGAACGGGGAGAAAGCGAGGGAGGGGACTGCTCCTGCACTGGCCTGCTGCATCTGCTGGACTAGAAGAATAAAATGATGCCATGCACAGCCTGTTCAGCTGTGACAGGTGATCAGCCACTTCTTACACATTTCCTTGGAATGCCCTTCCACTGATCAAAAGCTGCTGCTAGTTCCAAGTGTCCTTGGTCAGGGCTCCACAGGACCAAGGCTGGATCTCCTTCGCAGAGAATCTCGTAGTGCATTTTTTGGAGTAAGAGCTCAAGTAATCAGAGACTGCCTTTTGAGCTGGGAATCCACTTTATTTGGTGTAGAAGGAGATCAATTAACCTGGAGCTGTTGAGAGAAGCCACTGCTTGTCAGTGTGAAAAGGAGGGAGATTTACTTCCTGTTGGCTGTAGCACGGCTCACCTGAAGATGCTACAAATCTTCCTGTTTGAATGAAAAACCTCTCTGTTAAAAATTTGGTTGTTTGTACTTTTTTTGGCCACAAGAAAAGACCACCACATTTAAGCAGCAGACATTCTCCTTGCGGAGCCTGAACACCACCAGCAGCATCACAGTGCCTCTCGGGGAGCACAACCACACATGGCACCAGCTTACAGCCATTCCTTGAACACAGGAGTGTGGGAATAAACAAAGAAAAGCATCAGACCATGCAGCATCTGACCCTATTTTGAAATATGACATGGCTGTGTCCAGGTTTCTCACACTTAAGAGTGTAACACACCCCCTTGTACCTCAGCCCAGTTAACCAGGGTCTGTCGTGGAAGCCTCAATGCTGAGTTGAGCTCCAGAAAACACAGCTAAATGCCACCAGAGGCACAGCTCTTCCTACTCCACACATACACAAACCCTGCAGTGGGCCCATGGGGCCAGCACTGCCTGTTCCAGGCAATCCCAGTGGTCCTAAGGCCTCACCTGCTGCCCCACTGCAATGGATCCTGATCTCTCAGGGGAAGGGGAGAAGACCCTGATAGGCAGAGATGTCATCATCCCTCAGACAAATACACACAACTTCTTCAGTCTCTGTTCTCCACAGTACAGTAACTACAGCTACCCACTGTTCTCTCAGGTATAAATGAACACACCACTAGACCAATTCTTTAAATGTATACACAGGCACCAAAACATTCAGAAACCTAAAAACCCCTCTGAAAACAGCCTGCCAAAGCCAAAACTACAAGTACTATTCAACCACCTTTTTTCCAACTGCATCTGCTGTTCCTTACTCACCACATTTTAGCAAAACAAGAGCCTGCTCAACAAACCTCAGATAAAAAACCCAAACAAAACCAAACCAAACTCCCAAACCAAATAATCTATAACAATTTCTGAATTACATTTCAGAGCACATAAGGAAAATATGATCTGGGGTTAGCAACAAGCAGGTAGCACCAGAAATCTTTAAGGCATAAGAGCAATTAAGACAAGGCATCCAGCAGAGCCAAAGTTCCAAGAACTTGCACTTGACTGACACCCATTTGCTTTACCTTTGTCCACAGAAGCATCTGGGCTGGAGTCTCTCAACTGTTTAATTGGTGAAGAAGCTTTGACTGGTGCTGGGATACTCAGTGGCAGTGATAAAGACGTGGGAACATCAGAAAGGTCAGACTCTGAAGACTGGGAGAAGAGATACTCCTCACCAAGAGAATGCCTGTGTAGCTCCACATCCACTACCTTCCAAAAACAGGAGAAAGGACATTAGGATTTGGTAGCTAGGTAAAGATATAAAAACCAAAATCAACTCTGCCTTTTTATTTTAATGTCTAAAAACCTCTCCCTTTGTTTCCCCCAACTCTACATAACATTTCCATTCATTTCAGGGACAGTTCCCAAAGGAAATTCAGCCTTTCAACCCATTTCAGCAGCACCCTGAGCTACAACAAAAATCTTGCACCATTGAAGCCCCACAGTACAAGAGCATGTCTCAGTCCACAGGGAAATCTGAACTGGAAACACGGAAGGATTATGGAGCCCAGCTCTAAGCAACCCACTACAGAAAGGATTGCATACTCCTGTAGGGACAGGCACAAAACTGAAGCCTGTCTTTTCTGGAAAGGCCTTGAGAATTACACATGATCTACTCTTCAAAAGTGTTTTTTAACACCAGTAGACATTTCACATTAAAGTTTTCTCCACAAACTGAAAAGCTGAAGTAATGCGATTTAACCATAGAAGGTTCCATTTACCACAGTACAACAAAGGGAAAATAGTATCAAAAAACCTTAGGAAATTTAGCAAATTATGGGTTATTAATTAATTAATTTCAAGAGTTCATTTTCCATTAAAGTCCTAAATCTTGACAGATACAGAAACTTAGAAGTAGTCAATACATTGCAAAATTTCAACGGAATAGTTGGGTGATCCCTTAAACTTTTTATATGCAAGCACTGCAGCAGATCAGAATGCAAATCAGAACATTTTGTACCAAAAGCTTCACAAAGCAGTAAAATTTAAAGCTCCAGTACAAGCCAAGTTCGTTATGAAGGCAAGAGCTGGAAACAGTCTCCCCTGAACCAGGAAGGAGAAAAAATGACTGTTGTCATGAACAGTGACAAGGTGTAATAATCCTTTCATTCAACAAGAGAGCAATAATATCTACATTCTAGAAATTAGGAAATCAAATGGGTCTGACTCTGTGCTTAGTCCCATGCATATTTGCTTTTTAAACACCTTTAAGGGAATCAAATCCATCCCATGACCCTCTGACTCACCGTTTCTGCACCAAGTGTTTGCAGGCCTGTGTAGGTCCTGTCCAGCTGGAAATGACAATACAATGTATTAACTAGGGCAAAGCATTATATTAGCTAGAATTTACAATATAAATGGTTTGAAAGAAGTTTCAAACTATGCAAGTTGAGCAGCAGTGCATGCAATATTTTGAGCCATAAGGTCAGAAATCTGTGTGCTTTGATAAGTGCCCTCACTCCCCTCTGCAAAAAATTCAGCCATGACCCAAGGCCCACACTAAAGTGGAAAGGAGCAAAAAAATTAAAAGAAATTACATTGCTGAGGGAGGATTTCCATCTAAGAGGAGTCCTCAAGCAGTGTTCTTTTTTTTATTCCTGCTGTCAATATAAGGAAATAATAATGAGAAAAACTCTTGTGTTTTCAACTGACCAGCACAAAGGCTGTGTTTACACCATCGTTTTTAGGTAAGTGTTCACACCACCCCAGCAGCTGCTAAAGAGCCACAACAGCCCAAAGGCACCTGTCACAGACAGTGCAGAAGCAGCTGGGTTTGAGAGGTGCAGGATGTGCCAGAGCTCAGGGGCACATGGGGTGCCAGGCAGGGCTCAGCTCACTCGGTGCCCTCACAGCAGCCACAGGCTCAGTGTGACAACAGCAGATTCACTGATTTGAGCTCCTGTGTGCCGTGGACTGGCTCAGTTTCCTTCTGCAGGCTGAGAGCTTCCTTCGTTGTCCATCACAGTGTTAATAATTTCTCCCCAAGTCACATCTTCCCAAATAGATTTTACTCACCATCTCCATTAAATGTCCCTAAGCTGCAGGGGAATTATTTTCAACCTCCTCTACTGTCTATATTTAGGGTTGCAATGAGGTACCTTATTTAGCATGAAATTCATTAATGCAGGCAAAATTCAAATAAAATTAATGCTGCTCAGAGAAACAGGAGACTAACCCAGCTCAGGACTTAAGTCCACTAATGCCAGGGACTACTAATTAAAAGGAAAACGAGCAATGGCCTAGTTTTCCAGGACTGCTGCATACTAGAAATCCCAAGTGCTGCAGGGGTGAATGAGTTGGAAAAGGGAGCTCTCTTCAAAGGGAACAGGGAATCTCAGCCCTCCCTGCCCACTCTAACAACAAAGATAGTCATTAGCTGTTGTGTGCCTGTGCTGAAGAACAGACACGGCAGTCACTTTACCAGAACAAAGACAGACCTGAAGCACCCTGTTAGGTTAAAGCCAGTGAAAACATAATAAAAATCTCCAATTGTAGGGAAAAACCAGGTAAACACTGCTGCTCTGAGCACACTCAGCTCCTGTTGCTGCCAGGGTGAGTTCCCTCCTACTGCATCAACTGCACACAGCTAAGGTAAGAGGCTTTCCCAGATCTATTCAGATTGTCCAGCTCAACTATTCATGTGAAAACAACCACACTCATAAACACAGCCAGGCAAAAGCACACACACAAGCAGAGTCTCTTCTGGATTATGCAGGAGAGCTCATTTAAATGCCTTTCTCTGAAGTATCGTGTTCAAATACCTTTAAATTGTGTATGATATCAATCCTTTTGTTCTGGCTATCCTTGAAGTGTATCTGCACTCTCACTGGGAATTCTCCCCAGCCTCTCCTGGTCAGGTGAAACGGAGGTTCTCTGGAAACAAACAGTGATTATTACATTTTGATGCAGCACTGGTACAGCTTTAACCTCCCTCCTTTTCAGAAAGCCAAAGACTGGTTTTTCTAGCTGACAGCTAAAGCTATCTTCAGGTCTGCTATTCACCACAGAAAGAATGTAATCACAGCAATGAGAATTTTATGGCTTTGGACAGCTGAAAACACACTTTAACTTTACACAAAGGGACAGGGAAGAAAAAATGGTAAAACGCTGTTGGATAAGACACGTGGGAAAGAAGTGTGGTATTTTTGAAAGACAGAAAAAAGGGCTGTGCTATGTCAAATGAAAAACACTTGGTTAAAAAAACCCCAAGTCAGCTCACTGCAAGGTAAGCTTCCAATGCAGCATTTTGCAATCACTGCCTGCTGCTCCCTACCTTGTAGCAAAAATGTACATTCTCCATATAACACCAACAGAACAATATAGGGACAACAAGGAAAAGTTAATCACTGTCATTCTCCAAGCTGAAAAAGAAGGATCTGCAACATTTACTTTTACTCTGTATTTCAGACTGTTACTGTAAATGCAAATATGGTTTCTTCAACACAAAAACAAGCGAGAGGTTTAAAGGTGATTTTTAGTCCATTAATGTTCACTACAATGAATGGGACTGTGACACCAGGAATCAATTAACCAGACGGGATTAAAAGAGAAGATAACCAGCACTGACAACTGAGAAAGGCACAAAAAGACAGTCATCAAATGCCATTTGATATGTTACAGAAGAAATACAAAGGAGTGTGCTTTTGTCCTGCTTAGGGTTGTCTTCTCAGAAACATTACTGAGCCATAGCAACACTTCTTATCTCAGGTAAGTCTTCCTAGATTTGCCTTTGAGCAGTTTAATTATGCCAGAATTAAGTTGCCATTCTGTACCTAAGCAGCCCTTCCCACACTCCTCCCTCCAGGAGGCAGCTGCACATCCTGTGGAGAATAATTTCTTTGGGAGGACAGCAACTATTTCAAAGACATCTCCCTCAGTTTTGTCCAAGGAAGAAGGACAAAAGACTGACAGGGTACTTCTCTGCAGCAGCCAAGAGAACCCTCCCAGCAGGGTCACAGCTGGGAAAACAGCTGTGGGATACAGGTTTGGGAGAGCACAGGGAAGCTGCCCTGTTTCTGCGGCACCAGCACCATTACACTGATGGGAAAGTCCTCAAGGCCAATGCCACTCATCGCACACCATGGAGAAATATTTTGAGTGGGATACTCATGCCCAAACACACATGTGGCATTAAAAATATGGGCAAATCAGCTTTTGGAGAGTCCTCTTTCTTTCCTGCACTGGAATAGATGGCTGGTAGAAAACACTTTGTTTAGCACCAGAAGCCTAACCTGAGCAGCAGACACACAGGAGAGGCACAACCCACATGAACAGCACAAAATTCAACAATTGAATGCTTTCTTCTAGAAGGAAATTTAAAAAAACAACCCAAGCCAGCAAGCAAGCCTGTTTGGCACATTTGCTATATAAAAAACATCATTTATTTTTACTACTGTTTTAGAGTAAGCCCAGTTAAGCCAGAGGTTAAATACACACATGGAGTATTAAACCAGGAAAAGAAGTTGTTAATTTTCTAAGAAACTTGGCACTGTAAGCCTAGCAAGCATAAAGACTGGAATAGTGACTGGAATAATTCCTTATTACCTCACTTCTACCAGGTCATTAGGTTTGTAACTGGGGTGGAGGAAGAACCAAACTTTCTTGACAAAATGATTTATGCTGGGTTCTCTCCGAGAGCCTCGGACGTACACCATCCATTTATGGGTCGACTGATCATTTTCTTCTCTCTTGTCAGGGGGAATGTACCTAGCAAAGAAATTAAATAACACGAGATAAAAACCCCAAATAGACAAATACTGCAAAAAGGATTTTGGGAAAGGTTAGGAAAAAAAATCGGGGATGTTAAAATGCCTGCAGGAACCTTGGCCCCTGTACATTTCTGCTCATTTGTCCTTACTCTGACAGTTCATCCAGGAACAGACACAGGTCCAGACACAGGTCCCATAATGTACTCTAAGTTTCTAACACACTTCCTCTATTTTAAAGCACAGCTGCCACATGACATTCACCCATTTCAACATCTGGCTCGTAATTAAGAAGACTTAATTTTAACATTCTACCACTGTCAAAATCCTTATCCTGTCCTATTCTGAGCTATCAGGAAATAAAACCACACTAGACACAACATCAACAACTCTGCTACCATAAATACAAGAAAATACAATTCTTCATATAATTTTTTAAGGAACTTCAGTCAATACTTAGTTCCGAGTCCAGCCCTAGGTAGATTTTCAAAAAGTAATTCTGACTCGACATTTTGTCTGCAAGTATCTGATATATTCTATGCAAAACACGGACTTGACTAGAGCAAGGATGGAGAGTTAAAACCTGGAATTGTCCAGCTTCCTAATATAGTGCCTTTCTTCACTAATGTCCTTGAAGACCAAAAAGATATATATATTTACCTGTCTTCTTCTTTTAAATATAAATAAAAACTGTATGAAATATTTTGTTTAGACAATTCTGAACTTGCACAATTTTCCTCATTGTGGTTGGTGGTGCATTGTTCTCTTGGGGTTTTTCTTCTGTTTAAGAAACCCCCACATTGTACCCATGGACACAGTGAATTAGCCAACTAATCCAATTAGCCAACACACTCAATTAGGACAACTTGCTTTTCCAAATTTTCAGGGGAAAACTTCTGACTTCTACCTGATCAAAAAAGGCTGAAAGACTTCCCTTGAGAGAAAGAGACCTTAAAATCTCTGTACACATATAAATTCCTAAATAAAATAACTACTAAAACACCTGCTCCTTCCACAAAAAAAACCTCATGCTGAGACCAGAGGAGGGCTGCCCTGGGTGCAGTGATTATTCAAGGGTAACAGCTCATATTGTGACAGCCTAGCAATTTCATTTGTCTCCTAATTGTAACTTTCTATTCAATTTAATCCTGAAATAAAGGACCATCCCTCAGGCTCTGGATACTAACTTGGAGACGTTGCCAACCACAATCGTTTTCTTCACATAAAGTCGTGAAGTTTCATCATTTGACAGTCCGGCATTTCGTTGTCCTGGTTTTTGAGAGCTTGAAACACCCGAACTGTCCTGAGAGTAGGGGAAGAAAAAAAAGGCAAACAAAAACCCAAACATTCCTCTTAAACATCATTTTGTTTGGTGCTAGGAAAGTAAAGTGTTGTTAAAAAAAAACAAACAAACAAAAACCTGCATAAATGAAAGACCGGCAAGGAATCATCCCTAAAAATACTTCTGCTCTCTAGGCACATTTAAGTAACTCAGGCATGTAACAAAGCTATCCTTCCTGGCCAGCAACACACTGCATGGCTTAACTGAGCAGACATGGTGTGACATCCCATGGAGCTGAGCCATGATTTCAGCCCGGGTTTCAAAAACACTGCCCCTGCACTATCTGAAATAAAACCAGGCATTGTGTTGGTCACTTATCAGGAACAAAGCTCAATCACCCATGAATGGCTGAAAACCTAAATCTTTCTCATTCCCAGCCTCTGGTACTCTGCTGCTGCCCCACAGTGAAGAATCAAGGCTGGGTTTGAGATAGGAACTCTGGCTCAGCTGGGCAGGGAGAGCAGCCATAACCTGCCACAGCCATCCAGGTAAACCCAGATCCACAGCCACTCCTTGGCACAATAAACCCGCATAACACAACCCCAGCTATTAAGCAGTGGCAAGCTCTCAGTACAATGATCTGACCACCCACTGTGCCAACACAAGTAGAAGTGCTGTTTGCACGGCACTGAGAGGCTTTTCTACAAGCCTGTTGGATGAAGTGCCAGGCTGGAGGGTAAGGGACTGCCATCCTCCAGTGACCACAGAACAGCCCCGTGGATGCGCTGCACCGAGCACCTGCCAGCAGGGTCAGTGTGGGAAGCACTGGATCCACTCAGGAACCTCCTCTGCTCAGGCAGCGATGCCTTTTGGAGTCACAGAGGGCTGGGATGGCTCCTGCTCCTCAGCACTCCCTCAGTCTCCTGCGCATTGGTCAAAGATGTAGTAGCCATGTGCTATCCCCAAGCAAAACAACTGCTCCATCCATCTCTGCCCCCAGCAGAGAAACAAGATTCTATTGCTCTGGTGGTTTACAACACAGGTGGGTCCACATTCTGTATAGCTCATCTGCCTTTGCTACAGAGCCAAGGCAGAGCTCCAGCAAACTGCAGCCCTGCTATCAAGGGTGTCACACTGCTGAATGGAGGCAGAATCACTGCTCTCTCTGCCATGTGTTAGTGCAACTTACTCAGCTGCAGAATCAGCCATATTCCCTGAGATATACCCACCCCTGGCTGCACTCCTCTGGCAGGCCTGACCACTTAAAGGAACTATAAGGAAACTGAAGAGCTTCACCTCATTTCACTTTTCACCTGCAGATACTGAGTGAGCCTCCCCACTGGAGGTCCCTGCAGCCAACAGGTGAAGCATTTGTGTGGCTGCACAGTGAACCACAGAGGGAGGGACTGGATCCAGGCCAAAAATAACCCCAACCCCCCAAAAATGCATGAGGGAACACTGACAGAACATATCTTTCCTTGGGTCAGACTGGTTCAGTCAAACAAATGGTGGTAATGCACAACAGGAAGCAGCACCACCAAGAGAAAAACAATTCTCTCCAGTTATGGTCCCAAGCTGTGCACTCAGGCTCTACCAATTCACACTGCCAGGGTGAGCTAATCCTCCAGTGTTACTGTTTGCACCACAGGCTGCTGAGGAGGACAAACCCCTCCAGTGGATCAGCTGCTCAAAGCAATGCAGCCCCCATGGGCACCCAGAGCCAGGCAGCAGCATTACTTCCTGAAAACACTGCTGGGAATGACACACACTGCTCTCCTCTGTAGGCTCTACCCTCCCAACCATACAGCAAAGCCCAGGCTCAGGCTGTGAAGCCCCTCCTTCCCCAGAGGCTACGGCCAAGAGGGTGGCAGAGCTGTCCCTGGCCTGCTGAGCTCACTCTGGGCAGAGCTGAGGGAAGAGGAGACACATCACAGACACTTCAGCTGGCCTTACAGCAAAGCCAGGCTGAGGGAGTGGGAGCAAGCAGCTGGAGAGGGGAAGAAACACATCTTCAGCAAGGTGGGTGAAAACATGAAGAGCTCCTGGAGCCAGCACCGAGTCCTCAGAGCACACACCTCCACCACCTTGATCACCACTCGAGTTTTACTTTACCCGGGCAGCGTTTCTGCTCTGTCTCTGGTCCAGGCTGTTGGTCAGGCGCTCGTCGGTGTCCAGGCTGCCATTGTCCTTGTCCAGGAGAAAGTCATTGTGCTGAGAGAGGGAGTCGCTCTCCGAGTGGTTGGCAGAGGGAGTGTCTGAGCCCTGGTTAGCTGGAGATGAGGATCTAGAGGGAGATTCCAAGAATTTCTTGATTGAAGGGTGGTTGAGAATTGTTGCATCGCACGACCTGGTCCCCTGCAACGAAGAGGGCAGGAAGATCTGGTCACTACTTCCTCACAGCCCAGATAAAAATAAAGCTGTGCCAGAAGAGAAAAAGTCAATGAATGAAGAAAGAGCAAATATTTAATCAGCTGTCCTGCAGGAAAAACAGATGCTGTGGAAGATAAAAGCTTAAAATGTGTTTACAGTAACAGGACCCCAAATTGAATCTGCTCCTTCACACCTTGTGATCTCAGAAACACACCAGGTTTTGGAAGGGAGGACTGCAGCCTACTCAAGTACCTAAAATGTCCCTTTGATAACAATCCCTTCTCTCCAGTGCAGGGATCCCCAGTCTCACCACACACAGGAAGGCCACAGCTGCCCAGCTCTTGCAGGCAAGCAGGGTAGGTAAGTGCATCAGACTCTTCAGCTCTCATACTCATTGGCAGCCTTGTCAACACCTATGAGGCAAGCTACACCTGTCTGCTCCCAAGGCTTAACAGGGGATAAGTAATAATGTGCTTAGGCATGCTTGCAAACTTTCTTCAAAATGACATAGAGCTAATCCTAGATCCTCCTAAACCTGCAAGGGGGAGGACAGGGCAGGCAAGTGTTTGAATCTCTCTTGTTTTTCTCACTACCATGACAAAGGCCCTTCTTTTTCTCTCGCTTTTGTCTTTTACCTCAGAAGTAGAAGGAAAACATCCATCAACTCAGAACAAGTGTCTCCTGGCCACTTCTTGACCCAGGCACCAGACCTCCCTGCCACCTGGGTTTGACAGCCAAGTTTTGGACAACCAACTCGGTTTTGATGAACCAAGTCAGCAGGAACACCCCTGTGCAGCAGCAGAGCACTGACAGCCTCCCTCCAGCTCCTGCAGCCACAGCCTCACCCCAGACTGGCACGGGCAGCTTTTCCTACAGGCAGCACCAGCTCAGAGGCTGCTCCTTCCCTGCCCAAACCACCCACATCAGCCAGGCTGGAACAATTATTCATGGCGCATGTCACAAAGGAAAACAAACCAAGAAACTGACTTGGGATTTATTTGTTGCTTTGTTTGTTTTCTTACTGGTTTTGTTTTTTTCCCTTCAATCCACATTAAGTTCCCTGATTCAGAATTCTGCCAACACGATTGAGGGGGAGGCAGACACCAGCATCACTAGAGAGCAGCAGAACTGGCCCCAAGAAGGGGCAGCAAGAGTGGAGTTATATATATATATATGGAGTTATAGTCCCATCTTGGCCTCTAAAGGACCATTCCAGAACTTCCTTTCCAACTGCCCATTACAGGCACAAGCAGAGCAATTACCAACTCTCAATTACCAGCTTGGGAGAGTTACAGCCATTTCTCCAAGGGCAGGGACACACACACACAGCCTGCCCAAAAAACCCCAAACCCACACCATGAAATCCTCCTTTTGTTTCACCTCTAGTCAAGTAAAATGACCAACACCTTGTCCAATCATTTGTGGGAAAGCATAATAAAGCACAATCATGAGGAATCCCAAGCCTCAAAACTCAGCAGCATTGGGTTTCAGAACTGTCTATATTTATGAGAACAGGTCAGGAACTTGCAAATCATCTTCCCAGAAGTCCTGAATTACACTACAAAGACTCCTACTCTCCCAGAAGCAGAAACAAGACCATTTTTCACTGCCTGGTCAAACATACATGAGCCACAATTAAAAAACAGACAACAAAGAAAACTGAAATCAGCAACAATTTCAAAATAAAGGAAAAACTGACTTAACCTGTGTGCAAATCAGGACTTTTAGGGGAAAAAAAGTAATCAAAGATGCAGCTAGACTAGCCACAAACTCATAAAAACTACTGACAACTTAATAAAGCAAGGAGGCACCAGTAAGTTTTGTGACTACTTCAATACAATTACAAAATCTATTATTTCTGGAAAGTGTGAAAATCACCAGGGAAAAAAGCAAACACCCTGCATGGCAGAACAAGGAGAACAAGGAACAGAACAGCTCCTACAGACACATGATGACAATGGATAAAGGCAGTTACAGAGATTAGAACTTAGGTCACATTCTTCAACTGCCTACACAAAAATCAAAGGAGGCAGGGAGATCTCCAAGCCTCCCAAGGCTACCACAACCTTTTCCAACTCCAGTTGCTCAACTCAAGTTCAGAGAGGGAAAAACAAGCTGAACCTTTTAGTTTTTATCTCACCCCAAGTCCTCTGAAAAGCACAATAGGGAAACCAGGAGTAGCATTGAGAGCAAGTGCTTGGAAGAGAAATTTTTATGGGACTAGAGTGAAACCCATGTTTGCAGCACCTATCTACAGTTTCCAAAAAATCACTGGAAATCAAATCAACTGGAAATGAAAAGATAGTAACAAAATGCCTACATTGGTAACGAACTCCATGTCATTTGGGAATCATGAACACCCAGCAATTAGCAGTCATTAAGGGCAGAGTGCTCAGAACTGGGGTTTAGCTAACAGGGTTTGAGGTTTTTTTAATCTTGTGAATTTTTAATCACTCTGTGACATCTCCTTGATTTATCTCTTCTGCTTTACTGCTGCCATCAGTCTCTTCACCAGCCCACTAACAGCCTGACTGCCAGGGCAAAGGGAAGATGGTTTCACAGCACTGCGTGAGACTTGAGAAATCTTGAAATCTTTATTATTTTTCTTTTTCCCTGAGAAGTCCCCAAACCCACCTCCTGCCACTCTCCTCCTGTGAAATGGGAAAACACTTTTATTCCACAGTTTTCCAAGCCTTGCAAGGACAAACTGTGCAGTGTCTGAGAAACAAGGTGCTCCCATGGGAAAACTGAGGATGAAGAAAAAAATGCAGAGTATTTCTGAAACCAGAACCAGGGCTGCTGAACAACTTCTCAACTGCTTCTTGAAGACTCCTCCTTGCCTGAGGAGGCAAAGATGATGCACCTGAGGCACCTGGATACCTGAGGCCCAGCAGATGATGCAAAGGTCTCCTCTCCCACTGCCACCCCACTTGCAGTTCAGATTCCACTATTTTATTAAATCACGTCTTAACACCAACCACCAGCTGAATGGCCACTGAACTCCACACTTTCCTTTGCAAAGATTCCCTCTAGTCTTGTTATTCCCAAAGCAGTTTTTACCTCTCCAGCCTTGAGGAGACCAGCAGAGGCGTAGTAGTTGGCCACAATGCAGGCGCGCAGCTTGTCCATCATCCTCCTGGCTTCAATCAGGCGCTGCAAAAAGGAAACACACAGCAGTGACAGCAATCCCCCACACCCCAAACACCAAGGTCTTAGGGATTTGTAACAACAAAACCTTCATACCTGATCTATAACTTCAATTTCATGTTCTTTACTCTTCATTTCGACAGCAAACTGTTCTTTTATAATGGTCTCGATCTTGTGCACAGTAACATCTCGAGCTGTACAAGGGCACACATGGAAAATAAAGGAGGAAGTATTTACATTTCTGGTTTTGAGGCTCCATTTGAAAACAGAATGGTCAGAAATCACTACAGAGTGAGAAGTGAAGGGATAATAAGTTCAGCACACATACACACACATAAAGGGATGGATCATTTACCTCCAAAAAAAAAGTTATGTCTTAACAAAAACCACATGGATCTTTAAAAGCCAGCTTATGTGGAGAGCTATTTTTTTCCTTTTTAGGTCTGAGATGACAAATAACAGAAAACGGGAAGAACAGGGCCAGTTTGTTTACTGCTGCCTCAGTAAAGCTGTAAACAGTACAAGGCAAACTCCACGGCACTGACCCAGCCCGTCGCCGCTGCGGTTGGAACACCACGGACATTCCTCTGCCTTCCCTGGCCACATCCACATCCAGGAAACTCACACCTCCTCACGCAGCAAGAATAAAGCAAACTCGTATTTACACAGCCCTGGCATGAAGTGCAGTGAGCCCTGGAATGCCTACAAGCTAGTTATTACTCACAAAGGAAACTACATTATCAAAAGCTGGTCTACCTCTTACAAAATCCTCTTCCAGCAGAGCAGTCAAAAAAATTTAGCCTTTCAGCAGGAATTTAGTGACCTCGGTGGGAAGTATGTAGTTTAGGATTTCAAACTGTGCAATTACCTTACAGCAAATTAGTGGCTAAGAATGGAATAGGGATATTATCATCTTTTTCTAGGACATGTATAAACATAAGAACTATTTACTCTTTTTGCTCTACACCTACTGTAGACTTTAATATCATCCTTCATTTAAGTCACCTTCATTACATCAATGGGTTTCAAACAACTTCTGGTTTTAGCAAATTTGAAGTCAGAATCTGGCAAAGCAGAACCTGGCAAAAGTCAGAAAAAGTCAGAACCTGGCAAAGCTTCTCTTTCATGAAGAAAGCCTGGAAAAGGTGCTCCAGCCTGTGTCAATAATAGAATGACCCCACTATCAAGCAGCTCAACAAAAGAGTCTGGAAAAATCTCACATTGTTTCTAAATGAAATAGAAAGCAACAGCATGAAGACTTTGGCTTGAGTTTCAGAGGAAGTGTGTATCTTTCTAAAAAGCACATATCTGTTTGAAGAGGTTTCTCGTATCACCATACAGAAAAGAAAGAAAAGGAACTCAAAGCTTTGCTGGCATCTTCCAGATGGCACGGATAGTTTTACTGTCTGATCAGGTACCTACAACAGGAGTGAGGCAACTGATGCCTCTATGCACAACAGGGGTATCCTAAATAATTTTCCTTCTTTCCACATACATATATACACACATACCTATATCTGTATACACATATATATCTATGTTTGTATATATAGTTTAGGACCAGAAATAGTTCAAGCCTACATTAAAACACAATTATGGTTGAATCTGTATGAGTAAGGCAAAATTAAAAACCAGAAGGATATAGTTTACCTCCAGCTATGAACACCATGATGAGGAAATTCTCATGTAATGCTATACACTTAAAATAAACCTAAACAGACTGAGGCACGAGAGGTATGGTTCAGAGAGGGACAACTGCATCTCTTTCCAAGGCTGATGCCGTGCCACGGCAGCACCATGACAATTTAAGCACTTTAGGATTTGTGGTTATATTACAGAGGGTTTTAAGAACATTTTATATTCATTTTTCCCAGCTTAGCATCAACCACGGTCCCTCATTAAGATCATGTTAGTGAAATTTGTGTACTTAAGGAATTCTAGTACTGAAAGGTGGAGAACTTCCACAAAAAGAAGAAAAAAGCCAATTTGGAGGGATGCCCTGAAAGCAAAGTTCACTTTGGCAAGGACAGTTTTCCAAGGCTGTGAGCCTGCCTGCTCATCATCAAGACCTTCTGAAAAGTTGCTTCAGAGGCAGATTACCAATCTGCCTGCAGTCCCTGGTTCAGAGCAGGGGGTGGTGACTTCTGGCAGCAGGGAGTGGTGACAGGGCCAGCTCCAGCACAGCTGCACAGGGCCCCAGTGGCAGGGCCCCTGCCCCACGTGGCAGACAGGACCTGCCCAGCAGCACTTCCAGCCCAGAGCTCAGCCTCCTCAGACCTGTGCAGCCTCCTCCAAAACATCACCCACGAAGCCGTGCTCTGTCCCTCTCCAACTGGCAGCTCCAGCTCTATTCCTGGATCTTTTTCAGAGCTCACAGCCAGCCTCAGTTTTCTCACGTCCCTGTTTGTCAGCGCTTCCCATCACGATCCTCTCTCAGCTGTGCTATGCCAGAAATCACTAGCCTACTCCCTGCCCCCGGGGCAAGCAGCTCTACTCTCATTTGCCCAGAGACTGCAACCTGTCCCCGGCACTCTGCCAACAGGCTGGTTCCCAAAGCAAGCACACCCAAGCGTGCCAAATGCAAACCTACTCATCCAGCTACTTGCTCCACTACACTTCTGTATCCACCTTTCCTTCAGTCGTGCTCCCCTTCCTCCTCTCTTGCACGTTTCAAAGCCCTTTCCTTCTCCCTAAATTATCCTTTCTGTACTCCATCAAACAAGCTCCTTTCTGCTTCCTCTGCCAGTTCTTGCAAACATTTGTCATCTTCCAACACCACTGCCTGTACTGCAGGCTTGTGCATCTCTTTTACCCTGCAGGGTCATGGATTTTTTCTCCTCCCCACGCTGTACTGTGACCTCTACCCCCCAAAATGTAAACAACCTGCCAATCTTTCCCAGAGCAGACTTCAGGCACAGAACAAATACACAAAAGGCTGGAACACGACTCAGCACGGGAAGATGGACTGTAAATACTTTAGGAAGCAGCAGAAACCAAAGTGCTGGGGCGGTGGAGAGCTTGTGCTCCATCTCCTCTCATGTACCAAAGGCTGCCTCTCACACCTTCCTTATGGTGCAGACAGCAGGAAGGGATGACTCCACATAAGATACATTTTCATTCGGCTACACAGAGGTAGCATTACCTGCCTTGCTCAACATCTGTCCTTTGCCCCTAGCTCCTACCCCAGCCTCTTCCTGACCGATTTACAAACGGCACGCACATCCACAGAATTTCCAGTTCCACAGCTCCTACCTGACTGCTCGGCTGCTTTGTGCCGCTTGTTGGGATGTGTGATGGTGATATCTTCATAGTCGGGGTCCTTCTCTGCTATCACTCTCTTGAGCCCAGACATGTTCTCTGCTCCACTGAGAGGAAAAACAAAAGCATTCACCTTTCCCACAGTGACCATCAGCGCAGACTTCCACCTCTCACCAAGAGGAAGCCTGCGGTGCACTGCCCGAAGAGCAGGGGCGCCTCTCTAGCGCGGGGCAGTGGCCATCACACGGGCTCACAGCTGGGAGCTGGCTCTGCTCTGCACAGCCCCGGAGCTTCAGACGCCTGCTGACAGCTGGGGCTCGGCAGAGGCCGGGCGCCCTCAGCCCCAGCGGAGCTGCGGGGACAGAGCCCCGCGCCCCCGGGCCGAGGGCCGCACAGAGCCCCGCTGGGGACGGCTCCGGGCCAGCGGGGCGCCCTCCGCACAGCCACCACCGCCCGAGCGCCTCGCCACCAGCCCGGGGGTGCCGCCGCGGGGTCACACACCGGCTATCGCTCCGCCAGCACCGCTCAGCCCGAGCCCGTGAGGGGGCACCGAGTCCCCCCGAGGCCGGGGCACCGCGGGGCTCGACCCGCAGGCGTGAGGCGGCGCGGAGGCCCGGCGGTGCCGGAGCCAGGGCCGCCCCGGGCGCGGAGGGCGGAGCGCTGCCCGCGGCCGGTCCCACGTGCGGCGGCGGCGCCGCTCCCCTCCCCCGCCGCGCACACAAAGCCGCCGTCGCGGCCGCGCTCCTTCCCCGCGCTCCGCCCGCCCCGCCGCTCACCGCGCTCCGCCGCCCGGCCCGGCCCGGCCCCGCCGCCTGCACCGGCCGCCCCCGCCCGCCGCGCCGCCCGGGGCGCTCAGCGCCGGCCCCCGCCGGGCCGTCCCGCCGCCGCCGCCGCCATGAGCGCAGGGCCCAGCGCCGCCCGTCACGGCAGGGGCGGGCCCGCGCAGGCGGACAGCGCGCCGGGGGCGGGGCGGCCGCGGGCAGGTGCCGCCTCACGGCCCGCAGCGGCCGGGCTCCGCGGGGGCGGCCTCGGGGCGGAGCGGCCAGGGGGCCCTGGAGCTCCCTCAGGGCGGAATGGCCGGGCTGGGGGCCGTGGAGCTCCCTCAGGGCGGAGCGGCGGGGCCGTGGAGCCCCGGAGCCCCGGCCGCACCGCCCCCGCCGCGGGCGAACACAGGCTGTGGGCCCGGCCAACATTCGCCCGCGGCAGCGGAGAAACCGCCATGGTCGGGTTCCTCTATGGAGAGACGAATGCAGTGACTTGATCCTTACTTGCTGCTTGGAACAACCGTGTTTTAACCGTGTAAAAAGATCTGAGGAAGGCTTGTTGACGTGGAAGGTATTTCACGAAAGGATGATCGAGGAGCTGCAATGTGTGCAGAGAATGGCAACAGAGTTTGGGAAGGGGCTGGAGCACACGTGTGAGGAGCGGCCGGGGGAGTTTAGCCTGGAGAAAAGGAGGCTCAGGGGGACATGACCGCTCCAGGAGGCTGTAGCCAGGCCCTGCTCTCGGGAAACAAGAGACAGGATGGGAGATCTCCTTAAGCTGCCCCAGGGAAGGGTCAGGTTGGACATTAAGAAGAAATTCTTCACGGAAAGGTGATTAGGCATTGTAATGGGCTGCCTGGGGAGCTGGTGGAGTCACCTTCCCTGGAGGTATTTAAGGAAAGACTGAATGTGGCATTTAGTGCTGTGGTCTAGTTGTCAAGGTGATATTCAGTCATAGGTTGGACTGATCTCTGAGGTCTTTTCAGCCTAATGGATTCTGTGATTCTATGATTAGCAAAAGAAAAGGTCCAGGAAAGGAGTCCTGGGCTCACTGAGGTGCAGGACAGCAGGAGCTCACAGCATGGGCCAGGATGGGAGTCCTGGCCTACCCTCGGATAGGCTTCAAAAAACCTTTCTACTATATTAAGTGCTCATCATTCTTCATATTCTCAAATAAAAGCCAAGCCAGTACAATGCGTGCAGTTAATGCCATGGTTTGTGTTTGGTTCTGGCCAGGCCACAATACCTCTGTCAGGTGCAGCTGAATGGCATCAATGATCTGGGCCAGTCTGATGCTTCATGAGCCCTGAACCAGAACAAACTGACATCCTGTGCACTCATGGATTTGCAAACTTATTTATGAGGCCACTGATGAGCAAGTCTATGCTGAATGTTCAAAGCTGAGCCCTTAAAGTCCTTTTCTTGTCATTTCAGTATCATTACTATCCTTTCTGACACTACTAGCCTTTCTTTCTGCCAAGCAACAGATGTGAAGCATGGCAGATCAATGGAGAATGTTCTTAATTAGCATCCTGCTCACCAGTAATGACTGTAATGTAGTTCAGTTTTATCTTCTTCCTTATATCTGCTTAATGGAAAGAGGAAGAAGCTGTTGTTAGAATACTGCCACCAGTTGACTATGTTTTAAGACTTAAAATATGTTAAGGTGGGCTTTCCAGCTCTCAAAGATATTTCCATTGCTTTGCAGTCTGTGGGGATTCTCTTTCTGCACTGATACGAGCTTCTGCAGGCAGTGAACTTGACTGTCAGTTGCTTTTGGCACTGCAAGAGCCACCCCACGCCTGGCCACACTGCAGCAGTCACTGCTGGCCTGCCAGCTTTGCAGTAGTGCTCTAGCAGGCTGGCCCCCTGCTCTGCCCGTGTGTGTGCCAGCTGGAGATGGCCAAGCCTCTCATTTTGGGGGAATAAACCTACAGGATTCTTTCCAACCCATGGTTTGCCAGTCACCTTCTCAATGTTTTGTTACCTTTTCCCAATTTCCCATGCTGGTTTTGCCTTTTGGGTCTGCGCACATTCTCTTCCCATCACAATGCCCAGGACTAAGCAATATCCCACCCCCTGCTTTTTACTTTTTGCAGTTTTCTTTCAAGTTTTTCTCTTCTGTGCAGCCTCCAGCTTGCCTTTATTCCCCTTGGTAGGACAGAAAGACGAGCAGGGAAAGGACCTAGACTGGGAGGCAGAAGAGATCAAAGGAGAGACTGCACAAGGAGCAGAATCCAGCAAGTTACATGACCCAAAAAAAACCAGCAGGGAGTTTCCTCCTTGTACCACCAAGCCCCACCCTGGAACTTCTCATAAACTAAATAAACCACAGTGAGCTATTCAAAAGGCAAATGTTTATTAGATACACAGAACTTTAAAAAATTTCAAAGAATTATGCAAGAAGTATATTTAAATATAACAGGTGTTATTGCAATTGTGCTACATTACAAGATCACTTTTCTACTGTCAGCACAATCTGAAGACCTTAATGTTATATATGTGAGATCCATTACATTGACTCTGGCACACAGTAAATGGTCTGAGCTTTCCTGTTCAAATGTCATTTGTGCTGCATCAGGCTGTTCTTGAGGGCAAGATCAGCTCTCTGTGGAACTACAGCTTTTATGTTTCAGTAAATAAAGGAACTGGCAAGGAATAACAAGAACTGCTGTTTTCCTCAGAAAAAAAAGGAAAATCAAAATGATTTCAGGCAAAAATATCATATGAGTAACAGTTCAGGAGGTAAACTCTCTTTCCATGGCCAAACAGTTCCTATTACTCCGACTCCAAAGTGCTACAGGTGCACCAAAAGGAGAATGACTCATGGGTCCAGCATTTATACAGATGGAATTAGTAACAGTACATTACATTCAAGTCTCTTGATTTGCTTATTGCCATGCTGCACCACATTATTGCTTCATATTCTGTATCTTGAACCAGAGGTTGATGACTTTGGAGAGTTCAGAAATATCACAGAGGCTACTGACTAGTACAAGAAATTGTACAGGTTAAGGACAGGAAGTCAAAGACTAAACTCAGTCCTTTGTCACTGAGGCGCGCTGGAAACAAAAGAATAGAAAAAAACAAATACTGATTTCCCTAGATTAAATCTGCCACAGCACTGTAATAATGAAAGCATTCTAGGCATGTTCTAAACAAGAAGTTTAACTGTTCTAATTAATGAATGGCAAGATTTATTTCTCCTAGGAGGACATTAACAGTCTGGACAGTAAGACCAATCATAATAAGGGTAACAAACTGAGAGGAGTAATCCAAGCTCTTTCGCAATAGATAAAAATACAGATAAAATTCAAGGCACAGGTATTCTCAAAATTAACACACATTATTTTCTTTGGAGCTAATCATACAAACTAAGCCCTACTCACACTATTAACTAGCGGTATACAGGGCCTTTATGTGCATCACTTGTAACAGCACTATCAGAGAATGATCACAAAATAATTCACATACAGATGTGCACACATAAACGTATCAGCATAGACTGGATCTCTACAGTAGAAAACATATTTCTGCATATAGCTTACAGTTCTTAGACAGTAATGTTATCATGAACTTGTGTGTGACACAAAGGCAGCAGAGAATAGAGTCACAGCTGGCTTGGGCTTGGTGGGAGGCTGCTGGTTTGTGGCAATGCTCACAGCACTGACACAATCGTGATCCATTTTAATTAATGCCATCTGAAATAATTCTATACTGAGGAAACTTGTGTGCTAAACATATTTTACAAAACCCAAAGCACTGCTTGGCCCCCAACCAGACAGTAGGTTTCTGCTTAGAAATTCCATCTTACCCTGTAGGCTCCTTTTCTGAGTATATGGTGCTCAAGATTTTTTTTAACCAGGCTCAACAAATCGATTAATTTCTAATTTCTTGTGTACATGAGACTACATTCAGATGAAAAAAAAAATATTTGCTGTGCCTCACAGTGATCAAGTCTTGTGAGATTCTTAAAACTCTTGAATTGGGTTTTGCCATCTTCAGTGGTGAAGAAGACCCCCACAGGTACTTGCCTATTTGGGCAATTCAGAAAAATTAACCCCTGGCTTTCCTGAGCATTGCTGCTAGCAGACCATAAGTGTATCTGCATCATTATTGCTCCAGCTGAGTTCAGTGAATTGACAAATACGAAACATTTCTACCACCTGAGTTTCAGCATCTGGAACTGCAAACTTTTGAGCACCCTGAACAGCCTGGTTTCAGCAAGCCCAGCAAACGACAACCCCCAGGCACACTGGGTCTCCTCCTGCCATCTCTGAGCCTGCTCCAGCGCTTGTCTCTCACCTCTGCTCTCTGGACTCTGCCCAGCCCCCCCGAGCCTCGGGCAGGGGGAAACACCAAGTCACAGGCAGTGAGTGGGCCTGCTTCTTGCTCTGTCCTTGCAGCAAGTCAAAGAAACACAGCATAAACTAACTGTCTGCCTAAGATAATGAGGTGAACTCAACTACTCCGAGGAAGAAACTGAACGGGCAGTAGCGTCCTTGCTCTCAAGCACAGGTGACCAAAGCTTCCTCTGAATCTCTGTCCAGGTGAGCATTTCCTCTTTCTCCATCATCAGCCTCTCTCAAGACTTTACCATGTTAAAAATACTATTTAAAAAGCTTCAGTAAATTATGATAAGGGTCCATATCAACATAACCTGCATTGATATATATCTGCTTCAACAGAGTACAAACAAAGCTATCTTTGATGTGAACTGCATTGGTGCCAATCAAAAGAATAAAAAGTATCAGTACAATCTGGACCCCTTGGTGCTGGAGGGAAAAGCACAGTGCCCAGTCCCCCAAATGCACACCAGACACATAGTATAAAATGGAAGAAATTCCACAGATTATGCCTACCTATCCACCCAAGGAGGGAGCCTACAGGTCCAACTCCACCACTACCAGGCAATGTTCTGTGGCTGATGGCTGTAAAAGGGGAATGCTTCAGCCACAAGCCAAGGGCTACAGGCTGCATGTGCTGCTGCACTGATCAGTAAATGATTCAGAATCTTCCAGAAGCCTGGCTGCAAGAAAGCAACTCTTTCCAATTAATATCACACTGCTAAGAACAGAAGTGGACATCAAAATAAAGAAGAAAAATATTAACTCATTCCTGTTAAGCAGAGTGAAGACAATTCTTAGAATTTATTTTTTAGGTGTGACTTGGAGATGCTTGAGCCCTCATATGTATAGTTGGACTGAAGTTACATCTTTGTGCAGGTGCTCTAGAGCTACCAAACCCACTACCATTTATGATGGAAATATTTTGGTTATAGTAGATGACATAAATAATTTTCTCTCCTAGCTGAGACAAAGTAAAAAAACCTAAAACCAACTTGCTGCTCAAGCCCATAAACTGCAAGCATCTAGATATGCGTGAGAGTGAGAGGTTAAATCTTTGAATCCATCTATACCTAACTGAAATGCACTGGAGAACAAGTGGCTCAGGAATGCAACTTCCAAATCAATGCATCCTTCTAGAAAAATGGTACATTTTCATTAAATCAAGGTCAAATTGTTCTTTTCTAGTACATCTAAGAACAACTGTTGTAACAGAGCAGGCCATAGGTGCAAATTATTCACAGAGCAAACAAGCAAGAAGAAAAAGTCACTGCCTGTTTTAAGGAAATCATTGCATAAGTAACTGCCATTCAGCAGTGCTCCACACCTGTAACTGTTCAGCTTTGAAACAGGTTCTCAAGAACTGTAAGCAAAACTTTTCTGCATCTACGTTTCTGCATTTACTGTTTCATTAAACACTGTCATTTTCAAAAATAGGTAACAGTAACAGTACATAAATTGTTAAGAAAAGACAATTAAACTATAAAATGAATCTTCAAAACCATGGAAAGCAGTATCTTGTTATTTACAGAGTAGTGCAGTATTATAAACACAGATTAAATGACACTGTTCTACATCTACAGAATAAGCACTGTTTAAAAAACAGTATAGCATGACAACATTACGAGTCTGAATACAAACAAGAGGAAATCAAAGGAAAGGAGAATATTTTTCAAATTGCATCTCTAATGAAGTGCTCCTACAGTCTTTGACATTTTCATTTATGAAGATGGCACAAGCTATATACACTGTTAGTACATGAAATCAGTAAGGGGCAATTACCATTGCAATCAACAGACCTTATTCACAGGTACTGAAATTGACATTTCAAAGTAAAAATTGGTGAGCAGAAACAGATGAAACTTAGAAAAGGATTAATTTATCTGATTCATTTGTCTTTTATTACCAAGGGATTTTCTTTTTTAGGGCAATGTGAATGTACAAGCTCAGGGATTGACTCCTGATTAATTACTGATATGCAATGATTTGTATTTTATCAGCATTCTTACTGTATCCAAAGCAGTGTTTGGTATTCAGCCAGAAACTCAAATTTGTGTCCTTTCCTGAGGTTACAAGTTAATGCATCCCAAAGTGCAGCTCCCAGTGCTCTTTAAGACTCATGACCATGTTACTGAAAATGGTGACTCCCAGTTTGGCATAGCTTCACTGAGGGTCAGAATTTCCATCTCATGAAGAAATACTCTGGGAAAACAGATGAGGAAAGTCCAGTGGAACAAACAACGTTCCAGAGATGGTGCTTGTTTTCACCCTCCTGAGCAAGCACAGAGACCAGAACCCTGAGGCCAGGGCTGGCTCTGCAGGGGTTTTATGGGGTTTTTATGCCCTGGCACTGACCAACTTCCCCACTGGCTGCTGTCCTCAGAATTCCTTTGAAAGGCAGTTCCTGAGGTTTTTGGCAATTTATAGGAAATTGGTACACAGACAATCATATTCATTTTCCAATTCCCAAGTGCTATTTCAGTTCTCATGAACTTTATGCCTCAACTGTACAACTGTGTAGTGGAAATGAGGAGTCCTGGTACAGAAATCTAAAGAGGACTTAAAAAAATACCTTGACTGAAAGAACCCCAACCCAATAATGGTGGTGATTCCTAGGCTTCAAAATGATCCAAAACACATCATATGGCTACATGGACAGGTCCACAGACATTTTTCTGGTTAAAGGAGAGACCTTTCCAGAACTTCTTTACCTGTGGCCAAGCAGCTTGTACAGCAGTTTGACTGTGCTACAGAAAGTGATTGTCTGACAAAAGGCCAAGAAATACTTGCTGGATCCTCTGCCATCTCTGCAGATGAGACACCAGAAGACCAATTTATAAGCTGTAGGGCACAAACTCAAGTCCCCACCTCTATCATCAGGTAATTTATAAAGTGATTCAGAAAACTGGGAGAATCCAGAGTTCAACATCCTTTTTTTTTTTTTTCTCTTAAATGGTTTAGACATTGCAGTGAGCAAAGGGTGAACCCAGTAGCTTTCAACCTTCACCCATACATATAAAAAGGTAAAAATTGGGTTTCAAACTTTGCCTCACAGATGCATGTCTGAACCCACTGGTTTTCCACGTCATGTGGCCTTGTACTTTGCTGGACATTTATCAACACTATGAGTAAGTTCCACATGGTTAAGGCACACAACCAGCACTGCAGTGTGTTGTAGTGGCTCACCAAACAACCAGTTTCTCTTTCAGAAGAAAGCATTCCTCAAAAATTCTCATTTTGTCTGATGTAGCTTGTTTTGTTGATGTTTTGGTTTGGTTTGGGTTTTTTTTTAATTCCCACCCATGCATGATCTGACCAAAATTCTACTTGGTTAAGCCAAGTATTCTGCTTTTAGGAATGATGGATATGAATTATAATTGAGCTTTGTGAATTATGGATAATTATCCTAGATGATTCTTTGGGATTTACTTGCCTATGCATTTTTCCCATTAGCAGAACCGGAAACACCTTGAAGATATTGCTTTTAAAGACACAGGCACAAATGCTGAAGGCACTTTCCCCAAAAAGCTTTCAAGGTTAATTACTAATCACACATAGGGCAAACTTTCCGGCCACTGTACAACGTCCTGCTCTCCTGTCAGAGCCCACAGCAGATAAAACTGAACTCTGGTTACTGCATGGGTTTGTAGACTTGTTTGGTAAGTTAAATTAACCCTTTTTCTAAAGGCACAGGATATAATTTTCATACAACACTTAGGCAGGGAATTCCCACTTCAGGAATCTTTAAAAAGCCTGTCTTGCAGCAGACCACAGGATTCATTCTTCTTCTTTTTTTCAAGAAAAAAAAATTACAGTTTAAAGCCTTTTTCATTATATCTATGAATGGTTACACAGCCATGATACGATACTGGCCTGGGCATGGCTGCTACTCCTGTGATAATGCCCGTTGCAGGGTCATAACAAAGAATAGTGTCTGTGGCTTCACCGTTTTCCCGTCTTCCACCAAGGATATAGATTTTTCCATTACACACAGACATGCCACAATTCTCCTGTTGCAAGAAAACACAAGGGAATGCACAGTTATTTAAAAAGCAAGACTTGATTCTTGCCCCAGTGTCTGCCCCAGTGCAGGAGGGCAGCACTGTGACTGCCTTTTGTAAACAGCCTGGCCTATAACGTTCCCCCCTGAAGGGGCCAGTGCAGAAAGCACAAAAATTAGGGAAAGCAGCAGCACAAGCCTACAGAAAAAACTATTTCAGGTCTAAACCTTTACTACTGCAGCTCAGAAAAAGGGAACAATGGAATACAACTGAACACTGTACTTACCATTGAAAGATCTGAGATAGGGAAAGGAGGAGAGAACAAAGGTTTTCAGAAGAGGGACCACAGTAAGGTACTATTAATGCAAAGAATGAGAACAAGGAGAAGCACCTTAGAGGAGTAACAGATAATGAAGAGGGATGTAAATGGGGAGAGGAAAAAAGACATGACTAAAAAGAGTGTACAAGAAAAGACAGTGCTGTGTCTTACTTGAAACAGAGACAGGATTTTATTTCTTCCTCAAAAGCAGGCATGGAAAATTACTCAGTTAAATAGAGAACACAGATTAAAAGAGGAACAGAGGGAAGGCTGGGGAAAAAAAGGAACAAATTTCTCTTAAGGTAATACAATAGAGTATGTGACTGGTGTTTTTAAAAGATGGGGGAATGTAACTGCTGCAGACATACTGCACTACTGAGGGGACATGTTCAAATTCTGCTCAGTGTCCCATGTGTGGAAATGAGAGCTCTCACTGCTGAAGTCAGACACTTTCTATGCTATATATACAGTGGGGCTTTTTCACACTGTGGAAACAGTCTTCAGTATTTCCTGTTACACTGAAAGGCTTTAATCAATTATAAGGAAATTACTCCTTCAGTCTAAATGAAAACATGCAACAGAAAGTAATTTCTATACAATGAAGTCATCATCCACTAATATTGTTCTTCAAGAGTAACAGCTCTCCAAGCAGAGCCTGGACTGCCTAACAGTGACACCCAGCTGAAGAGCTACTGCTTCAGAAAGTTCCTCTTCTGTGAGGTTTTGAGTTACACGAAGAGGTAAAGCAAGAATGGAATCAGAGATGCAATTCTATCAGGGCTAAGCAAATGTACACTTCTTTAATGCTAAGATAACAATGTCACAAATTACCTTTCAGCTGTCTCTGAGTTTTTGATTGGTAATTACCTGTCTACTGAATGTATTCTGTACATGCATCCAGTAGTCCTCAATGGGGTCATAGCAGTAGATGGCTTTGGTGAGCCCACCAGCAACGTAGATCAGGTTATTCAGGGACACGGCCGTGATGCATCTCTTGGCAATGGGGATGGTGGCACGGAGCAACCAGGAATTGGTATCAGGGTCATACGACTGAACCTGGAAACGGAGACAGGCCTTTCAGACTGAAAGCCCAGCTGAAGGAACAGCCTGGCATGCCCACACAGGTTACACAAGAAGAGACAAAGCAGCAGTGCCGCCCCCCAAAAAACAGAGTCAATGTAAATGCAGATCCATATATCAATAACTTATACATATGCCCAACATTTGACATCGTTTTCCAAACGTTCCCATTTAAGAATTCACAGAACCTGTGAAGCCAATGACATAAGCAATGTATCCACAAGCAAGACTACAGTAACAGTGTATAACTCAGTTAACATTTTCTACTCTCTATTTTTTGTATTAGAATAACTCCACACTCCATCCAGCAAAAACCAGTTGAGGCAGATCTCCTGTTAGGAGCCGGTTTTAAACCAGCAATGCTGTTTGCTGTGGACAGACGTGAGGCAGGAGAGCAAACTGACCTTGTCAGAACAGGTGTTGTCATCAGGGCCGCCCCCGATGACAAAGAGTTTGCCGACACAGCTGGTGACGGCCGGGGAGCTCACGGCCTCCTTCAGCGGAGCCACCTCGCTCCAGCGGTTGGAGAAGGAGTCGTAGCACTCCACACTGCTCAGCCGGTTCTGCCCATCGTAGCCTCCCACCACGTACACCTGCACACAGGGGGACAGCCACCATCAGGCCCTCTGCACAGGAGGTGTGACAGCAAACTACATTGATTTAAAGGTGATTTGTGATTATTTGTACACAGGAGGAGAAGAGTACGGTCTAAAAACAACAGGTAAAGACTCCCTGGAGAGTTCCATTCAGTCACATGTGGAATGACACTGCAAACACATGCCAAAGCATAGTATTATTAATACTGCAGTAGAAACTTCTTATTTGAATAGCATTTGTTAGAAAAGGCATTTCTCTGTATTTCTCTTTTTTTAGATAACATTCAACAACAACAGCAGCAGCAAACACCCATCTGAGTTTACCTTTGCTTTTCTGGCATTTTGCTTTTTTTCCCTACTTGCTTACTGAAGTATTTCCTCCTCTCAGTTTGTAAACTCTACTTTCTTGTCTCTTCTTTCATATTTAGGAAGCAGAGCACCTCATTATTTGTGATTACCTTCTTCCCTCTGCTTGCTTAGCTGCACGTTTCATGTCTAAGAAGATCAAGTGACACCACATGCACATCTTTTCTAACTTTTACTAAGGGAGTCCCAGCTAGTGGTTTTATGTTCAGGCATATATGCCTTCAAAATACAGCAAAACCTCCCACTTGCACACTCCATGTGTTTGCTTAATTTCAATATAAAACAGTAAATAAAACTGCTGACATTCAGAGTAGTGTCAGTTTCTGTTAATAACTACATGAACGGTTAGACAGCACTTCTGAAGCACAGGCAAATCCAGATGCTTCTTTGCTTCCCAAAAAATTGCTTCTTGGAAATAAGCCACTTCAATGATGAAACAACAAAACCTCCAAAAAACAAATGAGCAGTAAGATGACTTTCATGTCCATGGGTAGAATCTGACTGATGAAGAGCCTAATTGCTTAAGTATTTTATTTGAAAATACCTATTTTTTAAATTATTTGATATGAAATACAAAGTAATACTTCGGTATTTTCTCCACTGTTTTCTTATATGCAGCAAACATTCCCACTATAAAAAAATGAAAATATACTTCTCTTACTTTACCCAGAAGAACAGCCATTTTATGTCTCCATCTGCCTTTATTTAAGGAGGCAACTCTGATCCAAATGTTAAGCTGAGAGTTATAAATCCAGACATCCCGGCTATTGATTCTTCCACCTTTAAAAGGAAACATATACAAATTTGTGTAACTATCAAATGGGTAACACTAACTATGAACATGCCCCTCTAGGGTGGGCAATGAAAACTTTATATCCCCTTCTGGGATGTAATAAGGATCTACCAGTATTTATACATTACACTACAAAAGGTAATTTGCTGTAGATTTCACAGATGAAATCCCGCAGTAAGTTGTTTTCCTCATGCTTTCCTTTCCCATAACGCTGAGATCACACTAGATCACTTCCTGAGGTTGGAATGCATTTTAATGGATTTTGCCCAAGCTCTTCAGATTTCCTGTAGTGTCAGTACCCAGATGAGACCCCTGAAATCCCCTGCCCATGGCATACCCCTCCCAGCCCCTCCTCTGCCCGCTCTGTGAGCATCTCCTTGGCTTCACTCTGTTCCACTGACACAGGCACACACACCTGAGGCCGTTTCTCTGGTTAAACCAACACACAGAGCCTGCTGTCTGAACCCTCAGCTGCACCCTGTCATTGTCCCTTGCTGAAGGACTGAAGGAGCTGCTCAGAAAAGCCTACTTGGGATTTTTTTGTCTGTAGCTTTCCCAGCTGTTGCTGCACACAGGCTCCTGCTGTATTTCAAAGCAGCCGTTAGCTGGTCTCTTTAAATACAATTGATGGCCTGGAATCAGCTGTAAAAAACTGCGGATTCCTGCCAAACAAGAACTCCAAGTTCTTGTTCTTACAGTAAGATTGTGCTGGGGCTGGTGTTCACAGCAGCAAGTGACTTTCAGCTGAGCTTCTGGAAGTTCACAGTACAAGGATCTGCCGCGCTACTTAAAAGCAAACCAAACAAACACCCTCACCACCAGGACACCAAGCAGGCAAAGAAAAAACTCTTGAATTCTTTGGGATTATTCACCTGAAACAAGGATATCATTCCGCAGAGCACACACGGCATACTCAGACTTTGTGAACTCTGGAAGTTTAGCCAGTGACTTCCACTCTCCTGTCACAGGATCATAGCACTCTGTGTATGGCAAATTAAACCCTCCAACTCGTTCACAGCCTCCAACAACAACTATCACCTCAGAATAGCCGGTTGATCTAAAAAAGCGAACACAGAAAATTAAGATGTAGGAGATATTTATTAGATAAATATTCATTTGATAGATATTTATTGTTATTGCATGAAGGCCAAACAACATTGTCTTGAAAGCTCTGTGAAAATCAGAAAAAATACTATTTAGCTTTACTTTCCACAACAATTAATAAAGAAAATAGAAGAAAGGGTCATTTAGCAAACAGATTTTCAATGTTTTTAGCTGTCTCATTACACAGCAGGTTACCACAAGAGTCCTATGTAAGTGCTGGAGTTGTACTGTATAATGTTCTATGCAAAAACCATATAATTAAATAACACAGAAAGCCCTTATAAATATAAAAATATTTTTCCTTTGACTGTACACAGAATCAGATCAGATTCAAACCAGGCCAGAGACAATGAGATGAGCAATCTGTTTTACAATGAAATCAGTCTTCATTATCCCTCCTGAGCTTTACAAAATTAATAATACTTTACAGCACCTAAATATTCCAAGTGCTTAAAAGGAGAAGGAATGTAGTCACCAAAATAAGGAAAACCAAGAGGACTTTAGAGCCATTGCACAGTAAAATGGAAAACAGCAATGACAGGATGAAACATTAAGGAATACTGAAACAAAAATTCAAACCTAAAACCAAAAGCTAAAACTCAGTGGGAATAAATCAGGCATTAGACAGTCTGCAATGTACCCAAATAGACTTTAAGTTCTATTCCACACACTGATTATCCTTCTACTAATCAGATGCCTCTGCATTATACATATTCTATATTCAAAACAGTAATGAAACTTATCTAACAAAAATCAATGCACATTTGAATGTGGAGAATTAACCAACTATCTTTGATGTGCAAATCAAACTGTGACCACCTTTATTCCTCCTCTTAGACTTATAATTTCTTGTCAGCATTTGTCAAGCTCCTTTCTTTTCAGGGCATTTTAAAATTAAAGCAGTTTGCACTGACATAGTTATTTCAAGGACTGCTGTCAGTTAAGCAAAACTGAATACAAAATGGATTTTATTTCTGATGAGCCTTTTTGTTGTGTTGTGCTTTGTGCTATGATCCCACTGTGAATAGGTATCTCATAGAACAGCCATTCATGCTATTGCTGAGTACTGCAGTCTTCTCCCAAAAATAAAGAAAAAAGGACTTATGACTGCATTTGAAGCAAAAGTTGCATGATCTGTCCCTATAGTTCCTAACATGAACTTCTGCACATATTCATCTATAAATTCTGATGAGGCTTTCCCTGTCTTGAAACATCAGGAATAAAACCAGTGAGGCCTTCTATCTCCTTGTCACCACACTGCAAATTGAAATATTCCATGTTTCCACCCAGAATGCTATAAACAGGCAAAAGCAATGCTAAATGCTAACAACCTGCAGGATGAGATAAATGAGATTTGGCTGAGGAAGGGCACTTACGCACCTGAACCCGCAGGAGAAACTCTTGTCAGCTGCTCAGCTTTGAAGTCATACTCCTTCCTGGTTTCTATGTATTTATTGTTTACTGCTTTTGGCTTTTTTGAGGAACAGCTCTGAAAAGAATCTCTCAGAGGGTAAGAGAAGGGAAGTTCCTGTGCCAACAAAGCATTACCCAAGAAAAGAACTTCCATAAAAGCAAGACACTCATCTCATAATTTGCCTTAGAAGCAAGCCCAAAGACATCAGCTGTGTACAAAGAGGTTTGCCTGTGTATTACTTTCTAGGTTAGAATTCAGGCCTCCATTCACTCGCTGAAAAGATGACTGGACAGATTAGCAATCTTTGGTTTAAAATTACATGAACCAAAAACCTTTGCTCAGAGAGAGCTCTTTATGAACTGCTGTAATGGAGTTTTTTAAGAAAATATTCAGCACAGTATTTCAAATCCAAAGAGAACCAAAAATTTTGTTAATGTTTGAGAACCTATATGACCATATTCCTTCTTCAGGTAAGAAAAATTAGCTCCATTGTATTCTCTTGAACAAGTCTTGAACTGTTCAGGTTAGTTCCAAATCTATTTTGTTTCTTTCAAATGACAGAGCGCACACCCCTTTTTTAAAAAAGTAAAATGTGGTAGGAATACACAAAAAGAACATCCCAGCAAAGCTAATTCCAGAAATGAACTAAGGATATATTTAAATGAAGGTTAAAAAAAGCTGTGAGCTCAATCAGTGGGACAGGAAGCCCTTCTAGTAGCCCTCGGAGGAAACAGTGTGAGCAAAGTAACACTGGTGTAAAACAGGCTGTAAAGATTCCAGGAGACACGATCCCACCAAGAACAGGTGCATCACATAGAAAAGAGGGAGTGAATGACAGTCAACAGTGTCATACAATTCCATGCATTCCCAAGAGCAGGCTTTCCAGGGCTCCTGAGCTCCACACACACACCTCTTGAGGAGCTGCAAACACCAACCAGCACAGCATGAGCTGCTCAGAAAAACTTGTAGTTCAAACAGATCACATTCAAAACCATGCTAAGTTCAGAAAACAAATTGCAGAAATCCAAACAAACTACAGAAATTCTGGTACATCATTGCTTTTTTTCTTCCTTGCTGTTAGATCCATTTTGGGTAGTAAATGAGGTAGCAGCCAAAATGTAAAGTGAAAGAGAAACCCATCTCCAAGTGAGAAAAAGAAGGGACTACATTAAAGCTTTTCAAAGGCAACCAAAAAGGATATGTTAAAATGTATCAACATCCTAACTTCTGGTTGAAATGCACCCTCAAGTATTGTTACCAGAGAGCTTCACAGCAGCTTTGATCAAAGTCTGAGGATAACTCAAAGCACATAGCAGGAAGAGTCCCTGCAGTTTTGGGTATGGAAGTGTTACTGCTCACTGCCTGGTCTCAGCTTGGAGATTTGGTGAGCAACATAACCAGGAGGCACAGGACAGGCTTACAGGGAGCAGGAGGGACAACCTCAAGATGTCACTGTGTCATTGCAAGTCCCCGACTGAAAGACTCTCAGAAAGACTGCATTTGCCAATGACACCTTAATGGCAAAGAGAACAGTTATGCCACACTTTAAACTTTTATTTACTTCAGGCAACTCTTCACTGGCTTCAAAAGTAAAAAGTAAAATAAAAACGACCTCAACTTGAATTGCAATGTAGTCCGTTCTTTGGAAAAACAAGTAGAACCCATGTCACCCATGAGTGCATCCATATCCATACAACTGATCTCAGTTTATATCCCAAAGTTTCAGTTAAAGCACTGGTTGTGGAGATTTTGTTTATCCTGTAGCCTGTCTCCTTTTAGAAACAGTTTCTATAAAAAAGACATTGGAGGAAGGCAAGAAAAAGGAAAAGAGCTCTCCAATGCCCTCCCCTCCCCAAACCCCCCAAAATGCCCAGAAAAGGTGCAATGATAAGATGGGGGAAGGGGGAGCTGGTAACTATTTTAAAACATCTCTTTTTGCCATAGGCAACGGAAACAAACAGACAACAGAAACAAATGACAAAGAACTATTCCATGAATGTAATATAGAAAAGGGGAAAAAATTCCTGCTGGCATGCCAGCCAGTTTTTCTCTTTGTAAATTACTTCTCTTGTTCCTTCCTACTCAAACTCCCACTGCAGTCCAACAAACTCAGCAATAAAACCAACAAACCCCCCGGCTTCAGAAATCACCTCTATTAGGCAAGGTACTTCACTTGCCAGCTGGAGCCCCACTCTGGGGATGCTCAGAATTTCAAACACATACATGCCCCACAATGACAGAACTGAGTGTGTTTGCCTTCCTCAGCCAGTTGAGTAAGAAAAGCAGAACAAACACCAAACCAAACCTTGCAGCTTGCAGCCCCCTCCAACTGTCTGAATTCCCGTGCTCCCTCCTCCAGCCCAGAAACAATCACTGCAGCAATTCCCAAACTGCCCGTGATCCAAAGAGTCCCCTGGGCAGTGCACAGCTCAGAAAGCCTGGGTGGGAGCAGGGCTGCAGGGACTTTCAGATGAGTTTCTTCTCTCACCGCAGGACTGAAGACTGGAAAGCCGCTAGTGAGGCAAACACTGCCGAGTGGTTTTTTTTTCCCTTAAGCAAGACTTTACCACCTGCCAAAAAACTAAAGGTTCCCTGCACAGTCACTATAGAGTAACCACCTATGAGTAAGAGTAAACAAAGAGGAGTAACTCCTAACACAATCTGTTTGTCTAGACCATCATTGCATCACCTTAATGTAATGTATGATTTTATAAGAAACTGCTCAAATCAGCTGGAGTTAACTATAAATTATCATCTCTACTATCGTTGACATGAGGCTGAGAAAATATTTTTCAGGAAAAAAGGAAACATAATAGTCATTGCTCATAAACGCCACTAATGGATTCTTCCTCATTTCTTCCTGCAACCTCAGTCACCTATTTGTGAAACACATTATTAAGCAGCAGCAATTTTGAATTATTAAAATGTCACCAAATAAGCATGAAATACTTCAAGAACTGTTTCATGATTCTTTAAAAATACAATATTTTGTTTCTTTACAGTGAGGAACCTGTTGTTCTGCCGTCTATTACAAATACATGTGTTACTCCATCGGTAAAATATTTGTGATGTGGCAAGGAAATGCTCTGAATACATAATACCCCCATCCACATCCTCTGTGGTGTGCTGTACATTTACATGACTGTTACAAAAAGAAAGCTGGGGAAATGGAGTGGTTTACCTGCCACAGCACAGTGAGCTCTCCTCAAGACACTGCTGTTATACAAAGTACCTTAAGATCTCCCCTAGCAAACCTTAAGCATTTCACTTGCAAGGTAATGCCACTTCACTTACCCTTTTTCTGAACAATAAAGTGCTCTGTGCAAGGGGAAGTACAGAAGCGTAACTGGAGCAGTTCCAGAATTTAGCAAAGTAAAAGAATCTGCAAGAGATTTTTCTCCAGGCACACATATATCAAACATCTGTAGGTCAGATTATGTCCTCCTGCAGAAAAAAAAGATTAAAAGAATTTTCTCACCTGCGTGGCCTAGTTCTGGGAGACATCATCTCGTTCCCAAGGATGTGGTATCGCCTGGCTTCGTGCAGCAGCTGGTAGCACTCTGGGGAATTCTGGATCAGCTGGTCCACTTCCACAGTCTGAACAAAGTAGTTGGGGTGCAGGAGCGGGAGCCTGACGTGCGTCAGGAGCTCGTGGAGCACGGGCCGGCGCAGCTCGACCGCACGGTACACCCAGCGCATCACGGCCTCGAACACCAGCTCCTCCTTACTGATCACCAGCTCGTCGCTGCAAATGTAATCAATAAGCTCGTCCTTGCCCAGCTCCAGGAACTCCTCGTGCTGGGACACGTCCTCAAAGGTCTGCAGCGCGAAGTTCCTGCACTTGGTGAAGAGCGTCTTGAGCGAGTGCGTGTCGGCGAAGCGCTGGATGCCCAGGCAGTTGCAGGGGTCCAGCTGCTCCTCCAGGAACTTGGCGCAGGCGTCGCGCAGAACGCTGATCTGGAACAGGCTGGACGTCTCGAAGAGGTACTGCACGTTCTCCGTGGTGATCTTCACCTTCCCCGTGTACACGTACTGCAGAAAGCAATCCATGGCTTCGGCGAAGATGCCGTTGATCTCCACCAGCATCTCCCTGCTCTCCCTGTGGTCGTTGCAGAACATGGCTCTGAAGTAGCTGCTGCAGGCCGAGAGCACGGCGCGGTGGCACGGGAACTCGCGGCCCTCCACGCAGATGATGACATCCGTGAACAGCCGGCTGTCGCGGAACTCGTTGAAGATCTGGAGAATGCTCTCTGCGTGGGATGATCCCGAGGAGAAGTCGAAAAACTCAGGGCCTGACAACGATTTTGGGTCCATTTCAAAAACTTTCCGCTTGGTTGCAGGGGACTCTCGTATCCCGCTCTCCTCTCTATTCAGTCTGCGTCCCAAGATTAGTACCATTGTTACATCAGTTGGCTATAGAGTCATTGAGAAAAACTCGCCGAGGTTCTTCTCCCCAGTGCAACGGTCTGAAAAATTAAAACACCTCAGTATTCAGTCTGGCACACTCTTAGCTGCATCACAGGAATTAGACAAGATACTTGTTTGCTCACTGTAACAACTGGTGAAATTGCTGACCTTTCTTGGAGTGGAACAGGGCAAATTAGTGTTCACCTTGCCCAGGGCAGTGTGAAACCCAAAATATCCCCAGCAAACAGCTGTCATGGATGGCAGCTTCTGAATGTCCCAGCATCACTGGGACTGCATTAGTGTGCAAGAAAACAATCTCAAGATCTCAGCTCCAGCAAATCACCTGGCTGACAGAAGCCAAGGAGTTCCTGGATTATGATCCAGAGCTTGAACTCTTCCCTTTTTCCAGTGTGATCCTCATTTCAGCTGGAGCCTCCAAAGTGCTGATACAACAGCACTAATAAAAGATGGAGGTGGGGGGGTAAGACTGAAATTCTAAATTTAATTTAGATTTTTTAAAACATTTAATTTAACTTTTGATATTTTAATTTTATTAAATTAATTTTAATTCTAAAACTTAATTGAGCAACCACTCCATTTCCATTATAAAGTCGATCATAATGAAGTCTTATAACACCAGTGTTAAATAACAATCTGTGATCTCCACTAGTAACCTTGACTGTAAGTTTTTACCTGTTCATTCCTAACATCTAAAAATCAGTTCACTGATAATCTATGATTCAGTTAAAAATGAATGTAAACTGCTAGCAGATGAACCAGAATGAAAGATGAACTACATTTTCTTGTGTAAAACTACTGGAGATATGAACAAAGGGCAACTTGCTGAGGACAGGGAGATTTTCTGTTTCCAAAGCACTACTGGCAAATAATTATTAGCAGAAGTTTTTGCTTGAACACCTTCCAGTTTCAAGTGCAAGTGCAAAGGTTCCTCCCAGCCTGCAAACACACACATTATCAGAGCACTGAAGTTGCAAAAATCAAATACTCAAACGTTTGTATGTGCCAAAATTAAAGTGTGTAGGTGAGGAAAATGCAGCTGACTTTGCAAATAGCACATTTTAGAGGTAGTGAGAGCAACCAACCTACCACAACAAGGCTTTTTGCTTCTCCTGAGCTTAAAAATTACCTGGATGAATGTACACCAAGACATACTGAGGTAGCAAGAGGCTGGGAAAGCAGCCTCTCAGGCCTGGCATTGGTACAATTCCAAATGCTTGTAATATTTATTTGTATGTCTACAAGGACACAAACTGAACTATTTTGAAGTTTTCGGAAATTTTTTTCATGCCTCCCAAGGTTTTATTCAGTTTCCCTGAATGCACAGTCAGGAAACACCAACTCCTCATGGCAACTTCATTTCCTGATGAGCTCCCATCCTCAGAGCTGCAATTACCCAGTCCCAGACTGGCCACGTCATCACTTAATATAGAACACAATGAACGTGCTTTTTTTAAACAGCCTTTTTACACAGCACCTTTAAAAGGCACCATCGGAACAAACAGCAAGGAAAGAATGCAGGCTGTACCTTCACTCATTGAGAAAAGAGGTCCTAAAACTATCACGCTCCCAACAAATTTTTTTATACACATTTACAAGGTAGATTCTTGAGCTGCAGCTCATTTACCCTACGAAATACTTAGTTTTAATTCGATTTCAAATAGGACCAGTTGTGACTCTGATGCCTGCAAAACACTGTTGCAATGAGCCTATCTAATAACTGATTGCTTCAGAGAGACTAACGAGGCACAAATGGACAATCTGATCTGTAGCTGACATTCTATCCCATGTATTGCACAATCACCTCACCCCGGAATGACACAGGCCTGATAAAAACAACAACCACCGTCCCCAGCACCTCACCAGATCTGCTGCCAAAATCTACCCCTACACTGAATTTCACCTGCCACTAACTAGGTACTACCAGCCTGAGGAAGTGGGCATAAACAAAGCAGCAGCAGCAAAGGGAACTAGAACAATGCAAATATAAACACTAAAGGCTGAATTCCATAATCGCAGATTTGAATCAGAGGAGTTTCACATAAGCTAATGTACCTTTTTCCAAAGAAAGCTAACCTGAAATGAGAAGCAAGTCCCTGACGTCGCATGAAAGGGCAAAACACAGCAACTAAGAAAAAATTCTTCAAGATGATATCTTTCTCATTATGTGAGAAGTTAAGACAGCACTGTATTATGCAATCATTAATAACCAGAAACAAGGGCTCTGGGTTACAACTGCTCACTGAAGGAAGCAATGTCTTCTTTATACTTGGAACACCACAAAATTAGTGATCAGCAAATTACTTTTTTTAATGTCCTAGCAGTTAAAAGAAATGGGAGAATGAAACAAAAAATACACAGAATAAAAACAAATCAAGGAGAAAAATATTGTCATCTCACAGATAAGATACTAAGAAGGAGAAAGAACTCCACTTTATCACAGAACATACTGTTTTTAAATGTACTTTCCTTCGATTTCTGTCCAGTTAATTACTTCTGCAGGTTTGCTTCAGCAAAACAATTTCACAAGCCTATCAGTTAACAGCGTCACATGTTCAGCTCTATCACATATACGTGCTGCCTTCCTGCAAATCTTGCTCTGGCAGTTTTAAAATGTCACCTTCCAGCTGCCAAAGTGGGAAAGGCAGAGGGGAACCTGTGCCTGGGGCTGAGCAAAGGGGGGAAACAGCAGGACAGACCTGTCTGCACCTTTCCTGTATGCAGAGGTACTTACATGCCTTACCTGCCTACAGACCCTGCACTGTAAACACCAGCCATCCAGAGAATTTAACACTCAGATCTCTTCAGGAAATTTACACGAAGCAAAACAAAAATACATTTTCCCCAACGACAAGTACTGGGAATTATTTGATCAAAGAGAAAAAAAAATACAAAATCTACTGGATTGCTTGTCTGAGCAAGGGTCAGCAAGGATGCATCTTAAGCATTCAGAGTCTACCCATCTGAAAAACTGGAAAAGAAAAACAAATGACACTTCCAGTCAACAGGCTTTAAAAATGCTTTCCAAACACAGACACGGCTCCGACATGGATGTTACCTCACACACACGTATTTCTGAGTTAAGCTGGGTTCACCACGAGTTCAGGTTCCTCTATTTCCTTCACCTACACTATCTGTAAGCTTGTCCACACAAGCTGGTCAGGAATACCCTACCAGCCCAATTCAGCGGCTGCTAGGAGTCATCTATACAACGTTTACCTTCTATGAGTAAATCCTCTTACTCAAAACACTTTTATTTGCACTGAACTCCTTCCCCTAGAGCAGCACGCAGTGCGCGTTCCCCGCCTCCCCTCACCCGGGGCTGTGCCAGCAGCCGGGGCTGTGCGCCCCGCGTGTCCCTGAGCTCCGGGGCCAGGCCCTTCGGCGACACCTTGTCCCCAGGTGTGCCCGAGCTCCCAGCCCGCCCTCGGGCTGTGATTTCCGAGTACCTGAGGCTGCGGCGGGCTCCTGCGGCCGCCAGGGGAGGTGACGTGCCGCCCGTGTCCCCTGTGCCGGCCGCCTGTGAGGGGAGGAGGGCTGCGAGGGCCGAGCCACACGGGCCCCGTGCGCTGTCACCCGGCTACCGAGGAACCCCCGCGCCCCCAGAAACCAAAGCAGCCGCGGGAAGGGTGTTTCCATGCCGGGGCCTGCGAACCGCGGCTGAGGCCGGGCCGATGCCGGGCGCTGTGTGATGGGAGATGAGGCGGGAGGACAAACCGCCCGCGGAACCTCAGCAGCCTTCCTTCTGTTCGGAAAGGCCGTCACCTTTCCCTCCGACAGAAACACAAACGCCACCGTTAGTTTTCCTTCATCTTTCTTTGTGATACGAAAAAGACCAAAAAGATGTTGCTCTAAAGTTTTGGTGGTTTTTTTTTTTTTTTTTTTTTTTTTATTATTCTTGTTCTACAACGGATTCGAACAGCTAAGATGAAATCTTCAAGAATTCCGATTACCTAGTAAACAAGAATTCAGTGATCGAACTGATTGACATGCTAAGAGTTCGCTGGACTGCGTAAGTTTTTTTCTTTTAATCTAAGACACTATCTTGATTTTTGAAAAAGAATGTCACAATTCAATAGTAACTCAAGCCAGCGACACACACAAAACAACCTTAAGTGCCCTCAAAAGTCGCCCAGCAAAAAACAGGAACTGACGTGGACAAGGCAGTCACGATTAAGTAAAACAAAACAAAAACAAGCAGTGAAAAGAGACACCTTGAAACGAAAAAGCCCCTCAGAAGGGAAAAAAGCCAATTTATGTGAGGAAAAAAGGAGGAGGAAAAGCACGCTGCGTAGTATTGTTATTAATGTATGGGGAGGAAAGAGTGAAAAAGCCCCAGTCCCTCCCCTTTGCTATGGCTGTCGTTGTTGCACGTGATTCATATTTTGCTAAACCAAACCCCAGCCTGAGCCCCAGCCACAGTGCTCCCAGGGCTCCGGGGTTAAGGCAGACGCCAGCACATCCGACACCGGGCACTTCCCGCCGGGCTGGAGCCGGGCCCGAGCCACCGGGCAGCCGGCGGGGAAAGCTGCAGAACGGCCCCGCCCGCGCCCAGCCCCGGCCGGGAGCCGCTCCCGCAGGGAACAGCGCGGCACCGACAGCGAGCGGAGCGGCGGAGGAGCGGCGGAAAGCGCGGCCGGAGGCGGCGGCACAAAATGGCTCCTCCCGTCCCGCCCTCCAGCTCACCTTCACCCCGGGCCGCCGCCGCGGCCCCCCCGCGCCCCGGCCAATCCGCGCCCGCGGCCCCGCCCCCGCCCGCCCGCGCGGCCAATCCGCGCCCGCGGGGGGCTCGGGGGCTCGCGCGGCCCCGCGTTACGAAACGGCCGCGGGCGGTGTGGGGGCTCCGCTCGCCCCCCGCCCGCTCTGCCGCGCTCCCCTCAGCCCTGCCCGCCGGGCTGCCCGGGGAACAACGACAACGACACAACAGCGGCAACAGCACCGCGCACCGCCGCGGGTCCCGGGGCTCCGGCGCTGCCCGCAGCCCTCCCCGAACGTGGCACCGCCGCCGCGCGCTGCCGGCAGAGCCCCGGACGCGCTGTCCCCTCCGCGGCGACTAACGGTGCCGGCCTACCCCGCGCCCCGGTTGTCCCGCAGTGGCCTCCGCGCCGTTCCCGGCGGTTCCCGGCCCGCCGTGGGGTACCGCAGCCCTCGCCCTCCCAGCCGGGAGCGCGCCCCGCCGCCCCGCACTCACAGCCGGGAGCGCGCCCTGCCGCGCTGCGCCCCGCGGGACCCGCCGGGCTCGGGCTCGGGGCCGGGGTCGGTCGGGTCGGGCCGGGTCGGTGGGCGCGGAGCGGAGCGATCCGGAGCGGTGCAGCGCGCTCAGGCCTCTCCGCCGCCGGTCGCGCTGCCAGCGCCGCTCAAAACAAAGGGGCTGGCGGGGCATGTGACCTCCGAGCCACCGCACATGATGTCACCGGCTCCGCGCGGCCCTGGGAGCTGTAGTTCCGCCGCCCCGCCCGGAGCCGGCCCCGCTGCCCCGGCCCTCAGCGCCCCGGGAGGAGCCGGGGGCAACCGAGACGGGAGAGCCTCGGCGGCAGCAGCGATGGACCGCAGCGCTTTCCTCGCTGCCAGCTCTTGCCGTCGCCGTCCCTTTGCCGGGGCCGGGAGCACACCCCGCGTACCCCGCAAGTACACCTGACCCACCACCCCCCGCCCCGGCAGCGGGCACAAGGTTCAGGTGCATCCATCGGGATGGCCGCTTCCAGCGGGACGGTCCCGTGTGCCGGCTCTGGGGAGCCCTACCGAATCCTTCCAGCAAGAGCCGGCTCCCAGACTGAAAACAACACCCCGTCTTGGGGTGGGTGTTCAGCCTACACGACCGAAACAAAACCTATTACATGAAAAAAATTCACCAAGATAGAATCTTTGTCTACCTGAGCTACAGCTCCACCCAATTGTTTCAGAATTTCCAGTTCCTCTTCAACGGTAACACAAAACAGAGTGCCCCTGTCCCTTCTGACCACGAAAAGCCAAGGTCATCTTTAAGCCGGGACACTTAAGAGAGAGCTGTGCTGTCACAGCCGGGGGTCCCAGCGGTGGCAGCCACTCAACTGCAAATATAAAATCGGGACCCTGGTGTCATCGCCCTGCAATTTCATGAGCAGGTCTGAGCCTGTCCTGGGGCCCAAATTCACTTCATATCCAAAGTATTTGGACAGTGGCCCATGCTCCAACACAGGCTGATGGAACATGCCTGGCAGTATGGAAATTTATTTTTGTTCTGCCCTTTAGCATAAGCAAGCTTGCAAGCCCATAATACAGAGTAGCGAGGCGAGGGCAGGGACATTCATGCTTAAATTAAGATCATTACCTGGTACTAAAAGAGGCCTTATGCAATGCCGTGGAGCTGATGTGGGCAGGTAACTGGCTGCGTTCTCCTTCCTAGAAGGATGACCTCCCCCTCTGCCCCTTGCTGCCAAGGGAAAGGAAGAAATACAAGTTCTTCTATTAGCTCCCCCTACTTTGCTCTCCTAAATGTTGGATATCAATCCTAGGCATAATATATCTTTACCTTTTGGTGACCCTCCCCAGCCTTCTGAGCCCAGGATATTCCCAGGAAGCGCAGCCAGCCGTGTGCTCTTGGCAGGAGCCGACTGTGCTCTGCCGCTGAAACTTGAAGAGCAGCAAAGTGTGCTCAGGACTCCAGGGCTGACCCCCTCCAGAGCAAACTAGGCTCAGATTTTCATAGGCTAAACAAGCTCTGATTTCTCCTGGGGTCAGGTAAACTGCAGCTTTGCAAAACAGTTACAATTATTAATTAAAAACTAAAAGGCTGTGTTCCCAAAATAGACTGAAAATGTCAATTGCTTTTGGTACATAAATTGTTATCACATGGATCTTAAACAATTGAAACCTTCAATCGTTTTCCTGCAGAGCTAAAACTCAGAATTGCTGCTTGACTGCATCAGAAGTCAGAACGTTCAGTCCATTTCTCATCCTCTGCCTGGAAAAGCAAGGAGGACCCCAAACAACATAAACAGCAAAGAGAAAATCAGCAACAACTCCACCTCATATAACACAGGTCTGTTGCAATAACGTATTTCACCCATTGAACACAGGAAATATTAATAACCTGAAGTCTTACTTGTTACAAAGACATTAAATCTAAAAGTATATGACCTAAGAAAAATGTTTTGCTTAAAATAGATTTCTTATCCTTTATATCCTCCTGTCTGCTTCGGTTCTTTGAGTCTGTAACCCTTGGGGTCAATATGAGTACGCAGAGTTCACTTGAGAAAACATAACCAGGATTAAAGGAATGAGTCAGAGGAAGGAAAAAATCAAAACAGGATCAAGATACCTCTGCACTGGCTTGAAGGAGCTATCTGAAGGGACTATGTTTACTCCAATAAAAACTGCACGTGGCAAAAAATATCTTGAGTGAAGAGGGTAGATGGAGCATTAAAAAGAAAATACTAATTAAAAATACTCATTGAGCAATCAATCATTTCATAATGTACTCATGTATGCATGTGGCCACATCCAGGCACTTCCAGTTCTGAAAGCCAACGTCACTGAGGATGTCTTAAATTAAAGATACTTGAGTTGCCACTACATCCTATTGCTCTTCATTCCTCTGCTAGCAGGGGCATTGGCTGTTCTTTCTCAAGCTGCGCCAAGCATTTCTCTCAAAATAAGCAGTTGCACACTGCCTGAGAGGCTGAAACCAATTATTAAAGGTTACTCATTTCTATAAAGCTTTGTTAATACTTTTTTAACAATGTAAAGTACTTGTAAAGCATTTAGGCCAATGTTTTCCAAACAGTTGGGTGATTTTGGAGATTTTGAAGGCTTCTTCAGGGCACTGGAAAGGTTAAAACCTAAAATTAGAAGCCTGCATGAAGGTTTTGGCATGCATCCACCAATGTTCACATGTTTTGCTGGTGGTGTTGGATTTGAATACCACTGCTGGGCACTTTTCAGACACATCTCACCGATGCACTGGGCCACCTAAATGTGCATTCCTCCAGGTAAAGGTATTAGCTATTTTGGGAACTTTGTGCCACTGTGCTCCTGGAAAGTTTCCTCTGCTGTGGAGAGCGTGTACCTCCTTACCAGACTTCTCTAAAATTGAAGAAAACCCAAAGGTGTTCAAGTGGCTCACACACAGAGGAAAAACTCAAACAAAGTCCATGGTTACTGCTCATGGGCATCTGTGCAAAACAGTCTGGAGAAGAGCTTGGATCTGAAGGAGGGAAGAGGTGAAGGTGAGCCAGCACCCAGAGGAGGAGGCTGAGAAAGAAGAACCAGGGAGGGGACAGTCTAAGCACCATGTCCCTTGCCCTGATCACTGATCAGAGAGAAGAGAGCAACGTGTAACTTGGACAACATTAAAAACCCTGAATGCAACATGGAAGGGTCTCACTGGATAAAAGAGAGGATTTAGACATTTGAGTTAAGACAAAGATGAGTGCAGACTGACAACTAATAACCAACACAAAGGAACGTTATGAGGAGCTGTGCAACAAATGGAGCAGAGAAGAAACAAATCCTTCAGCACAAGGAGGGAGAATAGATTCTGACATTTCTATGAAATGTTTTAGTGGTTAGGAAGCTTAAAAAGAAAAAAAAAAGTGTTGTTGAGTGACATTGCTGCAGAGCCTGATGCAAGTGTGCACAAAATGTAATGGCAGAAGCCATTCAGTGGGATTACAAATAGTGCTGAGCAAAATGAAGGGTGATATTACTAGGAATTTGTGAGGAAGAACAGAAGAGTGAGTTCAGTAACTATTGCAGAATCTGCTTTTAGAGTATGCCAGAAAAAAGCACTAAGGTGCAGTAAAGTAAAAAAAAAGAGGTTTATGGAAACAGCATTTAAAAAAGGCTGGATAAAATGAAGATGGAAGTACAGCAAAGTCTCTTCGTGTGACAAGGGGACAATTCTCCCCCTCTGCTCTTGTGAGACCCCACCTGGAGTACTGAACACAGCCGTGGTGCCCTCAGCATAAGAGGGATATGGAACTGCTGGAGGAAGCAGGAGGCCACAAAGTTGATGAGGGGACTAGAGAGTCAGCCCAGAGAGGAAAAGATTGCATGGAGAACCCATGGCAACCTTCCAGTACCTGAATGGGCCTGCTGGGAAGCCAGAGAGGAAGCCTTGGTCAGCAACTATGGTGATAGGCCAAGGAGTAATGGGTTCAAACTGAAATAGGGGAAATTTAGGGTAGATATACAGGATAAATTCTGTCCTGTGAGGTGGCTGAGGCACTGGAACAGGTTTCCCAGAAGATGGCTGCCCCATCCCTGGCAGCATTCCAGGGGGCCCTGAGCAAACTGGTCGAGTGGAAGGTGTCCTGGCTCAGTGCAGGGGGATGGGAATGAGTTGATCTTTAAGGTCCCTTCCAACACAAACCATTCTATCATTCCATGATTCTATTATTCTGTGATAAAAGACATCTGACAGAAATACAGAGAACACACCAAAATTTTCTAAAACCCTTCCTATGACTCTGGGCTCTTTCACTATCCTTCCAAAAGTCCTGTGGGTCACGTTGACTTGAGCTGGTGTGCTGGGATAATCAGCAGGTACACCCATTTAGGCTGGAAGGCATTTTTCCAGGACCAGTCCCTTCCAGCCTCTCCTCTTCCCATCACCTGTTTGAAATGGCACCTGCACCAGGAAATGCCATCTGCAACACGGGGCGCTGCACTGGCACTAGCATAGGAGGAGCTCTGGCAAAACCCACATCCCTCCTCTAGTTATTTTTGCCATTTTCACTGCATCCTGGCTGGCTCTGTAGATCCCTCTTCCCTTTGGACATTTCTGCTGCACATTGAAGCCCTTTGCTCAGGGCTGGCAGTGCTTCCCTGGGTGTCTGCTGCAGCGAGGCAGGAGGATGGGAAGGGATGGGGCATTCTCCAGAGGCAGGCTCTGTGCTCAGCCCTGCACACCCCCTGCCCAGCTGGGTGCTGTCCCACTGCCTGCACACTCAGTGCTCACTCCTGCTCAGCCAGGGAGGCTCTGAGATTACACGGGGTTACTTCCAGTACGCACAAAAGCCACCGTGTAAAACATCAGTACCATGGTTTCATATTCAGCACTGCAATTAGGATTGCCTATCCCCCTGTATACCCTGCTCCTAGCCCATGCAAATCCCCTCTCTTCCCACTCATCCCAGTGATTCCCACTCATTCAATGCTGTAAGCACCTCAAAACAAGGCCCATGCCAGCAGTCCTCCTGTGCAGAAAATATGTGTCTAATTTTTTCCACCCAGTATCTCCCATGTTCCAGGCTTGGGAGACGGCTATGGGAGTGTAATTGCAGAGCTGAGAAGAATGAACATTGCATCACTGCTGCCATAAACACTGAACTATTTATTTTTGTACAACACAGAGTATCGAGACACCATGAAACCGATGCCTAACTGGAGAGATAGAGTCTGTTGTGCTGATGCTTGGTTCCTCTCTGGGGACAAGCAAGAAACAAAAGATGTTTGAGTTCTTGTTGGTCCCACATGAAGGGCGTTGTTCTTGTGGACTGGCAGACACATGCAACCACTAACCCAGCAAGAGAGTACAGGTACTACAAAAACAGTTCCCTGAGCCCATGTGGTGCTATCACTGTGTTCCCACTCAGCCCTGTAACCTCAAGGCCAACCACAGCCCCGGAAATGTTTGCATTAAATATTCTCTCACAACAGTATTTTTTCACACCTCCCTATTCCACAGGCCATGCTGCCACGGAACACCCTAGGGCACAACTCCAGCTCTGCCCTTCAGCCACAATAAGTAGCTCTCTCCTCAAACCATTTGCCAATACCAGGACCAATTAATAGGCAGGAGCATTGCACCTCTTCATCTCCAAGACCTTCGGGTATTTCACAAGTTAAATAAATCCTTTCTCCAACCCAAGTAACCATGAAAAGCTTTGACAGTGAAGAAAACAAACAGGTTGCAAATAAACAGTATTTTGAATGGGCATATTCATGCCAGTCTCCCTGAAGAGACAATCTCAGACTTTCAAAGCTATCAGAGACCTCCAGGCTTGCAGATCCCTGCCACCACCTGCTTCTGGTGGCCCTCTGGTGACTGGCTGGGGGATAGAAAGTTTAGGTTAGCTTGGACTAATACCCTTGCTACCCCTAACAGTGTCAGCGGACAGCATGTTTCCAGTTGCAGGAGCAGCCATTCTATGTGCCAAGGTCCTTACACTGGTCTGGGCTGCCTTTGGGGTGGTGCTTGGGCAAAAGTACCTACATGACTTTTGCTATCTTATATTTTTGACTACCTCTTCACATTTTTCATCAACAAAGCTTCATCAGTAAAGTTAATCCAGAAGAGGTAGTTCACTAGAAGCTCTGTGATTTTCTCCTCCTCTGCTTGCAGCCAGAGCTCCTGGATGTCTCAGCACCTGCCTTCTAAGACACACTGAGCAGCTGCTCTGTTACTGGCACAGAGGTGCAAAGCAATCTCTCTCCAGGCTGACTTGGCTCTCCAAGGATGGAGGAATCATGGGTGCCAGAAGGACAACTGATAATTCTATCCTCAAATCCCATGCTTCCTGCAGCCAGAAAAAAGTCCCCTACTACCCAGAAATCACTGGCTGGACTCCCCAGCCCAGCATTCCCAGCCTGAAAGCTGCTGCCTTGTCTAAAAGTGGTGGCTGCCTTGGGCATGGACAGCTGGGGAGAAACGTGGAATAGCTGCTGTGCCCATACGTCTGCTTTGGAACAGCACCCAAAGTCCCAGCTCAGATCAGCACACTGCTTACCCCCTCCTTTGTAAACAAGCTTTTGAGCACCTGTTCTGAGATCTAAAATGGGACTGTTTCTGGACCTGGAATAAGCCTATGGAAAAGAGTTGTGTGCTTCTCTAAACAAAGCTCTCAGCTCTATCGAAGTGCTCAGCCAGACTGAAGCAACTTCAGATCACTGGTCTTGGACAAAGACTCATCACATGAAGACAGGAAAGAAAATGTTAGCCAAAGTAATCCCAGGAAAAACACATTAATGAAGGTTTGCAGATTCCAGTGCAGCAGCAGCTAAATCAACAACCTGCTTTGCCAAGAAAACATTGTGAAATCTGCGGTACACTCTTTGATCCTAAGCCTTCCCTACCTGTCTTTTCATAAGCATTATCATTAGGCAGAAATGACTGTAAAACTAAGATTGGTTTGTCAGTGAGCCTCTGATAAAAACCAAGTTGACTTGTCACTTCACAGATGGTTGCTGGATTATGCTGGCTTACTTTAAGATGGTATTGAACCTTGAAGAAAAAATGGATTATGTATAATATTACATATGGTAGGATAAGCTTTCCTGGACTTTTTAATTAACATTTTTATGTATAGGACATAATATTTGTAATTTTAAAAGGGGAGGAGACTGAAATGAGCAACAAATCATTGCCATAAGCAGGAAGTAATACAAGGCAAATACATGTCTCATTTCTTTAGATGTATGCTGTGTTTATATTATTCATATTTTTCCTCTAAAATTAAATAAACCTAATAATGCCCTTTAACTCAGAAACACACTAATAAGAGTGTGAAGTTCTGAAGAACTTCTGTCTTTCCCCAGGGCAGATACTATGGAAATATTCAAATTCTCAGTTCTCTTTTTAGGAGAAAATTTTAAGAGAAAACTTTTTCTTAAATCAATATTGATTGGCGGAAAAAAATTACAGTAGCGCTTCTAAAGTTAAAACTCTATAATTGGAAGCGGCAAACTTTTAAAAAATCCCCTGCTCGCTCCGATCTACGATGGTTTTGACGTTGTCACGCCTCCAGGATTTCACACAAGGCCAGCGGGACTCGGGCTGTTCCCTGTCTCCGGGCCGGGCTCCACCTCCCGGCGCCGGACCCGTCACAGTTTCCACACGGCGGGCCTTGCGGAGATCCCGAGCCCGCTGCGGCTGTCCCAATGCCCTACATTCCAGACAGCTTCGCTGATGGATGGCAGAGCCCTGAGAGCCGGCCACGAGCTCTCTCGGCGGGTCCCTGCCTGTGCCAGCTCCCGGGGGATGCCGGCCCCGACCCCGGGGCTCCCGGGGGATGCTGGCCCGACCCCGGGGCTCCCGGGGGATGCCGGCCCTGTGCCAGCTCCCGGGGGATGCTGGCCCCGACCCCGTGAGCTCCCGGGGGATGCCGACCCTGGAGCTCCCGGGGGATGCCGACCCTGGGGCTCCCGGGGGATGCCGGCCCCGACCCTGGGGGATGCCGGCCCCGATCCCAGGGCTCCCGGGGGATGCCGGCACTGCAGAGCCGCAGCAGCTCCTGGAAGGGCATCTCGCCCCCCGCTCCTGGAGCTTCCCTGGACCCTCCCGGGAGGAAGGCAGCGGCGGCCCTGGGGTGTCGCTGAAGGGTGCCGGGGGTGCTGCTGTGCCCCACGAGCGGCTCTGTGCCGCGCTCCGGTACCCGCGGAGCCGCTCGGGGCTGCGGAGCGGAGCGGCCGGGCCGGGCCGGGCTGGGCTGGGCTGGGCTGGGCAGCCCGCGGGGAGCAGAGCCTGCCACGTCCTGCCTGGCCCACATCGCACAGCAGCAGGAGGAGGGCTGCCTCTGGAAACTGTCTGTGCTTTCCTGGCCACCGCTGCCGGCAATCTGATGTTCGCAGCTGCGGCTGTGTTAAGTAAGATGACTCTCTGATCAGCTTAGAAACCAAACTAGCAAAGGCACAGACTCCTAACAGCAGAACTCCTTCAAATTTAGTATACAGGCAGTTAAAGTACACTCAGATAATTCCCTTCCTCAGCAGGAAATACTACAATTTTTTCAGCAGTTCCTCTTTTTATACGTGAAATTTTTGCCCTTCACACGGTGCCTTTATTTGCATATGGACCGTAACAACTCCCCTACACTGTTTCTAACTTTAGGTCATTCACAATTCACTTACGTAAAAGGCAATAACGGTTTTTGTTGCCGGTAATAATTAGCACAGTGTACATTTCTGCGGCATAATTTCTGCTCAGATAATTATTTCCCCACCTGCTCAGCTGCTTAGCTAACGATCTACCAGCTCAAGTCTCCCATCGGCGGCAGGTGGCTGGAAGCTGTGAAGCAGGGGGCAGGGTTTATCCACATCCCCGGGCTCACACCAGATGATTCTAGTGGATCCATGGCAGGGGTTGGGAAGACCTTTTAGGTCTTCCAACCCAAGCCATTCTATGATTCAGAGTCAAGATTCCTCTATAAGTGATGTTGATTTCTCTTGTCTAACAATCCTGCCTAAAGACCAGTTTCACACAAGTTTTAAATTTCTTGCAAAAGACACAGTTAAGACACCCTGCTGAAAAACTGCAAAGGTTCCATTTTTAACAGTACTTTAAAACTTGATGAAGCTTCAGTTGCTGCAATGAAGTGTAACTAACTGAGAACTATAGTCCATTTTTTTTAAACTAACATTCAGGTTCACCAGACATTCAGTCTTATTCCCACTATTAAATGGCAAGTTTAAATGGCGGGTTTGAGCTAAAAAATGTAGCTGTAGATGAAGAGTCAGCTGGAAAATCAGATGGACTTAGGTAGTGGTTTTGTACAGGAGTGCATTTGTGTGTGAGTATATTAAATCAAATTGCACTTTGACCAAAAGTTATGCATTTATTTATTGAAAACATGTAGATTTCTGCTTCTTTCCAGTTTGCTTCTTACCCCCAGATGAAGCAAGGCTCAACTTTCAGCAGTCACTTGTCAGTGAACCAACTGATGTCCCCCTTTATTGTGTCAGAATAGGAAACACAAGAATTAATTACGGAAACTTCAAGATAAGTTTATCCTAGGGATAAACTTCCAGGGATAAGCTTATGTTCCAAGGGTAGCTATATTTGCCAATGTCATCATGTCAACTTTTTTTTTTTTTTTTTTTTTTTTTTTTTTTTTTTTTTTTTTTTATATATAGTTAGACAAGCTAGTAAATGACCCCATGTCAGCCAGCAATGGCAAATGTACCACATGATGGTCAAAAGAAATACTGACTGTGATCTGCTGAGTGCACCACACAGTGTCACTACCTCTTGAAAAGAGTCCTGCTCCCTTCTCCTGTTACCATCTCCAGGAAAAAACAAACAAACAAACAAAAATAAAAAACAAACCTCATTTGGCTTCAGAAAGTTTAGACTGGAGTTCATTCTTTTGCTTTGGGTCTGTGTGGATTTCTGGCCCGACAGACTCAGTCCTGCAGGGAGGCAAACAAAGCAGTCTGGAGCAAGTCAGCAAGTGGTGAGGATACAGGGCAGGCAGACCATCACATTGGATTTTCTGCTTGAGGTCTGCCCAAGGAAAAGGTTGGGAGGCTTTACAACCCAAGAAGGAGAGCTGTGTTGCAGATGAGCAGAATGCCACCACAAGGAAGGTAAAGAAGGAACCACACTGATTTTGGGACCAGCATTTTTAAGCTTTGGTCTGGTGGAAAACTGAAGCAAGATTCGGTCACAGCTCTGGAGCATCACTCAGAGTGAGAACCCATCAGTTGGGTATGTGCACAGAACTGTGTGAGATTGACAGGCCTCACGAGAAATGGAAGTCAGTGTGGCTTTAGACATCAACCAGAGAGCAGGTTCATTTCCATGGTTTGGGGTCCCACTGTGAGCTTTTCATAGGGCCGCTCAGCAGATGCTATGAATAGTCTCAAGAACTCAAACTTTAGTCCAACCAGTGTCCCATTAACACAGACCTCCACATAATTCACTACAATGGCAGCTTCTTCCATTTCCCAGCTCCTGCCAAGCAGAACAGCTCTCCGGCATTTCAAGGGCTGCTTTGTCGGTCAGGTTTTGTTAAGCTGTGGAACAAGTGTCTGAGCTATAGCCCCGTTGCTCTTGCCAAGACTGTGTTCCTTACCTTGTGTGCTGGATGCCAGAACCTGGCAGCAGCACATTGAGGTGCATGAAGAATACAACATCAAAATATCATTGAGAACAACAGGCCTCCATTTCTTCTAGGCCAGACCTGGTTCCTGCTGTCCAATTATGGAGATCAAAGGTATAATGTACTTAGAAGAAGAATTATTTGTGCATAAACAGCCACTAGCTAATAATACAGAGAAGATGCTAATAAATTCTAATGGGTGGCAGAGCAGACAGCAGGAGACAAGTGACCTGAGCATCTTGTTACATAAACTGAAACAAGAGGGAGTTTGATGCTGATGTCAAAACCTTTTTGTGAGTAACACTGGCAAAATCTTTTAGACAATAACTCGACTCAAAGTTAAAAGAAAGTGAGGCTCTTCTTTCCTACTAGAAACTAACTTTGGGAACTTCTTTCCATCTTCACAAACAACAAGAAATGGAAGTAACTGCTGCTATTTTGTTTCAGAGTCTGATTACCTTGAGGACAGAAAAGCAAGAGCACTTGTCTGTTGTCTTGAAAAACCTGCAGTAGTTTAAGGTGTTGGTGAAAGGACATCCTTCTTCCAGGGAGAAGACTGTTCTGACTGGGGAAGGCTTGTTACAGCTCTCCTCAACTGCCGTGGCTGGCAGCTACTGCATTTCTTCTGGTTATTACCTACAGCCACATTCCTGGCCTCAGCCCTTCCAGTTTCATTTGGATACATCTCATCTTGGGCTATAAAATCTTAAAATACGCCGCTAAGTGATGTCTCAGCTTGTTCTGCCTGCTGCTTTGGGAGTGACCACACTGCACCTCCATCTGCTTCAGATGGAACAAACACTTATTTAAATAGCAGCCTTCCTCCACCACTCCCTCACAAGCTAATGAGCAGGGGATCAAAGATTCTCGAGCTCAACTGGCCCATCCACATGTCAGGGTGACCTCTATAGCCTGTAGCATGCATGGGAGCAATATAACAACCAGATTTCAAATACTGAACCCAAATAATTTGGCATTTACAGCTTGGTCAGCTCTCTTTTATACAAGGTGAAAGCATGGTTTGGAGTCACTCATCTGGATTGTTAGCATAATGCCTGACTATCCCGAAGAAAACAATACATGGAAGCAGCAGTTTTTCCAGAAACATCCCAGGGACCTAAAATACATGCAAAACCACTCTGAGAGCAAAAGATGGACAGGTAATAAATGCAACACAGCAGGATGACACTGCAATCCTCTCTAAATAAGAGGTAATTTTCAAGAGTGAGGGGATGAGACAAGCCAGCTTCACCACATCATTATTTGCTGACTTTGAACAACTACAACTGCCCAGAGGGAGGGAGATGAGAAGGCTCAAGCAGTAGTTTTTGAAATGGAAGGTGGTGCTGGTTCAGCAGAGGAAGTAAACTGCAATGAAACAAAGATTCCAGTTTGTAGAAAATCTGATCCAAAAGTTCAGTATGTATTTTCAAAAACTGAAATCCCATTTGTTCCCCCATAGCTAAATTAAGAACGTGCTATTTTGAGCTAGTGAACATTATCCCAATGTACTGAAAACACAGACAAAAATCCAGCAACTTTCCAGGGTCGACATGATTATCTCAGGCCTCAGCTATCTTGCTCTGCACTGTGCTAGGAAACAGCTGATGGTAAGATGAGCCCTGATATGTGTCCAGCTGCAGTCATCACCCCTGCTCCTGCACCAAGGAACTGTGTCTGCCACCCAGCAGGGTCCTCTGTGCTCTGAGGGGTTTTCTGCAGTGCTCGTCAGGATGCACAGTGGAAGCAATTGCAGAGTTTTTCTACTTGAAGAAGTCAAAACCTTGCCAAGACCTTTCTTCTGCTGTTGTGTCCTTTCCCTCTTGGAGGCCAGCACCTTTAGAAAGGCTCTCTCCTATGAAGGCCTTGCACAGCCATGGAGAGGCCTGGAGACACAGCTGTCAACGTGTTGTTGGGTAGAAACACGTTGACACAGCTTTGAAATCTGTCTGTAATGTAAGAGCTCTAAGGTGGAATAGCCTGGAACAGAAGCCACTTGGTCACAGAACACATATACTTGGAGTACCACTCGTGGCAGCAAAACAGACTTGTCTGGAATAAGAGGAAGAAGGCAAACTGCAAGGACCACTTTGTATAAGCTCTAGGTGAGAAATATGGAGTCGTTGCCATCTGCAAGTTCAGCAACCTGCTCATTACTTAGAGTAGGAAGTTTCCAGATCCCATTGTGATACCAGGAGGGCTGAGCATCTTCTTTCTCACTCCAGGAAACTTCCCGCCAGTCTTTCTCTGGCCTCTTCTTTGAGGCACTCTCCTGTTTCATAGCTGGTTCCTATCAGACTCATCTGGTCCGTAAAGGCTCTGCTAGCTAAAGTACAAGGACATGGGAAGCAAAATAAGTAACAAGAACTGTCAGAAATAGATTCCTATGTTTCTGCCTTTGTTTAAAGAATGCCTCAGCTCATTGCTCTTGATCCATTGATGGTGGATCAATTCCACCCCTCCTCTTAGTCATGGCCCCAAGTCCATGACGTTTTCCTGGGACTGCCTGAATCCTTCACTTTACAAGATGGGAACCAGGACTCCTAGCTAGTCTAGGCAGATTCTTCTGTTGAGGTCAAACTCTGCAGTGCTGAAATGCCACAGTGATGAGATCCTGGATTCAGGAACAGACAGTTGAAAATGGGCTGGTGTTGGCTGCAGATCAACATTTAAATAGGGAGCATGCTCAGGGGGGAACAGAAGATGCAGAGGTGAGGAAGTCAGGGCAGGATGGAAAGCAGTGACACAAGTTTGACACAAGTTTTATTATTGACACAGTAATTCCAGCCAGGGAGCCAGTTCTCTCAAGCTGATACAGAATATACATAGGTCAGCTCAGTATTCATAAGGTAAAGACAATAGACAAAGAAGTCATGAGCAGACAAGCCTTCAGCTCTCACCAGTTCAGTGTTCATTTAGCTAGCAGGTAATTCTTTACTGAAAACAGTATGAGAGTGCAGATTGAACAAGTCTCTAAAGGCCAAATAGAGGAATGTATCTGGAAGCTTCTACCATGAAGTAACAAGCTGGATTTGGCCCAGGATTAAATAACACATTGCTGCTGCAGCCTTGGGCCGTAGAGCACCTCAGGAGAGCAGCTGCCTGGTTGCTGGGTTTGTTGTTCCCTTGTACCTGCAAGGACACAACACTCATCTCAGCACTGTCCTTGTGCTGGTCCAAAGAATGAAACTGGCTACTGCATTTGCAGATTAATCCCTGAGCGAGGGGTTCTCTGAATAGCAGGCAGCCCAATGTGGGGCACAAAGAGCACAGATTTTCACTGGCATGTACTAGACTGAATTTAGAGCTGTTATTGAAGTTTGGCTAGTAATGAGCTGGCTGCTGTGCTGCTGATCACCTCACTGTGCTCTACTGGGAGCCCTGTGGTGACAGCCATGGTGACAGGGCTGGGCTGGCAGGTGGCCAGGGCATCACTGCTGTGTCTGTGCTGCTGCACTGGGCAGGCTGGGCCTCCAGTGGGAACTGGGGTGGAAGGGACTGTGACCTGCAGAGGAGTCTGTGGTGGAGCAGAGATCCTTCAGCCAGTGGAGCATCCCATGCCAGAGCAGGGGGATTCCTGATGGAGGATGTGACTCCGTAAGAAGCCTGTGCTGGAGCAGGTTTGCTGGCAGGACCTGTGACCCCCAAAGGGGTCCCACACTGGAGCAGCTTGTGAACTGCAGCCCGTGTCCCATGCTGGAGAAGTTTGAGGACTGTCTCCTGTGGGTGGGAGCCCACACTGGACAGGGGAGGCAGGGATTCCCCTGCAGCCCATGGTGAAGGCTAGGGTGAATGAGCTGTGCCCCTGGAGCTCATGGAGGGCTGTGATGTGGACCGTCCTGATGGTGGGCTATGGCAGAACCCTTTGTTCAGGCCAGGCTGGGGTCGAGGGGAGGAGTTCATGGCAATGTTAAACCCTGTAACCTGGCCAAAAAGGACCTGGGGTGGAAATTGTAGTGGATACACCTTTGTTGTAAGCCATGGTTTGAGTTGTATGTTACAGGAATTACTGTAACAGAAAGCTCCCAAGTCAATGGAGGACAAGCCCCCAAAGAGGCAGCTGCAGTGCAGAAGTGACCTGACCTGAGCTGGCTTTGGTGCCCAGGAACTCCACCTTACACAGCAACACCTTTCCTGTCCCGAGTAACCACCCGAACAGATGGAGCCCAACCACAAACTAAATTAAGGACATTTTGTGGCCATTTGTGAACACGTTGTGGGCATTTTGCAAGGGCAGTCTATAGACTAAGAGAACGACGTCTGTGTGTTATATCCAAGGGTGGGAGGTGGGGTGGTGGTTAACCAGCTTGTACTGGGTTGTGTGGGACCTGAGCATGGTGTGAATGATATGGAATGTGTTTTGTCAGGGGTAGGGTTGATTTTCTTCATAGTGGCTACTGTGGGGCTTTGGTTTGGATTAGTGGTGGACACAGGGTTGATAATTTAGAGATGTTTTTGTTATTGCTGAGCAGGGCTTACATAGAGCTAAGGCCGTTTCTGCCTTTTGTTCCACACCACCAGTGGGAAGAATGGGAGTGCATGGGAAGTTGAGAGGAGGTGCAGCCAGGACAGGGGACCCCAACTGTTCCAAGAGATATTCCAGACTGTGTGACATCATGCTCAGTATGTAATGTGGGGGGAAGAAGGAGGAAGAGAGGGGCTGTTTGGACTGATGGGGTTTGTCTTCCCAAGTAACCATCATGTGTGATGGGCCCTGCTCTCCTGGAGGTGCTGAACACCCACCTGCCCACGGGAAGCAGTGAATTGAGGCTTTGCTTTGCCTGTGTGTGTGCCTTTTGCTTTGCCTGTTAAACTGTCCTTATCTCAACTCATGTTTTCCATCTTTTGTCCTCCCTGCTCCCACTGGTGGAGAGCAAGCAAGTGGCTGCCTGAGGCTGTGCTGCTGGCTAGGGTTAAACCACAACACCACGGCAACAGAAGAAAGGAGGGGAGGTGCTTGTCAAGAGGGGAAAAAAAAACGTTTTTAGGGTTTAAAAATACACCACACGGGTTAGCAATGGCACAGAAGGAGACAGACTGTGGATAATGATCGCTGTTGCTAATAGTCAACAGTTCCTTGAGCTGCTGAGGTGCTTCCTGCAGCGCAGTTACTGACAATACCACAGCCATGGACCGACCTAGTTACTGCAGGGTTTCCGTTCCCAGCGCTCTCAGCCAGCACAGACTGACTTCAATTTCACCATCGGTAATGCTCTGCTTAAAGCTTCAGCAGCTGCAGTCAAGCGATCGCTGCGGAATCTCAGCTTTCGCTCAAACAGAGGGGCACAATGTGAAGCTTCTCACCCTCAGAGAAAAGCCTGATAAGGGGAATTCCCAAGGGTCACAAGTCATGATGATAAACAAAGAGAACCTAGCCCAAGATAGGGTTAAAGTATTGTGATTTTGTACGTACACCTAGTACTTTTGAGGAGTTTTCTTCATTTTCTTGTTGTATTCCTACAGGAGTAATTGGGAAAGAAGGGGTTGGCTTTAGAAAAGGAAGCATTAATTAGCAAAACTTAGCACAAAAGGCAGCAGGAACACCTTTACATGAGCTGGGGAAGGAAAAAAGCCTAAGGGCTGCACAACTACACAAAATGAAGGGACATGACAAGGAGGTAGAGAAAAGCAGGAAGGATATTTTTTGCTTTCCTTCCTCTTCATCTTCCAATCTGTCTCTCTCAGACCCTGCTTTCACCTCCTTCTAGAAGAGGGGGAAGCCAAGTTTCCCATAACACTGTGAGCTCAGCTGTGCAAGCTGGAGACAAAAGAGGAAACCAAATACACAGTAAGAACCTGTGGATTGGCCAAATGAGGATTCCTAGAAGTAATTATCACAAAGGCAAGATTGGCTAGCACTCAAGCTACCAAGGTGAGGATTTGCCCTAGATGCCTCTCAGGGGGAGACAGAGGTGTGCTCTTCTACTTCCCAGTGTGAGAGTTTCCTAGGCAAGCCAGGGGTTTGCTCTGATACCCCCAGTAGGCTGTGCTGCTTATTAATTCAATTTGGCTCAGGTTCTCATCTAGGTGACATCCAAGTAGATCTGGTCCATCCTTTGGTGAAGGGGAAACCTTCAGCACTGTGCTCTATGTGCTCCTGTCATGCTGCAGCTCCAGCCCCAGGGCTGCCCAAGGTGTCCCCACTGCCAGGTGTGCAGCCTGGGTCCTGCCACTGTCCATGTCTGTCCTGGGGACAAGCCAGATGCAGCTGTGCCCCAAGCTACACCCATCAGTGAGGATGGTGGGGATGAGCATGGGTACACTGCTCCCCAGCTCTCTCCCTGAGCTTTCACTGCTAGTCAGAGCTGGCTGCAGGGCACTGGCTGCATTGACCACATCCCTGTGCCCAGCAGTGGAGCCTGAACACCGTCAGCTGTGAGATCTTTAGATCTTTGATGCTGCTCCACGTCCTTGAGAGAGTTGTGCCCATTTAGCCTTAAAGAAAAGCCATGCAATGGTTGCCAGCTAACAAGTCATGAGGGACAGAAACATCCACTCAGAGAGCTTTCTGAATATGCAAGCATATTATTTAAAATACCCTAAACCCCAAACCAGCTAAGTTACTAATAACCGCATACCTGGAAAAAGAAATATAATATATTATGCTTTTTCTCTTAGCAGCCAGTCCACTAGGAGTGCTTGATAGGCATGTGGTGCACCTATCAATACAACTAGCAGAGCCAGATAACAGCCAGGGACTGGCTTGAGGGTGGGAAGCAGGCTGTCCCTGTCACTTGTAATCTTCTCACATCCAGAGGCATCTTAAGGCCTTTCTAAACACATTGATACTGCCTGAAAATCACTGAAAAAAACCCACCCTTTGTTTGTGTTAACAGGATGAGAAAGTGCAAGGCTTCCTGTTATGTGTGTGTGACAGCTACAGATAAGCAGAGACCTCTGGACAGGAAATCCGCCCAACTTCTGCAGTGTGATTTGCCTGAAGCTGAGGAGCCCTTTTTAGATCGAAGCGCCAACAGAATGAGCCAAGGCTGCCCAGAACATGGGGGACACGCTGGAGAAGAGCTCTGAGGAGCCTGAGACCTCTCTGAACAATGAGTGTTCAACGAAAATGGGGGACCTGGTGGAAGTCTCCAGCGGTGAAAAGGTCAAGTTTGACGATACAGGTCTCTCTCTGCTGCTCCAGAATGGCCTTGAGAACCTTCGGCTGGAAAATTCCCTGACGGATGTCATCCTGTGCGTGGACAGCAGGGAATTCTCCTGTCACCGAGTGGTCCTTGCTGCAGCCAGCAATTATTTCAGGTAAGGTTTGGAACAAACAAAACCAATAAACTTATTTTGCTTCTTTGACTCGAACTGTAGGTCTCCAAAGAGTGCAAAATGGGCGCTAAAGATTTGCAGTGAGCCTCTAATTCCTTACATCTTTCAGCTTGTTTTTAAAAGTTGGAGACTTAAATAAGGCAGGTGCCAAGTTGTGGATTTGCTGGAGTTCCGATACCAGCACTCAGAAAGTCATCTGGAGGCATGCAAAGGAAGACAGAATATTGGCAGACAAGTGCATGAGAAAAGGGTGTTTTAACCAAGTATCTTTAGTTACTTGTCTTGTCCCTTTGGGACCTGGGCAAAGAGCAATACCCATTCAGATAGCAGGCTATTTTTATCAAAATAGGAGTGGGTTTCTGGAACTTGCTAATTTTTCCTATTACCATTCTGGGTAAAAATATATATTGCATGAAATCGTTGAGGAGGAAAAAGAAGAAATGTTCCATCTGGAAATCAGTTGCAATGGGGAATATCTCCTTGTAAGCAATTTTGCCACTTCACTGTCTCCCTCTGGTCTGCTTGAATTTTTCATTCTTTCAGTACAACAGATATTCTATCTGAGACCACTGGCCAACTAGAACAAATTTTAGACACACAGAGGAACTTGGTATCAGTTTTGGCACAGATTTTCCATTATCATTTAGACAGCATCATTTAGACCATCACATTTGCATGGCTGGGATTTTTTTCTTTCTTTCTTTTCTGCTAAAGTGGTCAGATGACTGAGCAGCTACAGAGGAAACACAAGAAAAAAGAACTGTGACCACTTGTGACATTAGCAGAAGGCTAATTTTAATGGAGTCTGGTAAGCTTTGCTGATAGTGCCTGGAAGAACAGTTCTGCTTTTCTAATCTAGAATAGACATTGTGTTTGTGAATATTTGGAAACAGAGAGATTTCTACAGAGATTATTCTACAGAGATTATTTCTACAGAGAGACTATATTTATTGCATATGAGAAAATACACAACAAAAAGCAGAGATGCTAGAATACTTCTTACTAGCATTGTGTGCATAATGGACAGCAGACGCACAAATGTAAATCAAAGTCATCATAGTGATACTTTGACAAAAACCCCCATTTCACTCTAAGTAAAGGTGCTGGAATCAGAAGGACTTCCCAGTCAAAACCAGGCAAGACAGTTTTATGACAACAGCTGTTGGCCAGCTTTCCACTGAGCTTTTCCTGAGCTACAGCTGGTCCCTTGGAAGGAGGGGGGTTACCTGGACAGAAGTGATCTCATCCTAAGGCATCTGCACATGTGTTTAGGATCTGCCCCTCTGGGCACTTCTGTTTGGCATGGCTTCCCACAGAAGCCAAGAGATTTGGCTTCCCACAGAGCTGAGATTTATTACCTGTCTGCCAGTGCCTCTTGTCACGACTCCTTGGGTTAGTTTCAGTCACATTTGGCACAGGATGGAAATGTCAAACCTGAAGTTCCTGTGAGTTTGATGGAAAAGTGCAGCTAGGAGAGGAGAGATGCTGGGCTGGCAGCCTTGGTGCTCTGCAGGGCAATGAGCAGGGTGTCCTGGCCAGCCAGCATACACAGTGCCCAGAACAACCACACTGCCCTGCCCTGCTGGGCACAGCCAGCACACAGCTGAGCTCCTGGGAGGGACCCCGAACTGCGTGAGAGGAATAACAAGGGAGAATGGAGGGCTCAGGAAGGGGAAGCTGAGGTTACTGTGAGGAGGGAAAGGAGGACACAAGGCTGCAGGGAACGGAGCTTCTTCACTGGTTCTGCTGCAATCAAGGAGGCTTCATTCAACTTGCCATAACTCTCTAGAAGCTGCATGGCCCCAGAGTAAGAAGGAATTCTTAAATCACGTTGTTCCTGTGAGCACTTTCCATGCTGTTACAGGACTTCTAGCAGCCATGCACGGGAGCAAAGCAAAGGGAGCCAGTGACTCATGGGCTTCATTCCCCTGCAAGTTACACAACCCCCTTCCTGAACGTTGTGTGCCACAGCGCAGACAATCCACAGCAGCTGACTGGAACACAGTTAAACAAAGCTAACCACTCCTAGTCCTCCCTTGCACTGCTGGAGAGTAGATAGACTAATTCTTGTGATGTCCTGCCCCTGTAGACATAAAAACATTAACCCTCCATTTCCCTCCAGGATGGTAACAAAGCAGAGAGGAGAAATACCAGATGACTAAGGTGGAACAGTAGTTCTTTAATCCTGCACTGCCCCAGAGTAGTGGGAGAATGGGGCTGGGAGAGGCTGAAGCTATTTTCCAGAGCTCCAGCCAGCATGGCTGTTTGAAGTCAGGTTCATAATTCCATGCATAAGGATTCCAGTGTGGGAGGATGCTTAAAAGTGCTTCACAAACTGCAACCCCTCATTTATTTTATTGAGATTTCTCTAATTTTTAATTAGAAAAGATCAAGAATTTTGTCTAAAATTACCCATTTTTGGGCATCTAAATTTGGAACTGGGCCCTCACTTCAAATGTGCATTTCTTAGAGTATATGTTGGTTCAAAGGTGCAGTTTAGAATTACATGGGGACAAGAACCAGAGAAACATACAATGGAATTCATCGCCACATCTGAAGGATTTAGAGCCTCCTGAGGATAAGTTCAGAAAGATTCAGAGGCAGCATTTTAATCCCTAGGAGAGAAGCTCATCCTGATCAGCCTGAGTGGTGTCAGGCATTCCCTCTGCCAGCACACAGGGTTGAATGAGAACCTCCCCATCTGAGCAGAAGGAAGGCCACAGGAGCCAGCTCTCCCATGCAGCACTGCCCAACTCATCCCTGCCAAGATCTAGAGCAGAGAACTGGTGGGAGAGCGCCGTGCTCTAGCTGTGTGGTTTCTGCAGCTCACAGCCACGTTACGTGAATCTACACCCCATGAAATTGGGAATGGACGGCAGCTCGAAAAAAATTACACAGATTAGGAGACAGATAGGCCAAAGCCCTCTGACCAGACCCCTGTGCAAAGCCACCAGCAGAATGCTGAGGCTGGTTTCTGAGCAGCCTTGCCCAAGTGTAACACTTGTGTCTCTGACTGACCCCATCAAACGCTCCGGTCCGTGGGACGGAAGTGAGACTCTCACCTCCCCGACAGGGATGGTTCAGCACAAGTCTGGAGTCACCAGTTTAAGAGATGAAAGGAAGAAGAGCAGACAACACCTGCAGCCTCCATGGGCCCGTTTGTCATTCAGATGAAGCATCCGGCACCCGTCAATCCCGCGCCACTGAAGCAGCTGTGCCAGCCTCCCTCTCCAGCTGAAACCCGTTCCCAGGGAGCAGAGGGAGCTGAGGGCTGCTCTTTTCAGATGGCCACACATCCCCTCTTACATCACTTGACAGGGCCAGAGGGAGAGAAGCTAAATGGATCCCAGTCCCGTGGTCACCAAAGTTAAGGAGCATTTGTCTAGATGCCTTTGAAATACTCTGATTTCAGCAGAAGCTGGACTATGAAGTAGAGCAGTGAAGCAATGCCTAATGAGCTGAGCTGAGTGAAAGCTAAAATGAGAATTTTGGCTGAACGACTTTTCTGACAAGTAACTTCTCTGCCCAGATTTCCTGCTCAAAAATTAGGCCTCTCTATCCAGAGGCAGTTTTGCACACTGAGGTAACTAAGGCCTTGCTATAAAATTTCTGCTGAGGTAAGGAACAGGTAGTTCTTAGAGCAAGTAGCAGCTGGTAGCTTCCATCCATTTGCCATTCATCGTGCCTAACTGCTTTGCAATAAAATCTGTTTACATCTTGGTTCCAGTAAGATGTGTCAATCTGACAGCTTAATTCAGGCACTTCTTTAACAAGAAAAGCATGGCCTAAGACTTGGGACCTCCAGCCATTTCCCAGGCTGAGGAAGGTTGCATTGTCCTGTCAACATAGTATATGACTAATAAAGAAGGGCTTGGAATGCAGGGTAAAGAGCGCTCCTAATTACACTTTAGATCTGCACATGTTTTTCACCAATGCAGTTACAAGTGGACTCATGTAATTCTGATCCGTTGAGACAGATTCCAAGTGATGTGACATCTCATTCTCTAAATGTAGTGAACAAGAAGGGGCTGATCAAAATCCTAAGTAAAAGCAAAAAGCTTTGGAAGAAATACTTAAATCTATGAACTGAAAATGCAGAGGAAGATGCGTGTGTTTGTCTTGCAGCTGTCACAATGCAAAATGGATTTAAATAGCCCTCAGAGAATTCCTGATTTATCCCCTACATGAAATACTTGCCTAGTGCCACAGGTGTGTCTGGTGGTCACCTTTCAAATGCAGTATGATCCACCAAAGAAGAGTTGCTATCTACATGTATGAAATCACTGCACTTTATACATAACAGTAGTTCCAATTCATGCAAATCCAATTGCTTCTCTAGCCAAGAGGTACCAACCCTACAATCCCAAAATTAAGCAGAAGAAACACTGGACTCTTAGTTAGAAGAAAATCCATAAGTCATTCATTCTCCCCTGGCCACCATGGGTATTAATGTGGTCAAAGATGTGTTGGGAGCTGAGAAGTGAGGCTGTCAGACAGGTGGACCTGCCTGGCCTCAGGGCTCAGTCCCAGCCATGGAACTTGGCAGCAGCTTGGAAGCAGAGGGGTATTGACCTGCCAAGGGCTATGAAGTGTGCTAACCAAGTCTGGAGAATGCCAGGCCTTAGCAAGCTGCACCTGGACTAGAAACAGACTGAGCAAGAGGCCAGCAGGTGAGACAGCAGCACTGCTCCACAGCACCAGCCCAGACACGGGCACCAGCCCCACTCAGGCAAGGTCCTGGGTGCCTTTTGCTGCCATGGAGCCCCAGGTCTGCTGCAGGCCATCCATCATGTGTGTGTGCCTTATCAAATCCGTGAGCACGGAGGTAGAAGAGCAACAAAGAGATTTTTTTTTCTTTATTTTCAGCAGGAGTAATTGCATAAAATATGAAGCAATCAGAGTATTCTGTGTTGAAATCTAAATAGCCCAGTGTTTTCAGAATGCCTCATCCTGGCTGGAATGCAGTAAAAGATAAATGTCTTTCTTTCCAGGGCTATGTTCTGCAATGATTTAAGAGAGAAATATGAGGAGAAGATCATACTAAAAGGAGTTGATGCAGAAACCATGAATATACTCTTGGACTACACCTACACCAGCAAGATGCTCATCACAAAGCAAAATGTGCAGAAAGTCTTGGAAGCTGCCAGCCTCTTTCAGGTACAGATAACTCAAATGCACTGACCCAATCTCACTGCCCTGGCAACACCATGTCTTACCCTGGTTATCACACTGCAAACTTCTCTGATTTCATGGCTTCTGGAATCCTTTGGCTTCATATTTACTTATGTTAAGGTGAAAATTTGCAGTGGCAGCAACATACTGGAATTTTGCTGTGCTGAGTGTCATGCAAACAGGAAAAGAGCTGCTGCCGCGTGCTGCCTGCCTGGCAGTGCTCCCCAAAATTCAGGTCAGCCTGTGAAGGCCAGAAGGGTTAGTGGGCAGCAGCTGGCATGGCTGGCCAGACCAGGAAGCTACTTTGCCTCTCCATCTCCCCTGCCTTGAGATGGAGGCTTTCCAGCCCAAGTTAGCATCCTCCTTTGTAGCACTTGTGATGAAAAGGGTGTTAGTCATGACCTGGCCCTTGTGGGAGGCCAGAGTTGGGCAGAGTTACTCAGCCTGTGGTCCAGGAGGTATTCACGTGTGCTGTAAACCACCTGTGAGGTCTCCCAAATTGCAGGGTCTGGTACCCTGCTGCAAATTGCTAACAAATTGTACCCCACACAGCCTGCCAAGTGCCAATGTGCCTGTGTGTCCAGTCTTCTCATTAAGGAAGGCAAGAAACACCAAACCCCTGATCATCCTGGTGCATGAGGGAATTCAGATCCCCGAATCTTACCTGGAAATTTGGCTCTGGGGCTCTGGAGCTCTGCTTTCTAGAACACAAGTCCTGTGAGGAGCAGCTGAGGGAGCTGGGGGTGCTCTGTCTGGAGAAAAGGAGGCTCGGGGGGACTTTGTTGATCTCTTCAATTCCCTGCCAGGAGGCTGTGGCCAGGTGGGGTCAGGCTCTTCTCCCAGCTAAAAAGTGACAGGACAAGAGGAAATGATCTCAACTTGTACCAAGGGAGGTTTAGGTTGGATATCACAGAGGTAACTTTAATGTCACCTGGGCCTGCAGTGCAGCTACTCACTGACATTTTCAACACACCAACACTGTCAACTGGCAGCATTCAGTGCCTACGTTTGATTCATTTTCAGGACACTTTTCTGTCTTTTTTTTTTGTTTGTTTTCTTTTGAACCATTTTTCCTTAGGATCAATCCTCACCTTTTTTTTTTTTTTTTTTTCAGGAACTATCAAAACTATAAACTTATGGTTTTTTCATGCATCTTCCCTATTTTCATTAAAATTAATGTTAACGTTGATTCCCAAGGCTGGTGCTTTAAGAAAACCATCAAACTGTTAGAATAATGATAAAATTGTGAGGGTACCATAAATAAGAATAGTAAACTGGAAAAAACTAGACAAACCTAGAACACCAGGAGTGTTTGGCTAAAAACAGAGGTTGTCTTGGATACTATCCAGTTTTATAAGTCCTTAAAGCCTCATTATAAATGTGAGAGTTTGGGCTGAAAATGTGTTTTGTGCAAAAAAAGATTTGGTAGCTGCTAAATCTTTAATAATCCACTATATCAGGCTGACAGAACTAGAGTTCTGCCAGCTTGTCTGTGTTATATATGCTGAAAAACAGAGTGGAAAGAGTAAAATGTTTCATTTGGATGTATCAACAGCTGAAAAGATTATTTCTGCAATTTATTGTAACATTTTTGTTTGATAAATTCTTTCGGATTAGTGACATGTGAGAAATCCAAATTCCAAATAGAATCTTTTTATCTGACTAGCAAGAACTTGTGGCAGTGCCTCTTTTTAACCTTGCAGACTTGGCAAAGAACCAAAGAACAAATACCTTGCACAGTTCTAGATATTGCAGTATAGGTACTCCAATGTCAATTATCTACTTTTCTCTAGAAACTGTTTTTGAAAATGTTTTATGTAATGAATGCCTTCTTTTACTCCCTTCTAGTAAGCTGTGACCAAATGCTATTAAAACTGGCAGCAGGAAGGGGTGGGGGGCTATTTGGAGAGAGCAGTCCCTGCACAGTGGGGAGGCAGGTGAAGGGTTTGGAACAGGGAGCTGCTGAACAGCTAAGCCTCACCCTCAAGTGACCCAGACAAATCTTTTCCACCTAAAGCACGGTTGCAACATGAGTTCAATAGTCACTGCCTCTGTCTGGGCCGGTGGCTGCCCAGCCACTGCCCTCACAAGGTTGGTGCCCACCCTGGATCCCGCCCAGCAGCCTCTGCCACCCACACTGCCCGCAGAGCTGCTCATCCTTCCCCCTCTGGGGAGGGCCAGGATCCAGCTGCTTCCCAGGGCCAAGGCAGGGAGTCCTGCTTCTCTCACCAGGACACAGCAACTACCTCCAGCCCCGTCTGACTGCTCCTTCTGCTCCAGGAACCTCTGTGTTACCCATTCCCTCGGCAGGGTTTGGCCCAGGGACCACATCAGCTGTGGTGGGGGAAGCAAAGAAATGGGGAGAGGGAAACAGGCTGCTGAGTGGATGGAAAAGAAACTGCACTGTCACCAAAGGTTGTGATTCCCACTGCCATAGGAAAGGCTGTGATGGCCACTGCCATGGAAATGGGAAAGGCTGTGATGGCCATTGCCATGGACATGCCAAAGGCTGTGATGGCCACTGCCATGGAAATGGGAAAAGCTGTGATGGCCACTGCCATGGACATGGGAAAAGCCAAAGGCTGTGATGGCCACTGCCATGGAAAAGCCAAAGGCTGTGATGGCCACTGCTGTGGAAATGGCAAAGGCTGTGATGGCCATTGCCATGGAAAAGCCAAAGGCTGTGATGGCCACTGCCATGGAAAAGCCAAAGGCTGTGATGGCCATTGCCATGGACATGCCAAAGGCTGTGATGGCCACTGCCATGGAAATGGGAAAGGCTGTGATGGCCACTGCCATGGACATGGGAAAAGCCAAAGGCTGTGATGGCCACTGCCATGGACATGCCAAAGGCTGTGATGGCCATTGCCATGGACATGCCAAAGGCTGTGATGGCCATTGCCATGGACATGCCAGGCGCAGTGGGAGCAGTGGAGGAGCCGCCCTCTCTCAGCAGCGTGGGGCTGCTCTGCCCTCAGGGCACGGCTGAAGCTCCAGCAGCCTGACTGACCCCCAAAGCACCCTCATCCCTGTGCTAATCCACTTTACAGGAACAGGGCACTCCAAGGGCAATGCAGTTCAATACCTGGCAGCCATCCTGAGGCCCCTGAGCAGGGCAGGGCCAGGCTGGCAGTGCAGGCCACACCTGACAAGAGGGCACCGGTTACTAGCAAAGGCCTTCGGGGCAGCTCCCAGTGGGAGAAGGGCTTGCAGGCTCCGACAGGCTCCACTGCAGCAGAGCAGCCCTGCAAGGGGGCTGTGCCCCTCAGCTGGCTCTGGCCCGGTCCCCCTCGGGCACAGGTGTCACTGCTGGGCCAGACCTGCTGTCCCTGCGGCCACAGCAGGGCCAGATGTGCTGTCCCTGCGGCCACAGAAGAGACAAATGTGCTGTCCCTGCGGCCACAGCAGAGACAAATGTGCTGTCCCTGAGGCCACAGCAGGGCCAGATGTGCTGTCCCTGCAGCCACAGCAGGGCCACCAGCTGCAGGGAGCAGGATTGGGCCCAAAGTGTGCTGCATACAGAGAGGGATATGAATGAGAGACCTTTCCCTCACCCTTCCCCTCTCTTTTGGGGGGCTCTGGCTGCAGACAGGGCTGCTGGCACTGCTTACGCTCGACCATTGAATCAAAGCTGCGACAAGCAAGGACTTACATGGGGAGAACAAATTTTACTGTTCAGAGTGAAGGCCAGCTGGAGTGAAGTAAGCGTATGGGATGTCTCTAGCAAGTGAGGACCTGGATTCAAATGAATGTAAGGAGAAGGACTAACTTATTGAAGAAACTGTTCTCAGGGAGCAGGGCTTTTAAAGTGCCTGCAGTGGCATTAGGAGGGGTGCTCACAGTGGACAATCAGAAAATTCAGAGCTCTGCCAGAATAATGAGAGCAGATGAGGTAGAGGCTCAGGGGTGTCTTCCTTCTGATGCTCTCTTGAGTCATCCACCTGCTCTCCTGGGACGGACTGATGCATACCCAGCAAGTTTTGGGGGAGTTTTGGGGGGAATTTAGTGACTTAACGAAGGCAGTGGCGGGGAGACAGCGCAGCACAGAGATGAGGAGCAGAACCAGGGGAAGTCCTGCCTTGATTTGCTCCCAAGCAGCGCAGGCTCTCTGGTGAAGCCCTCAGCAGGGCCTTTCTCACACCCACACCTCGCAGTTCTGCATTTGCCTGGCCACAAACAGGCACCCAGCGAGGGAGCGGGGCCAGCTGGCCGTGGGACCGGTGTGCACTGCCTGGGACAAAACCCCTGCCGTCACCTCGTTTGTACTGCTCTTAACAAACCATGTATAAATAATTAGAGAACTCTACAGAGGCTCACTGCAGCCTGGGGAGAGAGTTGTTGGGAGAATGTCCTTTTGGGGTCTGTTCTCAGACTCACAGATGACTTGATGAATGACCTTGGCAAACCCCAGGTTTGTTTTTTTTTGTGTGTGTGTGTCTCATTACTGACAACTTTGAATGCTTATGTTTAATAAGCTCAATAAAGCTGATGCTTTACCTGCCTCAGGTCTGAAGCCTACCTGGTGGCAAAGGCCTCTCAGATCCTCAAGGAAATGCCCATGTGAGTTCAAAGTGCTTTGCCCTGTGCTAGCCCTGAGAGCAGGCAAGGTGAATGTGGCAGGTGCCGACGTGTCACCACAGGCCACTGACATATTTTTATCGCAATGGCAGCAGCACATTCTGAGACCTCACATAGCCTCGTTCATCAGCCAGTTGCATTTCTCTAAACTTTTGACCACAGCTAAATGTAAAACAGGAACCAGTCTGTACACAGCGTCTGCGATCATTCGGCTCTGATAAACAGTCTAAATATGTCAACATGACACCCATGGGTCTGGAAGATTCTACCCTAATTACTGAAACAAATCTACATACTACAGTCTTTAAAAAAAATGTTTCGCTTCCTCTTTGCCCCTCAATTAATGTTGTGCAACTTTCCCCGGTGAGAAGACATGAGTTAAAATGGTTTGCTCGCTGACACTCAGTGAAAAAACAACCCAAAAAGCACAATGGAAATGCACAAGATTAGCTCTGACCCATCTTTATTGCACTGTTCAGTGGCAATATTTGTTCCTGAAATACAGAGGTGACAGGAGTGACATCCATTAGGATGAAGCACTGTAACTGATCAGTTCTACCCAAAACTGGTCCTCAATTCCTAAATGATCATCAGCAATCCAGCTCAGACCATAGTTTTTAGAAATACCCCGCAGACACCTGTGGCCCAGAATATGTGCATTTGGGACCCTCAGCTGGGGTTATTTTGCTGAGGAAATTTAGGAGAGTGATTGTGATGCCTTATTGAATGCAAACACAGCCAGTTCTCTGATTAAGGAGACTCTATACGTAAAATGCATATCAATATTTTTTTTCAGCCAATGGTGATGACAAAGGTCACTAGACCCTCTGAAGGCTTTCCCCACAGCAGACTCTTGCCAGAACACCCAGTCAGTCAGGAAGCTTGAAAGAATTGCTGATGGCCAATCTCTTCCTGCCACTCACCCCAGTCCTAGGACTACTGCTGCCCGTTCCTTCTGGGGCAGCACACTGCTCCAAACCTCCCAGAGCTCAGCACTCATTTCCCACCACTCTCACCTGGCCTCAGATACCCCAAATCAGATACATTTGGGGTTTGGATGGTGGGAGCATAAAAGCAGACAGTGAAGCCACCTTCACTCTAAAACCAGACTGTTCTAGCTGGTCTGAGCTGACATGCAAGATGAAGCAGGGGAAGCAAATCGGAGGCCTGGGGTCTTTATCTGTGCTTTGTAACTCCATGACTGCCAGTGCTTTGAGATATCATGGAGGAAAAGGGAAAAGTAGGAAATCCTTTTGTGAAACAAATAAAAACCAAGTCACAGGTCTTTTGCATGCTGCAAGAGGGGAAAGGAACAATTGGATGCAAAGGGAGTAAAAACAGTGGGAGGCAGAAACTCTCATTTCAGCCTGCAGCTCTTAGATGATACCTGTGCTCAGATGATCTAATTCTAGTCTCCCCCAGCTCTTTGCTGTATTGGGCATGGCTGGCTGCTCCATAGCCCTCCTGTGGTAGGTGCACAGTAACCCCTCTGTGCTCACACAGGCTTTTTCTGCCCACAGTTCCTGCGCATGGTGGATGCCTGTGCCAGTTTCCTCACCGAAGCGCTCCAGCCGGAGAACTGCGTTGGCATCCTGAGGCTGGCTGACGCCCACTCCCTGCACAGCCTCAAACAGCAGGTGCAGAACTACATTATCCACAACTTCACGCAGGTGCTGAACTATGAGGAGTTCCTGGAGCTGCCGGCAGACATCCTGTGCAGCACGCTCAGGAGTGATGAGCTCTATGTCACGGAGGAGGCCCAGGTGTTCGAGACCGTGATGAACTGGGTCCGGTACAAGGAGTCAGAGAGGTTTTCTCTGCTGCCCTACGTGCTGGAGAACGTCCGGCTGCCCCTCTTGGACCCTTGGTATTTTGTAGAGACTGTTGAAGCTGATCAACTCATTAGACAGTGTCCAGATGTCTTTCCTTTGCTCCAAGAAGCAAGAATGTACCATCTGTCAGGCAATGAGGTGAGTAAAACAGGAAGGTATTAGGCACTCTTTGTAAAAATGTCTCATGCTTCAGCTCAAAAATCGACTTGAAATGAGCAGTGCCATGGGGCAGAAGAAGGTAATCACACTGAATTTTCACTAACTGCTGCCACTGAAGAGGCAAAATTTATGAATCCATCCTGCTGTCTTACAGAGTTCAGAAGTTTTTGGTGGGTTGTTTTAAAACAGAGTGCATTGCTTCGTGTTTAAGAACATCTGAGTTTGGCCCTTCATACACACCCTTGCTAGATGAAGACCTCGGGTAGCTTCCATAGTAAAAAGGCAAATGGTGTTAACCCTGACACCTCACCCGCTCAGCTATTACTTCAGGCCTAAGAAAAGAGGAATAATTTCCCACCAAACTGTGCAACAATCTGTAATGACTCTCTCAAATGTTACTTATGGGGGGAAATGTTTCCTAAAGGAAATATTCTTCCTCCTGTGAAGAAGACCGTCTCTCTCCAGAGGGGAGGACTGCTCATCTGCCATTTGCAGAGGTCCCTGTGCCCAAAGAGACAGATTAATCCTGACATCCAGTCGAGCCCTGTCCTGCCTGCTCAGTGCGGGCTGTGGTGGGTCTCTGGTTCTTCCACTGCCCTTTGGAAAGTTGGGCATCAGTCAAAACTTGGGGGAGAGCGAGCAAGAGCTCGCATTTCACAACAGGAGCAAAGGACGTGAGGAGACGTGTCCCTCCTCAGTCAGGGTCAGCGGAGGGCAGGAGGGTGCTGTGGGCCCATCACTCACATGTGTCACCTCTGTCACCAAGGGGGCACTGGTGGCTGTCCCAAAGGCTCTGTGCCCCAAGGCAGCGCAGTGGGAGCTCCAGGGGTCCCTCTGAGCAGCGCTGTCAGGGACATTCAGACAGAGAACGGAGCTCTGAACACACTGAACACATAGCACATCACCTCCAAAGGGCCAGCAGCAGCAGGAGGCAGCGCTGCCAGCTCTCCTGCCCGGGGCCAGCCCCGCACACAGGTTACACACAGCCCTGCAGGCTGCCGAGTTCCCGCACTCAGGTCTGTAATAATGTGCCCAATGGTTTTCTGCACAGAGTCAAAACGCACGGGTCATGTCTGTGTAGATAATGTTGTTTTTTTTTAGTACAGATAAATTATAGTGATTTATGGGAACGTGTTAAAAGCAGAAGAGAAGTAAAAGTTTAAGCAAGTGGCCTCCTGACACAGCACTTAACCTGTGGGTCTTGTTTGCAAGCGTTTCCTCCGCACAGAACACGGGTTTCCAGGCAGCCCTTGCATTCTTTGCTCCTGGTGAACATCTACCTGGCAAGAGACCTTTCCCAGGTCCCTGAAACAAAGGCCTGGTCCATAAACTGAGCCAACATGCAGTAAATTAGAGCTAAGCACATTTCAGAGCCTGGTGCTGACTTTAAGTAAATCTTCTAATTTTGGCTTGACATACGAGCTTATACACAAAGAAACAAATAAAAACCACCCCCCCACAGCTGAGAGCTGTTATTGTTCTGACACTAACATATCTTTTCAGGACAAATAATGAGAGCACTTATTTTCATCCAGCACTAACTGCAGTCTTGCTTTCTCCAAGCTCCCCAAGGCATATACAAACCTTGGGGTCCCCCTACCTTGCCCTCACTTTGTCAGCCCAAATAAAACCTGTCCTTTTCAGCTGCCTGACATGCACCCAGCCTTGTCACTCCTGCTCATCTGCATGGCTCTTGGTGCCATCCTGGTAATTCCTAAAAGGATCTGAAAGGATCCCAGTCGGTAGGCAAAAGCAACTAAGTCCGGAGTTGGAAAAATCCTGCTGAAAGGGACACAGCAACTTCTACTGAATACTTCAAGGATGCTTTTCAGGCTTTCAGCTTAGAAAGCTTTGGCTAATTGGTTCAGTTGCTGTAAGCCTGCTGTGATTTGAAAAGCAGGTAATCAAAAAGAAGGTCCCCTGGCCTTTCTGTAATTGCAGGTGTAAGTGCCCTGTGTACTCACTCTGTCTCACTTGCATTTAGATTATTACAGAAAGAACCAAGCCCAGGATGCACGAGTTCCAGTCTGAGGTGTTTATGATCATAGGGGGCTGTACAAAAGATGAGAAGTTTGTGTCAGAAGTGACTTGCCTGGATCCTTTGAGGCGAAGCCGTCTGGAAGTAGCAAAGTTACCAATCACAGAGCAGGAGCCGGAGAATGAGAATAAAAAATGGGTGGAATTTGCATGCATTACTCTAAAAAATGAAGTCTACATATCGGGTAAGGAAAAGACATCGATGGGGAATGCAAGAGGGGAGCAAAGGGTTCTCACAGTTATTTCCAGCTTTTATCAAGACCATGCTTGAGGCAGCTTTAGAAAAATCAAGCAGTACAGGATTTTAATGCTTTGGCTTTGGACACGCTCCAGAGAGCAGTGGATGTGTAAGGACACTGCCTAGCTCTGATTTGAGCACAGGATTCCTTTTCAAACAGTACTTGTAATGGGTACTTGTGTGCAGCACCCTAAACAGTGACCAAGGTCACAGAAGGGTTCTTGGGAACATTTTACCAAACATAAAATGACAATTTGCTTCAGCATCTTCTCATGGCAAGTCCATTGGAAGCTCCACATGCATAAGCAAAATGCTGCCAGAATCTGAGTAATTCTGCAAAAGTCAGTCAAGAACCTGCAGGGAACTGTCACTGATGTTTGGCTGCCCCCTGAAAGCTGCCATCACAGAGGGCTCTAGAAGTGCCCACCCCCCATTATTAACATGGCAGTATAAACTGCCAAAGCCAGATGAAATCCCATGGTCCAGACACCCAGTGTGGGCCTGAACAGCTTCAGGAGGTGTATTCACCTTCCCACACAAATACAGTTGAGCTCCACACAGGGATTTGATCTCAGAGCTACAGATATTTTACTCTGACAATCAAAATGTTAAAATCAAGCTTGTTAGCCAGTTTGACAGCTGCTTTTGATGACCTGTCAAAAACCAAGTTTGATGATCTTGTTTTGCTTCCAGAGGAAAAATGACAGCAAATTTTCATCACTGTGGCATTACAAACCATGATACAGAGCAGGGCCATCATAGGTAGAATACTTCCTTTCTGCAAAACTAGTCACCAAATTCTATACCCCATTAAAAGAGAAGAGTAGAAAGGAGGAGAGTAGGCCAAATTATGAATGCTTGGCTAAGTGTGAGTAGTGGTCCACTGCCTTTATTCAAGTATCTTCCCTTGCATTCTTTCTTTTGGGAATCCACATATTTTTGAGACTTCATTCCAATTTAACACCTATTAAAGCTTTATCCTGGGATAAGAATTAGATTACTCTTCCCATAACTACAAAAAAAGAAAGTTTTTCCTTTCATTCCACCATAGAGAGTTTCTGGCATTAGTCCCTCTAAGGCAGCTGTAGAGAGGAACCTAAGTCAAACATTCCAACTAGAGAATATTCCCCTCACCTTCACAGCCTGGATTTGAGAGGTCTTTTTTCCATTTGCTATCAATTTGTTACCCTTCCCTCTTTTTCAAGGCTTTTTTGCATTCTTGTATTCCTGACATCTTTTCCAATATCTCTTCTCCACTTTTATTTGTTGTTCTGTCCAGGCTACCTCCAGGCCAGGCTAACACATTCCCTGCTGTGGTGAGTCTAAGCTGCCTTTCCCTTGACTTCTGTTCTCACAGCTTCTCTTTCTTCCTTCTCTGCTTACTCTCACACCTCTGAGTCCCTCTCTCCATTCTCTCTTTGCCTTTCACCTTTTTACCTACCCTTTGCATACAAATAAAAGGCTGAGCAGACCAAAGCCATTACCGTGTTTTTCTCAGCTAAACCAATTATTCGTGTCTCAATCCTGATTGAACACCTGCTTCCTGCTGCATGTGCTTCTACTTTTGTTTTCTTTCTTTAGCTCTTGCAATTTGCTTCTTCTCTAATCTTTTTATTTTTTCCTAACTTGATCTCCCCTTCCATGTGCTCATTTCCCTCTGTGTCTTGGTACAGTCTGGAGTTTTCCCTGCTCCTTTAGCATCTGAAAAATAAGAAAGTCCTTTGCACAAGATTATGACTACTGCTAGATCATGATTTCCCCAAAACATTTTAAATGCCTTGACTGGATGGCCTGAAACACTACATCTGTAGCATAACTAAAAATAACATGAAGTATCATTCACCATTCTTTTGTTGTTTTTACTAATTTAGTACAATTTATCTTCAAATTAGAAAGAATTGTTGTCCAGAGGAAAAACAGAAACTAAATAAACCTCCAATCCTCTCAAAAATCTCTCCCTGATGTGCAGCAAATTCACCCACTGGCCCGGCTCAAGCTGCTACATGAGTTTCAGCCTGTGGAGGAAAGCACAAGTCCATGTCAAAGGGAAATTTCAAGGGAGAGTAAGGGGAACACCTGCAGCCTCTCAGCACCATTGTAGCCATGAATGCTGCATTCAGGCCCTTTGGCCGCTTCAGCTATTTGAGTGCAAATAAAATTCAACACATACATGTGAAAAATACTGGGACAAAAGCATTACAAACGACTCTTTCTAGCATGCTAATTATCTCCCATTCAATCTGCTATTTGGCCCAGAGATAGGCTCCATCAGTTTGCAGTGATCCGTCTGCAGTCCAGAATACCAATGAAGGCAGACACTTTCTCAATGGAATATGAATTCTCTTTTCAGTGTATTCACCAGTGAAGCAAATGTTTAATCGGGTTGCAGATGACGGAATAAGCTACTCAGTCTATAAATGTGGTTTCAGGCTTAACTAGATCCCTTTGTATTACAGTTACACCAGAAACTGTAGACAAACAACAGCTCTTGTTTAAAACACTGCTCTCTGCTTTAGCACAAGCAAAGATCCACTTGCAGCTCAGCTCTAGAATGAGTTTGCAGGGTTCAGTTTTGATCCTCAAGCTGTAAATATGAAGCATACCCTAATCTGTAGAGAAAGAGACCAGAAGGAGAGGCATGAAAAGGAGATCCCAGCCATCTGGTCCCAGGGTTAAATAGTGAAACTTCCAAGTCCTGCAGGACTATTGCTGGTAGGAGTTCAGTCAGGTCTTTTGCTTTATGACACAAAGCACAGGGCTGGCTGGAGCTGCCCTGCACAACCTGGCACTTCTCCAGTGCAGGCCTCTCTTCAAGGGGTTTGGCACCTGAGCTGCAGCATCCTCCACTATCTCAGTTAAATCATATTTGTTTATTTGTCCCTTTGCAGCAGTTCTGCAGAGCCCTGGTGTTGCACAAAGATCTCCTGCATGTCACCCTGCTGTGTGGCTGGTCATGCACTCAGCATTGAAATGAAAGTGGTTGTGGTCTGGTAAAGCTGGGAACAGTGATTTATCTTCACTGAATATTTGGCTGTAGAAATTGTTCACTTTCCTTCACTGTGAAGTAAACTAAATGCTGAAATTTTCTTCTGTTGTAACAGGACCACTTAACAATCAGTAATAATGATTTACTTTTCACTGTGTGAGAGAACACACTTAAATTTAAACATATTGGAGTTTTTAAGTAGATACAGGCTGTGCTATCATATTTACACATGTCATGTACACTACAGGTGGCAAAGAAACAAAGCATGACGTCTGGAAATACAACGCCTCCATCAACAAATGGATACAAATTGAGTATCTCAATATTGGGCGCTGGAGACATAAAATGGCAGTGCTGGGTGGCAAAGTCTATGTCATTGGGGGGTTTGATGGCATGCAGAGAATCAACAGCATGGAAGCCTATGATCCCTTTCATAACTGCTGGTCAGAGGTAAGAGGCTGCATCACGTAATGTTTTAATCATTTGGAACATTTTAATTAGAAAATCTTAGGGCTTGGGTTCATAAAAATGATCTTGTATAATTCTTTTAAGTATTTCTGGTCTTTAAAAACCCTAAATAATTTTTTTCTATAGAAATGCATATCCTTTAGAAGGTAAAAATACCTGGATTTCCAGCCAGTCAATTCCTGTAAGACATCTAATGCCTAACTTTCTTTTTCTTAGTTGGCTTTTAAAGCTGGTAGTCCATAAATCAAGGAGTAAGACCATAATATACATGAGCCAGATCACAGGCTGAAAACTACTGCTCTGACACATTTTATATGTATATAAAACGTACCTATCAAGCTGTGCATTGTATATGGTATAGGTTATGCACTTAAGTTGAAAGTACAGGTTTGAAGGTAAACAGAATACTCATTGTACTTGAAGCAATGAGAAGAGAGAATTAGGCAACCAATTAATCCATGGCAGTAATGAGATTAGGCATCGTAGCAGCAGATACAACTCATTGTCTCTGGATTATACAAAGCAATGTGGATGACTCTAACGATCAGCTGCAAGTAGAAAGATCAGTATGAACAAATTTCTTGCGGTTTTTTGTATGTAAGTATGTAAAGGAGATTTTTTGCCTTTCTGACATTTCCTAGCTTTTGAATTACTGATAAAGTAATTTTAATTTCAGCAGTTGAACAGAGCATGTTTTTATTAAGGGTTTGTGCAGTCTTAAGAAAAAGCTGAAGCATACTTCCCCTTTATCCTTAGAAACATCATCTTCTGAACCCTGCTTAAAAAGGAACACCTGATTCAGAACTAAAAATTCTGCAGGCTCCCTCCCCACAGGCATCAGTCTGACTGCTTCTCATGGTTACTAATGATTCCTCTTGGTCCCCAGGCTGCTCCCCTGATGGTCAACGTGAGCTCCTTTGCAGCAGCCAGCTACAAGAAGAGGCTGTATGTGATTGGGGGTGGCCCCAACGGGAAGCTGGCCACGGACAAGACGCAGTGCTACGACCCCGCCACCAACGCCTGGAGCCTCAGGGCTGCCATGCCCGTGGAGGCCAAGTGCATCAACGCTGCCAGCTTCAGGGACCACATCTATGTGGTGGGTGAGTGAAGCAGCAGTGGCTCTCCTTGGCTGCGCCCAGCAGGGCTGGTGCCCGTGCTTCTGTGTTAGCTTTACCCACACGCCCCATGGAGTGTCATCAGAGGGTCAGAGGGCTCTTCCCCTTGAGCTTAGCCAGGGCTGGGAATCCAGTGTGTTCACAAACATGGGAAGGGTCACCAAATCCCTGTCAGTGTGGTAGCTATCTTGGAAAGCTGGAGCTAGCCCAGAGACAGCTTAAAGCCATCCAAAGATGTGTTCATGGTGGCAGGGGCATGATCTCATGGCTACATCATGTCCCCACTCCTCTCCAGGGACATTACACAACAGGATTTTTGCAGGGATAAGAGTACTGGGAGCAGGTCAGAGGAGAAGAGCCACTGAGACACAAGGACCCAGAGCTCTTCACTAGATTGCACTTGAGGTTGATCCAGTCAGTTGCCAGAACTGGAAGAAAAAATGGAAGAACAAGATTTTGATGGTGGTCAGCTTAACTATGGGGGTAGGAGAGAGCCTGCACACATCTCCAGAAGGTACCAGGAAAACCAGAAGTAAAGAACATTTGTTTCCAAAACAGTAGCTCTGAAAACTCCCTCCCTCTCTCGGCCTTGGTGCAGGGAATTTCCCACTTGCAATGTAATCGATCTGGTGCTGAGAGCTGGCATAGAGCTGGAGCATTCACCAAATAATTAATGGTGCTCTGGAGGGAGATTTACAATCTGCATGTGCACACACACACACACACATACACACCCCTTTTGTGTACATAAATACCTCATACATGTCCTCAGCACTGGAGTTGACCTCACCCTGTTTGTACAGGATGACAGACAGAGAAGGCACATGACTTATGGGCTAGCTGATATAGCTCCTGATAGAGTGGACATGATACTCCAGTCACATTCATTCAGCATCTTTCAGTGAGCAACATCCACTAATAAATCTCTTGTTTATCTATCTGAGAAATATATCTTCTCCAGTTGGATAGAAATCAGCCCTATCTGTAGTTTGAAAGATAAAAGAGTATTTGGTCACTGCTACCAAAGCAATCAAAATACCCAGTCTGATGAATTGCCAACTGCCAGCTGAATCACTACAGCTAACAATGTCTGTTTTCAGTCTGTTCCAATTGAGTCACCTCTGAATGACTTGACCACCCCTCAGGTGCTGCACTAGTGTTGTCACACACTATTGTACAAACACTCAGCATCTATTATAAGTACCACAGATAAATGCTCCCTTTGCCAGCAGGACAACAAAAGAAGCTCCACTTCAGCTTCTTTATGTTGAGGGTGGCAGAGCACTGGAGCAGCTGCCCAGTGAGGCTGTGGAATCTCCCTCTCTGGAGACATTCCAAACCCACCTGGATGCATTCCAGTGTAACCTGTTCCAGGTGACCCTGCCTTGGCAGAGGGGTTGGACTGGACATTATCTCCAGAGGTCTCTTCCAACCCCAACAATTCTGTGATTCTGTACAGCTACTGCAGAAGACACATTCAGTGCCTGCAAATGTCACAATAAGAACCATTTAGCTCTTGGGGGTATATTTTCATAGCCTTTCTTGAGAATTGAGGTACTGACCATTTTTTCAAGTGAAAAGGACACTGCAAGATTGAAAAGGTGCACTAAAAGCTTCATTAATAACTTCGGTTTTAGGAAACAGAGAAACTGAAGGGCACTGTGTTTAACAAATCCATAGAAAGATCATTGATTCACTCTGACAAACTCTAAACGAGGAAGGGTTTTTGAAAGCAGTCTGCTCCAGGAAGAAGGAGGTTTGATGGACAAGGTTAGAGGAGTGAGTGGGAAAATCCTGTACCCATTTCTAACAGTGACGGTTTACCACAGCTGGTCCTTCACGATCTAAGCTCTTTTAAACAAAACAGTATTTTTTCTGAAGCTGTGTCCTTAGCTGGGGCAGCAGATACGAGAAAGATCTCTTGCTAGGTGCACTGTGGTCACACTGAAGGATCACAGCAGTTTGTTCTGGCCCTAAATTCCACAGCCTTATGAACAATAAGTGGCCTTCTGCAGATCAGGCTTTCAAAACAATCAAGTATCCTGTGACCTTGTTTTTTTCTTGGCTTTGGGGCAGGAACCTATTCTTATGAATGTCAGGAACAGAGTTTTGTCGAAGCGAATGGTTTAATTAAAATCCCTTGCAGGAATGGCCAGTGCAAACCAATATCCATTTCCTTCCCAGGTGGGGCAATGAAAGCTCTCTACTCCTACAGCCCCCAGGAGGACACTTGGTGCCTGGTGACCCAGTTCACCCACGAGCGAGCCAGCTGTGGCATTTCTCCTTGCAACAACAAGCTGTTTATCACCGGCGGCCGGGATGAGAAGAACGAAGTCATTGCAACAGTGCTCTGCTGGGACCCTGAAACCCAGAAGCTGACGGAGGAGTGTGTGCTGCCTCGGGGGGTGTCTCACCACGGCAGCGTTACCCTGCGCAAATCTTACACCCCCATCCGTAAGGTGGTGCCCGGGGCAGTTTCTGTGTGACCCAAAAGGAGCCTCGACACAGGCTGCAGAGGATGGCTTCTAGCATCAGGGAGCAGCGAAATACCCCCGCAGCTCCTCTGGAGGGTATCTGTATATATGTGCTCATCCTCGTGTTCCCTCTGTACATTATATCCTTAAATTATCTGAATCCTTCCCTCCACGCAAGAACAAAGGGATCAGCTGTAGTTTACTCCTGCCAACACAATACCTCGGAATCAGAGAAATCCTCTACAAAGAAATGTAGGTGGGAAATTTACTTCCCAGCTATACCTGCCCTGGAATGTGCTTGAACTGGCTCGGTCTGGTCCCAGAGTTTGGTCAACTATTTATTAAATTGGATTTGCAATACCTACTAGTGAAAAAAGAGAAGTTGCTTTTGGAATGAAATATTTTTAACTTTGGTGGAACATAATGTTGTGTCTTCCAAAGCTGTGCTTTTTCCTTCCCCCAGTGTTTGGCACATTAGATTAAGTTTGAACGTGTTTGTTTTGTTTGTTTGAAGATACTTTGTTGGTTTTTCAGTTCTGCGTGACCAAACCCAATCCATCTCAGTTTGCAAACCTCGCCGTCATTCCCAAGAAAGAGACTGCGCAGGCTGCAGATGTAAATGAACGCTAATTTGTTTCCACTGACCATTCACTGCGGCTGTTTTCTAAATAAACCAGAGCAAAAGGTGGTTTCCCTTCCCTTTGTTGTGCGGTTGCTGTGCCTGGAAGGGCTGCTGCTCTCCTCTGCGGCGGGCTCCATCCCCGCCTCCAGCCCCTGGGTGGCACTGCGCTCCCAGCCTTTCTCCATCGCCCTTCGCTTCTCGGAACGCCAGCGGACAAAACCCTCTGCGGGAGAGAAAACCACTTCCAGGGACTGTTCCCGGCCTGTTCCTGAGGCTGTCACATGCTGTACCACAAGGGGCAAATGGTCAGCAGGCCAGGAGAGCCCCGGTCTCAAGTCACAGCATCTGGGTCAGTTGTAGGGAAGGAAAAACAAACACTGAAGAGGTCACGCCCGGGACGCCTTGGGACACTCTTGGCCGAGGACTGGGAACATATTCCCGGCCCTCCTCCCCTGCCTAGTTGCTGGAAAGAGCCAACTCGCTGTTAAATCAAGACAGAAAATAAAGTGCAAAACAAATCTCTCCAAGCGGAGAGCAGCGACTCCTTCCAGCCTTCCCCCTCTCCGGAATGTCTCCTGTTGCCTTATACAGTATTAAAAATAATATTTCTGTCCTGTTAGGCTGAGGAAAAATATCCGGGTTCCTGAGTTTCAGCACACTAAGGCCAAGGAGCTCAGTGCTGGCAGGGGCTGCAGGCAGTGCTGGGGCAGGCTGGGCAGGGCAGACACAGCTGTGGGGTGAGAATGCCCTCCAACAGGTCCCCACTGCATCCTTCCCTCAGAAAGACTGCAAGAAGTCCTCTTCTGCAATTTGCCCCATGTCTTGAACTCATCTCTGTAATTTCAGCCAATCCCCACGTTTTCTCAGTCTAATTTTCCCACTGGCTTTCCATTTTCAACTATTTTTTAATTGCTCCTCTTCCCTCTTTACATTCCCGTCATTCTGCAGGGTCAGCACTTCTCACACTTCCATGCTGGCCCACGCTCTCCCATCCCACTCTGCTTTTCAGAGGCCACGAAGAAATACCCTCCAGACAGAGTATTTTATTTCAAAGGGTTGTTGTGAACGACAGTTACCACCTTTGGCTTGGTTGGTAGCACTGGCTGGTCTAGAGGGACAGAGAAGGTGCATGAATTTGGGGGGTCTGCCTTTCCTCTTGAGCTGCATTTCTCTATCCTTATCCGTTGGGAAAAACTAATTATAGCAGCTGCTGAAGCTGATTAGCTCTTTCTAGTGGGAATAATCTTAAAAACCAGCAGCCCTCAGGAAATGGTTGCTGATTTTCTCTCTGTAATGTCTGTAGCAAAGACTTGCGTTTCTTTTTCTTGAGAATGATAAGCCACTGAATTAGCAAAAAATTTGTTTAAATAAACTTCCTAATACAAATTCTTAACTCCCCATCTCAAAGGCAGAAAACAGCCTCTTGTCTGTGCTAAGGTGGTTTCCTAGTCACATGTGCACGCCTTGGGCAATCATAAGCCAAAACAGACCTCCCTGACAAACAGGAGACAGCACAACCACAGCCTCAGCTTGGCTCCTTTCCCTCTCCTAACTCATGGATCTCTCACAAATTCTGACATTTTAATAGCAGTGCGTGAAGAGCTGTGGCCATTTGCCTCTCTGCTCTTTGTTCCTTCTGGCTTCATGTTGCAATCTGAAGAACTTGAAGTATATTGAAAAACAAAAACATTCAAATCAGTAGTTTTACGCAGGCACCAAAAATCACAAGGCTTGTGGGAAAAAAAAAAAAAAAAAAAAAAAAAAGAGAGCAAGAACCAGCCGTGCTGGGCACTCATTTGTCAGCAGTGAGTTGGGGGTGGAGACAGCAGACAACAGAAATCAAGTTTCAAAACCTTGCAATTAATTTCCTTTTGCTATCACAGGCTCTTTCTCTTGGGCCGTGTGTATCCCCCTCTGGCAGGGAATGACCACAACCACAGTTTCTGCCCGAGGAACACAGAGTGTCTGGGTGTACAAAACAGTGACCAGCCAAGCACAGAGCTCACTGTCCCTGCAGGAGCTGTCTGGGGGCAGCTGGTGCTGCTCCCCAGCACTGACACAGCCCCAGAGCGACCAGGTAAGTGCCACTTTCCTTCTGCTCTGCTCCTGTGTTACACTTCCAGGAGAAAATGACACAGCCAACTGATGGAGCAGAGATAGACACTCCAATAGTAATTACTAAAACGGCAGGAGGTTAATTAGTTTTACTGAATAATTACTCAAATGCTTGCAATGAACTGTGCCTCAAATCCGAAGCTGTGTGCTTGTTTACCTGCATGGAGCTCCTCTGTATCTCCTGATAGTGGAACTGATCTCCAGACCCATCTCTGATGTCATTATGTCTGCAGTGATGTATGGCACTGCCCCAGCCCCTGGAATGCAGCTCTGACTCCCTTCAGTCTGCAGGTTACAGACAACAAACTGCACTTGAACCCAGCTGGGAGAGGGAAGAGAGCAGAGGTAAACGTTGTGACAGTACTGGCACAAGAAAAGAGGGGAAAAACTGACCAGGAATATATTTAGGCTATAAATTAGAATACCTTTAGTGATTCATGCTATTGCGATTCATTAAAGGATTACTGCCCCCAGCTGCCAAATCACATGTTAAAGCCAACTGCTCTCCATTTCACTTCAAATTAAAATGCAGGACAGCCACAATGACGTCCAAGAAGTTCACTTATGTGACCTGGGAGGGGTCGATTACTGGGCTCTGGTAAACAGTCTCAGTCTGAATTTCCACAGCTTATGTGGAGACATCCTTACAAGGCTGGTGATCACTACACCCATGAGGTTCTGGAAAATGCAGAAGCCTAACATTCTTTGAGGCAAAACTCACGACATTTATGAAAAACACTATAGGAACCTAGTACTTGTGATGTTGCCCTGGTGAGCCCTTTGATCCTATTCAGATAGACTGGGGAAATCCCAAAGGCAAATGGTTCAGGCCCACGGTGTGTTTCTTGTGTGCAGGCTATAACCTGCTGCTTTTGTACCCAACAGCACAGGAATATTCCACGGGAAGATGTTTACAAGCAGTCACTTAAGAAAAATGTACCTATCTAATGGTAAACTTTAAAGAGAATTAATATCAGCTTGCAATGATCTTTCTTAGAAGAGCACCTCCACAGAGCAGTGTTTTGTTTGCCTGGGCTTTGTGATGTCACTGTGGACAGGCTTTATACGTGCATAAACTTGCCACAGTCACTGATTCGTGTGCTCTGTCTGTCAGCATCCCTCTTTATCTTACCAAACTTCTTGTTCCATCAAAATGCATCCAGGAGATGTTGTAGGTAAGAGAGAGCTACAGAACTGGCAACAGAATCCTGTCCAGATGATACCTTCATAATTGTCAGAGGTCAGCAGGAAGACCACGTGCTGTTAACCTGCTGTTACACAGTCACCTATGGCTCCATATAGAATTACACAGTTGTCTATTTACACAGTTATCTTTACTACTTGTCATGAAAATTTCCAATAGAGGCAAACATGAACGCACCTTGCATGGACAAAACAACCTGTAAGTCATCAGCATCTTTGTCATTGGGCACTGGCATAAAAATTTGGCCCAGGATATGAAAGCCTGGGGATTCACAAGTATCTCTTCCATTCTTGATCTTCCCACGTGCCAAAGGGGTTCAGCAGAAAGAACCTGATCCAGTACACAGACATTTCCCCATCCTTCCTATGTGTTATGGAAGAACCTCTGTTACAGGTGGAATATAAAGTACACAAACAAAGCTTCTGTGGCAGATGTCCCTGGTACATTCATCTTTGAGAAAAATAAAAGCAGCCAGTAAAAAGCAACTTCTAGATCCTTTTATTGAAGAGGATTGAGAAGCACAGAACCATGGTTAAAGCAGATATGTAATATAACAGTTCATTCACTTGCAACAATTTACCTTAGAAGTACTTCTCACACAAGGAATGTCCCTCAGCAGCAAAGCCTCTGAGATGTCCCTGCTCATTCCCCCCACCTCTGAGCTGGAATTTGTTACATCCTGAAATGCTGTGCTGATGCAGCTGTTTTCAGAACATCCTATAAAACAGATTGCTGGGATAATCTTGGTTAAAATGAAAACACCACTTCTCTTTGAAGAGGTATTTTTAACCTGCAGCCCCAGAAGCAGTTACATCAGCAAAGAGGAGAGAGAGCGGGCACTGCAATGTGAGAAGGGTAACAAGCAAGTTTGGGAATGAGGGGAGATCAGCAGGAACTGCTCAAACTCACTTTGCTGCCAAAAACATTTCAGGCAACCAGACACCGATCTCCTCCTGGCTCACACTTAGTGGAATTCTTCAGATGGGTGTCAAATAGCCAAAAGCCACTTTCAGCACTTTCTGTGCATTGCTTTAAGCAAACAGAAGGTGGAGAGAGTCTGCACAAGGAAAATGCTGCACAGAATAAAACCAAGGACCTTTTCTAAATGACCAATTTGTTTTTACATAAAACGGAGCAGATTAGAAATACAGAACTCTTTTCTCAAGTCCAAGGGACAGAACTGTAATTTAAATTTCCCACACTGGTGTTCATACCTAATGACATTTTGGTTTTCTTCAAAGGTCAGCTATTTGTTTCGCTTGTCTCCAATAGGTAGGTGGCTGATCTGGAGACCCTAAAAGGCTCTTACAGGATCTCATTTTGCTTGCCCTGATACAGCTCTGCAGCCTCTCCCCCTGACCTTCCCAAGGCTTTGGTGAGCAGCAGCTGTGACGTGGTGTAGCTGTAAACTGAGATCAAGCTGCTGGAGAAGAATTTTATGGGGCAGAACAGGGAGCTGCCTCAGCAGAGACTCAGAAGTGGTGTTCACACTTAACCCCTTTCCCCAGGCCCTGTCTGAGCCGTGGTGTGGGTACCCCTGTGCCCAGCCTGGCACCTCTCTGCTCCTGCCCTGCTGCCCCAGCTGCTGGGCTCAGCCCTGGCAGAGTTCCCTCAGCGTGGCCCCAGCAGGGCTCAGGGTCTGCCCCAGGCTCCTGCAGCACTTCTGTACCTGTCACAGAGGGAAGGCCACCCTGTCCTCCCTCACCCAGCAGCAGGTCCACCTCTGCAGTGCCTGGCACTGCCGTGGCCTGGACTGCCCAGCACACTCTGAGCTAAGGTGGCTCCCCAGCAGGCAGAGCTTTTATCAAACCAGCAGCCTTCTGCAGATTGTCAGATGGAATCCATAAGGCTGCAAATACACCAGCACACTGCACGGGCTGAGCAATGGTGTTTCACCGAGTGCAGCAGTTTCCTGAGGCACCTCTGGGTGCCTGTTTTCAAGAACAGGACTTTGGCTGCCAAGCTTGCAAGAATATACTGTGTGAAAGAAATGGGTGTTGTTTTCACAGCACGTTTGGTTAAGGATCCTCTGCTGTAGGTGATGCTGTCACAAGACCTGTGGTTACTCCTTTGCTTTGCATTATCTCTTTTTAATTCTCTTTTTTTCCAGAAAGGCATTTGCAACAGGTGGGTGAAAATGGCCTTGATTCAATATCTCCTCCAGAAGGTCCTGCCTTTCGTATCAGAACAAAGCTTGGAACTTCCTCCAGGGCAGCACTCACTGTATTCTCAGCTGTGTCGTGATGAAAGAGCTGTGGCCTTTTGGCATGAAGGAGGCAGTGATGAACCCATGGCTCCTCACGGTGGGTTGATCATTTCTCCACTCCAGAAGCTGGGTGAGTCCCATCAGTCTTGCACAACAACAAGGTGAGGACAGCTCCTGTGTTGTGCCTGCTCTGCGCTGCCTCAGGACGGTGGTGGAGCAGGTGACACCAGGCGAAGCTGCTTCCTCCTGACAATGGATTTGAGAGAGGCTGAGATCTCTCTGTATCGAAGCCCATACAGAAAAGGGAACAAAACTTTAGGAAGAATCATGAGGACGTTGCAGACTGTCAGGGAGACCAAGATTCCTGTCTGCAGCCTGATGACAACATTGGCGCACAAGAATGATTCTACAAAAAGGGCCAAGAGTGGAAAGAAGTAAAAAACCAACACGGTGTTGTGCATTAAGAATGTTACACTGGCTCTGGAGCAGATGCTCTCCCATATACCTGAGTGTTTGGTTTTAAAATACAGAATAGCGTAGCAACAAAATATTACAGATATGCAGAGAATGATAACTGTGGCAGAAAGCCAGAAACAGAGTTTCACAGGACCAGTCCCATTCAGAACGAATATCAGTATTACTGGAACTGAGCACGTTTCCAGGACACAGGGCACAAAGCTGTGGGTCCTCCATAGCACCAAGAAGAAAATCCCAGTTAAAGCTCCAGAACACATCCACAGCGATACAATGATTTTTCTAGTTCGTGAAGGAGGCAAAATAACAATGTAGTGCAAAGGAAACAAAACAGCGATGTAGGTGTCCAAGACCATTGCAACAGCTGTGAACAGCCCTCCACAGTAAGCCATTGCCAGCAAAAATAAGAGGAGGACACAAGCCTCCTTTGGGAGGTGCAGATGTGCTGCATTGAGAGCAGCTGACACGGTGTAGAACAGCAGGTAGACCAGATCGGAAAGCAGAGCATTTCCCAGCAGCATGTACCTTGTTTCCTGGCGGATTTTAAACCGAGAGAAGATCACAAATAAGATGGTTGGGATGATAAGGACACCTGCCACGAGGCAGACAACTGGAGAGATTAAAAACATCTTCATGTTTGTGCCTGATGGGGTGAGAGACCATTCCTCCAGGAAACGGATCAAAGTTCTGTAATCCAAATTTGAGGAACTGTTGAGCTCTATCTCCCTGAGGTGGATCACAGTTCCATTTGCTCTCCTTTCTGCAGCACAGCCAGGCAAGTCCATTTCTTTAGGATTTTGGGATGATTGTCTGAGTTGGAGAAAGCAAGATCTTCTATGCCGAGTCCTTAGACAAATGAAGCAGAGGATGCAAAAAGCCCATGGAAGCAAAGTGATTTCTGTAGCAAATTCTACCAGCTCTTCTCAAGGACAGCAGGTTCAAACTTGCAAGTGAATTCTGTGGTGCCAAAAGATGGTTTTGCCTAAAAAAGGAGATTTTATTTTCTTTCTGCAAAATGAAATGTTTAGAAAAGAGAATGAATCTGTGTGGCTTGAAAAAGACTAAATCCCTCTGCTAGCTCTTGGAACAGAAGTGAATGTGTTGATCAGTTTCAGTAATTCGAGTTTTTTCTCATCACATCATCACTCCAATGAAGCAGATGAAATATTAGCCTGATTAAACAAATACACGATGATACAGATCAACATGCCACGTGTCCTGATGCAGAAGAGTCATAAATGTGATTGGGTGGTTTTGTACCAATTTGTGTGCAGCAACACAATTTATTTGAAGTGATCAATAAAAAAGGCTCGCAATCCTGTTGTAAAATTGTAGCACAATCACTCTAGTGAATGAAATGATCTTATTTGCAGATGAAAACCATTTTTGGTTCAGTGAATCAATCCATGTTATACATGAATGATAAACCTTCCCCTGCCTTTTTTCATGCATGATACACAAATGCTGGATTCTCGTCTGTGGCAGCCTTCCAGTCAATGTGTGCATTGTCTGGGGTGAGTGACGTACACTGTCCCATACCAGCATACCCCAGGGCAGACTTGGCACTTCCAGTGCCCATTTGGAGACCAATTCCTGGTTTCCTGGCCCTCACACTGCTGCTGCACTGTGCTGCTTTTAGTGCCAGATCTCAGTATCAGAGCTGGGAGTGCAATGAGAGAATTGTGAAGGATCTGGACTGCAGAGAAAGAACATTTCAAGTTCTTCCAGGCATGGTGTGATCATAAAAAAAATGCTGATTTTTTTTTAATAGGCTCACTAAACCTGGCATTCTTGTATTCATTTTCATCCCAGTGCTACCAGCACACAGCAGTGCAGCTTCTCTCCATGAGAGGAGCTCACCACACAGAAAGTCAGAAATTCCTGCTGTGCCATGGACATGCTGCCTCAGGGCATGCCAGGCAATGGAGCAGACTGCTCATGAAACTCAGCATCAGTCATCCAATCTCGTGCACATTTCATTTCCTGTCACACTGATAGCTGGCACCCATGGAACTGGATGCTAAGCCAGTTGACAGGGTGTGCCATATGGAACAAAAAGATGGAAGGAAAAACCAATGGTAATTTTAAGCATTTCAGTTGCTATGGGGTCTGGGGTAGGCAAAACAAAAGGTGATTATTTTTGCTCACTCGATCCTGCATCCACTGAAAAGCGTGTGGGCAATGTTGATGCAATTGTACATTTGGTGTCAGGGTCATGCCCTGCACCTATAATTGAGTCACTACACAGTTAATACCTTCACTAGACAGTAGCACTCGAAACTGTTGAATTATACTTTTGTTGTAAAATGGAAGGGAGGGAATGAAAACTCAGGTGCATAAATCACCCCCAATTGTAATTTCAGGTCTGTTAATAGTGGAGGTGTTTGCTGCCTCCCAGCTCCTGGCACTCCAAGGATGTCTTATTAATGGCAAGACTCTCTAATTTCCATATAAAATCACAATTGTATTTTCCACCAACTGCTTAGGACTCAATGTGGAAAAACAACAGTTCCTTGTCACACCAGCTGCACACCTTTGGCTGATAGAGAAATAAACCACAGAATGGTTTGGGTAGGAAGGGAACTTCAAGGTCATCCAGTTCTAGATGAGTGACTGAAGGCTCGCTCAGTTGACATCCTCATGACAAGGGGAAGGCATCTCATGGCTCTCGTTGAGCCCACACACAACAGAGAGCCACAGAGCTCTCAAGGCAGCACAAGGGCACAGCCCTGCGTGTCCTGTGCTCAGCTACTCCTCTGCTGCAGCTGGCAGAGTCAGCCCCATGGC